>NW_028277083.1:5347500-6547500 GCF_059951505.1 Python bivittatus
ACCGGTAACATTGGAGAAGGTGTGTGGCAGCTTAGGGAAACGTGAGTTTAGCCTGGGAGAATAGGGAAGCGTGAGCAGGAAACTCAAGATTGGCCCTGCCTTGATTCTCTTTGGTATAACTCAGGCAGGATTTCAAGATCCGGTTACAATAGCCTGGATCGATAGAGTTCTAGTATTTCTTTTGGTGTCTATTTCCTGATCTGGCCTACCTGGAAGGGCTGACAGTTGGATTTTGGCTTAGCCTGGGGTATGGGATATGAACCCCGCCATGATGGTTCATGGCTTATGCCCCAGAACAGAGTTTCTCAACGTTTCCAATCCTGCAGTGCCCTAAAACGAGAAAAGAATTTGTGCAACTTCCACCACGAACAAAACTAAATAAGAAATAAAAAATGAAATAATGATTTTTTAAAAAAAATCTAGCTCCTAGGTTAGGGTTTGCCCCACCAAAGCTGAAGTGAATTTTTTCTCCTTTCGTGTGCACTAAACTGATTCGCTTTAAACAAAATTGTGATCTCCCCCCAGGAGAGTCATAATCCACAGTCTGAGAATTCCTGCTGTAGTTTGTTGTACAAATTCATCTAATTGTGAATTACTTAATAAACCTTGGTTGAACATTCTATGGTTAAAGGCATGGGTTGTTCCCAAGGGAAATTCATGCTATTTTCTGCACTCATGAATCGGGGGAAAATTTTACCTACCTTTGTAGATTTATTGTTTTGGATTTGCTCCGGGTTTAGATTAGTCTCATCGAAATCAATATCCAGGGTGACTGATGGATTGACTGATTATGGGCCATCAAGTTGGTGTTGACCCTTAGTGACTACATAGATAAATTTTCTCCATGACCATCTGTCCCTAAATTGGCCTTGAGGTCTTCCAATACCCAGGGAACCCCATCTTCATATCACCTCTTGCAAACAGAAAGTGTTGGGGGTGCAAACTTCACTTCCTAAATGATCCCAACCATTAAAAAAAGAGAAGAGATGGATTCGTGAATGATAACATTTGCCTATGAAGAACAAGGAAGCAAGTCGGTGGTTCCTCACTAAGGGATGTGAGCAAATACGTCTTAGCACAATAAACTATTGCTCCAATCCTAATGATTTTTTTATTCGAAATAACCCATCCCCCACCCCACCCTGCATCTCAATTCTACAAGCGAGTAGACTACAAATTAATTACAGTTTGCTCATGGCGATCCACAAGGCGGGGGAAAATTCCAGCTTTCCAAAAAAAAATGCCTTCCCATGTCGGAGTCTGCTATCATTTGGAAACAGATACAATCACGTTGCTGAATTCTGCTGTAAAGCAGCACAATTTTTCCATTTTATAATTGGAGGAAATGGGGTTTTCCCACCTGGCTTTTAGCTGGTGAACTGATCTCCCAAGAAGCAGAAACATGATCGTATAACTCCCCTGCTGTCTTCTGATCTGAGCTGGGACACACCTACAAATCCGCTTCACACATTGAAATAAATATTAAAATATATAATTTTAATATTTAATTTTATTTATTCATAACCCACAGGTTAATGGAATGGAATTATAAATAAATTAGCGGTGGGGAGAGTAATTTGTGTTTCGATGCGGATTGAATTTGCCTGTCCTAAACCCATTCATGCAACTGGACCCAAATCCACACTCCTAAGCTTAATACATACATTAGGGTTTAAAAAACAAAGAAACAAAGAATGGAAACATTTTTAACTAGGGTAAAATGCACATAAACCCCCACTGCATTGAAGACATTTGTCGCCCAGCAACAAGGCAGAAATTAAATGTACAAAAATGCATATTAGAAGAAAAGTGCACAGATACACACATACAAACTCTAAATGTTTGGGCTGACTTAAGCACCCCAGGGAGAGTGACATCAGCCTACTGAAACCTCCATCTTTAACCAGTTAAAGGTTTAAATATTTGACCCTGATTCATCTTACGGTTTTTTGCCCGTCACATTGTTTAATTTGTCTGACAGTTCTGGAGTTTGAGGTCCCACCATCTTGTGGGTCCCAAAGAAAATGCTACACACCCAAGGAGCGTCCATGGGAAAGGGATCAAAAAAGTCAAGATGGCAGGCAAGGGGTATATAAACATTGGTCTTTGTTCTGGGCCCATGCCTAAATTAGAATAATGCTTGAAGAATTACATAGCAAGCCGTTCTATGCATGAAGAAAAACATAAACACGAAGATGGATGGATGGATGGATGGATGGATGGAAGGAAGGAAGGAAGGAAGGAAGGAAGGAAGGAAGGAAGGAAGGAAGGAAGGAAGGAAGGAAGGAAGGAAGGAAGACTTAGTTTTACAGTGTTCCAAGTCAGAACTAGGACCAGCACCCAGTTTCCTGGATCCCATTGTCTGGAGAGGGTTTTATTATTACAGTTGGATCCTCCTTTAAATATTTCATTCATCCAAAAATTCAAGCAGTCTTATGTGGTTGGATGTATTAGGGGCACTGTGAGAAGGTGGTGAGCAAGCCCAACTGGAGTACTCCATGTCAAGCGAGCCCCAATCCCAGCAGAAGGTTGAAACCTGGGCCCCACAAAATTGGAATTAGCCTCGCTGCAAATCATTTTGCAAATTTGTAAGCAGCGTGAAAGGTTCATGAGTAGGCTGTAACCCCAACCTGAGCTCTTGAGAAAGGAATAACTTTGCAAAAGGAGGTCTTCTTTCCTGCAGATGAGTGGGGAGAAGAAAGGAAGGTCATCCTATGGATTCAAACACAGTGGCCAACAGTCAGGTGGACAAGACCATAGCTTCTTTCCCGGCTCTTGTCCCAAGCCAGCTGATTCATAGTGTCCAAAATTGAACGTTCACTTGCTGAGCATCCAAGAGGTGGTATTTATTATCTTGCACATGGTATGGGGATCTCAGGACTGGCAGCGGGTCTGGGGATGACAGAATGTAATCAATGCTAAATTTAATTTCGGAGTCAGATTTTCCGATGGAGGAGCTGTTTGGACTTTCTCGGCTGGCGGCAGCTCTTGGAAAAAACTCACCAGGCTCTGAAGATTTGAGTGGTTGGGATTCCAATGTCTCACCAGGACAGGAGATTTCAGGAAAGACAGAATCTACTGGGGACAAAGTGGGCAAGGGATCTCTTTCTCCAGCCATCCTTTTTTCCCTTGGCTCCCTTTTCACGTTCCGCCTCCTTCTCCTCCTGTAATTCCCATTTTCAAACAAATCCAGCATGGACTCACACCCGGATGCAAAGCTCCAGTAGTTTCCTTTGCCCTTATCGTTGCCTTCTGTTCGGGGAACCTGCATGTCATTAAACAAAAACCAGCATTGCTGTCAATCATTTACTTTTCCTTTTTCAAAAGGGATCTATCAAGACTGTCTGGAAACCTTAGCTTTTTGCCTGAGATTATCTCTCCTGTTATCTAAGAAGGCTGGGCCCTACAAGGGTTCTGTGGGGAAGGGAAGGTCCTTGGTACATGCACCAGAGGTCTGAAGATGCTGACCACAATGAGGATGATGACCTCAGAAGGCTGAGGCCCAGCCTACAGAAACAGGTTGTCTACCACCACCACCCATTTGAATTGTGGCCTTGACTCGTCAGCACGTGTGCTGCGAATATTGCCTTCTCAACATCTGCCTTCATTTAGATGTGAGGCTCGTATAAACATCGATGACAAGTTGCTGAAATCCAGGCTCTCTAATTATAGAAATTGTAGGTAAATAACCCCTTCAGTCTGCTACATAGCCTTTCTCTCTCAGGCTTTTCCAGAAACAGCAAAGCGACTGAATGGATATTTTAAAAGATCTCCACATAACGTCCTTTAATTCTCTCCACCCCTTCTTTAAATTAGGACAGTGGTTTTCAAACAATGTTCTCCAAAATTACCAAGGGTTTTTTTTAATGCCACAGTCAGGGGAGGAATGTTCAAATTCAGGACTCGATCTTGCCTATCATCTCTTATGTGGGGAATCATTTGCATCCTTCCTGGGTTACAAAGGGCCTGACCAAGTTCTGAAGTCCATTTCTAGGATCGCCTCTGGCCCAACTTTTAATTCTGAAATGAGACAGATGATAGTGGGAATGTGAAAGTTTGCATGTCTGCACATTTTGGAAAGTGTGCCTTTCTGAGCAGCAAGACTGCATTTCAGCCATCCCAAGATATTTTTGCTAAAGCTCCAGAGATGTGTCCAGTAGAATCTCTGTTGTCAGAAACAAATCTTTCCATTAAAAAAATCCAGGTAACTATGCATTGGACTGGGGTGGTCTACCTGCAAATACTGCCATGAAATTTGTCCTTTTCGGATGTGCCAATTTTTTGGATGTGCAAAATTAAAACAAAATCATTTCTGACAACTCAAAGAATGTCCTTCTCCATGTCTTTAATAGTTTTTCCTTTCTCTCAACATTCACAACTCTTGTCCAAGCAATTAGGGGAAATAACATTTGACCTGCTGCTGCTGGGCAAAGGAGCTGAAGATGGACCACCCATTTACCCAGGCAGTGAGATCATCCTGTTTCTTTTATTTCAACAACCAATTCTCAATCAGCTTGAAAGAAAATTCACTGTTGACCTTACTTTGGAAGGAGAAGAGAATTTCAGTGAATTTCTTCTGAGTGGAATATGACGTTCCTGCACGTGTGTAGTGCTGAGGTAGCCAAAAAGTATACTTGGATGTTCATCGTAAAGTTTTCTTCCCTGTGGTCAGCTTCTCATGCTTCCATTTAATCTTAAACCACTGACAATGTGGTTGTTTTCTCTTCCACATCTTCCCAGCACACCTAGGCCTCCTTGGCTGTCCACATTTCCCTGTTTGAGAAAGTCCCCTGGGAGGGTTTCCTTCCTGATCTCAAAAGATGAAATGAGATCAGGAAGGAAACCCTCCCAGGGGACTTTCTCAAACAGGGAAATGTGGACAGCCAAGGAGGCCTAGGTGTGCTGGGAAGGTGTGGAAGAGAAACAACCACATTGTCAGTAGCATCTCTGCTACCTTCCACAATCAAGTCAACTCCCTTCAGTTAAGCAGTGTCACCCAGGAAATGGGCCTTCTCTGTCACAGTGCCCGTCCTCTGGATTAGCATCCCCCAGAGATCCATACACTCCCACCCTGATGATCTGGCTGTTCTCTGGGCCTTGGGTAGAGTGGATGCTGAGCTCCTATCAGTTATTTCCTATTATACTGTATATTTTTCTGGATATGCATGGTTCTTCTTTTATCTGCTTAATGGTGTCCTTACTCTTTCACTTGCAAGCTGCCCAGAGTTGTTTGGAGTTGAGTGGCCTCTACATTTAACCCATCCATCCAATCATAACATCATGGAAAGTATGTTGAAAGAAATGCTCAGGCAATCAAGAACAAGGGAGAGCCCAACTCATGCACTCAACCATAGGTTGGAGGAACTACCCAAGCCGGAACAGGTTGAGTGCATGGACTGGAGACATTTGTTTGCAAAGGTGTGAGTCTTTGCAGGCTTACCTTGACAAAGCAGCTGTTAAGGGACAGGTTGTGACGAATGGAATTCTGCCAAGCTCGTTGATTGTTCCGATAGTATGGGAACTTCTTCATAATGAAATCGTAGATGCCGGAAAGGGTCACCTTGTTGGAAGGGCTCTGCTGAATGGCCATGGCGATTAAAGCTATGTAGCTGCCCAAAGAAAGAGAAATAAATTAAGAACCATGGGGCCATGTTGGATGCAAAGGGAAAGATATATAGAGGCACTGAAATGGGTGAATTCAGTAGACACCGTAGCATGGAGGCTGCTGTCCTGAACATGCTTAGTCAAGACTTAGTCTCCTTGAACACAGTGAACTGAGCAAGGATTGGGCTCAGGAGCTTATCTAGCTAAATTTGGTGATTCTAACTACAATACATGGGCTTGTTTGTGGCCTAGAGATCCCCCAAAGATCATTGGAATGTAGTATCAGATTATAGAAGGCAACCAACGACCTTTTTGAAATTTAAGATCACAGCTCTCACAGTCCTTTGCTACTGGCCACGTTGGATGGGGCTGATGAGATTTGAATCCACAAGCTCCAGAAGTCCTTTGGAAATAGGTAATCATGTCATTTAAGGCCCATTGACCCACAGCATAAGAACTCAACCTGGCTGATTGAACAGCCCAATCCTACGTGTATGTCATATGCAAATTCTTTTGCATTCAACAGAGCTCATCCCCAGGTTGGAATATTTGGGGGCATGGCTGTAGATGGAATGCCCCAAGTCTAGAGTAAATGGAAGGCATTTTAGTTTTCCTAAGGTTTTTCTACAATGTCAAGTGCTGTGCATTGATTGTTGCAGAAATCCGTTGGAATCCCTCTGCAAGTGGGCAGTTGAAATCATTCATTCATTCATTCATTCATTCATTCATTCATTCATTCATTCACTCACTCACTCACTCACTCACTCACTCACTCACTCATATATATATTCCCCTTCTTCCTGTAAGGAGGTCAAGACAACATCCAGGATGTGGGGTATTCTGCCACATTAGTCCCCCAATGATGCAGTGAAGTAGGTGAAGCTGAGAAAGTATGAACAATCCATATTCACCCAAGGTGCTTTATGGATGGGTAGGGGTTTGAATTCAGTTGAAGTCGAGCCATGGGTCATAACTATAATCCAACAGGTCTTATATTTGTGTGTGTGTGTGTGTGTGAGCGCACGTGTGTTCATGTGTGTACGTGTGCTTAGATTGAGAGAAAGGCATCTGCCTATAAATACCAACTCTAGGCATTGAACAGAAAACTTTCCAGCTTACAGCCCATGCATTTATCAACCGTCTTCTATGACTCTCTCCATGGGAAAGCCCTGGAAATGTCCATTTTAGAGATTTCTTGAAGTGCTTGATGTACTTCTTGGAAATATTGCCTAGGTTCACCCACAAAGCTCACCCAGAGAAGCTGACATAAGTGACGTCCTGACATTTCAACCTAAGACAGTATCATATCATGAGCTGGTTCTCCCAGCTTGTTGAGGCAACAGCTAGATTCCCTCAACTTGGTGAACGACAAAGCACTCAAAGCTATTTTGATCTGGTCTAGCATGCTATGGGAACAGAGTCATGCATAATGATTCCAGAATGATAAAACATGCACACTAACCTGACCATATAAATCCTATCCCTTTGTTCCTGTGTTGTAGCATTGTGATGCAAGTTCAAAGCAGCCAAGTTCACATAACAATGTCATGACACACGTTTTGTCCCTGACTTTCCCTGCAGACAACTATTTGTGGGAACCTAGCCTTTACATCCCATCCTCTAGATTTCTCCAGAGTTTTCAGCCAAAGAATGTGCCCAACTGGATCATTTTTGAAACTTCCAAATCAGGGGCAACTTTTCCGAAGTCCTGAAACATAGGGAGAACCAAGTTGGACCCTGTTTTAGCTACTCGGTCAAACCATGGCTGGCTTCACCTATGGCACCAAACCATTATTATTTTGAAGTTTGATTTGTTGACTGAATTACAATGGTGATCTCATACATATATATGGTGAACACGTATATACACCATAGATTGGTTTCACACATTGTGTTAGGATGTGGTTAGTTTGTAGAAGGCAGAATGTAGTTAGTTTGGCTTGCGGTGAAGAAATGTGTGAACCCAACCATTCCCTTCTTTCTTTCTTTCTTTCTTTCTTTCTTTCTTTCTTTCTTTCTTTCTTTCTTTCTTTCTTTCTTTCTTTCTTTCTTTCTTTCTTTCTTTTTCTTTCTCTATCTATCTATCTATCTATCTATCTATCTATCTATCTATCTATCTATCTATTTTTTTATGTATCACATTTACATAGCCGCCCATCTCACACAAAGTGACTCTGGTGTCAGTTATCTGTTTCTAGGTAGAAATCTGGCATTTAAGTTTTTATCCTTGACGTAAGTATCTTGTACTCTCTCTCTTGGTCCACATCGCAATCATGATTAGCCAGGCATATTGGCCAAAAGGAGGCAACAGATCTATGGATCATCCTTTAAATATGAAGGAAATATCCTGCTGATATTGTCCACAAATCCCCCAGTGGCAATTACAAACTCTTTGTTCTGCTATGGAATCTGTCTGTTTTCTGCTTCGCAGGGAAGATGAAAAAAAAATGATTTTTTTTTTGAAGCGCACAAGCACGGCTTGGTAACTTTGGAAACAGAAAGTTTCTGAGAACTGTAACTTCTGTGAACTGTAGCAGATTGTGACTTCAGCATCGGAATCACTTGGTGGCTTTTCTGCACGGGCTAAATGCATTTCTCCTGGGACAGATTCTGCACGATTGACTTCCATGGGAATTATTTTCACAGAAGGTTTAGTGGGTTAAAACAAAGTAAAGCTCACTCCTTGGATTTATTAGCAAAGGCACTTTTAGTTGAGGTCAGTATGAATAAATCCATTCAATGCATTTATCTTACCTGGTGGAACTTAACAAGGAAGGACACCCTTTATTTATTTGCTTTTTAATTTATATATTTTTTCCTCTGAGGATAGGATGTGGTTACGCAATAGGAAATTTAATCATAAAAGCAGCAGCATGAGTTAGAACGGTGTGCCCGGTCAATTTTTATTTGGAGCACATTGGAAGTAATTTCTTAACTTCCTTCCCCAAAATCAAACACCACTGGGCAGTGTGCAAATTTAATCTGTCAATCCTTTCATCGGCATTAATTGCAGGTGACCAAATCATCTGCAAAAGTCTGAAACTAACTGAAAAAAATGGGATTTATGAGATATATGTAAGATACCAGTTTTCAGTCTTGACAGCCACATCTCAACTACCTTTGGAGGCACACATCGGTATGAAATTTAGTCTTTTGACCCACCTGAACGTGAACGTCGCAATCTAACGCTTCTCATCATTTACTCTTTCCTACAAAAGAGCTATTTGAAAAATACTCCGTGGTTTATTCTTCCTCCCCCCAAAGAAATATCTCCAACCCAATCAACTTTCTCATCTTGCCTCCCCGTCCTTGCCAAGATCCTTGTGAAGGGCAGTGGCCAAGAGAGAGAGAGAGAGAGAGAAAGAAAGAAAGAAGAAGAATATTTTCCTAAGCGCTGAAATTATGCACATGCAGCTTGAAAAGTTCAACTTACCTGTAAGCTGGTCGGGTGAATCTTTTCTCTTCATCTGAAGTGCAGGTAGGGTAATCGTCTCCATCATAATTAAAGCAGTTATAAGGGTATTGTGTGTTATCAAACATTCTTTTTCCTGGATTTATTTTAGCTCCTGAGAATGAGGGAAGAGGTGGAATAGTGATGCTTCTTTATGGTTGCCTCTCTCCTCCCTTTCTTCTTCCACCCGCCCTCTCTGTCTCTCTCTCTCTCTCTCTTTCATGCGCACACTGGCCAATTCTACCCCCACCCTCACACTTTTCTTATGATACTCCAGTCCCAAACCACCCATGTCTCAGGATATTTACCATGGGCTGGTCTCTTTCATTCTCCCTTGCGCTCTGAAGAAAGCAGCCATCAGACTGATTCAAATGGGGTGAACGTCTTTCTTGAACCTTTCAACTTGGGTGACTTTTCTGCCGGGAACAAGGCACTGGGTCTCCCTGGGTGGTCCCAAGTGGGCAAGGACCTCGTCAACGTGGCTTGCCTACTGTGGAGAGCAAGGCAAAGTTAATATTCTTGAAAAGGTGAAGGGGTTCTTCCTTCTTCCTTGGCTTCCTCTGGGTTGCGTTTTTACTCAGAATACAATGGAAGGGATGAATCTTGAGGTTCATCCCATACTCTTTGCTTTTTTAGAAGTCCAACTCCTGGCGTGTAGCAGTCAAAAACTCTCGGGACAGCTCTCTGTACGGCCCACCTTCCGTTTAAAACAAATTGATGATGGACAATTTGTTTTGTCACTAACAGAGGGGGAGGATGAGTGCTGTCAAAGAGGGACCACGGACGGGGAGGAAAGTTTTTTAAAAAATGAAAAGCATAATAGCTGCAGGCAAGAGAGCTCCATGTGTGGGCTTTGATCTGAAGGATGAATTAGCTAATAACTCTCTGTGTTGGCATCCAATCCTGTAACAATTTGATCATCTCCCTCTCTTGCTCTCTCTTTCCTCCCCACCCCCCACCCCACGTTCCTGCTTTTTCCACCCTACATGCACACACAGATATGCAGAAACAGATGCTTTGGAGTGGTTTCCAACAAGTGATGTCGAATTAAAGGCAGCTCATTCAAGAGTGAGCATGATAGGAAAAGGAGGGGAAGGTCCTTCAGAGGTGTAGGTGATAGGAGAATTCGAAGGCACATCTTGAGGAGATCACTAATAGAGGGTGGCCAGTGCAAAGTTGCTGTTGGTTTGGAAGATGCTTGCTGGATTTGAACAAGGATGGAAATGTAGGAACTTACAAGGGGTAAAAAAAAGTCTTCCCATTTGCTTTAAGGTTTTTTTCCAAGGGAGAAGAGAACTATGATACACTGGATTTGAGGACAGAATTAACCCATTTTCTGGATCTGCACAATCTGTTGCACCATCAAGTCATTAAATGAACTGGGTTCATATCACAGAATAAGTAACCAGGTTAAGGTAGTTGTGCGAACCCAGACCTTGCCTTTGAATTTTCATTGACTTGTGCATCCTGGGACTGGATGGTTGCCATGATTCATCCTCCAAGTCAGGTGAGGGGTCCTGATCACATGGAGACTTCCCCCTTCCCTTCCCTTCCCTTCCCTTCCCTTCCCTTCCCTTCCCTTCCCTTCCCTTCCCTTCCCTTCCCTTCCCTTCCCTTCCCTTCCCTTCCCTTCCCTTCCCTTCCCTTCCCCCCAATCTGTATTATAAGATTGTCATTTCTCCTCTTGAAGTCCGATTAAAAATTGCAATTGGATAATTTTTGATGGTCTCTGGGACCCACACAAGGCTTGTAGGATTGCAGGAAAAGTTACCCCATATTTATTTGAAATAAATGAAGAAAAGCATCGAGCAAAGCTTACCAACCTATCGCCGAATTCCAGAATATCTTGAATTCTACCGTTTGAATGCCTTCTAAGTCCCTTTCTGCTCTGCTAGATATTTAAGGCTACCCCTAGAAATAAAGAAATGCCTTTAATGGTTCAATTGCAACATTAACAGGTGTCAAAATTTTTACAGAAAATGAAATTGAGCCGTAGTTTTCCTTGAGCATCTGTTTGGCCATTACAATTTTACCAAAGTCACTGTAACCCATCCGTGCTGTTATTGTAAAACCATAATTTTCCTGTGCTGTTCCCCCCTTTCGCCCCCTTTCTTTCCTTTTTAGAATGCATATTTCCAGAATGCAAAGCTGTAAAAACTATTTGATCTGGGCGATTAAGCAGATGATGAAAATGTCGTAGAAGATTTGTTTTTTATATTTTTGGTTACAACAACATGAACCTAAATGGAAATAAAAGCTTCACATGAAATTGGGATATTTTATCATTATGACAGCCTTGGAAAGAACTTTTCACCTGCAGCTGTATCTTTTCTTAAAGTCAGGATTTTGAGTCTGTGTGTGTATGTGCAAATCATTTCATAATTGTTAGAGAGAGGGAGAGAGAAGGAAGGAAGGAAGGAAGGAAGGAAGGAAGGAAGGAAGGAAGGAAGGAAGGAAGGAAGGAAGGAAGGAGAGAAAAAAGGAAGAAAGAGAAAAAGAAAAAAAATGAGAAGAGAAGAGAAAGAAAGAAAGATTACTTTTTAAACCCCATCTGTGCAAATTTTACAATGACATAAGCTTTCATAGACAAAATATTCTGTATCATTATTTATATCAATATCTCACCATTCTGAATGGGGTGGGAAGCACTGAGATGAGCAAGCTTTTTTGTGATCAGGAGAAACACTTTATTTTAATTTGTTTTGATAACAGAAGAACCTGTGAGGTAAGATGAAGACATCGTGAAGATTGACTTCAATCCAAAGTGAATCTTCAATTTGGATTGTTTGTTCAACCCAATTCAGATTCAGACTGGGTTGGGCAATTGAGCTGACTCCATCTGAAGCACAGGATGGGGTTGGTTCAATGTGATCTTCTGCTTCAACTGAAAATTGAATCAACTATTCTGAAGTGTGCAATCCATGGGGAGGTGCTCACTTCACTTTGACTATTCAATCCAAATTGTTGACCTGGTTCGAAAAACCCATTCAATGCGGAGATTTGCTTGAATAGCTTTTGAACTAAATCAAAGCCCAGCTGCAAAAATCTGAGTGGGATCAGTTCAGGCTAGTATTGGGTTGGGAAGTCAACTGGGAAGTTGAAAAAATACCCAGGAAAAATGCAAACCAAACCACATCTGTGTGGTTGCCAAGAAAATGAAACAGTTGTATCATGAAGTCACCAGGAGCTGATCTCAACTCAAACGTAACTTAATTACTTAAGATGGTCTAAGGGTCTCATAGAAATGTATGAGTTTTCCTGGATGGTCACTCGCAAAAATCTCAGAAATCCCAAGGCAATTCTGAGATGAGTGGGGGACAACCCAATTCTTGCATTACCCCAAATGTCCTTTCTGTCAGATTCTTTTAGCTTCAGGATGATTACTTTTGCAAACAACGACAACAGGTATAGGACAAGCTTTGCTACCAGAATAAAGCCTAGAGCAAATTCTGTGTCAGGGATTCTGTATTACATTTCCCCAAAGTCAGCCAGGTGTTGTTTCTCTCTCTCTCTCTCTCTTACACCCACAAGCTTCCTGTCAACTAAATTGAAATCAGACCAGCAATTCTACATCCATCAAGCTTCACGTAGCCAAAAATCTATCATGGTGAAATGACAGATCACCCTTCTGTTAACAATGGTGAAGATCGCCCTTCAGTTAATACTAGCATTTTGAAGTTGATGCTGACAGCTCCCTGAACAATAGAAAACAGGTTTTAAAAGTGTGTAGCTCTCCATCATGGGTTTCTTCCCCCTGGCTTCTGGAGTCATGTCAATAAAAATCACTAAAGCAGAACGTGTCAAAAATAACAGTCCTAGAGCCCGTCCCTACTTTATTTCGGTCTGTAATAAATCTTCATTAAGTATGTTAAATGGAGCCACTTCTAGATTGGGAAGTGTGGTAGATAGTCCGTTATGCCCTTAACACCATGCAGCTGGGCTACTGCAACTCACTCTATGCGGGGCTGCCCTTGAAGATCTTCAGAAGCTTCTGTTGGTTCAGCAAGTGGTGGCCTAAGTAATTATGGGCACCTCAGTAATTTGTAACATAGTAACCCCTCTGTGTTGAGAGCTGCATTGGCCGCTACAACTTCTAGGTGAAGTTCAACAGGCTAGCTATTGTCTTTAAAGCCATATTGTCTTAGGGCCTGGTTACCTAGAAGAGTCTGCCTTCTCTGGATTGAATCTGCCTGCCCAATGAGATCAAAAAAAGAAAGCTCGCTGAGGGTTCCTCCTTTCAGGAAATATCATCTACAGGAATACTGGAGTAAACCTTCTCAATGATGTCCCTCCTTCTGTGGAAGACCTTAACTTTGGATATCGAGGCCTCCTTCACCTTATTGTGCTTCTGAAAGACCATAAATACATGATTCTTTTGGAAAGCATTTAGAGACATGAAGAATTAGCCTACCTCTGTTTTTGGCACTTTCATGCTAAGTTACTTAGGAATTTCCTATGTGATTTGATGCTTTTAACTTGATTTTTGGTGGTTTTCAATCCACTCACAATTAGAACTCACAGTCTCCTGTTTTCTATTCAGCATCTGAACGACTGCACCAAACTGGCCCTCTAGATGACAGATGATAGATGATAGATGATAGATGCGATAGATAGATAGATGATAGATAGATAGATAGATAGATAGATAGATAGATAGATAGATAGATAGATGATAGATAGATAGATAAATAGTTAGATAGATAGATAGATAGATAGATAGATAGATAGATAGATAGATAGATAGATGAGAGCTGATAGAGAGAGAGCTGATAGAGAGCTGATGGTTGATAGGATGGATGATAGATAGAGAGGGAGTAGACAATAAACATGGATGATGGATAGATGATGGATATAGATGATAGACAGACAGACAGGCAAATAGATGACATAGACAGATAAGCAGATGATAGATAGATAGATATGGATAGATAGCTCTCCAGAGATTTAAAACTGTAGTTTTTTTTCCCTTCTGAATGCTGCACTAGATATTTTATTACTGTGCTTTATAGTCTATCTATCCATCCTGACTTTACACTGTTCACAAATCCAGGGCAGTATCAGCATCTTTTTGATGAATAAAATAGTATGATCTAAAGATAAGCCAAACTCTGTGGAGTCCCTGTTCTTTCTATCTCAGAAAGTTTGCCTGTCGACAATTATGGGGCTTCTTGTTAGCAGGAGGAGAAGAAGAAGAAGAAGAAGAAGAAGAAGAAGAAGAAGAAGAAGAAGAAGAAGAAGAAGAAGAAGAAGAAGAAGAAGAAGAAGAAGAAGAAGAAGAAGAAGAAGAAGAAGAAGAAGAAGAAGAAGAAGAAGAAGAAGAAAAAAACTCAAAGGAAATGCGCAGTTAATCAGGAAATGAAGCATAGCTCCTGGAAAACCACAGCATTTGGGGAGGGGGAGCAAAGGAGTGAGGGAAGGAAAGCAACTGTTGCCTTATCAAAGGGGGGTGTCTCCTCTTGCCAAAGAGCTCTTCCGATGAATGACACAAGGTTCCCTTTTCAGACAGGTGTGGCCACGCACATATGAGCTTGGATTGTTGAAGTTGTGCAAGATCACATTCCTTTCCCAGAGCCTCAAGGTCAACGCAGATGAACTTTCAGAGACCTTAGGCAGGATCTGATATTGCCCCTCTTTCTCTGCCTAGCCAGAACAAGGAAGGACCTTCTGAGATTCGATCTGCCCCCCACCCATGGAATTTATTTGCTTATTTCCTTAGGCTTATAGGCTGCTGCAATGGCAAGAAACTCTAAGTGTACACTCTAGTGCAGTGGAAAATTAAATTAGAAAAGCAATAATAATATTGTGCAGAAACAAAATACTGCTACTACTGTTAGTAACCTTCACCTCCATCATGGTGAGGAATATTACTCTCAGTAAGATAGCAATCCCATTGTGTGAAATTAAGAAGCTCAGATAGTTTCTCGAAGTCTTCACATGCAGAGCCTTTTTCATAGGATCTTCTCATCCTCCTCCCTCTCCTTCTCCTCACACAGAGCTTCCTTCTCTTTCTTCTCCTTCTCCTTCTTCTTCCTTCTCCTCACACAGAGCTTCCTTCTCTTTCTTCTCCTTCTCCTTCTTCTTCCTTCTCCTCACACAGAGCTTCCTTCTCCTTCTCCTTCTCCTTCTCCTTCTCCTTCTCCATCTCCTTCTCCTTCTCCTTCTCCTGCTCCTTCTCCTTCTCCTCCTCCTCCTCCTCCTCCTCCTCCTCCTCCACTGTATAGTATATGATGTACCAAGGGCAAGGATGAGGTACCTGTGGTTCACCAGATGTGGTCAAAATACACTTTCCAGTATCCCTCACTCTTCACCAATGCCATCTTGGGATGTTCAACAACATCAACAAAATCTGGAGGGACACAGGCTAGGGAATTCTGTTTCATAGATTTATTTTAGGCTATCATATTTGTAAGCCAGGACTTTGTTGAGTTCAAGAAGCTAACCAGGGTTGGGCCTGGCTAGCACTTGGATGGGAGACCATCAGAATATCCCAGGGCTAGAGATGAGACTGGGAAGTTGGGAAAACTGGCAACAGCCAACGACTTCTGTAGTTCTGCATGAAAACTACAGGAGTGGAGTATAACCTGAAGGAAATTTTGTTTTATTTGTGGATAGAATATTGAGTGGGGAAAGAACCGTATCTCCAAGTTTCTCCAGGGTCAGGAAAAACTCCCCAACAGTGATTGGGATCACACAGCATACTAAGGTCAAACGTGGCTGGCTACTTTCTGTCTCAATGTGATGGAACTGTATGCTTCATTGTCCTGTGGATTTAATTCAGTTAACCATGGTCTGTTAAACACAGCCCGATGCCAATCCTGCCAGCTTCTCACAGGTGGGGTTCACCAGGATAAGCCATGCTTGTTATTCTTTCCAACCCAAGAGAAAGTTGAAAATAAATTATATGGCAAGAAATAAGACTCTTGTCCATCCCTCTGGCCTCAGCAGGAGAACTCCCTGAAAGCAGAACAGGACCATATCTGGTGTGGAGGGAGAAGCTGGCCAAAGTGGCCACAGCATGGGCCAGATCCAGCCAGGGACTGCAGAGAACCCCCCTCCCCAATTCCTCCAATGCATTCTCAGAGGAGAGGCGGGTGGGCGGTGGCCTGGAACGCTGCCAATCCCTCCGTTGTAAGCCCCTCCTCCCTTCCAGTCACATGACCCAAAGCGGAGCGTATGCAGGCTGCCCCATGTTTCCCAGTGCACACAAATACACAGAGATGGAATGCAACAGGAGAGCCAAAACACAGAGACACGACACATTACTTTGTCACCTTGTTAGCCCCGCAAGGTAGTCCAGACAAGAAGCACAACCAGGAGTACAAGCTCTATCTTTATTGTAAGGTTACATGAACAGAATCTTGCAACTCTTTCTCCCCTCCTTTCCTTTTACTCTCCAGAAAACTAGGGAGGGTCCCTTCTGAAATGCTTCCCACGTTCACTCTCCTTTTGTGGGGTGAGACATCTTTTACATGCTGGTTGTCCGGTCTGCGGCTCTCCCTCCTGTCTCCCAAGGTCATTCCCACAGACCATTACACACCCAGAAGAAAATCCAAATGCCTCCCAAGGCATTGGTGTAAAAGGAGATAGAAACTCTGCACCTCTTCCCTACCTTGTTTATTCCTAAGTATCTGTCACTGCAACCTGACCGTGATTCTGAATTTTCCATAATGGTCCCAAACTAGCATTTTGCTCAGTGAGATAGAAATGTGATGGGAAACACCGTAGAAGCATCATCGAAACGCAGGAACGAAAATTTTTGGAGAAAAGCTCAGAGCAATGGCGTTCGCTTGCTTTCCTCTAGATGGTGCAATCCAATAAGAATTTGACTTGTAAAAATTCAACAGCCACCATAGAAATATATCGACTTCTAGGCTTCCAATCTGAGTTGGCTTTAACATTTCATGACAAGCCAGAAATGAGAGAATGAAAGAAAATCCAAGTTGCGTGTCTGATGCCAACGGAGTTGTATCCTACTCAGGATTACACAAAGGGATCAAGAATATCACATCACTAGGTAAATGAAAAATAATCTCCTACGTTCAAGGAAAGAACCCTTCATAATCCATTCTTTTAAAGAAATGACTGGTGTCTTTGAAACTGCCGTAGCAAAACAGCCTACCTGTTGGCAAGTGGGCATCGTGTGACCTGATTAACAAAAAGAGAAAACACAACTGACACATTGTTTTCACTCCAGTAGAAGTTGGAGGTAGGTTTTCTTTGGACAGATAAGAGTTTATCCCTTTCCTTTCCATCTAGGTGTGCAACACGGCAATGTAAATATGAAAGAGCGGACCTTGCCCCATGAAATCATAGGGCATGTTTCATTTATCGGCCGTCTCTGCGGTCAGGAAATGGATCTCAGTGGTTTTTTCCCTGAGAATCAAGGTGAAGGAGTTCAAAACTCCGTTTTCACGGATGGGAGTGTCAGCATCTCCAGCCACTCCGTTCCATGTCAGTCACTAGGAGGAGCTACAGCACAGTTGAAACCATGTTCTGTCCAGTGGATGGTCATAAAACTGAAGAGCCCAGCGACATCCTGGGCTTCTTAAAAAACAGAGTGCTGATGGGTGCAGTTTTCATGCCCTCTTCTCTAGCTAGAAACAAGGAATTCACAGAGACATGAAATTGCCTTCGTCCGAAGAAGAAGCCTTTCAAAGTGACCTCTAACTTATTTGTTCAAACATTTCATTTTATAATTGTCAGCCTTGTGAGGTAGTCCAGACAAGAAGCACACCCAGAAGTACGAGTTCTAACTTTATTGTAAGGTTACAATAACTGAATCTTGCAAGTCTGAAAGTACCTCTCTCCCTACTCTCCTTTAGAGTCCAAGAAACTAGGGAGGGTCCCTTCTGAGATGCTTGCCCCATCCACTTTCTTTCTCTGGGGTCAGCTGCCTCTTATATGACCATTGTCTAGTCTGTGGCTCTTCATTCTGTCTCCCAAGGTCATTCCCATGACCATTACAATAAAACATGACATGGCTAAGTCCCCTGTGACAACCAGCCACAGAAGAACAGGTCCTGGGCTTCTAAAAGCATTCATGATGAGCAAATCTTCCCAAAAATATATATCTTTTTCCTAGAGCTTCAGACCAGACACCCAACCAACATTCTTGCAAGCAGATGGAGGGAAGCTGGCATTTCTCAACCCATCACAGGCAGAACTGCAGCTGGTCTGCTCCCTGCTGGAAAATTTGGAGAGGCTGCAAGATAGCAGCATTTGAAGATACATCTGGAAGCATCCTCAGATGGAGAAACCCAACATATGTTAATCTCCCTCTCTCTCTCTTGCAATAGAAGGCAGCCTGCAATTTAGGGGGCTAAAAACACCATAATCAGAAATGGAAGGCTGCTTTTAAAAAATGTGTAAGCAGAGGACTTAAGTGCCTCACGTCTTCATTCATAATTCACCAATGCTCATTTGGAAAGAAGATCTGATTGGGGGGTGGGTTTGTTAGTTAGTTTGTTTGCATATAAGGTAAATGCATTTTAAGCCATTCTTTCATTCTCCATGGATGTAGGATGACCTCAAGTGAACTTGTGCTCAGAAAACACAGCTGAGGTGGGGAAAGGGGATTCTTCAGACATGGGGGCCAGACAGTTTGCTGATGGCTGTGGATGGAAACAGCTGACAAAATGGATTTGTCCAGCTACCCTCTTTGTGAATATTCATAGCTGTGTTCTCCAGATGATGACACTTCTGACTTCTTTAGCCCAAATTATTACTAGCTTTCTTTCTAGTTCAGCAACCATATAGAGCTAGTACAGTGTTTTTCCAACTTGGCAAATGTAAGATATGTAGACTTCAACTCCCATAAATTCCCCAGCCAGGAATTCTGGGAGCTGAAGCCCACACATCTTAAGGTTCCCCAGCATGCTGGCTGGGGAATTCTGGGACTTGAAGCCCACACATCTTAAGGTTCCCCAGCATGCTGGCTGGGGAATTCTGGGAGCTGAAGCCCACACATCTTAAGGTTCCCCAGCATGCTGGCTGGGGAATTCTGGGAGCTGAAGCCCACACATCTTAAGGTTCCCCAGCATGCTGGCTGGGGAATTCTGGGGATTGAAACCCACACATCTTGAACTTGCCAAGATTGAGAAATTGGCAAAAATAGAGAAAGAACAGGGGTGGAATCTTTTCATCCTTAAACCATGACTGAGTTCACTTTATTAAGGCATTCAGCTATATCGCCTCTCATCTGAATAAAGATAACATTTATTGCAAAAAGTTCTAACACATGTGTTAATTGCTTTACCAGTTGCAGGAAGTTCGTGTTAACAATTAACACCGGCTTGTGGTTTCTTTTTGAATGCATTTGTCATGACATTCTTTGCAGTTCTTGAAAGTCGTATATATTTATGTAAAGGTGAGGTAACACCCAGCATTTAATGAGGAAGGGTTTCATCCTAATAAAGCTGCTGGTTTTAAGACTCAAACCCTCCGTTACCCTCAAGAGGTGTAAAGGTATTTGCAAACTATCATTCCATTTCTTTAAAAGACAGAAAACAGGCCACAGGTTCACACCTAGCTGGCTGTGGACTATTTTTCTTACAGGGGCAGAGTTGAGATGGGCTTACAAATGTATTCACTCTCTAGAACAGTGTTTCTCAACCTTGGGCCCTTTAAGATGTGCGGACTTCAACTCCCAGAATTCCCCAGCCAGCCATGCTGGCTGGGGAATTCTGGGAGTTGAAGTCCACATGTCTTAAAGGGGCCAAGGTTGAGAAACACTACTCCATAAGCAAATTGGAGTTTATTCCTCCATAAATCAAGATGACCAGAGGCAGGGGCTTCTGCAAGGGGAGAGAAAAAACTCAAGATGGTGCCTCAATGCATAGAAAAAAGAGTTTTGATGGCACAGCTATGGCCACCATCTTGACTTTTCTGACCCTCCCCCCACCCCCATAGAGACCCCCGGTCAGAGGGAAGCACCTTTTTATACTAATGGCAGTAATAAGGTAAGCAAAGAGTGAGATGGGTGGCTGTATAAACGAGATAATAAAGAATCCATGCAACTATGAATGCCATTTCCTGAAGATGCCCATGTTGGGATATTGTCCCCCCCCCCCCCATGATTTCAGTTTCATAAGCCCATGCATTCCCCCTGCCTTGACTTTTGAATTTTTGGATAAGATTCTTTTGAGCGAGTCCCTTGGGACGGGGTCTTCTGTTCCTCTTAGAAGGTCGACGTCCACAAAGGCTCATGATCAGTGGGTCCATCTCCCTTCTCCCTTCCACTCTCCTTTCGCAAGCCGGCACCCCGAAGAATGGGAGAGAAATCCTTTTCGGGGCTTTCCAACCCCCTCGTTGTCCTCATGTCAGTTTAGCCCGTTCTGATTTCAATACTCCCATTTACAAACCCGATCTGGGCCGGCTGGCAGGAGGGAGAGAGTATACCCGGGCAGAGAAAGACCGCATTGATTCAGGCCCGCGTGCCATTCTGCTCAGCCTGCCCTACCCCATCTGTTCCCTGCATGTATCCAACTGAAACCATCACTCACCGCTGTTAATTAGAAGAGCTATTGGAGTTGGCAACCCATCCTGATCAGCGGCTGCACCCTGGCCACCGTCCTGGGGTTGCGTTTGCTTTTCATTTTTCAAAGATATACTTACACTGTCCTTGTTTTGAATTCCACCCAACCCTGAGGGAGCCGGGTGTTCATGCTCCTAAGCTCATGTGGATAGTGTAAGTATATCTTTGAAAAATGAAACTGCAGACACCATCTTCCTTTCTCACCGATTTGTTATTTCTCTGTTATATGAGACATTTTGCATAGGACCAGACCTAAAATATATACAGGTAGTCCTCATTTACCGACTGACTCATTTAGAGACCATTCAAAGTTATGGCGGTGTAAAAAAAACAACCAGCTTTGTGACCAGTCCTCACATTTACGACCATCGCAGTGTCCCATGGTCATGTAATTGCTGTTTGCGTGCTTCACAACTGGCTTCCCACAAGCAGAGATAACGGAGAATGCAGAAGTAAAATTGCAAGTCATGGTCACATGATGTCTTGCTTAACAACTGTGATGATTCACTTAACGACTGAGGGGGAAGTGACATCGTAAGCCCATGACGGTCATGTGATTTTTTGCTTAGTGACTGTGTTGCTTAGTAATGGAGTTACTGGCCTCTATTTTGGTTGCTAAGTGAGGACTACCTGTAGTTCCTACCTGCAGGCCACAGGCATATAGGTGGAGTAACCTCTTGATTTGATCTGTTTAGCAGCGGCATTCTTATGAAGGCTGCCTTTCACATGCAGTGACATGAATGGTGTGGGAATTGCATGGGTTCAATATAAAGAAAATATAATTCCCTAGATTGAAAAAGAGAGCTTCTGCATGTCCCCTGGCCCTTGAAGCTTGACCCCAGAACCAGACCATTGACTGTAGAACCCTAACCCCTGACACTTGAAGCTTGACCCTAGCCTTTGACCTGGACCACTGACCCCAGCTCTACCCTTCATACAGAGCCTAACTTTGACCCTTGATCCTTCAAGCTTGCCACATAAACCTGAACTTGACCTTTGATCCCAGACCCCTGAGTCTTAGCCCATGCTTGGTTTGCACCTTGAGGAGTTTGTCTCTTGCTTGGGGCCCTTGCGTACCAGTGTATGCTATGATTAGCCCTAACCCTAATTGAACTGAAATTTTCTTTGCAGATGGAGAGGACATGATTTGGGCTTAGTCAGAATGGGGTTTTCTGAGGCCAGAAGCCAGATTGAGAGTCCAGATGGATATAATTTGAAGTTTATGGAAATCTGGTTATTTAAGTCATGAACTGCTGAAGTTACAGGTAGTCCTTACCTACTGACTGCAATTGGGACAGGCAACTCTGTCACTAAGCAATGTGGTCGTAAAGAGAAAAATCATGTGACAATGCCCAACCTACGATGTCCATTCTGGCTGCGGTCATTAAGCGAATCACTACAGGTTGTTACGTGCAACATCACATGACCACAACTTACAACCTCCTGCCGGCTTCCCCACTGACTTTGCTTATGAGAAGCCAGCTATGAAGGTCATAAATGGTGATCACATGACTGCAGGATGCTGTGACCAACATAAATGCACACTGGCTGCCAAGTCCCCAAATCATGATCATGGGACTAAGATGCTGCCATCTGGTGACTCACCAGGTGGTGGCTTTGCCATTTCACCTGAAGAGGCCAAAGAACCTGGGGAGAGAGGACATGGAATTGCTAGGGGGCCAGGGCCAGGGTCACCACTCAGGGGGCTTGGCTCAAGCTTAAAAGATGTAAGGCAGTGACCCCAGGCCCAAAGGTCAGAACCTCAGGTCAAAGGTCAGAACCCCAGGTCAAAGTTCAAGACCTATGGATCAAAGATCAAGACCCCAGGTCAAAGAGCAAGACCTTGGGGTCAAACGTTGAGACCCAGGTCAAGGAGTAAGACCCCAGGGTCAAAGTCAAGACTGGGCTCAAAGGCCAGGACCCCAGGTCAAAGGCCAGGACCCCAGGTCAAAGGTCAGTGCCCCAGATCAAAGGTCAGGACCTCAGGTCAGAGGTGAGGACCCCAGGTCAAGGGATAGGATAGGAGACTGTTGGTTGCCCGTTTTCTCTTTGGGCAGCGATTGTCCATCCTGCAGGTCTTGGCGCTCTACATGGGGAACGTGGCAGGTGGAGACTTACAGTGCTGCCCTCTGGCGCTTCACGTTCTCCATTTCACCTCAGGGTCTGCAGTCAGGGGTTAAGTCTCAAGTACCAGGATCAGGATGAGCGTTAGGGTTACGTGTTTTGGGTTAGGAGGTTAACCCAAAAGTGTTGACAAGATTAAGAGATTAGAGGGCTATTGGTTTAGAACCTTAAGTGTCTTTGAGGGAGGGTCAGGGTATTGCCATGCAGGCTTGTGCTGGAATGTCATGGACCCCCTTTAAAAAAAAATACAATTCCCCTGTGTAAAATCAGGGCTTTTGAATCTTTTTTTGAAAAAAGAACTAGCATACTTTGATGGACAAAGAAGACACGTAGGCAACCCAGTTGTACTTAAGAAGGCACATGTCCTTTTTTAAACAGTACCTTTCCATCAATGCCTGCTTTCTTGGTCTGTTGTTGTTTTTTTCAGTTAAAAAAATGAGGAAATGTAGCCTTTGCTGCCCTTTCAAACTATTCCAATTTATAAGGGAAACTGTCTATAGTAGCAGAGAAAAATTTCCACCTTTTTTTCCTTGGGATTCGAGAAAGAGAGCAACAGCTATAGCTGGGTATGTAGATGTGTGTGTCTGTGTGTGCACACGTGCGTCTCGGTAGGTTCCAAATCAGAAGTAATGAATGAGCAAAAGCGTTAGCAGCGAGCATCATTTGGAAAATTTCTCGGACAGCCAACAGGAAAGTTCATTCTTTACATGCGGGGGGGACGTATCCGTTACAGGAAGATGGCAGAGCAGAACCTGCTTTTTCTCTAAAGAAATGAATTGAAAATCACACCTCTTCTCTTCAGGGAGGGTGGCACAGTTACACCATCTGGAGGGGTGGAATTAATTTTTTTCTCCTCGTGTTGCCACTGAATGTGAACACCGGTCCACTTCTGCGGCTTGTACCAGAGAGCTGTTTCATCTGTGATGTGAAAAGCAAACGAATCAATTCCAAATTGCCAATGCCCTCGCTGGCTATGAGAATTGCTCATTTCCATCATGGTGCACCAGATAAGAAAACACACCCTAAGTGTTGATTCTCACGTGCCAGCAGATTTCAAATTACTGTATCGTACAGTACATGGGGTAGTCTTTGCGGGTTTTTTCAAAGCTTCAGATAGTTCTGAACAAAGATGGTTTTGAACAAAGCAAGCTGTGTGAACGTATCTCACCAATGTTTGCCACGCACCATCCCAGGTTTACTTGGAATCTTTAGTCCTACCAAATTTTGATGGACAATCTATATTGTTCCCATCCCATCTGTTTTAGTACCCATGCAAAGATTAGTCTGCCATACATCTGAATGTGAATGTCATGACAAGTCTTGATCCTCTTAAAACTTCCTTAGGTTAAGTAAGGATACAACAGGGGTCTGCAACAGCTTTAAAAGGCCATTTAAAGACTGTGACCCTGGATTCTGCCCACATGGCAAAGTTGTGGTGGAAGATAAGTTTTCCATTCATTGCATTTCCCTATTTTCTTCTGCCTGACTTTTAGCCAACATCTGATCATTAGAGGACTGGAAACTGAGTCCAATGAAGAGAGATTGAGGGAATTGGGCATTTTAGCCTTGAGAAGATGGAAAGGTGAGATGGTTCTCCTGAAGAGCACATGCGCAGTTTTGATAGGGCAATTGATTATCACAGGAGGTGGTGGTGGGACTCCTTTTGGTGGATATGTCCATGTTCATGTAGAGGCCAAAGACCTCTTGGACATGCTTTCATTTGATTTCTGCACTGACTATGGAGTTGGAGCAGATGGTTCCCATAACCCTTTCCAGTTTTTTGATTCTAGAAAACGCATTCTATAAAAAGGGGAAAGAAGAGTCAAGCCATGACATAAACTTTTCAATCTGACAGATCAAATTATTTCAGCAAATCCATTAACCCATATCAGGACGCATCTAAATTCATTATTTGAATCTGCCAAATAGGAAGGACATATAAAAGTCAAAGCCGGTTATCAATGTCCTTTAACAGCCTAAGTCTGTGTTTTAGGAACATGGCAACTTTCAGATGAGGGAGGCAAATTCTCAGCAAAGGCCATACTGGCTAGGGAATTCTGGGAGTTGTAGTCCACCCATCTGGAAGCTGCCGAGGCTGAGAAACAAGGTCTTGAGATTAGACCCAGAAATGGAATTCTGAGAATGGATATGCAGATGAAGGGGGCGTGGCTATGGAAGTTCACCTGCCTTGGTTCTCGTTAAGTAGCTCTCTTGATGAACGACAGCTCTAACAATCCTGGCCAGCTTGCCCATGGTGAGAAATGATGGGACCTGGAGTTCAGCGTCCTCTGAAAAGCCACCAGGTCCCCATCTCTGCTATCAGTGAACTGTGTCATGGGATAGACAACCCAGCTATGTAAGAAAGGCCTGCCCACCACCCTTAGCGTGCAGAACCTGGCTCTTGCGAACGATGATGTTCTGTGAAGTGAAACATGCCCTTTGCTTGCACACCCACTCAGTGCCAAGCCGTCCTGTTGCACAACCCTGCCTTCACAGAGCTGTAAATAAATAATAGCCCATGTTCAAATATTACTTTTAATGTCTCATCCAGGAAAGCTCTCAGAGCAGATGGCTGTTTGGCCTAAGATTAGGTGGGGAAGAGGGTTATCCATTATTTATCACAGCTGCATTTATAATGGTTACAGAGGCTTCAAGCCCTGTATGGTATGAGACATCATACAGCCATCAATCAATCAAGCGATCTGCATCAAGGGAAGCAATGGGGGTTGTGGTGATCTCCATGGGGCACATAGGCCGGAGCTTGCCATTCTGGCAGCCTCTGCAATGAACATCATTGTCTCTCATCATAACGTGGCCGTTTTTCACTGAAATACATGCATGGCAGATGGCTAAGGAGGAGCACCAAGGTGGTAACACCAAGATCTTTTCAGTTGAGAAAGCCTGGGAGGCAATTTCTCAAGGGCCTCAAGCTCGTATTGTGGATCTTCAAACAAATTGGACACCTCATAAGAGGTCTGTGGCAATTTCATGACCGAAGAGAGCCCTGGTCCATCAGATGCTGCTGGATATGTGGATAATTTCTAGCACACCACAGTTAGCAGTGGCTTCTTGGGCAATGAAACTTTGTGTAGATGGACTGAGTCAAAACATCCAAGGGGGACCTGGTATCTTCTACAAGGAGAGGAAGCACTTCCTGATATAACTGGGTCTTGCTTGAGCAAGAAGATCTAACTGCTTTCTGATATTTTTTCATTCAGCAGCTGTGACTTCTTGATTGCTCCAAAATTAACACTTGGGTTGTTCTTCAAACCTGGCTCACTCATCTATCCTGATTAGATTGTTGCCCTCAAGAATGTGGCCAACAGCCCAACCCTGTTCCTACCTCTTTCTCCCTCTCCCCTCCTTCTCCTTCTTTGCCTCTCTCTGAAGTCCAACTGGAACCTCTAAGATTCCAGACCTCCAGCAGCCCCATTCTTAAGACCTTACAGGCTGGAGTTTATGCTACAGAATGGACTTGAGGGTCTTGTAATGAAATGCACATTGTTGATGCCTCCTGTTCCTTTCCCTGTTATGCAATATATGGATTTGTCCTGAGATACGGATTTGTTGAATTAGACCATCAGGTCTTAGACCTCCTCCCCATTCCAGTCTGGTCGACTATGGGGCTTTATTTGTATCCTTTACCATAGATCTTCCTTGCCTTGTCCCATTCCCTGGAGGAACTGCAGTCTCTAGCATGAAGGCACATCTTCCTTTCTGGG
Organism: Python bivittatus; assembly: GCF_059951505.1. Taxonomy (NCBI): domain Eukaryota; kingdom Metazoa; phylum Chordata; class Lepidosauria; order Squamata; family Pythonidae; genus Python; species Python bivittatus. The sequence goes on from NW_028277083.1 coordinate 5,373,935, forward strand.
TTTTCAGAAGGGTCAGTTTGGAGAGGGTAGTCTCAGTGACAGAACAGTGGGCAAAGAACAGCCTTAAGTCAGTTCCTGGCAAACAGAGAAAACCAAACTAAACTAAAATCTATTTTGTGGAGTTTTTGAAGCTGGGAAAAATCACAAATGCCTGCATCCCTCAGCACACAAAGCTATCTCCATCCTCTACCCCAGGAGGACATACTTACACTGCTGAACGAAAGGTTTTTTCCAGCTTGGTTTTAGTTAAGAGGAATTAGGAAGACCTCCCTACAGATTGTTCACTGCATAGGATCCATATCTTTTTGTATTTTTTGCCACAGTTGTCCCTTTTCTCCCCATGCGCAGCTTATTCCAGTTGAACAGGAATCACATGCCATTTATGATGCGAGCTGGGCAGACAGATTGAGGCACTGACGTCATTAAGGAGCAACACATCTATTGGAAGGTGGGCATTTTTTCCTATGCTTATCACATGGGAGATTCTACCCAGCGGCCCATGATACTTTCTGCAAGCCTTCTCAGCTAATTACTAATAGGGAGAGGTTGTTAACATTCTCCCATTCTGATCTGAATGCATGAATCCTATTTTGCAGGAACATGTTGAGCAACATCCGTTAATCAGTTATGCACTGCGGCACTCCCTCCCACCCCACTGTAACTAGTGGTCCATAAAACCATCTTAGGAAGCTTTTCTTTAAATTCTTGAGAAGTCTTGATGAATTAGGATCCTGCAAATTCACTTCCATGTTAGGACAGGTAACATTTGAGAGCCATGGTCAAGACTGATGCATGAAGGCATCTTGAGTTCGAGAGAGTGTCAGGCATATTGATCAGGGATTTCATGTTAATGAAACCCTGGCAGTGATTTAGTCAATTCTGTGGTCAAGGAAGGGCAAGACGACCCACCATCATTGAGTGAGACTGTCAAGATTGTTCATAGACATATGCATCACCTGTCAGAGAATGCTGTAATTTATTTTGGAAGAAATAGATTAATTACTCTTAATGTATTTATTTCCCAAGTGCCTTCCACCATGGAATTCATAGTAGAAAAAAAAAAAAAAGGATTTCTTAGATATTCTTCTAACCAAATACTGAGCAGGACATGAACTATTTAAATTCAGCAAATGAGTTCTATCACACACTCTCTGTTACCTAATATGCAAAATAGTTGAATTTCAGAAGCTTCCATTTATAAAGGCTTAGAAATACCACAACTCTGAAACCTAGAATTCCTTTACAATTAAGCAATAAATAAAGGGAAGAGGGAAGAAAGGAAGGTCAGTCAACATCAGGGCATATCACAATACATGTAAAGTGGTGAAGTAAACAGGACAGAGAACTGATAATGCTCTTCAAAACAGTGGTGTGTGTGTGTGTGCGCGTGTATACGCATACACAATACATATGTACATACACTAATCTAGGAGATTCCACAGAAGATTGTGGAGAATAACCGGGCTAAGATTCTGTAGGACTTCCAGATCCAGACAGGCAGGCAAGTACTGACCAATCAACCAGACATCGTGGTAGTAGACAAGGACCAGAAGACAGTGGTGGGGATAGATGTAGCAGTGCCAAGTGACAGCAACATCTGGAAGGAGTTTGAGAAGCTGGAGAAGGACCAGGGTCTAGAGGAGGACCTAGAGGGGATGTGGAAAGTAAAGGCCAAAGCGGTCTCAGCGGTGGTAGGAGCGCTTGGGGCTGTGACTCCTAAGCTGGGAGAGTGGCTCCAACAGATCCCAGGAAGAACATCAGAGCTCCCTGTCCAGAAGAGTGCAGTGCTAGGAACAGCTCAGATACTGTGCAGAACCCTCAAACTCCCAGGCCTTTGGTAGAGGACCTGTGATTGAGGAAGACACATACTACCCTAGGGGTGAGAAAGGATTTGGATACACACACACACACACACACACACACACACACACACACACACACTGAACTAATTTACCTTTTATAAAACTACCGCCAAATTTATTGATAAACAGCTCAAAACGTCAACTGAATGGGCTATTTATAGCAGGAATTATCCCTGAGCCATTGAAAGAGACATTGAACTCATTTACTTAGCCAAGATTCCCTACCGCAGACATCGGGTGCTAGGTGGTATCTCAAGTGCATCTTGGCTTCCTTGGGAGATGTTTATCTCTGGTTAAGTGGAGTTAAGAGCATGAGCTCTTGGCATTAACAGGAATTTCGGGAGGTCGTACCTTCATCTAGTCTGTCACCGTTTCCTAAGATAGCCTCCTTGCCGTTTTCCGGCGGGGTGGGTTAGCAAAGCACCCTCTTATGCTTCATTAACAGGAAATGTTCCAACCAGAGATACGACACTAAAGTCCTTCGTTTCAATTCCAGCAGCTCCTGGCCTATCCTGTCGAAGGTTTTAAAAGAGACTTTTTCATGCAGTTTGATACATCGTTCTTGCATGATGAAATGAGTACGTGAAGCATTGAGGTGATTTCTATTAATTCAGTATGTTCATTTTTTAAGTCCCTGCTCCCCATTTGTTTAATATCTATTTTTTTGCCCTTCTTGTTTTGGTGTTACAGTTTCTTAATGTGTTGGATGTTACTGGTTTAATTCACTTTTTTCTGGCTTTTTCTTCTTAAAATTGCAATAAAAATTATTTTTAACCATGTTGGCAGAGGGTTACAATGCCAGAACTCAGGGACTCTGAAGTGGGAAAGTGCCCCCTTTACAAAGAGAAGGCCCTAGGTTCACTTCCTGGCATTTTGAGGACTAGAAAAATCCCAACCATAAGTTTTAGAAGCTGCTGGCCAGTGTTGACCAAACTTGGATCAAAGTCTGAGAAGATAGAAGCCAAGTTCTTATTTACTGGATCTGCCAAGGGTTCCTGAGGCCTCAAGACCAATCCCAAGAATTCCACCTAGGGTTGAAAGCCTCTTTGAAGGGGTGAGGAAGCTGTTGCTGTGACGGAATGGACTTATGAAGGCCAGGCTCAGGGAGATAACCGTGCTCTTAGCCCCCAGCAGGAGTGTGGGAAGTTCAAGAAGATGAGGCTGGCACCTCCCTAAGGAATTCACGGTGTTGTGGCTGGCTGGCTTGGGAGCTAGGATTGAGTCTGGGGAGATTTTCTGTCTGGAGGTTGTAGCTAATAAACGCAACAGAACTGTATTTGCATTGACTCTTGGAGTTCTTTGGGCTGAACCTGACAGCTGCCCATCCATGCAGGCAACATACACAGTCCAGCTTGGTGCAAATCCATATCTAGATGCCTAAAACAATAAGGAGGTGAGAATTAAGGTTGTACAGACTGTCATTTTTTTTTAGCCATTAGAGCAATGACCATGACGCTCTTATGCTTCTGGCACAGGGAAGGAATATGAAGGTGTCAAGAGCGAGCAATTCTCACATAAAGCTGGAAAAAAAGAGAGAGACAAGGAAAAGAACACAAGAGAAAGGATCTTACCAGATAGGGCCAAAGAGAAAAGAATTCTGTCGTTTGAGAGGCCCCGTGGAAAAGGCTGTCGGTGCAAGCAGGAGGCATCTGGGTGAATTAATCTGACAAAGATCTTTTTGAGGCAGGCTCAGGTGGAATGAGCTCACTCGGGCTTCCAAGACAGACAAGCAGACCTGGGCCTTTACCAGATTCACCTTCTCCTGTTGGAACTGGTGGAATCAGAATCACACAGGCCACGTATTTGCCATTATTTTTATTGCACTGGGACCACACTGCAAACAAAACCACAGAAAGGAGAAAAGAGAAAGAAGAGAAAGAAAGAAAGAAAGAAAGAAAGAAAGAAAGAAAGAAAGAAAGAAAGAAAGAAAGAAGCCGCAAAAATAAGTCTACTGCTGCTGAAAGCAGCTTGTTTTTTTTTCTTTAATCTGTGTTTTTTTAAACTTGGATATGTATATATTTACATAAAAGAAAACTACCAAAAGCAGCAGCTCAGCTTGAACAGTCCAGAAAGGGAAGAGCTGCTACTTTCTGATGGATAAATAGTACAATTTCTCTGGGGTTGGGGTTTTTTTTAAACATCACTCTGTAAAACCGCATTCAAGTATTCTTGTCAATGCATGTATTGTATTGTCCCGTTCCTCTTTTGACCAAGTTCTGCGGATGGTGATTTCTGGGGTGGGGTTTTGGCTAGGCCACAGCTGGAGCGGTCTTGGAAATGTTGGGGAGCACATGGGATAACTTTGGCAGCCATGGGGGAGCAACCGAAAGGGAGCAAGATGAGGATACCGCCTTGAAAGGGAACGTGAGAAACTAAGGTTTCATGACGCACGTTGAGGAGATGTCAAAAGCATGACCTTCTCTATCTCGGACCCTTTCTTGACTGGTGGAAAAAACCCTTTGTTAGGAAGAATATTTATAGCTCAGCTTTTCCCCTTAATGTGCCAACCCTTTATGGGTGCATTGTTTCAGACTCGTAATTCATTCACCTCGTTCACTGCTCCTACCACCCGCAAACCCAGATTCGGATCTGGGATAGCTTCAGCAGCAACTACAGCAAAGACCATTTTTCTTTGGGCTTCCCTGGAGAACATTTTGTTGGTGGTGGACATCAGCCACTCCCTTCCCCCGCCCTCGAAAGGTACCCTTTTTCATTTTTTAAAAAACACGACCGTCTTCTATATAAATACAAAATATTAAATAAAGATCGGCTTTCTGTACAAATGAAAAGAAGGGAAGGAATGGGAGGGTTTCGCCAGCAAGCGAGCGAGCGGCTTCCGTTAGCAATCTTCCATTTTCTTCCTAATTTGACGTGAGGGGATTTGTTTGGAAAGTGTGGTAAGGACAAGTTTATTCCTTTTCCTCCAGATACCGTCAGCCGCAGGATCTCTTGATTAACCTTCGGCATTTCCTGAAAGCTCTTCTCAATGCTGATGGCGACTTCCAACCGTGGGCCACGTGGGCTGAACGTAAACCAATAGGAAGGGGAAAGTGGTGCTGTGAACTCACTGGCCGCAGGATCGATGAAAGCACTGGGGAGGTGGGGCTTGCCAGAAGCTCCGCCCACAGTGTGGACTCCAAGGCCCTCGTCGGCAATGGAGAATAATAATTTAGAACCTAAGGCAAGCGAGGCTGGATGAAAACCATGGCAGGTGCGTAACCATGTCCGCTGAGAACACATGGATGCCCCAAGGGCTGTTGGCTGCAGAGGACACCAAGCTTCTTGTCCTCAGTCTAATCAGTTGCAGACTCTACACCTTAGCTACTTGAAGAACAATTAGAATAGCGATTTCTGAATTCACTGAATTCACAACAGGGCCTACACAGTCTCTTGCAAGACTGTTGGGTGGTGGTCGGTCAGCGTGTCAGTCTTCTTCAGCAGAGTTACGAAAGGAAAGAAGTCCTGCCATTTCACTACCTCTCGGTCGTGACGGTGTTCATGTGGGAGACAAAGTCATTATCAACCACGTTGTTGTAGCCCTCTTTTTCTATGCAGTCCCTGACGGCCTTGAGGACCATCCGGAGCCTCCGATCCATCGCTTCGAGGTGCAGTTTGTACAAGATGGGGGCGATTTTGTCCTCCAACAAGGATTCTTCCATCAGGTGGCTCAGCTTGTACTCCTCCTTGGCCAGGAGCTGCAAACGCAGATAGGTGGACTTCCGTATTCTAGGAGAAAGCAGCAGCAGAAAAGTGAGACGTGGGGCATATTTCAGCTATGATTTAAAAAATCCTGTTTTCAGCAGAACTGGTGTCTGGAGGGACTCATCTGGATTCCAACTAAATGGGCTAATATAATTCAGCGTTTCTCTGTTCAGATAGTTCTACCCATATAGCACATTATATATATATTTGGTCTACTTGTAGTTCTTTCCTTCCTGGGCTTGTTTAGAGCAGTGTTTCCCAACCTTAGCAGCTTTAAGATATGTGGACTATCTGGAACTCATGTGCCAAATTACTTTGAGGAACATCATGTTAGTTCCCTCTTATCAAATAAGAAAAGTTTTATTACCCATAATGTAGCAAAGTTCCGTATAACTGCTGTGAACACACACAAACAACTATTACCTCACATGATTGATGTCCCCATATCTGGTCTACTTAGCTTTTGCTATGTATGAATGAAATATCGACTCCATCCCTCTTATTATCTTATTCTAATAATTATTTCAGTATTTTGGACTATTAGAAAGCATATACATTTACACCCACATTGTTAACTTATCACACTGTTTGAGCACTCAATTCCTCTTTTTAGGGATTTTTTTCAGGGATGGTGGTGGTTGAATTTCAACTATTAGAGCCATAGAACGTTAGTATTGCTAGTACAGGCAGTCCTCACTTAATGACCACAATTGGGTCCCTAAGTGATGCGGTCATTAAGCAAATCATCACGTGACCAGACCTGATTTCACAACCTTTTTTGCAGTGGCCGTTAAGTGAATCACATGGTTGTTAAGTGAATCATGCAGTTCCCCACTGATTTTGCTTGCCGGAAACTGGCTGGGAAGGTTGCAAATGGTGATTGTGTGATCCCAGGATGCTGCAACTGTCATAATTGTGAGCTGGTTGCCAAGTGCCCAGATCATGATCACATGACTGCAGAGGCGCTGTGATGGTCGTAACTTCGGGCATTGGTCATAAGTCACCTTTTTTAGTGCTGTTGTAACTTCAAATGGTTGCTAAATGAACAGTCGTTAAGCAAGGACTACCTGTACCATATGACTTATTTCCTTTTCATCTCATGTTCAAATCTATGATGTTTCTGTGGATGGTCTTTGCTCTATCTTGCTTGTTTATGTTTGGTGTATCTGGTAGTGGACTGAAAAAAATATGATCATATCAACATATTTCAAAGGGCAGATGCTGGGGTGGAGACAGTGTTCATTCTGGTTTTCTACAGTTGCTTCAAATAAGGTACACACATCTCTGTTCATTATTTTCCACTCCAAAGGGTGAGAAGACCCATATAGTTTTCCTGCTGTTGGCTACCAAAATTTATCAGGTTTCTGGGGGGTTTTGGAGAGGTGCCCATGACCGATAGGATTGCTGACTTCTCAGAAACAGTTGGCTTTGTCCTCCAGAGGTTCCTGCCCCAGATACAACACTAGTAATTTTACCTGAGATGCTTAACTACCTCAGGATTTACTTAATTAACCTAAAGTTCAGACAACACCCCAAACGAAGCATAAATACTTTTGCACAATGCACCAGATTACAGCAGCTTGTGGTTTAGCACGTTGGACAACACCTAGAGGAAGGCCTTCTCCTGGAGCGGAAAAATCAATTCCCATCCATATCTCCAAACACAGTTTCCAATTTAGCCTCCATTTGGCTTGAAGTTGCTGCCTAAGCTGAGCCTCTTATTCTCTGGGCCCCTCTAAAGCATAGCTTTTCTCATTCTCCTCTCCACAAGGGCCTGGAAGCTAAATGAAATCTCTCTCCAGAAGCAACCAAGCTATAGAAGGACAGAACTGTCACTTGAAAATATCCTGGCTCCAGTCAGACATCGTGGAAACAGAACGCGGGGTGTCGGTACGATCCGGAATGACAAAAGCAGTGTTGTATCGTTGCATTGCAAGATCTGCCCTTTTCTTACATGTGGGTGGCATTACAACAATGTTCAAAAGTGTGGAGCTTCGATCAAGTCAGTACAATGCTGTCATTTGCCTCCTGGATCTGCCTCCTGCCCCACCCGCAGATGCTTCTACAAGCAGTCCTTGACTTATGATGGCAATTGGGACCAGAATTTCCTAGTTCTGTAAAGCACAATCGCATCGCTTAGTGACAGCAATCCCTGAAATCCCAGTTGCGGTTGTTAACTGAATCCCACAGTCGTTAGTTGAGGCAACTTCCTTCCAGCTTCCCACAACCAAAGTCAGTGGAGAAGCCGGCAAGAAGGCCTAAATCCCAGGTCAGCTGGCAGGTAAGTGGCTGCTCCCGAGTGGGAAGGGAGCAAGGGGGTGCACAGGAGTGCGTGGGGGAGATGTGGTGAGGGTTGGGGATGGTGCGTGAGAGGTGCAAGGGTTGGGGAGGGTGCACGAGGGTGCGAGTGTCATGGCCCAGGACTCAGACTCTGAAGAAGCTGCTCAAGCTGAACCAGTGGAATGTTGGCCTCAGGAGACACCAAGCCAGGAATCACCTGAGGCTGATCAAACACAGGCACCATTGGAACAGCTGGAGCAGTCAGATGATGACGTATGGTCTCCAAGCCCTCAGACTCGGCAAGTAGAGCGGAGAGCAGAGCAAAGACGCTCAATGAGGCTCCTTGCCAAATAAGGCAGTAACTCTCTTGATTAAAGACAGCTGGCTGCAGCCTGATTTAAGAGGCAGCCCTGACCCTTGATTCTCTGTTGGAAATAATCATCTGATCTCCTACTCTGGTGTGTTGCTCCTGTGAATCCTGCTTGTGAAACTCTGAACTTGGACTGGCTGACAAATCTGACTTTGCTCTCTGAACTTCAGAATGGATTTTGACTAGTACTCTTCTGCCCACTCCTGCTGAAAGTGAAACCACCTAGGCAAGCTTTCTTTCCCAGAGACTCATGGGTCAGGGAGGGTGCATGAGGGTATGGTGTGGGTTGAGGAGGGTGTGTGAGGGTGCAAGGGAGTGCGTGAGAGGCGCAGCGTGGGTCCTGGAGGGTGTGTGAGGGTGTGCAGCGGTGTGCAAGTGGCCAGCACGGTGTGACTGCACGGGGGCTGGGGGAGGGTGTGCGGGTGGAGGAGATTTACCCCAGCAACTTGTGACCTTCTCTGCCAGCTTCCTCATTGTCTTTCTGGGAAAGCTGGCAGGGAAGATTGCAAATGAGGATCATGTGATCATGGGGAGCTGTAACCAATCGTAACTGTGAACTGGCTGCCAAGTGCCCAGATTGCGATCTCATGACTGCAGGGGTGCTAGGACAGCCAGAACGCTGAGGATTGGTCGTAACTGCCATTCATTCAGCGTCATCGTAACTTCGAACGATCACTGAATGAATGGTTGTAGGTCGAGGGCTACATGTATTTATAACCTCTGGAATCCACGCCAAATTATCCCCATAAGGAGAAGGAAAAAAAAATACCCCAAACATACCGGCAACATTGATTCAAAGGCACCAAGATAGATAGTTCATCGTGAGAATATTTCCCGAACCTACAAGGAAGAAGAACATAAGAAACATTCACCAGAAATACGCTTTCTGTCTCAAATTGTTGGCCAGAGGTGAGGGGAAAAACTCAATGCCCTCTTTAATGCAATGATTTTAGGCACATGCTGAACTTCAGGTCTGTAGCCAAAAAGGTGTTTTGCAGGAAGCATGGGCACGCATCCTGCCTCACCACAACTCTTTAAAGAAAACACTTTTTTTTTCCTGGATTCTCGTAGCAGCTTCAGTTCTCTCCTAGGGAAACAAACGTTAGAGTGAAGGAGGCGCTGACAAGATACTTTGGACCAGATGCTGTGGTGTTGTTGGTGTCAGCTTCACACAAATGTGTCTTTTCTTGGGAGTGTGCAATTACTGTTAGAGCTCAAGAAAAGACACAGCTTTTGCAAGGAAGTGCCAATAGATCTCTAGGCATACCTGCACCTCTTTTACAACTCCTTTACAGCTTTGGATCCAAAGCACAGCACAGGCCTATATCTTCTTCTATAGCTTGCACTTCCTGAGTCTACAGAGAAATTGGCTTGCAGTTGTTTATCTGAACCTTTACATAATGTTCTGAAAATTCTAATATATTGGAATCTTACAATGAAGTTTGGGTCCTAGGGCCAGCAAAGATCTCTGCTAGAGACCTTACAAAGATGTGCTAGAAGGATGAGTGAGGAGGCATCAATGGCTATGCTTCCTAGGAATGCTGGGAGTTGTAGTTTAATAATGTCTGGAAAACGACAGGTGGTCCTTATTTAGCGAGTGCCTCGTTTAGCGACTGTTTGCAGTTATGATGGTGATGAAAAAGTAACTTTGTGACCAATGCTCTCATTTGTGACCTTCACAGGTCTGTAAAGCAAAGGAAAGTTGAAGTGAGATCATAAGCACAATTGTGGTTTCACTTAGTGACTGCTTCACTTAATGACTGAGTTGCTGGTCCCAATTGTAGTCGCTAAACGAGGACTACCTGTATAGGTCACCTATCTCTGAGTTAGTAAAACCAGTACTTTAGTAAGGTCTCATACTGGCAATTCACACTTTTCAGACAAAAGAAGTGGTGAAGAATGAGCAAGAATAGACAGGAAAGATTTAGGTATGATCAACTGACCCCACCCATTCTCTGCCATAATTACCCTCTTCCATTGTCTAAGTGGATAATAAAGGTATTATTTCCAAACTTCTCAAAGGTCTCATAATGGTGTCGATCCATATTACCTGTAGGAGAAATAAGAGAAAGAAAAATGTTTGGCAGAATAACATGATGATCTTAAGCAAATTAAAGCAAATTCAAACGTATGAGTCTTTTGAAAAGAAACAGGGTTGCCTTATGACCCTTGGTTGTCAGATATGTCACCTAAGGAAAGGCATTAAAGGTGATGTTGCATCACTGGGTGAAACAGTGGAGCTATTATTTATTTATTTAAAGTGTTTTACACCACTTCTCACTGCAAAGAATTTTGAAGTGATTTACATATTCAGTAATGACCAGAATCCTTCCCAATTGCACTCTGCTCTCATCTTTAGAAGGATGAACTATCATATGTGACCATTACTATATGGTATTGTTGGAGGAAAAAAATGCTGGCTGAAGCCTGGGTTTCCATCCAGATGTTGGGTTACAGCTATCATTCTTGCTAAAACTTTTTGGGGCTGCAATCTTCTAATCCAGTGTTTCTCAACCTTGGCAACTTTAAGGTGTGTGGACTTCAACTCCCAGAATTCCCCAGCCAGCATGCTGGCTGGGGAATCCTGGGAGTTGAAGTCTACGCACCTTAAAGTTGCCAAGGTTGAACAACACTGCTCTAATCTGTGACTCCAATTTAGGAATCTCTGCTTTAGTGGCTCCGAAACAAGGTTTAAGTTACCCCATAGATCTTCGCCATGTATCATGTTGGCCTTCAGGGAGACTCAACATTCAGACAACATCTTCATACTGAACGTCTAGTTTTCCATGTGCAGGGACTGCTTTGGCACAGAGCAAACTTTGATGTGCCTTTTATGTGTATGAGACTTTTTAGACTCACACAGACTCTTATGTGAGTCTAAAAAGATGCAGTCTGGCAGAAGCTGATCATTTCTAGGAGCCGCTGTGTCCCTCGATCCCAAGTCCTGGACAAAGAGCTTCCAGCCTGTAGAAACTAAAAGGTAAAACTGTTTGTTGTCCAGGGATAAAAAGTTCAGGGAAATTCCACCTACTTAATTTGAACAATGAGAATGCTCTCAGCAGGAACAAACAAAAAATAGGGAAATTATACAAATTCCACCAGTAAAACTGCCCACATTCTAAGTGGGCTATTTCATGTAGAAAGGTGAGAAACATACCCATCAGAAAATCAAAAATGGTCATATCCATTATATCCAAAATCCTGGTCCCCCGGTCGTAGGGTGGTGTTTGCTTAACTTCTTCACAATAATCTGGATCAACTTCCCACCTGGATGAGAAGCAAAAGAGAGATTGAGAAGTTTAGCCACCCTCAACGTTCTCAATCTTGAAGTGCGCAAGGACTGTGTGGGTGGGTTTGAGTTCAACAGAGCCCATCTACATTTGTAAAATACGATCCAGAATCCAGTTATGTTCTACTAGAAGGGGCAGAAGGTTGCTGAGCTCCTGTGGGGGGAAATAAATTAACAGAAAAGCTTGGCTATTAATAGAGTCGCTCGAAAGAGTTCAGAATAAACTCTAAATTCCTGTCCAACTGTCCGGATTGGACTGAGACATACCGAAAGATGTGACGGGAGGGGAAAAATCAAATCAGGGAAAGGAGAGAGGAGAGAGGAGAAAAATACAGGGGGAAAAATGATCTCTTCCATGCCTCAGGGCAAAATGAGCTGGATTCCAGTTAAACTATAGCAAACGTTTCAGTCCAGCTGCATGGAAACCCAGAAGTTGTGGTGTTTTCATGTTAGGTGTTAGAACAAAATCGAGAGACAAACCATCTGTGTTAAATGGAGGCATGTGCCACCCAGATAAGGTCACAATGGCTCAGCACAGGCTCTGCTCTGCCTCTTCCAAATGTGTCTCTGCTGCGTCCGGCAGAATTATGCGTTCATTGTTCTCAGCGGTGGTTGAATTAAGGTCTGGCTATGAAACAATGGAAAATTGACAGCCTGCTGCATGGGGTGCAGCGGAAACACCGGGCAGTCTCTTAACCACAACACTTACTCAGCTTTCTTGCGTTTATGGTAGGAACGTCGCCATGGGTTCCTCCAGGTTTTCCGTTTGGCTAAAGACAAGTCGGGCAAGAAGGCAGCCATGGACCCTTCAATCTGGTCTGGTTTCCCACAAAGGGCGTGTTCCGTTGAACAGTAGTATGAGCACTCCCCGTAGAAACAGATGTTGTTGGCTGCAGAAAGAAGGAGAAAGAGAGTGGATAACCAACGTCTTTTGGAATCAGACCCTGGGCTTTACAGAGACTGTCCTCCTCAAAAGAAGCTTGTTGGGGTCAGGAGAAAAAAGGGAACCTCTGAAACAGCTCCACAGGTTGGAGAAATGCATCTCAAAGAAGTGCTTGTGATCTAATGATCAAAGAATGAAAACCATCTTCCAACCTCCACGTTCTTAGATCATTTTTCAGGACTCAGGAGGATGATTTTGTGACTTGCTAAGGACTGGCTGACACGCATAAGTAGATTGTTTGATTTTACTTCTTGCCAGCATCAGCTTCTTCAACAGTTGATGACTCAGACAGGCAAGTGTGAACTGACTCTGCTTTCAAGCTGGCACTGGATGGTGAGAAAGCTGTGCCATCAGCAAAGAATCTGTGAATGATGGCAAGTTCACAGAACCGTATGTGAACAGCTTTCCTTATTTCAGATACTGTGTGATTGCATCTCTGAACTGCCAAAGATGATTGCATTTATTACAATTATGGATCTATTATTAAAAATGGGAAAGGTATACCCCTCACCCCTGATATTTCTGAATTTGAATTCCCGTAATGGCTGATGAGGGCCACAAAGGGGTGTAATTCTGCAACATCAGAGAAGTCCAGGCCCTTCCTTGGATGTATTTTACAATTAAGCCTCATCTTCTTGTAACAACATCCTCAGGGCCTAAATATGTCAGAAGGGAGTTCACGTAAATCCAAAAGCTGGGTGAATGAAGCTTGCATTGCATGCTATGCCCACCATGGTTATGTAAATCTCAACCATGAGGTGACATTTAAGAGATGTGCACGGTTGTGTGTGGTTGGATCAGCACAAGAGCCCATTCAATTTTGCAATTTCACTCAAATCTGTGATGGACTTCAAAAAGTCAGCTTAGAAGATTTGAGGATGTGTGCCTATTTTGCTGTCCTACAGGTGACTATACAGATCGGGCAGTTAAGAACTGACTGAGGGGACACCGTTAAGTGACAATGGCCGAGGGAAACCTGGGTTTGTAGCTATGTAACATTGGGAACAAGCTTCTCTCTCTTTGGGGCGAGAACAATTGGATGGTTCGCCATGGTTCTTTTTCCAGCGTCAGAACCTGGAGAGTGTAAATAATCTTGAGCACATTCTGAGAAATGCGAAGAGATTCTAATCTTTCTTTCTCTTTCTCGTAAGTGGAGCAGAGCTACTATTGTCAATTTCCCAGAGGGTGGGGGGTAGGGAATGACGGGGGTGGAAATCCATGCGCCTCTGTGATTGGTCAACATGAACAAAAGTCCCAGCACTAACACCAATTTTGGTAGATGATTATTTCAATTATTCCTAAAATTACGGCTAGTGTTATTAATGTTTCTCTCCCACCTGACCGCTAGTAAATCATTCCTTCAAGCCATTACTTCAAGCAAGTGGACTACTATAAAGATAGTGAAATGCATTTAAATAATTACTGAGCTATTTCCCATTCATTGCATTTTGTTTGTAATGTCTTCCTCCCTCCCTCCCTCTCATTTCCATCTCCTTCCTTCCTTCCTTCCTTCCTTCCTTCCTTCCTTCCTTCCTTCCTTCCTTCCTTCCTTCCTTCCTTCCTTCCTTCCCTCCCTCCCCCCCTCCCTCCCCCCTTGTGCTTCCCAACAAAGCCCTAATCTATTCTATGGGAAATATTTCTTGAATAAAACCATTTAGACAATAATTCACCCCAAAGCAACCCAGGACCTCAGTCCATGGAAGACATTTGCCAATGGACTTTTTCTTATTTTGAGGAGGAATAAGAGCAGGTAGAAGCTTCCTCCGATTCCTGTCTCATCATGAGAACTTTCGGGCTAGGTCGATTAAATATATTACCAAGAGATTTGAGCCCAGCAGCTCACAACTAAGCCACAGCCTTGCTACTATAATAGAGAGAAAGATTACGGCCCCTTGAGGGACCTACACTGCACTCAAAGGTCTACCTGGAATGGTTTCTAAGACAGAGTATTACCAAAGCGACTGGGGATTTGAAGAGGCATGGAAGCCGCGCTGCTAGATAAGATCACCATCATTTTCAGAACCTTATATAATTCAGGGGTTGCACAGAACGTATCAGCCAGGCTGTGTATCTATTTTTGGCCAGCAAGAGAGACCCAATTAAGACTTTTGCATAGCTGTAAATTGGGTTTTGCTTCAAATGTTTACATGGGCACGACCATCTCCTCGGTTTAATTTTTGTTGCTGTTGCCGTTGCCGTTATTAATGAAAGTCAATGGGGTCTCCTCGCCAAATGCCCAAGCTCATTAACATAATGAGAGTACAGAACGCTGCCTTTTGGTCGCAGCAATTAAGATGAAGCCAGAAAGCAATAACAAGGCAGACATGAACAAACAAGAAGGGAAGGATCCAGTGGGAAGCCAAAGTTGCCCACTGGATCCTGCCCACTGGATCTCTGGCTTCCCACTGGATGGAAACGGAGGAACGATTCGTTCGGTGGGGTTCCGCAGAGCTTTGATCCCCAGACAATTTTGATGAACCCATCTGAGACGCACACAAGGGCACACACCTTTTTGTTGAATCGAACCTCTGCATCGATTCAATTTGGCAGCTCATGCTGCAAATTTCAACCTGAGTGACTTGAAGAACCAGTTTGAATCCTTGGGACTCCTTAAACTGAATCAAAATTCACTGGATCTAGGCTGACTTCCTCACCTCTATCTATCATTTCTGACAGTAGTGGGCACCCCCTTCATGACCGAGAGCTATGCTTGAAATTGTGTAGGAGAGCCAGGATCATGTTGGATCCACACCTCACAGAGAAGGGGTGAGTTGCTTTTTCCTGGGCTGGCTGGGGAAACATGGGAGGTGAGATATTTTAAGTATGTCAATCTATATTAGGCCTTACATAATAGTTTATGTGTGTTTTCCACTATACAAATGAGAGGAAACTTTGCACCACATTTTAGAGGGAGCTCCAATCTGGGTCTGGAGCCACATTTAGCACTCCAATCTATGATATTTAAGGATATCCAGGGATTTCAATCAGTCGATTGACAATTTGGTGGCCTTACAAATGCAGTCAATAAATAAACAAACCATTAAATAAACATTTAAGTGAATTGACCCAAGTTGCACACTGAGGACTGATAAGCTAATTGGAGTCCAGATATCCTTTGTTTTCCATTCTTCTTCAAACTTTGCATTATAGTTCTTGGCTTAGATGTACCAAGGATGCACAAAAGGAGGCATATTGAAGGCTACCAAAAAAAAAAAAAATCTGTGTCTCAAGAATGGGTCAATGCTAGGAAATAACAATTGGCATGGAAGAAAAAAGGAAGAAGTTATTATTTTTCATTCTTATGACAGGGCACAACCACCTCATGGTGTTCAACCAAATGCTTTGCTGGCCAAAAATGTTTCAGGTTCAGTTCTTGGCATCTCCAGCTTAAGCAATAGATGAGAAAGATGGTCCCTTGCCCGATAACCTGATGAGCTACTGTGAATCAGAGTAGATAAAGAGTCAATTAGATGCTCAAATACCATATAACCACTTATGTCCTTATTTTTATAATCTCAAGCAAACTAAATGAAAGGCAATCTGGTCTGACAGAACAGAATTAGGAAGACTTGGGCTCAAAACTTTGTACAGCTATTCCTTGGATGACCTTGAAACCACCACCAGTGGGATCTCTGTTGGGAAGGAGAAATTTTTGGGAAGAGTTTATAGCAATGCTATTTCCCAGAGAGGTCCACTTGGGACAAACCTTGCTATGGAAGGCCCAACTTTGATATATGCAATATTTAATGATCTGCATTTTAACTGCTGCATGTCACCTGGAACCTGTTTTGATGAACAGTAGTTTAGCTAAGTGTTCCCATACCTGGTGAGATAAAAAATGTCCTCCATAGTTTCTTGTCACGAGTAACATCCCTTATTTCTCTGGTCATATTAACCAGTCTACCTGCAACTGGTGGTACACGGCGGAAATCCAGGATCCTGGAAGGAAAATAGTAGGAGATGACTTTAATCTGGTAAATCCCACAAAAACAAACAAACAAACAAATAAAACAAAAACCAAAACAAAACTGCAGGATGGGCTATAAATATCATAATATGTTAGTTAGTAAGACCTCATGATTATAATGCAAAACGGGTGGAATTATTCAAGGTTAAGACCTGGCTTGTTCATTTTGCTTGTTGGACTTATTGAGATTTGAAGAAGCATGGCCTCAAAGAACTTGAGAAAAGTTCTGGTGGAAACCTCTCCTGGGATGTACCAGCCCAGTCCTTGAGACTTTGGGAGAAGGTCCTCTTTTTAGTTCTGTAGACAGACAAATTCTAAGCGACTGTTGCCCAAGGGTAGATCTTTTCAGTGGCAGCATCCTCTTTGTGGAATAGTCCACCTTTCAAGGTATATCAGATATCATCATCAGTTCTGATTCACCATGGACTTCCATGTGGTATCTTCCGACTTATTGTAATTACTTGGTTTCTGCTCTTGTATAGTTGCCTTTAGTCTGCAGAGCATAATGATTTTTCTTAATGAAAAGGGATGGACAAATTAAAGATGAAGGTGATGGTGATGATGTTATGGAATGATCTCCTACACCAGTGTTCCTCAACCTCAGCAACTTTAAGATGGGTGGACTTCAACTCCCAGAATTCCCCAGCCAGCTGGGGAATTCTGGGAGTTGAAGTCCACCCAAAGTTGCTGAGGTTGAGGAACCCTGTCCTACACAATGCCCTGTTGCAAAAGACTGAAAGACTGAAAAACTGACTCAACTGCTCCCCATTAGGATGTGCAAACACTGCATTCAGTTCCTCTTCCGCCCCATTTTTTACCTCCCCCCCACCCCATCTTTACCTGTCCAGGTGAAATGCCGCAATCTCAGCATTATGTCGCTCGTAGTCGGAGAAATAAAAAAAGTCAGGGGGCGTTTCCTGCTCTCTTGTCTGCCTACAAAGGAAGGAGAGGAGCAAAAGAAATGCTGGCTTCACATAAAACGGCAAAGGGGTAATCATTTATTTATAGCGTTCCATAAAAAGGATGCAATTTGGATTTAGGCAGAGATTTTTTAACTGTGCAAAACAGAGTCTTGCCACATTAATTCTGAAGATCCTTTTGCCCAGGGTTATCCTCCCCCGGTCGGGATGGAGAAGTCAGGTGGCTACTCAGCTGCCCACAAGAAACTGTGTTGTATAGACCCAGAGAAGAAGAAAAAATGGTTTGGTTTATGTTTTCATACATGCTGGCTTAATTCATCCTTTGCCATCCAATATGGAACCTGCCATGGAATTTTCCTTCGCTTTTCACACACGCTGAATTTCACTCTGCTTTTCTGAACAATTAGCACTCCTAGGACTGCTTTGTGTATGGAAATATCTCCGCTAGGAAAACAGCATACAACAAAGCACACATTCAGGAAAATTGCTTACATTATGGGAAACTGTGAGCAGAGACACACATGATGTTGAGTGTGCAGGCTTTTTATAAAGCCGTGCACGTTGGCGTGGAAACTGGAGAGAGCCAACGTGTGCTTGGAAAACAAACAAACCAAAAAGAAAAAAGAAAAGAAAAGAAAAAGCAAAGCAAAAAAGCAAAGCAGAATATTTTAAAGTCGTAAGACGGAGGTGTGTGTAAGTTTTTCCTGGCAGTAGGCACGCAGCCTCAAGGATAACCAGAGTAAGTGAGACCAGGAGAAACATCAACATCATTTGATTCTGCTTGCATCTGACATGACTTAAAATCAACTTCAATGCGTACAATTCCATCGTCAGGAATTTTTTGGCATGGATTTTTGTTTTTAAAAGTGGCACCTACATTCAGAGTGATATAATATACATGAAAATCCACGCCTCCATTGCTAGCTCTTCATGCAGAGGGAGGTGCCGTGAACACACAACCTTTCTTACCTGCAATGGCATGTAAGCCATCCTGGAAGGAAAACTCAAGCGTGCAACCTACGTGTGTGGTGTGGGCATACATGAAATGTTAGTGTAACTGCTGATTCACAGACTGGTAAGGATTCTGGAGACAGTCTTGTGAAAAGAACGGCCTCCTTGCTGGTCCAGAAGAAAATGGTTGCAAAGAAATGAAGAAAGTCTCCCCTTGAATATATCCAGGGATGAAGTGGTTCTAAGCTGGAATTAGCCCAGTTGCTGAAATTTCTGCAAGCTTAACTCTTTCACCTTGGGAAACCATAAGGAAAATGGGCTGAGAATCTTGCTTGGGAGACTTCCTTTTGGTTGAATCAGCTGCCAAGAACCTGACCCACACAAACACAGGCTTCAGTTGTATTCACACAACATGCCCAGTCTGGTTACTGAAGGAGTTCATGGTCTGGGTTTGCACGATGCACTGAACCACCATCATTCACCAAAGGAGTGATGTTTTCCAAAATGCTAAGCCATGAAGATGCATGTTATCTAAGCATTACCCATTCTGGACTTGTGGAAGGATCCTGAATCTCCAGTGTATATCCATTTAAAGCCTTTCGTTGTTTTTTAATGCTGTTCCCAGAAGAACACAACCAAACTCCACTTTTCCCAGAGACAGTCACTGCAAGCTAGGATTTCTCATTAGGAGACCTACAAGCTTTGCCTAGGTCCCACCAACCAGGAGGTATGTGTAGTGGACTGATGAATACTCAGTACACCTTTGCTTCAGAACAGTCTAAAGAAGAGCATGTTGTCTACCAACGTGTGCAGAAGGACAACGGTTGGGGGTTCAACCTCCTCTGAGCTTAGGACACACGCCTTTACTCCGGAGAAAAAACTTTTCACTTCTGCAGGTAGCACAACCAAAAGGATCAGCTCTTGCTTTTTAAAAGAGTTGGGGAGAAAGGGCAAGGGAAGAATTATGGAGGCACGAAGTCTAGCTGAAGTTTAATGTATTAAATCTAGCCCTTATTTTCCATCCAAAGGCAGCTAAAAATTGTACTGCTGAAAACCGGCCACTTGCTGCTGAGTTGGGGGTACACCAGGTGTCCTCTGTTGCCTACCCCCATCCTATGCGGTCAAATCACAGGGGAGTTGCTGACTTCAAATTTATTTCTGCTCTGTGCCAGTTTTCTCCAGCAGTTCATCCAAGGATGGATAAACCACTACTGTAATTTGGACTTATTTTCTGCTACTAAACAGACACATACACACAAGCCAGCAATCCCATTCTCCCCCATGACCTTATCATCTAATTTGATATTGTGGGTCAATTGGCTTGGCCTGGCTTTGTTTTAATCTTCGGAAAAGCTTCTCTGGCAAAACAACGCCCCAGATTGATAGGTTTCGCAAAAACGAAGCGGGTGTCCTTTTGTCATCTCCCTTAAAGGGTAAACTTATCTGCGACAAGAAGATGGGGGCCTCAGAAAGACGTCTTCGAGGGAAGGGAAGATTCTAGCTCCAGGGACAGAGCTGTATCTGGAAAGCAACTGTTTTTCCTTCTTGCTATATACGAAGTCCTCATTATATCACCGCGGGAATCGTGTATTCTCAGAAATTTAACTTTTTCTATTAATTCCCTGCTGTCCCTAGCCAGCCACAGATTACAATTCTCTGCAGTAAATGCAGTTTGGTTTTTCCCACCCTGCTGTTGCTCTGGTTGATTGGGCTTAAGTTCATTACATTTTCATATCTATCTATCTATCTATCTATCTATCTATCTATCTATCTATCTATCTATCTATCTATCTATCTATCTATCATCTCTCTCTCTTATCTATCAATCATCTATCTCTATCTATCTCTATCTATCTATCCGTCCAGCCATCCGTCCATCCATCCATCTCTATCCATCCATCCATCCATCCATCCATCCATCCATCCATCCATCCATCCATCTACCTATCCATCTATCTAACACACACACACACACAGCATTTATCTGGTTGGTTGGGCTTATGTTCACTGCATTTTTTATATCTTCATCTTCATTCACATAAATAAAAAGGAATATCCATCCATCTGGTTGGCTGGCTTACGTTGACTACTTTTTCATATGTTCATATTCATCATATCCATCACTTCACCCCTCCAGCTCCCTATTTATCCACCTATTCATCAATATATTCATCCACCATTTACATCCATCCATCTGCCACCTCCTTTATCAACCTCTCTACCGAGGATGTCAACCAACTTCAGATAACGTCCTAAAGCACAGGCGAAGAAGAAGAACCAACAATGATAAACCATCTTCACAAGCCCATTGACAGGTTTGGAGGTGTAAATAATTCCACTATCCCAAACACATTCAGCATCGTCCTAGTTGCTCAGAAAACCGAACGGAGCCACTCTTACTATATCAAGTCTCTGTACTGAAGATGTTTCTTTCATTTTTAAAAAGGGCCTCTTCCCCTTCTGGATTATCTCTGCTGAAAGTCCTAAAGATGTCAAATCATGATAGAAACCATGATAACAAGCCTATGGCTATGGTGATATAATCATACTTAAAGCTAAATGCATCCCATTGCTCAGAGATGACATTTCCTAATATAACACAGAGAAACATGAACTTGTTCTTGCCTGCTGTTAATGCCTTTCAATGCATTACCAAAGGTGAGGTGCTTCTTGGAACTGTGTGGGCATGTGGGTGTGCGTGCATGCTGGAGAAAATCCCAAGCTCCATTTCTCAGACAAAAGGGGGAAGGAAGGAAGGAAGGAAGGAAGGAAGGAAGGAAGGAAGGAAGGAAGGAAGGAAGGAAGGAAGGAAGGAAGGAAGGATAGAAACTCGTCATATCAAAAACTTCTTCAATCGACTGAGGTGTGCGTCTGGCAAGACATTTTCAGGATAAGCTTAGAATATTCATGTTCCATAACTCCCCCGAAACGTCTGCCTGTGAAAACTTCCAGCAAAAGCTTGAGTGCTGGAGAACGGTGGGATGATCCAGAAGATGCTTGCAATGGCCTGACCCACTTTGCCTGAGTTAGGAAGGCCGAGGTGATAACAAGAGCCGAAACTGACGCGAGCAATGAACTCTGCAGTGTGGCAAATTATTTTAAGATCCATAGACCTGCCACTAATAAAAATAGGGGTGTTGGTTCTTTAAAAGGAAACATCATGCTTCCGGACAAATCTTTTTATACCGGTGGAGGAGATACTGCTGCTTTGGGGGAAGGGGTCTAATTACATTGAGATTTTGAACTTTACGACTCATAAACTAACCTGAAATGCAATAATGAATGGCATTTTAGCCAAATGAAACTCTAACTTCAAGATGGAATTCATAGAACATGCTAAACCCCCAGGTTAACAAACCAGGGTTCTGGAATCATGCAATAAGCTATGCCCAATAAATCAACTTGGTTATGGCTTAATGAGACGACCTAGTTCCCACAACATGCCAAAACACAAACGATCCAACTTTGTCTAATGTGTTGTGTGAATGAACCCAGAGCATTCTTTGTAGAGAATTTCATTTTGTCTAATGGGAAGCCAATTCCAGAGGCCAGTGAACCCAGTTTCTCATTCCATGTAAGAATCCAAATGAAAGCACCCTTGAGAGGTGCCTGTCCATCCTCTACTTGATATACATCTAGGGAAGGGGAGCCCACCATCTCTTTGGATCATGGGCTAAATTGTCAAAGATGGGCAGTAAGCCATGCCAATCCATTACCTAAGTCTTGATGCCAGGCTTGTTTGGTGCTGCCCATGCTAAGGGGTGGTCATTTGGACCCCTTTTTGGCTATGGGACCCTGAATACTACCTGGGTCCACCACTTGACTCCAACTATCCCATTAATGAAAGGAAGCTCCTATTTTCTGTCGAGAATTGCATGAAATTCCTAAGAAGTGTATGAAATTAGCTAGACACTGCATGAAATCAGCTGAGAATTGCATGAAATTAGATCCAATGCCACTTGGCGCCTGAAGCTAGAAGTTGTCCATCTTTGTGGTGCAGAATGCCTTTGTGAAGAGGACTAAATGTTACTGATTTCCATGGACCTGGTGGGCCTCAGATGTTCACCCCATAGTTCTGTCCAATCATCCATTCCAGCAATTATAATTTGGCTGTGTGTGATCATTTGCTCTTATCCTGCATCTAGCCTGACTTTTCAAGGAAAATCTTTCATTTCTCTCATTTTCCACCACTGGGCGTCTGCAGTTAAAGGAACACTTTAAAATAGAAAGAAAGAAAGAAAAAGAAAGGCTAATGGCCTTGAAAAAATTAGGCAGGACTAAAACACACACACACGCACGCACATCCCTATGCACAGAACACGGCGCATTATTTATGTGCAAAGTGTTAGAAAATATTGTGGGCTTCTTGGATGATAAATATGTTCATTATGCAGAAGACATTCACAAAATACATGGCATGTCATTGCAGGAATTTAATCACCACCTGTAAGATATATGTGTACTACTGGATTTAGGGGGGAAAAGGGGTGTGCTCCTCCAATATATTCAACTTATCAAACAACCCTGACATGTTATAAATTATGGAAGCACCATTGACAGATCAGGATAGGTGTCATCAAAAGTAATTAATCAGAAGATATACTTATAGTCCCCCATCTTATGAATTATTTTGGGACAGCAAGTAAATGAATCCGGGACAACAATGCACCTTAATGAGTAGTTCTACAAAATGTTCTGCAAACATCTTCAAAAGAGGAACAGGAGGTTTGCTACAAATTGGGAAAAATAAGGTACAGGAGTAGCAGACCTATATCTGCGGAAAAACAGCAAGGCAAAATACCTGCATATTTCTAATTAATATTAGGGAAGGAGGCTGCAATGCCATAATTATATGAAGACCAAAGAATGAATGAATCAATCATGACATTTCCTCATTCATGCATTCTATCCATGTAGATAAACCCAAGGTGAGATATAGGACAGACATCTCATCAAGAAAGAGTTACCTAATTCTCAGAGCTGTGTTCTTCATCTCTGTGCGTGAACGCCACAGGAATTTTGTGATTGGCACTAATGCCAAATTGTCCAGAATTACCCAGTTAATTTCTAAGGGCTTCTGCTATCGAATGCCATTCTTGGGGAGCTTGAAAATTTCTTTCCAATGTATCTCAGTGGGTTTGGGGATGGTTGGTTGGTTGGTTGGAGAAGACCTTATTGCTGGAGGTGGCAGAGATAGTGCTGGAGTTGTTGCCTTCTCTTCCACCCTTGAAGTCTCCCAGCTTGCTTATACTTCCCAATCTGGAAAATCCCTGCAGGAGCAGCTCCACGATTATTTTTCCTTAGGACTGAATTGGAACAGGGGAAGCCAAGGAAGGCTGCAGACTGCTGGAGATATGATTGGACAACAGAAGGCAGAATGCTCATGCCCAGCTCTCAGCCACCCCATCACTAGGTCAAGGTCCCCATGTGGCCTTCATCCTAACTCTCTTCTCCTTTGAAAATAATTTCAAAAGCCAATTCTCTTGTACCAAACTGAATGAAGACAACAGAATAATCATCATTGTACAGTGATACAAAGAACCGGGCATTGGTTTAGCTTGCAAAGAAGAAGGCTGTAGGGAGATATGATTATAGTTGACAACTATCTAAAAGCTCATCATCTGAAAGCGGTTTACTGAGAAATTTAGAGTGAGATGACATCTAGTGGGTTGAAAGTAAAATAAAGAGATTGAAACTGAATATTAGAAGGAATGTCCTGATCTATGAACTACGAAGCAGTGGAACACTCTGCCTAGAGCAGCAGCGGACTACCCCTTGCTGGAAGTTTTCGAACATGGACTGGATGATCCCTGTTGAGGATATTTAGTACAGGGGTTTTGAAACTTCTTCTAGCTACAGAACCTATTAAAAAAAAACCCACAACTTCTCATCAAGAGGCAATGTTCTAGTGATAGAAAATCAGCTATGTTCTCATGGATCCCCATCAAGTTCTTGTGGATTCCTAGGGTTCCATGGAACACAGTTTTAAAAACCCTGGTGTAGTGGGTGCTGCACTGAATTTAGGACTCTAAGCTTCCTTCAAATTCATAGAGCCTGCCAATTCTCACTCCGTACAGTTTTCATCAATGGTAGACTCCCTGGGTTGCAAAAACAGAAGTCAAGACCATAATGGAGCTCTGTGATCTCAGATTATCCAGCCTAGCCCTAGAAGAAAGGCAACATAGGCCAGAGCTACCTAGAATAATGACTAACCATGTTCCGTAGCGCAACTTGCGGGCGGATAAAGAGTAGGAGCTGTCATAATGTAGCTTAAAGGATGACAACCTTCCCCCTTGGAAGGAGGACATTTTGTATTTCTCCAGCAGAATTTTTCAACAGCCGCTTATTAAATTCCACCCCCTCTGGTTGGTTTCATCTCTTTCTACAACAAAGAGTCTTTGAAAATGATGGTTGCAGAAGAAAAACCTTGCTTAGCTCCTCAAGAGAGAGAGAAGAAACAGAGAGATTAAAAAGAAACAAGTCTTACTCAGCACTTCAATTATTTTGGCAGCCCTGACTTCTCTTAACTGAGACTTAACAAACCTGCCACTTAAAAAGGATCTTTCTGGATGCATGCAATACTTCAGTAGATCTAGGAGAGTTTCTAGAGTTGTGGCTGTTGTTATTGTTGTTCATAACAACTCCACCCCTTCTCTAAGATGCTCAGAGGGTTGAGAATAGGTGTCTGGTGAGGAGGAGCAAGTGATGTCCCATGTATCTTGACTAACACAAATTACACAATTCTGGCTGGCTAGGAAATTCTAGGAGTTGAAGTCCACACATCTTAAAGTTGCCAAGTTTGAAAAAAACTGCTCTGGACAGTCACTCAGGCCCCAGACACCTCGCAAATGGACTACTGTAACACACTTTACATGGGACTGCCCTTGAAGACCACTCAGAAGCTACAGCTGGTCCACAATGCAACATGAGCTGTGCTGGTTACCAATTGGCCCCTGGGTGTAATTCAAGGTGTTGGTTACCACCTATAAAGCTCTTCATGACATGGAGATTGGTTATTTGAGGGACCGTCTATCTCTGGTCAGATCTGGCAGAGGGTGTGTAATTCAGGTTCCCTCAATTAAACAATGCCATCTATGGGGGCCTTCTCTCTCATGGTGCCTGCCCCCTGGAACAGCATTCCCTTAGGGATCCATAGGACTCCTGCCCTCATAGAATCATAGGGTTGGAAGGGACCTTGGAGGCCTTCTAGTCCAACCCCCTGCCCAAGGCAGGAGTCCTCATATCATCTCTGACAAAAGGCTGTCCAATCTTTTCTTGAAAACCTCCAGCGATGGAGCACCCACAATTCCAGGAGACAAGCTGTTCCACTGCTTAATAGTTCTGTCAGGAAACTCCTCCTTACTTTCAGGTTGGATCTCCCTCTGATGAGCTTCCACCCACTGCTTCTTGTCCTACCCTTAGGTGTTACAGAGAATAAATCAACGCCCTCTTCCCTGGGGCAGCCCTTCAAGGATTGGAAGACTGCTATCATGTCTCCCCTCACTCTTCTCTTCGTTAAGCTAAACATACCTAGTTCCTTTAGCTGTTCTTCATAGGATTTAGCCTCCGGACCCCTTATCATCTCCGTTGCTCTTCTCTGCACTCTTTCTAGGGCCTCAGCATCTTTTTTGTATGGAGAGGACCAGAACTGGACACAGGATTCCAAATATGGCCTCACCAGTGCGGTGTAGAACGGTACAATCACTTCCCTTGATCTCGAAACTATCCCTCTGTTGATGCAGCCCAGAACTGTGTTGGCTTTTTGGGCATCTGCAGCATGCTGCTGATTCATACATAAGTGGTGGTTCACCAGGACACCTAGATCCCTCTCATAGGCACCACTCTTGAGCCAGGTACTGCCCATCCTGTACTTGCACATCTGGTTTTTCCTGCCTAAGAGCAGGACCTTACTTTTCTCTCCACTGAATTGCCTCTTGTTGGATAGGGCTCAATGCTCAAGTCTGATGATGTCCTGATGTTCTTTTCTCCAAGGCCTCGGGGTAGGGTGGTTGGTGAGCTCCTGTTGGTTCTTCTTTCACTGTTATGTCTGTTCTTTTCTGGATGCGCAGGGACTATTTCTCTATTTTTTTTTAATGGCTTTCTGCTTTTAAAATTTAAGCCACCCAGAGTTGGTCAGCCTCTACATTTTTAATGTTCAAGCCTTTTAATACACGAGTTGCCCAAAGTCGGTTAGAGTTGGGTGGCCTCTAAATCTAATAAACTAAATTGATTAAAAAGAAATTAAATAAACAAATAAGATGCTCCCTGGGGTCCTGCCACCTCCTCTTTGTTCACAGACACATTTTAGCTAGATGATGGCTAATGCTTAGGACACTGAGCCTGCTATTAATATATAAAAACAATAAATCATTTCTTTATTATGTTCTTCATTGTTTATATGCCTTTTTTATTTTTTCCCCCAAGGTAGCTCACATTATATTATGGATTTATACTCCATTTTTCTTCCTCCTGGTAGCTTTTTATTATACATGTATACTTCACACCAGTTTTATTATAGACGCATACTTTACACCCATTCTTGACTTTTTAAATTATTTCCATTCCCTTTTGGGTAATAAGTTCAAGGTGAGATATAGCCTCCTAACTTATTCTGATAGAGTGTCCAATGCTACTTTCTTCAGAGCTGAACAGTACTTTTGGACCCTAGTTAACAACAGCTATAACACTAGGGATATTCAAATATTTCCTTTGTGAGGTATCGTTAATCAAACTAACCTAATTGCCCCCAAATGCCATTAAAAGTCTGGCTTTGCATTTCTCCAAATTTGGAGATATGGTGCAGGAAAAAGAAAATGTGTACAAACATTTGTACAGGGGACTAAAATGTATACAAACAAGCCTTTCACGAAAAACGTATTTAAAAGCATGTGAATTTTTGAGCATTTCTTTAAAAGCACCACAGAATCAATGCAGAAATGAAATGTGATGGGCGTATAAACAGGGGTCAAATGAATGCAGGCTGTAATTTAGACAAAGCCAACATTGAATCTGTTCAGCTGAACAGCAGGTATTATTAAAGCTGTTCATGCTTTGAAAGTAATTCAGAAAGGATCAGAGAAGAACAAGCAAGCCTTTCTTCAAAATATTTTTTAATGAGCAAATCAGAAAACTGAAGTTATGGCTTTAAGGACCACATTCAAGATGTAGATCTTTTAAGGAGGCAACTCTTTAAAGCAGCTGCATCTGTTAGCCTTGTAAGGAAGCCTGGCAGAGGATGTGCTGTGCTAGAGCACATCCATTTGCACTCCAGCGCATTGCAAAGGACCTCTCCTGAGCTATTTTCAAAGTAGGCATAGTCCCCAAAAACATTTTCTTGATTTTTTATGTCCTTTAACTTGCATTTACTATACAGAACCCTGAGGAGCAGAAAGAACTATGTGGATCATAGCCATAGGAACGTTCTGTGCTGGAAATAGGCAGATGAGTCCATTTCTCAGTTTGCTTGACTTCCATGGGCATCCAGGGATGGGGTGAGGATCAAAAAAGTCAAGATGGGGGCCACCACAGCATGCTCAAAGCCTTGCCCCTTTTTACCTACATGCATGACCCACATAAAAAGGAGGAGGGTTTCATCTGTAGGGTTATGACCCCTGTATTTGCTTTTTTTGACGGCCCACCATGTAATTACTTCTTCAACCGTTCTCTAATAACTCTATTCCATTTCTGCACTCAGCTGAAATATGGAATGCATTTCCAAATACACATTCCTTGCAACAGTGTACATTTAAATTTGAGTCAATACCAGCATTTGGAGGGAAAGGGCACCCCGTCTCATTTTTTCCACTTCCTTATTCTCTCCATCTTACGTTCATTCAATTCTCTGTCTCCACCCATTTGTGGATCTCCTTCCTCCCCTCACTACTATGAGGACATTCATGCTTTTTCCTAACATACATCATTTGGTAGATTTTTTAAAAAATAAATCGAGTACCTAACTGCAATATTTAAGAAAGAACAGATTTCAGCTCAGATTCTCCCTGTTGCTAGCGTACAGAGCCAGAAAGATTGTTCCTGTTGGTGACCAACCTCAGCCTCCACCCATTAAAAAAAAAAAGTATTAAAAGGAATGAATCTGCTACATACAAATATGCCATTCAGAAACTCTAGAATGGAAGATTCTTAGTCAATCTGTTTTACTCCTGAAAGACAGCAACAGAACCAAGACATTCCAGATCTACAAAGAAATTTGCATAGATAGATAGATAGATAGATAGATAGATAGATAGATAGATAGATAGATAGATAGATAGATAGATTTTCTCCCCTGAAAATGCCCTTCCCCAAGGTTTTGCAAATGTAGCTTCTCATGTTTTGGAGAAGTCTGGCCACAGGATTTTGTTAGGCCCTGGGGAAGCAGGAGCTGCCAATTTTTTTTTTCTTTTCAGTCCACGACACCCTGTAATTTCTACCCTTGGTTTCTCTCTCTTTCAGTGGAGCTCAGCCACAATTGCAGGGTGAACCTTACGCTCACGTAAACAGACTCAAGTAAACACCCCAGCTTCTCTTCTTTCGACCCAGTGAAGACATTTCTCGGTATGAACGTGGTTGACCTTCTACTGGGTGACCCTTTGAAGACAGCAACCTCAACCCTCAACCTTTGGCAGGCTTGAACCTAACTTTACATGAGCTCTCGGCTCCCCTTCCAGGGTTAACCTGGAGTCTATGTTTGCTGTTGTTTGGGTACATCTCAATTATGGGCAGGATGCTGGGGAGGATCCTAAATAAGCAACGGAAATGAGGGGAAGGTCCAAAGCTTGAAGGGAGGAAATGTGGGTTGAGAGTAAATAATGACTTGCAGAGGGAAGCAGCAGATGAACCTACCCTTGCTCCGATGTGGGCGAGGCCACGGAGAAGGACCAGGAGAAGTGAATAAAAGCAGAACGGAAGAGGGGGGAGCAGGATTTGTAGAGATTTTCAGAAGAGAGGAATAGTTTTAAGGTATAGGCATCCATAGGAAAAGAAGCAAAATCCTCTCCCCCTCCCCCAACCTCCCACTGACTGCCCCTCGCTGTGGACACCTTGGTCCAGAAAAACCAACCTCCCATGTGGTTTTTCTGGACCAAAGTGTTCACGGGGAGGGGCAGTCAATGACATTAAAATGGGGGGGAAGACCAAAGGATTGAAGACATGGCCCCTTTTACATCCAGGGGAGGCCAATGTGTTACTCGTGTTAAAAAAGGAGCGGGACATGATTGCTTGGTTGAGCCTGCCACTCTGATGTCACTGACACACATACGCACGCACACACACACAGACACAACAGGGGTGCCCCCAGTCCTGGATTCTTTCTTAGAACAAGGGTTAGTAACTTGCAGGCTCCTAACACCATTTCCACAGTCCCAACAGACTCTTAACCCCCATTCAGGGGTACAGCCTTCACCCTTCCAAACCAAGCATTGCACGAAAACAAAGTCTGCACAAAAACATGCCTAACGTACCTACTTTTTGCCTACTATGTTCATATCTGAAACCACCCTGGCTACCCACGCCTTCCCTTCTGAACCCCCCACCCCCACATATCTTCCCTTGGAATGGCGTGGAATAATGGGAAGTTGCAGTCTACCAAAGAGAGGACTACACTACCCAAGACCAGAGGTTCCTCAGCCAACTTATAACTAAATCAGTGCAAGACCATCATACTATGCTCTTATGTGTTGGAATTGTGCTGCATTTCTCTTTTGCTTTGTGCCAAGTCAAGGCTGTTCTTGTTTGTTGAACTGAATACATGAAAACTGATAGAGGGAAAAAAAACCCCACAGAACTCTCCAGAGTGGCCATAAACGAGACCTTAGATAGGAGAGACTTCCTCAAACATCACTAGTCCAAGCAATTAAACCCCTAATGTGATAATTATTGCTCCATAAGCTATTTATGGAAAAAGCATTTCCACCCCATCAAGGTCCACAAAACCCATCAAGCAGATAGCTAAACGGCTGCTTGGAGTTGTCGACAAAGGAGCAGTGCGGTTGTTCCAAACAACAAACCCCAAGGACTGGTTGCCTCAACAAGGAGAGGGAGGAGGAAACCCCAAAGCATTCAAGTAATCTCAATGAAATCTGTAACTGCTCGGTAGCCAAGAGATGGCATTAATTTGAGCAGCATGGATGCACAATCCACAGGAACTGGAGACTCAGGTTTCATCCAGACCCAGCTTCTGTGCCCAGGTCTGTACATCTCCTGAACTCTCCAAAGCAATAGGAACCAGGCACTCATCGGCCTATAGGTTTCATCCCTGTGCATACCTCTCTCTCGCCCAGAGCAGAGTTGGGGGAAAGGAAACCTATAAATAAACTTGGTGTGCTATAAAGATTACTACTCCCTGGGCTGTGGTCAAATGCATGAGCATCTCCAACCTCCGTGCAATAATTTGTTTGTCTTTTCTTGGCCTTGTGTGGGAGAGATACTGCCCAGAAGATGCAAAGGGGCAGAAAATAATATATCTGGTCTGGAGGAAGCTTGAGAATTACAGAACGGAACAGCATTGCTTTCCTTTGCTTTTGGGAAGAAATGATGGCCAAGCCATTATTCAACCCCCCCGTTGTTTCTGAGACCTACTTGCAGGTCTAGCAACGTGACACCCCCACACCAGGAAAAAGAGTGGAGATTTGGAGGCAGTCTTTGGGACCACAAAAGGGGGATTAGGAGCCGGGAAACAGTGGGGCAGAGAGATGGGCCAGAGAGAAGAAAGTGGGGGGAAAGGTTAGAACAGAGTCATCCAGGAAGGGAAGATGGATCTAAACTCACTTTTCTGGGCAAAGAAGCATTTAGAACCACATTGGCCTATGTGGTGTAGGGCATGTGGTTTTGGACTAGGAGTGAGAAGACCCAGATTCCAGTCCAACTCCTGACAAGGAAGCTTCCTGGGTGAATTTGGGCAAGTCAGTTTCTTTTAGCCCAACCTACCTCAAGAATTGTTGTGGGGAAAACAAGAAGAAGGACCACCACCTTGAGCTCCAGAATGAGACAGGATATAAATCCAATCCAGTCCAGTCCAATCCATCAATCCAAAAAGCTTTCCCACTATCTGATGGGTATTTCCCTAGCTGTAGTGTTCTACAGCATTTTTCCAGTAAAGTTTGAGCTGTATCTGAAAACGGGGCCAGAGAAATCATTTCTGTACGATTCTAGTTATCCATACCTCTTGGATTAGCGTTGGATTGAGGTCCTAGTTAGATTGCCTTTTTTTTTTTTTAATATAAGGGGATTCTCTCCTCTTTAGGGATTAGCAAACATCCACTATTCTGTCTCATTACTATTTCAAGAGACCACTTCATTTTTTTGTTTCAATCCTCCTGAACGTTATCTTTTTAAGATTAATTCTGGAAGGAGAGCATGGACGTTGGCCTCAATCAGACTCCAATGTGGTCAAATCAACATTTATAAAACCCTGCAAAAAAGCAATCTTGGTGTG
The DNA here is from genome assembly GCF_059951505.1 of Python bivittatus. Lineage (NCBI taxonomy): Eukaryota > Metazoa > Chordata > Lepidosauria > Squamata > Pythonidae > Python > Python bivittatus. The sequence continues at coordinate 5,405,651 of NW_028277083.1, forward strand.
TGTGTGTGTGTCCATTTTCATGTCATGTCAAATCCATCCACCCTGAATTGTGAAATCACACTACATATACTCACTCTATGAGCTGTTGATTGCATGATTGCTGGGCCTTTTTCATGCTTGCCCGAGCCTTACGGAAGAGTCTGTCCCTTGATGTAAAAACGGCCCCTTCTCTGTGAACCTTTAGGAAGGGACAACAATCTTCCAGCAGATTTTTTGATGGCAATTTGTAAGGGAGCTGCTCCTGCTCAGTTATATTACTGGTTGTGTTGACTTATTATGGTGTTATCTTAGAGCTTTTGTTACTGTGTGGGTTGTTGTATAGCTTTGTTGTTTGGCTTTTATGTTGTTTGATGCTTTCCTATGACTGGGGTGGCACTGAAATGGGTTAACATAAAACAAAACAAATCATGTCTGCACATGAACACACCACACCAAAGGAATCTCAGATGGGAGTCTACGTAAAGATGATGATGATGATGATGATGATGATGATGATGATGATGATTTTTTGGAGTGCTTTGCCAAGGATGTACAGCAGCTTGTATTCCCTCTCCTTCTTTCTCTGCCGCTTAGGGTTGCACATCCCAGACACCTGTACAAGGATTTACCACATTTTGTGGCACTAAGTTACATACATTAATTCTGTGGCCTGCCAAAGTATTTCTTTCTGTATGTTCTGCATCTTCTGGGATGAATCTGAATTCTACCATTACAAGGGGGGACGGGTTAATCCATTTTGCTCACACCACGCATTTATTTGATCAGCCTCTAGTGGATTGCAATTTTTCTTGGTTAAAATTCCAAATTGCAGAGGACCCCTTCTGGCCCCCGTGGCCTATTTATTCCTGAATGACTTCACTGCACCACTTCACTGCTTTCTTGCTGGACTGGGGATCTAGAATCTCGTTCTCTAATGTTTAATCTTCAGTTTAGCTCAAGGGGCACTGAAACTTCCATTCTGCGGAAACAGACTTTGGAATCTAGTGAACGCCGAGTCCTTGGCATTACCCACTACGGAATTCAGGTCACTGCAGAATGCTTGGCAAAAGGAAGTCTCAAGGCACAGGAGACGCTGTCCTATATAAAACCCAGCTCTGTGCTAATTGTTCGCTAGATACATTTCAGCTAGGTTAAAAACCTCCCCTGGAGTTTTCTAGAAGCATTCTCATTTGGCTTGATTCATACCAGATTAGCCACGGAATTTACAATGGGCAATGGGATTTGTAAACAAAGCTGGCTAACCCTCCAACCTTTTATGGGCAGTTATTTTGGGCAGGAGAACGTAGATCTTCCAAATAAATGAAGTAGTGTTGCCAGCTTGGCTCTGCTCCCTGCAAAGGCCTTCTTAGGGCCTCCCCCCTCCCCTCTGCTTTCAGAGTGATTTCAGATATTGAGGAATGCAACAACAAAAAAGCAGATTTTTCCCAACCTAGTTGGTCAGTTCACATCAGGAACTAAATCTGCCCTTGATCTGTCCTTCTCACATTCATTGCAGGGTTTCTCAAGCTGTATTCTGCAGAACCTCAACGTGAGAACATGATGGAGTTCCGTGGGAGACTATGGACAAAAAAAATCCCAAAATCTCTAGCACGAAGCTGATCTTCCATCATGAGAGCTCTGCCTCTTGATTATGGGTTCCAGGAATTTTTTTCTTTAAACTAACAGGTTCTATAACCTGGGGATAAAGGAAACCCCCTGCTGTATTGGTCAATTAAGGTTTCCTCAAGCTGCCTCCTTCATTTCGTCTCGCTTCCTTCATTTTTGACACTTGCTACAACTTTTATGCACTGCCCCGAGCATCAGGATGTCCTCTTTCAGTCCTCTGCCTTTCTCTTAGTTGTGTTTTGAAGTCTGAGCCCCACCAAACTTATCATTCAGACGGTTTTGAACTCTGGGAGTCCACTCCATACACAGTCCTGGAAGAATTAATTCCCCCGCCCTCAACCATTCATGGCGGATCCTCTGTGGAATTAACTTTCTATAGAAATGGGTACCACCACCATGAAGCATCTTTTCTTCACTATAACCCATCATATCCTAGACCAGTGTTTCTCAACCTTGGCCACTTTAAGAGGTGTGGACTTCAACTCCCAGAATTCTAATGTGACCGCACCTGTCAAGCAATGGCACTGATTGAGTAGCGGGGTCATTTCACTCTATGAATATTATAGATCCAAACTGTAGTCTAGTCCAGTGTTTCTCAACCTTGGCCACTTTAAGATGTGTGGACTTCGACTCCCACAATTCCCCAGCCAGCATAGGTCAAAGTCCACACATCTTAAAGTGGCCGAGGTTGAGAAACACTGGTCTAGGGACTCCAACAACCCAAAATGGGCTTGCAACTGGGGAAATACATGACCTTTCAATCTCGGTCCCAAACCAGGGACCACTTTTTTAAGATTAGCAATTGCCTTTTGAAAAACCAAGACTCTCATTCCTCACACATACACGCCAAGCACCTTCCCTGATCAGGTGCAAAGTGTTCTTTCTTCATCCGAAAGATTCGTATTTTTGCAATCAAGGGAGAAAGATCTCCAGGCCAATCAAGACCATTTGCAAACATCCCTCTGCTTTTTTTCTCGGAAATGACTGAGCCCTGCTGAGATGCAGCGGGGCAACCTATGGCTCTCCAGATGTTTATCGATTTATTCCATTTATATGGCTACCCTCTCACTGAGTGTGACTCTGGCTGGCTTATAATCCATTAAAAACAACCATAAACATAAAAAAAAATCACGATCCATTAAAAAAACTCATACCCCCTACAATCACGTCCCTGAAGATGGGTTCACCCAGCATCCTGGCCCGCTGATACTACTGAACTACAATACCCAGCAGCCCCATCCAGCAATGCTGGGCCAGAGTGGTTCTGCATATCCACTCTGGCTAGTTGTATGATTTTTGAGTTTGCGAGTGGCCTGGCTAGGGACAAAGGAATAAATTTGCCTGTTATTTGGCACAGGGTATGGAATATTAAGTAGGTGCTCAAAAGTCACTTCTCCTCCCCCTCCTGTGCTTTGGAGAACCACTTAAAAGGAAATAATAATTTTGTGCTCTTGCAGCAGAAACAAAGCACAGGAACAAGCTCATTATTCTAGCAATGTCTAATGCCAATTCTAAATGGCTATGTTAAACCTTCTGGAGCCTTAAGTGACTTTGCTAAATCCAGTTAAAACCCTTCCTTCCTTCCTTCCTTCCTTCCTTCCTTCCTTCCTTCCTTCCTTCCTTCCTTCCTTCCTTCCTTCCTTCCTTCCTTCCTTCCTTCCTTCCTTCCTTCCTTCCACCCTTCCTTCCACCCTTCCTTCCCTCCCTCCCCCTCCCTCTGCTTCTTTTACAGCCAAGCCTACCTAAAGAGGCCATGCTTTGTCCCTACCTTTCTGCTCTTTGATTTCTATTCTAACCCACTAATTTTGAAGGCCAATCTCGCCCAGGTAGCAATCAGAACAAAATTGTGTTATTGCCCAGCGTGCTTCCTCCTGCCTTCTCTGTGTTTCCTGGTATCAGAGCTGCGTATTGAAAATGGACCTTGATTGGCATGCTACAAACTTTAAAACCTCACTGGTGTAATTCACCTCTAATGCCAGTCAGGAACGTACGAAGCCAGCTACTGTTCCTCTTCGTCGCAAGAAGGGTCACAAATTCGATTAATGCATTGAAACCTGTGTTACAGTTTCTCTGAAGTTTCTTCTGCTTCTCCGAGTTCTTTAAGGTACCTTCAAATTTCCCTTGGTAGGGTTTTTGAGCTGCAATTATTGCTAGATGTGGAGGAGATAATACAACTCAAGGTGTCTTCTGTTCCACATCTTTCCATCACTCTGAAGACTCCTGGCTACTTGTACTTCTCCTTTGAAAAAAATGGCCCCAGGAAGAGTTCCTTCAGAGGTCTTCCCTTGGCTTTTATCAGAAGTATGAGAAGCCATGGAGATCTTACCCCATTGGGGAGACCACTGTAAGAGGAAAACCAAATGTTTAACCTCTTGGCCACCACGTTGCTAAGAAGGTACAGGGGGATGAGCTCAAACCCTGAGTCATGGTGACAGGAGCAAGTGGGTAAGATGTTCTGCACTGTAAGAAGGTATTTTTTCAATTATCTTTTCATCTGTTCTGCTAATCAAAGACACCAAGGATTCCAGCTCTTAACTCATATGGGGGCAGGGGGATGTTAAGCCAGGCTTAATAATGCAAAGGTTGAGTTCACCTGTTGCCCTAAATCAAAAGCAAACAAACCATCTTATGGCTTAGCATCATGTGTGAACCCAAACCCAATGAACACCTAATGAACTTTTCATTAAGTAGAAGCTGAAGCCTGGATCTCTTCAATCCTACTCTTAATCTGTCAGGGACAGGAAATCGGTGACAACCCCGAATGTTGCTGAACTACAACTCCCGATGATTCCAACCAAAGGTAGACTTCATAGTTTGGAAACTTCTGAAAACCCAAACATCTCCCACCTCTCACCCTGGACTGGAGTGTTAGTCTAGATCAAGGAGACCATTGGAATGGAATATCAGTCTTATTTTCCTTCTGGAGCCATGTAGCTTCTCTGGTTGGGATGAAGGTGGGTCAAAGGTCTGAAGCCCACTCTCAAATGGTGTGGTCAGATCCAGATTGCTTCCCCCAATGGCTGCATTTCAAGACAGACATGCCCGCAAGTGATCAATACACGCATACTGCTATCTTTCATTTCGCCATTTTGGGGGATGTGAACTCGTGGTTGTCCAATGGAGGTTATTTTGAGAAGCTGCACAAGACAGACAGACAGACAGACAGACAGACAGACAGACAAGAGATTCCTGACTTACTTCATTGGCTTAAACAAGGCCTGTCCATAATTCTGGAACGTCATGATGAGTTTGAGCTGGGTCCCTCCTGATTTCATGGCTGGTGAAGGAAAGAAGAGGAAAATTTCAGAAAAAACGATTAAGCCACCCCATACGGTTTGACTGACACCTAAGCAATGTTAACTTAGAAATGACCCAGTGGGGAAAAATGCTATTTATAGGATTAAAAACACAGCAGAGCTGTTTAAAAGAATGTATGTATGTATGTATGTATGTATATATGGCATTGAATTAAGCATGATCACGTGGACTTTTCTTTCAGTCTTGTGGGGAAAGAGGATGGAAGGAGAAAGAGGGAAGCGGAGGTGTCCATGGGGAGGGGGTCAAAAAAGTCAAGATGGCATTTATGACCACACAATCCAAGCCCTGCCCCCTTTTTCATGCGATACACACAAAAAAGGGGTGGAGCGTCAATCACATGGGCATGGGAACCTGACTTTTTTGACCCCCTCCCCATGGAAGGGGAAGAAGGAGTAAAATCTGAAATGACCACCTGATTTTGCACCACAGTTTACTTTAGAATTCACCCCCTTCGCCCTTGCACATTTCCCCTCACCCTCAACTGGAGCTATTAGCTATACATTCCTTTAATTACGCCTTCTGGTGTAATTGTAATCTTTCTTTCCCTTTTTTCCCCCCGTGCAATAAAATGTTATGCAAATTTGGTCCATTTAATTACTCTTCTGCTCCAGGAAAAAAGAAAAAAGAAAAAAAGAAAAGAAAGTGCTTCCAGCTTTGGTGTTTTGCTGATCCCAGCTTTTTCTCACATTACCGACTCATCCCACGGAAACAAATAAATAATTAGAAATTAAAGGGCATCCAGCAATTGGCACTGAAAAGGCAGGGGAAGAGCATGTGGATTTCCCACATTAGATGAAGCTGTTCTGCTGAGTAGACTAATTTTTTGGAGAGCGTTTAAGGGTAGACAAGAGCACAGTAGCTCTTTTTCCAAAAGCAAAAAAAAGCTCGAGTTTGCTAGGTTTCACTCTTAGCTATCTGGCAAATTCACAATTGCCGGGAGCGCTGGCTAAGCCAGGCTGTGTGCCCAAGACACACACAAAACTAGATTAAACATTAAAAAAACACGATAGAGCACACTTGGTCAGGTGGAGTTGCTAGAACATGTCTCTAGCATTCCCTGGAAATATGTATAATAGGTGGCCTCATTTTCAACCTGAGTTGACTGATCAGGCAGCAAAACTGGGGGGAGGCGGGGGAGAGATAATGTGGTCCACCTCAGTGACAGCCCCAGACATCTGCCAAAGCTTTCTGAGAACCCAACACAGACTGCCAACATCCATGTTGCCTGAATTAACCAAGGGGCAACTGAAGTCAGTTAGGAAGCGACCTGTAGAGGACTGAAGGAATGGCCTTGAGGAACAGGTGGAAGAATCACTACCTAGAAAATGGACAGATAAAAGAGGCCAAGAAAGTAACATGAGAAGTTGTCTTAGACAAGACCCTCCTTAGTTCTCATGAAGATAAACGGGGGGGGGGGGGGAGCACATTCAGGCTTGCAAGCTTCTATTACTATAACTTTACAAGAAAAGTCATACTGACCTACATGACATTGGATTCCTAGCCCAATCTCCCTTCAAGGGCTGACATGACTGCATGGATGTTTCCCCAAAGACTCAGGAATGCTGCTACACGGGGACATTCTGGGAAGATCTGCACTACCGCAACCGAGCTGTTATTGTACAGAAACTCTTAGGAACATACCAGTGAAGATGCTTTCATGCCGGAAGCCAACCAGCATCATATATTTTGATTTATTTTTATTTGCTATGTTAAGCACTTTGAGGTCATCCATCAAACGGAGCCTCCCAGAGTTGTACCCATTATCATTCACCCAGCAACCTATCATCTGCCTTTCTCCAGGAAATTAATGGATTGCTTTCACTACCATCTACCAAGCAGCTTAGTATCCGCTGGGGATACTTAAAAAAGAAATAGAAAAAGCCAAATGAGAAGAGAATCTGAATTGAAAGCCAACGAAATCACTAAGCTCGAAAGCCAAAAATAGACAGGCAAGAGTCCTAAAAACACAGCCCAAAACACAAATTACAGGCGTACGTTAACGTCAGAGTCTCCTTAAGGTACCCACGCACACCCTAATAAAAGTAGGAATGCTTATGTCACCTGATATGAAAAGTGGAAACTTCTCTGGGTCAAGGAGGAGGAAAATAGCCAAGGTAAACCTGTTGACAATTTTCCTTTAATGATTTCATTCCTTGCAATGTCTCTTTTGATATTTGTAGCGGGACTGTCAATCTTTATTATCAAAATCAATATTTTTCTACTAGAAATATGAGCAACCCCTGGTCCATGGGTGCATAGAGCCTGCCCATCCCTTTTGTGTGGCCTCTGGAGCTTCCCACCATCAGCCATGGTAGAGAAAAGTGCCGAGCTTTAGAAGTGCTTCCTCCATTAGAAAATCAGTCATGGTGGAGAAAAGGTCCTGAAATGTAGGAGTTGAGTACAGTCTAGGACAATGCGTCAGTTCAAATACCAAAAGGGGGCAGCTCAGTGGGCAAAGTTGGAAACTTCTATGAAGACCACCACAGAACCTGTAACCTAGAATCACAGAATTGTACACTTGGAAGGGACTACAAAGATCATCTCATCTAATCTAACCCTCTGCAATGTGCAGGAGAACCACTTCAACCATTCATGAAAGGTCCTGTCTTTTAAAAAAGAACCTTCTGAGATGGAGAACCTCCCATCTCCAGAGGTAGCCTGTTCCACAGTTCAGAGATGGGACTTTTCAAATTGAGCCCTATCTCAGCAACCCAGCTGATTTGGAAACTGAGGTGAAGGTAGACATTTGAGAACTGAGGGGGCAGATGACTCAAAGGAAAAAAAATCCATGGGAAGAATGCAAGGGCAGGGTAGGAGAATATAATTAAAGCTTGACTCATAACCAGTGAGAATTATGGGAAACACTCTAGAGTGCAAGGCTGAAAATCTTCCAAAACTGCTTTTACCTGAAAGCAATAAAGGTAAAAGTAAGCTGAAATGCAAACTCCTTTTTAATCAGCTGTGACTTCTTCTCCTGCTGACTTTGATGGGGTCAAGGTGATTGCCTGACACCTGGTTTTCTTTTTCGTTTTGTTTTGGTTAATCTTTATATGAGATTGACTAATTTAATCTTTGCTTCCCATTCATCTGGGACAGGGGGTGCTGAAATGCCTAAAGATTAAATGTATCATTTGCATCTGTAGGGGCTTTCACCATTGTGTAAACAGTGTGTACTGGATAATCTTTAGCGGAGTTAAGCATACGTACTGGGGAACTCTAAAGGTTTTTGAGAATTCTCTTGGGTGTCTGTGTGTAGATAGAGAGAGAGAGAGAGAAGGGGGGAATACTCATATGTTTCCAGATAAGGGGGTCAAGGGATACCCAGATTGGCATAAAGTTCACAGGGATTCATTCAAATGAACAGATATAGCTGTATAATTCTATTCAACATCTCAAAAGTAGCAGGGTAGGCCATGACCAGGTGAGCTTTATATCCCAAAGTTTATTGGCAATTTCAAGACCTCTGCACCCGCTTCCTAATCTTTAAAGAAAACTGAAGAAAAAGGCAGTGCAAATATTCAGTTCAAACGTTCAGTCCCATCAAATCACCCCCTTGATTCGAAACTCCAAATCAAGTTGTCAAACTGATTCAGTCCATCAATTCAAAACACATCCCATCTGAATTCCTCGGCACAGATTTGGACCAAGTTTGGTGAGTTGATCGATATTTGCACAGGAGCACATGTATTTTTCTGAATCAATTCAAAAGTCCAGATTGATTCAACAGGAAACTGGAAAACGGAATCAAACTGATTTTCTGTATCAGTCGGACTGCCTGAATCAAATCAACTTTCTAAACTGAATCACATATTTGAACTGGGTTTGGGTGATTCACATAAGCTTTCTGGCTAGTCCTTCAAACAGAGCACCAGTACAGAATCTTCTTCAGGCTCAAGACTACACTTGATCCGTGAATAACATATCAGATGTTGCTCTCCAAGAAGGAAATATGGCCAGGATAACAAAGTAGGTAAGGTCTGATTCAATTAGCTTCAATGGAATTAAAATTATGAACAGGATTATACTCAGTATATTTAACAATGCATTGTTCTATCAGATTAAAAAGTACAAATTAGTAGAAATTTTTGAAGGGTCAATAGGGACATCTCTACAGGCTTAGATGGACCAACCATACCAACTTTAAATTGGCATGTGAATTCTCTTTATTGCTGTGTGAAAAAATTCTTTCAGAGGACAATGTTCTCACAGCTTGCTGACTATAACATAGGAAATATGAACAACCTACAAGAGATACTGGGTGGGACTAGAAGGCATTTCTTATCACTCTTGACTGACCTTCCATATGAAGCCTTCCAAAAATTGCAGAGGCCACAATTATCTAATAGGGGGGAAAAACATAAATAATCATAATGTAATACATTGATGCAGGGCAACTGAAGCATCGCCAATTTGCAAGTTCACCCAAGGCCATGATGGGTAGTAATTCTGAAAGGCTCAGAAAAATTGCATTAGTTGCTCTTAAGAAAAATGAAAAGGGCCAACTTAGCAGTTCCTGAGATCTACTTAGAGCTTTAATTAAGAACTGCGTGCTGAATCTAATCTTGGTGAATTCAGAGTCAGATTAGCATGATCTGCACTTCCTGGACTAATTTCTAGACAGGAGATGAGTTATCTTATCTATGTTTTGAACTTCCTAAGTGTTTTGAGGCACTGGAGAGAACAAGGGGCTTGAAGATACACAGAAAGAGGAAGATTCTTGCACCATTATGAGGGGGTTAGAAGAAGACATTTCAGCAAGTGAAAATAAGTCCAAAACAGAAGGACTGTAGCTCACTGATAGAACATTTACTTTGCATAAAGAGGCTTCTAGATTCACTTCTGGGATTCTCTAGGTAAGTGTGAAAAGCCACCACCGGTCAGCCTAGTCAATACTGAGCTAGACAGCTTAATTGTTGGATTAAGTGTAACTTAGTTTTCTGGGTTCTGCTGAAATTTGCTGTCCAACATATACTGAAATGTCTTCTTTTACCCCACTCCTGAAGATACAAACACCTTTCCTTCTTTGTAATCATCTACCTGGTTATTTATACCAGCGTCCTCTTTCCTCACACTCTGCATTGATTTAACGGTGCTTTTACGTTGCAGGGTTCACATCAGGGCTGGCATATTCAGAAGCTTTCTACACAGTTCTCATGCAAGGAAGAAAGTTTAAAAGTAAAGAGACACACATGGTCTTTCTGTTGGTAGCTGACACTTAATTTTAGGTAACGCACTGTATAAAATGTTAATCAAAGCCAGACTGGCTTCAAATTTAGAGGGCTGGTTCTCATGCTGTTCCAAGATGTGTCTGGCAAATAAGAGCTATGTATTATGAACTGGCTTCATTGAAAAATGTTGACAGAGTTCTCCTTGCTTTCAAGCCCTGACAACATTTTATTTGAAGAGAAATTGAAACGCCAAGTTGGCATCAAGGATTGTATACAGAGAGGCCTGGAAAGCTATGGCATCTTATTATTTTTTTTTTTAGCCTCTCATTTTAAAAAGTGTCTAGCCTGATTTGGTACAGAAAGGGAAATGTTCTTGTGCTAGTCCCAAAGTGGAGCTAAAGAAAAAATCCACCATTTGGGCTGAACGTGGCTGGGTGTGTGTGTGTGAACTGGGAACATACATTTATCCACGTAGACCAAAGTTGGATAGAATTCAACCTGTGGGTCTATTTTATAGTTCTATTTTTATTTGGTACAAGATCCACCCGCCTGCTTATTTCCAGGTTTTCTTCATTTCAGCAGCAAAAACCTATAGCAGGAGGGAAGTTATTTTATTACTATTATAAACAGATGTTGCAAATCCTTTAATTTGGATTATTGGATCAGTTTTGAAGACCCAGGTGGCTTCTTTCAACTCATGGACACTGTGAGGTTACCCAGAGATTTAGCTGTAGATGCAGATCTGAAGGTGCAGATCTGCTCACTCACAACATATGGGACGTTAATAGGCTTCCCCTCTTTAAAGGCAAATAATTTATAAAATAGTTAATAAATAATAAATAGTTTTGTTTCTATGCAAAGGTTCAGTGGTAGGATTGACTGTGGACCACTTTCTCCTGTATCGATAAGGCATCAGATTCCAGAGTGTGCAAAATTTCAACTCAGAGATGCGATTCAAAGCTGATTTCTCTGATTCACTGCATCAAATCATCTTTCCTAACTGAAATATCCAATCAAAGGGTTGAATGAGTGCCTTTCAATCAATTTGACAGTCCGAAAGAATGCTTTTTTCTCTCTCTCCCATCAATCTGGTAAATCAAATCAAAGCCTCAACCTGACTTGTGAACTGATATGAAAACACTAGGGTGGGGCTGACCCACATTTTTGGATCTCCATTGGACTGGATTCTAGTTCAACTCGCAGGGAACATTTGGCTGAAAAGGGGAGATGCATATAAAATCCCTACTTTACCATTCAGAAGATCCCAGATTCAACTCTCAGCATCGGAAGCAGATACAAAGCACGTGCCTGTGCTTTCCCTGTCAAACACTCCCTGCATCTAGAAAAGACTACCACCAAGGATAGAATCACAATATTCCTATTCAAGAACTCTTAGAGAGCTATAAGAGGAACAAATCAACCCAGTTTCTCCCTTGAAGCACAAATGACCAGGTTCAAATTATCCTACTTTGGACATATTATACAAAGATCTAGATCTCTGGAGAAGACTCTGATGCTGGGAAAAGTGGAAGGAAGGAGAAGAAGAGGATGACCAGCAGCAAGGGGGATGGACTCAGTTACAAGGGCAATGAGTTTATTGACACTTTTGAACTCTGGCGCTGGAGAAGACTCCTGAGAAGATTGTGGACAGCCAAGAAAACAAACCGATGGATCATCAAACAAATCAACTTAGAATTCTCACTTGGCACAAATGACCAGGCTTAAATTATCCAACTTCAGATACATTATGCAAAGACCCAGCTCTCTGGAGAAGGTTCCAATGGTGGGAAAAGTGGAAGGAAAGAGAAGACAACTAGCAGCAAGGTGGGTGGACTCAGCTACAGTTGCAATGGGGGTACTGTTGGAAGATCTGAAGGACCAAGTGAGGGGAGATTGTAATGAAGAATATCTATTTATGTGGTTGCTAAGAGTCGATACTGACTTGATGGCACATCATCGATCAAAAATCAGGATAAAACAAGAGGAGGGAAAAAAAAGGAACAGCTAGGAAACTACCTCCAAAGGGATCATTAATCCAACAAGCTCAACAGGATTTAAATGCTGGTGAAGCTCATACGTGATGCTAAGTGGTCATGTGATCTGTCTGGATTTGGCTTAGTACAGTGTGGGAACCTGGGACTTTTTGCATGCAAAGCCCTATGTCCCTGGGTTGTAATCTCTCCCCTAAAGATTCTAGTCCTTGTGATTCTGAATAAAGGATTAAAACAAGAACACAGAAAACTACCTTCTCCTAGGTCAACCCCTTGCTTCATTTTGCCTATGATTATTGGCCGAGATTAGCAACTGTTCTCCAAGATTTCGAATAAGACTTTTCCCCAGCCTTTGACCAAACCGTAGGACTGCTTCATGTCATGTGTAGATCCTTTAGCCATACAACCTCTTTTGGACTCATTTGCTGGAACTTCTCCCAGTTGTACGCATAATCAGGTTAGCTGTCCATGCAAATTCCTCATTCCTTCCATAATTCCGCAGCACCTTTTTAATTACGTGACCCACCCAAGCAAAATGTGCTGGAGATGTTAGAAATGAATGGACCCCATTTATGGGCTTGTTTTGGTCAGGCAGGGAGATAGAAGAAGCCTTGAGGGCCAATGCTTTTCCCCTGCAAATCAAGGGCGATCTTCCTGCTAATTCTAATAAGGAAAAAGGAGATGCGTGGAATTATTAACATGTTGGGTCTCAACACTGTGCACCATGCAGGGTTTCTAATTAAGGAATCCTTTGGCTCATGCAGGTGGCATTATTATAGATGGAAATTTTAAACTCCACAAAGAAATGGCTAATTATGGTCATTTCGGTACCTTAGTTCTGGTAATTAGAGGCACAAAACACACCTCACCTTTCTTTGAGCAACATCCTGCCTGCATTCAGTTGAAACCTTGAGGATCTAATTATATCTTTTAAGAGTCATGTGGAATGAAACAAAAAAAAAAAGAGGAGAAATGTATCCGGGCTTTTAGATGAGACAGAAAAACGTTCTAATCGTTCCAAATTTCAATCTGCTGCAGGAGTTGGAGAACTTGCTCCAGACTTCATTGCATCTGCAACACTCTGAACGTCCAAGCTAAATCTCAAGTCTCCCTCACCCAATATGCTTAACTTAGTCAGCAACTAACCTGGATAAATATCCTTACTGGAGGCCCAGGCAACATTGAAGCATTTTGTTTGAGTCAAAAACTGCCGCTGCAGGAATACGGAGTCTCCATCTACTTTCTCCTGGAAATGCTTGGGTGTTCCAAGAGCCTTTACTACAGGACAGTATTCGATTTCCCCACCAGCCAGGAAGACAGCTTTAGGCACGGCTTAAGGGCTGCAGTCAAAAACAGCTTGTGGAAAGAGGAGGAGGAAACCAGAGGCTCTTGGGCGAGACAGGAGCATTACCCAAAGATTTTTCAGCCAACAAGAACACCAAGAGAACTGCCAAATATCTGTTAAGTTGGAAGAGTGGGAGGAGAAAACCAAGAATTTACACTCTGGAATGGATATGCATGTATGTGTACATACATACATATCCATGTATATACACATACATACATATCCACGTGTGTACACACACACACACAGGCTTCTGTGGAGCGCAGAGGGGGAGACATCTCTTCTGAACAGCTTCATTCTGGTCTGCAATAAAGATTTTAATCCAGCCAAGTTGCATCTGAGATGCTTCTGCTGAGCCGAGCCAAGCCAAGCCAAGTTCAGAATTAGGGGGTCAGTGTCTGCAGAGCTGTGATTTGCACTGAACCCTTGGCAGTGAGCTCTGTAGTGGAGAGGCTTGACTTATCAGCCACTCTTTCTTTCCAACTCTTTTACTTGGAGGACCAAACAACTGCAAGCAGGGGCCTAGTCCTCATGACTGCAAATAAAAGGAACCGCCTCCTACAAGGTCAGAAATAAGAGAAGAAAAGGTAGGGAGGTTTTGCCCTGTGTTAGTTCTTGCCCTGACAATCCTGCAACCAATTATTCAAATCCCCAAACCAAAGGTGGATGAAGCATGCTAAATAACAAGAACATGTTGGGGTGAGTTTTCCAGATTCATTTTTTAAAATATAATTTTTATTAAGAGTTCTTACATAAATAGAAAACAAATACAGAAAGGTATCAAGGACAAAGAGAGAAAAGAGAAAAAGAGAAAAGAAAAAGTGCAGAAAACAATACGGTTAAAGGAAAAAAAAGATAATTAAAGAAGTGACTTCTGCCCTTCTTTACAGCAAACAAACTCATTATCCCGCCTCCCTCCTTCACATTACAATACTACCTTCTGTCACCTAAACCAGAAATCACCATTTCCCTTCTTCCAGCAAAAGTCCACCAAAGGTTTCCAGTCTTTTATAAAACTACGTATGGTTTTAGCCCTGACCAAACAGGTCAGTTTTGCCACCTCGGCTAACTCTAACCATCTTTACAACCCGTTCCTCCATGGTGGTTATTTCAATATTCCTCCATCTTTGTGTATATTTAGTGTTCTGGGTTTAGAATCCAATACAAGACACAACCTGGCTTGCTCTTCTAGCTCATTTCTGTCCAGCTAAAATGGTCAGGCAACTTACAGCACGGTTCCTCAACCTTGGCGACTTGAAGATGAGTGGACTTCAACTCCCAGAATTCCCCAGCCAGCCATGCTGGCTGGGGAATTCTGGGAGTTGAAGTCCACGCATCTTCAAGTCACCAAGGTTGAGGAACACTGTCATAGAGAACAGAGCAGGTCACTGTTTCTTCCACCTGCTACGTTTCAAGAGAATTACATTCAGTCTTTGAACACGGAGTTAGGCTGGGGGCCAAGGAGGACGAACAGGAGGGGGGAATCCCACTGTCCAAATGCAATGCTGATGAAAAATCATCTCACTCATTAGGCCAGCTTTGCAGATTAGTGTTCTTCCCTGAGCCAAAACCAAAAGCACCAAATAGGAACTAGAGAGACGCCCTGGGAGCTGGGTGGATTCATTCAGAAGCCTTTCCAGGGATTTCTGGATTAGGAATCTTCAATTAATCTAAGCATTTTCATCCCATTACACCAGGGTTGGGGAGAAGGCATTCCGAACCTCAGCCAGCACAGCTGAACCTGAGAGATCCTGGAGCAACAGTTGAGCAACATCTGGAGAACTTCAGCTTCCCCCCTCTATGTTAGTAGGGTTTATGCTTGCATATGAGCACTCTCTCTCCTGTGGGTTAATTTGGAGAAGCAAAACCACTCAACAAAGAGAGTCTAAAAGTACAGTGCTTAACTAATCGCACAGCAAAGATATAATACCTGCTATATCCTGAAGATAAATGGAGCAGCACAGTTTAATATGTTTGGCTTTGCATTGAATGAAAACATGGGTGGGGTGAACTGATCCTGCCAACTTCCCTTTTATCCATGGCAAAAGCCCAATAAACTTCATTCAGACATGGAGTCGACCTACAGCTTATGGGCCATCCTTGCAAGACCTCTCACTTCCTGTTTCTTATCTGGTTGAATTAACATCTGGCCATTCACCTTCATCTGTTCTCAGGTGTGAATGTCCCAATTCTCCAGGCCATCTGCTCAGAAGCATCAAGAAGTTCCACTGTTGGTCTAAGACCAGAATAAGCAACTCAACAGCTGCATCCCAAAGGGGGTGGGGCCAGGGGCTGGGGCCAAAGGGCAAAGTGGGCGGGGCAGTGCATGAAAAAAGAGTCTAAATATCTCCCTAATCAATGAAATACACAAGGAAATAAAATTAATATTTTGCATGGCCAAGCATGCTTTAAAAGAGATCTGAAAGATGGTGTGAAAGTATAGGTGGACAGGAGAACACGCTCTATTTATGACATTGCTACCCAATACTTTTTCTTCTCTAAATTAAACTGATTTGAGAGAGGGAGAAGAGACATACATTCAATCCATTTTACCCCTGAATGAGATTAAGATGAACAACAAAAACCAAGAGCTGTTTCAGAGATCAATGGACTTTTTCAAACATCCACATCTTTTATTTTCTGAGAATTTCTGCCTGCTCTCTTGCTAATTTCTCTCTTCTCTTCTAGCCTCCGAGTTGACTGGCACTAGAAACACTGCACAGATGCTAGGAAGTTGCATAAGAATCCTGAGAAATTTAACTAAAAAAAAAAAAAAGTGGTTTGGGGGAAAAAAAAGGCATTTTCTGCAGGGTGCAGCTTCCCTGAGTAACTCATTGCTTAACCTCACTGCAGAAAACCTTTCCTCCTCTCCTACACGTCACTCTTATTTTCACAGGCATATAATTGGGACATGTTCCTCCAGTATGTGCTCTTATCGGTGCTCTCTGCTAGTAGGAATAAAGCTACTTTCTGGTGGCTGAAGTTGCAGCAATGTTTTAAAAAAGAGAGCTGACATCAGAGAGGATGAATATTGTTGACCTGGGCAATCTGAGTTGAAATTGGGGGGTGGGGGTGTAAAGACGGAGTAACGTGGGAGAAACAGCACAGGATATCTCACCCGTGTGCATATTGTTTCAGGAAATGCAAATGCGATCTGTTTACATTCAGAGCCGGCTCTCCTGTTAGGTAACACAAGCCGCCTAGAGTCACTTATACAGTGAGATGGGCAGGGTAGAAATTTGATAAAAAAATAAAATAAAATAAAAGCAGAAAACTGGAGCTAAGCCCTGCCACCACAACCCCCAATCCACTTGGAGGAACCAGGTTGCAGATTGAGGTCCTACTGGTCCCATTATCAGAAGCAAAGAAATTCTGCAATTTTCCTACTAGCTCTCATTGATTCGGACGAAGGAGGATGAGCTTCTGAACAAGGATTGTGAATTCCTCTCAGCATTTGGAATCAGAATTTGGAATTCCTTCCAAAGGAGAAAAGCATTTTCAAGACGTTCTCATGGGCATAACGTAGTTTTTTCCTCTGAGAAAGCGATCAGATGGTCAAAAGGGATGTGCAGGAACGTTCCACCTCCCATTTTTGCAGCCTCCTAGTCTTACACTTCCCTTAAACCAGGGAAGGCCCCAGGAGACCTGTTCTAGCAGGGCTGCTGCTGCCATTATGGAAAAGAAGTTCTCCTTCCCGTGAACAAATCACCCACTGTTTTCTCTGTCCCCAAAATTCAAGTGAGATTTTGAAAAATCCATTTGCATATTGCCACCAATACAAGCAGTTACCTCTCATGACTTTAAAGAAGAGGGTGCACGGAAGGGAGCATGAAGGTGGAATAGGGGAAGAAGAGGGAGGACAATACTGCGCCTTCCTGCCCAATTGACAAGTCTCCAGCAGCAGGTTTTCCCAGGATGTCCCAGCTCAGATGAGGATATGAAAGGAATAAAATATATTCCTTAGCCTTAACCTGGTGTAAGCCCATTGCTCATCTAGATGGCAGCATCTAGCAAACTTTGGCTGATCTTGACAGGCTAAGCAAGGTCAAACATGGTTAATACTTGGATGGAAGACCACCATCCCAGGCCTGTGAGCCAGACCAGAAGGTCAAAGAGACATCCCAGAAGAAAGCAATCGCAAGCCATTTCTGTATGGTCATCATGAAAACTAGGTGGATGTGTCCATGGAGTCACCAAGGGTCAAGTTCAACTCAAGGAGACTTGACTTTTTACCTGGAGTAACCCATGCAAAAGAAGTATCTCCCAATCCAGCAAGAAAAGACACAAAAGCACATACACACGGATTGCAACAGTCATGGAACTACAGGTGTGTCAACCTACCAACACTGGTGATTTTCTGGGAAGCCAAATCTTGCAGCAAGATTCCAATCGCTGGGTTGTGCCTGGAATACAGTTCGTACCGATTAATGCCAATGTGGAATTTGAGCCAGTTTGGGTAGGAATCAATCGATGTTTCCCCTGTGGGTAGAAAGTCCTCATCTTCATTGCCTTCATTTTGCCTGCCAAAAACAAACAAGAGAGAGACAGTACAGAAGGTTGGGTTTTGTCCACATGCCAGCAATGCATTTTGCAATCCATTGGGAATGGGAGGAGATGGGTGCCAAACCTAGAATGGTGCTCTAAATAGGTCAAGGTGGCATTCTTTTCTACTTTAGGAGTCCAGGAGGTAGCCTGGTATTAAGGGACACCATGGTCTATCTGATCTAAATCACTGATGCTGATTGCTTGTTCATCATGGACCACGACTTCTGCTATACTGCAAACACTGCATCAGAGCATTGTGCTATTCCAGGACCCTCTGTACCTTTTGGCTTTTAAAAGATGGGATTGTATCTGCTCTAATGAAGAAAAATCCCCGTCTATAGACAACTAGCTCTCAGCCTTCTGAAGTAGACCAGGTCAGGAAATAGACAGCACAAGGATTTCAGGAATGCTAGGCTGGGGAATTCTGGGAGTTGAACTCCACATATATTAAAGTTTGAAAAACACTGTGGTAGGGTATAACAGCAGAATCTTGAAAGCCAGAGTATGCTCTGCCCCATCTTATACCAAACAGAATCAAGGGAGGGTTATTTTGAGTATCTTTCTCATGCCTTCTACTTTTCCAGGACTGAGTTCTATTTTCCCTTAATTGTTCCTGCATACTTCTTCAAGATTATCTCTGCATTCCTCTATATTAGCATAGTATAGATAATCCTTGTTTAATGACCACAATTGGGACCGGCAATATGGCCGTTAAGCGAAGCAGTTGCTAAGTGAAACCACAACCATGCTTATGATCTTCCTTCAGCTTTCCTTTGCTTTATAGACTTGCTAAGGTCGTAAATGTGAGGATTGGTTGCAAAGTTACTTTTTCATCGTCATTGTAACTACAAATGGTCGCTAAAGGAGGCAGTTGCTAAATGACTACCTATAGGGAGAAAACCCCAAACGTCTTCTTGACATACTGCACATGAGCTAACAGAAGTTGCAGCTACCTAGATTTTATCAATATAAGGAAAATGTTCCTGATAGTAAGATCTGTAGAAGAGTGGAACTGTGTTCCTGTGGAGGTTGTGGGATGGACATAAGAACATAAGCAATGACCTGCTAGATTGGACTTGTGGCCCATCTAGTCCAGCAGTATGTTCTCATAATGGCCAATCCACTGCACAAGGAAGCCCGCTAGTCTCCCAGCAGATGTCCTTCAGAGGCAGTCCCACTGCCATCAAGGCTTCTCCATCTCTTGAGTTTTTAAGAAGAGCCTGGGCAGCTATCTCTCATGGATGGTTGAACTGGTTTTCCTGCACATTGCCGAAGGCTGGCCTAGGTGATCTTTTGTGGCCCCTTCTACCTCCACAGCTTTTATGTTTTTACTGCTTCTCAATCTGCAGTGTGCCCATTTGCAATCTAAAGCGGTCCAGCCCAGGTCAGGAAAAGCTGTACCCCTGGATACCACCTTAAAATGTCAGGGGATATTTGCTAGAGGACCTGGGGGAAGCGGCTTCTTACTAAACCTATACAGGATTGTCCTGTAAGGAATGAAACTGGTCCTAAGAAAAGGAGCTCAAAATGAAGTAGGCAGTTGCCCACAGACTAGGCTCCTTCCACCCATAAGGAGATGGAAGTCCTTATGAAATCATTCCAGAGCATCCTGGTTTGCATCTCTTTTTTCAAAAAGATCAACAAGTATCCAAATATCTCATCTGCTTCCTGCCCTGCCAAGAAATTATGGCATGTCGGGAAGCGACTATTTAAACAGAAGGGTCTCAGTTTCTTAGGAAGAGAAATCTGTTCTGTTAAGAATCAGCTATTCATATTTGAAAGCATGCCAAGTGCAGAGCGATCCAACTCGACGCTTACATGAGTGTGTGTTTACACCAAGACAGAAGCTTCTAACAACACGGCCCCAAACCTCGGTCATACCCAGGAGAACTCCAATGCTCAGAAATTCTGACTCAATTCACATCACGGGATGAACCCGTTCAGATAAACTACCAGGCAGATGCAATCACACACAGGCTAAGTTGGGTTAGACTTCATGTTGGCTAGTTTTTTCATCTTCTTTTGTGGCTTAAGGTCTTCTTTACAAAACCGGTTCTGCTGAGCCAGTTTAAGGCTCAATGCATTTTGCCAAACCAGAAAATGGGTTTACTCAGCACATGGTGGGAATTCAGCCACAAACTTCAGCAATCCATAGGTGCTTTTTCTTAAAAAAATGTGACCTTTGATATCTAACCTCCTGTTTGCAAGGGGGAGTTAATATTTGACTGTTCTGCCCTTCATGCTCTCTTTTATGTATGTATATTTAACTGGTTGGTTTGGGACAAGAGAATCCACTTGGTGGGGTTCTAGCTTTTAATGTCATTGCTTTGAAAAGCTTTCATATTGTCTTTGAGTCCAAAAGGGTGCAGGAACTGACGTGCACAACTACCAGACATGAAAAGTCATAAACGATACAGAGAGTGGAGAGAAACAACTCCCAAATATCACAAGAGCTTTTGGAGATTACTTGGAAGCTACATCAGGTACAGAATGTGGTGGCCAAGCTACTATGGCGCAAACCTATGTTGACATCACTGCATTGATTGCTAGCAGGCCTCTGAACCCAACTGAAAGAGTTGGTTATCCTCTGTAAAGCCATATACTGCATAACAGCACGATATATCAGAAACTGCCTTGCCCAATGTGACGTGGCTTATCCAGTCAAACATCTAGAGGAGGTCTGCTGAGGGTCCCACCTCACGGGAGCTACATGAGCTCTGAGCCAGGGGCTAGGTCTTTTCAACGAAACCCTCCACACTTTGGAATATACCCTTCCCCATGAAGATATATTTGGTCTTGATGCTCCTCACATTTCAGAAGGAGGCAAAGAACATCCTGTTCAAGCATTGCTTTGACCTATGAGGATGGTGGACAACTCTCAATTATTGCACTGTACTGTATCTGGAAGATTGATTTTTGTTTCTGATATTGTTTGGGTTTTTATTCCCTTGGGGTTCACCATCCAGAATCTAAATGATTTGGACAGGTTACAAATATTATAAATGAACTAAGTAAATAAAATGCAACCTATTATTCCAACAGCAGAACTTCTACCAAATAATCAAAGGAACTGCGCTGTTCCCATATGGTTTATCTCTCCCTCTGTTTCCTCCATCACTTAGCATGTCCAAATGTAGACTGGATTGCCTTTGGGGATCAGCATAACAGCTAACAGTCCCATTCGGTGTTCAAAAACCAACCTGGTTTTTGAAGCTATCTGCCTTGTTTTAGAAAAATAAGGTTAGAGTTATGTCTGTAGGCTCTCTTCTGAAGTTGATATTGAATTTGGTGGGACGATATGGGATGTTTTCAGTTCTTTAACAAAGTCTTGTTCCAGGGTAACCAACCTAGCATGGTGAATGCCAACCTTCATCACCACAGTTGATGGCAAGGGTTCATTCAATTATTATTAGATTCATGGGTGGATGCAAATTTAAAAAATGGTTGGAATGATTTCAAAAGAAGCATATCTCAGCCTGATCCTGTCAGTAATGGTCCAGCCCACTGGCTTTTAAAACAGAGCACTCAGACAACCTTGTTCATAAGTTGCAGTACCTAAGATGCCAGTTTGGTTTGAAAGAGAGATCCTTCAGAAAGAAATAATACGTAGGCAACTATTCTCTGATGGCTAGATTCCCAAATTATACATTAAGCTATGGTTTCAACCATGACTTCTTGGATTGTCTCTACAGGTAGCAGCACCTGAATGACTACATCTGAATTTGGAAGCTAAGTAGGGTTGGCCCTGGTTGATACTTGGAGGGGAGACCTCCAGGGAACCTAAAAGCTGTAAAGGACTTTGAATTAGCCATAGTAACCCAGTTCATGCCACCATCCTAAACCACAATTAAAGCATCCCACAGCAGAACCAACCAAAGTACACTGTGGTTTAGTGTTGGGTGTAAACCCAGCTGATAGATTGATGCTTGGAGATGTTAACTTGCATCTCCCTGACCTATTCTGATATTCTAAATTAGATTAAGTCGCTTCCAACCATTCTCTTATAAGGCAACAAATGGATCTCCTTTAGTGTCTTTGGGTACACACCCTTACGAAGCTAAATCACATGTCCGTGATACATTTGAGATCTTAATTATGCTTGAGACAAGAACCTCTAGGCCATGGTGAAGCATTTGATTTATTTCAAAAGTTAATAAGCTCCTTTCAGAGCAGGGAGTGGTAACCTGAGGACACCGGGCTAACAACTCCTGAATCCACGTTAGTTTTTATTTTGCGAACCGAATCCTGGCTGACCACAATGATCGGAAATTGATTTCTTTGTCATTTTGAGGTGAGAAGCACAAACCTATCAGTGACTGCCCTAAAATAGACTGAGCCTAGTTTTAAAAAAACAAACAGCTCTCTTCCTCCAAATTAGAGAGAGAGAGACAGAAGACAGAAGCATAGTTTGGTATACGTCTACAACATGGCACCACTCTCTTTGCACCATCATCTGCCTTCTGCAATTCCTTCCCTCTGCAAAACTTAAGACAACGTGCCCAGATCTGCGCTGCACAATTTTGGTTGGCCAACAGAGGGCAGCATTGATATACGGAAAACTCTGAATTGTTGCTCCCATCTCCTGGCTACCCACATTTTTGCAGCTTCCATCCGGCAATGGGACCAAAAATGTTAAACCCACCAGTGAGTGACCCAATCAAGGCCATGCACCACAAAACATAAACCCACAAAACTCTTTCAGCCCATGTTTTATACCTCCATGAACCATCAGGAAGGGTAAAAGTAAAATAATCAGGGAAACAGAATTCCTAGAGAAACTGTGTATCAGCAAGACCACTCTAGGCACTCATCTCTATGCCAGCAGTGAAGATTAATCCTCTCTTCCATGTTCACACATGCATGGCTGAACAAGGAAGGTTAATTTAAGCCCAAACTACTTCAAGAGTGTTTGTGCTTTAAAATAATTGTCTCTAACCCCGGTACTGACTAGATTACATGTTCCACATGACACAATTATCCTCAATTAAGCCAGTTAAGCACATCATCAGAACATAGCCATTTTGCACCCACTGAAATTTCCAACCATTTGAAAAACAAGATTGTATCATCCTAAGCCAGCCTTGATGTAACCAGAACATGGATTGTGAAAGCAGGGTTGGTCTTCTCCTGATACAGCGATGCTTGGCAAGTGAGGAGAAATCAGATAAAAAGAAAGAGCAAGGGCTGGAAAACTCTCAAATGGTTGATTTAGTTCCTTAAGGGGAGTGGTAAGTCCACATAAGAATAGGTAGAAATCTCCAGCTAGAACATCTGGTCTACCTTAAGCATAGCATCTCCATCTTGCTTGGCTCTGAAAGTGCTTTCTAGACTACACATTAGTGCTCCACAACCGTCCTAGGGGAAACAACCCCTATCTCCTATACGAGTGAGGGCGAAGCTATGACACACGTGTCAAAGGTGACACGCCATGGCCTTTTGGGTTACACGCCAGCGTTCACCAACACACGACAACAACATTCTCCCTGTTTGAGTTACCAAAGAAATGGAGTTTGATTTACTCATATTTCATTTTTGTAATTACTTGACATCTCTTTATAGAATACATAGCACCACACAGGATCGGATTGTATTTTTTTAAATAAATGAATATGTAAAGAATTGTTTCTCTTTTGTTTGGGGGTATATGTGTGTGACATGCCAGCAGAGTCAAATTAGGAACTTTTTGACATGCCAAGCCCAAGAGGTTCACCATCACTGACTAGTACAGTGCTTCCCAAACTTGACTAAATTACCCAAAATTGGGTAAAACGGGGTTTTCTTTGGACAACGACACACCAACCCATTACCGATCACAACAGGGACATTTAAATTGACTTAAATAAAAAGAACTTTCTGAGAAGCAGTTTGGGGTATTGAAGGAAAAGGTTTGGGAAGCTCTGCGCTACAGTAGTAGGATTCTTCCAGGAACATCACAAATCCACTTCTTCTGAGAGAAAGGCAGTTCCCACAGGATGCTAAACCCTCACGTGGTTTTTCTTAGTCTTGGTTTAAGATGTTGTGGGACCCCAGCCATTAGAGTTTATTGCAAAGGATGCAAACGATATTTAAACTATCACCCAATCCGTGTCCATGCTTATTGGAGTTGGCTGGTTGCTCCCAAAACATCTTGAGAAGAAAGAGATAGACAGACAGACAGACAGACAGACAGGTCTTCTATTTTTCTGCTTTTTTTCAGAAAAGCAAAAGGCCTAAAACAAACCAGAGACAATGGCCAGCCTTTGCATCTGGTTTTATACCAGGTGAGACCTGAGTCTATATTGCTGCCCTACCAAAGGGCAGGGACTCTCTTCCCCAAATACATCCAATGAGATTTGGAAAAATGGAACAAAGGTTAGATTAACAAGCAGCTGCAAGAAGAGTGCCAAAAATTCATTCTGGCCGGCCAGCCTGCCTTTCCTTCCTTCCTTCCTTCCTTCCTTCCTTCCTTCCTTCCTTCCTTCCTTCCTTCCTTCCTTCCTTCCTTCCTTCCTCCCTCCCTCCCTCCCTCCCTCCCTCCCTCATAGCTTCCTTCCTTCCTTCCTTCCTTCCTTCCTTCCTTCCTTCCTTCCTTCCTTCCTTCCTTCCTTCCTTCCTTCCTTCCTTCCTCCCTCCCTCCCTCCCTTCCTCCCCTCCCCTCCTTTCTTTCTTTCTCTTTCTTTTTTTCTTTCTTTCTTTCTTTCTTTCCCTCCCTCCCTCCCTCCCCTCTTTCTTTCCTTCCTTCCTTCCTCCCTCCCTCCCTCTCGATTTCATTTTCATAGTTTTACAACTCCTTCTTACCCCAAAAATTCCAAACGCTTACTCATATTTCTGGCTGATACCACCAGTTTTACAAGCCAAGGGACCATTGCTACAAATTAAGAGTTTGCAACCACGTTCTTGCCAGATGTTTTAACTAAAACCCCCACAATTCACTGCCACTGGCCATACCAGCAGGGACCGATGAAGTCCAAAAGCTGGAGGGTATCAGGTTGCCTTTCTCCTGCAAATATTAAAAAGGTCTCCTTCTCAAGACCAGGAGGTGAACGTTTGGACCACAGATCGAAGGAAGAGCTCGCTTCATTCGGGCGGCTCGTGTTCACTCTCACGAGGATCATGATGGGCAGGAGGTCCCTTTTTCATCTAGCTTTTGTATCTTGCAGTTTTACAGGCAACATGAATGCATGCATGCATGCATGCAGTGGGAGGATGCAGGACCAGGTATGTTTGGCCCTCTAAATGTTGCTGAACTACGACTCCCACCATCCCTCTCTCTCTTGCTAGTTTATACCTGCTGAGCCCATCCACCCCCACCTTTATTATTTAGGATGCAGCTTTAGGAAATGAGATCCAGTTTGCTCCAGCGGTTACAGACCCTAGATGAGGAACAGGAAGACCTAAATTCTAGTCCTGCCTTAAGCATGAAGCCAGCTGGTTGACTATGGGCCAATCTTCTATCTCAACCCTGGGAAGAAGAAGGCAAGAGCAGATCTCTTCTGAAAGTCATGCCAAGAAAACGTCATCACCAATCAAGACAGGCCTGAAGGACTAAATCCACAACAGCCCTAAGAAGCAGCCACCGACACGCATGAAGAAAATACAATTTTGTTCTCCAAAGTTAAACGAAAAATCTGCTTGGTGTCACATAAACCCAAAGAATTCATCTTTATTAAATTTTATCAGACTATTTGCCTATATTTATTGCCTATAAATATACAACAATGGATAGGACTCTAACTTATACGTGTATAGATATACACTGCTAAGCCATTTAAAAATGATTAGATTATTAGGATTTTGAAATAACACGCTCAGAAAAATCTCCACCTCCACCATTAGGACGCTGGAATTATGTTGCTGTCCTATTTTCAACTTTTAAAGCTGCAGTGTAGCAGCTACGCTCTCCAGCTTGGAACAAAAATGCCTGAATCAGTAAATAACAGGAATAAACGCTATTTCCCCCCTCTTTCTCCCAATACAATTTACTCTGGAGGAAACACAGGCAGGACTGTCCCTTTGGGGCCGCAATGTTTCTGCACTGCAATATCCCAGAGGAGAAAAAATGTAGAACAAAAAAGCAGCAATGACTGGAATTTCCAGAAGCTGGAAGACCCCAAGTTAATCAGTATTTCTTATTTTGAGAAGACCTTCTGCATGGTTCAGAAGACCATCTTGAAAGGAAGGATATCCCCTCCCCTGCACCCACACCCCTGATCCCCTTTCTGTCCAGGTTGCCTTCCATATCCACTAAACACGTTTCAAACCCATTCATCCATCCACCCACCATTCAAGGTTTCTTTGTGTGCATGTGACAGAGTCCGGCTACTTCTCTACCCTTCTGATGTCTCCAGAATTGACCATTCTTCCCTTTGGTATCCGGTAGAGCAATTTTGGCTGCATAAACACTGACTGGGGAGGAAAGGACTTTGCTAACAGAGTGTTTTAGCATCCCTATCTGAAAAGATCTGAAGCAGATTCTTTGGGGTAAGAGTAGCCATTATTATTATTATTAGGAAGAATCTTACAAGCTAGACAATTCCTTCTTCTGCACCACCAGCTGAAATACTGTGCGGCCCTTTATGACTGTGCAGTTTGGGGATGATTTATATTTTTTTCAGCAGATGTTTCTCCCCCTTACAGAACTTTAGCTGGGAATCCAATTAGGAAGTTATCTTTGACCCACTTTCCGAAAGGCCTTTTCTCAAGGCTAAACATTTGAGTCCTGATTTCACTGCCCCACCAACTCCCTCTTCTCTTGCCAACGGCCATGCTAGCTTAGGAAAATGAGACCTGTCATCCAACAACATTTGCGGGGCCAAGCTAACAAAAAAGACCAAGAGAAATATATTTCAGTCCTGGTTCTGACGCTTAAAAAAAAATGGGGTGATTTCGGGAAGTCCACATGGGGCGGTTGGGAGGACAAGCATGAGCTAGGTTGAAAAGCTGAAAAAAAGGCATTTTCTCTGCTTGTAGATTCCACTAAGATTTCCTTTGCTCTTTTCAAAAGGCCATGTTTAGGACATTGGGGCGAAAAGACAAAACAGCCTTGAAAAAGAGCAGCTTGATGACTTAGCCAAGAAAAAATGTTCTCAACTTTTATGAATGAATGACTTGCCTGAGAGACCATTCTCTCGTTGGCTTTCCTGGTTCCCCTGTAAGTGGGGAGGGGAAGGGGGGATGTTTAAATATTTTAAGCAGCGAGATGTTAGTGTTTCACAGGCTGCTTTGGCAAGCCTCTCATTCAAAAGGCAACCTACACGTTTCCATTCATAAATAATGAGAGATGGTTGAACCTCAGCAAGGAGAAATCTACTTCTACCATCCTATTGTTATTAATATTATTGAAAGAAGGGAACATCCATGGATGGGCCCTTTCTTCACTGTGCAATCTTATTTGGGTTGTTTCCTCATCTTGGGGGCAGCGGTTCTTTTCAACCCAAGATACCTGAAAATCCATGAACGGAAAGATGGATCTCTCTCCTCCTGTAAAGACTTCAAGTTGGACTCAGCTCCTGGGGAGGGCACAGCTATGTCCAGATAGTTTACTTGCCAATACTACAGAAATGGTTTTCAACCTTCTAATCTAGTTTACAACCCAGAGATATCCTTCCTGGTGGTTTCCCATCCAGGTCTTAACAATATCCAACCGTGGTTTCCTTTTCAAGCTCAGCTAAGGTCAACTGGGTGCTGCCTTACGGCCTATGCAGAGACAACTCCCATTGTCTGGCTTTAACGGGAGGCATGGATTGTTCAGCCATGTTTGAATAAACCAGAGTTGGCTGGGTTCAACCAACACCCTAAACCAAACCTGTCATTTACAAGTCACAAGGGCTGGGTTCACCCAGCACGGCAATCCAAGCTCCAACCGAGCATAACGTGGCTAGGCCGGTGGCGTAAACCTAGTCGAATTTAGCTCCAGAAGCTCATCAGATATTTTTAAGAAATCAAATCCTTTGATTATACCTTCCGATCATAGGTGCTGATATTTTTTGGGAACTCTCGGGAGGGAATAAGGAAAGTCACAAAAAGAAGACTGATTTTTTTTTTCTCAACATCCTTTTATCTTGGAAGGTTACGTCAACCAGATCGTATAAAAAAAACCATGGTCATTAAAGAGATGCTTGTACTTTTAGAAAGGGTGGGGTAGAGATTATACAACCACCACGATGGTAAGACAGAACTGGGATGGGCAAAAAGGAATACTTTACCCCAGTTTTTTTTATTCCTGCTTTTGGAGTGGAAGGCTTAGGAGAAAGGCCACAATACCTCTTCGAGTAATTAAATTTTTTGCCTTACCTACAATAGGTCTACTTTTGGGGAGGTGGAAGGGGCAACGTTTCCTCCTTTTCTTCCTCGGCTTCCTCTTTCTTTTTCATTCCTTCACTTATCAATTTCATTCATTGTCCTTCTTCCCAATTTACCCCACCACAACTCTGTAAGGGAGGTTGGGACAAGACAGAGCCACCGGCTGAGAGTCACCCAATGAGCTTGCATGGATGAAGGTAGGCTAGAATGAGGTTCTCCTGGGGTCCTACCAGAACACACTCCCTTTCTGACGAATTCACAGATAAAATCAATCACTCTAGCAACCTTTAAAATAAAATCAATCACTCTAACAACCTTTTCCAGATTCTCCCTGGATATGCTCTATTCAACAACACCAAATTCTCCTCGCCCTCCCAATGCGGCACCTTTCCAGTTACCAGACTACCATGCCTATACGACCTGGCCGGCTTGGCTGAAGATGATGGGATTTGCAATCTGGAAGGCACCGAGGGGAAGAAAGAAAGACAGAGATTTTCTCTCTTGTATGTAAATGAAAAAGAGTCAGTTGTGTTTTTAAATAGAGTTTTTGGAGAGCCACCTAATGCAAGAGTGAGAAAGCGACACAGTATTTATTGAGGTGAGGACCATCAGTCACCGCAAGGTCTTTTTTTCTTTGGGACAAGGGCATGCTTAATTAATTCAGGATTTTTTTAAGGCAATGACAATGCTCAGAATGAAAGGGAAACATAATTCCATGTTCCCTTAATCTCAATTTTGCTGCACTTTGGGACATAATTACCCAGCACAAAATTTGCAGGCATTTAATTTTTTTAGGATGGGGGACAATTTGCCTGAAAGCGGGTAGCGAATGTTCTGAAATTCCCCCCTCCTATTGCTGGCAATGTGGGGGGGGGGGATCAGCCAATACAAAGCAATCATCCGGTTTCCCTTTGGATGGGAGGGAGCAAGAACTGAGCATTCAGCCTGCTTTCTCCGGTATAAAGCAAAAGGACCTGATTTTATGGGGGGGGGAGGATGATCCATCAAGGCAAAGCTGTTGCTGTTTTTTTTTTTTTTTTGGTCTTCCATGCAGAAGGAGGAGAGAAACCGCTGCTTTCTCACAAGCTTTTTCTCCTCTGGTGCTCTGTAGGAGCTTGGGGGGGGGGGGGAGCTCTACATGCCTCTGCTCCATTTCTGCCAGGAGGAGAGAAAAAATGAGACCGAGAAAAAGAGGAATGTTCCAAAAGATGACCCACCAGTTCGTGTTCCATTATGATAAAAGGCTTGGGGGGGGGAGCACTCAAAGCTAATTACTCCATGTCTGTGTTTCTTCAGGGCAGGCGGCGGCGCACGCAGCCACATCAGCCCTTCTTCGTCCTTCAGGATGGACATCTCCATTCCACGGGGACGGAGAGTCCAGGACGCTGGGTCCTGCTCCCAGGCTTGAGCTCAACGCGGCTTTGAGACTAGGACCAGGATCTTACCTCCCTCCAAGGCCAAGGGGCTTGACCAGGACGTGTTGAATCATGGCAGTTGGTTGGGGACCCACCCCCCAAACATCAACCCTAGCTGGCAAGTACGTGGTAGAGTTTGGGTTCCTGCAGCTGGATGTCTTCAACCCTAAGGGACTGGTCCTAAGGGTGTGGGGAATGGCACCCAACAAAAAAAACACCTCGTTTGGGTTCAGGTAACATTGTAAACCCTGGTTGGTTGGTCCACCCCAAGGTCTTGGGTTCCTACCACAGCACGCATCTTGGTTGACAAGCCGAAGTGGTTAGGGTTTCCATCCTACCGTAGAGCCTGCCTGGCCAGCCACATTGCTCGGGCTCCCCAAGGCCATCAACCTCGGTGGACCAGCCCCAACGGCCGGCATTCCCACGACTCACAACCGCTCAGGCCTGCCCCGCTGCCCAGGAACAGCTGGATCCTCTGCTCCGGCTCAGACAAATCACCCCAGGGCTTAGCCGGTCGTGCGAACCCAGCCTACTGCAGGTGCCAAGCAGGGCGGGCCGTGCCCGGAAAGGGCGCCCGTCTTGCAAGGCAAGCCCCCTTCCCTTTCCCCGGCCTCTGCTCTCCCCCAGCCTTCCTCCCCCCGCCCCACTCACCACTCGGGGTTCTCCGCCGCCTTGGGGTTAAATCGGATGTCGCTGTTGACGTTGAACAAGAGGTCGGCCTCGTCCAGCGGCGGGACGGCCAGCTGGTAGAGCGGGTGGGCGAAGAGCGCGGCCAGGCGGGAGCCGGCGCCCGCGGGCCCCGCCGCCGCTGCCGCCTCCTCCTGGAAGGCCGGCAGCAAAGGCGGCGAGTGGGGCTCGTTCTGCAACCGGCCCGCCCTCGCCTTCCCCTCCGCGCGGAGCGCCGGGCGGCCGAGCTCCGGGCCGGCGCTGAAGGCGCGCGGCGGGGCCGCCTCTCCGCCCCGCTCGGCGTTGGCGCTGGCGCGGCCGGGCCCCTTCTCCGCCGAGCGCGAGCTGAGGTTGGAGCTGGGCTCGCTGCTGAAATCCTGCAAGAGCCGCAGCGTGTGCTTGCTAGGCCAGCCCGCGGCGGCCGCCTCCGCGGCGCCGGACCTGGGCCGCCCCGGCTCCTCCTGCGGCGGCGGCGGCGGCTCCGGCTGCAAGGCAGACGGCGGCGGCGGCGGCGGCTCCTTGGCCCAGCCGCGCGCCTCTTCGCCGGGCCGGGCGGCGGCGTGCGAGCAGGAGCAGCCCGGGTCGGCGGCCCCGGCCTCGGGCCCCGCGGCTCTCTTCTCCAGCTTGGGCAGCAGGTCGATGAGGATGTGCAGCGTGCAGGCGAGCAGGAAGACCAGCAGGATGAGGACGCGGAATTTGCGCACGAGGATCAGCTTCATGGCTGCGCGCAGGGGCGGAAAGTCCCGCGGCGAGCTGGTCAGGCGACGGCGGGAGCGAGGGGGCGGCGGGCGGGCGGGCGGCGGACCGCGGGAAGCGGGGCGGGGGGCTCCGCGCGCCTTCGTTCCTCCCCCGCTTCTTTCTTCACACCCCAATTTTCCTCCTTCCCGGGCTCAGCGCGCCGTCCATCTCGCGAGAAAGGCCGGAATGATTTGCCCGGCCGCGGCCGCGCCGAAGGTCCTCCTCGGCTTGCCCCAGAACAAACAGAGGGCGGGGTGGGCCGCCGAGCCCCCGCCCGGGCGATCAGCGGGGCGAGGCTTTCCGGGCGGGACGCCGCCGCCGCCGCCGCCGGTCCCGGGCTGGCGCACGCAGCATGTATCGCCTTCGGTCCTGGGGGGAAAGGGGGGAAAGTCTTCGGAGCGCCCCGGACGGGGGGCTTTAGGGGGGCCGAAGCGGCTGCAGCAGCTCTGCCCCCTCCCCACGCTGGGACGGCGGCGCCCCGAAGCGCCCCGTCGGCCTCCGCCTCCCGGGGCAGTCCTGGCGACGCCACGCCGGGCGTCCCGGCGCTCGCGGACCCGGCTTGCGAAGACCCGGCGGGCCCCTCCTTCCGAAGCTCGGGGCGCCGCACGCCAATCCGCCGGAGCGCGGCCCCGGGAAGAAGCAAGCAGGCGCCCCCGGCCCGAAGGACCGCGCCGCCGCTGCCCTGGGACGCGCTGCCCGCGA
This sequence comes from Python bivittatus, assembly GCF_059951505.1. Classification (NCBI taxonomy): domain Eukaryota; kingdom Metazoa; phylum Chordata; class Lepidosauria; order Squamata; family Pythonidae; genus Python; species Python bivittatus. The sequence goes on from NW_028277083.1 coordinate 5,437,425, forward strand.
GTCCTCTCCGGCCCGGTTCGGGATCCTCACCTCCGGCGCGCCGCCTCCGCCAGCGCGGACCTTCTGCTCCCAGCCCGTTTCCGGAGGCTGCAGCCGCTGCGAAAGCCGGAGCGCAAGAGCCGCCGCTTGACAGCTAGCGGGGGGGGTGGGTGGGGGGGAGGGGAGGGGGAGGAGCGGTGGGGAGGCGAGGAACCCAAATTTCAACCCCCCCCGCCGGAAAAAGCGGCGCGCTGCGGCTCCCCTCCCCGCTCCCTCCCCTCGCGTTTCTTCCAGAAAGCTGCCACTGGGCTCCCCCTCCCTCGGCCGGCCCTCAGCCGCCGAGGTCGCCCCGAACCCGAATGCAAAAGCGAGGGAGGAAGAGAAAGAGAAGGCAAGGAACGGAGCCGCCCCCCCTCCTGGCTTTGGAAGAGCGCTCCCGGCGAGCCCGCGAGCGGCCGCGGCTCAGCTGGCCCGGGGTGGGTTTGGCTGAAAGGCTGGCGGGGAGGGAGGGAGGGAGGGAGGGGGCGCGAGCGAGCGGGGCGCTCCCCCTGGGCAGCCCTTGCAGGCGGCGGCTCGCGCGGTGGGCAGAAGAGCGAGAGCGGCGCTCCTGCCTTGGGTGGGCGTTAAATAAGAGGCGCCCGCGCCGTCCGTCCAGACGTCACGGATAAAGACATTGGCTCAAGGCGGCCGCGAGAGTCACAGGGAAGCCTCAGCCCAAAGCCTTCGCTCCCCGCTCCCCATTTCAGGCCCTCCCTTCTCCCCCTCCCCTCCCCTCCCCACCACTCCCCTCCCCACCCCCTCCCTTCCTTTTCTTTTGAATTCTCCTGCAGCAGATCCAAGGGGGTCCCAAAGAGGGAGGGGGCTTCCCCCAGGTGGGGGGAGAGGAAGGTGCAAGAAAGACCTGCCCCCCTCGCTCTGAGAACACCTGGCCCGGTATCCCAGCTGGGTTGCCAGTTCTGGAAAACAGCCTTTGGCACCATCTCGGGGTCTTGATTTTGCCAGGCTTTGGCTGGAGATTGGCGATGGGATGGGCATCGGAACATCTATACCCTCAGTGGGGGTAGGAGCTGTCTGCTGCTACTTTTGCTGGCCTCGGCTTCCCAGGCTCCCCTCCAGCATCGGATTTCCTAGTGGTCTCCTGTCCCAGTGTCATCTAGGTCTCCTGGGCTTCACTTCTGGAGATAAACCAGGGTTGGCCAAATGCTACCACCTGCTGGTCAATTGGTGGTTAGTGTCAAATTTCTGTGTGAGTTGTCAAGGTATTATTACTACTACTACTACTATTATCATCATCGTCAGTGTTTCTCAACCTTGGCCACTTGAAGACGTGTGGACTTCGACTCCCAGAATTCCCCAGCCAGCCTCTTCCTCTTCCTCTTCCTCTTCCTCTTCCTATTATTATTATTATTATTATTATTATTATTATTATACACAACAACGTGAAAACGCAACTACCAGTTCTTTAGCTGGTGTTGGCCTTCATTCGCATCGAATTCTTCCCAAGAACCAAGGATGTCGTAATGTATCGGCGTGGTCTGTGTGCGGATCCAAGCAGGGTGGCCTTTTGTAATGGACAGATGGAAATGTTGTCAATGCGCAGATTTTGTAAGCGACGTCCAGGGCTTTTTGACATGACACCCGGTGTGCCAATAGCCACCGGGACCCCCACGGCCAGTTTATGCCCTAATCTTTCCACTTCGATTTTCAGATCTTGATATTTTGTGATCTTCTCCAATTCAATCCTATTATCATTATTATTATCTATATCAATCAATCGATCACCTATCCATCTGTTCATTCGGAACAGTGGTTTAAACGGAGTTGATCCGAATCTTTGATTTGGGAAAGACACTTTTCTTCATGCGCAATGGCTGCTGAATCTAATTGTTTCAACAAATCGATTCTCTCCAATCGCTTGCTCTCTTCCTGCCGCCTTAATCACCAATCTGATCGGTGAACTCCGCAAGAAATCTCCCAAGTAAACGGGGCAGGGGTTGGCGAGATCGCACACGTGTGCAGTGAGACAGGACGGAGTTGTCTTTCTGCAAAGGGGCATAAAAATACCATAGGCTGGAGATGAGAAGTGCACTTGTGAATGTGACCTTCCGGGAGGGTTCCACCCATTTTGGAAACAGGAGAACATTCTGCACATTCAGATGCCCAGGCTTTTGCGATAGGCCATGCGTGTTGCAGCTGTAAAACGAGCTTAATTTGTGGCTTATTTTAATGGGATTTAGAGGTGCATTTTCTTGACCATTTCCCAAATGTCATGCCTTTGAGATAAAACAACCCTGGAATAGGAGCAAGGAGATAAGCTGATGGAACTGCAATGGTTAAAGGGGTGAATCTTGAGCCCAAACCACCCCGCAACAAACCATGGTTGAAATTCTGAGATAATTCTGGTCTTGTTCAAAGGCTGTCGTTGGGGGTTAATCTAGCCTACTTTCATTCAATTATTGGATTATTGATCTATATGCTATTTGTCCTGTTGATGTAGTCCTCCATTCTGAGGACAGTTTGAGGGATTCAGAGCACAGAAGGACATGGAGCTGTCGGCCTTGCGAGGTAGTCCAGACAAGAAGCACACCCAGAAGTACTAGCTCTATCTTTATTGTAAGGTTACATTAACAGAATTTTGCAAGTCTGAACGTACATCTCCCCTCCCCTCGCTTTTACAGCCCAAGAAACTAGGAAGGGTCCCTTCTGAGACGTTTGCCACATCCCCATTCCTTCTTCAGGCTCAGCTGACGTTTATCTGACAATTGCCTAGTCTGCGGCTCTTCCTCCTGTCCCCAAGGTCATTCCCAGATGCTATCCCAAGAGCTGCTTTTGAGAATTCCTCAGAAGCTATAGTTGACCCAGAATGCAGCGGCCAGGCAGATAGCAGGGAAGCCTCCTATTGTGGCATAACGCTGATGACCACCCTGGTTGCCAATAGGTTTCCAAAATTGTCTCAAAGTGCTGGTTTTAACCTATACATCCATGGCTTATCTCAGAGGCCTCCTCCTCCAAATCAATCCTGCCCATCCTGGGGAATCATCTAAGGAGGGGATACTCAGGGTCCTACCCCCTTGAGATGTAGAGGGCATACACCTCAAGACAGACATTCTCGGTGGTGGCTCCACCACCAGGTCCCTTTTCCATTACAGCTTTCTCTAAGGCAGCAAAGAGCCTTTTCTTGAGATGAGCCTGTCATCGTTAAATTTATTTGTGATATTGGTTGCCAGGCTTGTTGTGATTTCATTTAGAGTTGGGTTTTATTGGGGAATTAGTTTTGTGGATGTTTTTCTGTTGAGTTTGATTGGATTTTATGGCTTTTAATCTATGGGATATTGTGAACCATGGGTTCGAGCAGAGGCAGAGTATATCACTAATTGCAATGAAACAAACAGGAAGGGGGGGAGAATCATAAGTCTTGTTTGGGTTTAAGCTCAAAATCTTCTCCAGATGTTGACAAACTCGTTATACTTCCCGTTTCCGCTGTGCGTTACCCCAATAATGTGTCCCCTGTTATAATCATCAGGAAATTATGAGTTCTCAGTTGAATTGGTTGCTATAGATAGCAGATGTTGGATGGATGGATGGATGGATGGATGGAGAGAGAGAGAGAGAGAAAGACATGGTTTCTTTGATAAAAAATATATCTTTCCTGTAATGTGGCATCTTTTGTGATTTCTTTTGTTTCTCCATTTCCAGCAAAAAGCCCCTTCGCCCTCTTTCTACAACATTATTGATCTGAGCAGCTGAAATCTACATGTCTGGTGCCCACCGTTGCAAATGAACAATAACTATACTGAACTACGGATAAGCTATTCGTATTGGGTCGTCGTGCAGAGAATTCCAAACTGATCTTATTTACTGCTAGGGCCTGAAAAAGCAGTGTTCCTTCAAAAGCGAACAGGATGTGGGCCTGTAATCCAGTGGGATCTCTTAGATTTTGCAAACTCGATTCCCGATTCCCCCCGTCTCCATCTCAGGATTCTCAAAATTCCTTTAGCATCTTCGGCTCAGCCTTTAGAGAAATGACAGCTTACCCCAAGACCATGTTGATCCCACCTGGATTGCGTTGATTCCTTGTTCAACCAAGTTTTCGCCACATACTCTACTATGCACGTATCCTTAATTTTGGAGGCGTGGTAGCAACGGGGAGCCCTAAACCTGCACGCTGCCCTTGCCTAATTTCATTCCGCCCTCCGAGTCCAAGAGATCAGATCCGGATTCTGATCAACGTTAGGTGATTCTTCCCCAGAGCTTATCGTTTGAGAGAGAGAGAGAGCATGTTTCTCAGAGAGAGAAACCCAGTTCTGGAAAACAGGCAGAGCAACGATGCTCTTATTACTCATTTATTTATTTAATTTATATGTCACCCATCTCCCCCAGAGGGTGACTCTGGGCAGCTTACAATTAAAATCAAACATCAAAACCAGTAAAAACATATAAATATCCTCATTAAATTAGCTAAAAAAACCCCATACGATATAAAAAGACGGTGTACATAAAAAGACTATAACATTCAAGATAACGGGGAGGGGGCAGATTCAGTCACCCCACGAGCCCATTCCAACAATGAGAGGCCGCATCAGGCCGCCTTTTGGCCCTCTTGCGGTTCTTTCCACCCCTAGTACTCGCAGGGACCCCAGGCTGTATCTCTGTTTGCTTCTTTGTGATGAAGGATGGTGTTGCATCTCTGGGTACGTGTTCCTGCTCTCTCTCCAGATTGCATTGGTGGGTGTGGGCACATAGGTGGGCACAATTGAGCCTGCCTGTGCTCTGCTCGAGGTCACATGGTGTGATGGAATGGTGTTATGAAGGCCATGCTCAGGGAGATAAGCGTTTCCTTAGCCCGCAACAGGAGCGTGGGAAGGTTAAGAAGATGAGACTGGCACCACCCTAAGGAATTCACGGTGTTGTGGCTTGCTGACTTGGGAACTTAGGTTCAGTCTGTAGAGAGTGATGTCAGGTTCAGCCCAAAGAACTCCACAAGGCAGTGCAAATACAGTTCTGTTGCATTTATTAGCTTCCACCTCAAGACAGAAAATCTCCCCAGACTGAACCTAAGTTCCCAAGCCAGCCAGCCAGCCACAACACTGTGAATTCCTTAGGGAGGTGCCAGCCTCATCTTCTTGAACTTCCCATGCTCCTGTTGGGGGCTAAGAACACGCTTATCTCCCTGAGCATGGCCTTCATAACGCCATTCCATCACACATGGCCTGGAAGGGGTGGGGGGCTTTGAATGGAAGAGTCCCCAACTTCATATGGGTTTCGTTGCCCCTGTCCAGTTTTCTGGAACATGATCATTCTTCCGCTGGCAGGCAGGTGGAAGAGGAGGAGTCCTGAAAAATGATGCCCTAAACCGAACAGCTCTGACAATTGTAACGTCTGGCTCGAAAAAGATGCTTTATTTGAAGCATCGTGGAAGCCCGGGACCTTTGCGTCTTCCCACGGCCTTTTACGCCTAGCACGGCGGCCCCCCCGATGCAGACAAACTTCATCAGCTCCTCTCACGACCTCCCCATCCCAGACGCCGTGGCTAAAATCGGGGTGATTTATGGAAGTCAGACGAGCCGGGCTTTCTCCTGAGTGCGCACGTTAGGCAGCTGAAAGATGCTTTCTGTTGGCATCTGGACAGGAGGCATGTCTGCACAAATACAATGGATGCAGAAGAGAATTTGACCAGGGGCCGTCTTTGCAATTACTGTGTAATAGATATTATTTATATTACACCATCCGCTTGGATGTATGGAACTGGACAAGCGTGAACAAACAAGGATGTCTCTGGCTTGGGGGGCGGGCAAGAAAGCTGAAAATGTAATGCTCTAGATGAGGGTTTCTCAACCTAGGGAACTTGAAGATGGGTGGCCTTCCACTCCCAGACTTCTGGGAGTGGAAGTCCACCCATCTTCAAGTTCCCAAGGTTGAGAAACACGACTCTGGATGTTTATGCTAAAATATTCTCCATTGACAATCTGGGTCAACAAAAACAGGATTGCCCCCTTAGGTTGTCCCTCCCTCTCAGCGTAACCAACTTCACAAGGTTGTTCGGGATAAACTTGGGGAGACCCCTATGGGTCTCGCTTGCGGCTCTCAGAAAGCACAGGTAACAAGGATGCCCGTAGGAAAGAAACTAGGTTAGGTTTTGTACATCCCGTGTAAAACCAACTCACTTTTCCACATGCCATAAAGGGGCCCCCATTGGCAGCTTAGCTCTCTTTAAAAAATAAAATAAAATATAAATGAAATAAACGAAAGCATGAATAAAAGAATAAAATGAAGCAAAATGCAAAGAATAAAGCCAGGGAAACCTCCTTAAGAACAAGGAGAACCTTGTTCAAACTTGGGTTGGCGTAAAATGTTATTCACAGTTTGCCTGATTGCTACCTACGTCCAATTATATTTTTCTCCTCTCATACGTCTGCCCCCATTTTCTTCCCCTAAAGCGGTGTTGTCCAAACTTGGCCACAACCATGGCTGGCTGGGGAATTCTGGGAGTTGAAGTCCACTCATCTTAAAGTGGCCAAGTTTGGACAACACTGCCCTAAAGCCTCTGTAAGTGAAACTGGTGATCAAGTTTGGTAAATTTACCATGGCAATACAGATGCAAAATGAAATCAAGATATGAAATCATCATAGTGCTTTGGCCCGGCTCCCACCATAAAAGATCAGGCAATCTTTTGTGCCAACAGAGTCATTCCGTAACTTTGGGCACAAAGACCGTTGTCACCATACCCTTAAGCTGGGTACTCAGTTATTTTTTTCCTGGGCTGACACAATAATGCTGAGCTATCCAAAGGGCCCCCACCATCTTGTGAACCCCAGAAAAGCCAAACCAAATGAAAATAACTAAACGTAATGCGTTGTGGGGAGACAGGTGCTGTGTCTTTAAATGAACTGATGAAGCCTCTTGCGTAAAAACTGTGTGTGCGTGCGCGCGTGTGTGTGTGTACAAGTTTATGCAACTTTACGGTGGTGATTCTTCCCCTCCTGTGGTGTTCTTTTTTTTTTTTTTAAATATATGTCCAAAGCAAAGCAGTGATTCACTGGTTGGAACCCAAAATTTCTGAGTCACAATTTAGTGGAAAAGGAGAAAGAAGAAAGGAAGGAGGGAGGGAGGGAGAAAGAAAGGACGGACAGACTTCTGGAGTGTAAAGAGGTGAAGACTTTCTTGTTAACACTTCCTTCCCCTTGGTTCTACTCACAACTTCTTCTCCTTTATCCACTCCATTTCCTGTGGCAATACAATGTGGGTGCAGTTCAGAAAATTCAGAATTTAGAGAGACATACGAATGAGTTAACACTGTCATTCCCCTTGAGGAAAACTCAATTCTTTTCCCTTAAACCTTGGCTGTTTTTCACTGGATCTTCTGTTTAACACTATTACTGTTTCTAACTTTAAAGTTGCCCACTTCCTATAGTACTTCAAAAAATGGGTAGGAGCCAAACATTCTCTTGGACTCTCCTCAACTTGGAGTATTGGACTACAGTTATCACCATTGTCGTCGTCATCGTCATCCAGTACTTCTGTTAGCTAGAAATGAAGGAGTTGTGGTCCAATGGTGCAGGAGGATATCTGGGGAGGAGAACTGTTTAATCAGTCTCATGTTAAACCCATAAACCACCATTTTACGTTGCCATTTTGAGTTTTAAGTTGCCCACAAGGCCCAAGAAGTCAAGACAGCAGATTGAAAAGTGTTACAACTAGTCTGCTGTTACTTGAAAAGCCTCCAGGAACGTGCCCACTTGCATGGCCAGAGATCTGCCAGAGGTCAAATCTGGAACCACCTCTGGTCTGTAAATCCAGAGTTCAAGTATGGAGGGTCCCTAAATCCAACAGCCACCTATGAAATCCTACCACCCAGACAGGTCTGTAGGCTGCCACCTGACATAGTCAGACCTCCTTCACTAGAGGTCCTCGAACAGGTTGGATTGGTGACCTCTAAGATCCCTTCAAACTCTGTGATTTTATGATTTTACAGCTTGCGTTGGGAAGAACATCTACCCCTCCTCTTATCAGTCCCCTCCAGCTTCTATTGCCCTCCTTCTTGTACATTGATTCCCTAACCAAAGCCTCCTTCTGTATCCCTAATAACCCAACACAATTTCCCTGGGCATCTTTCTTCCAATATTTCCCTTAAGGCCTGCCAGGTTTCCTGCCTAGGCTGATTTTATTTTAGATTCTTTTAATTAAAACAAAATTAAACAGGAAGCCAGCATATTGCAAAGCAGAGCATCAGCCTCCAGCAGCAACTTGAGTTCCAAGAACGGCTTGGTGTTTCATCCTGCAGAGCCACAGACGACATTCATTGGGCTTAAGCCTTTCCTTCAACCAGAGGAGAAAGAAGCAGATACTTGGTTCACAAACAGTCTAGGAGTCCACAAAGCCAAGAAAGCAAGTTCCAAACACTCAGAGGTTCAAGAAAAGAGCTGGGTCAAGATACAAACCAGGGTCCAACCCAAGTCGTTTTTCTCAAGTATGCAGCAGAATGGAGATAGCTGGTCTCGCAAGCTTGCAAAGTGAAGATGGTAGCCCAGTGGTGGCTTTAGGAGTGGTGGACCAGGGTAAAATTTTAAATCCTAGGGATCATGCTGGCTCGGAATTCGGGGAATGGAGTCTTCATACAACCCAAGAATGTCAGGTTGGGAAGACTGCAACCCAGTCTTTAGATACATGCATTTTGCCAGATATGATTCTATTTTTTTTTTAATGCCTTTGAGTCAAGACTCCTGGCAAGTATATAGCAACATGTTTGTCCTTGCCTTCTTCTTAGGGCTGAGAAAGACTGACTGGCCCAAAGTCAGGTTTCTGGGCCTAAGGCGGGACTAGAACTTACAGCCTTCCATGGTCTCATCTAGTGTCTTTAACCCCTACACCAAACTGCCTCTAGAGTCTGCACATTCACATTCAACAGTGAAAATAATATACCAGAATGTCATAAATTAGGGAAACTTGCTGGTAAGCAAAGGCATTTCTTAGGAAAAATTGAGCGCAAAGCTGTATCTTAGGAGAAACGAACACAAAAACGAAAACTTTTTAAAAAATCTGATATTTATGCAGAGATGGGAAAAGCAGCTTAAACCTGGAACGGTGAGAAAAGAAGAGCAATCAAAATCACTAAATTGTCCATCCAAACAGGCTGTTTATGAATTCTGCAGCCGATGAATTTCTTGGTTGTTTTTTTTCTGGAGATGATGTGCCCAAAAGTAACTGCCGTGCTCTCAAAAGGATTTCTCATCCTTTCATTTTTGGTTCTGGAGGAGTTGATTTCGGAGGAGCAAGATTGTCACAGCAATGGGAAAAAAGCTATTGTAAGATACAGTGGGGCAGAATTGGAATGCTGCTAGTCCACTTGGGGAAAAGGCCAACAAGGGTTTAGAAAAACCCCATTTTGATTGGAAATTTTGCATTAAATTAGAGAGCAATTATTGTTGCTTTTTCATAGGCTGCCAGGTTTTGATTGTATATTTTTCCTTTATATATGTCACACAGTCTATATCTGTATCTCTGTCTTCTTTCTGTAATCTATCCTGTCTAATCATCAAAACCATAAATCACAAGTTCATTTTTTTCATTTTTACGCCAAAGGTCCACAAGAAGTTTCCAGTCATCAATAAATGTAGATGGTGTCTTTCTTCCAAACAAAGAAGTCCATTTGTCCATCTCAACAGGATCTGTCAATTCCACCAACCGTTCCTCTGTGGTGGGTAATGTCAACTCTTTCCCTCTCTTGGATGGTATATTTTTCAAGCAGGAGGGAGGAACAGTCCTTTTGTGGCTGAAAATCAAAACACAATATTTTCTCCCCTCTCCCCCAACTCACTCAGTAGCTGAAGATTGCCGAAAGTTCAAAAGCATCACCCAGAGAGGCAGAAAACAAAGGTCTTTGTAAGATGTGGTCCAAAAATCAATATGGCGGCCACAATGGAACGATCAAAGCTCTGCCTGTTTTTATGTGGGTCGCATGTGCGCAACATCCTTATTTCCAGATCAAATATCAGCTTAGATCCCTATGTTGATAGGCTGGGACCAAAGTAAGCTAACATTTTTGCTGCCTGAAAAATGCTGGACTCCTGTTTTTTCCAAATCAAGAAGCCTGGAAACTTGGTTTATGTAGATACAGAAGGGCAGAACAAGCTACTCTAAAACATCTCAGATCACGTTGCCCTTTACTGATGCACCAGTACTTTTCCTCATGACCGAAGCGGTCTTTCCGTTCCAAAATCCAACGAGGCTCAAAATCTGCTAATGCTCCACGTCTGGCAACATGGAACCGATCTGGAGGTTTTGACCCAGAATCCACAAACAACCGTTGTTTCTCTGTTGCACAAGCTAGAGATCTCTGAGAGTGCCCAGAAGTGATTACTCAGAGGAAACCGCTGGCCTTTTGCAAGAGATCCTCAGTCAAGGCCAATTTCCTGCTGAAATGGTTTCAGTTAGCAAAGAGACAGTGGCATCGTTTATTAGAGGCAAGCATGATTTGAAAATATCATTTAAGATCCATCTGGGCTGCAGTATCAATTGGTAAAGGGAGTTTTGAAGTGGAATCTCAAGGTTTTCTTCAGCCTGAGAGGACTTAGTTGAGTCAGCCCAGGCAGTTAATTCCACTGAGGTCAGCTTTAAGCTAAGAAATCGGAAAGTCGTTTTATACGCCTCAGACAGCAAACGAGACATAGCAGAGAAGCCAGAATGTATTCCCTTTTATGATATTGAGTCACCATCAGTTTATCCGTCCAAACTAGGTATCATGAAGAAAAGATAGGTATTTGGAACACACTGCGGCCAATAAATAACGCCATCGAGAAAGAAAGGAAGGGAGAATTTATTTACTTTTATTTATTTTCTTTACTGGGCTTATGTGACAGTCGTAACTGACTCCTTACACAACTACAGCCAATAATAAAGTTAAAGCAATATATAACAATATCTTCTTATGGATCGATGAAAGATTCCAACGAAAAGCTGCTGCTGTGCCAAACATTTCTTCGGTGTTTAAAACAATCCTCGTTGACTTGGATAGGAACACGTTCAGTTTATTTTATTTTATTTTATTTTATTTTATTTTATTTTATTTATCCAATTTGTCACCACCCATCTTGCTGAAGCGACTCCTTTGCATTCCTTCTTTGTTCCAACTCAGCAGTCCATCAGCAGGAGAACGCTCCAAAAACAGAATGGAATAGGACCACATTTGGAAGAAGCCAGCAAAAGAAAGATTGGATTCGAACACGGAGTTCGGTGGGGCTGGAGTTTGCCGAGAAATACATCCCCCCCCATACAATCTTATGGGGGGAGCCAATTGGCCAGGGGCTCAGAATGTTGGTGACCGCTCCATTCTAAGCCCGCCTCTCTCTTGGGCGTGTGACCCCGCCCACCCTGTGCTTCTCACAGCATACATAATACATACACGAACACACTCACAGGTATGCACACAGACTGTTGGAGGATGAGAAAAAGGGCCGGGAACTTTCCAGACACATACACAAATACACGCACTCTCACACAGGTATGTACACACACGGAGGGTGGAAAAAAGGGACAGGAGCTTTATACACGTGCACCCACTGTTGGAGGGTGGGGAAAAGAGAAACCTTGGACACACACACACACACACACAGATGCACACATACTGTCGGAGGTGGGGAAAAGGGAAACTGCACACACAGGTATGCACACACACTGTTGGAGGTGGGAAAAAGGGAAACTTTGTACATGCATACACACACAAGTATGCACGCACACAGTTGGATGGTGGGAAAAAGGGATGGGAATTTTACACACACACAGGTACGCACACAGACTATTGAGAGTGAGAAAAAGGGGTGGGAACTTTCTAGTCACACGTGTGTGCATGCGCACACACACGCACACACACGCAGTTGGAGAATAGGAAGGGGGGAAGTGGTTTGCTCCCGTCTTCTTCTTCGGGCAGAGAGATTAGGACCAGCTAAGGCAGGAGTAAAACTCAAGAGTCTCCTGGTTTCTACCCTGGTGCCTTGAATCCCTGTTCAAGCGCCTTCCTGTATCGAAACAAGTTCACTGCAGCTGACATCTGAGTGGCCAAAGTCCACCAAACAGCGTCTGTTAAATGGAAATGTTTACTGTAATTCCATTTCGGTGTAACTGACATTGCACTTAGAGCCGGTTTGGTGTCATGGTGAAGGCAACAGGCTCGAAGCCAGGAGATGGTGAGTTCTAGTCCTGCCTTAGGTGCAAAGCCAGCTGGGTGACCTTGGGCCAGTCACTCTCTCTCCGCTCTGGGAAGGAGGCAATGGCAAACCACTTCTGAAAAACCTTGCCAAGAACTGCAGGGATTTGTCCAGACCAGTGTTTCTCAACCTTGGCAGCTTGAAGATGGGCGGACTTCAACTCCCAGAATTCCCCAGCCAGCTTTGGGAGTTGAAGTCCACCCATCTTCAAGCTGCCAAGGTTGAGAAACACTGGTCCAGACAGTCTCCAAGAATCAGACACGATTGAGAGGATTTTAAAAAAAACAGGCTGGGACAAAAATCTTTGGGAGCACAGCCCTGCCCTGCCCCCCCCCCCCCCCATAGATGGGATTTGTCATTTGCTTCTCCAACAGCAACTTCCTCTTCTTAAATGAAGAAGAAGTCACACCCAGTCTGAACCTGAACTAACTCTGGGGAAGGTAACCTTTGGAAATTATTATGACCTACACTCTTTCTTTGAGGTATACCTTGTTTTTTCAGTGGGAAGCTCTTTGGCTTAATTCCCTGGCTTAGCTCTGTTGTTTTTTTTTTTTTTTTAATCTGCATTGTTTGTAATGGACTACGCAATGCTTACAAGTTGATAAATATTTATGGTATCCTTGGCCAGGCTTGGAGGAACCTGGGAGGATCAACTGCTTCAGCGCTGTCAGAGGAGAAGAAGAAAGAAAAGGGAGGGAAGGAGGAAAAAAGATTAAAAGAGAACGTCTACACAGATAAGAAAGGTTTAAATAGAGGGCATTTCTCCCTTCTCTGTATTAATGCTTGAGATGAGGCATACCAGACCAGCCATGGGTGGAGTAGACAGCCCACCACACAAACAGAGCTGCAAAGTCCTGACTCAGCCTTATCATGTACGTTTTTGTCCTAAGCAATCATCACCAACTGAGGACGCGTATGAAAAATTCAAATACGGGCCAGAGAAAAGCAAATCTCCCCTCTTTCTTCGCCCCCTCTTCTTTCTTTCTGTCCTCACTCCTGTGCTGCTGAGTCCTGTCCTTCAGCTCCCACCCACAAACCAACCCAACCACACGGTTCCCGTTTCTTCCTGGCTGGCCAAAAATGAAAGAGATGGGTGAGTTGCAAAACCTTGCAATAGGTCTGATGACAGACTGTTAGCAAACCCAGAACAGACAAGAATGAGAATGGGGATGCATGGAAGACACCTTGTGGGTGCGAAGCGTCTGCTTGCAAAGGCCCCGATGAGGTCATCTTCTCTACAAGACACAGCTGTCTTCCTGTGAACAGTTGGGGATCCTTCCTCAGCAGACGGGTTTGCAAGCTGTTTATCCATGAGTCACCTGCTTCTGTCAATAGTGCTCTTTCTTTGATTCTGGCTCAGTGTCCTCAAGATCCCTTCGCTATGTTGCTAGGAACTATGGCAGATTGGGGGATATGGACACCTTGATGGTTTTCCCTCTCATCTCACTGCTTGAGCATCTTCAGGGAGAAAGTGTGCAGGCCAATTGAGAAAGGGAAGAGGATGGTGGGTACTGAATAGGAAGGGAAGGGAAGGGGAGGAAGGAAGGAAGGAAGGAAGGAAGGAAGGAAGGAAGGAAGGAAGGAAGGAAGGAAGGAAGGAAGGAAGGAAGGAAAAAAAACAAGAAACCACTACTACTTGGTGAAATGGAAGGGCTGAAGCAGATCTACGTAATGCATATTTGGTGTTTTTCCCAAAGGTATGAGACAAAACTTCCTTTTGTAAGGATTTTTCCGATCCAAGGCTGAGTGGGCTAGCTAAATGTCATTGTTTCGTGAGCGGGGCAGACTTCACCAACTTCCTACGCTGGTTCTCTTTCTTTCCAGTTTCAGTCTGAGTTCAACCAAAGATGGTTGTGATTCAATCCTTCCCTTTTGGGATACTTTTAGAACCCTTAATTAAAGTCCCAAATGCTCTCAAGTTGAGCTTGACTCCCAGTGACATATCTGTAGAGTTTAAAGCAGTGGTGTCTTCTGGGGTCTCTGTTTTGACTTCCTAGTCTAGCCTGTAGATCTAGAAGTGTCTGGTGGTTTCTCATCCTAGCACTAACCAGGCTGACCCTCTTTAGCTTCCAAAATCAACCAACCTCAGCTAGGTACTGCCAAGTGCAAAGGCCAATTCTTTACTGAAAGAAAAGAAGATGATCAACCATCCCTTTTAAATTATCCCCTGAAAGGATATGGAAAGTTTCATGAGAAGTCTACGAGAGGGGATTGATGCAAACGTTGTGTCCATATTATCCGCTTCTCTTCACAGCATCTTGGTCTCTTGTGCTATTTCTTCTCTGCAATACATTGAAAAACGCTGAGTCCCTGTGCCAAGTTTCATGCTAGTTCTCTTTCTCTTTTGAGGAACCGAAGTGGTGAAACCAATGTGGTGGGTGGCAATCATCTTAAGACAGAGTGGTGCAATTTTTTCCAGCCCAAGACCTTCACTTGACCTTTCAATGGTCTGTCAAAGGCCCCCCTTCAAAAAGGAAGTGGGCAGGGCCAGGACAAAAACTGAATTTGACTTCCTATCATTTACATTCAGCCTGAATTCCTGACCTGACAGCATCTTGACCAGGCGAATCACTTTGCGGAAGGGCAGCATTTTGTCTTGATTCGTTTTCAAGATAGGCTGATTTGCTCTGATCAGCCTATCTGCCTGGATCAGCTAATCTGCCCTAATCAGTGGATTGGCCTTCTGCATGGTGGCTTCTGTGCAGCTGCAGAAAGTGCTGTTGCAGAGGGACGTGTCCGCTCTGCTCTGCTGAATAGAAGTGGGACACCGTTTCCTTCTCTGTAAGTGCTTTGAAGGTGTGAATTGCTCAAAGGGCCGTCAAAGTCCCTTTCGAAGATCTGCCCAGCCTGTTTTCTTCTGGCTGCCCTCCTGAAATATAGGCCGTATTTAGCATATCTGCAGCTTGCAATAAATAAATTATAGTCTGTGCTAGAGATGAAGCAGTATTCTTAATGTCCCTTTGGGGAACAGAATCCACTGCCTGTGTGCAACATGGCCTCATACATAGATTTCTCTCATTAAGTTCCTTCTCCTCCTCCTCCCTCCTCCTCCTCCACCACCTCCTCCTCCCTCCTCCTCCTCTTCTTCTCCACCACCTCCTCCTCTTCCTCTTCTTCTCCACCACCTCCTTCTCCTCCCCTCCTCCTCCTCCTCTTCTTCTCCACCACCACCACCACCTCCTCCTCCTCCTCCTCCTCTTCTTCTCCTCCACCACCACCTCCTCCTCCTCCTCTTCTCCTCCACAACCTCCTCCTCCTCTTCTTCTCCTCCATCACCACCTCCTCCCTCCCCCTCCTCTTCTCCTGCACAACCTCCTCTTCTCCTCCACCACCACCTCCTCCTCCTCCTCCTCTTCTTCTCCTCCTCCTCCTCCTCCTCTTCTTCTCCTCCTCCTCCTCCTCTTCTCCTCCACAACCTCCTCCTCCCTCCTCCTCTTCTCCTCCACCACCACCACCTCCTCCTCCTCCTCCTCCTCCTCCTCCCTCTCCTCCTCTTCTTCTCCTCCTCTTGTTGAAAGCAAAAGCACTTTCTTTCAAGGTAGATAATACGAAGATTATACCGTTTATAAATACTATAACAGAAAAACATTGCTTAGGCAGTATGTGTGTGTGTGTGTGTGTGTGCCCGCTCGCATGCCTGGCAAAACGAGCTGTATTTAATATATTGTTTTACATTGCATTTGCACACACCATGGATATGCCTATTTGCACAGCAGTACCTTATGCATTTAGGTTAATATGTATAGCATTGCATCAACGAAGACGACAGTAACTACCCCTGTTGTCGCCCATATGCAAATGGCTCCAGAATGAATCGGGTTCCATCTGAAGAATAAATCCTAAAGAATAAAGATCAAGATTTGTTCCCACAGATACAGCTGCAGATTTTGGAGATGTGCCGCTGCCCTGCCTAACAGACTGCAAATGAGATGCTGAAATCTGGTTCCTTTGAAGTCAGTGACAGCTTTGCGATTGGTGCCAATGCTGCTGTCAGGATTTAAATCCTCCCTAGGAGAGAGGGAAGCCTTCTCCATCTGGCAAGTCTCTGCTGCCTAAAAAAGGGAAAGGGGTGGCAGGGGCTCAGCGACACCAACAAAGGGTGTAAAGTAGTCAGCCCCTGCAGGGAGTGAAAGTTTGTGTTACGAGGAACAGAAAACCCTTCCGTAACATCTAACTCAACTGACCAAGTGCTTCTGGCTCAGCCCTCTTGGTGGCCTGAAGATATGAGGGACACCAGCAGCTCAGGACTTGGGGGCAGAAACGTGGAAGTCGAGAGCTGCAAGAGGTCACTGAGGCCCTAGTGTCTAACTCTGTTCTTGTAGGGAGCCACGAAGATGGAGAAGGCATCCAGAAGCTGTTAGGGCCAGAACAGATGCTGAAGCCTGTGTGAAGCCGAGTGGGGTGGGACAGTATGAGAAAGAGACTCAGACTTGCTCCTGGTTCCCTGGGATATAAGAGGGAGGGACGGGGAAACACAGGCCGACCTGCAAGATTCGATTAGTGTAACCTATCTCAATAAAGTACAGTTCTAATCGTATGAAATTAGTTTCCAGATCTGGTAGGCTGACAGTTCTGTGCAGAGTTCCACATGAAACCGTCCCTGGAAAACATTTCCCCAGTCCCTACTTGAATCCATCCAGTCAGAAGTCCCACTCTACCTTCTACTGGTTCTGCTGCTTTTGGAGCAGAAGAGAGCTGGGGCTGCTTTTACTACTAAAAAGTTCTTCCTAACATTCAAATGGGCTCTGCTTCCCTGTAACTAATTTTGTGTCCTTCCTTTTTGGACAATAATAGTAAAAAATCATGGCCTTCTTCTGTTGAACTTTTAAACTTATTTCTTATCAGGGATAGATAAGAAGGCTGGAAACTGTCTTCTACAAGGAGAGATTGATGGACCACAGTAGGTTTAGCACCTTAAGAAAATGTGACTTTTCACATTTATTGTTAGATTTATATCCCATCTTTATTTTACACAAGGTGGCAACCATAATGTTTCCGCCTTCTATTTTCCCCACAACAGCAATTCTGTGAGGTGAGTTAGACAGAGAGAGAATGCCTAGCCCAAAGTCACCCAGCCAGCTTTCGTACCTAAGGGAGGACTAGAATTCCCAGTCTCCTGGTTTTTACTCCAGCGCCTTAATTTCTACACCAAACTGGCTCTCAAATTATTGGTTTTGTTCTGGTTTTAATCCTCTAGACATTGAGCTGCTGAAAGCCCATCGGAACTGAGCAATGTAGAAACCAAAGTGAATAAACAACCAAATAAATCTTAGTGTAGTCTGGTGGTAGTATTGATAAATTATGTGCCATCAAGTTGGTGTCAACTCCTAGCAACCACATAGATAGATTTGCTTCATGATGATCTGTCCCTAACTTGGTCCTTCAGGTCTTCCAGTGGTGCCCTCATTGCCACTGTCACTAAGTCCATCCACCTTGCGGAGATTGTGATCTCTATGATTAAAACAAATATACTGGTTGAATATGTTATACAAAGTATAATACGCTATTATATGAGCAGCCTCAAGAATGTTGGTATCTCCCAAGCTCCAATCTTGGGGCACAGGGATCCTGTATTATTAGAGAAACCAGGAATGGAGAGAATGACAGCTGTGATTTCTCCCTGAATTCCTATCCCAAGCCAACATCAGGCCATGGGCTTTTCACGAAAACCCTTGATGTTGGCTAGAGTTTATATCAGGGAAGAAGTACTTTTGTCTAATGCTGATGAAATAGCTCCAGGAATTTCAAGGAGGCTTTCATAATTTACTTCTCTGTCATTTTTATTGCCTTCAAAAAAAAGCTAGAATTATTGTGCCACCAAGCAAATTAAGAAGCTGTCTCAGCAGACCCAATAAAGAAAGAGAAAGAGAGAAGACCCCCTTCAACAACAATAGACTCGTTTAGACAAAGAACAATAACCAATCAAATTTGGAGAACTGGAATGAAACCTCACTTCATTTTTCATACAGAGACCAAAAAAAGAAAATCCCACAACCCACTGTGAGAAAATAAGTTCCTGCTCTCGGTGAAAAAAACCAAAAAACAAATCAAGAACAACAAAGCGATGGAAAGGAGATGACAAAGAGCTGAGCGGTGTCCTATTTTCAGCTCTCACAGAAATCCCACTGAGATGAGATCCAGCTTTCAGAACCAGCTCCAAAATGATTGGCACCGTGAGATGGCATTGTTGGTCATCTGCTAAGGCTCTTCCTCCTGAAGAAGGCCATAGACAAGACTTAGAGGCCTTTAATGTTGTGGATCTTTTTCCTTGCTGACATCGGCATTGGGTTGGCACTTCTTGGGACAAGCGAGATTCCACCACCAAGGCTCCTGACTGCTTCCTGGGGCCCACTAATATGATTTAAAGCCGACATGAAATCCTTGGCTTGAAGATCCTTGCACCAAACTGGGGAATTAGAATTGCAGCAATCATTTAATTCATCCCAACAGAGAAGAATCACCTTTCCCTTTTCATAAAGTCCCCTAACAGTCCAACCCCGCCCAACCTCTTCTCTTCCCTTAAATGTCTTTAACTACTTTTCTTTCTTTCATATTCTGCTTTGCTTCGCACTTTCTTTCTCTTTCTTTCTTTCGCTTTTTTCTCCATATTTTTTTCTTTACTTTTGCTTTTTACTTATGGAAACATTCTTAATAAAATTACATTAAAAAAAAAAAAGATTAAGAGTCCGTTGGAGTTGGGTGGCTAATAAATTCAAATACATAATAAATAATGACAATTGTTTTGGTTTTTTTTAATCTAAGAGCCTACTGAAACCTTTCCCCTTTTTTCTCTAGCACTTTTCGGAGGGAGCTGGGTCTCTTGGTCAAGCATGCCTGAAGCTATTCCTCTCTTCTCCCACCTGTCCCAATTATCGTACACCCACCCCCTATTTCCCCAGCGGGTATTGTCTCACTTTCAGAATGGAGTCACCTTTGCCAAAGGGTGAGAAAGATCTCTTTCATTCTTCCTGAGCTTCTTTCAATTATATTTTGTCCTAATGCCTGTGCATTAGTTCCACTTATCCTTGGTTAATAGTTCAGCTCATTGTCAAATACCCATTAACATAAAATCAACATAGCAATTTTGATCAAGTTCTTATATCATTAACCCATTTAAAGGGGAACTGTGGCTCCCATTTCAAATATACTTAATTATTGACTTAATAACGGTAGAAGAGTCTTTGGTCTTTGTTTCTTTACAAAACAAGAGAGGAAAAATTAACTGTTCGCAGACCACTGAAAGCTTTCTTCTCAATGTCATGCCGAATTATTCCAAATTAATTGCCAGTCTTGTTCTTTGGGCAATCCTAGCCTATCAGGGATCATGTAGGACTCAGGTTGTTGTCCTGGCCAATCAGACTAAGGAGTGAATGAGAACAAAGACTTGGAACGGAAGGGAAGGGAAGTTGTTTTCTGCTAAAACAGGCCAATATTTTGGGGGGGAAAATCCAGTGCAGAAAAAGGGGGGGGGGTCTTTTCCTTGAAGCATTAGTTCAGTGGTTTCAATAATACAGAGGCATATTCTCTGCCTTTCTGCAAAGACAATTAATTAAATCTTTGAAGTGTAAACTCTGGCTAGATATATTGGCCCAACTCCCTCAACAATGGAGACATCTGTCCTTCATCACAATGTTTTCATTCCACCCACCTATCCCGTGCCAACCTGGGCCTCAGTTTCTGTTCGGTTCTAATCCAATCATAACAAAACAGAGACATCCACTGGGTGTGGGTGGGTGTGCCCCAAAAATAAAGATAGTAGCCATGATTGTGCAGTGGAAGTCCTACCCCTTATTCCACATATATAGGTAATGTGTGTAAACAGTTGAAGAGGAAGGAATTTGGGTTTTGAGATCAAATGAATGAAACCCAAGCTATTTCCTACTTTGGTTTTCAAGCAATCCCTGTTATTTCAAACATTTAAAACTAGACTAGTCAACCTCCACCCCACGAACTCCCCACCCCAGGAAGTGATATAGACATTCGATGTGTCCACCAGTTTAGGGCAGTTGAGTGATACCCCCTTCCACACACACCCACGTACTGTCTGTCTTGTGTCTTATTTCAGGAGTTCTACAGTAAGAATAAGAGTAGGTTTAAAGTGGTTGCTAAGGGCTTTAAAATTATTTTTAATCCATGAATTGCATGTAGTTTCATTTGATTCTCGCTCCCATGGAAATCCCAGTCTTGTCAATTGACCCACTTTGGGGAGTAGGTTGTAGGATGTTGGGAATGATGTCAATATTAGCTTATGGACAACCAGACCAGAGGCTGGCTTGATTATATTTACGTGTGTATAGGCATGCATTGTACATGTGTACATATGTAAAATGGTATTCAGCAGCAAATCACAATAGCACACTCAAGGCTACAGTATTGACAACTACACCATTCACTAAGAGGGGTCATGTCTAATGCTTAACCTCCATCAGTTTTGGATTTTCCATCTATATTTTTATATCCCCAATTCATTCCCCATATTTTTATGGGGACAAAGGACCCAGGGAGGTTAGGAACACAGGAAGTCACCAGTCTAATTTTCTTGCAGTGAGATGAATACTTTCATTCGCTGTTAGAAGCTGATCTTCAAGTCAAATATTCACCAAGGTTTTCAGGAGCTTAAAAAAAAAAAACAAGGGAAAAAAATCACATGCCCAGTTACAGTGGAAAGTGGAAGGTTAAAAAGACATTATGGGGCATTATTTTCCAATTCCATCAATACAGGCTTGCTCAAGAGACCTTCTCTGACTAGCAAAATGGAGACATCGATTTTGTTTTTTCATCAGGCATTTGCCCTAGCTGCTAGCTGAGTGATTTTACCATGGTCCCTGGTGGCTTTTCCTCTTGGATTTTCCCTTACAGCTTCCCTTTCTGAAGATGAAAGGTGGATGAGGAGGGGTGGGCAAAGCTTCAAAGATGGGTTTTCTAGAAGGGCGGGTTTGAGTGAAACATCTCTTCAAAACTGGGCTTTGAAGCAATGTAGACTCCTGTGTTTCTGCATGCAAAGTGGCCACTATGACTCTTCTTCTTGATGTCTGGTGTCTACTCAGCTAGTTTCATGAGCTCCTGGAAATGTTGGAAGAGATTGCCTGCACTTGTGAAGTCATCTCTTCCAGCTGTTAGAACCATCAACCAAGGCATCAAGTCAACAAGGATACTCTTTGAGTCAAACTATGTCAACTCTGGAAGGAAAACCCCACCTCACGGCGATGAATCCAAGCCACCCAGACCGAATATTTGTGTGCACCCAGTGTTCCTTGCCTATAAAAGAGGATCCTATTATGAATCATATTAAAACCCCATAAAACAAAGCACTCTTTTAAAAAACGCAATGAATAACATTCAAATTTCCTACTCTAATGGAAGAAGGGAAGCTGATTTTTTCAAAGCTCTCCCATGGTGTCTTGTTAAGGCTAGAAAATGGCCTGTGTGAGTGAATAGCCATCCGTGAGTCTGACCTTGAAACATAGTTACACTGGTTAGTATTAAATTACCACAATGTCTGCTGTTTAGTTTATCTTTGGGACTCACGGAGATAAGATTAGATGATTGTGAAACTTAATTTCTAAAGAGCTTCCTGCTACCAACATGCTCAGATTTGGGATTCTGCTGGCAGGGCCTTCTAGGAGGGAGGGAGATGGTGATAGATGCCTTATTTATATTTTCCCAAAGGCACAGGGGTGGGGGGTAGTGTGTTACGGATGATTCTTTTAATTTCCTCTGGGGTATCATCAAGCTAATGTATGCTTTGCCCTGAAAACTGCAAATACCCAGCTGAATTTGTAGGCATGATCCAGCGGGAGTGCATCCTTGCCCCCTTCTCGCAGAGAGGGATAGAGGGCTGCAGAAGAGCACGCAAGCAAAATTGGTTGGGTCAGCTGCTCCCAATTTCTGCATTGATTTTGGATGGTTTCTGAATGAATGAAGACGAAAAAGAAAACCTTGAATTTGCATAGTTGCCATGGAGAGCAAGACAGCTGCCTGCGGGCTCCCTTGCTAAAGCCCATATAAATCACACCGCTGGAGAAGTGTGTTGCGTTGAGGTATCAGGTAGCCAGAGAAATATGCATGCTGTATTCAGTTCAGCTGTGAGAAAATGTTTTCTACTGGGGCTTTCTTACTGCACAGCCTAGCAATGCACTGATGCTTTTTAGCAGATGGTCCTAGGAGTGACGGGTATAAATGTAATCCAAAACACCAATGCACAATAAATCAGAATTAGCCATTAAGGAATACACAGAGCAGGCTTTCTTCTTTTTCAAAGCAGGAGCCAAGTCAACCATTTTTTTAAAAAAAAAAAAAATAAAGCAGCAGAGGATTGAATTTAAGTGAGCCATTTTCCAAAGTGTTCCTGCAAAAGGATTTGTGAGCAAGCAAAAAGGCCACCTTCTCTATTTACAATAGCCACATTGAGAAGGTCAGAAATATCAGAAAGACAATAAAATAAAATAAAATAAAATAAAATAAAATAAAATAAAATAAATAAAATAAAATACAGCTCTCCGTTTCAGGAGCCAGGTGAGAGTATTTAGCCAACCTTGATTGATCTTCAAAGCTAAGCAGAATCAGATGCATTTGGCTTTGTTTTAGGAAATTAAATTGCCTTCTCTTTCCCGCACCCCCCAAAGCAAACTGCATTCCGTGATGTCTACATCACATCATTGGAACTCACCAGATCCTCCAACAGCTGGTGCTTGAGAATTTGAAGTGCTTTCCTACGCTACTTTGGTTGCAGGCCTGATGTGAGTTGATCCTGTCTGTTGACATTTCCCAGCACCGCTTCTACCCTTCGGTTTTGTCAGCCCATCCGGAGCTTTTCAAAATACACAATTTGGAGTCCCCAGTTGTGATCTGATATTGAGCTCCATGGGCAACAGAAGTCAACATTTTCATCCCACCTCTTCCTTTTTAGTACCATCGCTGCCCCCACCATCGCCACCACCTCCTCCTCCTCCTTTTCCTCAAGGCCAGCTAAAGACAAAAAAACCCTACCCACTTTCATTTTAGCTGGTAACTTCCAGAAAAATCAAGAGACCCGTTTCTGCCTAGTTTAGAGACCTTTCAGTCCATTCAGTGGAATCAAGGGCCAAGTCAACCCTTCAGCTGTTTTCATTTAGGCTAATCTTTGGGTAGCCTAGGTCTGCAAAACCAGATGTCAAGCATCTGGAAAGCTACATTACTGTCAGGAGTGAATTCTCAGGAATTCAGAGATGAGTTAGAAATCAAAATCAGGAGATCAGACCAAAGGTTCAAGCAGAGAAATACACCAAAGCTAGAAAAAGAGAGAGGGGGAAAATCATCCATGGAGAATAAATTTTAAAATAATTAAATAAATAAAATTTTATTTTAGTGCCAAGCCATTAAAAAGCCCCCCCTTGCTGTAGCATCCTATCATATTTTGACGCCATGTAGACATCAAGGAGAAATGTATTTGATTCACCTCTTCATGTAAGCTTTTGCAATTTGGCCCATTCAGCACAGCCCCCAATTCTCACTTTGCAAAATAAAATTCCTTACCTTCACGAGAGCAACGTCCCACAGTGCATTTTATTAGGCACAATGGAATACAAAAGCGGGTGCCTAGGGAGGAGGGGCCCCAAAACGGAGGGATTTTTGTGAATTCTTTTTTTCTTTTAAATAAAACTCAGATGTAGCAAAGGGACCAACCTGAAGCCTGATGCAATCAGAAAGTTGGGAGAAACTGAAACGGATGGTTCGTCCCTAGCTGTGGGCCTCTCCCAACTTTCTAACATGAAACACCATCAGGTGCGCTCATCTTTTCGGTTCATCACTTTGATGGGCAAATACCTACCTGCCAGAGGTTTCTCTGCAGAAGAGCCAGGATCCCCGTTTCGTATTAATCCTGACAGTCTTGAAACTGGATATGGCTGGGTTAGAGGTAGAAAACCATCTCCATAGCAACCCAAACATCTCCTCCAATCCACCCACTCTGGGTCCTCGACAGAATTTGAGCCACGGCTACGCCTGCTCCGCGTTGCATTTCTAGCCGTGGCATTTTCTTTTTGGCTTCTTTAAGGCTAATTAAACACCACTTGACACTGTGTATAATAAACAAAGGCGGTGCTCTCTGCAACCCCCCCCGAAATCATTTCAGGGGGACTCTCGTGCCCGGTATGATGTTGACATCCCAAAGAATAAGAAACCTAATTAGCATCCCCTAAGATGCGCATCCCGGTGTAATCAGGGCTGCAAACTCTAAACAATTAATCATTTAGCTCAGACAGGTCGCCGAGTTCATTTTTCAATTTCTTTCCTACCCAACCTGTATTCCAACCGGAGAGGGGTTTCGTGAAGCAAAACAAGACTCGGTGATTGGCGAGGGCACGTCTCCCTCCACCGCCACCTCAAAATAAAAATAGAGCCAAGTGGCTAATCAGAGGGGAATTGAGGCTGGAGATTTGGCTATTCAGATGTTTCTGTTCCAAGCCCTTCAGTCATCCTGAGCTTTACTGCATTTGGGTTTGGGTTGGCCTTGTGGAATCAGACACATCCCCGCCTCTGAGGTATCCCTTTCTTCTGGAAAATGGGGCCTGGAGGATCAGAATTCTTACCAAAGTTCTGCAATTAAGAAGTTAAGAAAGGATCTTCTTAATAGAGAAGATCTAATAGAGCCATGCAAACCCCTGGGCATGAAGATTGAGTTGAATCTTCAGATTGGATCGAACCACACCTTCAAGCTGAATTATAGCCTTGATTCAAGGTTTCCAATGGAATTGAGAGCTTGGCATAAATCTGAAAATCCAGGGGACATACATGCATACACAGATATGTTCAAATAACCAGTGCTTCAAAGCAGATAGCTTTGATTTAATGATTGGAATCAAGTTGATTTGACTCTTTCAATATTCAAATCAAATTCAGTCACAAAGTTGAATGGGATGTTGGCTGATCTGCATATCTCTGCGTCTTGTCCGGAATCAGATGTCCTACCACCATCCTTGGCAGCGTGCTTCATTCCTTGCTTCTTAAGTAGCACCTTTTCTGACCACCACCATTGCAACCTGATGCTAAATCTCTCCGCAACTCACCCTGAACCGGAGAACGTTCATCATGTAACCTGTTCCGTGCTGTAGAAATACATACTGTATGATGCATTTCTGGTTTTTTTTAAAAATTACTCTACTTTATTAAACATATTAGAGAAATATAAACAGGGAAGGAAAAATAACAAAAAGAGATAAAATGCAGGATACAAATGAATCAATAAGGGATTTACAAACATCACAGAGTTTATCATTTCTAGGAAATCATTAACTGATTGTGAATAACTGTATATATTGTTTAAAAGCCTGAACATTATTTTTAAGCTCTAAGCAAAGCATAAATATCAGGAACGATGGTCAGCATGGTATAAATCACAAAATAAGATCATGAGCTACAATAAATTCTATACATACCAGTCAAAGTCTATTCTAATTCAGAAATCCTATAAAATTGAAATACAGACTTTAGGCAGAGAGAAACCCCAATCTTGGATGTAGTACAAATCCACGTATTGAGAGGTGATGCATTTTGGAGAAGTTTATTCTCATGAAACACATTTCGTTTGTCTCCTTTCTCAATAACCACCAGCTGCCAATGCTTTTAAAAGGATTGTTGAGATGTGTTCCCAGTAACCTTTCATTTTGGAAGAACTGTGAAACTTTGTGCTTCTTTATTCTGAAGCTGTTCTTGGATAGCCTTCCATAAATTAGAACACGTGGCTATGGTATCCTAAAGACAAATGGGTAGAAAGACCTTTGCCAGCCAAACGTCTGTGCATTCAATTCCCGCTGAAGGCACAAGAGCAGGACTAAAAATAGGAGTGACAGCTCTTTCAGTCAGCTTCAGACTATCAAGTGAACTGTCTTGAAATGGGTATTCAGATTCATCTTAAAACATTTGTGGAAGCTACAGATGCGATGGGCCCTTTTGGCCATGTCAAACTACAGAAAAATCTGGAAGGGAACTGTACTTTTGTCTCTGCCCTCCTTGATGAGAATAGCAAACTGGAGCTGGCCTCAAGTCCCATTTTGATGAATTTGGGGATCCTTTATTTTGGGGGACAAATTTGGGTTCCCTTAGGAATACTTTATTTTTAGACTGTTTTAGGAGACTATCACAATGTTGGGCAACGTTTAGCAGTCACTGGGGGCACTTAATGGTTTTCAGAGGGGGTCTCAGTATAGCCATATCTGAAATATAGTTGGGGCGGAAATTTCCATTTCCCTCTGGATTTGGAAAAGGAAAATAACTAAGGCACTTTTTAACCCTCCCTCCCCCCCTTTTTTTTGGTTTGCTTACACTAGAGCTGTTGTGTATTTCTGACATCGAAATAGCAGGAAACGGTACTTTCAGTGTTCACCCTGATAATGATAATCAGAGGGGGTTTCAAGGGGCTATGAAAAGGAAGCTGAGAACCATGGATGTACTCTGATGCTGCAGATTGCCCACTCCTAGTTCTGGTTCATCACACAAGAGCCCATTTTATGAAGCATTTCATATTAGAGGTAGCTGTAACTGTGTTAGATCTTCCTTCTTTTTCATGTTGCAGTTTAAAAAAAAAAAGGAAGAAGGTCATCAGGCTGCTGCTTCTACTATGATGAGGATGAAGATAATGCAATTTGCTTAGCTCCTAAACCTTCTAAGTCCACCTCCTTTGATCCCTTGCTTTAGCCCCCTCATAGCTGTGTTTTTCTCTGCACAACACTCACTATTTTTTATGGCACGTAGATCCAGTTCCACCTTTACAGGTGAGAAAACACCAACTCTATCTGCCAGGAACTAATTCTGATCCACAGCGAGCTTGATGTGAGTCACATCAGAACCCCTTCCTGGTCCTGAGAAACGAATAAGAAGGTGGTTCAGCACCATGGAGAGTTCCACAGGGGCAACTAGCTTCGCTAAGCCTATGGCCAGACTGAAGCTTTTTGTAGCTCTGCAACAGGAGCCCATTCTCACACCCTCCCTCCCTCCCTTCTGGTGTTGCTTACAGTAGACGGATTGTTTCATCAGCCCAGTTAAATTCAAGGGTTTAATTGGTGAAAGTCAAGGAAACTACAACTCTAGAGAAGTTGTTGAATGTTGGGCACTCCCAATGAGCATGGACCAAGACAGGTGATACTGGGAGTTGCAGATTAACAGTTTAGACAGTGTGCTCTAACCTGCTCTAGAGTTGATGGTTCAGCAGTCTTCAATAACTTGGGCTCCCGAGTCTTTGATGTCTCATGCAGTGGTCTCCAAGTCTTCTGTGATACATGGCTTGGAAACGTCTCCATGGGCAACGTTAGTTCTTCAGAAGCTGTATTTTTGGCCAGCTCATTGTTGGTCTCTGGGGTTACACCATTTGCCAGTTTTTGTCTGGCAATGCACTTGTAACATTGATAACAAATAAAAAGACCCCCAAGCTTGCCAAACAGTTCCCTCTACACCAATGCTTATGTAGCTCTGTTTTTGCTGCAGAGATGGGAAATGAGGCAGTTCTTTCTGAAGGTACTAGTACTTTTTCATTAATCCTTGGGAAATGTAGGTTCTCCATGACATTGCACTGTCCATTTAATTGCCACTGGGGTGGGGAAACAGTGTATGTCCAAGCCAAGATGATATGATATAGCTGGAAGCTATTTACCCCAAAACCTTAGCAAGACAGACTAAACTCCTGAGATTATGGAAGAACAAGTCACATTCTTTTTCTGACATAACCATTGGAAGGAAGGGAAAACTGAAATATTCATGTACTTGTTACTTCAGCTGTGCTTAATTGTTCCTATTAACAACCCACCCTGATGACAGTAGCCGGGCAAGATCTGTCAGCATAAAAAGGAGAGAGAGAGAAAAAAAAATGCAGAAGAGCCAGATGTAACTTGTAAGAAAGATTTGTGACCATTGCTGCATTTGCAAATAGGACTCACAAGTAGTTTCTATTTGCATTTTCAAGTACCAATCCAGACGTTGCGAGATACCAAATTAATACCGACAAAAACAGAATGCATCGTGCGTTAGTCAAATCTAATTTCACCCCTGGTTAGGTAGAACTTGGTAGCTTTCGTTCCTGTGTGTAACAGCGAGGAATTTCATACAAGGACCTTTCCTTTCGATACTCATCAAAAGGTATATCTTGCCACTTCCCTTATTTCACACGCAACCTGTTTTGGGTTTAAAAAAAAAAAAGCTTGTTAAGAATGTGGGAGACTTTTGTTTGGACTGCATGATTAAATAAGCTGGCCTAATTGTAATATGCAAACAGGAACAAGTTATCCTCCAGGTTGTCCACTATTCTAAATTTTGCAGCACAGCTCAAAACATGCCCACCAAAATGGCTGTATAAGGAATAATTACATGGAAGAAAAGCCCCCTACAAACTGCACGTAGTAGGGACAGTTGCGTGTGACAAGAAATGCAAACTGTTTGCCGGGGGGGGGGGAGTAAGGGGGGGTTAGGTACCAACTGCTGAGAAAATTCTGCACAACCTGTTATTGCTGGCCTTTCATGGCCGTATCCCTTTTTCTGTTCTTCCCAAGATCACTGGGTAAAAATAATCATTCTTGAGAAGAAGTCCTTTCCACATCTGATGGCTGGATTCGTTCCCAGTTTATTTTCTTGTTTTTTAGCCTGGGTGGACTTTGTCACAATTCCAGCTGAGGAGGTGGACAGCCTTTTGAAAACACAGAGCTGTTGGCAGCCGTGATGAAAAATGATAAGAGGACTAGAATTCACGGAGTCGACATGAAGATTTATGTCAAATCAACAGGGTGTCCTTCAGAATTGGTGGAAGCTTTCCAAACTGTTGGCATCTGCTCATCCTTTCTGGGTTTGGCTGCCCTCTTCCTCCATAATTTTGAGCAAGAAGAAGACCTCACCACTACTACCACCATCACCTTTGTTAGTCTTTTTTTTCCAAAACAGGATAATCTTACAATATCTCAGAAACAAGATGGAAGGTGTCATGGGCTGGTGGACTTCCAAGCATCAGTCTTGGAAAATGCAATGGAACAAAATCTGAAAAAAGGAAGAAAAGTTGTGATTTATTTTGAGTCAATACAGATCTAATGAAAGATTGGCTAGGTCTTTAAAATGGGTTGTAAATTTAGAAGGCCTTCCATTCCTATCTCAATCCCTCATCTCTTCAGTACTAGCTCTCCCCGATATGGACTTGCCCAGCAATGCATCTGAGCTCAAGGAAGATATTTTTTATGTGGATACCCCAATTCCATCCAACGTGGAGGGTCTCAGGTTACCATTTGCAAACCACTGCCCTAGTTTGATCTGCCATGCAGTGCGTTTTTTCTCTTCTCTGTTATGGAGAGATTTTTGCTGTAAAGCAGAAGAATGTACAGGGTGAGGATAAACACAAGAAAGAAGACCATTCTCTCCCCCCCCCCCTCTTCATCTCATTGAAATAATACTCTACATGATCGAAGCAGTGGGGGGAAAAGATATCAAGTGCTGAAGAATTTCTGATGATAGGATAACTCTAGGATCTTTGTTCAGAATATAAATGAATGCATTAGAGTTTGAATGCAACAAGCACTGCTTTAAGATGAGCAGCCAAAAATCAGAAAGGCAGTTCCATCAAATGACATTCATCATGTAAGCTACTCAGGAAACATTGGACTATATATACACTGGGGGGAAATGTCAATTTGCTCTTAAAATAGTCGTAAAATTGGTAGGTTGCTGTCCAAATGTACACAGCGCAATGTGGAGTTATAGCAGTGCTGTTCTATGATTCAGTGGAGAGCAAAGAGCTTCAGGGCCCATTCCATTCCTAGAACCCAGACAAATGCTGGGCTGTATGAATGGATGTTGACATTCAAAGTCTAGCAGGCTTTGAAGAGACTACACAGGCAGGCAAGGAGAGAGACTCAACCGTCAAGGTCTACAACTGAGTACACTGTGGAGGGCACAAGAAGAAAAGGAAGCTTTGAAATAGGGTTGCCAATTTCTCATCCAGCCACAGTGGCAGTGCCATGCTCACCAGCCTGATGTACAGAAATGAGACAGGGATGATTGGGACGGCTGTGTTTTGAAAGCTCTCCTGGAGGATCCCCTACACCCTTGGGTTCTGAAAAGTAAATAGCAATAGTTACAGAGGGGAGAGGGACCATAAGAACTAGAGTGAACCCTAAATGGGCTTTCAACATTTGTAGGCAGAGAAATTGGATGGATGATTTCCCTTGTCGTTCAGTAAATGCAAGAGCACTCTCTTCCACCCAGGAGAATTTTACTGACAGTCTTCTTGGAAAGACATTTCAAAAGCCCATTCTCTTTCCTCAACTTGGATGAAAACTGGGAGCCTTTAACCTATACGTTGCAATATCACCACTGAATGTTCTTCCGTGGCTTCTGTTGGGTACTGTACATCTGGCTTTGAAACGCCCAGAACTAGATTTCTCTGCTGTTGTATCTCAGCTTTAGAGCTAAGACAAGCAGCAGGAAAAGTGACAGGATGTGAAGTGTAAGCCTACAAGTGGGGAATTGTGGAGGAGAGGTGAAGAACATCTAAGTTGGTTCATCCCCAAGAAGTGACCTGTATTTTGAACCATCACAGCTTGCTGAAGCACTCCAGGCTGCAACATCAAACAAGAAGGTAGCACAATCCTGCTGAGTCTTCCTGCCCCAACCTGGTGACAGATTTGTGATAGCTGAGTGTCCCTGGGCTCACATTGTACATGGCATCATGTACAATGAAATTCATTTGAGCTCATTTCAGATCAGAAGCGAATGAGATTAAAATTCATTCTATGCTCCAAGTTCATATGGCTTCCTATTATAACAATGACAAAACATGGAGATATCCTCTCTGGGAGGCAAACTGATTGTGACTGAGGGCTGAACAGAAAAGTTTAAGTTCAACTCATAATCAGCCTGGAAGTTCAAGATTCATTCTCTTGGCTACTACTGAAATGACCCCTTTGAATGGAAGACCGTCCTCTGTAAAGCTGGACATGAGGCTGCCCCATAAATGACATTTCAAGGGCCTTCTGTGGATTCTGTTGGGCTGGACCTGTAATTGCTTATGTTACAAAGACTTTCTCTGACACCACTAATGTAGGTGTATGTCTCAGAAGAGTATTACCTCCATGGTAAGATGCACTGAACCACTATAGTAGAATTAAAATGCCAGTCTCAGTGGTTCTATCTAGATGTTTTTTCAACTGTACTCTATCTGACTTGGTTACCAGGCCTCACGCTATCCATGTTGTTCCATCCTCTGGATGGAGTCTATTGGATCAATGCCCTTCAAGCCTGACATCCAGGACCAGACTCAACAACTGCAAGCCCTTTAGAAGGCTCAAAATTATTGACATGGATGATCTCATTGACCTTGGAAACAACAGAATATTAACATCCCTTGAGCAGAGATGGCCAACTTCCTTTCATGTTTCCAGATGCAGTCCATTGTTAATATATCTTTTCTACTTATGGAGAAGCCTGAAGTGATCGAGTTCCCTGAGGATAGATGTTCACATCATAGCAAACCTACAGAATGATTGGCATTAATTGTGAGAGCACTTGGCAGTTTTCCACAAAATGGCTAAACACGGAATGATTTGTGAGCTGTCCAGAAAGATCCCTTTAAGGTCTGGATGGAAAAAGATAGTTACCATAATCCAAGCCAGTCTGTGCTGATGTTCTTACCCCATGCAGATGCTCTTTGGAAGTGTGTTGTTTCTCAAGTGGCTGTTGAACGGAAGGGGAAAAAACTGAGACAATCTGTAGCTGAAATATTGTAACCCGGCCTTCTAGATTAATGACGACTGTTGGTGAAAAACCTCTCCCCAGGAATAGTGAATACTGATCCAAATGTTGAAAGTCTGCACTTAGTGAATGCATCCACAGAGGCAGTCTTGTTTTGGAAGGCTCCACTGGAAAATATTCCATTAATTGAATGGGCCCTGGGCATGTCTATCTCCCTAGACAGTGACTTGAATTAAGGCTGGCCTGAAATTTTCTTCTGCATTTCTTCTCCGTTATTTATTTAAGTTTAGAGGCCACCTGACTCCAAATGATTCTGGGCTGCTTACACTTTAAAAGAAGTAAAGGACAATAAAATAGCATGTGTGTGTGTGGGCGGGCGGGGGGGAATCATGTACATCCAGAATATATATATATAAGAAGAAAAAATGCCAGGGGCTCAACAACTATCCTGCCCCAAGGCCTGGAGGAACAGCCAAGTTTTAGGGATTTTTGGAACATCAACAGGTTAGGAGCCCTGTGGATTTCTGGGGAGATAATGTTCTAAAGGGCAGGTGCTGCAGCAGAGAAGGTGCTCTTCCTAGGTCCCGGTATGTGATATTGTTTAATCAAAGGGATCTGAAGTGTACTCGCTCTGGTTGATCTTACTGGACAGGCAGAAACTATCAGAGATAGGCAGTCTCTCAAATAGCCAACTTCTAAGGCATGAAGTGCTTTGTAGGTAGTAACCAGGACCTTGAATTGCATCCAGAAGCCAACTCACAACCAGTGCATCTTGCAAATGGCCCATAGCCCTATGACAGTACACCAACATTGCCCATCCTGCAATGGGCAATGGATTTTTGGATCAGACGTAGCTTCCCAGAGGTCTTCAAGAACAGTCCCATGTAGACTGTGGACATCCATTTGATTTGACGTGAGAGAGAGCTGGGAG
The DNA here is from genome assembly GCF_059951505.1 of Python bivittatus. Taxonomy (NCBI): domain Eukaryota; kingdom Metazoa; phylum Chordata; class Lepidosauria; order Squamata; family Pythonidae; genus Python; species Python bivittatus. The sequence continues at coordinate 5,470,234 of NW_028277083.1, forward strand.
AATGCTTTGGGAGAAATTCCCAATTTGATAGGGAGGCAAGATTAATTTTCTTGGTAATGTGGTGTATGAATGTCCTTTGTTTCATTACACAATCATCTCTCCAAAGAACTGTAACCTTAAATGAATTAAATATATAGTAAACATGATTGCACCCCATGTGTTTAATGCTGCTTCTGTTCCAGCACGATGACAATTGAGCGTTTTGAAGGGACTCTCCTTGATGCATTCTCTGTTTCTACAATGCATTTTCAGGTTAGTTCAGTGTGTTCATTGAGATGTTTTAATTAACAATCCTGGGGGACAGCTTTCCAGAAGAAACCGACATTTACAACAAGATCATATTTGATGCTAAAGAAGGAATTATTCCGAGATGATGATGAGACACCAAGAGAGCAAGACAATGACAGCGAGAAGATAGAAAGAGGAAATTACGCTACAGGGAACTTTATGTTTGATATAAAACTGCAAGACAAGGCAGTGATTAGAACCAGAAAAATAGGCTTTATTTAATATGGGATTGATAGCATGCTACGAAGTGGGTGGCCAATCTATAACAAGGATGCCAGAAGCAGCGCAGGCAAGGGAATTCTGGGAAATTCTCCAACTGGCCTCATTTCCAATGGATACTTGCTGTTTTCTGCCATTACTCTCTGGTAAATGATTGTTCCAAGCCAGGAATGAGCAACATGTACTGTATGTCAGCCCCACTAGACCCTGTCAGGAAATCTACTCTACAGGAAAGCTAAAACTACTTTTACTGAGATTGTCTAGCATAACAGAATCGTACAAGCCTGTTGTGCCTCCTCCCCCTTCTTACACGCCAGCAAATCAGGGAGGTGTCTGCCTGACCCCCTTCCAAATGTTATCAGGTTGCTCTAAACTTAAAAAATGAGACTTAGTAGGATGCCCAGAAAGCAAGACCATCTGGCCGCTACCTTAACGTTCCTTCCAACTTCACCCCCCAATACTCACCTTCTTTCTCGATCCTCTCCAGCATGTTTTAACCTGCCTCTGATTTTATGTATTTATTCAGTTTGGTGGAGGCGGTTCATGGGATCCACCTTTGTTCAGCATCGGCTGACCCCCATAAAGCGGCCAGAAGATGTTCCAAGGAGGTGGTAAGGCCCAGCAGTTCCCACCACTTTTGCATACTTTGTGTATTGACCCTCGAGAATCCACAGCCAACGGTTCATGTGTAGTTGAGTGATTGGGGTGTATTGGAAAGGTAGAACATTTTGCCCATTAAACTTTAATGCACGCTGACATTTAATTGAGATGTCTATAGCTTTTCTTTTCTTTGTCACCCTGTGGACGTGCGCGTGGTTTTCTTCCTTTCCCCTTTTCTCAGCTCTCGGTTTCCTTTTCTCAATTTTAAGAGATGAATTAATGGGTGAGGACTATGCACTTCCTACCAAAGAGAAGGTGGTGGAGGAATTTGCTATAAATATTTACATAAGCACATCTCTAGGGTTACATTACACAGTTTTATATCTCAGCTAACATGTGGGCCGTTCTCCTAAAACTGCCTGGAAAACTGCATGGTTTTTCACACATCAGATGAAAGTATTAAAAAAAAAAAAGCCCACTCCTTCCCTCCTCCTGTTTAGCTTTGGCTTAATTTCACCAAGATGTTGTTGTCAAAGCGCAGTAAAATGAGCTGATGCTAGCACCCAATAGCTCACCCATAAGGACTTCACCCCACCACCCACAAAATGCATCCACAGCCATCCACAGGGGGAGAAATGGCAAAGCATTGTCATGACATTGACACAGAAATCCCATCTCCCTGCGCAAAGTCATGGTTCAAGTGCAAAAGGGTGGAGCTGCCCTGTGAATCATGATACCTGGTTCTTCCTTTTGGTATCATCCTAGCTAGTTGCAGATGCCTCTGAATACATGTTGATCTCCTGTTTTTATTTATGAAACTGTGTAGCCTCCCTGGCTTCTCCCTTTGTAGTAAACAGCAGGGTGGCGATCAAGATGAAACTCTTCCAATGACTGTTTTTCAGAGAGAGAAAACCAGGGAGTATTTGGAGAGATGGAAAAATGGTACAGATGCATAATAACACCACCAGGAACACCAGCACGAGCAGCAACAGGACCCACTAGTTTTTAGTTAGTTCCAAAAGACCACGGAGAGAAGCATGAAATCATTTCTCAAGCACCCAGAGAATAAAGCAAGCCACGCAGAAGACTGTTTTGCAGGAGAAGAAGGCATCTGAGAAACTTCAAGACAGATTTTGGCTCAGCCTTAGCAAGGATCTTAGGGCCTCAGCTTTTGCAAGATATCAGATTTTTTTTTTTTTTTGGGAAGTGGTCTTTCCAGTGGCCTAACACAGATCCCTTCAAGCAACTGTACTACCAGGATGGTACTGCAGAAGGAGAAAGACTATAGCTCAGAGACAGAATATAGGTTCCAGAGATAAAAGTGAAGATTGCATCCACCAACACCAATGAAAAAGATCAGCCAACAAGTGATTTAAAAGACTTTGGGTGGAAGGCTGGAGTAGTAAAGAACCATCTCAACCCCTGTTATGGAAAGAGTGATCAGGTCAAGGCAAAAAATAATCATTACCTAATTCAAAGCAAAAGTGATTCAAATATTCTTCACTGGCCTCTCCCATGACCTCCAATAACTTAGGTTCTTACATTATGGGACATGGAAAGCTGGCTTCTACTAAGCTGAGTTCACGCAATGTAACACACTAGATCTTTCATTAGGTCAGTTAAAGATCTAGGGGCTGAATGCACAGAACATGTGAAACTTGGTTAGTGTTAACCTCGATTCAATTTTTGAGATTTAGTGTATGATGCAAATCTATGCCATCTGTTTTATTTAGGGTCAAGGTGAAAAAAATGGCTTAATTCACTAATCAACATTTTTGAGTACAGGTATTGGGTTATAGCTATAATTATTTGCATTTGCTTTTCTGGTCAACAGTCTCAGGGATGAAGTAATGGGGAATAAATGCCCGCAGAGCTCCAATTTCAAAGCCTGGGATGTTTCTGAAATCAGCCGGTTCAGAAGATGATTCTGCTCCAGAGGTTAAGCAGAGACTTCAATTGATCATACCAAACTTTCCAGTTTTATATCTGCTTGTTTGCTCAGGAAACTTTTTTTTTCTTTTGGAATTGTCCTCCATGCCTCGCTACAACTCTTCAGGCAACTAATTTGACGTGACGTGTCCTAATGTAGTATGATCAGACATAATTTGATCTTATTAACTCCCATCGTAATATATTAGGGAAACATCAGATTCCATTTGAGAAATATGCATGTGCCATACATAAGAGGCACCTTGAAATTCTGTGCATTAATGGAATTCATCAGTTGCACACAATGTTTAAATCATCTCCATACAGTAAGGCAGGAAGTGGGGAGCAGAGGCAAGGAGGAGAAAGGAAGTATTGATGTCCCTTGTGTCATTAGGTGAAACTGGAAGCAGTTTGAGAGGGGTATAATTAGAGGAATTCTACAGGAACTTGAAACACCTTGATAAGATTAGCAAAAGACAAAAAACCCTCAAAGGGCTTTTGGTAATCTCTAAGTCATTACCCAATGGAACGTGATGTGAAACTCAAGGAGAGTTTGGATGGTTTAAAATGTTGATGACCTTAGTGAAATTTCCCAGAGGCCAGAAAGGTAGTACATCCATGGAGTATAAAACTTCTATATCCACTTTATAAATTCTGATAGACAACCCTGGAAATCATAGATATCCTTCTGACATAGAAAGGACACTGCAGCGGATATTTATATTTAGCCAGTGGAACATCTTAGCATCATATATATCCTATACCATTCTTCTAGGATCCAAGTGTCATAAAAACTCAAAAATGGTGCACTTCTAAGAATCAGCATGTTCCTCAACTTGTAAGCATGTTTCCAATTTCTTATTTGGTTCCTTTGAACAGTGTGAGCCTAGAAGAAAAGTATATAGGAGCCCTTGTACACTGGGGAAAAAAATGATGCAATGAGACTGTAGTGGATTGCTGTAGAGAGCAAGGTTCTCAGGAAGGATGGGGTACATTCCAGGAAGAGGAGAGAGACAAGAGACAACACAGTCCGGAGCAGGAGCGTGGGAAGCGGAAGAGGTTCAGGATAGCCACTCCCTAGAATCTCCCATGGTATATCCACTAGTTGCAGTAGTACAGATTTTGTCTGGCAAGATTCTGTCTATATGCTGTAATCAATAAAAGAACTGAATTTGGATGAACTGTTTCCTTGGATTGGGCCTGACAGAGACACATGTTCCAAACATGGATCCAGAGTTTGTGTGTAAATTCTTGGGGGCCCTTCCACGCATAGGAAGTGAGGTCCTTCACTCCAGTGCTATTTGGCTCTCATTTTAACTAGGAGGAAATTCTCCCATTGGTGCCAACAAATTAGAAGTCATCCCACCCCACCCCACCCCACCCCACCCCACCCCAGATACAGTCAAAGAATTCTTGCAAGTTAGATGCAAAGGCAAGTGTAATGTGGCTTGTACTTCAGCCCTCCTTCAACTTGTTGACCACCAATTGTGTCAGGACCACAATCCTCAAGGTTCTGAGAGTTGTGATTTCCACACATCTGGAGTCATCAGGCTGGGAAAAGCTAGAGTCATTTGATCCTGATGACGAGTATATTAAGATCAGTAGCAACTGTTTCTGCACCTTCTAACTTTCATTCAAGTGTTAATGTGATGATGAAAAATGCTAAGGCAAGAAGTGTTGCAATGAGTCAAGATTAACATGGAATGTGATTGCTTAACAGTACCCAAGAACCAAACAGATGCACAGCAAAAACAATACTACATCATATGGGGAAAAAAATATTTTACAACAGAAGATGGGAAATGTGTAGCACTAGGTTTCAAACAATTATGTCCCATCAATTTTGTGTCAACTCTTGTGATCGCCTAGATAGACTTTCTTCAGGATGCTCTGTCTCCAACCTGGCCCTTTAGGTCTCTGAATGATGCACCCATCCCTGCTGTAATCAAATCCATTCACCTTGCTGCTGGTTGTCACCTTCCTCTCTTTCCTTCCATCTTTCCCAGCATTATGGACTTCTAAAGGGAGCTAGGTCTTTGCATACTATGTCCATCGTATGATAATGAGCCTGGTCTGATGGATATGTTGCATGATCCATTTGTTTTCCTGGCTATCTATGGTCTTCTCGGGAGTCTTCTCCAACACCAATGTTGAGAAGCATCAATACTCTTCCTAGTCTGCTTCTTCAAAATCCAGCTTTCGCTTCCATAGAGTGTCAGAGGGAAAACTATTATCTGTATAATTCTGATCTTTATAGGCATAGACACATCACTACATAAGGTTTCAAGCAAACCTACTTATTTACATTTGAGCTTCTGAGTTCCTTCTGACCTATTACTCTACTGCAATGTTTCTCAACCTTGGCAGCTTGAAGATGTGTGGACTTCAGCTCCTAGAATTCCCCAGCCAGCACAGCTGGCTGGGGAATTCTAGGAGTTGAAGTCCACACATCTTCAAGCTGCCAAGGTTGAGAAACACTGCTCTACTAAATACTTATGAGTGTAGAAAAGGGACAGGGCTTCAATCGTGTGACCACCAACTTGATTTTTTGAATGCTACCCCCCTCTACAGATGCCTCCACTGCTTAATAAACAGCTGTTTCAGGCTCTTCCCACCCCCACTCCCATTTTACTAAGGTCATACAACAACTTTTTAAAAAGCAGTTTAGATTAGTAGAGGGAGAATTTCAGTTTGTTGTCGTTTCTGCACTAAACAGGTTTTTCCCAGATTGATCATTATGCGTGTGTCACATTCCCAGTAGAGTTCTTTTCTAGCTGTGTGGTTAAACACAAGTAAAGCAATAAGTACTGCCATAAATTTTTTAAAAAATCAAACACTGAAGGAAGGATTTAAAAAAGATAGCTGGTTAGGAAACTACTTCCTTGCATCTAATTTTCTGTGTCAAGCTTTAAAACTTTCTCTTGTGTTAAGATTGGGTAGCATTTCATAATCCAGCAGTTCATGAACATTTTAGATTGTGTTGAAGGAGTCATGAAACATACTCTTTTAAACTCCTTCATGTCACAGGCACACTTCTGAAAGGTTTGGTTTGGTCTACATTGTGAGTAAACCAAGTGAACCTTCACAAGATACCATACTTTGGCATTTAGTTATGAATTATTTGACACACATTTGTAAAGCTGACATGAGGTGAGCCCCAAAACTTGTAAGTATTTTCAGGATAGGAAGAGTATTGATGCTTTTGAACTTTGGTGTTGGAGAAGATTCTGAGAATACCGTGGATAGCAAAGGAACCAAACCAACAGTTCACTGAACAAATCAACCCAGAGTTTTCACAAATGACCAGGCTCAAATTATCCTACTTTGGCCACATTATGCAAAGACCCAGCTCTCTGGAGAAGGCTCTAATGCTGGGAAAGGTGGAAGGAAAGAGAAGAAGAGGACAACCAGCAAGATGGATAGACTTAGTTACAGTGGCAATGAGTACACTGTTGGGAGACTTGAAAAACCAGGTTAGGAATAGATCGTAATGGAGAAAAAGTATATGGTTGCTAGGGGTCAAAAACTACTCAATGGCACATAATCAGTCAATTTGCTTTGGGGGGGAGGAATTACAACATTGGAAAATAACAAACAAAACTATCTGCTTGGTGGAATGAATGGCAAAATACGCACACTTTTAATCTAATCCTTTGGTGGTGGTTGTTTTTTTAAACCCCTCCAAGTACTACAAACCAAACAATATATTTGTAGAAGTGAGCCCATAAGAGAAACCAGAACTGGTTAACTGGCACAAATGAGAAAGTGCGATAAACTGAAATGGATCTTCAGTAATCTTCATTACTATGAGAGAAAGCCATCCTTGCTTATTTTCTCACCACCTGCTTGGATCTTCAGGTATATACCTTTGCCAGGTAAGGCCCCTAGATGATTACAGATGGCACAACTCAAAAAATTTCTTACCGTCACAGAACTTAATCTGTGATCACCTTGATCATTATTCATCATCTTTTGAATAAGGATGAGTAAGGTCCTTTGCCATTCTCCTCTCTGGTTACCATCCCACCCACCCCTTTCTTTCCAGTTTTCTCAAGCAACTTTGGGCAGGCAAGGGAAGCATCTGAACTCTTCTTCCTTTTGATGAAATCAAAAGACTTCCACCTGTATTCTTGACAATGTGAGAGGTCAAAGCACAGCTGTCCTCTACCCACCTCCTTTGAAGACACAGATGTTCCATACTTCAGCCAAGTGGCTTGCTTGTCACACAAAGGATATTTGCTTTCTCTTCTTAAAGGCACTGGTCTTCAAATAAAAATTAGTGTTTGGCCACTTAGAAAACTCTGGTAATTCATTCTCACTGGGGCCTCTTATGTGCCTCCCATGAGCCTAGGGCAAAATGCCTTTGAAACTGAACCTACGATTTCATTTCATTTCCATTTTTAGAAGGAGGTTAGGGATTTTTGAAAATTGCTTCAAATGTTGACCCTTCCTGTACATGCAGAATTATGGTTTTAAAGGGTGCTATGATTTTTCCTTTAAGTTTCTTTTAGGCTAATACAAAAGAGGAGGAGGTTATTATAATTAATAATTATAATTCATGCAAATTATAACTTATACACCACAAAGAATTGGTGGAATTACAATATTGAAAAAGCGGTCAGGAACAAAGAGATTGAGATCTTGTGGGACTTCCATACAAACTGAGAAACATTTAGCCCATAATAGCCAGACATAAGTGCAGTTACAAAGAAACAGGTGTGGATAAATGACATTGCAGGTGCTGGAGAGAGAAGGGTCAGTGAGCAAGAACTAGAAAAAATAGGGAAATATTCAACACCTTCAAGTAGAATGAAGCAAAATGTGGAAAAAGAAAGCCGTATTGGTGCCAATAGTGGTTGGGTGCTTGGGGCTGTCCAAAAATATCTGGGAAAGCTCTTGGACACAATAGGAATGCACAGAATCTCAACTCACACCTTACAAAAGAATGCATTACTTGGAACAGCGCATATGTTACAAAGACATCTTTAACTAGCCAAGGTTCTTAGAAAGGATCCAATAGTCAAAAGAACCAAATCTAGTTAGAACTATCTGCTAGACTTTGTAAGTAGTAGTAGTAGTAGTACTAATCTCTTTTTAATTTAATTTTTTTTCACTTGGTCTCCCCTTTTTTTGCGCCATGACCCCAATTGTTACCATACTGTAGCCCCATCCACTCTCTTCCCTAGAAATTTCATCTGAAGGACATCAAATGACTCAGCAGAAGGATCAATTTAGGTGGTGAGGTAGGACAATCTCTGCATTGCTTCAACCCAATGAAATAATGAAACACTGAGCAAGACACACCCAGAAAATAGTAGGTACCTGGATGTTTGATATCATTGGAGATGTTTTAAGGTAACCATGTCTCAGTTGATTAACACCTGTAAGTATTTGATGTAAGGCCTGAGGGGAAAAAAATATATATATTTCTGGCTCACTTAGCACTATTACTGAATTAGGCTACAATCCTCTACGTGTTAATGTGGAAGTAAGCTCCATTTAGTTCAGTGATCTTCTGAATGGATGAGTAAAGAGTATATTGCTATTTTCTTCCAAATACAAAGCAGGACTCTTGTACTTGCACTTTTGGAAGTCTGGTGCTATGCCTGGTATCTATCCCATTAAGAAAAGAATCTCCGTGGTGTCAACACAGTGTTTTCCTCTTCTGAGTAAAGCTTTTCAGGCAGTAAAATATGGATGCATCTTTTTTTATTCATAGAAGCCTTTAGGGAATAAAAGAAAGCTGCTTATTTCATATATTACTTCTGGTTTCCTATACTCAACTGCAAAAATCACATGTCTTATCGGAACTACCAGATGCCCCTGTCATCTTCTAAGTGAACCTTGAAGATTTGGCTCTTTTCCCAGTCCCTGGGATAAGGAGTTGTTTTTGGAATATATCTCCTTTCACCCCTATGGTGGGTCTGTGTCTTCTTCAATCTTGGGTCCTCTACCAGAGGCCTGGGAGTTTGAGGGTTCTGGACAGAAACTCAGCTGTTCCTAGCACTGTACTCTTCTGGACAGAGAGCTCAGATGTTCTTCCTGGGATCTGTGGGAGCCCCTCTCCCAGCTTAGAAGTCACGGCTCCGAGTGCTCCTACCACCACTGGGACCGCTTTGGCCTTTACTTTCCACATCCTCTCTAGTTCCTCCTTCAGGCCCTGGTCCTTCTCCAGCATCTCATTTCAAGACTCAGAAGGGACCCTCCCTATGTTATTGGGCCATAAAGGTGACAGCAGGAGAATTGTAATTTCAGACTTGCAAGATTGAGGTCAGCCTTCCCAGGTAGACCAGACAGGACACACGACCAGATGAGCTAATTCTACTTTATTGTAAGGCTACATGAATGGAACCTTGCATGTCTGCAAGTACAATTCTCCTGCCATCACCTTTACAGCCCAATAACATAGGGAGGGTCCCTTCTGAGTCTCTTGCTCTTCCCACTATGCAGCTGTGGGCTCAGCTCCCTCTTATCCGACTGTTCCCTAGGCAGCATCTCTGGGCCCAGTCTCCCAAGGTCATTCCCACATACCGTTACAGTGTCACTGAGTTGGGCTGCCCTATACATTTGATTAAATAAATTAAATAAACCTCAGTCTCCTCCCCCCACCCCCACCCACACTCCATAGCAGAGGATTTTGAGCTCTAACATTCCTTATATCAAGGGCTTACTCCCTAATGTTTTTTATAGATGTTGGTAGAGACACATGCCCCTAACAAGGCAGAAAGCAGGCAAAAATACACATCCTTATAGAAGTGACAATCCATTCTTCCAGCCATTTTTTAAAACAATCTAGCAAATTGAATATGAAAGTTGAATGAGATTGCGAGATTAAATTGACTCAACTAGATCCATCTATTCAAATCAGATCAACAATTCTGAATGGAATTAATGATCCAAATGGAATCAGAGCCACACCGCACACCTATGAACCCTTATGTGTCCTGAGGCAAATCAGGTATTTGGATATGGACTCTCCCTTCTTTTCCCCACTCAGCGCTGCAGAAGGATTATATATGTTCCACCTTGTGCAGGGCACTCTCCTAATATATGTTTGCTATATTCTTATCAATCCCATCATTTCCCTTCAGTGTTCCTATGCCCTCCACTGCTCTGGGGGTTGTCAGTTTTATGAGCATGGCTCTACTTCTGTGCATACTATATTTGATTGGGAACAGTCACCTTCAGAAACGCTGACCTTCATAACTGTGTACGCATGGCAAATATATTCAGATTCATATTTCCCAAAGTGTTTCGATAATATACTCAGCTCGAAATACATGTTTGCTTTTTAAAAAGTGCGGGGGTGGGGGTGTACCGACGTGGGCATCCCATTATTTGGAGAGAAAATGTTTTCTGATATACCCATACATTATAAATCAGGAATTAGGTTGAAGGGTGGGGGCAACGTTAGCTTCTAGAATGCATTTTTCTCCCTGTGTGTCTGTAACAGAGGTAGGGCAGATATAATAAGACTATCAAAGAAGGTGAGGCTGGATTTTGGGGCCGTACCAGTTTGAGTCAGGTTAAACTGAAAGAAGTGTTTCAATCCACTGGAGCTTTAGCACATCGATTTTGCTGGAAAATCATAGAAAATCCTACCATCTTTGTTTAGAGCAGTGTTTCCCAACCTCAGCAACTTTAAGAGGGGTGGACTTCAACTCCCAGAATACCACAACCAGCACGCTGAGGAACCTTAAGATGGGTGGACTTCAACTCCCAGAATTCCCCAGCCAGCATGGCTGGCTGGGGAATTCTGGGAGTTGAAGTCCATCCCTCTTAAAGTTGCTGAGATTGAGAAACACTGGTTTAGAGAGCTGCTTATGCTGAGGCCTCATTCAAGAAGGGACACAAGGTAACCCATAGACCATGGTTTGCCCAGGTCTGGACCAGAGAAACATAGATATGGGTGCGTATTTAAATACAAAGCAATTATTACAATATATATCTCAGTCTGTGTCCTGTTGTGAATAATCATGCAGAACTGAACAGAACAGACTTTGAAGCAAACATCTGTGCATTTCACATATACAAACTGGAAGCCAACAGCATTGGCTTCTTTAGTTATTTTCTATTCTTCTCTTTCCTTAAAAAAATGCTGTCCGATGTCAGAAAGGCATTGGGCTTAACCTTCTGTCTGCTGGAGGTAAAGAGATGGTGTGGATGATGTAACTTGGCGTTATTTGAATTGTGCAAACCACTCTGCATTTGCTTGCCATGAGCAATGCGCAGATTCAGAAGGTAACCCCAAATTAATGGAAGGAAACCACAGAGATGTCGAGCAAGGCAAGGCAAATGGGTCTGGGGTCCGGCGGTGGTTGAGGAAGGGGCTGTTCATTACAATGGGTTTTTTAAAATTAATTTGATGAAGACATTTGTGGCTGTTTGCCATCCTGAATGTGTTCTCTGCAGGTGTTGATGGAAGCTAGAAGAGGAACTGTAGAAGCCCCAGGTGACCATGTGTCTGTGTGTGTGCATATCTCTTGTGGCACCTTTGGGGTTAATTAAAATTTGCCTGCTGGAGTCTCTAAAGATCCAAAGATTGGTTCCCAGCCTGTGTGTAGCAAGGGCTGCAGGTGTGAGACAAATTGTGGCCTTCGAAACTCAGCTTCTGGTGGAAACACATTTCTTGGGGAAGGAAAAATGAAATAAAATCAAGAGGAAGGAAGGGGAAATGTGTGCAGTTCCGCTGGGGAGAATTAAATCTTCCCGCAGCTTGGGTACCAAGGAGGCTATTTAATTCTGCTACCCAAAATGTAACAGTCCTTTGAAAACCTTGCTATTACAGTCATTCTGGTTTAGAGGGGAGAGAATGTAGATTATAGGTAATCCAAAGCAAAGGAGCTGGAAGAGGAAAAGAGAAATAAATACTCCCTGTAGTTGGATGATCTTGGGCTTTAAGGCACCACCGAGACTAATTATTTTTTAATACCTATTGTGATGATCTCTCCAAAGACCATCTTGTTTGAGGTTCCTCCTTTCTAGGAAGGTCTTATGCAAAGAGACTCCGCTCCCGTGAGTTTAGTCTTCCTAGAAACTCAGCCCCAGTCGCAGCGAACAGAGTGGGTGAGCTCTGACTTGAATCACCGATTCGGCTCAGATGTTTGAATCGATGCAACTGACTCTCCACTTAGCCCTGCCTTAATCATTCCATTTAGCCATGAGCTCATTCAGTTCAGATTTTGGAATCAGATCATCAAATCAATCCCGTTTGATCACCCCATTGGATTCGGGACAAACATACCCAAAGCCTTTTGGCACGTGTGAGTTGCTTTGGAGCACGGGGTTCAATTGCCCAACCTGATTCCCAAATCGTGCGCCATCCAGAGTTTCAACCGAACTGCATTTGAAGCATAGCATCCTGGTTTGAACAGCTTTCTGTCCCAAGCAAACATGTTGTATGAGATGAAAGCAGGACTCATTGCTCCTTCACAACTTTGCCACGGTACTGCATTACACAGTCCCATTTCCATACCCATTCCTGCTGACAATAGCTGGGCTTTCAATCTCTGGCTGGCTGATGGAATACTTCTCCAGGCATTCAGACTTGATTAAATTTGATCCTACTCTAATGAAAGTGTTGATGGAGACAAATCGAAGTGTTGAGCTGAAGCTGGCCAGTGGGTTCTTGACTGGCTAGCTATCCTTTTTCTTCAACTTCCCTAACACAGTGTGGTTGGACAGGTGTCTTGGACTTCAAATCCCATCGTTCCTTGCAAGGGTGGGACACGGAAAGCAATCCAGGTAGAAAAAGCTGCTGTATTTCACTGAGGAGAAATTGCTTTACTAGGTTGAAAATGCAGTGGGCAGCCATGGAAAGTGAATAAATTATTTAACTAAAGAAGAGGAAGTTGTGGGCTGGGTAACCAGGAATTTGCACAGGCTAAAAAGCATTGATGCTTTTACGTTTTGCAGAACCTTTCCAAGGGAGCTTCTAAACATAATTCATTTTAAAAATACAATTTCTATTTATAACATCAAGAGGCACTCTGTCACTCAAGGTGTTTCAGTTTGATGCCCCTTAACTCAAATAGATGCAGCATAATTAAATTTCCCACTTCCTGGGGTCACATTACTTTGTTACTCCTGGCATTGTCTTCTAGACCTGCCTTTAGAGTAGCTGTCATACAGATCCAAGATCTGACTTGAGAAAAGACATTTGATTAATAATGCACGGCCAAAGTCTTTCTTCAAACATCAACCCAGACAGGAATAGCTTAAGATTCTTTTTTGTTCTCCCTGACATAATGACATTTCAAGAAAAGCTCGGTGTGGAGGTAAGTGTTTACCTTGCTATAGTTCTGTTACAACTTCCAACTACGTGCCTCATGCAACAGGCCACTGATGTTCCTGCCTGTTTAACTGTCAGCTTCATACAGCATAACACCTTGCAAAGGAGAAGGTTCTCAGGCCCATTGATGTCCAAGCAAAGACAACTTGGGTTCAGCATTGATGGAGGAGGTACAGGGGTGTACCGAACCCTTCCTGTTCTGCTTTGCTAATTCCTTCTCGGGAGTACCAAAGAATAGGCATTCATGGAGGAAGTGAAGAGGGAAACAGGGTGCAAATGGTGAAATGAGGATTGTAGTGCAAACCCCCTAAAGCCCCCTAACTTAGATTCTTGCACTTGGTATCCAAATGCAAGTACAAAAGGCCAGGATTTGGGTTGTGATGTCACAATGCAGGTCTCAGCAGTTTTGCATCATTGTAGCTTGTATTGGACTCCCATGGACCAAAACACAAAGGTCCTTCTCTGTTTCTCTAGACCCAAGCTTTCTGAAGTCTGCAAGATCTGCTCGGTTGTTTCTTCCATTCATTCTACCTAGTGATGGTGGCATTAAGACATTTGCTGAAAGTGAAACCATCAAAGAACAGCAGGAGTATAATTTTATCTCTATTGACAAAACCTGTGTCCATCCTGTTTGGTTCTTTTCATGCAGACTCACTACTCTCAGATGACTGATAGAACCCAGGTCAGTCTATAAAAATGACACCATTTTGGAGAAATTTGGAGGTAATACCATCTTTGTGTGGACATGCGTGTCCTCTCCCTCCTGACCTTTAGAAGCTGGATGAGTTGTTCAAACAGTTTTAAGCCTGAAATATCAAAGAGTTCATCCCAAGCAGATGAAATATATTTCTCGGCTTTCATTTTCTGTTAGCACTGAACTCCTGGCTAAAGCCAGGGGCGACATCGGTGATGCCAGAAATATTTACATGATGCAGTGGGAATGTTTTGATCTTCACTGTCTTTTAAAAATCTCTTCCCATATAGAGTCTGCAACCCAGGTTGATACAGGTGCCTGAGATGGGAGCGATAACAGAGGAGAAATGTGATCTGAGCTGGAAGTTTTACTGCCATGACTTTACATGTCTGCAGGTTCATTTTTTAAGGGAATGTGAAATTAGGGCTCAGTTCAGAACACCTGAAGCTTCAAAGAGGCTGAACAAAATCTGGCAATATGCTGTCTAGGCACAGGGGCTGTCACTCTCTTTTAGCCACTGCCCTCACTAGGTGGTGGTTGTGTCTCTTGAAGGTGATCAAAGAAAGGTGACAACGCCAGAGGAGTATTATGAAAAACCTGATTGATATCAAAAAGAGGTTGAGTCCTTGTTGCTGGTCACCTCTCTTTGATTGGGTCTAGAATCTGGATAGTCTCGTGGTAGACAATTGTGTAAACAGCCAGCTATAGGTTTTTGTTATCAATGAAAAGGTCATGCAGAAGATCTTCCTTTCCTGACTGTCTTCCCAGAGGATGTCCTCTCTGAGCCCAGGATGTCCCCAGCTCCATCCCCAACATCAATGTTCTCCAGGTTGAGCTTCTTGGCCTTCACAGTTCACAAAAGGTCAGAATGATGTGTGTGTGTGTGGGGGGGGTTGCACGGAGGCTGCTCTGTAGCTCCTATGACTGAATCCAGCATTTCTTGAAGGAGGAGCAAGTTTTCGATGTGGGAAACAAAAGGGAAATAAAGTAGAGTTTGAGCAAATCAAACAGTGATGTAGGGATGTACAGCTGTTGCTTTTCTTGGGCAAAGTTCTGCATCAATCAAGAAAATTGACATTGTTAAAAATACATAATTTCTCCCAGTATTGACCTGGGAGCAGCTTTTTAAATTTCTTGCAGGGCTTCCAAGCAACCATGTTCCAGGAATCCAGGGGCATTGATTATACAGAGAGAGAAGAAGAAAGAGAAAGACATGTGCTGATGTATTATTTTTCATAGAGAAAATATCATTCAGCCTGATTCTTAAATAATTAGACTTTGGCTATCTAAAATAATACCCCTCTGTCTTTAATTACATCAAGAGAAAGAGGCAAGGGTACTCTACTGAAGAGCAGAAAGCAGAAGGCCAGCAATGACTCAGAATATAACTGACTTGACTGACTCAGAAATACTGGACTCATCCAGAATTTGTGCCCAGATCATCTTAGGTCTCATCATCTATTGCATCACTTGTAGGTTTCAAGAGCTTGGCTTTTGGTGAATTTGTTCCCATCGGCAAGAATTACATCTTGTTCAGGGTTTTTGTAGACAAGGGTGAAGGGAGGAGGGGTTGAATTTATTTGTTACACAGATTGAAATGTCACGGCAATGCAATAATTTAGTCACGTTTCAGCAATGCGTAATTATTCATAGCTTTGGAAAATGTCACAAGTAATTCCACTTCACATAATAACTTGCACTTACCAAATAAATACTAAGGAGGAAAAAAAAATCTCAAGGCCCAATTCCCTTGGAGTAATATGACAGCATCCGGAGCAAGTGGAAAACAACCATTGAGATGTTAAATTTAGTGTGAGTCAAGAGAGATTAATAATTATTGGAGTAAGATTTTAAAAAAAGAAAAAGAAAAAAGAAACATGGAAATAAATGCAATTGTCTAGATTTCCAGAACACCATCCAAGGATTTAGCTCTGATACTTTTATTGTATTAATTGGAAAGAGATCATGCTACAGTTCAGCTTTTCCACGAACAGAACAGCAGACTCACATGGAAAAAGCAGAAACCACTTCCGAGTAGAAATGGAGAATTGTTAACTCTGAAAGACATCAGAAGGATATCCAATGTATCATTCTGCCACGGGGCAGGGCCCTAGACCATATCGAACTATCAACAGTCAGTATGGCGAGGGTGCAGAATTCTTGCATTTACCCACACCTGAATAAATGTGTTTGGATGGGTGTGTGAGGAGAGAGGGAGATTTATTGGCCCTTTCCAACAAACTATTCCAGCCCCTTTCCAACAAACTATTCCGGTCTGTTGGAAGATGGTCATGGGGAGGAGAGATGCTCTTGCTTTAGAAATTGGAGGAAGGTTGTCTCACCAAGTGAAAATTCAGACTGATGTGTCCCAGAAGGCACATTACTCTCCTTGCAATTTTTGTTGGATCATATGTAGAACCATGCAGGTGCTCATCACAGACAACCAGTGGGAGCCCGAAAGAAAAACAAAGAAACCCAGGTTGTTTGTAAAGACGAGGTCCATCCACTACTTCTAGGTGCCCTACTAATTCTGCCTTCCAGGGGTTGAGGGTGGTGAATTAAATGCCACTAGAATCACAGGCAATTTGCTGGAAAAAGCAACAGCAATGGAAGGAAGGAAGGAAGGAAGGAAGGAAGGAAGGAAGGAAGGAAGGAAGGAAGGAAGGAAGGAAGGGAAGAAACTCCCAGCTTGCTCAATGATCTAATTGCTCCCAGCCAACTCTTGGAGTTTTGCTGAACTAAGCCAAGATCTCCTATGATTCATCACAAAGGGGTATAATGGAACCACTGGGGACAGTGGAACAATCCTAGGCTCAATTGGAACAAACAAGAAACAACCCAAGAATGATTTTTAGAAGCTTTAGAAGAAAAACAACGTGAGGCGACGCTGACAGGTGCTGCTCCGTGCCTTCCTGTTAATGTGCTTTGTGTCAAATTTAAAGGCTCTTTGTATGAGAAAGGTCAGAGTGTTATATATTATGCATTGCGTGTCTGTTACTTTTAAAAGAGCAGAAGAAGCCTTCGTTTTGTTGCTCGAATTACAAGAGGGCGATGCCTTGGTCGTTTTCAACTTTCTCCCTGGCCTTCCTTCATTTCCTCTGGAATTCTTCTTCCATTTGGAGGGTTTTTCATTTTTTTTTTTAAATCCTTGTGTTGAAAAAAAAAATCCCTTCCAGCAATCTTCAACGGGGTTGCTTGGAAGAAGGAGGTGGTCTCCACCCATGACCCAATGCAGATTGTTGATTTCCTCTTGGTCATTAAGGTTGGAAAACAGTGATCTGGTCCCTACCGTCCAATTAATGACGTTGACTGGTGGGCATTCCATAATTTTGTTTCCTGCCATTAAAGTCAGCATAAATCCATCTGGGACAGGTGGATGGGGTAACCAAAGTGTGGTAACCTAGTGGTAGTGTGGTAACCAAAGAAAAAGGTGTGTGGGGCTTCCTAGAATTCTTCAAGTCAGAGATGGCCCTATTCGCCCCCCTATACAAAGTGTTTCCAAATTATGTGGCTGTTCCTCCTTTCCAAACTCCTCCTTCCAAGTGCCTGAAATGAAATAAAGATGTAAAAAACTTTAAAAACAAGAACTATGGGCTGGAAAACTCTGTTACTGGGGTAGGTGTTGATGGAATCTGTGGTTTTGCACATGTGTATATGTGTTCCTTTGAGTTAGTGTTGATTCCTGGCGACTATGTGGATTAGTCCCTGCAGTTTTCTTGGTAAGATTTTTGGAAGTGGTTTGCCCTTGCCGCCTTCTTCCCAGGGCTGAGAGAGAAGAAGTGGCCCAAGGTCCTCCCGTTGGCTTCATGCTTAAGGTGAGACTAGAACTCACCATCTCCTGCTTTCCAGCTTGGTACCTTAACCACTACCCCAAACTGGCTCTCTTTTAGCTCCTTAAAAACCCACCTGAACTTTAATGAGGCACCTTTGGATTAAATTCCCAACAGCGAATGTGTTGGAAGCACAACTTAACCTTTCCCCACTGAGGGATTTCTTTTCTTCGTGGTCTCAAGAGGGCTTTTAGATGAATCAAAAAGGAAAAAGACAAGAAGAAGAAGAAGAAAACAAGCTGGCTGCAAAGCTGCGTTGAGAGAAAATCCTATTACTAAAACACTGCATTAGAGAATTCCCAGTCTTCCCAACTTTTTTTTGATTCTCAGAGTCCTAATCTTATTAAATAAATTGCAAAATGATGAGCTGATAATGACACTGCTCTTGTGAGATATTTTTGTTTTCCATCCATTAGTTAGGTGATGACTTTTTTCACTGGAAATCTACAGTGCTAAAGAACCAATAACAAATCTTCTTGGCTCACCAGGCGATGGGGCATCGGCCTGGAAATTGAATACATCAATAAGCTTTCACATCTCGCATAACGTCGGCACGTCGGACAGGGTGATATTGGACATAATCATATTTTGATCAGGAGACAATAAAAGTGGGATGAACTAATATCAGTTTAATTTATGGGGCTGGGAAAAAGCCATCTAGGCTGCAGTGGGGGGAAAATGCACACGGCTTACTCTCTGTTTGGCCTAAACCGGCTCTGTGTTCTGATTTTGATAACAAAGGGAGGTGTAATCTTTACACACAAGCAGCTGGCCAGTTTCAAAGCAGGATATATTTTAGTAAATACAGCTTGGAGCCATAAATTTACGATCAACGTCGTGATAAAAGAGCGCACACTCTTGTTTTATAAGGCTAAACTGCAACTATCCCATAGGGAGCAGCGGATAGTCTGGGACAAATGTTTTAACTTCCATTTATCTCTCATAAGATGTGCAAGGCTGTGAGGTTAGCTAACTGGTGAGTATTTAACAGCCACTTTGGCAAGATGGTTTGGTGCTAACAAGAGATTGCCACAATCTGTCTTATGATGTGACAACATCCCTTCAGATATGCAGCCAACAGATGAGGTTTTTTTTAAGAAAAAGTCTTCTCCTTCTCCTTCTTCTCCCTCTCTTCCTTCTTCTCCTCCTCCTTCTCCTCCTCTGTCAGTTACTTCATCAGAAATCAACAGACAACTCTTCTTCCCTGAAACTCCAACTCAAAAGCAGCGATGAACGCTTGCTCACTTTGTTTTGGAAACTCTTAACATGGTAAACTTAGATCAAATCCTTTCCTTCGCTCACACAATTGATAACAGAAATACCACTGGCCTCTTGTACTATCTAAAAACAGGCCAGTACCTTTCTGCTGAGGGTTTGGAGATCTATCTAGGCCTTACAGGTTTTAGACTACAACTCTACACATGGAAATGTGCGATAGCCAAAGCTTGGGTTTTAGAATTTAGAATTTAAGTTGATATACATAATCTACATATTATTTACAGCACTCCCTTAATGTATTGTTCGTCAGCTACAGTTTTTCCTTTCTCCTCTTTTTGAAGTTAATTGTGTTAACCAAATATTTCTAAAGTTCAGCAGAGGCATGATTTGACTAGAAACTGGGTATGAAATGTCTTACAGCACTTCAGGTTTTTAATGGTGTATTAGAACATAGTAACCATATGATATTTTAGATCTGTTGGCTATCTGCCCTTACTTTCTTGTTCAAACTGAGTTTGTTTTCTTTCTGTATTATTATTAACTGGACCATCTATTTTTTATATTCTTTTAAACATCAGCTTCCTCATTTGGCAGCTCAGGAAGGAACCTTTGCATGGGAACCAGGCAAATCTCTCTGCTCATTTGCTTCAGAACTTCCTCACCATCTCAGGACTTCACCAAACCTGGACGCATACAAAACATTCCATTAAGCTGAGCAGAGCGAGCATCTCGCAAGCAGATCAAAGGAAACTCCCAAGGATGTGCGACTTCATAGAATCTAAATCAAAATAATGTATTCCTCCATTTGGAACTCATCAAGACCTCGAGACAGCTGTGCTATGGAAAAGTAATGAATCAAGCATTTTTCTCTCCTCCCCACCCTCAGCTCTCCTTCTCAAGTAGAGGACTGAGTAACTAATAAGAAAACCACTTGAGGATCCTATTAGCAAGGCTGCATTATTATTATTCAGTATGCCCTGTAATGATCAGATGCATTAGCAGAAGATGTTTTTTTGTGATCGTGAATGTCTTGTTGGGTACATTTTCACCAGCAGAAGAGAACTAATTTCTGCTCCTTCCACCACCCTCACCCATGCAATAGCCAAGGGTAAACTAATTAACCAAAATGCCTTAGCAAACTTGGGTTGTATCTGCAGGTCACATCCTTTCTTTACTTGTCTTATGAGGCATGACCTGTCATCTGTAGTAAGACTGCAAATGTTCTGCCCGCTATCAGGCAACCAAGCAGCCAACCCAAACTTCTTTTCTTCTTTGTTGCAATCAACTCTTTCATTCTGCAGGACAAAAAACAACCAGATAGATGAAGATGACGAGAACTGCTTTCAAGCCGTGCTCTCTTCCATGAGACCCAGAAAGGCTTAAGGTCCACCCTAGCACCTGGGGAACACACTTTGTGGAACTCTATTTTCTAACCAAATCACAAGCAGGTCTCTCAGTGCTTCAACAGGGGAAATATGGAAGGAGACCTCCAAAGTGAAGCAAAGCAACACAACTTTGAAGGGAGATTTCCCTCAAAGGTTGCCAAAGAGAAACATCGCTCCAAAATGTTGTGCAACCTTTCGCCCTGGAACAAGGCAACCAAAGCAATTGTTTTAGCATTTTAGCAAACAACCTTAACAGACGTCTCCGTTCGGAGCCTTCGGAATGGGCTGAGATGACAAATTTCTAGAATTCCCAGCCCTTGACGTGGCCTGAGAATTCTACCGGTTTTTTTAAAAAACAGAATCCTTTTCAATGCTCACATCAGATGCTAATTAGTAGCAGATATCGGGTAGAAAAAGGCACTTGCTGGGGGAAAGCACATGCAGGAAATTGACAAAAATAAATGTATGCATTTGTGGAAAGTGGGGACAAGAATGAGTTTGGTATTTGTGGAGGGAGGAGGGTGCAGTGATGACCTTCTGTTTTATTTATACTCCTTGAATAAAAGGGGTATTTCGTCTGCATTCATCACCTATCCTGAATACGTAAGGCAGGGAGAGTAGGGGAAACGTTGCAGAAGTCAATGATATTTTCCAGTGTGCAACAGTGTGTCTGGATGTGTGCCTGTGCTCATTAATAAAAGATTGTGCCACTGTTTGAATGTCCTTTGATCGCAAGCAGTTTTCATCTAGTGAATCTGAGATGCCAAAGTATTGGCATTAACATATTCTGCTGAGGGTGGGGGAGAGAAAATTCCTCTTTTCCTACCATATGGTTGCCCAGTCATTCTGTTGGCAACCAGATAGGGTTGCCAACAACATTGATGGCTGATGCAAATATAACTCTCAGGAGGGGCCAGAACAATATACACAGTTTTCACTGAACTGATGGCTGGACCCAGGATCCTAATATATTAATTCAACAAGCTGTTTTCCATCTGTTGAACTGATCTTTATCGTGTGGGATGGGAGACACAGGGAAGACCATGTATATTTTTCTTCAGTGCAGAATTTCCCTTAAAGTTCTTTTGATAACCCCTCACGGTAGATTGATTTGGGTACAAACAACTTGAGGATAGTGCATTAATATCAAGGGAATAATGTTTATTCTTGCTTGTATCTGGATTAATCAACTGGGTGAAGCCACTTCACTAGATATCCCATAGCAACCTAGATTGCATCAGAGCACGATTTTATTTAAAGAGAGAAGATTCAGTAAATGGTTTTCTTAGCCATAATGAGTTGATCCCTGCTAAGTTGTGGGATCTCTTGATCACTGGGCAATTAAGATGGGGTCTTAGTGACCAGGTGGATTTGCATAAACAAATCATGGGTTAATGCAGTATATGACAAGACTGCAGCCAATTCCTTAATTTTTTAGAGAAACTCATCCCTTGGAAGCAAAAACTTGGAGGAAGGGCCTCCAAGGGATGAGTTTCTCTAAAAAATTAAGGAATTGGCTGCAGTCTTGTCATATACTGCATTAACCCATGATTTGTTTAACCATGGTGGTTTATTAAATAAATCTTAGTTGCTGGGGTCATGTCCCATGGTAAGCCAAGAACGATATAATGATATTGTGATGTGAAAATCCAACCTAGAATCAATTCCAAAGAGAGAGAAGACCCTCTCTCAAACTGATAAACATTTGCTCAACTTACTGTTCCTATAAAGCCAGCATCAGACAGAAGAAATGAGTGAGTATGAGCGTGCAGAAGGAAGGGCA
Source organism: Python bivittatus (assembly GCF_059951505.1). Lineage (NCBI taxonomy): Eukaryota > Metazoa > Chordata > Lepidosauria > Squamata > Pythonidae > Python > Python bivittatus. Next base: position 5,492,471 of record NW_028277083.1, read on the forward strand.
CCCATTTGTCTACCCTCCAAACTATCTTTTTTCCATATAAAATTTTTTATCAAGAGCAAGCACCAGACACAACCACATAATTCTTCATCCCCTTTAGGGGAGCCATGTTCGTATCAATGTTTACATATGATGCAGGCTGAATCTAGAACTCTACTCAATCCCTCTCCCTACCCACCCACCCCCCACCCACCCACTGCCAGAATTTTACATCTATTTTGACCCCAAGACTTCCCTAAAATCAAGACTCTATCGCTCGCTGTCAACTGCATGGCCAACCACAATGTTTTTTTTTTAAAGAATATATCCAGCCTGAAAAGCAAATTCTTTAAAATATGTTCAGTTAGACTTCCCACCCCACCCCGTTCTCTTTGAAAGTGGAAAGAAAGGAAACAGTCAAGTCTTTGGATCTAAGTTTTAATGATTGTTAACCAGGTGTTTTCATAGCCAAAGCTGAAGACATATATTCTAAAGAATAGAGGGTGTATCTGCCAGAGAAGAACTGCTTTTAAAGGTCTATAATTGCCATCCTTGATCCCTTTAGAATTTATTCTATAAAGATGTTGAAATACAGCTCAGATTTTTTTTTTTTAAAAAAAGGCATTTCCAGTGGCCAAGCATAAAAGCAGTTCTTGAAAGACCAGTTGCTGCCTCCTTCCCCAACCCAGTAAAAATGGATATCTGTAGAGGGTATGGTCAGGGAAATTGGGATGTCACTGGGGATGAAGAGTTAGGAGCAAAACTTTTTTGCTCTTTTTTTCCCTTTGTACTTTAAGATAGTTTAAGATCTAAAATAGGTGTGTTTCACTTGTAACTATTTTTGCATCCTTAAAAAAAATCAACTGTTGGAAAATCTGCTGCCATAAATCCGCAATTTTGGAAAGTATAAACTGGAAGTCTCATAAGGCACGTGGTCTAAAATTTACACATACACACACACACCCAACTGTCTAAGAGAAGCAGAAAGAGAAACGATTGGGACATCTTCCTTTTTGCAAAAGTCACCCAATGTCAAAAATATTTCTCTTGCTGCTCTGGCCCACATACGGTCTTCCTAATGTGAAATTCTACTGTGAAATGTCCATGGACATTTTTTTCATAGCAGTGAGTTTCCATGTCCTCGTTCACACATGGATGCACGGAGGCAATCAAATGAGCTGTCACTTTCAACTTAGCAAGCAGAAAAGATGTTTCATTAATGTGGGCTGACCCTGGACTTGCCCTGATATGTTTCAGCTCTCGCAAGACATGTAGTAGCTACGGCTTAGGTCTCTACATTTTTGGTGCCATCTCCAAAACCAAACAGGGGCGATCATCATCATCATCTTCATCTTCATCAGAAGATACTCACTCTAAAAACTGACATTCCCTGGATGAATAGAGAATAATTATAAAAGATGTCAAAACAAGGAAGCAAATACAATACAGATGTTTTTGCATTGCATGCAGAGAAACCACTGTGATGTTCCCTTGTCTTTAAACATCTTTGCCAATCCAGTGCTTTCCAGACGTTTTGCATGTAAAAGTCCTAGAATTTGGAGCATTAGGGCCTTGGACACGTCAAGATTCATTTAATATATAATATGTAGAATAACCCCATCCCTGATGGAAGCAGAACTAAACAAGGTAATTGTATGTTTTCATTTCAGTGCCGTGTATTTAGATTTAATTTGAGTAGCATAAAGAAATGGAGAATTAGACCAATGTCATTGTGGAAAAGGTGAATCAGATGTGAAGCAAATAAATCTGGCCGTGCACTGAACTAATTATTGCTAAAGCAAAACTGCTTATTCATTTATTTGAAACATTTCCTTCAACCCAATGCAGGTCTGGACCAGCTTCAGCTCAAGCAGGTCCAGACCTGCATTGAAAGACAGTAATAAGATGGTTTCTGGCCTCAGGTTTACATTCTCAAATATATGACATGAAAGGAAAATGTAGGGTCCTTGGGGTTCTCTGAGCTTGGTGGTTTTCTTGCAGACGTTTCATTACCCCACTAGGGAACATCTTCAGTGTGAAGCACTGAAGATGTTCCCTAGTGGGGTAATGAAATGTCTGCATGAAAACCACCAAGCTCAGAGAACCCCGAGGACTCTACCATTCAATCCAGAGCTACAGATATTCTCTTCTATTGGTGTGAAAGGAAAAGCAATGGAGGAGGGAAGAGGGGAAGGGGGGGGGGGAGAGAGGGAGATCAGACACAAGCTCTTTAGTTGCAAAGATTTTATGGTAACAAACTGGAAGGAAAGCTACAAGCAAGAAGAGGAACCAAAAGTTCCTTGAGTCCCAGAAGAGCTGATGGAAGGAGTAGTACTAGGTGGCACGTGATGGTGGGCCACTTGTGGATGGGCTCTCCTTGAATAAAAAGATGGGGAATAAACTGCATACCTCAAGAACCTGGCGGTAGGGGAAAGCAGAGTCAGAGCCGTGCAGCAAAGAGAAGGGGGAGTCTGTAGAACATAGGAAGCGATCTTTATAATATCAGTCAAGTCGAGCTTCATTTTTTCCAGAGTTTTTTCAGCCCCTCCTGGAGATGCTGGGATCAAACCTGCTCCAGCAAAACAGGGGCACCACTGAACCTCACCTCACCTCCAAATCTCTTCTCCTGTCCATTCAATAGTTCTTGCCCTGGGATACCCATGGATACATATAGCTGTCCTTGGGAGTATATTGATATTATTATTGTTATTGTTCTTGCTGTTATTATTATTATTATTATTTCTTCTTCAGGGCCAAATTTTATGGTAGCTGCACACTTAAAAACAAACCAACAACAAACAAACCAGCCCCAGCCCACAGATCAGGAAATAACCAGCTGAGAAAAGAAGATTACTCCGAGGCAAAAGGTTGCAAACGATATTTTTTAATGTCTTCCTTTGGCAACATTAACATAACCGAGCCTTGCATTAGGAAAGCAACATGCGAAGGTGCCTTTTTTTTTTAAAGAAATAACTACAACTCTCTTTGATTTTTATAGCCCCTGTAAGTAACATTTATGAATTGTCCTCGGCCTCCTTTAACTTCTGCAGATCTATGCAATGCACTGGATGGCCATCCATGATAATATTTTCTGGTGGCGCGATCAATATTTCTCGGCGGCTGAGCCGTCTTGCTATGAAAAGGCTTTTAGTGCTGTTGTAGGGCAGTCAATAGCTACGCCTGACCTTTCCAAGCTCTCCCACTTTTTTTACTCTGTATAAAAGGAGGGGGAATGTTGCCTCTGCTAGGATTTTATTTTATTTTATTTTTATTTTTATTTTATTATTTTATAATCTATTATTTTATTTTATTTTATTTTTATTTTGTTATTCTTTTATTTTATTATAATCTAGCTTTATTTTATTTTGTTATTTTTATTTTATTATAATCTATTTTATTTTATTTTGTTATTATTTTATTTTATTATAATCTATTTTATTTTATTTTATAGCTCAAAAGCATGATCCAGAACACAAGCTCCACACCAAAAAGCTTGGGTGTGTTGCCAGTGCCCCTCCAAATATTGCTATCCAACAGTAATTTTGAACAAAGACATGGGAAATCTTTGTATTAACAATTTTTCATGAATTCAGCCTCCTTTAAATCAACGTTTACCAACTTTGGCAACTTCCAGATGGGTGGACTCCAACTCCCAGAATTCTCAACAATGGGTGTGTTGGTGGTGGAATTCTGGGATCTGAAGTCCACACACCTGGAAATTGCCAAGATTGGGAAGCACTGATTTACATGAAAATAAAAGCATATATAGTTTTTGTCTGGCACCTGCATACTTCTTTGTCCTGCTTTTCAATCTTAGATGGTATTTCTAATTTTTATTTATACAAGCAGTGGTTCCTGTGGAGGGGTATCAAAGCAGGTAAGATGGTGCCTGTAGTATTGCCATGGAAGTCCCACATGCCACATCAACACGGGTACAAAAGACCCAGAGCTTGGATCACCATGCTGTGGCCACCACCTTGCCTGGTTTGACCTCCTCTGCAGAAGTCGTTCTATACTGATACATTATCAGATGCAACTCTGTGCAACTTCTGACTTCTTTTGGTTTATCTGAAATCCCTGAAAAAGAGAATCACCCTTTCTTTTTCAGAAATTAATTGCACCCCCCAAGCCCCACTTCTGAAGTTCTTCCCAGGCTAGCCTAAAGATCCACCAAGGAATACAATTTCAACCAGAGATCCATTAAGTCAAAAAGTTGCCCGCTAATTGAAGAGGAAAAAGAGGGGGAACTTATCCAAAACACATTAAAGCTTTGACATTTTTCTCCCTAGCACCTCAAAGTTTGCACAGTCAAGTGTTGCCTTTCTTATTAGGCTAAAGATGAACATTGGATCCAGGTATGAATTTCAACTAACCCTTGCAATATCATCATTCAACGCCATGCACTGATTCATCTATCAACCATTTCATTATTTCAACATGACAGGCTTCCCATCCTCTTTCCTTCCCACCTAATGAAACAGATCTTCCCCAGCTGCTAGGAGTGGTATGACCTTTTTTCACTGAAATTTCTGGTTTGGAAGCTGCTTGATGGGAGATAACGCAGAAGCAACTCAAAAGGCTGAAATCCTTTTCTAAAACTTCATTTGACCTAATAAAGATATAGACTCTAGACTTTTTTTGTTGGCTTGTGGTCAACAGGGTTATTCTGGCTTTTTATGGGACATGGAAAATACAAATTTCTACCCTTCGAAAGCAGGATTCAATACAAGAGAAAGAAGACTTTAGATCACCTGGGCTTAGTTGTTTGATATAGGCCACATCAAGAAACAGCACAAGGATTCCAGGAATGCAACTTTATTGGAGTAGGGTGTGATAACAGAATCTTGAAGGCCTGCCAGATTCTCCTGCTGCCCCCTCTTACATCAAACTGAATCAGATCAGGGTTATTTTGAATCTCCTTCTCATACCTCTTTTGGCCAGGATTGAGTTGTTCCTTGTTTTCCCTTAACTGTTCCTACATATCTTCGTCAAGATTATCTCCACATTCCTCTACACCAGTGTTTCTCAACCTCAGCAACTTAAGATGGGTGGACTTCAACTCCCAGAATTCCCCAGCCACCCATGCTGGCTGGGAAATTCTGGAAGTTGAAGTCCACCCATCTTAAGGTTCCCCAGGGTGTTGGTTGTGGAATTCTGGAAGTTGAAGTCCACCTGTCTTAAAGTTGCTGAGGTTACAAAACACTGTTTTACACCTTGAGCTGGGCCTCTTAAGTATGAGAGCACATTGACTCTTCATTAAATAATCTTACCCCGTGTAAGGCAAAATCTCCTCTGAGTTGAGCCTAAATTTGGGTTTACTATATGAAACCTCCATGCGTTTTCTTTACAATATGAAAGTAATGGGTTGTTGTCTTCTTCTCAAACACTAAGTGGGTTCAACCCCGCTTACAACTAAGGTATACAAAGTCTCCTTCTAGTAAAGCTTAACTTCAGGTGACTACATGGAAAACATCCATGCATTTGACAACCCTTTAGAATTACTTTGCAATTGCCTTCAGCTGACTTGCTGTCAGCCTTACCAGGTAGACCAGACAGGAAACATACAAGATGAGCTAATTCTACTTTATTGTAAGGCTACTTTAACAGAATCTTGCAAGTCTGAAAGTACATTTCTCCCCCCTCACCTTTGCAGTCCAAGAAACTAGAGAGGGTCCCTTCTGAGATGCTTGCCCTATCCACTTTCCTTCTCTGGGCTCAGCTGCCTCTTATCGGACCCTTCCTTAGGCAGCGTCTCTGGGCCCAGTCTCCCAAGGTCATTCCCACATACCATTACACTTGCTTTTCAATTTCCAGTCTGGCCTACGGACAGCCCTGGAATTTCCTGATAGTTTCCCATCCAGACAGGAGGCAGGTCCAACCTTGCTCCCCACTCCCTCCAGCTTCAAATAGAGCCAGACAATTTTGCATGCATTTATTGTCTGATTAGGGATTTCCGATACATGTAAAACAAAGGACGTGTGTTGTGATGTATCCCATGGGGAGAGTGAAACATGGAAGACAAGAGCCCCAACCTCTGAAGCAAAGAAAAACCCTCTGCAAACAGGGTGCCCCTTAAAATAAGACATGAGATCTGTCGAGCCACCTCAGCATCCATTACATGGATTTTCAGCCTGTCTTTCTTAGCTTGTTACTTTGTAGTGACGTGACAAAGTGGGGGATGCAATCTTTTGGGAGATTGCTCTCCCTTTAATGGGCATCTTCAAAGTTATCACCCATCAGCTTGCTCCTGTAAGTAACTCATCATAAATGCAGACGCATGTAACGAACGGATCAAATCTTGGTGTCAGCAAGAAAATAATTATTCTCTTCTGGAATGAGAGAGCGAGCACAGTTTCTTTGCCATCAAACTGAAGGCAAAAGTTGGAAAATTGGGTCTCGTGCTATAATTCACATGGTCACAGAGAAACGAAGGACTCCATATCCACTTCATATTACTTCTGCAATGTTCTGCTCACCCTTCCCAGTTGGGGGCATGTCCCCCACCACCACTGGATTCATTTTTGGAGTTGCAAATCCCATCCCCAAATCCTGAGAGGCTGTCAATTTTCACAACAGTCCTCTCTATTCTAGATTCTGATTGTCCTTCACTCCAAAAGAGACGTCTTCATGGAATGTTTCTGATGGATAGCATTGTTCCTAGTTCCCCAGGAAATCTCGCTGGGAAGCAAATGCTGAAACAGCCACCCGTAAGATGGTGTGGCACCGTTAGGGATAGCAGAACTGTATCTTCAGCAGCTGATAATGAAATAAAAGCCACTCCGGCCAAGTAAATGTACAACTTGTTATGCGCTCCTCCTGGGAGGTTTTTGGAACAGTCACATTCCATGGAGCAGCTGTTCCTCCCTTGCAGAAAGAGAGAGAAAGAATGTGCTACAAATTGAAATAATAACTCCAATAAGCTGCCAAATGTGCTGGAATGACATATTTCCCTTTCAGAGATGTCACCAAAATTGAATAATTACATTTTCCAATTTGTGGTCCGGCTCTTCTGCAAAATGGTGGCCTGTCTCCAGTTATGGATTGGCCACCCGCAAATGCCAAAATACAATAAGACAAGGCTTTATTTTTTCCCTCCTCTAGGCCAATTTGCTCGAGCGGGGAGAACGGGGTCCGTGAGAAAGCCAAAAGACCTCGAGAAAAGACAGAAGGAACCATGGCCTGCCAAGACACGAATGCAGAGCAGCGAGCCACAAAGATGCCAAAATGATGCCATGCACACAATGCCATAAACACCCAACTGTGTACATAAGCAGCAGCATTTGCATTATTGTATCACCTCACATACGTTGTTTGCCCTCCCCTACATATAGCAGTTCTCATCATTCTTCCCTCGTAGGGCAGATGTCAGGGATAATGGGCCCTGGCATACCACAATATTGGGAGAGCCACAAGTTTTATGCTTCTATGTGCATTAAGGTGGAAGCCACATATTCTGGGTTCTTTCATCTCCACTGTGGTATCTTCCACATTTTTAAAAAAATGTTCTGGTAGAAGAAGTTTAGATGATAGATTCTACAGTGAGAGGGTGCCAGACCTAAAGAATGGTGAGGAATGAGCTATGCCCATCATTAGACTTTGTCCATTCAAAATCAGATCCAGGGATGTATATGTTTTAGCTTTGGGAAATAAGAGCAGGAAGGCAACCATCTTGAGTAGGCCAACAGCCTAAACAAACAGTGTGAAATGAAACTTACTTCTTGCTAGTGGCTTCAGTTCATTGGAGGCCAGACACCAATGGCTGTTTTGAGAAAAGGAAGTGTGGAGAACCTTCAAAGGAAACCTTGGGTTTCACCAAAGTGGCATTTCCATCATAGCATTAATAATGCTTACACAATTTGTGGAATCCCTCGTGTCTGTTCTCACATATCAAAGAAAGTGTGCACCAAAAACCATTAAAAAAAATTATCCAAAAATGTATAAATATTTCCTTCCACAGACCCTCCATAGTTCTGACTATTTAGATACTTTAGTGAAAGATGAATAGGGAAGAAGTGGTTTTTTAAAGCTGAATCCAAAAACATGTAACTGTTTCCTTCCCCATCCAGGTCCCTGCCTATTTGCAATCTTCATCAATGGCTACATCGGTAAGGTGAGTTTGTCCCATGAATCTACTTATTCCACCATCTATAGTGGTGATATCTGACTTCTTAAGTTCATTCTGCATATATCTGCCTATTCAGCAATTCAGTTTTTCCCCCTTTTTCCTTTGGACATACTCACCAATGGGCACTTTTCTAAATTGTTTTTGCCCCTAACCAAACACCTATGGTCTGGTCTAACCAGTAAAGGGATCAAAAACGAAATTGGCAATATCTAAATTGGCAATGTTAACTTCATAGCTTTAGAGCATGTGCAGAGTTCTCTATAGCCAAGCTTTAATACTAACAGCACTTAGCAAAATTGCAAGAGGAAGCAACTAACCACAGACGAGCTAGCTTAGATAATAGGGAAAACTCCTCCCGAAGAGACTACGTCTGAGGCCTGATAAGGAGGGAGGACCCAGCACAAGGGTCTGCAGGGACTGACAAGGTATAAGAGTTAGGGGGAACTCCTTTAAATTAATGTAAGCAAACAAGGGCAGGGAATAATGTATTCTGCTAAAGTTTCTTTGACTGGTTGTAAAACTCATCTTCATTATAATGGTACTAAGATCTGCCTTTTTAAAAATACAGTGGAACCTCAGTTTACAAACTTAATTCGTTCCGTGACTCTGGCCGCAACCCGAATTGGTCGCAACCCGAAGCAAATTTCCCCATAAGGTTCAATGTAATTACCGATAATCCTTTCTGGCGTGGAGGACAGGGAGGCGGCTATTGCTTGGAGCGAGAGTCCCCCTCCCTACGACCATGTGTCAGGGGTGGAAAATGGCTGCGGACCACGTGTCAGGGGCGGAAAAATGGCCGCGGACCACGTGTCAGGGGCGGAAAAATGGCCGCGGACCACGTGTCAGGGGCGGAAAATGGCCGCGGACCACGTGTCAGGGGCGGAAAATGGCCGCGGACCACGTGTCAGGGGCGGAAAAATGGCCGCGGACCACGTGTCAGGGGCGGAAAAATGGCCGCGGACCACATGTCAGGGGCGGAAAATGGCCGTGGACCATGTGTCAGGGGCGGAAAAATGGCCGCGGACCACGTGTCAGGGGCGGAAAAATGGCCGCGGACCACGTGTCAGGGGCGGAAAAATGGCCGCGGACCACGTGTCAGGGGCGGAAAAATGGCCGCGGACCACGTGTCAGGGGCGGAAAATGGCTGCGGACCACGTGTCAGGGGCGGAAAAATGGCCACGGACTGTGTCACGGGAGGGAAAATGGCCGCGTATCCTGCTCGTACCCTGAGGCGGAGTTTGCAAACCGAAGTAAATTTTTGCGGCCGGAGCTGGTCGTAACCCAAAAAGTTCGTTAACAGAGGCGTTCGTAACCCGAGGTTCCACTGTACTATAAAAGGCTGTGGTTTTGTCTCCAAGGGTGTGCCACCCTGTTCTCTCTTGGTGCACAGGGTGAGCACCCAGACATTTGCTTGGCCAAATAAAACGCTGCTTAGAGAAGTCCCTGCTTGAAGTCTCTTGTTTTGTGCTGCTGACTGATTTCAAGTTTTCTGGGTAGCCGTGAACCTTACACCAGCATCTCATTTCGTTCCTTTCCCCCTCCCCCCCCATTTTTAGGAATGAGAGATGGATTCCAACTTTCCAGCTATTTACATGCCTTCACATTTTTAAAAGTCCCTTTTCCATCCTCTTCATTTCACGTTAGCGGGAATCTGTGTGCAGGCCTACATGCTGGTCGGGCTTTGGCGAGGCACGGAAAAACTGCAACTCCGCTTTTGTTTCTTTCATTGTCATTGAACAGGCTCAGTTTCATTCGAAGCCCGAGAAATCTTCAGCTTTGGAAAGGTAAAAACCTCCCAGCCCCAAACCAAAGAAACAAGGCAAAGAAAAGAAGGCCTAGGGCCCCAATCCAGCAAAATGTGAACTAAAGGCCTTAAACATGACTCAGTGAATGCTACAACGTGCACGTAGCGTTAACTTGGTCTTTTGTTGATCTGTTTTTCAAGAGCACCAGGGATGTAAACCCTGTTTGTTCTTATGGGCAGGTGTTCCACTATTTTTCTTCCAAGCAACTCAGCCAAGGTATTTCATTCTTAATTGGAAACGCTTCACATGCCTCCAATCTCAGTTCTTGGTCTGGAGCCGAAGCAGCGGAACACACTCAGGTTTACCGATGTCAGGGTGCACGAGCACACAACTCATCAGCAGAATCAAGTGAACGGTTGACTTTGTGACTCGATCAGGTTCCCAGAAAGAGATCAGTGTGCTTTTTCTGCCTCCTGCTCTCCCTTCCCCTCCCCCTTCTTCTTACACACATGCTCTAGGGCTCCTAATGAGGCATTAATGAGATGTTAATTGCTTATGCAAATTTCAAAGAGTAGACAATGAAGGTTGTTGTACCAGGAGTTTAAGGGCCATATCTTCACTCTGAACGTTTGCAGAATTCCCATTACCATTAATTGGAAATACATGCATTCCGCAAGTGGCGAGAAGGCGAGAGCGCATTATCTCCAAGCACTTAGGAAAATGCCCAACAGAAAGGTTAATGGCTGTACGTCTTGCCATTCATCCTCTTTTTAATACACACCTGTATGAGATAGCATTCAAACAGCTTACCTGTCCCTGCTAGAAGATGATGGGAAGGAATCAGGTTGGGGAATCCAGTCAATACCAAATCTGAATCACTGATTCATTTCAGAAACTCAAATGCTTCAAATAGCTCAGATCGATTCAGAATGTTTCTCTGGTTCAGTCTGAATGTATGAATCTGAACTGATGCAGGAAAGCCATTTCAGTGCACACAAAGAAGAATCCATCGGTAGGATTTCAATGCCACAATTCAGTTTTTCAAATGTATTCAGAAAGCATGATCAAAAGGCCATCAACTCTCTGAACTGAATGTTTGGACAATCTGAAGTCTGTCTCTTTGCTGTGTTGGATCCCAGGAAACTCAAGAGCCTCTGATCATTTCCTCTTGGGTGTCAACCATCTTTCAGCTCCTTTAGAAATTTCACAATTAGGCAAAATTCAATGGTAAACGTTCCCCTGTAGTACGAACTTTTGCAGAGATTTGCTCACCAGTTAAAAACTTATAGGAACATGTGAACCTCCCAGATGAAATTGGAAGGCATGGGAAACTCCAGATCCTATGGATTCTGGTGAGAAGTTAGGAACAGATAAGGATGATAGACCTTGACTTCGGCAACTGTCGCAATTTCCAGGGAGGGAAGAGAAGGAAAGGAAAATTTGGCAGGTAGGTTCAGACAGGTAGCTTAGCGTGGAATGTGAGCCCAAGCTAAGCCCATTGCAAGTTTCTGAATTTTCCTGGCCTTATGACATAGTCCAGAGAGGGAGAAAGAACACAGATGTAAGAATTGGCATGACCTAAAATGACATGATTTTTGAGAACTAAATTATAGTTGATCCATGTGTTAGGAAAGCATTGCTATTACATAAAAAAGGCTCTTTGCCAAATTGGACATACTCCAAAAGTGTGGATTTCAGCTCCCATAAACCATAGCAATGACCATCTTGGGTGAAGAATTTTAGGAATTAAAACCCACACATATGGAAGGCAACCAAATAGGAGAACCCTGCTTGAAAGTGCACAGATCATAAATCAAAGGCAGGAAAAGCGATGAAGAGGTCTTCTTGAACTTATCTCCGGTAGTGCCAATGAAAACCTCTCCTTCTGGAAATGGACCGGGAAGGCATGTCTTTCTAACAGTGAAACACATGCTTCCGATTTAAATCCAGGAACATACACACAAAAATAGCCTGTGCCCCAGGTGATTAAACTTTGGAAAGCATTATTTTCCTTGTCTCCTCACTGCCAAAACCAATTCAGCTCCCTTGGAAGGACTTGCATCTTAGAAACAGCAGAAACAACGGTCATCTACCCCCACCTGAAAGCTCTAAGTCAGGTTAATAGACCAAGGCTGAGCAGATCCGAGATGAAATCCATTCTCACCTATGGAAAGCCACGGGATGATTTTTGAGGTCAATCATCATCTCTTGACCCAACCTCATTTGCCAGGCAGTTATGGGGATATTACTACAGGACGGAGTAATATTCTTTCTCCCTTATGCTTCTGGAAGAAGGAATGACATAAATTGTTGGAGTGAAGACCACACTGGGCGGCCTGGTCATTCTCTATTTTTCTTTTCTCTTTTCTTCTCATTCCGGGAGGTTGCTCTGGCATATTTCTTTTCCATTTCTTTCTCTTTTCTCAGAAGAATTAAGGTACAATTAGGACAGGACACAACCTCCACTGATTTTATTTTAAAATTAGAGAAGATACACAAGGTGTAGAGCTCGCATTGTCCCATGCTGCAGACCTGAAGATCTATGATCAGTAACCCATCCTAGTGGTGTCACTGGAGCTAACCCTTCAAAGCAAAGCAGTAAAGTTATTTTAGTGTTTTTTCCCCCCACTAATAGTCAGGAAACTAACAAAGCCCAGTCTTTCTTACTACTGGAATTATTAAAAATAAAGCCAAATCTGAGAGATCTATTATTTACCTTCTCCCACCAGCATCCATTCCCCAAGGTACAGTAGTGTAAGAAAAAGAGGTCTCATTGTACAGTTAAGGGCCATTGTAAAAATAATAGGAAATACATCAGTTCTCACTTCTTCACCGCCTTTCTTCCATTAACATTTTTGGGAAATTGCAAGCTTCCAGAAGCAAGCTGGGACATGTTGCTGAATTCAGACACACTCACCAGCAACCACTAGCAATCATATGCTTCTGAAAGTCTGAAAATGTAACCTGGCTATAACCACAGTAGTGCAATCAGTGGAATATATATATATTTTAAAAAAAATATAGTTGCAGTTCAAACCTCTTAGCTGATCCCCTGAATCACAGAGGCAGCGGGTCTGAACAGGATAAGGAAAAACTGCATTTTGTTTGGAAGGAGAGGAGAACTGATCCACACTGTCATCTTCCTAAATACGTGGCTGTGTGAGAGCCATTTTTCACTAACTGTTATAGCTTGCTTTGATTTCTTTTGCAGATGTTTTAGCTCTATCACTGAGTTTGGTGCACAGGTGCCCACCTTTCGTGAACTCGATCTTGACAATCCAAACCGACTCTTCCAACTGACTCACGCCTTTGAGTAAGTTCTTGAGCAATTGGCACAGCCCTATTAAATACTGGGGGAGCAATCACAGCAGTCCAATTTCATTGAATATAACTTTTATTACATGCCTATGGTTGTAGATCATCCCCCACCACATCGCTGAAAGTCTAACAGAGATCCTTGATCCCAAGCCAACCCCTGGTTTAAAATAGCCCCCCATCACACATGGAGGGTTAACACTACAAGTGCAGCAATCACTCTCATGAGTAGAATGATCAGACGATGATGATAGAGGACGCTTCGCCCTCCTCTTCCTCTCTCTTACGTGGGATCCATCCTTACCTTGATAGCGCTCAGTGTTCATAACAAGCTTCAGAAGTCTTCCTGCAGTCCTCTGAGCAGAGCTAAGTAGAGGGTTAATGCTCTCTTTGACCTTTGCATGGCAAATTCTTGCCTTCCCTAATTTCAGCATCATTAGCAACCCCGTAAGTTTTGAGAATCTTTCAGGGCCCCAAAAAGGAGCGACGATCATCTGCTATGCTTGCTTAGTGACCCGTAAAATGAAATGGCAAAGGAGGTATTCCACATGCTATCAATCCCCTTGTTAAGGAAGGCCCAAGATTATAGAAAGAGATTGATAAATCCTGCCATCGCGAGAAACCCTCTCTTAAATATTGACTTGACTAAGCACAATTGATTAAAAATCCTCTCTCTTGTCTTCCTCTTCCTTGCAAAGTTTCAATAGCAATTAGAGCCAGTTCCATTGCTTCAAGATGCATCCGCCACATTGATCCAAATATCTATTAATTATAGTAAAAAGTAAGCTTCGGGGCATAATCCCCTTTACACTGTTACAGATGACACCAGAGGCCCCATTGATCTGGCTGGATTCGAGAGTACATCTTAGGATCCAAAGGGTTAAAATATTCTATAAATGCCTAAACCTCTTCAGTGGTTCGCATTATTATTGATATGGGTAATACCACAGCATCATCCATATCAATGGCAACCAAGTGATACGGAAAGAACATTTGGAGAATAGAGATTTGCTTTTTTGCTATGATGAATAGAATAGAGTTTTTCCGTTTTGCTCATGATGATGAATAAGCTTGTTGGTATACTAATTTTATGGCCAACTTATGTGCCAAGATTAAAAGATTACGCTTCCCATGTCTGGCCTCCAACTCCACCAGCCTCCTGAAATATATGAATATGGAAAACTCTTAGAACAGCAAGAGAACTCCAATAAAACAAACACATTATATTAAATGCATTGGACTGGATCCAGGCTTAGCCATGATTAACATGTCTCGGGAGTTACAAAGCTGGGTACAAATGGACTTTTGAAATACTACGGATGAATGGGCAGAGAAATTGCATGGATGATTTCGCCAGATTCCCCTGGGGAAGGAGAAATTCTCCAGGAGATTCACAAGGGCAGACTTCCAATGTCGGTGACGGATCAGAGAGCAACTCAGTGCTATATAGCTGTATTGATATTGTTGCACCAAAGGGAAAGTAATTCCACCCAGCACAGCACCTTTCACCCAGGTAGATGATCCATCCATTCTTCACATCATTATCTTGCCTTGATTTAGCGTCTATGGGTTGATATTTACCCAGCTCATTATAGAAGTATTTTCGCAAGCAGATGCTTTTCAGGAAGTTTCTCCTCCTTTACCACTTGGCATACAAAAGGGGAAGAGAGAGAAATTAAAGGGCCAATATAATTGAAGCAATATGTGCCAACTCAACAGAGGAGAATTTCTATATGTTCTATTAACGGACAGAATATTTTGTCATCCTTTGTCAAGGCAATGCTTCCCAACTCAACATAGAAGAAGCATTCCGATGTGTCCTATTAATGATCAGATTATTCTGTCCTCCCTCATCCTTCTCTTCTTCCCTGAGCCTTGAAAAAAAATTAGAATAAATTGTGTATCATATCACCAAGCCTTCGAAGAATCTGGGGCCCTGATGGTTAGGAAAACAATTTTCATCACCATACATTTCATCTCCCGGGAATGCTTTGGTGAGCAAGAAAGCTTTTTATGATGTAACAAAAAGAAAAACAAGGAGGAAGATTATTAGAACCAATCTTGGCAACAGCTTTCGGTGATAAAGGTTAACCAATTTAGGATGGCAGTTCTCTGACAGAGCTCTAGAATAAGTCTTTCATTGCTTTAGGACTAAATGCTTTGCTTGGGTTCAGGAAAGGAAAAAAAAAAGAGATTGATTTTGTTTGCCTTTTGATTAAGAGAACAGGGTTTGAACATGAGAATCCAATTAGAAGATTGCAAGGCAGGCGGTGGAAAGAGAGGAAGTCAGGCTGGGGAGGGGAGCAGGAAAAGAAATAAAGAGAAGAAAAGTGAATAAATCGACTGCAAATATATCGCGAGATAAGATGTCTCCACCAGCTTCCATTAATTTTAACCAGTTCTTCTACTTTATTTTAGATTGACTTAAGGGGGAACAAAAAAGCATTTATTTACCTCATGCCTTCAGATAATTGGGGAGTAAACATCAATTTACATGACAGTGGGATTGTTTCATCTGTTCTGAGCCCGTGTGCAAAGTGGCTCAGTGTATAATCATTATTTAATTTGGTCTGAAGCAGAGGAGGAGCAGATTTTGAGATGTTGGAAGAAGCCTCCTTTCGGCGGGCATAACCAGGCCGCAGAAGGCTAAAAAGGACCATGCAAGGCAACGCCTCTGGGGCAAATTATTCTAGCATGTGGGGCCAACATGTAATGGTCTGTGGGAATGACCTTGGGAGACAGGAGGGAGAGCCGCAGATGGGACAACTGGCATGTGAAAGATGTCTCAGCCCACAGAAGGAGGGAGGGCGTGGGAAACATTTCGGAAGGGATCCTCCCTAGTTTTCTGGAGAGTAAAAGGAGAGGAGGGGAGAAATACTTTCAAGATTCTGTTAATGTAACCTTACAATAAAGACAGAGCTAGTATTCCAGGTTGTGCTTCTTGTCAGGACTACATCGCAGGGCTAACACAACACGAAGAAGAATTACCTTCAAACACCTGCTTCTTCATATGCAGAATGAATCTTCTTGAGGTGCATCATGGATCAGGCAGATTCCAGATCCTACCTGGAGTATACAGTCCTGAAGGTATCATGAAACCAACCCACTGAGGGCTTTCAAGATCAAACCACATTTGGAAGGGGACAGGTTTCCCACTCTTGGAATACAACACCTTCTCATCCATATGAAGCTTCTGGCTAAGCAAACATTGTAAGAAACCAGTCTTCCTTGCCAAATCAGTATCTTCTGCTTAAGTGCCTTTCATATCTCCCTAAATTAACCTTGGAGGATACATCTGGGAGAAGATATACTCAAGGTCAAGATTTAGTAACAGGGGCCCATAATCTTAGTGGACTGGGACACCAGACAGCTTTCCTTTCCATTCAAGCCACATTGTACCCTTGCGCAACTGGAACAGACATAAGGGGTGGAAAGAGGTAACTGTAATGATCAGCAGGCTAGAATAGGTCTTGTATAAGGAAAGCTGGAAATGAGGGTGAGTAAACCAAGATATGCAAGTAGAGGATGCCTGCTAAAAGTCCCCCCTCCCACCCATGCCATGGGGCATGGTAAGAAAGAAAGTGGACATGATCACCCCTGCAGTCTTAAGTGGGCTGCCACACTTTTGACTTTTGACCACATGACTGCAGGGGCATGGGTCATAAGTCCATTTTTTCAGCACTGTCATAATTTCAGACAGTCACTAAATGAATGGTCATTAAGTGAGGACCACTTGTATTTCCCATTTGGGGCCAATATATCCCATGTACATTATGGTGAAGACTTCTTTAATTTCTTCCGAACATACTTCCTATGATTTGTCAAGGAGCTGGCTCTTTTCACAGACAGCAGAGAAGGTTGCTCTTGGTTGTTTATATCACAATCTCCTGAATCTCAATCAATTTGGGAAGCAATGTTTACAACTACTTTCTGAATTGAAGGCATTCAATCTTAGATACTAGGTCATGGAGAGTGATGGTAGAAATGAGAGACCACCTACCTCTCCATATTTGTGAGGTTTCACCCCACGGCCTCTAGTTCGCCACGATGTGACCCAGAAATCTGGGGTAGATTGGCTCTTGGTCTGATCCATTCCCTGGGCAATTCTTATGTTCTTAACATAAAACAGCCTAAAGATAATATTAATAGAACAGGAGAGACCTTTTGTTGAAGAAAGCTTGCAAAGGGTCAAGATATACCACCTTCAACCCAAAGAACAAGGCTAGACCGACCTCATAAATGAGAAAGAGCCATGTTGGCTTCAAGGTAACGCTGCTCCTGGCCCGTTTCCCTTCCCCCTGGATATGACCTGATTAGCCATGCCAAGCTGCACCCCCTTTGAACGTGACCATGGTCAAGCTCCCCAGCCCACAATACCGGACAGCTGCACCACTTTTGTGAGAAACGGAGAGAGCGAATTAAACAGCAATCTGCCCAGCTTGCATACAAACAGCAAGCCCTGCTGGGAGATCATCTAAGAGCAGACAAAGTCAGGAAGTCTAACCATCCTGAGCCACAGGCTCATTTTTCTCTATTAGTATGTGTGTGGGGGGCTCAGCAACAGCTGCTCCATTGTTTTAATTGGGATAATTACAGCGATCCACAAATAGAGCATTAACCTTTCGTCAGTCTGCCCATTGTGCTGCTGGAGTAGAGAGGGAGGGTTACGGGAGCCGCAGAAGGGGAACTGAGGCACAAGGCATACAGTGCAGAAACCTTGCCCCGGGTCCCACTCCACATTTTCAGAAGATACGAACTCCTTTGGGCTGAAGCAACGCATTACTCCCGCAGACCCCAAAGCGGAAGTTGTCCTATTTCAACTTGTTTTTTTTTTTTTTAAGAGTATTGGAGACTTTATGTTGAAAATGGATAAAACTGGCGATTTCGGGATGTATTGATCAAGAGGGTCTGTTTAGGGAAGAAGGGAACAATGATATATCATTTGGGAGGGTGGAGAGGGCAATTGTTATGTTTGCCACTGTTGCAAAGATCAGAAATCGCTTCTTTCTTTTCTTTTTTGTCGTCTTTCACTTTTATTTTCACACTTTTCCTTTTACGTTTCTGTAGTTTTTTATTTTTTACTTGCAATCATTTTTGTTCAAGATTATCTTATACAGATAAAACTAACACAACCTACATAAGATAAAAATATAGAAAAAGAAAAAAAATTAGAAAAATAAAGAAGTGCAGAAGAAGAAAAAAGGAAAAGAGAAGGAACCTCCCCCTTCATCCCCAGCAAATATAACCAACATTAACAATTTATCACCATCTCTTAAAATAAACCAACCACCTCTTTATCCCGTATCTCACCCCATTCTCTGTGAATGAGAATGTTTAAAGCCTCATCACTCAATCAGCAAAAGTCCATTAAGGGTTATCAGAAATAAAAACGTAACTTTTACAAACTATATCTAATAAACCACTTTGAATCTTTCCTTTTACATTTATATCTCATTTTCTATTTAAACAAATCCCCCCTACCTCATCTCTTCAAATAAACAAAACCTTGAAAACATCATCATCCGGTCCTAGTTTTTTAAACTTAAGTAAAACCTTTTTCCAGTTTGGTGTCGTGGTTAAGGCACCAGGCTAGAAACCAGGAGACTCTGAGTTCTAGTCCTGCCTAAGCCACAAAGCCAGCTGGGTGACTTTGAGCCAGTCCCTCTCTCTCAGCCCTAGGAAGGAGGCAATGGCAAACTACTTCTGAAATCATGCCAAGAAAACTGCAGGGACTTGTCCAGGCAGGGGCCAGGAATCAACACTGACTCAAAGGCACCCCCCCAAAAAAAACTTTAAAAAAAAACAGTATTTGGAGGAGGTAGAATATATGTATTGACTTTTGCTGCAAACAGCTCATTAAATCAGTGATGGGTCCCCGGATTCCCCTGCCCCCACTCCAAAGACAGCTGGGCTTGAAGCAGTGTTTGCAATTCAGAAGTTGTTGCTGCTTATAAACCAGGGTTTGCTAGATGAGTCACAACATCTCAGCTGCTCAGCGTGCATTTGCAATGAGGAATCACAACGGTTCTACGACTTTTATCAGTGTTTGTATATGAATTAAAAAAAAAACCAGTCATTTCAATCCATTCCTCTCTTGCTCACTCTCTTTCCTTCAAGGAGGGCATCCATGCCTTGAGTGGGCCCTTTATGGGTTTCCCTTGGGGGGGAGGTCAAAAAAGTCAAGTTTGTGGTCATAGAACATGTAATCAAAGTCCTGCCCCTTCTGAACATACCTATGACTGGGCTTTGATTGCGTGACTCTGACTCCCATCTTGACTTGTTTTGACCCCATTGGCAATACCCCTTCGATTAAGCTATTGCTCAGGAGACGCCCTGTGGTTAGTTTAACTAACCAGTTTTAGCTCCTTTTTAAAATTTAGCCTCTGCTCTGTTCTTAGCTTTATCTTAAGCAAGACAAGCCCCAAAGCTACCCTATATATATTCTTTATGCCTTCTACAAATGTTCTTGTCGTGTATATCAGGAGACCAACTCCTGAGTAGACACCTATAGATGGATTGATAGATGCCAGCCAGAACCTTCTAAATGGCATATTTTCAGCGCTGCATAGAACGTCCTATATCCTCATTTTACTGTTCAGAATTCCAGAGGAAAGAGTTAGTCATGTTGCCACTGCGTACAGCTCAATCAAAAATCCGTTTATATCACCGATTGGCTTATTCCATTTCATTCACGATTTAGGGAAACATGTGGAAAGTAATGGATTTCTCTTTAAACGAGAGATTGTGCTTCTGTGATTTGACTTGCGTTTATTGAGTTTGCTGCACGGTATTTTACTCAGGGATATGAAAATGAATAAAGAAAGAAATATTGGACGCCAGATATAAGCTCTGACAGACGTGGTGAATTTTCAGGGACTTGGTGCCTTTGGGAAATGCTCATGGATTGGTAGAAGTCTTTATGAATTTGGAACCCCCGGGGCTTGATTGACTCACACTTCTAAATCATGAAGTTGATTATTTGGTTTTGAACTCAGCACAGGGGTGGGTAAATTCAGGGGTGTCTGCAGGGAGGGGGGTGTCCAAAAAGTCAAGAGACTGTTGGTGTAAGAGGAGAACAAGCCTCAACCTGCTGCTATCAGACCCATTTACTTCCTTGGTGTGATATTTTATCTTGAGAAATTGCATTGAGTTCTTGGTTTGGACAGCTGAGACTCCAAAGACTCTGTTTTGTTGACAACCCCTGTCCCTGAATGCTCAAAGGTCTGGGGAGAATAAATTTTGGCAAGTTTTCTACATCTTTGGACAGTCCCATTTTGCTTTCTGTTACTCACTGGTCAGTTCCCCACTTCTCTGTCTATAAGGGCCCCTTCCATAGAAAGCTACAGCCAGGCACTTATTTACTGTATTGTAGGGCTCCTGTCGCATGGTTGTAGCTACCATCTTGACTTTTTTGACCCCCCTCCTTGAAGACATCCCTGGACAAGGTAAAACATGACTTTTCTTACCCCTCTGTGAACCTGTTTGGGTAACTCGCAATGCCAAGGAGTGTTCTGCCCAAATGTCTTCATCCCTTTCCATCTATCTTCCCATGCCTACCACCAATTCAAGCCAATGGCTCTGACTACTCACTTCACTACCACTGAAATCCTAAAATCCTCTGGGGCTTGGCCAAGCCTGAGGACAACTTCATCCACAAGAGTTCCCAAATTTTCCTGCAGCAACCAGATGTCCCATGAATCCTGCATGAGAAGATGGATTGCCTCTCAACGATGAGCTTTGAGAACAGCTGAAATTCACACCCCTTTTTACCTTGTATCATCCTCTACCATCTTTCCCATGTTACTATCACTTCATTATCTTCTTATTCTCAGCAAGGAGCATTTGTTTTAAATAAAAAGGATCTCATTTGCATTCCTACGGACCTGTGAGTCTCTTCCTTGTCCTTGCTATAAAGCAAAGAATTCATTTGGGGTTATCAAGAAACACTGGGATAGCAAGTGGGATTCGAAGCCATATATTTCATCTCATGGCAACAGATCATGGGTCCTCTGAGACCAAGTGCTAAAAATTAGTCCCGTGGCTTTCTGCCATTAGAAGAAAGAAAAAAATCACAAAATCTAGAAGAACAATCCCAACATCTCAGCCATCACTTATGTGTGACTATGGCCCTGCCATTGTGACATTTGACCTTCAAAAAACATTGAGTACATCTCCAAACTCTGGAGAAGGATTGTGTGTTGGGTAAACCATGGTTTGGTATGATACACAAACCCAGTTATCCAGGTAAGGGGAAATATTTAGTGGAACTTTGGCCTATCTTGAAAAAAGGTAAGCAGATTTGAACCTGGTTAATAGTTTGAGGGGAGATCACCAGAAAATCTCAGGAATGTTGACTAGAATGGGACATTGAAAATTAATCTCAGAAGAAGACAACAGCCATCCACTTACACATACTGCTACCGAGAAGATTGCATAGACAGGAATTGAGTTTAGCTTGAATGAAATGTTACTTTTTAACACCCCATCAAAATATCCACATCACAAAGCCAGGATGCATTGACAACTAACTTTCCGCCTTTTAATAGGATCCTTCCTCTAAAGAATGCTTTATTTATTTATTTATTTATTTATTTATTTATATTTCAAATTTAGATACGCCCATCTCACAAAAAGTGCCTATATAGATCAGAAGAGGTTAAAATGAGGGGTGAGAGGACAAATTCTAAATATAGACGAAACTTCAACATGCCCACTTCTGAATTGCAAATTTTATGTCTAAATAGGCATACCTAAAGAAGCCGTTCTATTTTGCTCTCCTGGTTGTTAAAAGGAAAATAACCATTTTGGGGTAGGTGGAGGAAGATCTGCCTAGAACTAGAAGCTCCTGCCCAATCCTTTCCTTTGCTTCATATTCATCATTGCAAACAAAATGTATGCTGTCTCAAATCCTCAGATGTATTGGGGTTTTCATTCTCTGTTTTCCCCATTGCTGTACCCAAGATCTGTGGGAGAAATTAAATTTGCCTTCACCATAATTTAGATAACAATTCATTTGCACAAACAGGAAACTGGCAAATTGCTCAAACAACGGATTGAGCTTGGTCCTTCATTATCATTATATAAAAGGATTGCATTGCATTGGTTGATCTTCATTAATTTTGTCTCTAATCCCCAAATGGAAACAATCAGTGTATGGAGAAGATTGAAAGGCTGTCTGCTGCTAGCAAAGGTTCTGTTAGAAAGAAACAATCTTTGGGGGTTGATGTGTTGTGCAATTACCACTCAGAACATCACACATTATTCTGGAAGAACAACGAACCGTACTAAGGAAGCTGGATGAGGAACACAACTACACACAACCATTGATGAGTCACAGCATTTTCTCTATGGCTTGCCAAAGAAATCCCAAATACACCTGCAGATCATGCTGTGGAGGCTCTTCCTGTGAAGGATGGGAGGACCCAGAAGGCGTCCTTCTCAATCATAGCCCTGCTCTGGAACACCTTGGCTCCCAGGGTCGGGATGGTCCCTCCTCGGTTATCATTTCAGAAGAGCAGAGGTTACCACTTGCTTGGTGGAACTTTTGAAGTGGGGTTGAGTTGCTGGGGTTGAGATGATGCTTTATGCTTTTAAGGAAGTTTTGGATTGCATTTTGTTGTACCATAGGATGTAGGCCACCTAGAATCTAAGATGCATCAGCAGAGTCTGCAGGATCTTCCTGCTGTCGTCAGGATGCTGTTGCACCACAAGGTCTGCTTCTGTTGGGCAGGTGTGTGACATTTTAATGCAGGTAGGGAAAAGATGGGGCTTGCACTGTAATGTTTTGATGCTCCTTTCATCAGTCTGACTCCCCTTACCCCTACCCCTCCAAGAGCATTGGATGACAAGTCTCTGAAAATCAAATCAGACAATAAAATAAAATATTACTGTCTGAGCATTAATGGAAGCTTGGTCTAAACCAACCTGAGACCATGAAGCTGGAGTTCATTTAGATATTCTTAGTTTGCAGAACTTCCGTTTCTTGAAAAGGGATTCAACTTAGAGATATTTTCTCTTCTGTATTTTCTCATAGCTTGCATCAGGATAAAATAGTTGCACAGATGTTTGTCAGGGAAAGACTTTACAAAGCAATCCTATATTTGTCTCCTTAAAAGTACTGACTAGCCACCTCCAAGTGACCCTATCTAAAGCTCTCACAAGACATTAAGCCAGAATGCAATTTGCTTGGCTTTAGATTTGAACTAAGAAACCCCCAGCCATTGTGGCTTGTTGATTTCTTAGATATGTGTTTATATGGTATTTTTAATATGTTTTTAAATTATTTATAGTTTTTAGCCATCTTGGAGAGAATTGTATTTCTTCGTTTTTATTGTGAGCCGCCCAGAGTCACCCGTGGGGGAGATGGGCTGCATACAAGCCAAATAAATGAATGAATGAATGAATGAATGAATGAATGAATGAATGAATGAATGAATGAATGAATGAATATGTTTGACTCTCAGCAATTTTGTTTCGAACCCCCCTTTCCTCCAGGACTCAGGGATCTACTAATTTTAGAAAATTACAGCAACCACCTTGAGAGAGTGATGGACTAGCCCAAAGTCATCCAGGGAGTTTCTGGGACTGAGGGTTGGGCACAGTCTGAATCTCCTTGGTCCTAGGCCAGCATCCTAACTGCTAACTGTCTTATTCTGTAAATCATGTTCCCAAACAAATCATGGCTTAGTCAGGGAGTGAATCCAGCGACCTTCTCATAAGCACATTTAAAAACGTGGTCCCATTTCTAATCCATCTTTCGTGTTGTGCAATGGAAATGTGTTTTTAAATGTGTTTATCTCCTTGTACGTATGCTTATCCTCTATAAGTTCTTTGTTGTTTTCCAGAAACACCCTTTTTCTCTCTATTCCACGTCCCGTAAAACTCTCTATTTCCCTCACACCAAAGTGTCTCCAGCCTCATTAGCATAAGTCACTCCAATGATCTTGGCGGATTTCAAAGAACCTTTTAGATCTGGTGGAAAGAAGTTTTAACTCATCTCTGTGTGCTTCAGATCTTTGTCAAGTGGGCCCAGTCAAAGACTTTTTAACAGAAAAAGAAATAATTATACAGAGCATTATTAAGCTTTAGATTTCCAGTAATACTCACCTCTCTCTGTCTTTGGGTACGTGTGAGAGAGAGAACAAGACATACAAGATGACAGTGTGACAAATTGTATCCAAATATCCTTGATGCAGCAATCATGGTGTTGGAAAGATTGTTCCTTCCCATTGTGATTGGAATCTCAAACAAGACTTAACAGCATGGTGATCAAAGGAAGGTCATATTCTATCAACTTGGCCATTTTGATAAAGATACCTTTTAGAACCCTTGATATCTATGTTTATATCCATATATTTCTGCAGACTGAAACCGATTTTCAAAATCCATTAACAACCATTATGATTCAGTTATCCAGATTCTGCTGTCATTTGGGGGTGGAATGATCTTCACTCATCCCCAGCTGCCTTGACGGCTCTTTGGAAGGACCATGCCTTGACAGTTATATTTTTCATATAATGAAGAAGGGGTGGTCTGGATACCTGGAAGTAGGTGTTCTGAAGGAGGGGAGTATCACCAAGAAGAATAACACCAGGCGCCTTGAAGACAGCTTCCTGTTGGTGGTGGGACCTTTAGCAAATCTTCTCTCTCATGTCTTTTCAGGCAGGCAGATTCATGGTGGACCTGCCCACCTGACTCCACCTTTGATCTGTGTGTCCTTCCATGTTTTTCTGTATAGCATACTCCCTACATCAGAGGTGGAGAATGAACCTGTAGATGTAACCTTCAGTATCCAGCACCATGGGCCATAGTGGTGGAGTTTCTGGCAACTGTAGCTCAGCCACATGTTGAGTTCCACAGGTTCCCCAATTTTTTCCTAAACCCAGCAAAGCCAATGGTTGTTCAGAAATGAAGTCATGGGGAGGAATCAGGACCATGTCTGATGATCCTGCCCATGTCTATCTTGCTTGAGCAGGTGACTTTTTGAATATGCAACTATTTGGGATTTCCCATCCAGATTATTTGCCCTGCTTCCAACAAAGGTGGGCAGCTACTTTCTTGTTGAGGGTCAAATTCCCTGGGGAGAAATCTGGGGGGGGGGGTGTCATATTTGGGTGGAACTTAAAGAAGAAGGGAGGAACAAAACTATCTTTGCTTTCTCATACCTTCTGTTTCCCCCACCTTCTTTCCCATGCAGCAGGCTGAGATCTTGCAGTTTTTAACTGCAACTTCACTGAAGGCTTCTGAAGTTTGAGCAGGGCTGGAGAAGCTGAATGAATTCCAACACCTCCTCCTTCTGCAGATCCTGGAGCCACCTCTCTGATCACAGCTACTGATAATTTGTGGCAGGATTTCTTGCCCTTTTGTAGTGGGACATATTCAAAGCTGCAGGGCAGTGTTTTTCAACCTTGGTGAGCTTAAGGTGGGTGGACTTCAACTCTCAGAATTCCCCAGCCAGCCATGCTGAGAGTTGAAGTTCACCCACCTTAAACTTGCCAAGGCTGAGAAATACTGCTGTAGGGAAACCCATACATAGTTAGGAAAAGGAACATCCTCCAACTCCTCCCCCTCCAATGATCCAAGAAACACCCCAGAAACTCCTGGCTCTATCCACTTACTGTGTATGTATTTATTATCCATCCTGCTTGCTCAAAAAATTCTCCTGAAGTTGCCCACTTCAGAAGGATCCTAAGGGAGGTGTACTTTGTGCAAAGCAGCATATTACATCATAGAATATCTGAATTGTTATTCCACCCCCTCCGTGGTAAGGCTGGAACATCTGAGTCCTTTACAATCGGCAGATGATATCTGTGCAAAAATGACAAATGGTTTTGTTCATGATGTGGCCCACTGAAAGATGTTGATGACTTAGGCAATGTACTCGTTCGTTCCTTCATTACTCAGCTATGGGCAAAGGCTCACGTTTGGAGAATTGTAGCTTGGCTTGCAATGGTTCACAGTGTAAGTTGTGGATCAGCCTGGTAATGCTTTGCTCTTTATTAATGATCTCCTGGAAGAGCAGCCTTGGGACTCCTCCATCACCACATAACAGGGCAGTTATTTCCTGTGGACATCCTACATTTGCTAATAGGGCTTTCATAAATTAAAAGGTTCAGCAGAAACAGTGCTGATAGTGGGGGCTGATGGTCATTTACATTATCCCACTGTTCCCCTTATTATAGGCGAGCAGGCTGTCAGTGGTAGCTATTAAAGGTCAACCATCTTGACAAGTCAACACAACAAGACAATGGAGGAGGAAGGTCCAAAGGAAAATGGCTTCACGGATTCCTGAAATGAGGAGCAGGGGGAATGTGGAACACAGCACGGTTGAAGCAAGCCATACATCTCCCACCCGGACTCACTTTTGCTTCTGTGGTTATAAATAATTCAGCTCGGAAGAATTAAATTGCCTGCTCTCTTCCTGTGTTCACTGGAACCAGGAGATTTTTGCCATCTATTTCTGCTCCAGGAAACCTTCTGGCAACCTTCAAGATCTAGGGTGGGTTGGGCTAGATGGAGTGATTAAAATCTCTTTTTGAAGAATGGAACTTGAATGCTCAGCTTCCTTGTGTACTCTTCTCACTGAGGGGATAGATGTAGAGATGCTCGTAGGTCTGGGGCATTTGACAGAAAGCAAAAGGGGCACTTTGCTAGGTTTTTGTTCAAACTTTTGCAGCTGTTTTCCAGATTTGTTGTAATAGTTGGTCTTGACTCATCACTGCAAGTAGCCAAGCATGGGAGATTAAAAACAAACACACCTCCAGTGTTCTGAGCAGTGATCTTAACCATCAGTGAACCCCCAATGGAATGCTCTTTGGAAGCATGGAATGGTTGCCTTTCCAGAAATCGACTTGATGCTTGATAGTCTGGAGTACAAGTCTGAATTGAGCCACTTCAGAATGATATGCAGGATACCGGTCTTCCTTTTGCCTCACTTATGTGCCATTTCTGGGGCATAGGAAGTCCAGGCCATGGGTGAGTGGGTCAAAATCTGCCAAATCACTAACACGATGATGTTACCTAGTCAGGTCATGAAACGTCACCAAGCTCAGAGAGCACCAAGGACTCCACAGTTCAACCCTGAGCTACAGAGAATTTCTTCTGTTGGAATGCTTTGATCATGATACCATTTCTGCCAGATGGCAGATGTTGACCATTCCTCCCCCCATGGATGCTGCTGGCCCAGGGTGAACATTCCTGCACACAGTTCCCTTATTATGAAACTCTGCTTTTTGAGTTGCATCCAAGATCTTCAGTACATCTCCCCCAGTTATTAAACAAAGTTCCTAATTGGATTTTTTTTAAAAAATATAAAATTATTTCTGGCTTTGCTAAAATAAAACTGGCTCTATTCACATTGCCCAGCAAAGTGCATAACTCTGGGTTTATTAGCTTACCCAGTGATCTGGCACCAGGGTAACATCTCCATAGGTGTCCCAGTAAAAGCTACAATAATGTCATGATTACACAGCTTCACTTTCCCCCTTCTGCAGACACCCATGGATAACCCAACTACCTTTATGTCTCACAGTTTACCTTTTTTGTGTATTTAGGACAAAATCTGTGGTAGCCAGATCAAGGTTAGATCCACCAGGGATTGGATGGGGGTAGATGGAGTTCTATTTCTACCAACTTGCAAAAATAAGAGAGAGGCCTAACTTCAAATTAACCTTCTCTTCCAAGTTTGGACCATATAAGTTAGGTGACTAACCCACCAAACAGTCTGAGTTTGTGGGTTTGGCAGACTTTGATTGTAACCCCCAAATGACTGTCTTTTAGTGTCTTTTAGTGACTTGTTTGTGTGTGTTAAATCTGGCTTGATAGTTGGCAGTTCACTCAAGGGAGGAATATATGGAGGGACAGAGTCTATCTGATGATGTCATATGACCACTAGAGTCCTACCATTGCTGTAACCAAACAATATCTTTAGCCCCCAATAGGATGTTCTTTCTACTATCTTGGGAAAAGGAACACTTGAGGTTTACTCATCTGGGATCAAGGCCATCTTTTTTTCCAGAATTCCAAAACCGCAGAAGAAATTCAGAAGAGTATCAAGGGGAAGGCAGAAAAATCAGTTCAACCTCTGTAACAAAACACTGTCTATGATGGAGGGGATGTGACTAGAAAAGCAAAATATGAGCCAATTTATTTCTCCACATGAAAAGGATCCCCCCACCACTCTCTCTCTCTCGAACAGTAATAATGACAGATTGTACAGTGAATAGTGGCACACACCATCACAGTGCTTGACAGGAAAAATTCCAAAGCTGATATTGTTCAGACAGACTTGAGCTCAGTGCCACATAAACACTGGAGTTACATTTTCTTGGGAACTCTCCCCCCTCCCCTTCTGATGTTTGCCATCTCACTTTGCATGTTTCCCTGCACACAATCTAAACCAGATCCTTCCTGTTATGCAGAAATGGAAAAAGTCAATCAAGCGTGTGGAAGAAAAGCAAGCTTTTATTGGAAAATGGAAAGTTCCTCTTTAAAAAAAAAAAAAAGTCCATGTTAGAAATCAGCAGCAACCATAGGTATTTGGTCCTCTCCAATCATCGTGGCCAAAAATCAATAGTTCTCTTGACCACAGACTTGTAGGGTTGGAAAGATGTCCTATTTTTGGATGTCTTCTACTCCAACCTCCCTCCAGGGCAGGAATCCTCAGACCATCCTTGACAAATGCATGTCTAACCTTTGGTTGAAATCATCTAGTGGTAGTGCATCTGTGACTCCAGGAGCTGCTGTTCCACTGCTTAATAGCTTTCACAGTCAGGAGACTAACTTTGTAGAAGACACCTTCCAATTTGTATCTTGAAGAGCCCAAGGGACTTTAGCATCTCAGCAGCTTCCAGTGAATGTTGGCAATAGAAGCTAGATAGACTGAAAGTTTGACTCCATAGGAGACAAGTTCCTCTTTACCTAAGAAAGGCCCCTAGTTTGACATCTCCAGTGGGAATGAAAATATTCCTGCCTGAAACCTTGGAGAGCAGATGTCACTCACAGCTGGCAATGGAGGTCTAATGGACAAAGGGTCTGACTTGATAGAATGGAAGTTCCTACAGAAGGCCCCAGGTTTAATCCTTGGCATCTCCAGGAAGGGCTGGTAAAAGCTCTGCCTATATCCCTACAGAACATCTACTAGTCAGGGTTCAGAACACTGGGCTAAATGAATCAAAGATGGGATTTAGTAGAATTGAAAGCTGAATGGAAGAAGATGATGTGGCCATTCACTTGGATCAAATCCCCCAACTATGATCAAGATATCTCCCCTGCCAGGTAACTAGGAACGTTGTAGGAACTTGAGGCTGGAGACCACCGCTGTAGGTTAAAACTATGGAGCCAGACCCAGCAGTGCACATAAACCCAAAGAAAGAAAGGACGATGTCATCTACTGCTTTCCAGTTCTATAAAATTCTAAATAATTGATCATTCACAAGGATTTGTCCCTGACATTTTCTTTGGTTTTTATGTAGAATGTAAAGTGCCAACCTTCCAATGCTAACCAAGTTTTATCATCAAACTCTTCTGATTCATTAATAAAAAACACAGTTCATGTTCTTCTCTGACAAATGTGCAGTCCTCAGAGGTTTGGCTTAAGCTGGTATTTATAATTCAAGCAGTAATGAAAAAGGAAATGAAAATCCTTATAATTTATCAAAAGAATGAAAAATTCAGTTGAAAAATGGGGGAGAAAATAAGGGATCAATCCACTGGGAATTGTGAAAATTACTTTACAAGTGTCCCCCCTTCAAAAGATGGAGTTATTAGTTGTTAGTCATTTTTTCCCCGTTCCACCCTGATATTCCTAATTCATAATTGCTATAAAAAGGGGGGGGGAAAGCCTATTATAGACAGATGTGGCATTTATCTTAACAGACCTTTTTTTTTTAATGGATTTTTTTTTCTGCCAATATTTTTTTCTTCCTCTCAACAGGCAAAACTTGAGTCCCATCAACTTCAATTTAAAAATTAGTGTTATCAAGAGAAACAGAAGGAGAACTAATAATAGCCTGGTACAAATAATCTCCCCACATTTTATTACCTTTAAGAGTATTCTGGGAAGAATGTTTTCATATTCTGAATTAAGCCTGAATTTCAATTTTTGTATAAATGCATACTTAAAGGATGACTGTGAGGGAAGGGGTAAGGATAAGGCAGTTAGGGGACTTTCATGCTTATAAAAAGTTGCTCATTCCAGTGGTTCATCATCATCTGGAAAAGAAGCTCTATGCTTATCCTGGGTTGTGGACTGACATTCCCAAGTTAGTCCTGTCTCAGACCAGGGTCCAGAGCACAGCGCACATTATGGCTTCTCTTCCCATGCACCTAACCAAGGAGCCGCAGCTGAAAAAGAACACCGTAACAATGTTCTCAGAAAATGCTATTAGAAAATGTTCATGTCAATTCTGATCATGTTAAGCTGTTAGTGAAAAGGTAGAATAGAGCCAGTTTGGTGTAGCGGTTGAGGCACCAGGCTAGAAACTGGGAGACCCTAGGTTCTAATCCTGCCTTAGGCATGACGCTAGCTGGGTAACCTTGGGCCAGTCACTCTCTCTCAGCCTTAGGAAGGCAACAGTGGCCAACCACTTGTGAAATCTTGTCAAGAAAACTGCAGGGACTTCTTCGGGCAAGCGCCAGGAGTCAACACAGAGGAGAAGGAGAAGGAGAAGGAGAAGGAGAAGGAGAAGGAGAAGGAGAAGGAGAAGGAGAAGGAGAAGGAGAAGGAGAAGGAGAAGGAGAAGGAGAAGGAGAAGGAGAAGGAGAAGGAGAAGGAGAAGGAGAAGGAGGAATAATTTTAATAAATAGGGGCTACCAGAGTGCAACCAACTCTGAGACTTCTTCAATGCTTTGCTGAGTTCTTAACCCTTGGAACATAACAGATCGCTGTGTAAATCTAAAACTGGTACCTCACATAAATAGCAAACTGGAAAAATAGAACAAGGGAGAACCTTCTGAATAGAGGCTGGGAGGAGGAATATTATGCCCAGTCTAACCATATGTCTCTGTGGTACAAAACAGGTATGCCTAAAAGGAGTGCCTTTGTTGATGTCTAAGCAGGCAACCCCAGCTTGAGCTGGAAGACAAAGCCCTTGGGGCTCTGTGATCTATACCTCCAGCTCAGTCTTTGCCAACATCCCCAGCTGTTGAGGCTAAGGAGGTTAACTTAATCCCTAAATTGGAATGACCACAGCCATTTATCACACCTGATTGTGAAGGCCCAAGGTCAGGTTAATATCCTCACCATCAGCTTTCAGTAACAACCAAGAATCAGGTAGATGTTGGCCAGACAACCCAGTTCTTTCTTCCCAAATCAGAAGCTTGGCATTTATTTTCATTTAGCAGGAGAGCTTCCAGAACATCTAATCAGTTTACTTGACAGTCCCATAAGAGTCTTTTCTTAAGATTACTATTAGTGTTGTATTACTACTTTACAGTGGCTCATGCTTTAATACACTCAGGGTAAAGCATATTATTATTCTTAGAATATGATTTCTTTCATATGTAACACAGTGTTTAATATAACTCCAGGAGAAATCCTGCCTCTTTCCATTTCAGAAAAGTACAATATTCATACATTCATGGGTGTTTGTGTATATATGTGTATGATCCTGGTGCGCGCACACACACACTGCTTAGTTTATTCCATAGGTAAAGAGTTTTTGTAGGCTTCTGAGGTGCTCTTTAATGAAACTACAGAACTGCAATTGGGTTAGCATCTTCAGCCTTCAAAAGAGCTTGACATTTACCTATGTAATTCTCCACTGTGGAAACATTTCTGAAAAATCACCTAAGACATTCTTGGGAGTACTTTCTTTTCCCCAGGAGTGAAAGAAAAAGAATGGGGGATGATTTAGTTTGAGCCACATTAGAACAAGCCACCACACAGCCTTGTAATAGTATTCCAGAAGTGAAGCTGTGTATAGAATAAGTCAAGTGAGGGTTATTGCTCCGTTCCCTTAATCTACAAGCTTCCAAAATGGAAGTCAAAAGGCAAGTGAAGGGCCCCATTCCCTCATTCAGCAAATTCAAAGCTGGCAAGGAAGGGATGGGCAAGTTGTGTGAAGGACACCTTAAATTCCCTCACTCAGCAGGCCCAGCAACGAAAGAGGATGGATAGCTGCATCTAACCAATGTTGGCTTTGTATTGATTATATTCAATATCAGTTTTAAAGAGGACTAAAATTAAGTCTAGGTTTTCTCCTGGTCTTACCCACTACACTTTGAATGCCATGCCAGGAGCCATACTCCGAAGGACAAATGTAGCCTTCAGCCCAGATAATGTGTACTTCTGCTTTGGGCCAATGGCTCACTTCCTTGAAATCCTTTCCGAGTTGAACCTTGGAGTCTTTACTGCAGAAGCTCTAAACTAAAAAAGAAATCCAAGTGGAGAGCATCTGGATTGGCTTTCCTTCGGCATGAAGTCACTCCTGCTACAAGGTTTACTCAGCGTCATGTCAAGCTGCATCAGGCGTCAGTTGGATGCCTGTCTTAATCCTCTCACTTGCTTTTACCTGTCTGTGGTTTTTTCCTCTCTCTATTCCTCCTCCTCCTCCCCCTCCTCCTCCTTCCCTTGGTCACTAAAGCTTGTGCTTAAGCAGAATACACAATTCATCCCAAAGGTGAGCTTCCATTTTGAAAAGAATACCGTATTCCAAAGATTACAATGTTGAGGTGGTAATCCATTGTATTTTATGTTATATTTAACTGCCATTTCTTTAGTGGAGCAAAGCTATCATCAAGGCCTCCCTGGACACTCATCTGGAGACACTTCACTGCTCATTATCTGCAACTGCAAATTACTACCGGAGACAAAGCATTATCTTGTATATTATTATGGAGCAGAAGCTGAAGGAAAGGAGGAATGAAGTCAACAAAGGGGGTTTGGGGAGAAATGTGATGGAAAGCATAATTTTAAGGGTTGTAGACTAGGCCATTGCTAGCGTGGATTTGCTTTGCTGTGGGGCATGGAACAATGATGTGATTAACTAATTTTATTTGTGAAGTGAAACCCTATACGGTACATTAGGAATCAGCAATGGACATGTTAGTGTGTCAGGGTTTTGATCCATCATTTTTGAGTGTTGCTTTTAGAATATGTGGAAAAAGAGACCATGTTCATTTATTATTCTCCACTTTCTCTAACAAAAGGAGCTTTTGCAGGCAACTTCCCCAGTATGTGCTTTTTTGTTGTTAATCTCCCTGATACACATTTTTTTACCTGTTATCCCTTGATGTTCTGTTTATGTAAATTTCCTACATGCAGGTTTTTAAAATGAAAGCTCTCCCGATATAAACTGTTTTCTTTTTAATCTAACTATTCCCTCAACTTTTTTTTTCATGTCTCTTTTCCCTGGTTGAGTTTTTTATATGCTTAGATTTTTTTAACTGTAAGATGCCCAGAGTCTTTCAGAAGTTGGGCAGCCTCAAAAATTGATTAAACAAAGAAACAACTTATGCTTCTTTGGATGAATTTTTAAACATAAAATGGTGGATGGTAGCAGACTCTGTTTATTGTTGCCTAGCCATGTTGCAACAATGTATGTTGTATGTTCTCCTTAATATCAATATAATTTTTCATTTCCTAGTTGGTGTGAGTTACTATATGTCAACCCCCTCATAGATCATATGGGCCAGGTTTTTACAGTGGTGGGGCCCATTTTGGGGACCTGCTTCCACAGAAGCAGTGCAAGCAGGGATATGTTGATGGGGAGGGGTTGGGAATGAAGTTTTGGACCATGTTGTTGAGGGATTTACTCCACATTTCACCTCTTGCTTTGCTTCCCCCATGGGAAAAATTGTGCTGCCAAAGATAATCACCCTGGCTGCAATATTCAGTGATGAAAGAATTTGTGGGGCTATGAAACTGAAGTGCAAATGAATGCAGTGGGTTGCCCACCCATGAGTTGGGGAGAGGTAGCATCGTTTCCTATGCTCCTTCAGGCAGCAAAATAGCCTGGGCTGGGTAGTGTTAGGATCTGTTGGTCAAGATGGAGGCTTCTTTAAGCAACAACTTTGACAGTTTCAACACAGCCAAGCTGGGCCTCTCTCTGTGGCTTTCCCTTAATTGGTTTGACATTCTTTAAAGTGGGGAGTTAAGAAGAAAAAACATATTGCTATGCATTTACTGGCCTTTGAAATGATTGCGACAACCTTGGGGGGAAAAGGATAATTTATATTCTCAAAATTGTCCTGCGGAGGCTTGGTTTCACCTTGCCCTTGAATGGGAGTTCACCTTCTTAAAGGCACCATTTAATCCACCATTCCCAGCTTGTTTTCACTGCTTTCTTGCTTATCGTCAAATGACCCAGCCTCGCTAGTAGAAATACACAAACAGAATCTGATCTTCAAGACGAGCTACTAGGTGTTTTCATCTAGACCAAAGCTATAATGTTGTCCCAGATGAAAATGGATTAAATCTGCTCCATCTCCTTGCACCTGATGCTCGATGGCCCATCAGTTATACGTTACCTCCCTGGGGGCAGAGAGGGAATACATCCTCCTTTTCAGTCCCATCCCAATAAAGCTTCAGGGGAGGCTGAATCCTCAAAGTTATTCACTCCTCCTCTTTCCTCTCTTTTCCAAAATGTCCCACCCAGTTCCAAGTCTGCTTCTGAAGCTTAGCCACCTTGGTGGACCTTGGAAAGGCAAGAGAGCCTATGTAGACTTCTGAATCCAATCTGTTATGGCCTGCCTTACCCCCTTCTCCTGCTCCATTCCCCTGCTCAGCTGGATGGCTTTGGGGAGGTTCCCCCAGGTTAAAAAAAGGTCACTTGCATTAAGGACAACAAAACCGTTCTCTTCTGTTTAATCCCGAGAGAGCCTCTACCTAAACCCTACGTTGTAATTTGCAAGGTTGGAGTCTGGTTTGCTTTCATATTGTGTTCTGCAATCTTCTTCTAACTGCCGCTCTCTAAATAAGTTGGGGCAACAATCTTAAAGTGCTCAACGGATAATGTAAAGGTGCATTGTCCTACTGACTCCCAAACATCTGGAGTCATATGTCTTGGGATGTCAGGTCTGAAATCTATCAAGTTTCAAGTCCTATTTCCCCAGCTACAGGATTCCCAGAAGTATTACAGCTATAACACCAGACAGTATTTTCAGCTAGAACAGAATTGGCAGAGTTGATGGTAAAACTAGTCTCCTTCAAATCACCTTGATTCTTGATGAGTTCATGAACACATCTATTTAGTTTTCTTGGAAGCTATATAAACCTGGTTTGCCACTGCCTTCTTTGGGGATTTCTCACTTCAGTCTATAGACCTGGGATTTCCTTTAAACTAGGTTTATCTCTGCTTAGCTTTTCAAAATCCCAGTCAAGGCCAGCTGGATAATGCCATCTGTTCTCATAGGAACCAAATTCAGATCGGCTTCAGACAGAAAACCTCCCCCTTCCCAATGTTATGGGGATTTAATTCTGAGCCAATCCAGTTTGAATTAGGGGGTGACTGTTCATCATTTGCAAAATTTGGTTCACTACCATGAATCTTGAATTCCTAGACAACAACCATCAGAGAAGAGTGAACTCAATTCCATGATCTTTTCTCAGAGGGATCAATTTGGATCTGTTTTAGGAATCAGTGAAGGATTTCTATCAGGGGCCAAATAATCCCATATCATCCAGGGGGAGAAAAACTGTTGGTGTCAGAATTATAGTTTCTTCTTTTCCCAATCACATGTTCATTGCAGCTGTTTCCCCATTAATTTGCCCGCCCCAGAGAGCTAGCATGAAAAATTTGCATGCATTTTTGTTTCAATATCTCCCTACAATCACTTTTCTTCCTATCGCCATCCTTTGCCATTCATCTTTTTGGCAAGCAATTTTGGCAGGCAATACACACGCTGTTACATACTTTTCCTTAATATGTGTACAGGGTGTGAGTGTGCTGAATTGCAAACCATAACTAGTTGAAAATCCAAAGAGGGTAAATTCATCCTTGGCTTTAATGAGATGTTCAAAGACACCCAAGATTTCTCTCAGGCTTATTATTCTATGATTATAGACTAGCCAGGATATAAAAGATATAAGGTGCCTTGAGTAAGGCTTAACTCAATTTATTTCGTACACAATAGAACAATTTGCCTGCTTTTACCTATGTAAAGTAAATTTCAAAGCAGTGAGAGTAAGGTGTGGAAAAGATTCTGAGAAATGCAACCAGAGAAGCAACACAGAGAGAAACATACTAATTCACTTCTTATATCCTTTGAATCTTGGCTGCAGACATGCCTGTTTTAAAGAATAATGAAATATTTTAATGGTTTAGTAAACACTGAGGCTTTATCATTGATTAGCAGAGGAGGAATAATTTTAATAAGGTTCCCCAGGAAAGTAAAAGTGCTTGTCAAGCTAATAAGAAAGGCATTTTCATTGCCCTGGGATATCTGGGGAAGCAAAAAAACATATTTTCAGTTTCACTGGATCCTGGACTGATTTGATTTGGGGCCCCAGTAAAATCTAATTCCAGCAAGTCATCAAAATCCATCCAGGACTATGTTGCCAGCCACTTCCTTTTTCAGAACAGCTGGACAGTGAACACCATGACGCAAGTTAGCCTGGTCACGAGGTCAACCCAACCTTGCTATTCTCAGACCATCTTTCATTGGTAAGTGGGTTATAGAGCTGAAAATAGGAAAAGCTGGACAGAATGATCAGCTTTCTGCTTCATAGCTTCCCCCTGTCCTCCCTGAGGCTGTGATGTTGAACGCTCTTGACCTGACAATCTATAAGGTGAACAGAATTATGACAAAGCTGGGTTTGGAAATAGAGAGAAGCTGCAGCCTTTAGAAGAAGCGCAGAACTTCTTTGGGGCTAAGCACCAAAAGTCCTCTGGGCCAGGGACAGTCCACCAGGGTAGAGTGGGCTGGGCCAGGATAAAACCCAAATTTGATTTCAGTAGGTGAAGTCTCCCATGAGTTGAGGTGAACTCCTGGTGACCATGTGGATAAACCTGTGTGGTTTTCATGGCAACGTTGCCAAAGTTGATTGCCACTGCCTTCTTTCGCGATATCTTTTTCAACTTCCTGGCCACATCTACACCCTTGGATATCCTGGTGTCTCCTGTGTGCTGACTCTTCTCCCTAGCTTGGCAGTGTTTACACAGAATGTCTAGATGGTTCTTCTTGGCAAACATATGGAAGTGGTTTGCCATTACTTTTTTCCCAGATGCCTTTTGACTTGCCAGTTTAGCCAACAACCCTGGGACTTTTGGTGGGGTCCTATCCAGACTCCAGCCCTACATAGCTTTTGCAGACATCAGTCAAGGCCTGCCAGATGTTGCAACCTGCTGCTTAATTGTAATTAACCTCAAATTTAATCAATACAGCTATGTGTGATTGCTTCCAGGTTAAAAGTTGGAATTCAGTGGTCACTTTTGAGGGGCTATAGACTCAAGCCCAGGGCTCTTGCAGATTTTTATCCTTTTAATCATTCCTAAAGACATTTAAAGAAAAGTCAGTAAAACCAAGGGGTGGGGAGGGGCATCTTTTCCATCCATTAAGGGTGTTTTCAATCAATCTTACAGAATTAGCAAACTAAACGTTGAAGCTCCTTTCCTTAGGATGAGTGGTGGTAGTGATAGCCCTGCTTGTAGTAAATTGCTACAAGCAGCTATACAGGGAACAGATATGACAAAAGGTTTGATGGATGTAGATATGTGGACCTTTAAAAAACAGCCACCCAAAGCTTGTGATTCTCATCTTTTTGCAGCTGTTGACTTTTCTAGAGTGGGCTTAAAAAATTTAAAAAGCCAGGAAGCCAAAGTGAGGGGCAGGAATGAAACTTATCCATCTATTGATCTATTTGATTTATATGGCTGCCCATCTCACCATAGCAACTCCAGGTGGCTAATGCCAGATTAAAAACTCCAAAGACAAAATAGATCACAGGAGGTAAAAGCTACAATTGTCACCAAGGACAAAACCCAGTCAACCACAAATTAATGACATCTCCTGGGCTCCAACCAACCTCCCAAGCCTATGCCCATCAGGGAAGCAGCCAGGTCTTTAAAGCTTCCCCAAAAGCCAGCAGAGTCAAGGCCAGCCTCATCTTGGAAGGTATGGTGTTCCAAAGGACAGATGCTACAACAGGAAAGGCCCACCTTCTAGGTCCCACCAGATGAGGCTCTTTTATTGATGGAGCCTGAAGACTGTAATGGGATCTCTGAGCAGGTGGTTATTTTTCAAGCAGGGAGAAATGGCAAGGAGCTCAATTTGCATGCAACGCTGTTGGACTTTGTCACTTCCTAGCCCAGGGAGCCCAACGCAAAGGGAGTTTTAGCTTGTTGAACCAACCTGACATTATCACCTTTTTTTCTTTCAGCTGACGTCTGCTAATTATAATTCAGTGAGACACTCCAAATGCTTTTGTTTGGCTTCCTTCTGTTAATTATATATAACCCTGTGTGCTTTTGTGAAGAAAGCTGGGGCTTTAGTATCTGTCTGGACTTAAAATTGCAGGAAGCTCTTGTATTTTATTTTAATCATGATGGAAAGCCACTGAACATTTCTGCAGGACAGAAAAATCAAAGAATTCCTGGCTAGGCATTGAGGGCTCAAAAGAACCGTGTGCCATCAAGCCATGGAAAGGAAAAAAAAATCCTTCAGTGTGTGTTCTCGGTTGCTTCAGTTAGCTCAAGGCTTTCTGAAGTCCATCTGAGGAAATTCACATGAATGGTTCTTTTCAAGAGCCACAAAAGGACAGAATGGGGAAAGAAAGATTCTTTGAAGCTCTTGTACCTGATTAAAAGCTGGAGATGCAGCTTTTTAAAAAATAATAATGGTGTCACACACAAACACACAATTGGGGTGCTTTCTGTTTGTAAATGTAGAGGCCGGTCTCATGAGATTCAACAGATTACAAGGGCTCTGAAAATCCTGCAGGAGCTGTTACTTTCATCTGTTAATGATCTATATATTTGCTTCCAAAGTTCAAGTCATGTGTTTGGGGTGGGGTTGAGAAAGAAGTGGAAGACCTTTGCATGTGAAGAGAACCATGAGGGCTTGTCAAAATGGTGGGATCAGTGCTCAGCTTGGCAAACTGATGGGCAGACCAGTAGAAGTGCACTCCGGGGTTGGCTGCAATAGAAATGGGAACCAGTTGCCAGTGGGGAAGGCTATCCCATTGCTGCTATCAAATAAGTCTGCTTATTTGAAGGAGCAGCCTTCTGATTCCTCATCTCAAGCATCACACCCTTTTGAGCCAGGCCTACCATCTCCCGTGTACATCAGAGTCCATTTGTTGAGATTGGACTCCTTTCTTTACAGAAGAGAGTTAAATGAATGCATGGATACTAGGAGCTGGGAACTATCCATTGATGTGTATCTTATGCAGAATTGGAGGAATATGGATGCATATTTCCCACTCTGCTGGAAACAATCTTAGCCAGTGGGGACAAGCAAAGACGCCAGATGTTCTGCACTGCAAATCTCATCATCTAAATTCTGCATGGCCAACACATGATTTCATTCTAGCGGGCAGTGGTACACCTATCTCTAGTGTTGAAAATTACTGATACAGGTACACAAAATTCAATCCTGGGGATGATACTGAATTACAGCTTCTAGGTTCTTCTGCAAACATGATCAATGGCTAAGGAAGGTGAAGAGCCATATGTTGTCCACCCATGAGCTAGAGGAACAAATGGTCCAATACGAGCCTAGTACCGCTTCATTTTTTTTTATTAAACCCCTCTTCCCTTAACTTGTTTCAATTCTGGTGTGCAAATAGTTGACTTCCAGTATTAGAGGGACCTTGATTTCTGTATAGAGGAGTATCTTGTGGTTCCATAAAACAGTAGTCTTCTCTGTCTCTCTCTCTCCCACACACACACATCATTCAAATTAATGCTGGGCAAACACACACTGTCAGAAACTACAATGAGCTCTGCATGTCGCACATCTACAGTTATAAATTTCGTTCTGAGAATTCAAAACCTAAGCAAAGTGTACCATAAGGAACATTCTCCAAAACTGTTTCCCAAAGAGCATGTATTGCCTTCTCATGTGGCCTAATGACTGTTAGCAGATGTGCTTTGGATACAAGGAAGAAAAAAAAAAAGCTGGGGCACCAAGAGATGAAAATCCAAAATTTCCAGCCTGAAATCCATAGGGAGTTAAAGTGAAACCATTCTGATCTCTGTGACAAATGGGACTTTTTCATTTCTTCCCCCCCACCCCCAAAAAACAAAGGTTTGCTTGCAAGGAAGACCAGAGGTCTATGCAGAAATGCTGGCCTTTGGCTGCATAATCACACAAACCATGCAGGTACCAAAACTATATATTTAATTAATCTCAGATTGCACAGCCAACCAACCATGGCTATTTTAACCTCATTCAACCTGGCACAGAGACTGCGGTTCTGAACACAATTACGGGGGGAATAGTCTCTGCAAAGATGTAAGCGCTGGAGATAATTGACGAGTCCATCTCATGAGTGTTGTCTGTCGCAAAAAGAAGGACAGCAATTTGGACAGGTGGTAAATGTTTTTCCAAAGAGTGCATCCTGTACTCGGGAATGAAAACAGTCCAGAGTGGAAATGATAAACAAGCTTTTTCTTTTTTGAAAGGAAAAAAAACCCCTTGAATTATGATGAAGCTATTCTTTTTAATTAAAAATAATTCAGACCTGCTAGAGATGAAAGGAATGAAAGTTTCAGAATAACTCAGCACTATATGATTATGTGAAATCCAGCCATGATAGACCTTTAAATGCGGCTGATGAAAAGCTCTAGATATTAAAGCCAAATGTAACATGCCACTTAAAACAATTTTCAAGAGCCAGTGCATTGGAGGGCCTGTAGCAACATTGTTAATGCCCTGATGATGCATCCACAAGGACCATTTTTCCCTTCCCACCAGAGCCTGACCAGTAAGGAAAAAGTCGGGTTATGAAAACCTCATAATATCACTTATCCACTAAGCCAGCCACCTGATGACTGACAACTCTAATTTCAGCATGAAATTGGCTGAGTAACTACTGGAACATCCATCCCATTTGACAGAAATGGTCCAAACTACTTCAGGAGATATTTACCACCACAAATGTCCCAAGTCGGCAACCTGGCTTGGAAGCTGCCTGGGGAAGGGGACAGGAGAAAACGATGGACCTTTACCCATCACGGCATATTTATTTCACATAAAATACAGAAGGGGCTATACTCCTGAGCCTATAAAGGTTATAAGAAGAGTTTTGTTGGATCACTCCGAGTGCTCATTTACATCAATGTTCTAGGCCACACAATGGCCTTCCAGGTAGCCCATAGGTATGGACAAAAGAGTAGTAGTTCTCCTCCATGGTTACTTCTCAGCAGCTGAACATAGAATTTTATTGTGGGTAGGGATGTTCAACAGTGAGCAAAAATAAGGCATGCAATGGAGAAAAGGACATTGTTGGTTGTCTGAAATCCACTTGGTCTTCCTGGTCCTCCTTAATCCTTAGTCCTATTTGGTTTGGAGACTGATGGTAATTAAATCTTCCTTACTCCCCAGTTACGTATGTCAATTGTCCCTATTTAGAACAAGTAATGAAGTAAAATCTCCTTTGAGTTGTGTTTGACTCCTGATGACTTCATTTATGTCCATGTAGTTTTGTTGGCCGCAAAATGCTATTGTCTTCTTCTGCTATTGGCTTTCAGTTTTTCAGTAGTTTAACCTCCAGCCCTGGGATTCCCTAGAATTTCCCATCAAAGTAGTAACTAGTCAAGTCCTACTTAGCTTCTGAAGCCATAAAAAATTGGCTGGGTGGGGTCACCTGGGGAAACCATTACTTTTTAAGTCTCTACAAACTATTATTCCCCATTGTTTGTTTCCTTCTTTCAAGCATTTCCTTGTTTTGTTGGAAGCATTTAAAAAAAATACTTCAGGTAATAATAATAGAGTAATAATACATGCTGCTTATGTAGATTGTTTGAGTTGCCCCATTTCAGTTTATCAAATTCTCAACTTTCAAATTCTCAATTTTCAAAGTTAGTTGTCTCAAGAAAGTTGAAGCATCTCATTTCTCACCTGTCTTTCACACCCATCTTTCATATCATTTGTTGCTTGAAATATTATTCCATACATTTAATAAGAAGAGCACTTTCCATCTTTAATAAAAAAAAAAAAGAGGAATACGGTGGTTTTTAAATCAGAGGGAGTTTGGCTACTGTAACATAAACATATATAGATGTAGTTACAAGCAGGCTGACTAAAGCTTGTAGCAGATGTAGGATCATGCAGAAATGCAAGATCATTTGTATTCAAATTGGAGCATTATTAGGTGCAACTGATCTGGGGTGCAGATATCTAGGTGACTATTCAGCAGCAGCAAGAGTTTTCTGTATTATCTCTCTTGTCATCTAATGCTCATTTGATTTTTGCAACCCAGATCTGGTATGCCCAGCATTATAATTTGCCTCTATGTGTTGACAACTGCATAGTTTTACAAATAATGCTTTGATCATTAGCACATGACTGGAAAGAATATGATAGTTGCCTCCCAATGTTTAAGGCAGGAGTGGGCAACACATGCCCCAGAGATCAGCGGTGGCCCCATACCCAAGTTGTGGGGCCTCTAAAGCCCTCTGTAGCTGCAA
The DNA here is from genome assembly GCF_059951505.1 of Python bivittatus. Classification (NCBI taxonomy): domain Eukaryota; kingdom Metazoa; phylum Chordata; class Lepidosauria; order Squamata; family Pythonidae; genus Python; species Python bivittatus. The sequence continues at coordinate 5,535,202 of NW_028277083.1, forward strand.
TACAAAAATGGCAGCTCTTGGCAGCACAAGGAATTTCTCACTCTCTTTACAGCCTAAAGCTGATTCAGATGTTTTGAGCTTCTAGGAGACTAAACGCAATTCTTTTGTGTTTTTTAAAACATCTACTTGCCAGAAAGAAGGTCCAAAACTGTTAACTGTGCCTGCTCTGTTGATGTTACAGACTACAGACAGACATAGATGCAGAAACACACACACACACCAGCTGTGAAGGATGAATTTTCTCTTAAAGAAAGTGTGCCCACTAAGTGCAAACAGATTGATTATGCCTGAGAAGACCCCAGAATGAGATTCTTGGTCAGAGAAGACCTGACTGTAATCTGGGTCAAACAAGAATACAAGTGGAAAATGTGCCCAATGATCACTGTTGCGAATCTCCTGCAATGTTAGGCTGCAGTTTTAAAATATTTAAGGGACTAAAAATGGTTGACCCAACCTTCTGCCTACAGCACCATTCCTACATCTTCTTCACATGACAAAGATGGCTTTTCCCTCTTCCACAGCCGCAGCTCCTTGCTGGGCTCCAACCAGAATCCCAAATTCACATCATCTCATCTTCTTCAGCAGTCGCTTAAAGCACAAAAACTAGATTTTGTTCTTCTGGAATTCCAGAAACAACAATCAAATATTTATAGGGCTATATGCCACATGCTCTATTTTAAATTTCAACCCTAAATAATTTAGTAGCTTTATGGGGTGGTGTGTGGAGGGGGTGTGGAATGAAATCAGAGGAACGCTCAAGGAAGCGGCTTGAATTTGTGAAATTAAATTTGCCAGAGGCTGCTGATAATGCTCTAATTTTTCCTGCCTAACTTAAGAAGGCTGTATGAACATTGTCAGATGATGATGATTTTGCACTACCGGCCTTTCTCTGTCTGTCTTTTGCATGCTAGTTCACTTTCTTGAGTTCTTGCTGAACCAGTAGAACCTCAAGAACAATAAGCCCCCTTCATCTACCTTTCCCGAGACTTACAAAACAAAGTGCAGCTTCCATTGGCTTACCTGCTCTGATGGCATTGCTGTGACATCACAGAGAACCTTACAATATTTCAATCACATGGATGATTTCTTTAAAACCTAGGAATGCTGGAAGCAGCCGCCTCATAGCAAGATCATCTTTTGCTCCACCGACTTCTGTCAAGAAGCTGTCCAGTTTTATTGGATCCAGCTTTCTATCCCAGCATGACCGGAGCTGCAGGATGGAACAGGTTTAGAGGAAGCAAAAAGGATTCAGGGGAACAGAAGCAAAGTCCTCGGAAGAAATATTGAAGGAGTTAGACAGATTCAGCTTTGAGAAGAGAAGATTAAGAGGGAGATGACAGCACTCCTTAAGAATGTCATACTGAAGAAGGTCAAGATCATTCTCTATAAATCCAGAATGCAGAAGATGGAATGATGAGTGGCATGATAGCGTTGAGCCATTATCCAGAGCGGTGGTGGCTTCGCTTCACTGGAGGTTTTCAAGCAGGGATGGAAACTATCTGCCTGGGTTGCTTCTACTGAGTAGAAGGTTGGGCTCAATTGCCTTAAGGGCCTTTTCCAACCCAAAGATTTTATGATCCCCTGACTTTATACAAATAGATATTTAACCACTGAATTACCATCCTTCCCATAGCAAGCAGAGAAATTGCTCTTATTGATGATGATTTAAGGCAAAGGTGAGGAGGCCATGGCCTTAAAATGTTGTTGAGCAAATCTTGCCAACATGACCAGTGGTAAATCATCCAGAAATGGCATGGAATTATTCGTAAAGATGTCCATGGTTGCTATGGTAAGTTGCCAAGCAGCGTGTGTGAATCCCTTTCATTGAAAAAATCCTCCTCCAGTAGTCTTCAGCCTCCCCAGCTTCTCAAACATCCATGAAATTTAAAAGGAAAGTCTTAGAAGTTAATTTCCTCTTTTGTGTATTTCAGTAGTGATGCTACTAAAAGACAGACCTTGTCTTAAGAAAATGTTGGAGAATTTCTCCTTTGCCTGGAGCAAAACTGGACAAATCGTCCAATATTTTTCCTACAAATTTGGTGGGGAATTTTGAAAAGTCCCAGCTGTACTATTCATCAAGATAGCTTACCTTGTATTTTAGGCCATCTTGAGAAGTGAAAAGAATTGGACATTTGGCTTCAAAGAAATGTCAGAGATCCTGGTGTTAAAGCCCAATTATTTCATTCTTCCAGTCTTCTGCTCCCCTGATTTTTGGCCACAGCACACTTAATCTTGGGCCAGACTCCCTTAAAAAATGAGTAAGTTGGCTAAATCCCCCAGAAACAGCAAAAACTTATGAAAGAATTTCCTGATGTTAGTCTAATCTCCTGAACAATCCTGTTTCAATTTACTTGAAAGTTCAAAAGGAGGGAGTAGGAGAAAAAGGAGAGATTGCATTTTAATGAAGCACTTTGTGATGGTGACATCCAGATTTTATTATGCAGTAGATGAGCTCCAAGGGAGCAGCTGGGGCAATGAAGGGAGGACAAGTGGGTTGCCAATCAGTAATTGAAATTGGAATTGTTACACCAGATCTGGGGAGAAAAGAAGCTTGAGCAATGAACTAAGAGTTCTATGTTTTGTTACAGAGGTAGACCATGTTTTCTTTCTCTGTGCATTAAAAAACATATGCATATTCCCATTGTCATGTTAACTAATTTTACCCCCACAACCTTCAGTGAAGACTTCCTGGGGAATTATCAGCAGTATCCCAATTCAGATGACCTTTAAAGTTTAGATGGAGAAGAGTTGAGTGTCTATGGCAGATTCACTTGGATAGCAATAGTTGAAATAGTTCCTTCTTCTGCCAACTCATGCATCGTGACAACTTTGGGGTCACTATCTACTTTAATACATTATCTTTGCCTTTCAATGGCATCCCTAGCAAACCATGATGACATCAAGATGATGATATGCAGGTGATGAAGTCATCCCTCAAATAACACCAATAGGGATGGGCATCACAACTTCTGATGCCAGCAGCATTTGCATGATGGCCTCATCATGTATGTGTCATCATAAGCGACCCCTTCCTGTGGACACTTACGGGCCACTGTGTCAGCTGTACTCCCATACTCAACATAAGGTCTATCAGACAGGCTGAAATGATAGCAGGAAAGGGGAGTCTGCAGCTCCTGCACGACAAATGACCCATGAGGTCTCCATCCAGTTGGTCTCCACCCTTTCTGCTCCCCATTGGATGATAGTTAAGCTTCCATTGGTGCTAAGTTTACCTGCCTTAGACATTTATGAGATATGGAGGAATGATTACCCCACCCTGAAAATACAAGCTTTGTGCAACAATTTGGTATATGTGACAGGTGGTCCTTCGAGCTTTATTGAAATGCTTTCTACTGAAGTAGATCTTGTCACCACCCAAGGTGGTCGCTGGATTTACACACCCTGCGTGCAATCTAAACCTCAGTAAACTAAATACTATAACTATATATTTTATATATATATATATATATATATATATATATATATATATACACTATAACTATATATTAGTATAGTATAGTATAGTATATATATAAGTATAGTATATATATTAGTATAGTATATATATTAGTATAGTATTAGTATAGTATATATATAAATACTATAACATACTATGCCCAAACAAATAATTTCTTTGCTGGTTAATGTGAGAACAATGACCGAGTTGCTACAATGGGTTGGACCACAGTCTACTCAGCCCCTTTTCAACTTGCAGTGGTTTTGCCTTGGCTTTAATAAGCAGTATGAATTCACTCATTGTGATTTGTCTGTAAACCAAGGTTAAGCAAATAAGTCCACTAGTTTGTTGCAGACCTACCATCATCATCAGGACATTTCTTCTAACATTCTCCTAAAATCTGTGGCCCAAACTTTAAACTCTAGAGGATAATATACGCTGCTTCTTTTTCCCCAAGCTATCTGAAAAGCAATGTCATCTTCTAAAATAACGTAAAAAAAAAAACAACCACCCCACAGCAAATTAAATTATACATCTAACAAGCATAAACAGAAATCTGCTTCCAGCAACCACAACTCAGTTCTTCAAAGAGACAAACATTATTGAAAGCTTTTATCTTTTCATGATTCCAGGTATCAGAAATATCTCCCTTCCTGAATGCTTAAACATTCCATGCTACTACATAAATCTTATTTCTTAAAAACAGGAAAATTAAAAGCAGCCAGTTGTTGTTTCAGAGGGGACAGCTGTGAGAATGGAAAGTCCCACAAAGATGTACAAATGCACAAAGGTGGTTGTGCAAGCTCCTAGTGCCTGATCAGATCAACTGAGAGGAAGCAAGCAGCATTTTGAGCCAAAGATGGTTAAGGCTGTGCAGCAACTTGATGGAAACATTTCAGTTTCTAATAGGATTTATTTGGAGTATATTTTGCAAGGAATCAACAGTGCATGAGCCCCTTAAGAACAGCTTCCAGAATCTTATACAGGTAGTCCTCAGTTTAAGAATGACTTCCGTTCCCAAGGTCTGTCCTTAAGTCGAATTTGTATGTAAACAGGAACAGTATTATTGTATTAAGTAGTATCGTATAATGAACTCAAACCATTGTGTATTTAATTTGAATTTTGCTACAATAGGCTCCATTCCTAACTATGGGTTGTCCTTAAACCTGGCATTCTTAACCTGGGGACTATCTGTATCTCTTTTCCTTTAGCCTGAAGAAGATCTGCAGACCTTCAGAACAGTCTTTGCGTCTAAACACTCTGCCTTGCTACCTCTTCCTGATCAATGGATATTTTGGTTCTGGGTAAGGAACTGAGCATTTCTAAATGCCTAGAGCATTTCCATTTTTATTTTTTAAAGTTCAGGGGATAGTATCTTGGCAAGCAGCAAAACTACTTTCAATTATTGAAGATGTTCAGCTTGTTGATGCTTCATTTTGTGCCATGAAAATTTTAAGGAAGTTGTCAAGCTTAGCTGGTGAATTAATCCTGGTCTGTCTTAGAAAAAAGAAAGTGAAGGTTGGCATGACTGCCTGCACTTTTGATCTTTCAGCCTAAAATTAGGAATAAATCTTTCCAAGGAAAGAACAACAGACACTATCTACAGTCCAAGAAATCCATCATCAGGACTGGTCTTAAGTCCAATTGGACCTGACTTGCAACTCAGGTCCAACTATTTTTGCCAATTTAGGAAAAATCATACAAATGCTTTCCCTTTTCAGTTTCTTGCTAACACAGCACAATAGTAATTTATTCAATAATAGACAAATCACTGCCCTTACTCTGCCTGATGTTAAAGCTGAACTTGCTGAGGATCCATTTACATTCACAGAGCGAGGGCTTCAGCTTTTTGTTTTCCAAACATTGGAACACCTCTACCAATGCTATTTGACAAGTATTTTCCAAAACAGGAAAGTGTCAAGAACATAATCTTGACGACCCACATATTTCACTAATATCAGTCACCATTTGGTATCCTTCAAATTATTTCTGATCTTTCAACTGAGGAGCAAAGCCAACTTCATTTTTCCCATTGACATTGGATGAAACTGAAACTAGGAAAGGAGAAGTTCTGTCCAGAGGCAGAATAAATAATAATCTAGAAATCCTGAGGGATGTTTGTAAATTCTTTGGCCAAAGAAGAGCAGTCACTGAACTGAGAAATCTACTATGAACTAAAATGTGGCAGCTGTTAATTCTCTTCCCACTTTGATGCTTCTTACTATTATGCATGGTTTAAGAGCTGAGTGTTGAGCAATGTTGATGTCATCATTCATGCCATGCCAACCTGCTATATCTTAAAATAGAAAGGGATCTCATGCCAAGAGTTGGCGTGCATCAAGAAAACTATTCTGCTGTCTCAGTCTGGTGCAAAATCTTGCATTTTGAAACTACATTGTACAAGAAGCTCAGCTGGTTTCAAGCATTACTCAGAAATATGAGAACATGGTTAGATGTGGCTCAGGAACTGACTGGTACAGCACGTGGAAGCATGTGCTTCTGTTCCACAACTATAGGTCAAAATGTTCTTAGGCAATAAAGTGTTCCTGGTTTTTTCCCCTTTTTCTGACTTTTGACAATGAAGATATTGAAGTAGTAGACAACTTCTACCTTTAGGACAGTAAAGGAACCAGCAGTCAAGAAGTACACTGCAGATTGGAACATAGTAGGGTAGCAATGAAGGTCTTGGAAAAGATATTCAGATGCCGTGATGTGTCTATACCTACAAAGATCAGAATCATGCAGGCAATGTTTTTCCCTGTGGCACTCGATGGAAGCAAAAGTTGAACTTTGAAGAAGCAGGATAGGAAGAGTATTGATGCTCTGGTGTTGGAGAAGACTCCTGAGAGTACCATGGATAGGCAGGAAAATAAACAAATGGACCACAGAACAAATCAATCCAAAGTTCTCACCTGAGGCACAAATGACCAGACTCAAATTATCTTACTTTGGATACATTATTATTATTTATTTATTCATTTAAATGTATCATCACCATCCGCTCTGGTAGACTCAGGGTAGCTTACAGAATCCAAAAACACTTTTTAAAAAGTTATAAAACATACAACAACACAGCAGCCCAGACTGAAACAATCATCCTGATGACAGAGAATCACAACAGGGGTCCTACAACACATTAACCCCAGGCCTGAGACCAAAGCCAGGTCTTGAGGGCTTTTCAGAATCCCAGGAGAGAGGGTACCATCCGTATCTCAGGGAGGATGCTGTTCCAGAGGGAGGGGACCATGACGGAGAAGGCATGCTTCCTCAGTTCTATATGATGATGATGGCATTTAAAAGAGGGGACCTAAAGTATACCCATTCTGCCAGAACAAACCAGGAGGGCAGAAATCATTGGAGGTAGGCAGTCCCTCAGGTGTCTAGGCCCTATGCCATGTTTATAGGTAACCAGCACCTTGAATTGTACCTGGAAGCTGACTGGCAACCAGTGCAGCTTGCATAGCAACTGTGACACATGAGCATACCAAGAAACACCCATTACTGCTCATGATGCTGCATTTTGTACCAGCTGCAGCTTCTAGATGGTCTTCAAGGGCAGCCCCATGTAGAATGCATTGCAATAATCCAATCATGAGGTGACCAGGGCATAGGTAACTGTCTATAGGGCCTCCCAGTCCAAGATGGACCTATGTAAAGGCCCTCCTGGCCACAGCTACCACCTGCTCTTTGAGCGAAGATCTAACTCTCTTGAGAAGTCTACAATGCTGGGAAAGGTGGAAGGAAACGCAGGAAGAGGATGATCAGCAGCAAGATGGATGGACTCAATTACAGCAATGCTGGATGTACCAATAGTAACAAGGTATATTAAATTCAGTGGTGGTACCATTGGATGACCTGAAGGGGCAGGCTGGGGACAGATCCTCTCTATGATTGCTAAGAGTTAACACTGTTTTGATGGCACATAATCAATCCATTTCTGATTTTGGAAGATAAGATTAATTTATATACTATTGATGGCTTCAGAATATGGCAAACCACACCAGTAGGGCCAAATTCTTGAAGTCTTGTGATCCTCATCACAAAAATGGGCTTGGGAAGCCTAATTTGGCCTATGGGTTGTTCATGTCTGCAGTAGCTTTGCGGTGATGCTCCTTCCGAGATACCCCTGTCAACACACCAAAATTTTTTATATATAGTTTGATGCTTTATGATGAAATAAGATTCTCCCTCCATTTCCTTCTTTCTGTTGCATTTCTCATGCTGATTTTACTTGGTGTCTTCAATTGACATAAATATCTCCCATGAATTTGGGGACTTGATGACTAAAATCAATTTAAACAAAAAATATTTCTCTACATGAAAAATTTATGGCAGTGAATGAAGTGTTTTCAGAACAAGAAGCATTGAAGTGCAGAATATCAATTGGTTCTCTGCTCCCCCCCCCCTTCATCCCACAGATTATGTAGATGTCAAATAGCAAATTCTGAAGGTGCGGTTTGAACCTCAAGACATAAATGTACAGGAACTCTATTTTGTTTCCCGTAAACCAGAGCTGTGTTTCAGTTGTCATATTGATTTTGACTGGGGACAGATAAAAATTGCTGTGCAATGAAAGATATTGGGAGTGACCCCTCTGGCCTGTAACTTAGCAGGAAATGGCTTGGAGGTTGCTTCACACACACCCATCCAAAGCTGCTCCTTAAAATTCCCCATGCATCCCTAATGTAGTTGGTATTTTCCCCAGGAGATTTGGAGCCCCGTTGGTTGTGAGTTTGCTGCTTCGGTTGGTTGCCTGGCACCTGCTGAGGTTAGATTAAAGTGCCACTGAAACGTGACAAATTGTTGTGGCAGCGTCTGTAGATCTCTGCTGGTCTTGGGGGGTAGAAGGTAGACTCCAACCCTGATTATCTGCTCATAAAAGAATAAAGCAATTAAGTGGGCTATAAATGATGGGAGAACATTGACAAAATGGTTGGTGTGGGGCTATGGCTTCTCTTGAGATAATGACAGATAGCAGGAGGTGATAAAGTGCCTCCCCCTGCTTTGAAACATGGGGAAATGGGGATAATTTTTTTCATTCTAATTCTTCAGGTGATGCTTATGTTAAAACCAAAGCAAATCTTGTTGGGCAGTCTTTCAAAAGTACCTTTTGGGGGGTTTGCACATAACTCCCGAAGCTTTTCTGTGTGGTAAGGTGGATGAATATTCTCTTGGAGGTCATGTTCCATGGGGCCCAGAAGGTCATCTTCAAAATGAATTCCGTTGCTGGTGACCTTCTTCATGCTCTTTCTTGGCATCATTACAGAAGTTGTTTGCTATGACCTCCCACCAGGACATTGTTTCAACCTTCCTGTTTAGCCAACAGTCCTGGGAGTCTCATGTCATCCCCCATTCAAATATTAAAACATTCAGTCCGGCTAAGAGCAGGCAGTCATCTAGAGGCATTCTAAATTTTTTTTCTCTGTGTTTTTTGTCCATTGAAGACAATGGGAGTTTTGGGTTGCCAAACCAATCAACTTTATTGGAGTCCCAAAATTTCATAAGAAAGAAGGCCAAAATCTCAGAACTTTTTTATTTTGAAACATTTTGGGGAAAAAAGAGAAGACCAATTCAAGTATCACTACTTAAGAATGTCCATTGACTGGTAACTGGAACAGAATTCCAATTCCCTCTTTCGGTGGCTGGGTTCACACAACCTGCTAAGCTAAATCATGGTTGGTAGGCTCGTGGCTCAGCCAAAAAGTCAGGGAAATTCAGTAAACCATGGGTAAGCTTACCAACCATTGGTTAAGTCCCTAACCCCTCTTTATCCACTTATACTGAAGGATTCAATGAAAATAATCCCATAATAGAAAGAAAAAAAATCAGGCAAAGTTATGTTTCATTTCTACTTCAAAGAACAAGGAAACCACTTAGCAGTGACTCCCATTTCTCCTGGCAGGCCTCTCAATCAAAAAACACAGTAGCAATATTTCTAAAGAAAACTTATTGACTCCTACTGATGGATCCATTGGTGTTCACAAGCATCTCTGACCTTCATCCAATGCACAATGGACTTCATCAGTCATACCGATCAATGTTGTCTGAAGACTGTCTCTACCAACGCAGTGTCATTTGTCCTTGCTATTCTGTCTATTCCTCACTTAATTCTCCAATGCATTATTTCCTTTTGCATTAAATCAGTGCACAACAGAGCAAGTTTCCAGGAACCATGGTGATCTGATTCTTCCATCAAGTAGCAGAGAATTTGTAAGTCAATCAACAGCACTTGTGGTCAAATATTCTTGACTGTTTTTTCCCAAATAAGGGTGATCCAAAAGCTGTAACTCTCCATAGCTGAATTCCATGGCTCTTGGTTATGGGTTATGCAAAGTTAGGTGTCAGGGAATGAAAAGGCAGAGACAGATAGACAAACAGACAGAGATGAGATGATGATGAGATGATGATGATGATGATATGAGATGAGTTTGAGATAAGATGATGATGAAATGAGATTGAGATGAGATGAGATGCCTTCTGCAGATGGTTGGAACTACAAGAGCAATTATTTTTATGAATCACTTTCTAAATTGTGGATCAATACAGAAATAGATGGGGAAAATATAGAAGACAAATGCAGAGTTCTTCATACAGAAAAAAGAAATCAAATGCATAAGATGGAAAATAATGGGCCTAAGGTTGTGAACATCATCTCGGAATTATTATAATTGATCATAAGCTGAATATGAGATGGTAGTGTGATGTGACTACCAAACATTTTTAACATAATTTTAGGTTGCAGTTATAGAATATATGGTTGCAATCACAGAAAGTACACGTTTCATGGTATTTTGCACTGGACAGACCCTACTTTGTATCCCCCATCCTGTTCTGGGTGCCACATCTTAAGAAGGATTCAGACAAGATGGAACAGTTTCAGAGGAAGTTTACAAGGTTTATCAGGAGACTGGTGACTAAATCTTACAAGGGGGGAATAAAGGAACTGGGTATTTTTACCCTCAAAAATGTCCGGGTGGTGGATATGATAGCACTTTTCAGGTACTGAAGGTGTTTCACACAGAAGAAACCATCATGGAGAATAAAATTAGCTCAGGGTAGAATGGTTGGGTTCTTGGTATTCTCTGAGCTTGATTGTTTTACCAGAGATGTTTCATTACCAGGCTAGGAGACAACATCAGTGCATCATCTACTCCCCCATACACTGAAGATGTTCCCTAGCCTGGTAATGAAAGGTCTACAGGAAGAGAAGCAAGTTCAGAGCACACCAAGTACCTAGCACAGAAGAAAGCCAAGATCCATTCTTCACTGTCCAAAGTGCAGGATATAGAACAATGTTCCTCAGTTATAGGAGGACAAATTCTGGTCCAATGTTAGCAAAAACTACCTAAGACCACTTGAGCAATGGGTCAAATGCCCAGAGAATGTTGGGCTTCCCTTCCTTGTGGGGGTTCAAGCAGAGGCTGGACAACCATCAGTCTGAGCTGCTTTAACTCCTGAGCAGTGAGCTGGACTTGGTAGACTTTTCTGGTGCTTTCCAGCTCTATAAGACTATGATTTTATTATTTTATGATCAGGCCATCTTTCCCTAGCCTTGTCCAGGATCCTATTTTGCACAAACCAACCCTCAACCCCCCCTATTGTCTCCTACAATGTCTTATGCCCATGTCATTTTTCCCAGTTGTACACAGAAACTTTATACACCGATCTTGCTCATGTATCACATTCTACAACATCCCCCAAATGCTTGTGGTTACTACAATACTATCATCCATGCTCTCTACTAGCTAGGCCATCTCTAGCAATGAGTAAGCTACCAGAAAGATGGAATAGGTTTGTTTCTTTTCATCAACGGATATGGCACAAGGTCACCCAGCTAAAACATCAACCAGGGCTTTGGGATTCTCCCAGCAGCGTCCCCAAATATGATCTTTAATTTTCTCCTTCTCCTTGGTGTCATTTACTTTAACAGAGCTGCAGCTGCTAACAAGCTGTGTTTTATTCCTTTTTTTCTCAAGCAGCAGGAGCGGGACTGAAAATCAAGAGCCTGTGAGCAAATGCAGCCTCTTTGCTTGGTCAGGAGATCTATTAGTCTCTGGTGCACACACACGCCACAGCACACAGAGACATGCATAAAAATGTATTTTAAAAAACAATCTTTCTATCTATCTGTCTATCTGTCTATCTGTCTATCTATCTATTTATCTATCTATCTATCTATCATCTATCTATCTATCTATCTATCTATCTATCTATCTATCTATCTATCTATCTATCTATCAATCATCTAGGGAAGGGAGGGAGGGTGGGAGGGAGGGAGGAGCTTCATATTTGATCCCCAGAAGGTGCTTTGGAGTGTGTGGAAGCCCCAATATAGCATCTATCTGCAACTCTTTTGAGGATCACATGACAACTGCAAGGGCAGGTGGACAATCCTGGGGGGAGAAAGATGCAGCTGCTTTAAAGAGTTGCAGACAACTGCTAAGTCCAGGCAGGACAGTGCAAACCTAGCATCAGTCTGCAACTCTTTAAAGCAGCTGCATGTTTTCCCGAGAGAGAGACAGAGAGAGACAGAGAGAGATTCCCCTATTGTGGTTTATACCTGAAGTCTCTCCTTTGGTCCATCAGTGTTTTATTTCTCACTTGGGCCCAAATGTTTCTGATCCCCATGCAGTATTATCACCCATATATTCTAATGTAATATATCACTGCAGATGCCCACATTTTCTTGCACGGGGCACTAGCCAGCCCAAGAATCTTTTTCCAGCCCAAGAATCTTCGCCATGACACGGAGCTACATGCTTAACTGCCCAACGCGCTTTTCTTCCCCTGGCCACCTCCTTCCTCCTCGCCCTCTGAAGAACCCTCCGTCTGAGTTATTGCATAAATACAGTTTGTAAATTAAAACTCAGGCTGGATCAATAGGCGTCTCCTCCCTACAAGGGAGAACTTAATAACAGGAAGCTAGTCTCAGAATTATTATGGGGGGGCCAGGCCTTGTTTTGCCTTGTGTCCATGAAATGTGTCGTTAGTCTCCTTCCTGATGCACGCTGAACCACGGACGCCGTTCCCAAACAGTTTTCTAGGCCAGGTTGCCATTTCCAAGCTGAGGAACGCTAGTGAGGATTTCCCACATCCTCTGACCACTTCTTAACTCAACTTTGATCCCAAGCATTCCAATCTCGATTCCCCCCGATAAAACAGAATATGGTGCCCAGAGAAGAGAAGCCACCCAGACCTGCTGTTCCTGACGATACAAAGAGAGGCAAACCCCTCCTTTTCATTGGCCTTGGATATTCTTCAGGGCCACAGATCTCCTCTCCTCATGTTGTGGCAAACCTGCCTGTTTCTCAGGGGTCCGTCACAAAGCAAGCTTCTTTTGTTCCATCCCTTTTATATTTCCCTTCTCGTTTCTGAGCTTGCCTGGCCCAGCAGCTGAGGGCGCAGGATTGTATTGTCTTCCATTTCTATGACCTATTTCTCCATCGCTCAGCGGCCCTCTCCCCCACCCTCAGCTCTCCGCCATTCTGCATTTGAAGCATCTTTTTCATGCATCTCCTGGTTTAACATACCGCTTCTCCTGAATTAAACACTGCCCCCACCCGTTTGTTCCTGGGCAGATTTGCATTTGTTTGATCTATACAGGGGGAGGGGGGGCTGGTGTAGATCTCTCTGCCTTCTCCAACTCTTCGCTGGAGGGAGGGAATTCCTATCTGATCATATTGATCAGAACGACTCAGTCCCGTTTTTGTCCATTCCTGGTGTTTCAGTTTCTCCTCTTGATGGAAAGGGTTGGGGTGGCAGTGCTCTAGGGAAACGTGGGTTCAAAGGAAGGCTTTGCAGTGATATGGTTTAGGGACATCTCATCTCAAAAAACAACCCCCCCCGGTCCGTTTTTCTGCAAACATTTGCTCTGCGCACAGTGGCTTGCGCACAGATGTGCACAACATGCCTCCCTTTGTCCTTTTCATGCACTGGGTTTTTGTTCGAGGGTCAGATGTGGCTCCCAAAAAGTGCTTTTGTGCTTTGTGCTTTTAAGGCTCCCCCCAACATACACACACACAAAAACCCTTGCTTCATCTGCTGTGAAAGTGACAACGCTAGAGCAGGGTTTTTCAGCCTTGGCCACTTTAAGATGTGTGGACTTCAACTCCCAGAACTCCCCAGCCAGTCACTTTAAGACGTGTGGACTTCAACTCCCAGAATTCCCCAGCCAGCATATGCTGGCTGGGGAATTCTGGGAGTTGAAGTCCACACGTCTTAAAGTGGCCAAGGTTGAGAAACCCTGAAGGACACAGAGGGACACAGAGCAAGCCTGAGTATGTTGTCAGAAGGAGCCTTGGTAAACTCTAACTTTACACCATCTTTCAGCCTGTCCAACCCCAGAAAGACCATGTTGGCTGTGATCTTTTCCAGTCCTTTCATAGACGTGCAGGACTGATGCAGAGAAAAAGGCCAAATTCCCAATGGGAACTAATTAATGGCTGCCACGTTGGAAAGCATTTCAGCGCCGTTTGTAGGTTGACAAAGATTGCTCACTCCAGAAGGACACAGCCTGTCTCCTTATCTCCTGAAAAGGCATTTTGAAAGCTGAAGGTGGGAGGAGAAGCAAAGGATGAAAAAGGGCATTTGTCCACTAGAAATACAGTAACCGAAACTGTGACAACAGATCCTGCAACGTTACCAAATGGAAGTTGCGTGGAAGGCAGAGAGGAAAGGTGAAAGGAAAACATGTGGATTTTGGATTCACAAGCAATTAGCCACACATTTGCTTGTCTCATTCAATAATTTTTTACAAGCAGCGTTGTTCTCCTCAAGGTAGCAACTGTTCTCCAATATCAGCACAGCTTATGAGTGCAGCAGATTAGCAAGCCATGGATGGCAAACTAGGATCATGCTGTTTCTTCATACAAGCATTCTTTTGGGGTAGAGAAATTCTCCTGCCTTTTTTCCCCTTGCCTGTTCTTATTCACTTCGATGAAAGAGAATTTGCTTTCCAAAGGAGAAAGTTTTGGAGAAAGTCTCATGGTCAATCAGTCAATCGATATTTTATTACGGTCACAGACCAGAACGTGGTCAACGCTGTTGTTCTTGCACTAGTGATGAGTCAGTCACCACGCTCCAATTGTGAGGCTTTCTGCAATATAACCTTTTATGGTTTTAATGGTTAGACTGCTTTTAATGCTTTTTGTTATGTGTTTCATTTATTGTACTGTTCTTTTTAAACTTCGTTCGCCGGCCAGGATCACGTATGCGAGATGGGCAGCTCTGCAGATATACCAAATAAACAAATAAAATTCTTCAAAGGACTCTCCTTTGTTTCTTGGACTGCACACCCAGAAGTACCAGCTGTATCTTTATTCTAAGGTTGCGTTAACAGAATCTTGCAAGTCTGAAAGTACATCTCTCCCTTGTTGCTTTTACAGTCCAAGAAACTAGGGATGGTCCCTTCTGAGATGCTTTCCACATGCCCATTCCTGCTGTGGGCTCGGCTGCCTCTTATCTGACTGTGGCCTAGTCTGCAGATCTTCCTCCTGTCTCCCAAGGTCATTCCTAAATGCCATTACAGATACTATGGAAGACAGGTGACAACGATGTTGGAACATGCCTCATATCATCAGAGCTTCCACTGGACACTTATGTCAAGCAATGTGCATTAAGGACCTATCATTGTGCAATCATTTTTTTCCAGACTCCCTTTTTTCTCATACTTCCATTAAACCTCAAAGGGGCTCTTTCCATAGTGTCACTATTAAATGCTCATCCCAGGTCAGTGTGCTGTGCAAACAGGACTGAAGGGTCCTGTACTGCTCACAATGCTTCTGAATTCTCAATGAACCTTCTCAGCATGACTGAAATTACAATATCTTTCTATTCAAGGAAGACCATTTCTTTATCTCTGATAAATTGATTTTACAGAATATGGCATTTGGCAGCTTCAAGGCAATGAATGGGTGAGTTATGGCTCCAGTTAGGAAACAGATTAACTAAAAAAAAATGTCCTGGATAAGATTAACTAAAAAAATGCCCAAGATAATTTTTGTCATGCTTAGGTCACAAAGAAATCAATCAGATAAATTAACTGCAATTAATTCCCAGGTCCAGCTACGTTTCAAACAACTTTTTGGAACAATATATTTCAGAATATAAACTGTGTACCTGTGTCATATTTTCTTTGTTACTAATTGACAATAATGAGAATAATGACTAATTAATCAAGTTATTGACTGATTGATAACCAAATGAATCACTTTTGAGCTCAACATTTTGTGGAGGGAGGGAGGGAGGGAGGGAGGAAGGGAGGGAGGGAGGGAGAAAGAGATGGAGGGGAAGGACAAACTTTTCCAAAAATCAGTTTTCCCCATATAAAATAGCTTTCTCTAATATATATGTCATAATATGTATGTTTATTTTATTTTGTTTTGTTGTATTTTAAAGATACTGAGATGCAATCTGGCAATCACTGAACCGGTGGTCATGACCATGGTTTACTCAACCATGGCCTGCTGCATAAACAAGAACCAGCTAAGCTCCCAAAATAAACTAAGCTGTAAACAAGGAAATATCATTTTAGCTTAACATGATGTGCAAACTCAGATCTTCCCTCTATTCCTTAAATCTGTACCCATGTGATGTTTGATAAGTGTATTCTAGTCAACAAACAGGTTCCAATTAGTTTGCTTTGAAGTACCAAGCAAACATATATTTCTCTCCCCTCCCTCCCCCCCTCCAATTGCTGCTACTTAGAAATTTCCACCACGTAACTCACTGTTAACATCTCTTGAACTATTCTCAAGGGAAGTATCTTTTGTTAGCATTCATATCTGAGTAGAAAATTGGTTGCAATGTCAGTTGATCAGAATGGAAAAGAACCATTTCATATTTACTCAAATTAGAAGGTAATAAAGAAAGAAAGAAGAGATATACTGGAGGGATGGTATCATGAAGACGTTGGAGGGCTAGCAGATCTGGCTTGGAAGAATGCAAATGGGGCCACAGGGCAGCCAAGTGTGACAAAATCTGAGTGCTTTGTTGACATCTATTGGTCATCCAGAACATGGCAGCCCACAACTGGGAGCCCTAATGTGTTGATAAATGCTATGTACTTGTTCTATAGAATTAAGATGTTTGAATGGGGAGAAATTCTCTCTATTTTTCTCTCTTTGAAAAAGATGGACATCTGGAAGCCATAAGTGTGTTCTCCTGGGTAACATTATTCTTCTGAAGATATCAGCCTGTCTTACTACAGATTGTGCATAATCCTTCTCATTTGATGGCAGCTCCATTTCAGTGATGCAGAAAATTAATTAGTGCATTTTATTTTCACACTTCATGGAGCTACACATCATGGCAAAACCAAGAGAAAGAAAGGAAAATGAACAGACTCCAAATTTGCTTCTCCCGGAATAGCTTTTAAAGCCAGAATAATGTCAGTAGCTTGTAGCTGGTTAAACGATTGGCATAAGGGGTTAGGGGTAGTTTCAGAGCTATTAACCTAGCACAGCCTCAGAGGAGATTGAAAGTTTACAAGCCCAGCCCAAACTCCCCTTACTCTTTCTTTTTTTGGTCCTCTGCTGATTCTCCTTCTTTCCATCGGGGTGTCTGGATCCCTCTGATCCTATCTGCATGGTCAGGTCAGGTCAGAAAGTCAACAGAACCTGATTTGGAAAACCAGCCCCATTTGATTTGATTCAGATTCCCAAATCAAAAACAAAGCCTGCCTACTTGTGAATACATAGAGGCAACCGCCTTATTCAAAATGATTCAAAAGCACCCAGTTCAGAGATCTGATCAAACTGACTTCCAATCAAATCGCCCAACCAAAGCTTTGCAGAATTCTACTTTTCATTCCCCTTGAGAAGACCCCTTATCAGGTACAGACCACTCATGATTGGGTGGTCTGGCCATCCTATGGCAACCCTGAAATTCCCAGTAGATCTATCATGGGTGGTCCTCTAGAGAGGGTTGGGATACGTGAGAAGAGCAGAGTTTGAAATGGAACTGAAGAGTTGGGGGAATCCAGGTGAGATACCCTTGGAACAGAATATGTAAGCTTGCTTAGGGCCAGATTTTGATACCTGATTTAGGAACATGCTATATTTGAACGCTCGGAGGAAAACAACCTTTAGCCTCTAATGGGAGCTTACGTGCTTCCAAAGAGAAAGGACAGAGTTACAGCCTTAGAGGACTGAAGTGTGTGTTTTGTGCAGTCTCCCTCTCTCTCTCCCCCCCCCCCCCGCCCCATATTACAGAGTCTCCCTGTGGCACAGGGAGGAAAAATGACTAAAAGGCACGAGGTTTCAATTTTTTTTTTAAATTACCAAAAGTTTAAGCCTTTATTGGTTTTGCAAATCACAGGTCAGTGTGACTTTCGAGAGAGAGGTCTAATTGGTTTTAAGAGTTAATTGGTGTTATTAGCAGCTGTGTGTGACATGCTGTTTTTCCACCAAAGCACAACTGTTGTTTGAATTACATTGATCTGTGGGGCTAGATATGCAGAAATGGCATTATTTTGGAGTACAAAGGATTTATAAACCCACATTATCTGTACAGCACTTTAAAGTCCCCGGAAGGCTTATAGAGGTAGATAAGAGCTATGCTGGGATTAGCTCCAACTTTGCTGGTGTTTTTATTTATTAGAGGCCTGGATTTTGTACCTCTGCGCTCTGCAGAACAGAGGCTCCGGGTGCTGTGGTTTGTTTTCTGAGCCAGAGGATGAAAGCAAGAAATCAGGAGGAGTTTGATAGCGCCTTTCCCATCTCAAACATGTTATTAAAAGGCATAAGCTTTAAAAAAAGGTGTTGGAAAAGTTGCTGTCAGACTCCTTCTGATTTTTTGCTGCCGTAAACTAACACAGCTCTCCTTCTACAACATCTGTGATGAAAGCAAGGGTGTATCCTTTGACGAAGAAAGCCTTGAATATGGAATTGCTCGTGCTCCCTTAAGAGTCTTCATCTGAATCTTCGGCTCAAGCTTGACGATCCGAAGACGGAAGGTTATAACCTCACCCAAGACTCCTTCAAGGTTATAGGTTTAAGAAGTCGAAGGAAGGAAGGAAGGAAGGAAGGAAGGAAGGAAGGAAGGAAGGAAGGAAGGAAGGAAGGAAGGAAGGAAGGAAGGAAGGAAGGATTATAGGTTCAACTTGTAAGGGTCTCAAAAGCTTTTGGTGTGGGTCATACCCAAGAGCGGTCTTCTTGGAGCACTTTGGAATTTGTACCTACTGTGTTGAATAATGAAAAAAGTCACAACTAATATCAAGATTCCATAGTGTGCAGTGTGCAGATAAGTATTTGGATCAGGTCTGGTCATAGGGGGGAAAAACATATATGATAATGTAAGAACAAAACATAGTGTGAACTCCAAAATGAGATGAAGGGCACCACACCCAACGTGGGCCTCCCAAGGGCTCTATCCCCTGGAATTAATGAAGAACATCAGTCTATCAGGGAGACCACAGAAAAAAAACAATGACAGGGAGGTGGTTTTGTCTCTTCCTGCCAGAGAAAACATTCAGCTCATAGTGATAATTGCCCTGGGACTAAACCTTATCTGTTGCCCAGGAGATTACAAGCCACCAATTGCCTAAGCAAGAACATCAGCACAGACACGTCAGCCAACTGTTAGCTCTGCATACACTTCAACATATAGTATTCAACTCCTTCTGAACTTGAAGAAACTGGTCTCCTCTTCTCCAGTTTCCCTCCACTCCCCTTCCCTCTTTCTTTGAAAGACCATAATTAGCCGAAGAGTGGGATAAAAATATTGTAAATAAACTAACATTTATCTGGATTACCATCTTTGACTATTTCCTCTTTAAGCCACCTTTAGCCATTTTATCTGAACTGGATTCATCTAGCTGCACGTAGGGTAAATAAGACAAGGGCCTTGCCCGGTGTAGCAATTCTTCCTGGAAACCGGCAACCACATAACAACCAATTCTGGGAGTGTGTAGCATCCCTCGCTGTCTGTTGTTAATCCTTTAGTTTGCTCCTTCACCACCTATTCACTTAAAAGAGCCAATAGTGTTCACTTTGCCTGAACAAACTTACTGGGCCTCTCATGAGAGGTGAACAAAGTCATTTATGGTAGCTATGAAAACCAGAGGGCTGGTTTAATTTCACAATCTGCTCTTTCAGCACATGGTCAGTTCCACTCAAGAGATGGCATTGAGTACAAAGGGAGCAACAGATTCGGGGGTGGGTTGGGAAGAAGAGCATGCAACATGAAAAGCCAGAAAGAAAAATAGCTGACACCTTTCATGCATCTGAAAAGATGAAAAGCATCTTTTTCTCACATCAAAGATGCCCAAGAAGAATGGAGGGAGGTGGGGGGGAGGAGTAACAAGATAAATGCCAGTAAGAACCTGTCCTCTTCTTATAGATGGATTTGAAACAGAATTTTAAAAGAAGTTGTAACGCTTTGTTTTGAACAGCTGGAGATCCCTCATGGTTTGCAAAATAAGTATGCAAGCTTGAAGAGCAATGAAGACATCTCACGTAAAGAAGACTGAAGGTCCTTTTTAAATACCACTTCTACTAGTAGTAGCGATGGAAATACTGCTAGTAAAATAAATACTAGCAAAGTGAATACTATTGGCTCTTTTACAAGTAGTTGTAAAGGCCAATAGTCAGGACCAGTCGAAATGAGGCTATTGTCTCAGAGAAAGGATTGCAAATAATTCACGATTTTGCAATTGAATGTTTATCACTGAAGTAGGAAAAAGTATCGTTGAGATTTTCTGCCTGATCTGCTCCAGGATGAGGCCTCCAAAACTGAAAAGCAGACCCACTTCCCAACTCAGACATTCCCCTATGATTTTAGGGAAGAGGAAATATGGCAGAAAAACTCCTCTGCCACTGTAGTGACAGAGAATGGGAGATCACAGCAAGTTGTTGAAACTTAAGGATAGAATTAATTTTTATATTGATATTAATGGATATTACATGGATCTTTTCTTCTTTTTAATTAATTAAACCTTTTCTCTCTTTTTGGCCACATTTAGCTCATTCTAATCACCACCATACAGACAGGTTTTTCTTTTCTTCACTGTATTAATCTCCCCCACTCCATCCCACCCCACCTTGTTGGGGTTAGTTTTCTGCTTTTCACTATTATTAAAATTAATTTAATTATTTTAAAAATAATGGAGAGAGCCGTGTTTTTCTCTCTAAGCTAGTCGGCTGCCTTTAAGTGCAGCAAAGAATGAAGTCCCATCCTCAGTTGCCCACCACGCTCAGATTTTGTCCCTGAGATATGAGGAAGTATGATCTTTTTCTCCACGTCATACGGCATAAAACATGGACCGATGTGATGAAGTCTCTCTTCTATCCAGCAAGATCCATGAAAAATGGAGAAGCAGAAAAAATTCATGATGGACTTCCTCAAATTTAATGCGCAATTGCCCTCTTCTTTTGGAGTAATTCCTTTTCATAGCAATCCTGGGGTCCCCTTTGCTAAGCAGATCTCCCAGTTTTTGGTATGAATCTTCTCTTCCTCCTCCTCCCGTTCATCTCCTCCTGTTCTCCTTCTCCTACTTCTTCAAAACGAGCATTTTCCCTATTGGAAATTAGTATTGCTTAACTGTGGCATGATACCATCTGTTTCATCCTAATATATAAATTGTTAATATTATCTCTAATCTTGTGGTGGTATATAATTAATAGTTTTAGAAAAATTCTGTCAGGATTTATGATCTAACCTTCCATTCTCAACTTGCCTGATAGAGTTATAAATATCATTTCATGCTTAATGGAATTATGTAAATAGGGCAATTAAAAGTTACAGTATAAAGACAACTCTATTCTATTTGATCCTCTAACTTTCCATCTCATCTGCCTCCCCTCCCCCTGCTTTCTTAGGCATGCACATAGAAGAGTCTATAATGGGCCATGATGGAGTTGGGTGTCTTGTGATTCAGTGTCTTGTGGAAAGTCATGTCTAAACCATCACATTAAGTCATCATGTGGTTCATTGGTTGCACATAGCATCATATGGGAACACAGCAATTGGGTTTTGATAATCCAGCACATTGCATGAATCCATCCATGAAGAAAAGCAATGTGAACCCCTTCCATACACCCACTTGGAAATGTAATTAATAAGTAGACAAATATTTTTCCTGGGCAGGAGATTGGGAAAGGATGTGGGTGTCTTGAGGGATCTCAAGCTGAACATGAGACACCAGTCTAGTGCAGCTGCAAAAAAGAAAAGAGGAAAAAAAGCAAACGTCGTCTTAGGCTGCATCAACAGAAGTAGAATGTCAAGATCAAGAAAAGTAACTGCTCCTCTCAATTCTGGGTTGGTCAGATTGCATCTAGAATATTGTTTGCATTGTGAACACCTCATTTTAGGAAGGACGTTGATAAACTGGAGAGTGCCCAGAGAAGAACCGCTGAAGGTCCTGGAAAGAAAGAAAAAAATGATAAGGAATGTTTGGAAGCTTTGTATACATTTAGCCTGGAGAACAGAAAACTGTGGTGAGATAAGACAGCTGCCTTCAGGCATCTGAAGGACTGTCATGTTGAAGTTCAGCGTTTTTCCAGAAGACAGGACAAGAAACAATGGCTTAAGCTACAAGAAAATAGGTTTCAGTTGGACTTCAATAAGAACTTCCTACCAATAAGAGTTGTTTCACAATAGATCAGATCGCCTGAAGAGGTGGCAGACTCTCCTTTGC
The DNA here is from genome assembly GCF_059951505.1 of Python bivittatus. Classification (NCBI taxonomy): domain Eukaryota; kingdom Metazoa; phylum Chordata; class Lepidosauria; order Squamata; family Pythonidae; genus Python; species Python bivittatus. The sequence continues at coordinate 5,557,293 of NW_028277083.1, forward strand.
TGGAGGTGTCTAACCAAGGCCTGGATGGCCATCTATTGGGGTGGCAATGTCAAGTCCACGATGTCCAACTCTCAGTTCTGAAGTATTCTCACACAGCTAGGCTTGGTTCAGAAAAATACTTCTTTATTAGGGGGTACACGTAGCTTGTAAACAGAACATTGCTAAAACTAAAGCCTTGGGTAAACCTCCCTCTATTTATCCCCCCTCCCCTTATCGCCTGGCGTCGTGATTCCTCTTCACCTGTTGTTGACCTCTCTCCTTCCTCCCCCTCCTCCCCAAGCTTCTTCCTGGTTCTTTGGGCCCCAGCTGCCTGGCCGGCAATCAAGCCAGTCTAAATTGCCCATATATGGTTAAGCTGCTTCCCAACTCCCCTTACAACCATTAACAGCCACCCCCCCTCCTTAGTTACCAGTGGCAGAAACAAATCAATCCAACTCCCAACAAATGCAATACAATGGAAAACAACAACAGTTGGGTGATGCAGGTTCTGACAGGCTGCCCTGGGCAGTGGATTGGAGTAGATTGATCTCCAACCCAACACCTCCATTATATGATTCTATATTTTGCATGGAGAAGCTCTGAAAAGCACCCCTGTCAGAAAACCTGAAGAGGCTCTAGACCAAGGGTGAAGAAGCCTTCCAGATGTTGCTGATCCACATCTGCTACCAGCCCTAGTCCCTATGGCCAACATCTAGAGGGCCTCAGCTTTCCCATAGTTGCTCATCCTCTTCCCCATCACTGATGATGACCATTCCAAGCTAGATGGCCCAAAGCCTGACTTGATATATGACTGATAGAAAGTCATCAAGAAGACATCTGTACCTTCCTGTCTAGCTAGACTTGAGATTTTACTAAGAGTTTTATGGATTTCAAGCCAGGTTTTGTGGAAACAACAAGCCCCATTCATGGAAAGGTTGCTGTGACCCCAAAGGGAACAAAGCTTGCTCCATTCAAGCTTAATTAATGACTACTCCCACAGCTCCAGCAATTATTCATATTTGCTAGATAGGTTGGATATCAGATATAGCATGAGTGCATTGCAGAAATACCATGGGCAATTATTTAATGATGAAATAAATGCTGATTAGGTACCATTAAAGCTATTACTTTTCTTGATGGAATATTTCTGCAGCCACTGAAGAAGTAAGGGTAATTTGCTTCTCATCAGTCCTGCTACTTCTACTGTTTTGGAAAATAATATGCAACTAATAAGGTCTTCGAGGAAGTGGGGAGAGGTGGCTACTATAAAGAAAGCTTTTTTCAGCCTGTGGATCTCTCCAGAAGCCCTTTTTTGAGGATCAATCTTTCACTTCTTATGAAAAAATCATGTTGGATTTTCTGATCAGCATTTGGAAATATTGCAGGACTATACACAGAAAATTATTGGATGAGTTTGGTGGCTTCTTAATTTTATTTTATTGTCCGTGTTAGGTTGCCTGAGAAGATTTTGTTTACCCCACTGAAAAAATATATGGTGGCGAGGATGATATCTGCATTAGTTGCAATGGTTAAAAAGTTGTTAGAACTTTGGGCAACAGAGTAAAAGTTCTAGGTTTTCTGAAACTAATGATGTCATAGTATTAAACACTGTAAAATTTGGTTGTAAGGGATCCTAGTTTGTAACCTTCAGCAAGAAAGTCACACTTTGATGTTTGTCGTCAATATTTTTTCCCTTCTACTGTGCTTTGCAGAGCAGAAATCCCAGCTCAGGAATAGAATACTGGAATGGGAGAAGACTAGCATTTAGAAGAATCCCTGGTTTAAGACTGAAGGAGTTAAGTTCAATCCATTCTTCAGTTAGAAGGATCAAAACAGATGCTGATAGGAAAGACATGTACAGTAAGGAGTCTGTGGAAAGGGAGGGAGGGAGGGAGGGAGGGAAGGAAAGAGGGAGGGAGGGAAGGAGGGAAGGAGGGAAGGAAGGAAGGAAGGAAGGAAGGAAGGAAGGAAGGAAGGAAGGAAGGAAGGAAGGAAGGAAGGAAGGAAGGAAGGAAGGAAGGATTCTAGCTATATCTGACCCAGCTTCAGAAAGTCAGTTGCTCAGAGGCAACACACCTTCACCAGCTTCAGGCAAGAATAATGGCAACTGAAAGTGGGGTGGTGCTTGCAATAGACCAGGAGTGTCCTCAGGGTGTGTCAAAAAATGTCAAGATCACTAGCTGTGTTTTTACTTTGTTCTTATTTTGTTTTAATGTTAGCCACCGAGAGTTGTGTGTATGAGATGGGTGACCATATAAATGCATTAGATAGATAGATAGATAGATAGATAGATAGATAGATAGATAGATAGATAGATAGATAGATAGATAGATAGATAGATAGCAGCCATGAAGGTGCAATTGAAGCTCTGCCTGTTTTTTAGGTGCGTCACACATGCAAACATCCCATCAAACCTGTCCAGCTCTGCAACTCGTCCTAGAAGATCAGCAGAAGTGGGTAATATTTCTGTCTCTTGGACCATTTCTGGTCTCCTCACTCCCAGATCTGAGATTTCCAAACTCCAGAATCAGCAATACCCCTGGAAATGAGGCAGGAAAGGAATGGCCCATGAATTTTGCCAATTCCATGCCAGTCTACATCTTATCCCATTTTAATCAAGTTTGTTGGGGCCCATTGCTAGAGGCTTGAACAACTTCTAATAGCTCTGGTTACTTTCTTACCTTCAGCTCATATACTCCTTTTCCTGATTAGAATTTCAAACTTTCCAGATGAACGAAATGCTTTTTCTACTGTATCAGGTGTCTCTTTTAGAGCTAACAATATGTTCTTGCACAGCCCAGGAAAGTTATTCCTCTTCTTCTTCTTCTTCTTTTTTTTTCCAGTGATGAATTCGTGAGGAGTATGCTGTTTTGGTAATTTATGGAGGAAAAGGAATGAAAGCTTTAATAGTCAGAGATGGGTTATAAGTTTAAAAAGTGACATATGGTTGGGAGCGTTCGTAAGAAAATGGCAAAGAGGAGAGAACGAGAGAGAGAGGAAGAGAGAGGGAGAGAACATTCAGTCAACCTCTAAAGGAAGCTAAAGATCAAGCTGAATTGTTCAACTGAGCTGTATCGATTAGATTCAGATTGTCAATTTTATTTATAAGCAGAGCATCCAATCTGATTCGATGTCATGATCAAACTGCGAAAGAAAAAAGAAAGGAATGAGCTGGCTTCACAGTTTAATGCAAACATGGCAAATTCTCATTTCCTGAGTCTGTCACTGAACTGGAACAAAGAGCTGTGCCCAGATCTCTGCTTTTCCAAAGGCACTTTGCAACTTGAAGAAGTGGTTCAATAATGTGTAGGCTTACAGAGGAGAAACGGATGCAGTCCCATGAATTAATTTGGGAAAGAGCATTTGCAGAAAGTAAAAGAGTTTTACGGTGAATACTAAAAAAAAAAAAAAACCCATCCATTTGGTTAAGGGATAGATTGCTGGTTGGAGAAGCATACATAAAAATGCCTGCGTTGTCAGAAAAGCCAAAAAGTGAGCAAGGCCAAGATGGAATGATTTATTGATTGATTTTATTTATCTATCATATTGATATAGCCGCCCATCTCACGCAAGACTCTGGGCGGCGTACGACAACTAAAAAAATAAATGCATAAAAAGAACTACATATAAAAACGTGTAAACACACACAAAACAGGAGGGGATAAAATTCATAAGGGAGCCATCGTAAAATCTCCCTGGTCCCCTGGGAGCCCCAGGCCTGACCACATAACCAGGTCTTGAGGGACTCGGGGAACGTGAAGAGGGATGGAGCTAATCTCACTTCCGGGGGGAGGAGATTCCACAACGATTACAGCAAGGACAGGGAACTGAAGCATTTCCACCACTTAAACTGTTCCTTGATGCAGTTTTCTAACCTACTCAGATGTGAACCTATGCTGATGTTCCTCACCCCAACAAGCTATGATTACCAGCCTTGCTGGAGGAAAACCAGGCATGGCCTCCGTCATGCTTGCTTTCCATTGGGGCTAATATTAGATATATGGTCTTTTTCCTGCTGGAGGAATAGCATGCATGGAAAATAACACACCTCTTTCTCCGAGCCACTGATGTTTCGAAGTTGAAAAACCCAACTGGAGGATTTTCTGGCAGAGTCCTTGGACCTTATCTGTTCTGGTTTTACTTGGGAAGAAATCTCTCTGCATTTAATAGGTTGCTTCAGACTAAATGCATCCATAATAACTCCACTGCTGGTTATGTATTTCCAATCACCTCCTACATGGATTGTTCAGATCACTTCTTTCTCATACTGTCATTTGTTTGATGTGAGGCTGTCCTGAAGACCACCTGGAAACTGTGGTTAGGGCAAAATGCAATGGCCTACATGCTAATGGGAACAACATGACATCGCCATAAAACACCAGCACTGTGGGTGCTGTGTTAGTTGCCAGTTGTTTCTGGATGCTTTCAAGATGCAGATCCTATGATATTACTAGCTTCAACTAGAAGTTGTCCACCTAAGGTAGGTGGATGCTCCAAATCCTCAGGAATTATGGCAGGAGGGGATTCAAAGGAGAACATTTTCTGCCATAGCTTCCCTCCTGTGGAGGACTCTCCTACCAGAAATATGATCTGTACCCCCAGTCTTGATATTTAGACAGCTCTTGGAGATCTGTTTTTTTCAAAGAGCATTTGAGGACCCTGGTTAGATACACCTGGAATGAATGAGGGCACCTGTATTATGAATCATTGTTATTTTATTTATTCAGTCATTAGATGACTTCCTTGGGCAGTTGGTTGACCATTATGAGAACAGGATGCTGGACTAGATAGGCCAGTGGTCCGACCCAGCAGGACATGGCTTATGCTCTTATGTTCTAGATTTATACCTGTCATTATCCACACTCTTGGCCATTAACCATCATTATATGGCAGTCAACTATACAATATAAGCAGAATAGAACATCCAATAACATGTTGGAAACTGCAAAACAAAATTAAACCATGCTACAATAACAAAAGCCTCCCAGAGTCCCCTATTGTGGGGGAGATGGGCAAGGGAGAAATCAAATCAATCAATCAATCAATCAATCAAAAGCATCCATCAGCCAATGAGATCATTTTATTCAACGTAGGCTCCCCGAAACAATTACTTAAAAAAATAAAATTAAAAAAAAGCTTACGGGAAAGCCAGTCACAAGCAGATCCTATCTGACTTCCACCCGACTGTTCTGAATTGTTACAGCACAATCAGATTGCACGTTGTTGTGTTAGGTTTTCTATCTTAGGCGCAGTTTGAGGTTTGCATTGCGTTGCAGTTGGAGTGAGCGAGCCACTTAGCATCGAACAATGGAAGCAGCATAAAAGCATTGGCGATAAAGAAATAAATATATTTCCAAAGAAACTTTTCAGCCCGTGCGGGTGGCCCTAGGGAATTACTTTGATCTTCTCTTTCTTCCAGATACATTTCCTTGGAAAGGTGCAAAGTAACTTGTTTCTACACCCCCGAGTAATGGAAACCGATAGGTTATTTGCTGGATATTGAGTACAACAGACAGAGTAATAGGCTGTACGAGCAAAGATTTCAGAGACAGAAGCTTTGAACAAAAAGTTGGAAAGCTGCTTTTGCCCACAAGCTGTCAAAGAGATAAGAGGGAATATGACAGGTGAACGAGGACTTCAGCAAACAGAAAGAGAAAGAGAGATAATTGGGAATGTGGTCTCAAAAAAGTAAAGCATGTTTCCCATTTATTTTATTTATTAGATTTTTATCCTGCCTTTATCAAGGCAGCATACATACCCAATGCTCCCACTCCTATTTTTCCCACAACAACAACTCTGTGAGGAGGTCTATGGGAATGACCTTGGGAGACAGGAGGAAGAGCTGCAGTCTAGACACCATCATGCAAAAGACATCTCAGCCCACAGAAGGAAAAGGGGCATGGGGAAGCATCTCAGAAGGGACTCTCCCTAGTTTTCTGGAAAGTAAAAGGAAAGGAAAGGAGAGGTGCTTTCAGTCTTGCAAGATTCTGTTACTACAGGTAGTCCTCGCTTACCGACCATTCGCTCAGCAACCATTCGGAGTTATGAACACACTCAAAAAAGTGACTTACGACCAGTGCCCAAAGTTATGGCTGCTGCAGCACCCCCGTGGTCACATGATCAAAATTCAGGCACTTGGCAGCCTGCCTGCACTTACGACTGCAGGGGACCGCAACTCCCCCACCCCCACCTCCCTCCCATCTACACCTTTTTGGTCTCCTACTGCCCTGTGCTCCACCGCCCCAGCTGACCTTTGCCATTTTCTTGCTCTCACTGCTGACGAGGCGTGCCTGGCCTGGCTGCTGGGCCAGGCTGGGCCGGGCTTCAGCTGCGAAAAAAGAAAAAGGAAAACCTGAGCAGTCTCTTTGCGCAGAGCTCCTGGCCGGGGCTAAGCAAAGGAGAGAAAAGCATGCAAAGGGACTGCTCAATTGTTGTCTTTCTTCTTTTTTTGCAGCCAAAGCCCAGCCCGGCCTGGCCGGGCACGCCTCATCATCAGCAGTTCTGGGGCTGCTTGCCGCCCCGCAAGGCAGAGTGTAGGGGGGTCAAAAGGGCAGAGATGGGGGGGAGATAGGTGGGGGGGGAGTTGGAGGCAGTCCCTTACCTTATGAGGCTCAGGGCTGGGAGGGACCAAGCCCGGAATGGCTTGGATTGGGGTGGGTCCTCAGTTAATGACCGGTAAAATTCACTTAACAACGGCAAGGGGGAATTGCCAGGATTGCAGTTGCTAAGCAATGTGGTCATGTGACATCTCGCTTTACAACTGCATTGCTTAGCAACTGAAATTCCGGTCCCAGTTGTGGTTAATTGAGGACTACCTGTATAACCTTACATTAAAGGTAATGTTAGTACTCATGGTTTGTGCTTCTTATCTGGGGTACCTTGAAGGGCTGACAGTTGGGCTGAGAGAGAGGAACTGGGTCCTCACCTACCTGGCTTTCATGCCTAAGGGAGGACTAGAACTCAATGCCTCCTGGTTTCTAGCCCAGCATTTTTAACCAGTACACCAAACTGGCTGTCTTTGTTAGTGTGATCTGTTTTTGCTAATTCAGGGGAAGCCTTTTCTTCTCCAGAAGAACCTAAGGAGAAATCTAGACAGGTAAAACAGTTTGGATGGGAAAGAAGGGAGAGGAGTCACAGCAAAACCGGCCAACTTGGTGCCCTCTCTTTTGGACTTCCATTGTCCTCAGCTACCATGCCCCTAGCACAGAAAGGTGGGAGTTGTGGTTTGGACCATCTTGTCCTTCTGATCAGAGCAATGTGTCTTGGACCAGCCTCCCCTCTTGGCTATCAAGCTCTCTAGGGCTCCACAGCATATCTTAGAGTCTAGATCTTCAACAAGGAAGCTTCACCTCAAGGACCAGATACAATTCTCAAGCTATTTCCATTGCCCTAACTTCAAAATCCTAAAACGTTGGATTGACAAAGAAAAGGTAGGGAATCTTTTCATCCAATGGCTTGAAAAAAGCCCTAGCATGCCCTACCCTAATTACAGGGTTCCTGTAGGATTTCGGTGGCATCATACTTCTTCTGTTTCTTCCTCCACCACTGCATGGGGGGATGTAAGATGGGAGAAAAGGTATGGTAGACAAGCACCCTCAAGGCTGGTGTTGGACAATGGACTTTTTTTAAAACAAGAGAAATGATACAAGGGAATGATAGTCTCCCATCCTGTTTTAGGAGGCTATCAAAGACGGCTGACCTCTCTTTGATTGGGTCATAAATCCTTATTCCAATGGAGTGGTTGACTCAGTCGGCTGTCTGTCCGAACATGGCCCAGATGCAAATTTTACAGAGGGACTACAACTACAGTAATAACATGTATACCGTTGTTTTTTGGCGAGATGGTTGGTGACAAATTTGATATATAAATAATAAATAAACAAATTAAAAACTAAGTTACTATAGGGGAAAGTTATACCATCTCTGGTAGTGGCAGGTCAGGAAAAAGAAAAGCATTTGATAGAAACAGAGTTATTTTCGACTAGTTATGGACGAACCAAACGTTTGGCATTATAGCTTAAACTCCTGAAGAGATGAGAAATCGGCTTCAGACAGGCTCTTCTCAGAACAGGTGAAACACTTCAGGTCCCCTGGCCTGTTGCCTTGCTGAATTATATTAAGAAGGTATGGCCTATAGATATAGATATGAATATAAGGCAATGCCTTATCTTGAAAAAGCCCACTATAATCTCTTGAGTAAAAGGCAAAAGGTTTAAATGATCCAAACAGAAACCAAGGTCCATGGTCCTCTCTAGTGGGTGAATATTGTGGACACCGATGTCTCCACTGTTTTTCACCACCTCCAGTAAATGCTCTAACTTTCAGAAATTGGACTTTCTGGATCCAAAACATCTTGCTTAAGCATTGCCTTGCAGCTTCAGCGAGAGAGAAAACAACCTTTATAAAACATTATTTCAAAGGTGGCCTTTATATAATTGTGTGCACTCAATATCAATAGTTTCTTCCCCAATTATTCATCTTTCTCTTCAAATTATCTGCACATCCGTTGGCTGGAATCCTTCAATGGGTTTCAAACAGAAGATGCATTTCAAACTCAAGCAGACTAGAAATCCTGTAGTCTGTTTAGCTCAGAAGAATATTAATAATAATTGCATCCTTTCTCTGAGTTGATGGTAGGAAATGTTTTATTGAAAAGGTCATCTGAGGATTCTGAACTTTAACATTTTGTAATGTAATTTATTAAAATGACAGTGTATGGTAAATTTTGAGCATCTTGGGCAAATTCATTTTCTTTATTTTCGTGTTTGATATAACATCATTGCCAGCAGAGAAGAGAAGGTATTGTTATATTAATCATTGTGCGCCGAACATATAGTTTTTTTTTCCCAGAAGGAATTTACTTTTAATGGAGCCTGGGTCACAGGAGAGCAATTACATTAGACAGAATGGATGATATGGCATTGTTTAAAATATACTCTCTGGTCAGCCTCTTTTACCTATCTAATTTATCAACAGTTTTGGGCTAGCAGTTTCCATAATTGTATTAGCATAATACCTAGGTATGTAATTGCTTTTCAGTTTCCTCCATTCTAATCTCATTGTCAGGCTGTTAACTTGGTGCAAAGTTCATATTTGTGGTTGCTTGAAGATGGGAAAATATCTCTCTCTCATATTTTAGGAACCGATGAATTGTTTCCATATTTCTTGAAAGCCATGTGTTAGAAGTGCATAGAAATGTAGTCAAGCAGAATGGGCCATTCTTATGTGAAAAGTTTCCTAATCTTTTCAGCTGCTATGAATACCATATTTTAGGTATAGGTCTCACATATGTAAATTCAGATGGGTAACATTCTTTGGGTTAATCTACTTTTTGGCAAGCAATGAGGACAAGAAATATGTTCCATCAGCGTGCCAAGGTGAATATACTAAATTTGGATCTACTAAGCACACCTACAAGATAACAAATGCATGAAGAAAAATAGGTTAAGAGAAAATTATATTGGTTGAAGTTCTAAAGAAAATGCATCCAACATTCAATTCTTGTATTTGCTACCAAATCTGTAAGCAGTGTGGCCAACCAGAACTTGTGGAAACATGAGAAATGGATTAAGCCACTCTCAATATTTGCAAAAGATGTTACAGGCTGTTGAGACAGAGTTCTTTGCCATTAGAAGTGATTTCCAAGAGGTCATCTATTCCTCATCTCCATCTGCTTTCTCAACTATGTCCCAGAGTTCCACCAGCATGTCAGTAATAAGAGCAATGTAGATTGGAAAATATCCAGCTTAGTGGTTGTCAACCAACTCTTGTAGCACCACAGCAAGATAATCTTGTTAGAGAAAGGTTAGTCTAAGACTTCAACCATCTTAGCCTGAGATTCATGGCTGAAGACTTGGACTGAGCTGAAGACTAATGAAGATTCCACATCCAGTCTTCTCCAACCTGGGCACCTTCCAGATATATGGACTACAGCTCCCAGAATTCTCCACAATGGTTTTGCTGCAGGGAATTCTGGGAGTTAAAGTCCATCTGGAGAGTGCCCAAGATAGGGGAGACTGTTCTAATCATAAGATTATAGTGGAAAGATGAAGAGGTAATGCATACATTAAAAAAAAAAAAAAGGAATTATGGAGGAATTGCAAACTATCAGTGCAAACTCAATCCAGCAATTCAGAATAGCTACATCTGTTCAGAAGTTCAGATGAGAATTTTGGAAGCTTCTTAACAAAGAGAACTACAAATCTATCCTTGAGTATTTCTGAAGGTGACAGATCAATTTGGGTTGATGGGGTTTCTGCAGTTAACAGCAGCTTTTACAATTTTAATAATCAGTTTAGGGGACTTGCAATTGAAATATGTTTGCACAGTTGCTATGATGGTACTTAACAACACTACTTAAGTACATTTTAATTCTTGGATTTCATCCAAAGAAATAATAATGTCTACAAAATGCAAACTGAATATTACTGAATATTACTGAAATTTAGCCTTTTAACAGCTGGACTAGTAGAGCATTGGGGAGAATATCCAGTCCTGATTGAAAATGATTCTTCTTCTGAGAAGAAGCTGAAACACAAGTTGGTTAAATCCTATGGAATAGCCCATTGGGAATGGGATCAATTTGAAATGCAGATAAGATATCCTAGGATTCAATTCTTCTTCACATCAAAAAAATCTGTCTCGCTACAGTTGCTGGTCTGCAAATCAGAATTTAGACAGTCGTATAGTTTAGATCCCAGTTCAGGAGGGAAAAAGCAGCTCAAATTCATTTAGACTTATTCATGGGTCCACCCATGACTTAGCCCCTTAAAATCATCTCAGGGCTTCAAGCCACCACGCAGCCCTCCAACACATCAGTCCAGGACTTGGGTTCAGAATCCATTTGTCCAAAGCTTATCCCGTTTCCCTTTCACTGGTCTGTCATTTCCTCAATTTCTTAATCCAATATATTTCTGCATAACCCTCCAGCCCGTTCTCCATTTGTGGAAATCTCTCCTCCCTGTTCCAGCTGCAAACCTTGTCTCGGAGACAATTTTCTTCTGGCGTGGTAGGAAATGAGATCCTCAGCTGGTATAAATCTGCAAAGCTGCAATGAAATCAATAGAGCTGTTCCAAGTTTACACCCCAGTTGATTACCTTGGGCATTATCTTGTGTCTAGGCTGTACTACCTATTGGCAGTTATCTTTTCTTTTCTATTTTTTTCTTTTTGGTGGTCTCTGTTAACTCAGTAGCAAATTACTGTTTGCATCACGGCCTGGGGCACTAATATTTAATGCTTTGACATTCACAATGAACAGTATCGCCATGTATCAATTACTATACAATTAGCAGCTGAATTGCTGCTTGATGCAAATATATATAGCAATACTCTTTTTTTCTTTCTCCCCCCCCCCTTTTTTTAAATGTTCCAGGGGGGGAAAGATTTTTGGAATGAGCTGAGAGGTTGGCATGGCATCGTGTGCCTCTGGAACTGAAAGGAGATAAGCTGCTGCGCCAGGTAAATTAAGTGTTTAGTTCCTGTCATTGTTTTTTTCACTCGGCTCATGCTGAATGAAATGCTCTGGGAGACACATATTTGTCGCCTCCCCTGGTTTTTTTTAAAAACACTGAGAAGAAAGGAACAAGAAGGGAATCAAGAATGCTGTCCCACCAACATCTTGGGCAATTTGCCATGGCAAATACAAACAGAATTAGAAATTACTTATTTTTTCAAGCAGCCTAGAAGATCCAAAGTGACATTTTTAATAGCGCATTCCCTTCTCTAATCCGTAGCTGCATCTAACCAACATGCTCGGCCTGGTTCTTGAATGAACCATTCCTACTTTCAACCATCAATGAAGTGTAATGAGTTTGTGTAACGTACTCAGCCCTTTGCCCATCATCACCAAACCTTTATCAAAGCTGCAGCTGCTGCTGGAACTTTGAATAACCAGGTTTAGCAGGTCGTGTGGACCCAGAATCTGGTCTGCTAAGGGTTAGAAGTGCAGGGCTTGGCCCTGATCAAGAAATGGAGCAACACTCATCATCTCGTTGTCAGAAGCAGTCAGCTCCAGTAGTTAATACAAGGCAGCTGGAGAGATTTGGGCAACAGCTGATACAGAGTTTGCTGATTATTCCTTGACTCTTCTTAAGCCTCCAGTGTGAAGCCATGGGAGATCCCAACTAAGAGGTAGTGGTGGTTTATAGTATTTATGATAAAGCAGATCAAATGGCTTTCAGCCCAAATTGGAATAGCTATGGAATGTAGTCATTCAACCAAATCCCTGGCTGGAAAAACAGTTCTTTATTGCTATTGAAACTATCTACAAATAGGCAAGATGTTCTAGAATTAGGATGCCTGTAGGAGGAATGTTCTTCCTCAGCTTGGTGCCTCTCTTGATAATCTTCCCACTGGGTTTGATGTACAAGAGAAAGTTGTCCAACAGGCATTCAGATCTTGATCCATATAAGACAACAGAAGCACCTTGAACTTGGCTTGCTAGCCAGGGACCAAGTGGGAAACTCTTGGTTGGGCTTCTAGTAACCTTCTTCCATTCTAGAATATATTCTCCCCCTACTCCATATCTCTTTTTTGGTCTAACCTAAACTCTGTACAACAGCTTTTTATGCATACATTAATTGCAGATCAGCCTATAGAGATGTTCAGTGATGGTTATTTGCCCATTCAAAGCAAATTTAGTTTAAAAGTCTGTGGTTTTTTTTTATCATTGCCAGAGAAAACAGCCATGACAGGATATTCTAGCCTCTGGATTATGGTGATAACACCGAGAAAATGCCATTTCCATTTCCATTCTTTTTACAGTGCAACAAACCCACGCATGCAAGGAAATTAAAATTCAAAACTTAATTGGATTTTCATACTCCTTTTAAACAGGTAATATTGTTTTTCTCCTTTTCTTTTTTAAACGCTGCCTCCAAATGTGAGGATTTAATTCGGCTTTGTTGAAGGGCTAGTATCCTGTGGAACAAAATGCTTCATTTAACTCCATTAAAAATCTATCTCACTTCATTCTTTTTGAGCAGATGTATTTGCTACATCCTGGTATTTCAATTTTGCCCCAGAAGGAAAGGTAAATATTGGGCTGATGGGGAAAAAAAACAAAAAACATGGCTTTCTTGCACATGTGCTACAGTTCTGATAATTTAATTTCCAGGGACTTATATTTCCAACATAGACACGCCAGCTGGAAGAGAGGGTGAATAAAGGGGAGAATTAAGAAAAGCTTGCTTTTATGTTTATAAAAAGATAGCAACATGTAAAAAACAAAGGATTAGTCAATGTTTTCTCCTGCTTAATTTGTGCTAGGTTGCACTACCAACTTCAATTTCACTGAATTGCTCAGTTTTGTGAACCCCCTGCCTTGCCCAAAAGAGAGTTGGATAAAAACTTGCATTCTAATTCACATTAATTTTGAGCATCTATTTCTGAAAGCCCCTGGGGAGGGGGAATACTGTTTTTTGAGACATGTACTTTTTCCTAGTAATCTCTCCAATAAAACGAGGATTTTCTTTCCCTGACACACGCATGTGTGTTTGTGTTTAGTTACAAACTGTATCAGCAACTCCAGAACGATTCAGGTTTGTCACTGGGAAGCATTCTCCTTTCTCGTGAAATTGGGAGATACAGATTGGCACATGTGTATCAACCTTTGCAGGGAACATAATTCCCATCTGGCTCCACCTAGAAGGTCTGGCAAGCCTGCAGAACCGTACTGACCCATAAAATTACTGTGGCAAATGGGAGATGCAGATTATTGTTCAGCTCACAGGTGCGTTTACACAACATTAAATCCACAGGGCTTCACCCTGGAGAAGCATAACATCTATCTATCCTCCAAGGACATAACCTGAGCCCCATGAAAGCTTTGTGTTTGCCCCCAAAGTATCAGCCCTACAAGATAGACCAGGCTAAGAAACCAATGCCATGTAGGTTAAACCTAACCCAACTCAAACCCTGGAGACCTCATGGGCTTGCTGCTGCAATTTGGGGGCCAATATATGGGTATCTCCCATCCAAATACTAGCCTGACCCTGTTTAGCTTTTTGAGAACAGCCAAGATCAACTAAATGCTGCCACTGAACAGAAACTGTAAACTCTGTTATTCTTGTATTCCCTGAAGGTCTCCCATCAAGTCCAGGTCTGACCTGACTTACTCCAAAGCCCAAAGGGCTCAGGAAAGCCTTTAGACTCCTGGAGGGTCCAAATTCCATCAAAGGCCTGCTTTTATTGCCCCCCAAACTTTCAGTTCTGCTCTTACTTCTTCCCCATCATGAATGAACTGCCAGGTAAGGAGGTTGGTGGCATTCCAGCCTCTCCCCTCATGGTGTCCTCTGTCATCTGCTGAGATGATATTGTCTCCCCGTACCTACAGAGTGATGGTGATGGATCTCATCACTTTGCTAGCACCTTCTCTATTGGATCCAACATAGGGGTGCAAGGAGGAAGTCTGTGAAACAATATCTCCCCAATTTTCATGCGCTGCTCAGACTCTCCATAGATCATCCCTCAGGGAATGTGGTATCTGGAGAAATAAATGGCTCCCTATCCCTGAAACATATAATAAACTGTTTGGCTTTCTTCTGAGGCTCTGTTAGTTAACAGCTCCTTGCTCCATCATACCAGAATGGTCACAGCCTCAGGGATCCACTGTGACTATAATCTAGATTAAATTGCCCCAAGGAAAGGAGCAAGTAAAGTGAAGTTCAAGGTCTCTTCTGGAATTCAAGTTAATTTAATTGAGGTTTGGAAGTTTTCACCAGGGGCACCTCCAGATCCTCTGGTGTAATAATAGAAGAAACCTAATTAAGAGACACTAATGAGAGGAACTATTAAAAATCCTGCTTGCTTTGATGGATTTCTTCGCTAGGCTTATCCTGCAAATAAACAATAGGTTCAGATGGTTTCCTCTCTGGCCTTAAAGTGAAAATTACAACTCTCCCATCAATTGATTTTGTGAGCCAATTAAATCAAATCAACATTGTCTTGATGCATTAGGAAGAAATATAAATTAATCCAATCACAGAAGCCATTAAAGTTTCTGGATACAAATGAGTGTAATGGAAGGGATTTTTTTCCCCCTGAATTTGTGAATGGCTTTCCTGTAAATGTCAGTGGTTGGGGGAAAGGAAAGCACTTTAAAATTTGCGTGCTCCCCCTTTGGAACATCTCAATTCTCAGATTTCCCTCCACCCTTAGAGTCTCTTGACAAACTCAGCTACAGGCTTGTGTTAGCTGCCCTTCCAGAGAGCGGCCGACAACCTCATTAACTTGTTACTCTCCCAGATTAACCTATTAAATAAAAACCCGTTAGCTTCACCAGGGTGTAATGCAAAATCGGAAAGTTCAAGTTCAAAAGACAACACGTTATGACAACTCAAGCAGCCGCGCTAAAATTCATAGGTCCTCCCATACACAAAAACTAATTCTGGTTCACCTACAAAGCTGTTTCCGTATCATAGCAACTGTGGTTTCTTAGGGTTTTAATTTTTGACCCTTTCCACGTTCTTTCAGGCTGCCTTTAAAAGGTCTTGAAATGGTATGCAGAAATGCATACATTAGAAGAGAAAAATGCAGAAAAATGCAAGTTTTCCTTTTTTTAAAAAAGAAAAAAAAAGGACTCAACTGTTGTGAAAACAGGATGAACTCAGTTTCAGATTAAAAAAAAAAAAAGACAGATATAGAAAGGGAAAAGAAACAAAATAGACCACATGCCCACTCCTAACTTCCTGGTTTATGACTTCTCCCTGTACAGCCCAACACCTTCTTTTTTCATTCATAGCCACAAGAGAATCCCAAATGGGAAAAGATAGTCTTCCTCCTCCTTGTTCCCAATTTGGTTCTATTTCTCCAAGCTAGTGAATGGCCCAACCACAAAAATAAGCTGTTGGCGATACAAGAAGGAGCCAAAAAAATGCTAAACCAAGTAGAAAGTCCAAGAGCATCAACCAAACCTCCCAGATGGTCCTCTCAGATTAACTCCATTTTTAATCTACGTTCAACATCATACCAATCGATTCCTTATTTTTCCCCAGCAAAATCCATGCAGGCGTTAAACATCTCCCTTCCCCCCAGCTGAGTCCTTTTCTCTACAATCTCGCTTCCTTCTTTGTGTTGCAGAATAGCTTTGGATTCCTGGCAGTGGGGCCACAGCGGGGTAGAAAAAAGAAAAGTGGAAAGGGATGAAGAGGTGTAAGAACTTGATCTGGAGCTTTTTGGCACGTGGACAACCTTCTATTGAATGTTTCCTGGAAGCAGAGCCCAACCGAGGTACTGGGGGCCAGAGAAACATGCCCAGAGGTTTTGTTTTGCTTGGGCTTGGTGTCTCAGTACCAATTTTGAAAGCCAGTAAGAACTCATCCACCACATGTCTGGCCTCAGATTGCGCCAGTAATAGGGTATGTTATTTTCTTGGACAGTGGGAGGTGTGAGTCATCCCGGGACTGGGTGGTAACGCATGAGTAATCTTTACATCAGGAAGACCAGCCAACTCCCAGCATGGCATCAGTGGCTTCGTAGAGATGCAGACAGCTTAAACAACACTGCCACCCCCCACCCCCTTGCAACAAAAACATCTCAAACTTCTAAATAAGAATTGTTTGGGCTAGGATCAGATCCATCAAAGGCTTTCTCCTAACCCTCGCCTGCGTCTGTGTTTCTTGCATTCATTTCAAAAGAAAACAAGCAAAATGAATGCTACAGAAACACAGTTTAGAAATAGCCCAGAAGAACTTCATAGCAGGGGAATGGAGGAGAGTTTAGGGCAGTGTTTCTCAACCTTGGCAACTTGAAGATGTGTGGACTTCAACTCTCAGAATTCCCCAGCCAGCATGGCTTGCTGGGGAATTCTGGGAATTGAAGTCCACACATCTTCAAGTTGCCAAGGCTGAGAAACACTGGCTTAGGGAGATGAAGGCCACCTAGACTTTTCAAAGGCTGGAGAGCCAATGAGCAGCCTGTGGAAGGGAGGTACATCTCTCTGTCGCTCAGAGTCGTCATCAATGCAACTCCCACATGCATAAATGCAGCAAAGACACAGTTGCAGATTTTGGCTGTGTTCACATGACATATTGTGTCACAGCTGAGCTGAACCCATTTTAGACTCCAGTCTGGTGTCCACCCAGGCGGTGTGGTTCGTTGAGGATTCTGTGAGCCAAGAAAACATAGGTAGATTCATTAAAGCATAGCTTCTGTGACATGTTGGCCTAATACTGTCTGCTTTGCATCATTCCCACACCCACAACGGTTCTCCAAAAGTGTCTGCAGCAAACCACAGTGATGCCAAAATAACCCCATGCATGTGATGATATAATTATGCAAATGCTATCATTATGTAGTTGCATCTCAGCATCCGAGACTGGTACATAAATCATGGCAGTTGCGTGTTGACTTTTTTTTTTGTCTTTCTTTGACATTATCACACACATGTTGTCATTTCTCCCTTGACACCTATATGACCCTCACCACCCTAGATGGATGCCCGGTAAATCTTCTACAGATTTATTCCCATTATTTTCATTCATACGACATCACCAATCACCATGTGATCTAGTTTCACACATATACAGTGAATCTCAAACTTGCCCATCGCATTTTAGTCACACATATTGGGCAACCCAACCCAACAGTACACTTTATTGGGTGTAGGGGACACTTTTGAGCCAAGGGAAGGCACTATAAAACATACTTTAGGTTCTTCTTCGATTCTCCATTTTTTCCACCTCCCACCCACTTTGGCCTTCCATCTTCTGGACCAAAAACAGGCTGCACAGAACTTTCTTAGCATTGCTTCCAAGATAGGGGCTTCTATATATACTCGACCCTATCTGCACCTTGATCTTTAACCAAGTGAACGATTAAACTTTATCCTGCTTTTTTTATATATATATATGTCTTCAACATGCTTAGCTGATTTCTCGGCGGTGTTATACTGCATTCTTATTTCCCAGATGAACTCACACTGACCATGAAGACCTTCATTTCGCTTGGAGTCATGCATTATTCATCCTAGCCTATACGTTTACCTCTATTTTTCCTTCTTTTTTGAATCAAGCCTGTTGAAACCATTTTTTTAAAAAAATGGGGGATGGGAGAAGGAATTTGCTGCATTCCATTTATCTTAGCTAAACCTTGAATACCCCCCTTTGTTTCCTTTGTTGATCATTGCCAAAATTACAAATATAAATTTCACTCGCTGCAGATTAAACGTCCTAACAGCTTGCGTTTAAAACCCAGTGCGATGCTGTCGACGGTAAGTTGGATAAGACCCAAGGAGAACTGGACGTGGCTTTAAAATTACTTTGCAAATGTAGAAGTATTTCCACTTGGCTGAAACCTGACAAAGTCTTCTGTCTCATTAAGCAATGTAAGCCCAATCTATATGTTCTCTGTTCCAGTTCAAGGGATCACTCCCATTCCAATAGATCAGTATGGAAATATAAGAGTTTGCATTTTTGTCCCACTCCAGTGAAAAAAATGAAGATACTATTTTAGGTGGGATGAAGATAGGAAGATATCAAGTTGCCTTCTTCTAAATGATATAGTTGGTCCATCAGTGCCAGGGTTCCCTCAACCTGGGCAACATCTAGATCCATGAACTTCAACCCCCATAATTCCCAGCAGGGGGCATGCTGGATGGGGAATTCTGGGAGATGATGTATCAAATGATGTATGTATCAGATGATGTATCAAATGATGTATTTGCCCAGGCTAGGGGGGAACTCTAAGCCATTGGTGGTGGTGGTGGTGGTGGTGGTGGTGGTGGCGGCACAGTCAGCCAGATGTTTAGACTGGATTTGGCATTTTTATTCACCTATCAAGTCCTTCCCAAAGACCTGGGATAGGCAGATGTTGTTGTTTGATAGTGTAAAAGGTATCGTTGCAGGATATTATTATTATTATTATTATTATTATTATTATTATTATTATTATTTCTTTACCAAAATAAGCACAATAACTAAAAATCAGTCCAATAAAATTAGTTCACCACCAGATAAATGAATCTTAACATTAAAACAACCAACACAACTACAGTATATTTCAAACAGTGCCCCAGAATAGGACAATCTAGATCCATAATAATTTAAAACAAGTGTTAAGCCAGCATTGTCAGCTAAGTAAGAAGAGGGTAGAACCCCCAGAAAGATCAAGACCTTGTACCAGTCTCTCAGATCCTTAAAGGCCAAGAATGTGGAGACCATGAACCTGGAACAGAGAACCAATCGAGGAAACATAAAGAATAAAGAGGATTATAAGGAGAAATAAGGGCAAACAGACACTAGGGAATTTGTAATCAGTGGTGTCTACATGGAAGCACCAATAGTTTCTCATAAACAGTCACCTACCTACCACAATGACCAAGTTCACCCATAAGCCAAAGCCAACCATCAGTGGTTGGAGTAGCACATTGTCTTAACCCAACAGCTGGTTTTGCCTGCACAGTCCAAACCACCATTTTCAGACAAGTTTCACACGTGGATCTGGATCCTGCAAAGTCCTCCAAACAGAAAGGGACACCCCTCCCATCTTGGAGATAGCTCCTCTGAAGCCACCAAACAAATGTTATTATACTGTTCGCTTTGCGCCAACACTCATCATAAGCTGTTAACCCCACACCTACTTAAATATCCTAGTCATTCTGAGCTAAAATATTTACTTTCAGATTCAAATGGTTCTATTTCCTTAAGTCTGGTCCAGTTTTGTCATGTCATATGTAAGATGCACAGCAGTCAGACTGATCTGCTTACCCCATTGGCTAATCCATATTACCTACATGTATGCAATGTGTTTGATGGACAGGACATTGACCTCAGTAAAGATTCTTGTCTCTGGGATGGTTCCTACAATAAATTCCCTTGCTTTCCATGCAAAAAGCTTGCCCGCGTCGGCGAGGCAAACCCTGCTCCAGACCAGACCTGTCGATTAATGTCCCCCCGGCTTTTCCTTTCAAAAGTCTCACTCAAGAGCAGCCAACCGGAGGGGTCGCTCTTCTCAAGGGCAAACCTCAAATGTCATTGCTTCAGATAGGATACATTTCTTGATGGCGGACTCATCACAATCGCTTTTCTGCACGGCTGACCCTCAGTCTGGGATACACAAAGGGGTTGGTCTGCTGGGTTATAAAATTGTGTGTATAATAGCAATGCCTCAGATGCACCTGAGGAAGCTCAAAAGCATTTCATTTTGCTGTCTAGTTAGCTTTTAGAAAACCAGGAGGCGGTGGAACCCGTACCATTTTCCAGTTGCAATGGATGTCTTTTCAAAACGGCCTTTCTCTCCTCTTCTTTTTAAAAGGTGGGGCAGGATTACCTTCTGTGTCTTTCTCCAGATCTTTCCCAATGTTGACGTTAGCTTGTGCTACATAATTCGTATTGGGGCCAGGGAGAGATGGAAACCTGTGAAATGTCTTCCTCGTGGAATTCAGGGGGTTGTACGTGCCTGGCTCAAAGGAGAAGCGAGCTTTTAACTGAGTGATTTATTACTGAGTTACAACAATCATCATTTCTCTGGTTCCGGCGTTGCTGGGTCGAGCCATTTCTAAGTGGCGCATGGAAATAAAATTAAGATGAGGGAGACAAGCTTTTAAATGCGAGCCAAAAAGAAAATGACTCTCAAAAAGAAAATACATGGCACTTACGGGGAAATGGCCTGTCTTGAATATCAGGGAGGACTGAATTTGAGATGAGGAGTACCACTGCAGAGATGGCCTGCTTTTTTCTCTTGATCACATCCAAATCCAGACCTGAAAAGAGTTCTTGAAATTCTCTTCTATTCTCCATCTCCTCCCAGCCACTCCCCCTTACGTTCTTCAAACATCGCACACGATAGCAGAATTGTACAACAGGGGCGAGAAGGATGCCGATCTCATTGTGGTGGCTTTCGGTCCATCTTCCTTTCTTCGCAAAATCATATTTTCAAATTTTGGCATGGGAGTGGAATCCAAGACTCTAAAAAAGAATTGTATAATAGCACAAAGACAGCATTGTTTCTTTTCATTCGTGGCCAGCTGCTTTTCTTCTTCTTCTTCTCTCTCCCTCTCTCTCTCTCTCTGTTATTATTATTATTATTTGACAGATGGGTTATTAAAAAACACTCTCGGAAAGTTTTCCATTGCTCTCTCTGAGCTGTGATTAACATCCAAATTTAGACACCACTACCACCCAAAAAAAAATCAGGGAAAGAATGTAAGTGTTCACATTATTTCAAAAGCTGTGTGACAAAAGGCTCCCTCCTTTGAACATGCATAGTTTAGCAGTGGGGGGAAAAAAAGGACTCTCATCCAACTTGGATTTCAGCTTTCATTTCTATTTCCTCCCTTTAAGGTAGAAAAAAAAAAAGAAGAAGAAATTAGCATTCTTCGAGCAGATGTTCAGAGAAGGCAGAAGGAAGGAGGGCAAGAAAGTTCAAACAGGATCAAGACGTTCAACCTTTCCTAGTGTACTCAGAAGCTCTCTGAGAAGTTAAACATAAAGCAGGTGGAACAAGAAGGAATTTTTCTCCTCTTTTTCCAAGCCAGCATGGTGTTAAAGTTATGGATTGGTGGTTGAATTACAGCCAAAGTCACAGACAATGAACTTTTCAAAAACAGATACAGTTATTATGAAAGGTGCAGACTGGCATCTCTGGAGATGGAAGGACGTGTTCTAGCCATAGAGAAGATCTGGGGGAAACCTGAGCTAAATCATAGTAATTTCTTTCAGAAAGCTATTTCCTTTCTCATATGATTGTATCCAGACAATTCACCTGAACTTGGAGATTCAGGTATAGGTTGGTGGTGGTAGACATTCGCAAGTGGACATGGGAGAGGATTTTCACAACAATTGTTAGCAGTCAAAGGTAAGAAATCATATTTGGGTTCACACAACCCAAGGAACCACAAAGGTCAGGACCCCCAGTTTAGGAACTCAGCAATTGCTGTCATCTCAAGAAACAGCACAGCTTAGCTAAAGACGAAGCTTTATTGCAAGAAGATTGGTGGCCAAGTAGGACAATTGACCAACTGTATCGGATAAGGAACAGTTCTCAACATAAAAATGGATTCAAACTCTTCCACCAAGCGTTTCCCACCATCTGATCTAAACCTCATTTTGCATTTCTCTTTCCCTCTCTCTCTCCCACATGCATATCCACATACAGGAGGTGCAGAATTTCTCTATGTTCCACCTTGCATTCCCAGAAGTATATCACGTTTGGAAGTAGGCTAAGTTTCATTCATCTGGGTTAATGCCAGGACGAAGAAAAGGGATTAGGTTACAAAATATTGGAAACCGAATAAGCAACATTCCAGCCCTCATTTAGTAATGAATTCATTAAGGTGGGATCTCTGTGGATTGTAACTATCAGCTCTTTTGCCAGATTAGACTGAAATGATCAACGGCTCTTTGTCTGACAAGTTTTGAAATACCTGGTTTTCTTTGTCAGACTCCCCGTTTTTTAAAAAATGGTTAATAGCAACTTTCAAAGACCACCAGAGTCTCCTGAAGCACATTTCCTTCCTCATCAGTGGTATCTGAGACTGTTTTTAACTTTGCTTGTTAAACCGAGCAATTAATTGCATTACTGCAGTGATCTTAAACATAAAAGAGAATTAATCACCAGTTTTGGAGAAAAGGAGTAGAACAGGCAGTTTGTACATTTGACATATGTTAGCCGGTTAACTCTGTCTTGCTAATAAATAAAATATTAAAGCAAGCTTAATAGTTAGCTTCAAATTAAAGTCCGAGATGCTTTTCCTGTGCAAAACTATCTGCATCTCTATGGAAAACTAAAGCCGATACATCAAAGATTGATCTTCAAATATGTTGTAGGGATTTAATCCCAGCCAAACTTTCCTTTCCTTGCAGAAGTCAGGAATGTCTAATGTCTGATCTCTGAGAAACTGAAATGTTGGTGAATATTCCGTACCAGCTCTCACCAACAGGTACTAAGAAATCATTGCTGTAGTGTAGAGTAGTAGATATTGACTATAATATACATGGCTGATGCTGAAATATTTCATATCTCCCACCTTTGAATGCAGCATTTTATATTCAGGGGTTTTTTTTAAGCCATTAACTTATTCCATTCATAGCTGCCACCACCCCTTCTGTATACAGGAGCTATTCCTTATTTTACTATTGACAAGAAGGTCAGGCTGAGAGTTGTCGTTGAGTCCAATAAGGCAGTGAGTTTCATGCTCAGATGTGGATCTGAATCAGGTTTGTAATGGAAAGTTCGGGAATGGTGTCCTTGCAGGCTGGGGGGTTCTTCTCATAGCAAGTGCTTGGATTTCTTTATTTATTTAGGCAAACAGCCTGCGAAACACACAAAGCATGAAATATGAATAGGGGAGCACACATCATTTCTATGATGATGATGATGATGATGATGATGATGATGATGATGATGATGGTTGGTCACACAGCCAGCCAGATGTTTAGACTGGATTTGGCATTTTTATCCTCCTATCTGGTCCTTCCCACAGACCTGGGATAGGCAGTTGTTGTTTGATGGAGTGAAAGGTATCGTTGCAGGATGGAAGCTGTTCCAAGTCAAGCGGCCTTTTACAATGGACTGATGGTGATTTGGTCAGTGCTGATGGTCTTCAAGGGGTGCTCCAGATGTTTTGGGATTGCACCTAAAGCACCTATAACTATTGGTATTATCTTTGCTTTCTTTTGCCACGGTCGTTCTACTTCTATTTGTGATGATGACAATGTTGATGACAATGACGATGATTATTTTTTTTGTTACTCCAGGAACTACCACAGTCTAGGAAGTAGGCATTGATTGAAAGTCTTTTTTTTTTTACTGCCCTGGTGGGGGCCTGGATTGTGGGTGCTGTTTTCTGCCTGTTCTGTGTCCGAAGGTCAGCAGAAGTCAGCAGCCTTTAGCACGGAAGAGCAGATATTTGCACACCCATTTCCAAGACTTCTGAATCCTGTATGCACAAACGATATCTGAATTCTGTATCCACAGACTACTTGAGTGCGTCAGCTATAGCACATGCTGCAATAATCCCCTTTATTGAAAAGGACACAGCTGCCAGTTTTATTCTGGGATGAAATGAATCTTTTGTATCCAAAGGAAAAAAAAAATAAGGAGGTCTCCGACCTGTGCAAGAGTGTAGCACCGGAGTGCGTGCCTTAAGTTGCCAAACTATGTATTAGTAGCATACAACTTTTTTCCATCCTTCCTTCTCTTATGAACCAGTCAATATAGTTATTGTTGTGAGCACATAAGAGCATTCTGTAAGATAAAAAAGAATGAAATCAGGAATAATTAAAAAAAAGAGAACAGAAAGAAACAGCTACAACCAAGAAAAGGCGTGCAAGAGAATTAAGATGGAACCAGTACTGACATTCAGAAACACATATTTTTAGTTTGAAAGAAAGCATGGGAAAACCTGAGTGCTAACAGCTGGAATCACATCTACAAGGAAGTAGTTCACCCATTCAGCAACTGCCTCATTAAGTTTGTCATCAATACTTTCCCTTGATTTCATTGTAGATAGGGCAGTAGAAGATGTCATGATGATGTCCTCCATTTGGTCAACCCCACAAGGACAGAGGCACTGTTCCACCAGATGTGTACAAAATCTCCCTTCAAAGAATGCAGTGGGCTTGGTGTGAAAGTGGAGAGGTTGCAGAGCTTCCGTCAATGATGTGTTAGGGATGTTGGCCAGCTGCTGAGAGAGGTTTCTCCTTTTCTTATAATGGTGGAACCATGATGAAAACATTGAAGGTTGTAACACAATTGCATCTCCGCGGGCATCTCATTCAAAAGTTTATCTCTTGGGTTTTCTTTGTTCCAAGAATTAAGTTCTCCTAAGGGGGGCAGGGGGAACAACTGCAGGACTAAATTGCAGGACTAACATTCAGAAACATGTATTTCTAAGTTTGAAAGAAAGCACGGGAAAACCTGATTGCTACCAGCTGGAATCACATCTACAAGGAGGTAGTTCACTCATTCAGCATCTGACTCGTTAAGTTTGTCATCAATACTTTCCCTTGATTTCAGTGTAGATAGGGCGGTAGAAGATGTCATAGATGATGTCCTCCACTTGGCCAACACTACAAGGGCAGAGGCAGGCAGACAGGAGTCTGGTCCATTGACGGTCACCCATATAATACAAGAAACAAAGCTTAATTACGTTGTGATCTTGAAGGCTTTCTAATTTCTTACAGTACCTTAGCAGCACAAGGTGAATTCACCATTCCTTCTTTTATAGGTATATTTGAGTTAAAAGAATGAGCTGCTCTTTTAAATTTGGGGATAGGATGCCCAAGAAAGGCATGGTTTTCCTCTATCTACCTTCCTGCTACAAACACTTGATTTTTCAGATTTTACCCATTCACACTGACCTTCTGGAAATGCCTTAATTTAGAAATAAAGCAATCCTATTATTCTTATCTCCTGAGTTCAACTGAAAGCTTTTGTCCACATCTGTAATTTACTGAAAAGACTATATTTTAGAACTACCAAAGGGTTCTCATTGCAGTTAGATATTCTTGAGTTAAAGAGCTCTTGATTTTTTTTTTCCACTTCAAAAGCATTAAGAGTCTGTAATAATGAAGAGGTCTGGGAGGTTGATCAGGGTGGATATTCCCAACCTTCCTGCAGACTGCTTTTGATTTTTCGTAACCTCATGGAGTGATGACATTTTTATATAAGTTCCTCCAGGAAGAACTCATGAGCTTGGTTGAGGAGGTCTAGTGCTGTGTTTAATCAAGAGGGTCAAGGTGAGAACATCAAGAGAACCTGAGCTTTACAGACTTATGTGCACACACAGACATCATTGTCACTACACACCATGAATTGGATAGTTGTAGTCTGACTTGGGGATTTTCTTGGGTAGGTTCTCTGACCATTAGAGAACCAATGGTAGCCTTTCAGCCACCATATCAGCAGCATGATAGCTGAATTTCAGCAGCATGATAGCTGAAAATTGGAGGTGTGGCTTTCTGTTTTTTGGCAGTGATGGAAAACACAATAAAGCTGGTCAGCTGTGAAACAGCTTTACTATAGTTTAACATTAACAGGAAATGAAGATCCTATCGTACAATCCTATATCCCAGCCTATATACGTGAAGGTACTGTCCATTTCTGGTTAATGCTCAGCCATTGCACATACCTCTATATGAAATGTGGCCCCACCACTCAAATCTTAGAAATACTCTCCTGCTGGCCATAAATTCTTTCCACCTGTAGAGAATAAGGAAGATGACCCTGACAGAGATAGGCCAGATCTGTTACCAAAGTGACAAGGGGAAAAACATGGCTTAAATCCAAAACAAGCAGAAGGAATATGAAAACAGCTCAGGTGGACACCTCCCTAATTCACATGAGCATAAGGGAGGGGGGCGGGGGAAGTAAAGCATAAACGTGCAAGATTCTGTTACTATAACCAATCTTAATAAAAGTTATTTTAGCTTTCCTTGGAGTTGATTTCTTGGTCTGGTCTACACAGTGGGGCTGACATCATCTCATGAAAAGGAATGGGTACCAATGGGAGTTTTGCCAACGCCCATCTTTTACTTCCTTTCTCTTTCACACAAAGCAAAGCGTTTGAATAGAGTGGAGAAGACAGCCATTGACTGAATGATGAGCTAAACTGGTGACAAGATGGCTGTTAAAGTGTTGAACTAGGACTATGTAATCCGTGATTCAAATCCGCACTTGAATCAGGAGCTCACTGGGTGACTTTGGGGCAATTACTGTTTCTCCATCCAGCCCTCCTTCATTGGATTGGTGGAGTGGTGATGAAAGAAGGAGAAATTCCACATAACAAGAAATAATATTAACATTTCCAACTAATCCCAACTTCTACCTTTTGATAGCATTCTGGTATAACTTAAAGTTTCTGAGGACCTAGAAATTATTTGAGTGGAAGTAGTTTGTGAATGGGCTTTTCAAATTGCTGATAAGAAGCAGTATTTATTTTTCCTTTTGTTTCTTCACTCGAGTGACAAAGCAGAAAATATCATTATCATCACCACCACCTGTTCCATCAACATATGGAACAAGATAAACAAGTTCCCTTTTTTAAAAAAAAAAAGTAAAATGCTTCATTTCAAAATTGCATTTTTTGCTTGGAGTACGTGCAAGCATGGAACCTTTTCAAATATGGCAACTGATGGACCACACAGAACCCATCAAATTGGATTGCATCAGACAGTTGCTTGCAGAACATCAACGTTCTAATGCACTATGACGGGCTCGTGGTGCAAACTGTCATCTGGAAAATTGGAAAGATGTGATTTCTGGGAGAAAATGCTTTTGAAGTGTGATGGTATTCCCACACATCCCTCATACACATGAACATGGACACAAATGTGTGTGTGTTTCTGTGTATTTATCTCTATCTCTATATGGATATTCTGATTGTTGGTGAGTCATATCTCCTGAAACATCTTAAGAGCTCACATTGATATCTGTAAAATGTACAAAACCACATTCCTGCAATGCAGCTCCTTTTCATTTAACAATACAGGGCAGACTGATCCTTCATTCCAACCAGGCTCATCCCCTAAGCCCATTTTTCCTACAAAGCTCTGGGCCAAATTTGATATGGTGTTAATTGTGTGGATGTAAATGGGAGAGACAAGAACA
Organism: Python bivittatus; assembly: GCF_059951505.1. Classification (NCBI taxonomy): domain Eukaryota; kingdom Metazoa; phylum Chordata; class Lepidosauria; order Squamata; family Pythonidae; genus Python; species Python bivittatus. The sequence goes on from NW_028277083.1 coordinate 5,584,820, forward strand.
CCAAACATCAGTAGGTCTAGAGGGGCTGAGGCAGGAGAAGATCATGGAACTGCTAGATTGCAGAGCTATCAAAGATCAGTGAAATGTCTACCAGTCCAAGCTTGGGCTTCACCCATTGGCTCCCCACAGTTTGCACAACATACTGAGGCATGAACCATTGTTTACCAACTACACATTGGGTTCACAAACCATGCTGAGTCCCAACCCAACCCAACCCAATGATATTATCCCTTGGTGCAGTGTAACAGCCAGGCCACACACAGGGAGAAATCATGGTTTCCTGCTGCTATCCGACTGTTAAAACATGTTTTTCCTCCTTCCTAAATTGAGTTCAGCTGACCAATTTTAGCTGAAGTTATTTTCTTCAATTGCTTTTTAAGAGAATCACCACTCTGCTTGAAAGGGGAGAAAAGACATTCGAGATGGCTGTATTTGCCAGTACAGATGGGCCATTAAATTAGAGGTTTTAATCTTACTGGTTTATTTTAGTGCAATCTGCTAAAGAGATGAGTAGATCCAGATGTGAGGATAACCACATTACTCAAGTGTCTTCTCTATCAAGCTTCACCCAAACTAGCAAGACTGACTAAGCCCCTTAGACAAGCTTACAAGAATATCCAAGAAATTAGACTAACAGTGATTAAAGATAGGAAGACATAATCAAAAGAATTTAAGCAAGTGCAGTTAATCAAAAACTGGATGGAGGGATGAAGTGCCCTCAAGCTGGTATTGACAATAAGTGACCACATAGATACAGTTTCTCCATCTGAGTCTTTTATATTGTCTGTCCACATGGTTTTCTTGATAAAATATAGGAGAGATTTACTGTTGCCTTCTCCTGTGCCATATGAAATGTGCCAACAGTGTTGTTTTCCATTTTGTCATTGCATTATTTAATAATGTTGTACTTTTCTCATTTCACTTCAGAAAAAGTTTTGATGAAATCAATCCAAGCCATATCGACATTTGTGTTCCACCTTTGGGGTTTTTAAAATATAGTCTTGTTTTGTGGCTATAGAATTTTTTGCTCTGTAGTGAATAGGAGATCCACCTGTAGATGTTTGTAGAAAAATCTACAGGTTGTAGCAACAGCTACAGTTTGTTTCTAGCAACATCTACCATTTGTAGATGGTGGCAATTATTCCAACAACAACTAGTAATTATTATAGCAACAACAACATTTTCCAGCAGTTGTGATTTACTGATATGAAAGAGTTTGGGTTTTCAGTATTTATTTCAAAGGAAAAGAGATTTTGGGGGAAATTCTCCTGGGTGGAGGAGGTGTTCTTTCACATATTTAGTGAGGAGGTGACTAAAGTGTGTGTATAAAGTCCTACCTCTCATGGTATCATCTGCTTGACAGAGGCCACACGCCTCCTTGGCAACCTTTATTTCAACCCAGTTCTAAACCCTTCTCATGGCTGTTGATGTTGTTTTCCTCAGCTGGGCAGGCTTCAGGTTGATGGAAAGAGATGTGACCTAACAGAAATCCCTCATCAATTCAAAACTGCCTCCCCCAAATTTTCTCAACAGCTGATAGAAAAAGATAATCATGGGAAGAAAACATAGGACAGATTTTGGACAGCATTACTGAAGATAATCAAATATCAGTCATCTGTTTCAGAATAGCCTAGATTTCCTGGATTTACTATGTATGTCTTCTTCCAGATGGCTTCCATAATGCCTCCATCAGATTTTCCTGGGACCTATCTAGTCTTCTCCATTCACTCATAGCCTTTGGAGCACTCATTTCCCATTCTCCTCACAAATGAGCACTGGATGAGCAAATACTCTGAGAAGTGTTATGAAGACTCTCATAACAACCTTAAGATCAACCCGATACAAACTTCGAAGAGTCAGAATCCATTTCACCTGATGACATACACTGACTGAAGTCCTCCTTGGGTGGAAGTCCTATTTAACTCATTCCATCCATAGAGATGTTCTGCAACTAGTTTAAAACAAAGGCCTACAGTTGAGTTCCAACACTTAGGTTAATTCTACTCAGGTGCCATTCTGAACATAAACACAATACTTGCATAAGAGCTAATAGCCTCCTCTTTGTTCCTTTATGGGCCACCACAGAAGAAGTCAATCTATAGAATATGCCATTTAACTAAATTAAATTCTAGTTAACATCTGGGATTCCTGTCAATAATTGCCTTTATATTTCGGAATAGCCACAGATCGGTGCCAGTAATAGATACATAAAGATTTTAATAGGTAAATAAATTAGAAGCTTACATTTCAGCTGCTACCAAAACATGGTTTTAACAGAGCAATTAGTAATTAGGTGTCTGACTTTAATGAAGAAAATTTTGCAATCATTAAGATTCTCGAGGAAGACATTTATACCGTCAGTAATGTTTATTTACTCTCAAATGCATTAACTCGACATCACGACTAGGTCCTTATCTCCATTTATTGCACAATGTAAATCTTCTAGCAGTAGGAAAATTCCCACCCACATTATAAAGTGATTACTGTGTTTCCTAATTTCTCTTTAAATAGAAGAACTTAGAAGGGAAACAATTCCAATTTACTGAGACCAACCCTTTCTCCACCCTGGAAGGTCTTCATAATATAGATTTCATTAATCCCCAGATCAGAAAACCTTCAGCAGGAAGATCAGACTAGGAATTCAACTCCAAGGCAGAACTTGAGTTAGAATTTACAGCTGAAATTAAGGTCTTTCCATAATTCCAATCATTTATAATACTTGTAATCTGCCCAATAACCACAATTGCAAAATTATTTTAAAAGATTTTTTTAACAGCAGAGAAGCAATAAAAGCAATGAATAACTGACATTATGCTAGCTTTGTGGTCAATGTTTGTTTTAATTTCAACTTCTGGTTGAGAGCCATGACAAGCTAAATGTCCCTTTTTGCAGCGGGACGGCATTATGACGGAGATCAAAGTGGGATGCAGGATCCTGGCCGCCGACATGCTCTCCAGATTAAGGAGAGATCTTTGAGATAGCCCACGTGACTCCACACAGCCACTCCTCATGAGTAAACCACAGGAATAGTTGTTTCACAGTTTGCCTATGGATTGAGTAGATAGAAGTTGAGGGAGGAACCATCTTTGCTCACAGTCAACGCAGCCTTTTTAAAGGACATGAAGCTTGACCAAGCCTCACTTCTTCATCACTTTGGATGTAGTGTTTTGTATTTTTTTCCTGCTGCTTTAAAAGGATTAAGACCCTTTGGAACAGCAAGTAATATTGTATTCGTTAGGTGAGTCACCTTCTCCTTAGAGAAAGAACTTTTAAATATGATTTTTATAACCTTTTGAAAAATATTACTTTTTGGATTAAACAGCAAAAGAATGCTCAGAATATGGACTTTAGAAAGTTTAACAATGGATTAAGGGCTCAGATGGACTTGGAATTATAATTTTAAATGCCCACAAAGAGCTTTGAATTAACTAGAAGAAATTTTCCTATGGGAAAAACGGTGATTGTTTTCAGTTTTCTCATGATAAGGGGACTTTGAAGGTTGGACATTAGGGAGCTAGAGGATAAAGAAAATGGAGCAGAAATCTATAATACAAACTTGGGAATATTTGCCTCCCAAGCTTCTTGACAAAATAGATGAATTTCTTGACAAATTGACAGAGCAAGTTGTAATGAAATTACAGAACAAGAACAATCTGCAACGGATTATTTTGAAATTACTTTGAAGAGGGACTTAAATGTAACAAGTAACAAGAAAGTTATACACAAATGGAACCAATGGATGACTTATTCCCAAAAGGAGATATACAAATATTGAACCAGGAAACTGACTTGGATAATTTTTTTTTTTCCCACCCAATATACAAAAGAGCTCTGTTGAGGTTCTGAAGGACTTTATTAGAACTGAAAAACAAAAGGACAAACTTTACTTACTGGATATACTAAAGAAATCTGCTAAAGTTCAGAAAGATTTTTGGCTTGAAACGCAGATGAACAGAACATAGCTTTGGGATTCTTTTTGAAGGGTTAAAAGGTATTTTTTTAAAAATCAGGGAGGAATACAAGGTTGGCTTATTTGACCAGGGTGAAAGGAGAAAAACAGTTGCCTTTGCAACCATCTTGTTGCCTTTGCTGGACTTTTTGCTGATAAAGAACAAGGATTTGGATTTTTTTAAAAAAATTCAATAGATGAGATATGGGATGAAGAGAGATTATATTGTAGTTAGAGATAGTAATAGGCTATTAAGATTGTCTTTATTTGCTGGAATGAAGGCGGAAGTTCTCTTCTCTTCTCTCCTTTCCTTTTTCTATTTTCCTTTTTTTTTTCTTTTTCACACTCTCTTCTTGTCTTTTGTCTTTTTTTGTTTGTATTTTTTGTGGCCTGTATTGGCTTTTATTCTTTTCATCTATAATTCTTCATAAAATTATCTGGGAAAAAATGACTTCAATTTCATTTGAATGAAATTAAATTTAAAATTTAATTTTAATAGTGAAATTAAAACAAAAATGGACCACAAAGCTATCATAATATTTGAAAGAAGAGGAATGTCATAACTGATGCTGATAAGACATCAGTATGGCACCCATCCTAGAAGAACATAAATGCTAAATTTAAAAGAAACTCAAAGCAGCTGTTGGGCAGCATTGGTCTTCAGAATTATTTGCTTTTAAATATTTTGAGGGTTTTGTTTTGTTTTTAAAGGAAGGGTTCTTTTCTGCATTAAATTCTCTTTCCCAAAGCACTTACTAAAGGGAATGAAATAATCAAAATAATCTCTTGGTTACTAGGGAGAGTCGAGAAGGCTTTGGAAGAACTAAAGCATTGCTTTCTTCATTCACACATCTACACACACACACACACACACACACACACACACAAAGGCTCCCTTTTGACAGAAATAGGGTTTTGTTTCAGTTGCTGTCCATTAGCTTGCGTGTTGCTTTATAAGCTTTGACAGTAGTAATCAGCTTTATACACAGCAGGAAAAACTAAATGGAAACTGAAATATCCTAATTAACAGTGTGTTGCTTTAGAGTGGGTGGTCGTCTCCATAAAGATCAGATTTAGCATTAACCATGGTTCAGGAGTGCTTCACTGCGTGGATGGTCATTTACAGCAACATAAGGGTGTAAGAAGTGAAAGTTTCGGAGTTTTACTTGGACTGTAATGCAGCAACAGAACATTTGCCAGAGGACAATGTTGGAGAAGTAACTATCAACTGAACCAATGAAAGATATGAATCTGTGGTCTAATACTGCAGTTTCTTAGGGGATAGTAAAGGGTTAGAGTTCACCCTTCCCATTAGATAGAAGTTCTGTTCCCCTGATTTGCTAAACAGGATCAAGAAGGGTATAGGGTGTCATGGAAATAGCAAAAGCAGTTGTTAACTCAGTCACGCAACCCTGAGATGTTAAGCTGAGTCCCAAACAGATCCAGGCAGCCAAATCAAAGCCCAGTCAATTGCCCCATTGGGCCTTCCTGGTCATCCAGGCAAAAGAGCTGGAGAGAAGGAGTGGCTAAAAATACCAAGCCTTTCCTTTACAGAGCTCACTGGTAATAGAGAACGTACCTTCCAAACACTGAGTGATTGCAGGCACTATGCCCTATCTACTACAGCCTGGCTACCCAATGGGGAAGAGGCTATTAATGTCATGAATCCTTGTCATACTTTCCTAATTCAAGGGCTGTAATGATATGTGGGAATGTCCTTGGGAGATGGGGAAAGAGTTGCAGCCAGGGGATAGGTTAGATAAGAGGCAGCTGAGACCACAGCAGGAATGTGGGCATGGCAAATGTCTCAGAAGGGACCCTCCCTAGTTTCTTGGGCTGTAAAGGTGGGGGGTGGGGAGAATAGTACTTTCAGACTTGCAAGATTCTGTTAATGTAACCTTACAATAAGTAGAATTAATTCATCTGGGTGTGCTTCCGGTCTGGACTACCTCACAATGCTGACAAGGGCTTCTGGGATGCTAGGCAGCTCCTGGAGAAACAGACAAGGATTCTATATTCTCTTCATGGCCAACTTCCTGACTTTTTTGACCCCCACTATGGACGATCCTGTGCTTAGCTTGCTAGCCAGAGGATAAATATGGCTGAAAAATCTAGGATCACTTTTTAACTGGTCACATGTTTCTGCTACCCACACTCATTTCTTTGTTTCTTCTCTCTCTTCCCTGGGACAATTTCACCAACCCCCTTAGCTGGCACCCTTCCTTAGCCTCCATCCCCACCAGCTGCACCCATCCTCTCTGTCGCAAATCTTGAACATTTGTGATGGGAGTGTCCCAGCTGATCTGAATGGTCCCCTTGCTTAGAAGCTAGCTCGCTAATGCTCGGGCATTGAAAAATGAGAGTCTCTGTGGCAATCTTATTAGGCATCACTACTGGAAGCTTCATCCCCAGGGCCTCGTAGAGTGGGGGGCCAAGCTGACGTTCCCAATGAGGAGCTGAATGAGGATAAAGTCTACCATTTTAATGAATACGTGTACTCAGCTTCATCTCCTTTAGCTCTCAGGCTAATGAATTATACTGGGAAAGATTCAGTCCATTGGCTCAATTAAGATTTCACAGGCTTCCAGCATCTGAAGACTTCAACTTTAGCTCTGTATGTGAGATATTTAAATAGTAGAATACATAATAGCCAGCTACATTTATCTGCTTTAATCTTTGCTAATTTCTTTTTCCTCACCATTAAAGTTGCTACAGATTTCTCCCCAAAAGGAGTATTTTGAGTGAACAGCGGGAATGCTCCTAAAGCAGGATTATGAATAAAAATTAGAGTATAGGAAACTGAAAACCGTGATGAACCAAGTTCATTTATACCAGCTTTGTCATCTTAGCAACCATGTTTTCTTTGACCCCTATTTATAAATCCAATAAGGGTCATGTAAATATGTGTAGGCAATTGTGTGTGCCCTTCCCAAAATGTATGCAAAAAATTGTTTTTTGGCAAGCATTTTATTCATGTGAAAATCTCTCTGTCTCTCTGCTAGTTTCTCTGACTTTTCTCCATTTTCTCTGTATATATTATCCCCCTATTATACACCATTTTTGTGATTTTTTTTTTACCTGCTGCAAAATTCCGGGAAGTGCAACTATCAGAGCCTTCAGCAGCTAAAAATGTTTTGTTCTGTTTTGTTTTTTTCAGTTATGAAAAATTGCATTCCCAGCCCCATCCATCTTTGGAAAAACCCGTCTTACATCCACAAGCTACTTTTCCATCTGGTATGGTAACTATTTGAGTGACAGCATTCCTCAAGGATGCTGTGTGGATATGTGTGGATATACCTCACATTGATTCCTTGCTTCTTTTTAAACTAAAAACTGGACTCAAGAAACACACTGAATATGGTCTGTGCAATGTTTGAGATGATGGAGACTGCAACTCAGCCTCCCAACCTTCTGGAGAACATCAAGAGGCCAACTGGAGTTGGATGTTGTCAGAAGGAATGTAGCTAAGCTTATAAAGCCCATTTTGAGGTGTTGTTAAGGGTAGATATGTGAGATTAATTTCTCCCCCTTCCAAAATGTGAAAAACAGGCCAGGATCACATGGCTGAAATTCAGCTTTTTTGCCACTGAATTTCAGCAGTGTGATCGCAGGATGCCGGGGGACTGCTAAAAATGTGGTGGGGTTCATATGCAACATTTGGATTGACCATCTCTGCACAAAACCCTGCTGAGTTAACAAAATGCAATTGTTGCATTCACCTCACATTCCCAAACAAATCAACCATATGGTTGGCTTAATATGAGTCTGAATCATACATGTTGAGAAGGGTTGAGCTCCCAAAAGATGTTGAAGCCTCTGTCAAGAGCTGAGGATAAGTGCGAGTTTCTCGGAAAAGTGAAAGGAGTGTGGTGAAAACATATTTATAAAAAAACCTAGAATACCTTCCTAGTCATTGGTTTTAGTTCTTATCACGTTGTTTTCTTTTCAGACTTAGTTGGAAACCAAGGTCTAATGAAGAACCAAAAGACTTCTCCATCCAGATTGCAGATAGAAATAGATTGGTCTGTTGGTTTTGGTTCTCTCTTCCTCAATATTCTTTTGAAAATCTCCAAACTCTTTCCGTCTAGTTTTTGAAGAAATCTGTGAATATTGGTTGTAAAAAAAAAAAGTGATGAATTCTGGAATAATAGTAATTTTTAAAGGAATACACAAAGATTTCTGGACCTCTTACAGAAGCAAGACATCCCTAATTTCAAAAGAACAACACTGCATGCTGAACTGACTCAGATTCAGAAGCAACTTGGTTTTCCATGGAAGTCAGCTGCTCACAGCTTGGAAATATGAAACAGAAGCAGAATTCCCAGTTTAGGTTTTGCAAGTCACAAGAACACTTCCATAAAAGTAAAAATCTGTAATTAGCAGCCAAGTCACACCACCAGCTTGGACACATAGAGAGAATAGCTGTGGAATAGCTGTCTCCAGACTTCACAATCCATCAAATCTTATAATTTTGACTATATAAATTGAATAAACAAATAATTGCTGTATCATATATCTGATTTGCAGGTCAACTTAAACTTACAAAACATCCTGTTTGTTTTAATAATCTTTTAATGTTCCATGTAGCTTTAGGTCCGCTGTACTTAAAAGCTGAAAAAAGATGCTTATTAGTAAACATAGGTATTTATAGTTCAGAAATGAGTTGTGAATTATAGTTCAGAAATGAATGTGGGCCCGGAAGACCCACATCAGCCAATGGAAATGAATTGTTGGACCAAAAAGGTATCAACTACACACACAAAGAATTATAGGGAGAGATAGAGAACATTTTGATTCAACCTGATTTTCAGTTCCTCCAAACCTCTACATTTTCCAATATGTACATCTCCAAAATAAACCAAAAAAGTAAATGAAATGTTTGAAACAACCCAAATTATTCCTGTTGATTCCTCCCCTGCTGCAACCCGATCTGCACATATTTTCTTCCCTTCTCACCTCAGTACCACCAAGCCAGACATACTGGTACCTTCATGAAGCCGAAATGCAGCGTTCAGTTGAAGTATTAAAAAGAAAAAAGAAAGAAAAAAAGAGAATTTGACATCAGGGCTTTGAAGCTGAAAATGAAAGAGATAAGATTTTAAATGGCAATAGCTCTTGGGGTAGAAAATACACCTGGCACCACCTTGGAAGTTGTGGCTCCTTTGCTTGGATGCAGTTAGAGAAGACTATGATAAATAGCTGAGTTGATTTCCTTTTATATATATATATATATATATATATATATATATATATATATATAAAAAATAGCCTCCCTTGTTATGTTCTTTCAGGAAACTAACAGAGTAGAACAGCAATATGTATTTGAGAAAGGTTTACTGCGTATTCGTAGCTTTAGATCTAAGGGATTTGAAGCTTTCTCCCATCCATGTTTAGAAAACAGAAACAAAAAGATCATTTTCTGTCCTGCTGATGAAAAAAATCTGCCAAGTTCCATTAGATCTTATCCACTCCCCAATAAAAAAATAAGCAAACAGACAAATATTGGCTTGTTCCACGTGCCACACTAAGCCACAAACAAATCACATCTTGGCTTAGCAACATGAGCACAGCTGGTGTCAGTTTGTTGCTGTTTCCTACAAAAACTTTACTCCAGGGAGTTCTTTCTTCTTAATTTGACTACCCTGCCAACCCAATACCCAGATTTCATACTTAATAGCTTGGCATTGTTGCTGTTTTGGCATTAGCTTCTCTTTCCTTTCCTTGTCCTTCCCTTGGGTAGATATGGAGCTCCTCAGGGGAAGATCTAACAGAAGGAATATGCCATAATGTCCATTATTCTTTCCTGACTCCAGAGTCCCATTTGCATGTCTTCATGAGCTCCAGACCTGTGTTTTGCTAGCGAGCCAGTTGGTCACACCACAGGAAGTCCAACAATGAAAGAAGGACCAGATGGGGGGGGGGGGGAGGAACAAGAGACCTAAGCATAAAAGTTGTGGAACATTTGGATGCTGACCAAAGGGTTCAAAGAACACTTTCCAGGGAGGATTTGGGGCTGATTCGCATGTCCGTGGTGTATCTACATCACTTTAGGAACAAACGCGACAAGAAGATGAACATCTCAGCCAGAAAGACCCCAAGGTACAGGAACATCCTAGACAGGGTTTTTAAATATTTTTCATTGATTTCATTCAGGGATAGGCCACTTTTCTTGGGCAAGGAGCACTTTTAGAACTTTGAGGGCTTTTGAGGGCACTCCCAAAGTGGCTTACCATGAGTGTTGGGCCTAGTCACAATAAGCTCACTTAGCAGAAGGTGGACTAGTCCTTAAGATGCTCTCTACCATTCTAGTTGGACCTTTGGGGCACCCAACCCCTTCCTAAATTAAAAATAATGCTAGAGGCTGGAATTTTGCTTAACCACAGGCCGGCTTTCTACTTAATGTTCCTGGCTTCAACGAAAATCTTTTTTTTTTAAAGTCATTTAGGTCAGGGAGCTTGGTGGAGGCCATCTAGAATAGAAATAAATAAATGGGAGCCAGTTATAGATGAATAACCATATTTAAATCATTGATGTAATACATTAAATGAGCTGGAACGATCACCATCTTCCTGTTCCCCACAACCTAAGAAGCTGCTTAGGGAACTCTCCATGGTGCTGATACTAACCAAAGCTAGTTTTGTTAGTGTACCTTCGCTCTTTTGCCAATCCCCCACTAGCATTTTCATAGTAACACCCAACCATCAACGAAGTGATATCAACCCTCTCCCCATGACTGCTACTTTGCCCCAACCATAACTGAATAACTCTGACAATGGTCAAAGACCAGCAAGGAAATGACCTTAGGGAGTAATCAGTCTGGCTAGGGTTGCAGGAAAAAAAACTCTCTATAAAAACTACTGATTGTGACCTGGCCCTCCAGCCTATAGAGTCTTTGACTGAAATGCCAACTGAATAGATTCTTTGCCTTGTCAACCAGACCTTGAAAAATATTTTAGGGTCAGAATACATGACAAGCAGGCTGAAGAACTTCTTAAGTATCAGAATTGGCTTTTTTCAAAGGTCTTCCCCCCCACCCCACCCCCTCAGCACTTTCTTGTAGCAAGCTTTGATCCAGAAAACCGTTTTTAATATCAATGGATGTAGCCTCAGAAAATGAATGAAATTGTACTATGCCCTACGAACAAGCGCATGATAATCCGAGGTCATTTGTATCATCATTCATCCATGGAACACACTTACTGGATTAGAAGCTTCTTTTTTCAGGATTCATTATTTCATATGATAAAAACATGGTATTTGAGTTTTTATGATGATATTCTTTATGATATTCTTAATTATTATATTAAGTACAGAATATATGTATGTATGTGTGTGTGTATATATATACATACACACAATATATATATATATATATATATATATATATATATATATATATATAGCAAAAAATTCCACCCAGGTTTGGGATTACAATACATTTCAATAGATTTATGATCTGCAAGAAAGGAATAAAATTGTAAACACTTTCATATTCAATATTTTACATTTAAAAATGTACATTTTACATTTTAAAAAAAATTAAATGTATTTAGATTAATGGGCATAAGCTATTAGCAATGATTTTGTAACTAAAATATAGAAGTATTTCATTAAAAGACACTTCAATATTTTTTAGTGCTGGGTTAACTTTTCAGCCCTTCCTCTTCCCCTCATTGTCAAATATCACTGATCCAAAGAAAGGTATGCTGTCGTTCTCCAGGGTTTTACTATGGTCGACCTGACAGCTAATAATGTTTTAAAAATGAATGTATTTCTTGTGTTCATTCTCTTCATCCCACAGAAAGTGAACAAGGAACTACAATCTTTAATTTAACAAAATTTCCTCAGAGAATCTTGCATCAAAACGAATAACTAAATGGCCTTTGCACTTGAGGTGGTAAGAGATACCAAACTGTTTACAATCTCTTCAATCTCAAAATGCTTTGATTAATATATTAATCAATATTAATCCCCATCACTCTGTTCCCTTTCAGCAACCTTATGCAAAGTACAGAAAAGGACTAAGAAATAATAAGGCAAGGAAATTAAAGCTTAGGTAAGAGAAAGAAAAGGAAATATAGCCAAAACTACTTTACACCAATACCATTCCCTAAATCTCTTCATACCTTTTTAACCTTGCAAACAAAGTCACTCCATGACTGTTTTATTTTAAGACCCTGAATATTCATATCCCTGCTAATAGTCTGTGCTAATTACTTCTATGAGATTAAATACAGTGGAGATCTGTAGACATCCTTCTTTAGTTCCATTATTTATTGGAATAACTTTATTCTGCCTGCACTTCTGCTAATTACTGCTTGTGCAGGGTGAAAATAATGGATCTGAGAAATGAAATTACGTCCAAACTGTAAACACATCTCAACTTCTTCTCCGTAAAGAAAATAATCACATTTCAAACTATATATCATCTGTTGACGTTGCAGGCATCAGTCCACCCATATTTTTGTGCACCTGTCCTCTAAAATATTATTTTTGGGGCATTTTTGGACAGGAACTACCTGTCAGCCCTTAGGTCAGGTCAGGAAGCACAGAGCAAGAATTTCAAGGATGCTATTTTATGGTTGCAGGGGATATTAACAGAATCTTGAATGCCTGTCTGAATTTCTCTCTGCTCCCTCTCATACCAGACAGAATCAAGGCGGGGTTATTTTGAATTTCTTTCTCATCCCTTCTTCTTTCTCGGGGCTGAGCTGTCATTTACTTCACCGTTCTTGCACTTCTTGAAGGTCATCTCTTTACCTTCCTATTCCACACTGCACAACCCAACAGTTCACTGCCATCAGATCCACGCATGCCTCCAACCCATTTGCTTAAAAACGCGGTGCAAACAAAATTTGCCCAGCTTCAGGTAGTCACATATAAACACCATCAGCCAATATTTAAAGAGCAGCTAAGTATTCCAGTGCTACTTCAGTAATTTGAATGGATTTTTTTTTTAATAGACTCTCTCATCATGATTCAGGAGTTAAGTGGCTCTGATGCCTACATCCCCAGTGGTGTTTTCAGAGTTTCATTGATATGTGCCAGGGCATTCAATGGTTCGCTGCCTTAATCAATAGTTCAGGCACTCTGGGAAAGGTCCTGAGTGAGAAACCAGAGTATGTAAAAAAGAAGAAAGGAAAAAAGGAACCGAGGAGCGTGCATACTAATTTGGCTGTGTGCTCATGTTCAACCCAAGAGAATGGCCAACTCTCCATCAAGGTGACTATGCATTTCCACCAACTACGATGGAATGAAATGATCTGTACCGTGTTCACTTTCATTCCAAAGTGAGACTTCTTTAGCAAATGTGAAATGTGAGTACTCCATCACTGTCACTCGTATTGGAAAAAGGAAGAAGTGCATCCTTCAGGTTTGTTGAGGGTTCAACAGTTCATCCACAGAAGCATTTTCTTGTTTGGTCAGAAAAAGTCTCATATTTTCTTACTGACAACGGCTCAATCTATCGATTTTTTTTATCATGTTAATTTTTTGTTGCAAAATTAGTTGAAAAGCCTGAGTATAAATCCATGCACATGTTTTGTGCATGGTTTCATGAGTGGGGAAGTCTGTGTACTTTTGTGTACAAAATCCCCTCTTTTTCATCAGCATTTTCCTCTAAAATTCAGGCCGGGCATTTTGAAATGTGTATCCCAACCCATCACCATCACTTGAGGTGTGGGGTAGCTCTATGAATCACAAGGGTCAACACTGGGGCTTTGATGACCATCCTCTCTAGTCAATAAATCATCCAACATTTAATGGAAAACATAGAGTGTTATGGGGCACACAAAATCAGTAAATGCATGCATCTCTGTAGCAATGGCCATGGGTAGCTCATTTGCTGTGAGAATTCACAGACATCTGGAGCTTCACAAGCTGGACGTAGCAAGGTCCTGTAGAAGATGCCAGGTTTGTGTAAGGCACAATCTTACTGGCAGGCAGTGTCATGAATCACTGAAGAACAAAATTTTATTAAGAGATGAATAAGCACCAAGCCACTCTTCAAATGAACAGGGGGGTGAGAGCTTTCAAATTAGTGAGTTGGAACTAATTAAGGATCCTATTTTATACAAAGAGAAAAGTGTTTCTCTGTGTGAGGTTTCTTTCTTCTTCTCCTTCTCCTTCTCCTTCTCCTTCTTCTTCTTCTTCTTCTTCTTCTTCTTCTTCTTCTTCTTCTTCTTCTTCTCCTCCTCCTCCTCCTCCTCCTCCTTCTCCACCTCCTTCTCATTCTCCTTCTCCTTCTCCTTCTCCTTCTCCTTCTCCTTCTCCTTCTCCTTCTCCTTCTCCTTCTCCTTCCTAGGCTGAAGACTGGTATGCTAAAATCATTCCCTGAAATGTTTCCCCAAGATAAATAACCGGAGTCTACTTTCCCTATATGGAAACCTATGGGTCCAAGTTATCACAGAGGAGACCCACCTGTTCTTGAAAGCCGCCCCAAATAAAATATTCTCTAAACCAGAGTTGAGAACCATGGTGCTTCAGATGCTCTTCCAGTGCACCACTGTCACTCCTTGATTGCCTGATAAACGTTCTCAGACTGGCCACATCCACCTTAGAAGTTGTTTTGATAAGAGTCTTCTCATGGTGTCCATCAAAGCACAGCTATGCTTTTCCTGAACCACAGTTTCATTTCAACTGGGCCTACTCCCTACACAGCTTAAGAATACCTACTTCTTTGTATTCAAGCATTGATCAGGAGACAAATGTACAGCAAGTCAAGAAGAACAATGTTTCATTCTTTGATGGCAAATAGGGCATTGGTGGCTGTGCCAGCGCGTCTACAAAGAAAGGACAGTATGGTTTATTGTACGTCAGCTTTGAGAAGATTTTCCTAACATACTCAAAACTCCAGAGAGGCTGGAGCAGAATTATTTAACATTTCAGTGAGAAAGTATCAACAATCAAATATGCTTTTCAGTCCTACAGTATCACAATGCAAATTTAATCTTGATATTAAACAACAATAACATTGTGACTAGCTGCATCTCTCTAGTTTTCCAAAGAAGAACCTTTCCTAACCCTACCAGGAGATGGACAAGAATGAAAATCAGGCTTTTTTGGAAAAAATGTAGAGTAGAGATTCTGCCTTGAAGGAAAATATTCCTTTGAAGAGAAGATCCTTCACTTGGGGAAAACAGGACAACAAAGAAACCCACATCAGAAAACTGTGAATGTGTGTGTGTGTTGTGTGTGCAATGTTTTGTGAGGATGTTCAGAGAATCTCCATGGCAAAATCTTGTGCATTTTTTCTTTATAAATATTTTTTTTTAAAAAAAGGGGGGGTTAAAAAAAAGATTTTTCAGTGTCAGCAAAATTCCAGAAGAACACTAAACTTTTCTGCTGATTAGACTATAAAAGCTTCACTTTCCTGCAGCTCCCTGAGGTAATTAGCAAAGAGACTAGTGATTTTTAAATATATCTTTCTGCCTGTCTGATAAAAGGGCAATCTCTAGGCTCCAAAGACTCAGCTCAGCTTGAAAAGCAGAGACTTGGAGGAGACTCTCAAAAAGGTAGTTGAAAGAATAGTAGCTCCTTATGTTAAATGAATGGGGGGTGGGAGAGAGAAACGGGGTTCACACAACAGAGGTGGGGGACCTAATCGTTGTTTCCTTCAAATATCATTCATATTTTGGGGCCAGATCCTTAATTAATCAACACACAGAAGAAAACAACAATTGTTCCTATCAAACCTCTGCCAATCTGCCTCAAATTAGGTTCAACCTGGGTTAAAACTCCAACAATGCTTCCTTTGACTCCTTTGACTTTGGTATAAGGGGAGGTCCTGAAATCTCTCATTGGCTTAATAGCTCCTAGAAGATTTCCATTGTAAGGAGGGGTCTCCTGGACCGCACATGGATTCACAGATTTTATTAAACTATGGTTTATGTTCAGACCACTGTTGGTGGGAGCCATACTTAAGCCATGCACCATGATTTCTATACTGAGAACAACCAGATTGAAGCCGCAAAGCTTTGGATGACAACTAGAAGATGCACACACTCTTTCTTCCCTTCTAGTGGTCAGCTGGACTTTTGTACCCAACATCTCGTAGCTGCGATAAATCTCAGTGGTTGAGTCTGCACTAATGCAAATTCTCAGGACAGGCAGAGCCACCACAGAAGATCACACAACTTCTGATCCGCTGAGTTTATAGCCAACACCTTAGCTTGGATGTCCTTGTAGTCAACACACACAGGCCAGAGGTCTCTTTATCGTTTTGGAGAACATGGGGCAAAGCTTTGTCACCAATCTGAGAACATCAAAAACTGGATTTCACTCCTTGTAAACTGTGTTTGACTTTGTACCATTTCTGAACATTCCCCAAGCAAGTCATTCCACAAACAGGGTGCCTTAGGCTAATGATTTTTATTGAAAACACACAATACCTCTTGCTGTAAATCTGGGGTCATTGTATTCACCTGGATAGCTTTCCAAATATTTAGCTAAGAGAAACCTGGTAGGAAAGCAGAAAGTAAAATTGCCCAATGACCTCTCTGGCCAATAAGTCTGCTCCTTCTCCTGCTTGTCTCTGAGGGCGCATACCATCCTCTTTTAAATATTTCACCCACTCATTGAACTTGGGTGAGCAGCAGAGCTACTAAGAAATGACAACTGAAATCATTAGATTTCCAGACCTGACAACACTCTTTATTTTTAATTTAACTGGGGTCATGGATTGATGGGAACATCCACCACTGACAGCAGATAAAAGCATTGAAGCTGGGGTTCAACTTACAATTATCTATCATTGATCTGTAGATTCATTTTTTTAAAAGATTAAATATAGACAAATGGAAGAAAGATAAAAAGAAGAAAAGTTCTCAAAAATCCTGCAACTCCTTCATGATCAAGGGGTTGATGTTATCCAGAGGAAGTTGCACACATGTTTAAATACAACAGAGATTGAAATAAAGATTCCATTCAATCCAATTCAGTTCACAATGTAATATCCTTGTTGCTGTTCTTGAGAATTTCTCTTGAGTTTCTCTTGGTGGAGCTTTGGAGGTGGCAGAGAATGCTTTTCCTGGCACTATTTTCGATTTCACATCTTTCCTGGACTCTTCAGCCTCATTATTCATACCTCCCTTTCCACAGAAGGCCCAAGAGAAGATTTCTCCATGACAGATACAAGTGGGATTGAACTGATGTGTGGGATACCCAACAAATTGTACCCCAAAACATGCACATACTCCATGGCCACCTCTAAATCTTCTAAACCAGAATGCCCCCTTCACGAGAACTTCACCCTCCTCTCTTTTCCTCTGAAATACAACATGAACGCAAATTATTTTTCATCAATAGGAATGAGAGTGGGGAAGGGCTAAAGGCAGGAGAATTTTTTATCCCGGTGCCTGGCACTGATTTCAATGCCATGAGAAATGTTTAAGTGTTGAGATGTCCTTGCATTTTATTAGAGATTTGAATTTGCCCTATGCTTCTCTTCACCCCAGACTCCCTCAATTTAATTGTTCAGAAAGTGTTGCTTGAGAACAGTCCTCTCCATCTTTGACTCCATCAGTTTAGATGTTTACCATACTGCAAAATGACATGGAGTTCTCCCCTGCGGGGAGCCAAGCTGGTATAAAGAGCAGCACAGCACAGACATGAATGCTTGCCCTACTGAACAGTGACATAAAAGAGATTTCTGGTCCACAAAGCCAAACCATTAAACAAACATGACTGGAAATTACTAGAATCTCCCATTGAAAGTTATTTAGCAGCTGCGTCAAGAGGAAATTAATTTGTGCAGAATACACACAAGCCAACACAATCTTCAGTCTCTACTTCTTTGAAAGATGTTTGGAAGAACCTTCTTAGAATCCATTTTCAAAACATAGGATCAATGAAAGCATTTCTAGGTAGAACTGTCCTACCGTGAAGACGCCATAGCAACAACACACCATCTCCTTTGCACCACACAAATCAGATTCCTTCATTTTCGCCCAATCTTCCACAACTTGGACCTTCTCCAAGTGAATCCCAACTCCCAGAATTTTCCATCTGGCACAGCCATGGGTAAGCATTTGAGGGTCCACATATCTGAAGAACAATCAGGTTGGGGAAGGCTGATTTCAGTAACATTGCTGGCCACATCAGAAAATATTTCTGTAGCACTTTGTTTCCTGGAAGGGAAGATGAGATGAAGGGAGACGAAGCAAATTTGCCTCCAAGTCAAGTATTTGTGCATGCTGCATTGTGTTTTCCTATTTTATTTCCTCCATAAAAGCCTTGCAGAGCTTGGCATGATGTGAGAGAAGAACAGAAGCAAATTGGTAAAATCTTTTGAAACATTCCCCCCTCCCCCTGCAACTTCCTGAAAGGTCAAGAAAAGAAGATCCACCAAACGCCAAACATCGTCATGTTTTGCTTCGTGGGCTTTAGTTAAAATGCCCAAGTCTCAGCTGCAGAATTATATCAGGCAGTGGATATCACTTATCCTATTCCTGGTACAGCAGAGACTAGTCATAGTTGGAGACTTTGAATTCCTTCCAACTTTTATTTCTGAGAACAATCAATAAATGAGCTACGTTTGTGACATGTGGGCCCAGTGCCAGACAGGCTGCGGTGAAGGGCCTAAGTGAGCATCACCAAAGAAACCGAGCAACTAGCTTCATCCATCTAGAGCTATTTAACTGCATTTTAACATTAATTAAAACAAAACACCATGTTAGAACGTTGAGACAGAAGCACCAAGTGCCTGCCTGTTAACCTGCATCTTTTGCCCTCACTGGCTGGAGGCCAACAGAAGGTGGAAACAGGTTTTCCAATTTAACAAACCAGCAGATAGATTTTTTTCCCCCTTCATTTGATAAATTTAGAGGTGGCTTTGCCTGTCACCATCTTGAGGCAGTTGGTGAAATAAAAGGCATTTAAAGATATGAGCAGAAGTCCCTGATGAGTTTCAGGCTGGGAGAGAATGTTCCAGAGAGAATATCCACCAATGTGAAAATCTTCTTGGAAGTAATGCTAAGATGAAATTCTTGCATAAAAGACTGAATCTGGAAGGAGCGCTCCCACCACCACATTTGAGCCTTATATTTTGGGCCAAATGGGGTATACTGGAAGGAGCTAAATTTGGGGGACTGTCTGAGCCATTTGTTCAAAAATAAGCTTGCTAAGAGGTCTTATGCTGCAGTTTGTTTTCTCCTTTGAAGAGATGTGATGTCTCTGGTTGTACCAAAACCAGAGTCAGTCAGATTCGTTGGGTAGATTCTGCATGAGTTGGGATGGCGAAAGAAGAGTTCCTTATGTTGACTATAACATCAACTCAAACTTACAGTGCAACAGCTGCATTTACGGTGGGGTGGAGGCTTCAGCTGGAGATATCCCACACTTCATCACCCCATTGGGCTCCTTCCAATTTTTTTTTTTTTTTTTTACTGCATTGCTCCTTGCCAGCCCTCCCAGTTCAGCCTAGTAGCCTCACCACCTCTGCCGTAGCAGGCCCTTGGTCCACAAATGGGCAGACAATCCATGGTCAGTCCATGATTCTGTGAACCTTGAACCTAGGACATTCAGAATTCCACAAACCATTATTCAATTAACGATGGGTAAACATGCCACATGAACATAGCAGCTGAGTTCAAACCACGCAATTCATCTGGCTGCTGATTTGACGTTCTGGTTTTACAGAATCCGTTGAATCGTAAGTGAACTCGCCAGGTTGGTTTTGCACAACACAGTAAGCGTCTCAAGAACCCAAGCCATGTTTAACACTAACCACGTCAATGTATTGCATGAACGTGTATGCCAGGTCTCTTCTGACCATCTTAGTCTTCATCTGGGTCTGCAGCCAGGCAAGTATATCTGCCAGGTGCCTTAAGTTTAACACTTTGTATGCCAGAAGGAAAATACCAAGGCTGGCTCAGAAGATGGACCAGTTGCCTCAACTCATCATAAGCATGAGAGAAAAGGGTGACATTGTTTAAAGGAGAAAAAGAAAAAGTCACATTGTACCCTGGTGCCAAAGATATTTATATAACTAAGAACCAATGAGAGAGAGAGAGTGCTTGATTATCACTTCATCTCTCCTGTGCTCCTTTCTAAACTAAAGGCCAATTCGTTTGTAAAACCTGCAATCTGGGCAGAAACCATTACTCCAGTCTTTATTTAAAAAAAAAAAAACTTTTATAAAGTTTTTGAATGAGTTTGCAAATGAGAACGAGAGAACGTAGACCCATTCAATGGGTATTTAATGGGTTGTTTGAGTAGTCCGGTCATGGCAGAGGGAAAACTGTTTTCAAGGGGGTATTTTTCCAAGTGGGGGGCCAAGGGGGGATTCTCCATTGCACTCCCCCCTCCACAGGAAAAAGAATTGGTGGGGAATTGTGATGACCCATTAAAAGAACTCGAGAAATAGACATCTTCAAACAAGGAACCTTCGCTAAATGGGACCGGTAAATTAGTATTTGCATCAGTTTGGCTTTTCAGCACTTACGCATAATTGAGACTCCAGTACCTCTCCTTTTTGAAATTAAACTCCAGCGAAGCATGGCAGACGGTTCTAGACGGCTCGAAATGCCACCCACAAAGCCAGCGGATTTCCTTTCTCAGACGCATTGTGTTTTCTGCAACAGATAATTGACTCCTGACCCTTCTATTGCTTTATTGCCACTGATTTAGCACCAGTTTATTCATCAACATCTGGTGGGCTGAAAATGATGTTTTATTTTATTAGCTCCCAAATGGATGGCTAATGCAACTTAATGGGCCAGGAACAAGCCATTAGAGCCTTCTGCTTCTGCACCCCCAGCCCCAGCCCCAGCCCTGCCATTTAGAAAACCTTTCTGGCATCAAGGTGGGTCTGGTAGTTTGATTAAGGAAACCGAGGCGACCAATTGTTTCTGTAAGCGGATTCCGTCCCGGACACGCACCCCGATATTGCATCCTTTTCTTTTTCTCTGTACAATTTGAAGGGCTTTAATCATCCAATCTTGAAGAGCGCTTTGAAAGTTGAAGAGGTCTTGGGGCAACAGATCTGAAGGGAGGCTGGCTTTATCCTTGTTGACTTTCCAGAAGTCCCTCAAAACCTGGTTATGCCATCAGGCCTGGGGGCCCCTGGGGACTGGTGAGGTATTGAGATTATTAATCTCTTGTTCTCTGTCAGCTTTTGTGATTTTTTAAAAAATTAATCATTATTCTTTTTATATATTAACTGTTTTAGAGTCTTGTTGTACACTGCCCAGAGTCATTTTTTCATGAGAGGGGTGGCCATATAAATTTGATGAATGAATAAACAACCACACAAACAAAAAATAGGCCAGGTTCTTTTTAGATATTTTTAGTTGGGGTTCTCCAGGTATAGGGAGATTAATTCCAAAGTAGAGATCACTTTTTTTGCAATACCTTAGTACGGATCTCCCTAAGGCCTAAGAACCCCAACTGAAAGTATGTAGTTAGAAAGTTGGTATCTCCCATAATGAGACTAAGCAAATAAAGATCTCTTTCTTTTAAGTCTGGATTTGAAAAAGCAGGATAGGAAGAGTATTGAACTCTGGTGTTAGAGAAGACTCTTGAGAGTACCATAGATAGCCAAGAAAACAAATAAATGGATTATTGCATAAATCAAACCAGGAGTCTCACTCAAGACACAACTGACCAAATTCAAATCATCATACTGTGGACATATAATGCCAAGGTCTAGCTCTCTGGAGAAGTCTATAATGCTGGGAAAGGTGGAAGGAAAGAGAAGAGGATAACCAGCAGGGTGGATGGACGCAGTTACAGGAGATGGGGAAGACCTGAAGGGCTAAGTTGGGGACAGATTGTCCTGGAAAAAATCTATTTATGTGGTTGCGAAGAGTTGACACCAATTTGATGGCACATCCTCAATCAGCCAATCTGTTAATGCTGTGATGAAATCTGCCTTACAATTTTTCAGAAATTATTTTTCTCCATCCAAATAGGCTGCTGGGTTTCTTCCTCTCCCCAAAACCTTATTCTCGGGATACTTGAGAATTTCTCTCAAATTTCTCTTAATGATAATTTTGAGATGTCTTTATTGTTGGGGACGCGAAAGGACATGCGACTGCTGGTGTTTTGTTTTCTATTACACATCTTTCCTGAAGCCTCCCTAGGTACTCACACCCCCAGTCTGAGAAAAAAATATAAGTCTGTCTTGAGAATTTCATGGAAACAGGGGAAGGCAGAGAAGCCGAATATCAGCAAAGAAAGCATTGTGCAAATGAAAAACAGGACATTCGCAGATATCACTTGACCACCCCATCGCTAAATTAGTACAAGGACTTGACGCTCCACCTAGGAGAATCTTTGCCAAATTGTCTTCTCCTTGGAAATAAATCTGGAAAACACATGAACTTAATCTGGAAAGGCCAAAAAGGAGGAGGTTCCTCTTGATGTCCTCCTTGGGATTTAATTGAAGTACCGGAGGCCAGAGAGGCGATAGAACACTTGGAAGAGGGAAGAAAAAAGAAATTCCACCACATCTATGATAATACCAACACCAAGATGCTTGTAGAGGCTCAGTGCTTATCTCACACACCAGAAGCATTTCAAATAATTTCCCATTTGCTCCCAACTGCATCTCCTTTTGGTCTAAATAAGAAAAGGAGAAATCATGGGGACACCAAATGATAAAATAAAGTAAGAGGATTGCCTTTCATTTCATGCTCCTTCCCCCATCTGCCTTTTCTTTTCTCTAGGGCACATAATGGCTGTCATTTCAAAGAGAACGTCCAGTAATCTAAATTTACTGAATCATGTCGAAACTGTGCCAAGTTGAAAGCAACTAAAGGCCTTGTGGAGCATAGCATGGTACAGATGTCTGCTTGAGCTCCATCCAGAAAAAGAGGTTGCTGTAGTCTTTAATAGTCATCCCCAGCTCTCATAAATAGGCACTCCAACCGTTCGTTGCATCAGAAATCTTCAGAAAGAGACAATGAACATTTCACCCATGTTCAGAAACATTAAGTACATATCAGACTTTGCAAATCTTGGGATAGAGCTTGGTGTCAGAGAATATGGCCTTCAAGGACCCCCAATCACCCATTCCCAAAATTGAGACTCCTAGAAGTGAAGTCTTCTGTTGCTTCTTTTAATCTGGAATTCTAATGACTTGGATTCATTCCAAATCTCCATCTTTGTCAAACTAGCCATTTTCCAGTTGAAGATCCCAATTCAAGAATCTAACTTCTAATCAATTAACGTGTCCCTAAATCTTCAGGACATTGATCAAGCCAACTCATATCAGCCTGGATATTCCAAGTGCTGCAAGAGAACCAAAAGACATAGGAGATGGGTTTGAGTGTCAAACTGGGGCAAACACACACACAGCTTTGAGCTAGAGAGATAGAAATAATGCCATTCTGGTCCACTATTTCTCAATAATTGATCCCCAAATTCATTGTAAGACAGAACATGTAAAAATGGCTCCCAGGAAGTCTTAGCAGCAGCCAACAACTTATTTGAAAAGGATAACTCTAGATGGTCATGACTCCATTTTTGTAGGTAACCTCTTCCTTGGTAAGGCATGCTACTTTTCATTGCAAGATAACTTAAAATCACCCACCCACCCCCAGGCTAGCTTGGTGTTTTATCATGGTAGGTTGGTAGGGGGGAATATGAATTAGAAGAAATGAAAGCAGGGAGATTGAAGAATAATATTCCAGAGTAAGGTAGAAAAAAAGAAGTGCCTCTCTAAGGTATTTCAGCATATAGTTCACAGAGGTCTAATGTATACAAATTATATATGCCTGCTTTGAAAAAAAATTATGGATAATTATTAAAGTGTGTGCATATGGGTATAATTTTCGAAGCATGGATCTATGTTGAATGTGCTTTGAAAATAACTCAGAAAAAGGACTTTGGATGTCATGTGAGCTCAGCATTCTCTGCTATTCATTAAAGCAGCTTCCTGTGTTTTAGGTGGTGGCCCTGGAAAAGGTGTAGATTCTTGAAGAGTTACCATTAACTTTAAGGAGTGGATTTCTTAATGGAAGATTCCTAGGTGACTTTGGGCCAGTCTTCTTTTCTCACCCACCCCACCTGACAGGATTATTCTTGCAGGGGTAAAACTGGAAGCAGGATGGGAGTAATAGGTAGTTTATCCTGAGCTTCTAGAGGAAAGGTGAGATATTGATGTAATGAATAAATACATACTTTCTTTTTCAAAATGAGATAACGTTTTTCAGGCATGCCTTTCCTTTTCCACCTTCAACACCTTCAACTTCCTAAAATCTGTTCCTGGGTGGTTTTGTTTTTTTTGCAAACTAGTTTGATTGAATCCAAACAAGTATCGTCGTGCTGAGCAAGATGGATCGACTCTGACTTGTTCTAAAATGGCTTCTAATTTTATTGCCTTGTTCCTTTATTTCGTTAACCCAATCAATGTATTTCTCCCTTTGATTCCATGTCACTCAAGAGCCTATGCACCGTCGTTCCACTTTGCAAAACAAACACGAGCACCACCCAAAAAGCCATTTGTGCTGAAATCTAAAAATTCAGGACCTGTGGGGATTCTCAGTTCTAGCGGTGGCCCATCCTAAATTCAGACTGAAGAATTCAAGGCAGGTAAAGAAGCGAGCTTCAGATTCCTTTGACCTCTGACCAGGTTCTTCCTAGATGGAGACACTATTTCATGAAACCCCTCCAAAGCTCCTAAGTTTCGTTAGGTTTCCTCAAGCTTCTCTCATGAAGGAGTGAACTTCATCGAAGACGGCAAGAGCGATGAGATTCTGGAAGCAGCCCGAGTAGCATTGAGCGACGAGAAGATTGTTAATGTGACGGATTGCGCGTTGAGGCAGCCTGAGGCAATGCAACACTGACTAGTGAGAGTGCATTTCATCTGCATATCTCATAGTACGAGGGTTGTTTCTTGGTGATGAATCCCATTGATAAATGAGGTGTTAGTTCTCCAGAACCAACATGAAGGAGCCAGTATGTGCTCTTCTGTCCCTTTCCAACTGCACCGTAAATCCTTTTAAGCCATGATGGCGCAGTGGAGCAGAACAGAGGACCGGGGGCTCAGCGGTTGAGCTCCTGCTTTGCAGAGAGAAGGCCCTGGGTTCAATTCCATGGAATGGAAAATAGTTGATATTTGGAACAGCTGTTGCCAGCCAGCCTCCTGATACAGACTAAATGAGCCAATGGCTTTCCACTGTGGAAGGTGAATTTCTCTGCACCCTTTCAAATGGTTGAGCCATACGCCTTGCAACGTCAAAGAGATTCCCTGCCTTCTTTTTTTTTTGAGGTTAAAACGGACGCCACATGCTCCTCTGCCCCAGAAATTGGCAGTTGCTTTGTAAAGAAAGATGTGCAAATTTTATAGAAACCTGCATCCTCTTCATTGGCAATGCACGTCCTGGTTTTTGGGGGAAATACCTATATAGCCTGGCATCAGAACATACCTTCAGTTTCAAGCAGCCCTAATTTTTAAAGCTCTTGTCAGACAAGCAGTTCAGGGCCCCATCAAGAAAAATTCAGCTTGGTTTCCTCTCTTTCCTTTCTCTTGTAAATATGGTGGAAGATAGCCTGAGACAGGGAATCGTTCTTTTTATCAGTATCTGTTTCCTAAGAATTTCCCCATTTTGCATGCTCAGTTCTATAGAGATACTGTACCAAAAATGAACTCAGGACCTTCTCAATTAAAAAAAAAGGAGCTCTAAGAAAGGAATAGGAGTGTCAGAGAAAGCATTTTCAAGGCAAATCTGGCCAATTTGAAATAATTTATTCCATTGTCTTCATTTATGAATGGCATGTTTCCTACTTACCACCTCTATTTTTTTTTCTTTTGTTCTGTGTGAGCTTCAACTCTTTTCTGCATTAAAAAGTTGTTTTCCTCCCCTGTTGACTAAATCCGTTGATGTGATCTACCAGGAATTCTCCATTATTGTGGAAGATTGAGAGGAACTATTGTTAAGATGCAAAGTGGCATATCAAACTTTTGCTGGCTCTTCACAAAGTGATGTTGAGGAAGGAAGGAAGGAAGGAAGGAAGGAAGGAAGGAAGGAAGGAAGGAAGGAAGGAAGGAAGGAAGGAAGGAAGGAAGGAAGGAAGGAAATCCATATTCACCTTAATGCTTCCTGGTCTTGACACTCTTTTCCATCCCAAGCAATCTACTCCCTTGTATGTCACATTGATGTTTGTAGGATACACAGCAAATTCTCTGATGGGAGTGTTAGAAAACTGATGTCCTCCAGATGCTTTAGAGTTCAGGCTAATGGCTAGCATGGACAATGGCAAGGAGGGTGACTATTGAAGTCCAAAACATCTGCCTATCCATGTCTTATGAGATAGGAATTTGACCACCTCAGAGAAATATAAGCATGGAGCATGGGAAGTCCAAACCAGATGGTCTAGTAAGTGAAATTGCAGATGAGGATCTGCCACCAGTTTTTTGGGGGGTTTTTTTCCTGGTATATTCTTTCCTTCATTATTTAGGATTTCAAAACTGCCATGATATTCTGACTTTATCTGCTCATCTTCACCCCTCCACCATCACATTTTCCTGAGATTTTTGCTCGTATATTGATGTTTGCAGCCATCCCATGTTCTGCTACATTATAACTCAAAGACAGATGGTAAAATACTGTTTTACTTAATATAAAGCATATGGCATTCTAAAAAAAAAAAAAAAATCAAAACAAAAGATGTTCTTGCATTCTTTGCTGAAGGTCAAGGAAAGTGCTCAGAATGAGATTTCTTTTTAAAAAATAGTGGTTTTTTAAATATAATTATTTAAAAAAACACAACAATGGAAATAGACGGAGGGTCCATCTTTGGCCCAAGACACCAGTTGAAGAACAAGATC
Organism: Python bivittatus; assembly: GCF_059951505.1. Taxonomy (NCBI): domain Eukaryota; kingdom Metazoa; phylum Chordata; class Lepidosauria; order Squamata; family Pythonidae; genus Python; species Python bivittatus. The sequence goes on from NW_028277083.1 coordinate 5,611,540, forward strand.
TGGCCCAAGTAGGTTTCTGATTGTACCCATTCCATATACAAAAGCAAATTAGTTAGACAGTTGGATTGATCTACAGCATTAACGATGCTGTATCTCCACTACTTCTAACGAAGTGAGAATAAGAGGGAATGGTTATGGCATGCATCTGTACTGATGCAGAGAATAGAAGATGATGCTAGCTTGCTGTCTCCCCAAATCTGCTACTGAAGCAACAACTTCATTTTACCTAACCGCACAGCCATCTTTGGACCCAACAAATAATCTAATGAGCTTCACAGACAAAGAAAATGATGGTTTACTCCTACACCGCTGAAGACACAAAAGCTATTTGATAGAGGAAGTTAATCTTCAAAAAGGATGGAATATTTAGAGTCCTAGTGAACTGTACACAAGTTGGTCTCATTGACTCTTTACTGAGTGAAACTTCCCAAATTGCTTTCTGGTTGTGCTGCTAGAAAGTTTGTAAAAGTTTTTTTTATTATTATTCTTATTTCTGTTCTCTGCCAGACCAGGAATCTGTTCACTCTGATGATAGTAAAAGCTGAAAGATTTATACAATTTGAAGAGAAACCAGACTGTTCAAAACAGATTAGGGACGAATGGTTTGGAAGAACATCCATTTTCTTTCTCTTAAATGCCAAGTGAAGCCTAATATGGTTCATTCTTAGTCCTGACACCTGCATTCAGTTTGCAACCTTCACTACGAGGCTATGTTTGAACACGTGTCTGAGGTCTACAACATCTGGCCTACTTGGGCATTCCAATTTCTCCATTCCCTAGATTTTGTTTAGATGGATGGATGGATGAGTTCCACTTTTATGGTTCCTCAACATCCTCAAACTCATATCTTAGGGTGGCTAACAATATTGACAAAAACCAGCATCATTTTTAAAAAATGAAAATAACGATACCTATATGGACCGCCGCTGGGTGTTGTAGCATCATCGCTAGCACAAACTCAAACATCTTTTTATTGAGTTTAATGTTTTAATAATTACTATATAATGGTTTTATGTAGTGATTGTTTATATACGTATGGTTTTATCGGATTGTTGTATGCCACCTGGTCACTTTTTGAGAGATGGGCAGACATTTAATTTGATGAATAAATAAATCCATAAAATACACCCTTGAACAGGGGGGTCCACGGGGGGCGAGAGGGTAAAAAAAGTCAAAATGGTGGCCATAAATATGCAATAGCATCTCCTTCCTTGCAGCTACAGCCACCATCTTGATATCTGGTACCCCCTCTGCAAATACACCAGCTCTTGAGTGTTATTTGAAGACCTGGTTCTGCCACTTGGCCTGGGGTGGGGAGGGCTGGCCCCATAGAGGCCTCCTGTCTTCGGCCTCAGATTTTTCATTTTCTTGGACTCTCCTTCCCCTTTTTCAGAAATGTTTTTAAACTGATGCTTTATGTATTTATATCTATTTACGTTTTTAATGTTCGGTGTGAGTCACCCAGAGTTCCCCCATTGGGGGGAGATGGGCAGGCGAGAAATTTAATAAATAAATAAATAAATAAATAAATAAATAAATAAATAAATTTCAGTTGGTACTAATAAAGGCGTTAGCCAGCTGTGGATTTTGACTTAGAAATGGCTGTTATGTTCTGTATTGTCAAGATTCCTTGGCGTTGCTTGGCGTCTTTTTCATCCTAAGAAGCTTTGTCCTCTTTGGTGCCATGATTCTGAACTTTTTAAATATCTCCAAATGGCACAATAATGCTGCAATCACACGGCCTCGCTGCCTCTGAAATGACCCCCATTGTATCTTTTCTTTTCTTTTTCCTATTCAACCTGTAAAATACCAAGCAATCTCTTCTTATTTTCAGCCCTCAAGCCTAACTGGGTACCCGTAACGCTGAGCTATTTTCAGTGAGAATTTAAACGTTAAATGATTCTAGGAAGAGGAGGGTGTTGGAGGTGTTTTGCATTCTGCGTCTTTTTGGAGGGCAGGAGTATTTTATCAGTGGCGTAGCGAGATTTGAAAAAGGGAAAGAAAGCACCAGTAGATGTACTTTCTTATCTCTAAGGAGACTGCTTTGAATCCAAAACAATTTAGCTATTGTGAAGTGAAGTGAGATAAATGATTGGACCAAAAGGACTTCTAAGTCCAGCTAGTTTTCAGCCAATTCAGTCAAGGTATTGGGCATTTTGAAACACAAAATCGTCAATTGCTTCCCAGAATGGAAGCAGTGAATAAGAATTCCCCAGGAGCCTAGCTTGCTACCCTACTAGCTTTAAAATATGTATGCCTTTCTTTGTAATGAAGCTTAATGTGTGCACATCTGGTCCTAATGGCATTACTTGCCAAACATCTCATGTTTAACCCATATCTTTTGCTCCACTTAAAACAGTAACCATTTCATTTTTTGCAAAATAATCGTCTGCCCTCTCCTCTTAACAAAGCAAATATTGAGATGGGATGAGAAAGGGAGCATAGGCAAATTGCCTATTTCTCTCTTAAACAAACAAAAAAAACCTCATCCTTACTAATTTTTGAATCTTTCAGAACCTCGTGGCGTCATCAGAGAACATAAATATAAAACAATGGGTGTGATCTACACAAAGCGAGAAGTAACAGAGATGCTAGGGCAAAGAAAAACCCTACTGAAATGGAGCTTATTGACAAGCTAGACAGAGAGACAGAAGCTAGTTATTTCCGAATTAGAGCCCCACCCCCAGTAGAGAAAAATAAGCCATTTCAGGCTTGGAACCCCTTGAGATGAGCATGGGACTCTAGCAGAAGATGGAAAGTTCTTAGTCCATGGGCAGATTGATAGGAGAAGGTCTTGGATAATTTGGCCCTAAGTTGTTTAGTGCTTTGAGGAACATACTCAGATAGAACTGGAATTGATCCTAGAAGCAGAGAAGAAAACGATGGAATTCTACTTAAAGTCAGCATTATATTTAAGGCATGACTACAAGCAATTTGATGGAAGAGGGGTAAACCTTGCAGAGAGAATTAGGACTTGAAAGAGAAGGAAGGAAGTGTTGCCTCAGTGGGCAAGATGTAGGGTTCACTGAATGTAAAGGAAGCAGCAGCTTCATGCAAAGTCAGATGAATGGCCCACCTAGAATGGGATGATGAGTCTATGATGGCCTACAGGCCATACCAATTCCAAGCAAGGATGTCAGAATTGTACTGTGGGTTTTCTTGGGATAGTAGTGTGGACAATCCCAAGAGTGAGATGGGTGATGACTAAATTTGCTAAATAAATAAATAAATAAATATCCCTACCTTGCAGGCAAATGTTCCATTCATTCCCCATACACTCTGGCTCTGAAGCCCTACTTATTTTTACTGTCATGTTACTGTTTTTTACAAGATTCCATTGTTGTTTTTTTTAGCATTTTTGCATTTTGGTAGCATTATTAATTCTTAAGTATCATTCTCTAGGGCTGAGTAGCAAAAGGGGTGGCATTAGATACAAATGTCCTCCTAAGAAAGGAATTAAAAAATACCTGGGAGTGCCAGGCAATGCGCTGGTATTGTCTTTAGGCAAAGAGGTGGGTGATGCCATTGAACAAAATTCACTTGCATCCTACAAAAACTTAGCAATCTTTCTGGTTAGTCTCCCACCAGGGCAGGGTAGCTCTATCAGAGTGTGATATTTTGGTTCACACGATATGCTAAACCATAAGTTCCAAATGCTGAGTACCGGGGTAAGCCATAATGTAAACTGATTGCTTTTGGTATTGCATGTTACATGAATCAAACCAATTTGTGAAGAACTGGATCGGAAGCCTCTTGTCTCTCTTACAGTCTTAGTATCTCTACTAAGTATCTCTGAGTAGGAATACTTTAGAGATATTTGTGGTAGGGAGCAGAGAAATGAAAGTCCCAAGGGCTTGCAACTCAAAGAAGCAGGAGGTCTGGTACGCCGGAGAATAAGAAAGGATGAAGGTGGTTGATGCTCACACAAATTCCCAATCAATCGTAAGGGACAGCAGATTGAGAAATTCTCAGATCCCTCCTTTTCTCCCCAGATGTGTTGATTCCTGGCTCTCTGGGAAAAAAAAATGACTTTTGGTCTGTTGATTTTCACTTGCTTCAGTGCCCTTTCAAATGCACTTTTCAAGCTGAATTAATTTTCATTTGCAGCTTACTGTTTATGCGCCAATTTATTGGCATCTTAACATTCGGCACAAGGAGAATGCATGTAAAAAATAAAAAAACTTCTTAAAGTTTAATTCGGCTTGTTGGGTGTAATGGCTGTGAAATGTGCATAATGAGTGCTTCTATTAGAAGGTTTCCCACTTGGCAAAAATAATAAATGCATAAAATCATGTGTCTGTGCAGCACTTCAAAAAAAAAAAAAAAATCTCATTTTTTTGCACTCTTAGGACCCTCAGCCTAATCTTGAAAGATATATGCATGTAAAAAGAGCTAAGCTGGATCCAATCAACATTTACCTAGTGCAGCATTTTGATTCAAGATCACCAAGTGGGACCCACCAATCAAAACTGGGCCAATCCTAATTGAGGGCCATTCAAGATGGCAAATGCCACTCTTGCCTGTTGCAATGTCCCCATCTAATTTTCTGCAACGTGCAATCACTGCCCATCAACTCCACTAAAAGGGCCATTGGATCATGGAAGGGAAGTCATTTCATCCAGCAAGTTAGTTGGGATAACTCAAGATTGTAGGCCTAATGTCCAGTGGTTGACTACGCCCAGACCGTTGTCCCATTGACAAGAGCTTGGGCAGCCCCCAAATAACTTTTAACACATGAAAGTATCTCATTGGCATCCAAGCATTTAACCCTTGGCTTAAAATTACTAATGATCAGGAGTGTGGAGTCCTTGGTGCTCTGAGCTCAGCGGTTTGCTTGCAGACATTTCATGACCTGACTAGATAACATCATCAGTGTGAGTGATGTTTATATCCAGTAGTATGCCCTGCCAGTGTTGGTAGGGTGTGGTTTTCTCTTTAGTAGTTACTTGATTAGGGTATTGTTTTCGTGTTTTGTTAATCCCTGATTATCTGGGTGTTGGTTGCTGAACAGGGTGTGTTCTGGTCTTTTTGTTTCCTTCTTAGCTTTTTTACTTCTCTTTTGAATGGTGTGTAAAGGTGGATTATCTCTATACGTCTATCAATGGCTGATTTGTCTGAATGCCAAGCTTCAAGGAATTCCCTAGTGCTTTTGGATTTAGTTTGATCTAGGATACTTAGTTTCCCATTTGAAACTATGTTGAGTCTGTCCATGTGTTGTGAGTTTTCATCATGTCTTCTGACTGCTAGTTGGTGTTCATGGATGCACTCTGCTAATCTTCTGCCTGTCTGTCCTATATAGTGGTTGTTACAGTCCTTACACTGTATGTTGTAAATGATTCTTCTTCTTCTTCTTCTTCTTCTTCTTCTTCTTCTTCTTCTTCTTCTTCTTCTTCTTCTTCTTCTTCTTCTTCTTCTTCTTCTTCTTCTTCTTCTTCTTCTCCTTCTCCTTCTCCTTCTCCTTCTCCTTCTCCTTCTCCTTCTCCTTCTCCTCCTCCTCCTCCTCCTCCTCCTCCTCCTCCTCCTCCTTCGGCTACTGGGTCTTTTGGTTTACTTAAGATGTTTTGGAGGGCTTTAGTTGGTTTGTGTGCTACAGTGATGCTGTGTGGTTGTAATACTGTAGTGTATTGATTGTTTTTGAGATGTTTTTGATGTATGGCAGTGTTATCTTTTTCATAGCTTATGTTGGTTGTGCTGTAGTGGGTTGAGTGGTGATCAGAAGTGTTTCTTTGCTGGACTGATTATAATAAAGCCATAGCTCAATCCCAGATGGAAGATGGGAATCCTGGTATCTCAGTGGCCTGGGTTTCTGCCTGTCAAGTTAATGAGTTTAATTAATTCACTGAGAAGACAGAAAGTAGAAGTATCATTGAAAAATGGTCAACATTTAAGCTCCTGATTTGATAGCCTCCAGAATTAGGCCATGTAAGAAGTCCAGTTATTTATACATTCTTCGTATCGTGCACATATAAAGAGCATTAGCAGTTCTGTACTTAAGCATACATCCTTTTGAAAAATGGAGCCAGTAATTTTGTGCTACTTTATGGATTTTTTAAGAGTTCGAGTGAGCAGTGTTTACATGAATTGAATATAAAATCAATTCAATCTTGATTACATTTGACTGCACTGAGTGCTAAGTAAATGTGTCTTCCATTTAATCAGTGAGCAGTTCTGCAATGACACAATTTGCATTTTAATAATAATATTTTAAAAAAAAAATTTTTTTTTTTACAGGCATTATCTATATCCAAGCAGGGAAATTCTCCATCAACATGTCCCTCCAAAAAGCATTTCAAATCAATAATTGATTTGGTTAATTGGGGAAGTGTCTTTCTGGCCATCAGGACTCATAAGGTGGCTTAATGATGATAGGAAAACAATGACAATAGAGAAACAATGGTTTTAGGGTTTTACTAGAATAACATCTAGTATGGCAGCTTTTATTCTGGTCCTGACTGCTTCTTGGAATGTAATCCTCCTTGGTCTGAAAAAAGTTGTGGACCCTTGCCCCCAAAGTTATCCCCCTCCAATATTTAAATTAAGAAAATCTTTAAAAAGATGGTGATCTTAATATTCCCAAGCTACCCCCCAGTTAGGAAGTCTCCTATGAAATATCTATAGCTTCTTTCACAAAGGTCAAAGGTCAAGTCCACAATGTCCAACCCCAATCCCGAAGAATTCTCATGAAACCAGGCCTGGTTCAGATGAATGCTCCTTTATTTTGTGGGACATGTAGCTTGAACAAAACATTGCTAAAACTAAAGCCTTGGAAAATTTCCCTCTATTTATCCCCCCTCCACTTATTACCCGGGCGCCTCAATTCCTCTTCACCTGGTGGTGACCTCTTTCCTTCCTCCCAGGGATACATGGCTCCTTCCTGGCCATCAGGCCCCCACTGGCCTTGCCTGCAATCTGATCTGGCTGCATTGCCCATATAAGGTTAAGCCCCTCACCCTCTCCCGTTACTACCCCTATTACAACCCTTAACTACTAGCCCCCTCCCAAGTCACAATTGGCAGAAGCAAATCAAACAAACTCCCATTGACTGCTATGCTTTGTAAATTAACAATTGTTGATTGATGCAGGTTCTGACATCAAAGTAAAGAGTCCTTGGAGTGAAGATCAACTCCTGGTGTTTGCCATTGCCTTCTTCCAGCTTTTTTCCTTAAAGTCCCATTCTAGCTTTCCATGTGATCTCCCATCCACCAAGTACTAATTTGATGCAACCCTGCTCATCTTTTTTTCAAGATCAACCAAAGTCTCTAGGTGCCACTTTTACTAGAACCAGTCCTTCTGTGTAACTAGCCTTTCGATAATTTTTTGATTAAGTTATCACATCAGTATCCACAATCTCCAGCTCCATGATAGTATCTATATAGTAGGGCTGTATGAAGATTGAGTTTGGAGATCTGACTGACTTTTCAAATCAAATTGACTTTCAGGATCAGATTGTCAACTTGGCTCAACTCATCAAACCAAATTGTAGGGTTCTGAATTGATCTGGTAATTTTGATGGCTTTCACATCCATGTAAGAAGTCTTTCTTTTAAAACTGCATTGACTTTCCAAATTGATCAACTCAATTTGACAAGTCAGTTTGGATTTGAATGTGACCCCTTTGTCATTCCACATTGATTCATTGATTTGAATCAGGTTGCCCTACTATAAAAGCGTTACCAGCTGAGAAAGACTAAGTTCGATTATCAACATAGAGATTTCCAGTGGAGCTGACAAAACAAGCTCAACATAATTATAATCTTTCTCTATTTTCAGTTGTAACATGATTTTGTAATTTAAAAAAAAAATCAGGAAAGGATCATCTCTATCCCCTTTACTATGCAACTTTCTCCACTTACTGTCCAGCTACTCAGAAGATGCTACTTTATGGAAAACAAAATAATATGATTTGGCATGATGATGGGGAAACAAAAGTATATGATTTGCAATGTGACAATTCCTACCTTATGTAAATTTCCATAAAACAGAATAGCATTGCAAAGGCCTCACTCTGGCCCTTGTTCTTTAGATGTGAGTTTGGGCGGGGGGGGGAGTGCAGTTGGACTGTCCACCTTTTGCTATATATGAAGGCAGAAAATCAAACTGATATTACTGTCTTTGTAATTATATTTCACTCTTTAACGATAGCGTAATGGGATAGTTCCCAAATTACTTTCTCAATGAATGGAACTTAGAGTACAGATCTGCAGAACTCTACACATCAGTCTGCAGTTTATATCTCATCTATTGAGGTATTAGTCATACACCACCTTTTCTCAAGGCAGAAGTTCTCCCAACCCATGTTATCACCAATGAGGTAGGATAGGCTGTGCATGCTTAAAGAAAGGATTGGGAATGCATGCTTTTAAACTTTCCTAAGCAGAGAGCATCTCTGTTATTGATTAAAAGAGCCCAACATTTTTCCAGGATTCTGTGCAAACCTGGAAAAATGATCAAATGAGCTCTTAAGGCAGCCTCATTTCTTTGTTCAGGTTGGTGTGAAAATCTGAAAAGGGCTAGTTGTTGCTTGTGGGCAAGGCCCAGAGTACTTCTTCCCATCACTGTTGAAATATGCTATGCCCTATTAGAGGTAGTTATTGGCCCAAATTGATTTAATTAGCTTGGAGATGGATGTGGGCTTGGTTATGATCAGCACCCTGGAGAGTTCCCCACCGTTGCTTGATAGATTGCATTGCTAGTTAGGAAGAGCTGTTGTTTCAGCACTTGACAGCATTTGGCCCTTCTGAAGCCATCCCTTGGCTAGAGGAAACTACAGAGGCTGTGGGATAATCATCTCACAGATCTGAGCTCTTAGGCAATGGAAGAGTTCCATCTTCAGGCCAGGAATGCACAAAGGGGGTGCTGAGATTTCTCCAGGGTTGGGAGGGTCTGAGCTTCCTTGTGGGCCACCACAATCCGAATGTTCTTCAAAGTCAACAGAGCTCCTGTTCTTGGGGACTTGAAACCTACTTCTGAAGAACATTTCATCAGAGCACTTTATTGATAAGCCCTTTCCATTTTTTTTAAAAAAGGAACCGAGTGAGAGGTTTTCCCCAAGTTTACATTAGATCCACGTCTGGGCAGATTTCTTGATTGCTCGTTATAGACAGGCATCTGAAACACACATACTGGCTATTTGAACACCTTGGGGGAAAGGCAAGTGTTTTGTGGATTGTTTTATGGCTGCCGATGTTTTCAGAAAATATTTATCAGCTGTCCATCACTTTGCCTAATGCCCAGTTTCTTCCTTTGTTTTTTTTTAAAAAACTCAATTTTGCAGAACGGTGCTTGCAAAAGGTCAGGCATTCAGAGTAAGCTTCCCCCCCCCAAAAAAATAAGACCCCCGAGGCAAAAAAGTGAAACAACAAGCCATTTTACAGCACCGAGCCTGCCGTTGATCTCACTGGCCTTGCTGACTTTTTATTATTCCTCTCCTCCACGTACTAATGTGCTGTGTTGTCATGACAACAAGGATGTGACGTTCCTCAGCTTTCATTTGAAACATAAGAGACTTATTTATTTATTTATTTATTTATTTATTTATTTATTTATTTTTAATAGCCACTCTCCCCGCCGCCGCCAAAGCATCACAGGTTAAATATTTTTGGACACCCCCCCAAAAAAACTTTTGAGTTGAGTTCCAAATTGGCACCAAGAAACAAAGACCTGCCGTACAAAAGTAAAATAAATACCACTCTGTGAAGTGGACTTCCTTCCGACCTATGGAGCCTGTTCTCTTTTGAAAACATATTGCTCTCCAGTTGCTGGGGATGATGGTTCCATGTTGGCTAGAGTTGGAGAAGTGGAAATATCTGAAGACACCGGGTTGCCTGCGCTTGCTCAGAAATCATATCCACTCTGCAAGCATGCCAACCCACCCTGCCATCTTTTACCGATCAACCTAAAGTAATGGTTGCTCCAAGAAGAGATACCTCCACATTTCACTGAATGTTTTGGGATGGGTCCCCCCCCCCAAGGCTTTTCATTCTGTAGGAAGAACATAGCTTCTGTCAGCTCAACATGATAGACCAGACTGAGAAATCAATGCCATATAGGTCAGGACTACTTTTATTGTAACAGTCTTGCAAGTCTGAATGTGCTCCCCGCTTCCTCATGTTATCTTCATGTGAACTACTGAGGGGCTTGTCTGAGATGTTTTCTCAATTTATTTCCTTTGCCTGGGCTCAAGCCCCTCTTATCTGACCATTGCCTTGGTAGTGGTTCTTCTTCCTGTCCTTCAAGGCCATGCCTTCTCCATTCACTGAGATTAGCCCCATGCACTGCATGTGTTCTCATTCAGTTCACTAAAGGAGCAAGTCTTCATAGTTTCAAAGGAGAGCATTAGTGAAATTCTCATAGGTAGAACATTGTGCCCTTCTTTAATGTGAAGTGGTCAAAAAGTGCCTGCCAGTCTGCCGCCTTTCACTGTAAAATTTTTCTAGAGGTCTGCAGCCTCTCTAGCTTCCCACCTACCCTTTCAGTCCCAAAGGAAGATCTCAGGAGAGAAGTCCTCCATGAAGCTTCTTCCGTTTGGAAAGTGTGGGCAGTCAGGGAGGTTTAAAAGGATGGAAGGGTGGAACACAGGAATCATCTACCCTACCAATAACATCCTCCAACGATATAGCCAGCTCAAAACCACTACTAAGAGTAATTACCAAGGAATTGGTTCAGCATTAATTGTGAGTAGTTGCCACTGATAGTTTCATCACTACAAGAAACTGACGAAGAGAATGGAAGGTGGTCATCCAAACTACAATTCTCCACAAATCCCACTTTTCTCAATATATTTAGTCTCCTTTCCTTCTGGTATCCTCCACCAACACTCCCCATTTATCTAATTTCCTGATTAAATGCATATTTTGGCCATCTTCCAAGCTATTAAGATGAATTTCTTTCTTTCTTTTTTTTCTCCCTAGCAGTAATAAGCTAATGGAACCTATTAGCTCCATATTATCTTAGCTTCTGAAGTTAAGCATCAGCTTGTGACAGATTGCGACAAGTCATGCGACTGATGGAGAAGCAGCATGGAACAGAAAAGGTTGGCAGACCCAACTAAGGAATGGATTTTATTTTTTCTCTCATCTCCCAGACCCAGCATATTAGGATCCACTGAAGGAAGACACTCTGGTCTTGGCCACCTATGGATTCCCAAGGAGGACCTTATTACTGACACTGACTTCCAGCTACCAGCCAGTATACAGATCTTACGTATTCCAGGAAGTCCCACAGCTTAGATGCAATGAAATGGTTGCCCTGGATGGTAGGTCAGGAGGGCAGTGAGGGAGATGAAGCTCTCAATTTGGCAGTCTGCTTTTGCCAAGTCCCTCACAGCAGACTAAGGAAGCAAGAATAATGCAGACTTCAAGAAAGTGTCTTAATGCACGAATTAGGAATATAGCATAGAATCTTGGAAACCAAGATTCTAGCTGGACTTTGCAGAATTTATATCACAAACCACTGAGATGAGAATTAAAACAAGAACGTCTATTCTATTCTGTGTTGATGAGACCACACCTTGACGATTGCATTTACTTCCAGACAGGGCATCATATTTTAAGAAGGACACTGAGCAGTTGGAGCTTGTCCAGAGGAAAGCCACTAAGATGACGAGGGCCTGGAAGAAAAAACTTAAGAAAAACAGTTGGAGGCCTGTGGAAAAGAAGACTGTAGAACTGATTTGTACCTCCAGGATTAATCTGAAAATAGGGATAGAAATATGTTTTGGATAATTTTGATCTCGCTTATCTTTGAACTTTGCAATGCAGTCTTCAGCGCAGAAAAGGCCATATCCAGGTGCAAATGTTGGCCAACCGAGGTTTATAGACATAGACTATTGAGAGTAAATGCATGCATATTTCTCAGGAAAAAATTACTTATTAAACTATCAACTTTTAAGGCAAATCCTACCAAAACAAATCTGCTAATAAGGTAGAAACAGGACAGAGTTGTGAACAGACACAGCCCAGAAACATTCTCTACCTTTCTGAGATTGCACCCTAAATTATCAGAAACTATCAGGTAATTTCTTATATTTGACATTAGCCATAACGTGAATGGTGCAGAGGCTGTAATAAATAGATATTTCAAGACAAAAGCGGTAACCTAGTCAATATCCTCTTTTAAAGCCTCAGATAACTTGCCTTATAGCATCATAAATCTCTTCTGTAATTTGATTATGCAGGATCAGTTTGTTCCCCTTTATTAAATGGCTTAGCTGTGAGATGCAAGTTTGACTTTCCAAGACGAAAACAGTGTGCAAACCACATTGTATATCTCATGGGTGCTTGTAATAATTACTCCGATTTAATACCTACTAAAGCGATAACTCTAGCAATAATTCCCGGAGATGGCTGAAGCTCAAGTTACAAATGTGCCAGGCAAATCTTAATTATGTCGGGCTCTCTGATGTTTGAATTCACTTCTTTGCATAAACATGTTAATTCGCTACCCACTTCCAGGTGGGAAAAAGTGATTTTTTTTAATGCAATGGGGTTTTTTTGTTTTTTGTTTGCTTTAGACAATGGGAAGTTCTTGGCACCTTCATCGTCCTTGTGGGAGGCACAGGACTTTCCCGCTTTTGTTTTTGCAATCTCTTTCCCCCAATTTTCTGGGGAAGACTTTTCATGTTTGGGGGACTCTAGGAAAGACTTTACATATCTGTGTTCATTCAAGGAACCCTTCAGCCTCAACACCCTAAAAAACCCCCCAAAAACCGTCCATTCCACCGCCACCTGTTGTGGTGACATCTCCTACTGTTGGCTGAGAAGCTAATTAAATTTAAAAAGTGCCTTTCCAGGCATAAAACCTTAGTTTCTTTCAGAAGTGACAATGCTAGCAGGCATGGAGTGTGAAAAGCTGGGATTATTTGAAATCACCAGGCTGAATTACCATCATGACAGGTCAGATGAAGAAGCTGGCATTCAGCCCATCTCAGATTAGCAGTAATCATAGCCACATTATTTATATTGAACCATTAGTAAGCATGTTACCAGAGGCGCCATACAAACTCCACTATCTCATATGCAAATTAAAATACAGTATGCAATTAAAGTCAAATTATTCCTCCTTTCAACAACATAGCAACAAACCTAATTCCATAAACTAAAATCTAACTGGCACGGTAAACATGACTAGATCCCATAGAATACTTATGCAAATAAAAATCAGCAACCAAGATATTATACATAATTCATTTCAACATTTTTTTCATTTCCACTAGCTTCAACAAAATAATGAAAGACAAGCCAGGGATACTGTCAGATCATCATAAAATAATGATAGCCTTGTCTCTCCAGCAAGAAATGAAATCACATGGTTTTTACCTCCTTTATTAACTGAGGCTCTGCTCAGAATACCATCCATAGTAAGACTAATTTGTCGTTTCTCCCAAAGGTTAGATTTTTCCCTAGTCTGCTCTCCCACACCCAGTTGGACCAGAGTATTTTGTCCTCCAAGTGGACCACTTGTCAATGTGTGCATAAATACAGATGTTCAAAATATAGCTGTGGCAGCAAAGCATAGAAAGAAGTGTGTTCGCAGATGAGATCCATATGAGATTATCTGAGCATTTTTTTTTCCAGCTTGCATTTCCTTAAAGAGGGAATACAGTCAATCCAAATGACTACCAGATTTCAAAGCCATAAATTAGCACCAAAACATGGAGAACTGCACCTTAAATGATACACAGGGCCAGACTCCAGCCAAAGGAGAATAGGTAGAATTTTCTGTTACCCCAGGAGTGAATTAACTCACAGTCCACTGAGCCACAGACCAACTCAAAGCTCCAAAAAATGCAACAAGATGAGTCAATGAGTTGAGCTTACATAGCTTCTAGATTTACAACTGAATGAGAATTGCATCAGCAAAACTACTGGACAATGTTAAAAGATTGGGGCGCACGACCCAGTTTGTTAACACTTGAATTCCATATCTGAACAGGAAAGTAAGTGATGGTTCACTTTCTACCCATTAGATGTTAATTAGCAACTCCCGTGCTGAGTGTACAAGTTACGGCTAAGCTGCCTTTTGTAGATACACACACTGGGCTTCAGTTAACAAAACAGATTCAGAGAAATTGGAACAGGTTCAGAGGAGGACAATGAGGATGATCAGGGAACTGGAAATTGTTCTGCACGTTTAGTCTCAAGAACATTGTGGGGAAAGAGGACATCATTCTTTAAATCCCTTAAAAAAAAAAAAACACACTGAAGAAGATTAAAACTGTTCTCCATCAGTTCAGCAGACAGGAGATGAAATAAGGAATTTAAGTTACAGGAAGGCAGATTTGGATCGGATGTTGGGGGAGGAAGAGTGGTACGATAGTGTGAAACTACTATCCAGAGCGATGGTGGACTTCCTTCACTGGATGTGTTCAAGCAGAGGATGGACAACTATCTTGAATTTGGATCCCTACCCTGAGTAGAAGACTGAACTCAAGAGTTCCAACATCCCCTTCCGCTTCTCTGGATCTACATTTCTTTGGGGCAGTAACTTCCCAACCTTTCAGGGAGAAGATTTTCCAGCCCTCCCTGAAAATTCCAGGAATGGAATATGGGGATTTCTTCAAGCAAGGACACTCTCTGAAAACCCCGCTTCTTCTTGGGATTGGTTTTTTCTTTAAAGCACAGATGGACCTCCGCACTAGGACTAGAGTGTACAGAGAAGGGTGACTTCCCCTTTGGACAAACCAACGCTCTCCCCAGTACCGGTCTGACTCAACGGCTTCAGAGAGTATATTCAGATGATCATACATCTGCCTGGTTTTATGCTGTTCTTCTCTCTGATCGCTCTTACATCTCGATTCTCACGTTATGATTTCAGTTGCACCAGCCCCTGGCCCATACTGGATGAGGTGTTAAACAAATGCAATTTATAAATATTTGTTTTCAAATCCTCTACCGCTGGGGCTAAGTCAGGAGAAGGAGAGAGTTGGTACCTCGATGTAGCATTCTTGTGCAGAACAGACCTCCACACACTTATTTTTGTCTTATGAAAAGAATATCTATTACACACTTCTCGGACATTATCTGACTGGGCTTGAGCAAAGGCTCCAAATCTCTCTTTCACCGGCTGTAAAATTGATTTCAGGAAAAAGAATGTTTCTGAGCTAGATCAGACCAAACTGTCATATACTCTTAACCTACAGTTCAAGAAATACTCAGTCATTTTCCAAACTGGGCATGGTAATCCCATCTCGATGTAGTGGAGGTTTTTTCACTCATTTTATTCAGCTTCAGCCATGGCACCAAACCTAATTTCAAGCTGAAAATTGAGGGACAACAGGTTTCAAATAACCACGTTTCAGATTTAGAACACATCAGTTTTCTAAGCCAAAGGCCGCTCTTAGCCTTTCAATGGGGTGCCAGAGCCCCCACCCTCCAAAAAACAGTGGTGGAATCAGAATGCAAACTAAGAATGATTTCATTTCAGCATGATACATTTTGGATAAAACTGAAATAATTATGCTCAGGTCGTGTATTTTCATTATTTTCTCTGTCCCGTTACAAATCAGTTTCCTAACAACTTTCCTTGAGGACTTTTAGGGGCCACTTATGACCTCAACTTGGATATCTGGCTTCAATGTCCAGTCAATGACATTGTCCCATTTATAACCGGAGATTCAAAAAATCAAATTTACCTGTAGAAATCATTGACCAGCCCCTTCACACAACATAGAGGAGATTCAGACTGACCACAGTGAAGCTTTCTTATGCTTCAGAGAAGCTATAAAGGGGCTTCTCTTTCATATATGATAGGGATTTTTTCAGACGTTAAAAATCAATACTATTTCTCAGCACAGCATTTCCTTGTGTGCACCCATACTTCTTGGTGTTTGGAATATAAGTACCTGAAGATATCTTTCCCAGGTAAACCTAGACCATTGCTGTCATAGCCTTCTGGTTTGCTTCAGTCCAAATGTAGGTTTTGGGTTTCTCAATCTCTTATCTGAAGAGCCTTATCTTGTGAATTGGTTCACATGAATGTATTAAAAAGAAAAAAATGGCAGGTATTGAGAATCACAAGGCAAAACCCAAATGTCTGCACAGAGCACTAATTAAATTCATTTTCCCCAAATGACTCCAATCCTTTCTCCTTTGATCTCTACATGTTAATAATTATAGGCAACAATGGAGACTCAAGAGTTCTAGTGTTAGAAGAAAGTTTATTTGAAAGTGTGCATTAATAGGTTCAGAGATTCTACTGAATAAATTGGCTTTCTGTTGTTCGTTATATAAACTGAAGATTGATTCACCTCTTTTTAAGTAAGGACTCAGTGTAATGATGCCATTTTCTATGTATTGTTAGAGTTGAAGGGAAAGGCAATCTTTAGTCCATGGGCATTTTGTAACCCTACAAAATCACCCCCCGCCCCAGTTGCACCTCTGAAATTTGATGGAGGTTTGGGCCTGAAAATCAGATTATATTTTGAAGCTGGAAAATTTACTTTCTGGGTTTGTCTATGTAGAAGAAACAAACTTAGAGTTCTTTGGTTATTTAGAACTTGCATGGGAATCCCTATAAAACCCACCATAAAATCCCAGAAGCATAGGCTAGATTGGGAATTCAGAAAGATGGCAGGTCAGAAAAGATGGAAATTGGAGTTTTCCTTTTGGCTCCACTCACTTTGCATAGCAATGATCAAGTTTCATAAGTATTGCAAAGCACACCCTCAGCCATCTAAAGGTTGTCTACTCTGTCCCATCAGCTTCAGACAGATGAAGCAAATGAACATTGTAAAAATAATAGAATGAAATGATTGTTTTCATCCATCCCTAGCTAGAATAGCTCTGAACTGTGAGTATCCTAAATTTGTTTCCAAATTGTGGTCCAAAACTTAACTCAGGAGAACTTCCCCAGAGTCTCTGATTATCACCCCCAACTTGATTCATCTTGAATCTTCATCTCAACCAGCTGCTGTCGGAGGTCACTGCTCATGGAGATGATATCCACTTACCTTCATTAAATAGAAAAACTAGAATTTAAAGCAACTGGAGAAATAGATTCAGCCAAGAAAAGGGTAGAGCAAGAAAAAGACTTCCGTCTTCATCACAGAATCCCACGTAAACTGAACTTTTCTAGAAGGCCAATTTACAGAGTTTAAATAATTTTTTAAAAAAACAACAACCTCAAAACATTAGCAGGATTTCAAAATCCACATTTGAAAAAGAGATTAAGACCACAGAGAAAGAGGTATTAGCTGAAAGCCACTTCAAGAAAATAGGCATATAATAAAAGTAAACTATGATGGTTTTGCTTTTCCTCCTACTTCTTTTATATTTAACAAAAGCAAGAACCCGAAGCCATTAACAATTCTTCAACTGATTTCTCTTCTTCCTCTCCTAAATGAGAGCATCTTCTTTTGAGAAATAAAGTCTTGCTCTAACTTACTTCAACGTGCAGGTTCAGTTCACTCCTTCTTCCATTTATTGATAATAATTACCATGGAAGATCAGATCAAGGCATGCTTAATCCAGTCAACTCCTTCCAATTGTAGTTAGCCAAATGCCTTTTGGAAGCTGACATTTCATGGAGATTGATTATACCCATTGTCAATTCCAAGCTTCTAGTTTCCAAAACTCATATCCCTCAACTTTGAAATATGAATTATGACAGGTCCATAATGCTCATCTCAGAAACATAAAAAGAGCCCTGTTGGATCAATACAAGAGTTCATTCAATCCAACATTTTGCGCCGTACACTGTCCAATCAAATGGAATCAGAAAACTCACGAATATGGGAGCGATGTTGATCATTATCTCCCCTGTTAATTCTCATCAGCTGATATTAAAGTCATGCTTTCTGTGAATCAGGAGGTAATGAACAGTAACTATTGATCACTTGATCTTCTATAAATTTGTCCAGCTCTCTCTGCAACCCATCTAAATTCGTAGCCATCATCAAGGATTACAGATGGGGGAGGTTGCATCTAACTCAAACTTCAAATGAAGCTGTGGAAGACAGCAACTTTTCCCTTCTTCTCCTCTAGAGGAAATTGGAGGTTTGCAGAGCAGTAGGAGGAGAACTCAGATTCTGAGCCTCTGAATGACACTGTTCAGCCTAACAGGTCTCCAGTCTTTGGCACCAAACCTGGAGATATAGACAACTGAAAAACTTTGTGCATTAAAATGTTTAGTAGCTATTACATTTCAGTCCTAATAGACTCATGGTAACATCTCCAAGAATGCCACAAAAATGCATATGTGCAGGATAGAAACTTTGGAAGTGGTCAGGACAGTTCCCCCTCCCCATTTCTAGATGTCCTCCCATTCTGCCATCCACAAATAGAATAGTGAAAGACAGACACATCTAGGATCAATCTGAAAGTTTTTTACCACCTGGATAGCTTTAGTAGCCCTCCTAGAATCTTCAGATTCCAAGCCACCAGCTTCTGGTCCACCATCATTTATCATCCCTCTGGGGTGTACATTTTGCAGAAAAACAAATCATAATTTTACTATCAGCTTGTTTTCCTCCTACTGGTTATCATTTTATAAATTCTTATGAGAGTGCAGGACCGTCTCCTAAGGTGACTTGAGTTGGTATCCTTTTTTGGGAAAAGTTGCTAAAACTTCTCTCTAACCCTTCGGACCCCCACTCTCTCTTGTGGAAATCAGTTGCAGCTCTACTGGCATGAATGATCAGCCCTTTGAGGTAAGTAAGGAGAAGAAACAGGGGTTCAAGAATGTTTTTTATAGTTGTAGGGTAGAATAACAGCACCGTAGAAACCTGTCTGAGTTTCTCTCTGCCCCATCTTACAGCAAACACAATCAAGGTGGAGTTATTTTCAGTTTCTTTGTCAAAACCAAGTTGTCTTTTCTCCTCCCTTAACAGGTCCTTGCTCCCTTCCCCCTTTCCAAGGCCGTATCTACATTCTTCCGCATTAATAGACCTGCATGGAAGAAAGGAAAGGGGGAGATAAGAATCAGGACCGCCGTTCCTTCCTTCCGCCAGTTATGCTTTAGGCTTATCTCCAGATATAAAAGCCACATCGCCAGGCTTAACAACCCATTAAAGCTTATGGGAAACCATCTGGATTTGCAGTCCAACCATAATCTTTGCCTTTCATTCTTTCATCCTTCATCTTTTAATGTTAAAAGAGACCGGGGATTCTTCACCTCCACATCCCGAACCCAGTGAGTCTTGGAAACCTCCCCCAAACATTTTGCAGTAAAGGTTCAAGAAGGAAACAATCCTCGCCAGGATATGTTCCAGATAACATCTGAAATTGGTGACTTCAGAGACATACGGTTGGGATTTAGCTACCATGCCAATTTAGTAAAGCGAGTTCTTTCCTATTGCTGGTTAGTTGCAGTTACTGTATCCCATTTCTGCATTAATTGGTTTTTTAAAAAAACTTAAAATTGCTATTTTAAATAGCTAAATGTGTATTTTTGGAAAGTTCTTTTTACAATGAACACCCTTCTCTATTTAGTCTACCCTAATATGCCTCTTTTTAATTTAATTAAATGTATTCAATTTATAGAGCTACCTAATTGAAATTACTCAAGTCATTAAAAACAACAATGTATTATCCATTTCTAGAGGTCTCCAATCCTAAGGAAAATGACCTTCTATTATGCATATTAGCCTGGAAGATACACACTGGATCAGTTCATGTCAGAATTTGCAAATAACCTAATTGAGATGGCTATCTAGTTAGTTTCGGGGATGGAAAGGGGAGACATCTGGAGCAACTAGCACTTTGTAGTTCAGGTTCTAGAGAAGCTAACAAGGAGAACTTCAGGAAGAATTTGGGAGTTGGTTCACACAGCACTTAAGATGATTTGGTCTGGCCTTGGCATCCTGTGTAAACACAAACTTTCTAGCCTGTTACAGGTGTTTCATGGCCAAACAAGTCATATGAACCTACTGATGAGAGCAAGCTTCTCAAGACAACAGGGTTTCTTACTGTACATCAGCCCAAACTTTGGTTTGGAATAGGTCTTAGACTCCATCAAGCTCTTTCATTACCTTTTAGCATTTTGTATTGTATGTTAGCTTATGCTTTTTTAAAAAGGGGGGAGGGGGAGACAGTGGACATCACTCTCTGTTATAATGACTAGACGGAGCTCACGCTAGCTGCTTTGTCAAAGTAGAACAAAGGGTTCATCTGTTGCCATGCAACCAAATGGGAATGATAAGACACTTTGAATAGTTCAGGTGGTGAAATCCAGGGGCCAGGCGGGTTCCGGAAGCTTCCAAGGAAGCAAAGGAAGGGGTAAGTCTCACTGGTGAAGCACGTAAAAAAGGGAGGGGCTTTGATTGAATACTCATGACCACCAAATTGACTTTTTTGACCTCCCATGGATGCCTGCAGGGATCTTATTGACTAGCTAAAGATGGGCTCTTGCATCTTTGACTCAGAGCTGTCCAGATTAGAGATTTGTCTTTCCTTGGATTATTACACAAAGGGAGGACTTTTCTAAAACTTGATCTTGCCATGTTGATTTTCACTTATTCCGTCTCAGACAACCAACAGTGGGACCTTTAAGTTAGTAGAGCCATCAACATTAAAGATAGGACTTATTTTTCCTGGGCTATCATGCTGTGCTTAGATTTCTCTGGAACGACACTTCCTCCTTTCATCATCTTCAGAATGACAGTTTGTTAGCAACTTTTGGAAAAGCTCTGGAGATCACACCCATGATGGTCACTGATGGCACTGGGATGACAAATTGGGCATGGACACCTCTCATTCAGGTATGGTAACATCTCTCTTGGGTTGAGATGATCTTTTTGTTTTCTGTCTCCTTGGCAACAGTATGGAAGTGGTTTGCCCACGATATTTTTCCAACTTCCTAATCTACTTTAGAGCCTTGGGATTTTCTAATGCTCTCCCATCCAGATACTAATGAGGTCCAACCCTTGTTGCAAATCAGCTAGTGATGGACAGTGTTGCTACCTATTGCAACCTCTCAGATTTAGTGAGCTGATTTTCACTAAATGATTAGTTTTTAGGACCAGACTTAACTATATCCACATCTCCAGTCAGCCACAGAACTCATACCACCTTTGGACCATCACCAAATCAGACTCAAATACTCTACAGGGTTGCTGTGCATGGAACATGAGTAGAAAAACCTTGAACAAAGCCCATTTGAAAAAGAAACTGCAGGTACAGACTGAGTGAAACACCATCGTTCTTTGTTCACGCAAACCAAATTGGTAAGCTCCTTTTTCCAAGTTTACCACACACCCCCTTTTTATGTATGTCTTAGAAAAATGGGCAATTTGCAAAAAAGCAAATCAAGTTCTTGCTTACCCCCAAAACACACCTTATTTTCCAGCCATCGGACTGTGAACAGTTCACCAGACACAGACACTGCAAATGTGTAACAGGATTTCATTTGAACATTCCTGTCCTTCTAAAGGATTTCCAAGGCCTTCCATCAATTTATTAGCAGGTAACACTTGTCTGGACCTGGAAACTATCTTCCTACACACACACACCCCACCAATTCCTGGCAATTTCTGCACTGTTCCTAGAGTCTGCACCGCTCAGATGCAATAGCAAAAGGCATATGTTTACGCACTGCGGTTTCAGAAGAGGAAGATTGTAAAGGAACCAACTGCTTTCTTTTTCTTTTTGGAGCTCGGTGGGAGTGTTCATTTTTACAAAACTCTCCTTTCAAAACCCACTCCCTCAATGGAGCTGTGGCTCACCCCCCTGTATTTTTATTTATTTCCCCCAAAATATACTTATTGTCATTTCAATTTAAATCATGGGGGGTCCACTAGTGACCAGGCCTTTCCTAAAACTTTAAAAAGCAGAAGATCCATTTCACCTTCCCCATCATCTCTTTTTTTTTCATTCTATCTCAATCTATTTTTTTTTTCCTTCAGTCAAAATCCGTTGAAATAACCTTTTGGATTTCTATTTTAATAAATTTGTTCTGCTTCCTTGGATTAAAAAAAGTCTAAGTCTAACCCTGCTTAAATTTAAAAAAAAAAAAAACACAGGTAAAATTTTAAAACTCTGAATCTTAGAGGAAAACTTTGCATCCCCCCCAAATGGGGATGCAATAATACTCCAAGGGAATCTGTGGAGGGAGGGCGGTCAAAAAAGTCAAGATGACAATTGCAATCATGTGATCAAAGCCCCATCTCTTTCACGTGTCTAATTCATGTTCTAATTACATGTTCTAGCTGAGGGGAGAGGCCCCCAATTGCAATTTCACCAACTGCATCTTCATTTTTGGTTTCCCCTGCAGAGACACCCTCCATCTGCCCACCCATCCTGGACTCCCCCTGTGTTTTTTTCCCCCCAAACTGAGAAGAAATGCATGTCCTCAAAGAGAGGACAGAAAAGCACATGGACTTGCTCCACATTTCCAGGCACTAATTTAGCCAACCTACTATGAGGGGTAAGGCTCCGATTTGCACTGAGAGTACTAGATTCAAGTTCTCACTTGCTCATGAAACTAAGGGATCTTGAGCCAACTCAGCCCAACCAACTTCTCAAGGTGCTGCCTTGGGGATAGAATTGGGGAAGACCCAACCCAACCCCACTCCCCATAGAAGCTACCTTGAGCTCCCCAAGCAGAGGCTAATCATGATCAAGATCCATGAGTTGTCCCTATTGCACTGATAATCTTATCTTATCCTTCCATGCATCCCCCCACCCACAATCATTTTAGAGTAACATTCATTTGTTTCACTGTCGCCAAGGCCTGTTTCATTAGTAACGCAGCTGGCTTTTCCCAGTTACAAATTATCCCCTTTCTTTGTTCCTTAAAAAAATAATAATGTCCAGGCAACTAAGTGCTTGTTAACCAGATACAATGAGAGATCTGTTGGCATTTTCCTTCCCAGGTTCTCACAGGAGACATAATTAAAGATTAGTTGTTGTTGTTCCATCAGTTGCTACCATTACAGAGTTTCTCCTCTTAATTAGTAGCTTAATACAACTTTAGAACACACAATCATCTTTTTCAGCTAGTTGGCAGACAAGATATTTACACCTTCTCCAATGATCAAAGTTTAATTGACCCATCCACGGGGTCTGCAGGATGATATCCAAGAGCCTCCACTTCTTGCTACCTTGATTTCTTACAATGGACGGAGGAATAGGCAGCTGTTCTAAGTGTGTTGTTTTTAAGGTGTCGCGGCAGCTACATGGGGGTTGAAACCAAGGTCTATGGCCAGATATTTTAGATGCAAAGTCAAGGGCTCAAAATTACTGGGAGTTTCCTTTAGGAGTATTGCCACCAGGAGCAATTGGATGTGTATCCAGATCTCTACAGTAACCTTGAAGTAACTACATCCACCCAAAGTTAGTGATTGGTTCCCTCTGAAGAAGAATAATGGGGATGTGGTGGAAAGTATCTAGGAAGGGGGAGATGATGTGATGGAATGCAATAGAGCACCAGGTTCTCAGGAAGAAGGGGGCACATTTCAGGAAGGGCAGAGAGACAAGAGACAACACAGTCCGGAGCAGGAATGTGGGAAGTGGAAGAGAAGTAAGATAGCCACTCCCTTGAATCTCCCAGGGCATATCCACTAGGTTAAAGTAGTACATATTTAGTCTGGCAAGATTCTGTCAATAGGGTGTAAGCAAGAACTGAACTTGGCTGGACGGTTTCCCTGTTATTCTTGGGCTGGGCATGATAGGGGGCTTCTGCTCACTTTTTATAATATTTCCACCTACCAGGAGGCCCCCAACAGCTTACTATTTTGAGAATGTGGTAATCAATAGAAAAGACCCAGAACCTTCGCTTTCTATAGTGTAATTGCTATAAGAACTTAATTATTGCCTTGATGACTAGTTTATTTAAGGATTGCATTAGAAACTTTTTGGGTTCAGATAGAAAGCTCACCAATTAAATATTCCAGTGGGTGGAGGATTGGAAGCAGGTGCCTCAATACTTGAAGTCCTTAACCGGATCAATTGGTTTTTTTGTTAATTCCCCATTTAACAGGGAACTTAAAGCATTTTTTAGAGAAAACTAAGACCTTCGTTTTTGAATAGTTAATTTCAAGAAATTCCCTAGAACAGTAGGATGCTAATGCAGTTAGCACAACTACGAAGGTCTACTAGGATTACAAACAAAATGGCTGCCTCATCTGCATACCAAATAATCAAAGTAGGCTGATGGGCAAAATTCTGATTTAGAAAGGGCCTTAATGGTGTCATTTATATAGAAGCTGAACAACAAAGAGGCAAGAATATAGCTCTGTTTAACTCCTCTGAGGTTGGGGATGGAAGTAGTTAGATCACCAATACAATTGCCTCTATCTGCATTAGAAGATGATTACCCTTAGGCCATCCAGTGTATTTCAGGTCAGAATCAATGCTTACAACTCCACTCTCAATCCTGTTTTTTTCACTTCCATAAAAGAAATAAGGATAATTTGTGTGATGCATTTTTCATCATGTCCAAAATGGTATCCTGTGTTCCTTACAGGTACATAGCTATTCCTGTGAGATGCAGAATTAACTTTTGCTAGGAGCTATGCCAGTGCTATGAAGATTCAAAAGACTAGGACAGTGCTTCCCAAACCTAGGGACATTACCCAAAATTGAGTAAAGATTGCCACATGTACTGAAATATATTTGAAAATCTCCCAAAGTATTCCTATTAAGATGAAAATCAATGCAATTACCAATGGTACTTTGTTGAAATGACATAAGGATCATTCAATGATATTGTTTTTAAATACAGGTGGTCCTCGAGTTATGACCATTGGTTCAGTGACCATTCAAAGCTGGGGTTTGGGGTAATGAAGGAAAAAGTTTGAGAAGCACTGAACTAGGAGATAGAGGTAGTATAATGGGGTGCGGGAATGACCTTGGGGGACAGAAGGAAGAACCACAGACTAGAAAATGGTCAGATAAGCACAGCTGAACCCACAGAAGGAATTGGGCTGTGGCAAACGTCTCAGAAGGGACCCTCCCTAGTTTCTTCAGCTGTAAAGGTGAGGGGGGAGAGATGTACTTTCAGACTTGCAATATTCTGTTAATATAACCTTACAATAAAGATAGAGCTAGTACTTCTGGGTGTGCTTCTTGTCTGGACAACCTTGCAAGGCTTACAGATAAAAGTGGGGATGTAACAACAAAGGCATCATGTTGTCACGCTACAAACCCTGGGACTTATGTACTTGCCTCCAACATAGGAACACGAGGACAAAAGGGTGGGATTTGCATCATAACATCCCCGCGCACATTTCAATTCAATACCTAGCTGCAGATGCCACCAAAAGCATTAAGATTTGATTGAGCAAGTTCACCTTTCTTTTTTCTTTTTTTAAGAAAAAGATATTTCTATGGATAATATGTAGAATCCTTTTTATCATTGTGAAATAGGTGGAGTGTTCGTCCCTCTGCTTCCACCAAGACAGAACTTTGGAGAGTTAGCACAAGTCTTAATATTTTTTAACTTGCAGTATTCAGCTCCTTAAAAATCCTTGTCTTACTCATGCTAGCTTGTAAATGTTATCTGTTTCTTCGGCTTCTTCATTTGTTTGCTTTTTTTATGGACTCTCACGGTAATTTCATTTTATTTCTCGTCCGCTGTGAATTAGTTTTCAGGCAAGAACATCAAATCTGAAGAACTGCAGAACAGCAAAATAGAAAGACTTCCAATAAAACTTTTGAACGCGAAGTATTCTTTTTCCACTTTTCTTGCCCCCCCACTTCTTGAGACTTTTTCAGGATTAATACTATTGCCTGCTGAACCCAGCAGAACTTTATTCCAAGGGAAATAGAGTCAAACAGTTTGTACGGTTAATTCAGCGGTGGGGGGTGGGGGGGGGTGGGGGGGTTACAAAAATGAGTCTCCTTTTTTTTTTCAGGTGGAAATGGTATGGGGTAAGTCTATGAAGCCTTCAGCAGCATATTAACACCTCTGTCCACCTGGAAGTTAGAATGCCTTCATACCCTGACTGAATACATTGGACGTAGGACTTATCTGATTTAGTGGAATTCTAATGGTCCTATATATTAAATATGGATATCTGGGGGGGAGAGGAATCAGGCTATACACTTAAGAAGACTAGTCCCTCAAGCACAAACCCTAACCCAGACTGCTTTGTATAGCCTTGGCAGGTCCCAGGCAAAAGATATGATTGTCCGACAACTCCTAGAAATTCAGGTATGCTATAATTTGAACCAATTACCCAGTTTCTAAAAGATACCAACAATATTTAATAGAAGAGATACCTTGACTGAAACATTATGCATATACAAATGGAGATGGAGATGGAGGAGGAGGAGGAGGAGGAGGAGGAGGAGGAGGAGGAGGAGGAGGAGGAGAAAAGTCAGAAGGTAGGAAAAGGCTGAATAGTTCTATTACCCTGATGTATCCTGCTGGATTGTACCCCACTAAATATTTGGGTATCTGGCAAAGAAGCCAGAAAAACTTGGAGAGATGCAACAATTGTACTTAACTGTTCATGAAAGTTTTAGCCAACTGCAGGTGTACTCAATTAACATCCCATTAAAAAAAATCTTGAACTTCAAGTAAGCTATCAGCCTTGTATGGTGTAAATGAAAGGTTTTAATTGATAGCTACAGCCATGCTAGGTTAACTGCTTTAATAACATTCTGCCTCTCTGGAGAACGTCAACTCAATTTCATCAATATAAAGAATCTAGCCAGAAAAGTTTTCAAGTTGAAATGAGTTCTTGCGTAGAATGTGCAAATTGGAAAACAAAGGCAAAGAGGTGAGTTTCTAAATCAGAAAGCATCTACTGGGGATATTCCAAGTTTAAAATAATAATAATAATAAACCTGCCATTCTGCTCCTTGGCCATTGTGTGCTGAGATAAGTGGAAGTTTGAAATCTACACCAATTATGGAAAGGAGGGCATTTGTTTAGCAATAAAGCACTCAAGTCTTTGAGATTAAGATGAGGAAGGCTGTTAATTATTGTAGTTGCTGCTGTTAAGGAGATATATGCAAATGTCCCATCTTTTACTCTTCAATCTTCTTTCTAGCAATTTGGCATTGTCCTGTCTGCCCCCAATTTCATTCTATCCCAAGGATATCAGGATGAGATTCCTTCTAGGAGGGTTTTTCCAACGTGAAGGACAGGCAGCCAAGTGGGATTGGAAAATGTGGAATAGAAACCCACCACCGTAACAGTAGCACGTTCTCAGCCCCCTCCAACAGTCAAGTCACCTCAAAAATGCCCACAAGAGAAATTAAAGAGATTTTTCAACCACTCCAGGACTAACATGGCTAGTCTGTTTTTCAGGGAAGGGAAAACTTTTAAGACAATGCAAGGCCAATATTGGTGCAAGATGACTCCTGTTTTCAAAGATCTTTTCAACATGAGAGTGTAAGAATTGATCCTGAATTCTTTGGCATGGTCTCCATAGCTAAATGAAGAGCCCTCTTGAGAAGAAGGCTTTGTAAGAATTTAGAGTTGGGGGAAATGCACCAGCTCTGAAGGAGAGGCAGATCACTGGCATTAGCATGATGTATCCCCAAATTAGCCTAAATGTCCAGAGTTTCATTATAATTCAGAAAATGCTGGTTCTAAATATTGATTCTGTAGAGTTTCTCCATCGAATAGAGGTCATTAACAAGGTTGTCCTTTTCTTATCTTTCCCTTATTTATAGGCTGTCAAGGTATCACTTTTTTCAATCTGTAATTAGTGGAGTGAGGGTGTAGAATAGAACATCTTGGATTCATCCAGCCAAAGGCATCAAATTGAGAAAGCATTTCTCTTTGATCTACCACAAGAACGTGGATAGGTGCTGAATTTTCCACTGAATCAATTAGCATGGAATAACTTTAGTCCTGAAGAAATGAGGAACTGGCAGAAATGTGGACTCTAAGGCAGTTGTTTGCAAAATAGAATATGCCAACTTCAGAACATGGAGAGGGAAATCCTATCTTCCATCAGATTGTAGCTGGAATCCCAACTGTATCCTGATTCCATCTCTCCCCAGTTTAGGAGGGGGATCACATTCTTAGGGTTTTTGTTGCTGGGATTGTATATTTTTGGGGGGTAGGAGATCAAGCTGAGGCAGTGAAATGTTAAAACTAAAGAATCAAGGAAGAAGAAGAAAGAAAAGCCGAACTGGCAGAGAGAGCTATGGCCAAAAGCGAGAGCAAAGAACATCAGCTGCAGTCAAAGATGGGGTTATGGATTATTCTCTTGACAAATATTGTTCACAAAGCCTATCAATCTTCAGTTGGATTTTGTTAGGCTGGATTTTTAAATAAGCTGGAAGGGACCTCATGAAAAGCATGCGATTTTCCTTTTCGTTGATCCAGGAGAGGTTATTTGAACGTTATCTTTGTTTTTAAATGTGTTTAAACCTATTCTGCTGATACTTTTCACAGGTGTCCTCCAGGCTGAGGAAGATCAGCACCAATGTGTAGATCACAAGTGCTGCAGATATTATGCTGGGTTCCAGCAAAGCTTCATCAGTCCAACAGTCCAGAAATGGGGATTGCCTTGCTATATTTATAGTCTGTATGGAATTTGAATTATGTGGGGTTGGTTGGTGATTGACTATTTCTTGGGAAGTGACTGTTGTTTAGTGGTTGGGCATGGTGTTATCTTCAAAGTCCAGACAACACCCACGACAGACGTGTGCAGTGATCTTGGGCTACTGTTATTCCATGAGACCACTCTGTTGTTGTTTTCCCCCTAAAAGGGGTAGGAAATTTTACCACTTTTTTTACCACTGTCCATCTGTCCATCTGTCTGTCTGTCCATCCATGTTTCCATCTGTGCGTCCGTCTGTGCATCCGTCCGTCCATCCGTCCATCCATCCGTCTGTCCGTCCGTGTGTCCGTCCATCTGCCTGTCCATCCATTTTTCAGTTTTCCTACCAAAGAAGATAATAGGGCAGAGGGAATCTGCAAAAGACCTCCTATCGAAGGTGCCCAGGGAGGAAGTTGGATTTCTTATAAATTTTAACTATATATTTATTTATTGTTTTAATCTGTTGTAAGCCACTCAGAGTCCCCCATTGGGGGGAGATGGGTGGGGATAATTTTGATAGATAGATAGATAGATAGATAGATAGATAGATAGATAGATAGATAGATAGATAGATAGATAGATAGATAGATAGATAGATAGATAGATAGATAGATAGATAGATAGATAGATAGATAGTTGGAGATGATGAAAGCAGCATTGCAATGTTGTAAGTTCTGCCCCTTTTGTACATAAGTTGTGATTCTGCATAAATGAAAAAAAGAGGGAAAGATTGTATCATTTTGACAAAAGCATCAGGTCCTGCAGCTGCCTCCAGGCTCCATTCTAACTTGACCCACTCTAGACCATCCCACAAGTGGTCATTAACATCAATGACAATTGAATGAAAAGGACCCTCTGGATATTTTTCAATACTGGCTTTTGTGCTGTCACAGAGCAGCAACAATCAGGCTTGTAAACAGATGATCCTTGAGTGTGATATGCAGATAAAATTATCAGGAGATGAATGCATAAACATGGATTTGGAATACGAAAACAGGTGTGATTGTTGTTAATTTTTTTTAGCAGAGGAGGACGAATTAATCAGGGTTGTCATGGTACAAAGACAAAAGCAGACTACTGTCTAGCTGAATGTAATATTATGAGATAATGTTGTGGTTCCACAACACTGGCCTTCATTCATTACTCATTAATCCTCCATCCACGGCCATTCACAGGTTCCTTAAGAAGACTTCTTCTATGCTTCAGCATTCTGTGCCAATAATTAGAGTTTTGCTGTGGGGCTGAATCAATTGCCAGCTCTGCCACAGAAACTCCATCTTCTCCTGTCTTTTTACAGTACCTTCCAAAAGACTGCCCTCATCAACCCATTGACTGGCTTTCTCCACAACAGCCCTATGAACCAAAGCTTTCCTTGTATAACCTACTTAAGGGCTCCCATTTGCCAAGGGTGTCATAGAATCATAGAGTTTAAAGGGACCTTAAAGGTCAACTAGCACAACTTCCTGCTCAGGATAGGATCCATTTGATCATCTCTGACAAATGAACATCCAGTCTCTGTTGAAAGACCTCTAGTAAAGGAGAACTTACCACTTCATACAGGAACCTATTCCACTGGCTGATAACTTTTACAGTCAGTACGTTCCTCCTGATGCCCAGCCTAAACCTTCTTCCTTGTTATTTTAATCCATTGGGTCTTATTCTGCTCTCTCAGGCAACAGCAAATAAATCTTCTCCTTCCTCTGCATGATAGCCCTTCAGATATTTGAAGACCACTGTCCCCCCACCCCGTTATCTGCATCCAATATTGGGAGTGGTGCAGTATGTGAAGATTCAAAAGAAGGTCTTCTCAGATATGGCTGACCTAGTTAAGGAAAACCTTCATGTCAGAGCTCCAGTTTACACTAGAAATGTCGGAGAAAACTGTTCATAATTTATTTTTAAGTGAGGTAACGTGAACCGCCAAACAAAACCGTTACAGTATGCTCAGTCCCTCAACAGTCTGACACTAACCAGTGCATCAGTTACAATGTGCATGCCACATTGTGTACAAAGGAGAATGCATTGGAAGCCATGTTGTATGCAAAATATGTGTTCTGCCTAAGGATACAAATGCAAGTTTTTCTTCTTGTTTTAAAACCGAAGACTGATGTTACTTTTAGGCCAAAGGGACTAGAGACATATTGATCCAAACATTCTTACCTGGCATTAAAGTTGGCTTTATTGTGCCACTAAGGGTAACATCTATCTATTCACTCAAATTTTTGGTTTCTACTGATTGCAACCTTGTGGTATCAAATTATTACATTTGGGTGTCTCTCCATATTGAAGAGAGTTAAGATGTCTTGCCAATTATTGCCTATCACCATGAGATCTATTGAAAACTTGAACTTTCTGATAAAATAAAATCAAAACTTGTCTGCTGTTCCTCCAGATGATGTCATTCTACTCAGAATAGGGTCCCCTGATAGGTTGGCCCCATAGGATGATCACCACTGACATCTTCATTTACCTACATTTACTTGCATTAGCACTAGTAAAATTTTGAAGGTCACCTAGCATGATAGCATAATTTCTTTCACAGCATGACTCCAGAAGAGCTAAGATCACCCATCTGACTCCTCCAGGTGGGAGAAAAGATAAAAATTACAGGAGGGGGAAATATCAAAACAGCATCATCCAGGAGAAAGAATGTTTTTAAACTATTTGGTGCCAGGGCCAAACAATAGCAAAAGTAATAGTAGTGACACTCACATTTACCTAGTGCTTTTCAACTTCACTTGCTAAAATGATTCCAGAATGGGTAAATATTCCAGGCAGTCTTCAAACTCTATTTTTAAGCACTTCTTCTCCAATATAAGTGTATCACATTCCAAAAGTCAAATGCAAGTTGAATTTCATTTTGATCTTCAAGTGCCAGGATCTTAGATGAACTTTCTTTTGTTATGCTGTTGATGGGCAGTGATAAGATATATTATTGCCTCTGTGATATTAGTCACATTATGGCCTATGAGTCACGAGACAAGAGAAATTTATGGTGATAAAATTTACCTTTATTGCCCTTAAAACAACATCAAGGTGCTCAAAATAGCTGTTGGTTCAAAATGATGGGACTTTCTTCCAAATTATAAGACCATTGAGGATATACAGAGCAGAAAGGGGAGATTAATATTTAAAAGGTGCGTGTGCAACAATGAAAGTTACTAGCATGTGCTGTGTTCGAAAACTCCAAGGTGCATAAATATAGCTTCATTGTGTTGATTTGTGGGGGCAGGGAGAAAGCGAGAAATCAGAATTCTGAAGAGCTTATAAAAAAGAAAGAAAAAAATGGGTTGATGCATTACACGATGGCTCTCCATGAGCTTCTGGAGAAAGTTGAGGCAAATTCTGAAGGTGCATGTCCAAAAGGATGATTAAGGATACTTGTCCTGGCCAGCAAACATCATTTGCCAGTCACAAGGGACTGAATTGCCCTGGGTCAATCATTCAGATGTGTGTTCAGTCTAGTGCAGTGTTGGACTTCAACTCCCCATGCTGGCTGGGGAATTCTGGGAGTTGAAGTCCATGCATCTTAAAGTTGCCAAGGTTGAGAAACACTGGTCTAGGGCATAGCCCTTATGCTGGTCTAAGATCGTAATAAAGCTTTGATAGTGCATAGTCCTTGATGCCCACTGTGTTTTGCCCACATGTTGATACCTAAGCAGATTGCAGTACCACCCATAAAATCAATTAACTGTTTGGTTAATTTCCCGTGCTACTCTTGAGAAGTAGCAAACCTCTAATGAAGGTTCCCATGGCAGATGGAACAATCTGTGATTAAAAACGGTGGTTCTTTGACTCCCTTCAACATAGCTCAACGCATACTTGCTCTGTCTTGAAGAAGTACAGCTGATCAGCCCTGCTGGTATGAATTTCTCCAAAGTAGCCTCACAATTATGAAATAGCCTCTCCATGGAGGAACCTAAAACCTAAAAGCTGCCTCTTTTGTCAAACTTTATGGGGTTTTCGAAAACTATATTCCCAGAGACCCTCATTATGTGCCTTTACTGCTCTTCCAATGGTACGCTCTGCTGTTTTATCACTGAGAATTAGTTTTATGGATTTTTAGTTTTATGCAATTTGCAATTGTTTATAGTCATGGGGGTTATTGTTGCATTTCCGTAGCATGCGAATTGAGTTGGTTTCCAACGCGCATTCAGAAAAGCAGGGGGGAGAGACAGCGATACCGATGCAGAAATAAAAGCGAGAATAGAAGAATTCCCTTTGGATTTGTTTTCTGTTTTTAATATTCCACCTAGTAAAAGAATCTGATCTTGGCCAATACTTCATGTGATCAATCAGACCCAATTGTTCATTTACACATAGCATATAATCAATCAATAATAAACCCAGGCATTACTCCAGCATACACTCCAATCTTCAATACACAAATCTCCCTGCAGAGATGTCTACTTAATGACTACCACCTGTTTTACAGGTGTATCTGCAGAAGCATATAAACTCAATATCCCATTGCAAGCTCGTGGGGTTTCTTAGACATAGGGCAAAATTAAAAATTAACATCAGCTGTGCTACATCTATACCTGTCCAGGCTAAATCAATTTGGAAGTTTTGATGGCTTGCTTCAACAACACATCAATAAAACACTCCAAAGGTTCTGCACGATGGTTTCAACCAGCATTGTTCAATTCGGTGTTTAGTTCAGTAATGAATATGATAGTCAAGGCATCTAAAGACTACCCTTTCTGTTAGGTATAAGGGATCAATCTTGTAATATTTCCCACAATATTTCCCACAATATCACCCTAAATATTCTAAGGCCATTCTAAAACCTATAGTGTGGCCATATACAATCAGGAGCTCTGGTGGCTTCATCTATAAAAAGGCCAAAATTATCAAGGGGGTCCCTTGTCCTCTTCTTATAGTTTGAACTCTGACCCCTATTAGTAGTACTCCAAAAGATAAAAGAAGAACTCATTGTAATGGCCATGGAAGAATAAGCACAAAAGACTAATGTCCAGCTGTCGAGCCATCCATCTGTCTTTCCATCTGTCCGTCCATCCGTATCGCCATGGTAAAGGAGCAGCTGAATTAACTTCATGAATTTCCTCAGGCATCCAATAATGTTCTCAGAATGATCCAGAGAGCCTGTTCATCCATCTGTCTGTCCGTCCAACTGTCTGTTCCTCTGTCAGTCCACCCAACTGTCCGTCTGTCCATCCATCTGTGGTAGACAAGCATACTTAAGGTCAGTCTTTCTCCACCTTTTGAGCCTGGAGAAATCCTTGAAGTTACAAAATTATTGTATTCATTTCATCTGTAGGCCTGTATATATGCATTAACAGTGTTCTTAAACTAAAAAAAAAAGGAATGAAACTTACCTCTTTAATGTGAAGCCTGTGCTTGTTTTTTGCTCTACAAATACTCAGTTCTGGGCCGAACTTCAGATAAGCACACACGGATTTCATCTTCAGCTGAAATAAGATGATTTCTGTCTTTGCTTCTGATGCTTGTTCAATAAGAAAAACCTTGCTCACACATGTAAGAAGTTGAAAACTGCAGCAAAATGTTCAGTGCCTCCTTAGGAATGGCAGTGAAGGGCTGCCACAGATGAGCAACAACAGAATCGGTCTGTCCAATTGTTTGTCCCTCCATCCGTCCACCTGTCCATCAGTATGTCCGTCTGTCCGTCCATCTGTCTGTCCGTCTGTCCATCCGCCGTCCGTCTGTCCATCCGTCCGTCTGTCCACCTGCCATCCGTCTGTTCATCGGCTGGCTGCCTGTCCGTCCCTGTCCATCTGTATGTCCATCCGCCATCCGTCCATCTGTCCGGCCATCCTGTCCATCTTTCATAATGTCCATCTCTCACAATGTCTTTATGGTGTCCTACGTGAAGCCAATTGTAATTTATCCAGTGCAGCGTAGCCCAACCAGTAATGTCTGGAAGAAAGCATCAGTCTAGCTTAGACACTGGGTGTGATTCAGATGACTTTGGAGGGCAATCCATATATGGAAAGAAGTGATAGAATTTCACAGACGTCAGAGAACGAAACCATAGAATCCTGATGGAACATATTCAACACCGAGAGCATGAGATCCGAATTACCTGAAAACAGCTGCATGTTCTGATGAAACAAGCTTAGTTTTTTCCCGTTCCGTTTCACATTGTCCATATTTGCAAAAGAATGTAATTTCGTTTACTGGCAGCAAGGAAGCCCTCTCGTCTCCCAGCAGTTTTTCAAGGCCATGAAAAGGTTTCTTCAATGTCTTTCCGTTTCTGGTAGTTTGATAGCCACATTTTAACTGTATTATATGTAAGTGGGTAAAATGATAGACTGGATCAGGGAGACCAAGATTCAAGTCCACCCTCAGCTGTAGAAACTCACAGAGTCTGTCCAATTGTTTGTTCATCTGTCCGTCCATCCGTCCTTCCGTCCTTCCGTCCGTCCATCCATCCATCCGTCTGTCCCTCCATCTGTCCTTCCGTCTGTCTGTCTGTCTTAATATCTGTATGGTGTCCTGCGTGAAGCCAATTGTGATTTATCCAGTGCAGCGTAGCCCAACCAGTAATGTCTGGAAGAAAGCATCAGTCTAGCTTAGACACTGGGTGTGATTCAGATGACTTTGGAGGACAATCCATATATGGAAAGAAGTGACAGAATTTCACAGACATCAGAGAAGAAAACCATAGAATCCTGATGGAACATATTCAACACTGAGACCATGAAATCCGAATTACCTGAAACAGCTGCATGTTTTGATGAAACAAGCCTAGTTTCTTCCCATTCCGTTTCACACTGCCCATATTTGCAAAAGAATGTAATTTCTTTTACTGGCAGCAAGTTCAAGCATTTGGAAAGTTGCAATCGACTTTTTAAAAACTGCCGTGGGTGATGAACTTGAAGAAGATAACTCAGTTGAGGATATCAGTTACTGTAAGCCCTAGAGATTAGAATTCCGCTTTTTATGGATATCACTGCAATGCAATTGATTAGGCAGCAGTTAGACCTTTAATTTATTGTTGTTTTATATTTAAAGCCAGGGAAAGAGAGGGTGAGCCTTCCAGGATACTTGCCTTTCATGGCAAAATAATTTGGCCAAATAACGTGGCTGTATCTTGGGGATATGTCTATTTCAATCATAGAAATTCCGGTTAACAAGGCTCCCCTCCACCACGTGTGGTTCTTTGACCAAGGACACAGCTGCAGAAGTGGAGTTCATACAACACACTTGACTAAGCTGAAATGGGAATGGGTAGTTTATGGGTCACCATGCTACATTTTATCATCCTTTTAATATATCATCCTTTTAATGATAAGCTTCAGAACTGAATTAATTTCACATAGATATTTATACTCATACCAATCTTTTCTCTTTCCTTTTTGTGAAGTTTAATTTATGTAATCATTATAAAATGTTTAGGGTTTTTTCCCCTACAGTATTATCACTATTCAGTGCATATTTTTTCTTCTGTATTTCGCTATTTAACTACAAACAAAAAGGATTCTCATTATTATTATCTATAAATATGTTGTAATTGGTCCAAGATGTCATTCCCACAGAGAATGATGCATCATTTGGTTTCCATTTCTAAATATATAGACAATAAATAATAAATAATGCATGGATACCCTACTTCTATAAAATAACCTGGTTTGTGAATGGCTCAGTTAATTTCTCCTTTAAGGCAAGCAAAAATAGATTCAGAACTATGCATTTGAACGCTGGGGTTCCCCAGGAGTAAAAGAATGGCAGATATATGAAGAAATTGGATAGGACAAAGTTGGGGTGACAACGTTCAGAAGTGACAACGGACCACAAATAAATGGATGCATCTTTAACCAGAGGTCTTGTCAAAATAAGAATTATACGATTTCCTCCATTCCAATCTTTTTTCATCCCTTCATTCTTTCACAGGTTGGATATCCCCTGAACAATGTTCACCGATATTTCCCACCTGGGATACGTGCAGTCTTCTTCTGGGCTTCAGTTACACTGCCTTAGCTGATGAACACGTTGTACATGAGCAAATGGCTACAACATAGCAATATTGATTTTATTAGTTGTACAGATGTTGATCAACACAGGGTTGAGTTTGTACACAATAGCAATGCTGAGTAGGAGAATTCTTTTGGTGGAGGGATGAAAACACTTCACCAGAAGACTTCCACACAAACTTCTGCATCATCACAGCCATTTTTAACCTGTTTCTGTCTTTATCTGCAGATAGGAAGGAAACAGAAAGGACTGAAAATTGAAACAAGTTATGCATGCAGAGTGTTTGGTACAGCCATCAGAAATTAACAGAGAAACAGAATAAGAGAGAGTTTCAAATTCATGGAGGTTAACCAAATGATTTGTAGCTTCCAAGTCTAAATGATAAAATGGTGGTGACAGCTTTAGAAGGATCTATCCAGGAAGTTCTTTGCAGATGCAGAAAGCAGAACTAGAACCAACTGGCAAAATTCACCACATTAACATGAGGAGAAACCTTGTAGTAGTCGTAGCTGTTTGAGAGTGAAGCAGACTGCCTTAAAAGAAGGCAATCTCTACTTGAATGGAGTTATTTAATAGGAGGTGCAAATCAACCCTGAACCGATTCACATTGTCAGCTGCCTTCAGACAATCAATCTGATTTGGTAACTGCAATCAATTCAGAAAATTAATTCAGAAGTCCAGATTGATTTGTTGTATCTGGCTGATTTAATTCAGATCTCTGGCTTTGAAACAACAACATCTCTGCACATGTGCCGTAATGTCCATATTGATTTGAAGACATTTGATTTGACTCAGTTATTTGACCGAAATTTCCACTTCAATGGTCAATTCAGTTTGGAAATTTAATTGAATCAAAGCTGCAAATCAAAAGCTTTTCATGGGTCTAGCTTTTCTTCAAAGGATGGATAGGCATTTGTTTGAAATGTGGCAATCTTGCATTAGATCTCTCTTTGAAACAGGAACTGGAACAGATGACGCCCAAGGTCATTCCAACTGTCAGATTCCATGATTCGTATGCTCTTAATGTTCAAGCCAGCCACTGCCTCTCTTCCAGTTAACGAAGGGATTGTACACCAGCTGAGACAAATTTCCACCGAACGTACCCTATTAATGAAAAGTTTTGAAAAGCATTCCACTTGGAAAGTGTCTGGAAAATTTATATTTCACAATAATTAGATGAAAAAAAATGTGCCAACATTTGGAACTCAAATGTGTTTTCAGAGTGGTGGGACCAATTAAAGTCATTGCTTAGATCTGAAAAATACATTCCTGGATACTGTTGGTTTATTTATACTGTTGATCAAAAGAGCGTATATAAGTGGCCAAACGACAGAGGTTCTCATGTTGCAGAACTATCCACGTTCTCTGTTTTTCACACATTGCTCCTTGCACTGAACTGTATCCTATCTTCAGGTCTTCTGAATGTTGCAATGGGGTTCAGGTTTTAGGAATCAAAATCACTAGAGACCTCTCCCAGAGTTCCTACAAAGATGCTATCAGCTTCAAGATGATACATGTCCCACCTTCTTCACTTTGGGTCATGCTTCTGAGGGATTCTGGAAACTGTAATTTCCAGAACAGCAACATCTGAAATGCCACCGTTCCTATTCCTGGTTTGTATCCAGGATTACTCAGTGGTTGTTTAACAAAAAGTAGGTTGCATCGATAATAGTGCTCTGCTCGTTTATTTTTACCAACTTTCTAATAGGGAACAGACAGCAGTGAACTCAACCACATTTCATGGTGAAAGTAACTAATTTCCTTTGAACCTATACTAAAGACCTGCTTTATAACAATAATAACAATAACAGTCAATCATTGCTCCCCGAGGCAGCATAGCTGAATTTGTTCCTAGAAGGGCTACCTTATGTAACTTTAAAGGGACTTCAATCACACTCGTAAAAGCTACATCTATTGAGTTGAGAACTCCTGATGACTATACGTAAACACTAATATTACTTTTAGGCCAGGGTTGCTTGCAAGAATTGTGATGATTCAACACTAGCGTTTTGTAACACAATGAAATATCCAAAATCCATTTCAATGATTCCATCTGGTGCAAATTCAGGCTGAGGAACGGGACCAAAACATGCTTGGTTGTTTGGTAGATAGATGACTTCAACTTGAAGAAATACTAACTAATGACTCTTCCAAATGGGGGAGATGCTTTTTCACACCCCAAAGTGGGGTCAGGGAAGAAAAAACAGGTCAGAAATAACCATTATCGTCTTCTCCTAAATGTCTCCTGACCACGGGACAGCAGAGTCATCCTCTCCAGCTTTTGGTATCCAGTTCAACCAAAATGAAAACACCCGCTGAGTTCTCTTTAACCAGATTTATTCAAAGGATAAGGTATGTGTTTAGAGAAATCTCAGCCTATACATTCCTTTACTTCACAACCCAATTTATCTTTCAGTTTGTTAGGGTGGAGATTCTTTTTCAATCTTTTCCTTCTGATGAACTGGTGAGCTGGCTGCTGTCTTCCCAGATCACTGAGGAAGCTGCAAGTGGCAGTTTTTCAGCCTGTCCTCTGAATCTTTCCCAGGCTCTAAACAGATTGCTACATATTCATTCAGCCCTAGAGAAATCGGAAATGTTTCTGAGAAGTAGCAACAATTGGGCCATTGCTCATTAGAAGTCCATGCAGCAGGAGAACAGGGGAGCTGTTGGGCTGGATTGACAGGTCTCATGGCCTCCCTGTCACCAAATTCTGGCATTGACCCTGCTCTTCCAACATCCAGCCTGTTTAAAATCATACAACTACAGGTTTAACCACATTTGCTCGGCACAGTGTCATAATATTGAAAAGCGTCGGCTTATTTCCTCCTGCTCAAACATAATGACTGCACATTTCCAATTTCCTTGTGAAGAAGCATTGTTCTGTTGACACCAGCTTAAAATGTAACACCCAATTATTATCAAACCATGCTGGTTCTTCTCTTCAGCTACGGCACAAAATTCCAGTGGCGCTTTGTTGTATGAGGATGCCACACAGCTAATTTAGGTCAAGCCAGCATGCTCCAATTTCTTCAGCCCTGCCACCACATTTCTTCCTTCCTAATTCTCTTGTCGGTGCCAGCTGCAACTTTTTCCTAAATGTTTGTTTTACAGCCACACATGATGTGTTGACACTTCATCTTGATTCCAGGGAGCAGCGTGCTTCAGAGCTGACATCAAATCTTTTAGAAAACACAGCCAATTATGCAGATTCCTCCTTCGCTCTTGGTTTCGGATGGAAAAGAAAACTGATCTTAGATGCATCTCGTGCATAGAGACAATCCCAAAGAAGGGGATTTCCATTGCTAATATATCCACTTAAAGTTGTTGGGGTGGTCAGAAGAGGAAAGTTTGTGCACTTTGGTTTAGAAATTGGAGTGGTCTTCCAACATTCAGAAATTAATACATCCTGCCAGCAATCTTAATTTAATTTAATATTGGTTTTGGGCCTCCAAAGAAAATGTAGGAGGAATTCTATACAACTATTCTAAGACTTCTTTAAGATGCTGAGATCAGCCTGGCCTTGATATTAATCCATCCCATTTCTGAACAGCAGCAGCTAATGCTGAACTGACATTTATCACAAATTGTGACCCAGAGAAACGTCTAAGGTTTCTCTCCTTAGAAAGAAGGCCACTTTGGTGCATATGGTGTTAATAGCCTCCATCATTTTCTGAAAATGGTGATTTGACTGTTCACAGTAAAAGTGGCAGTGAAAAAAACAGAACAATATTTAAAAAACCACTCATCAAAAAGCAGCATTACTTCCACTGTTCAAGATGGTCCTCCTCCAAAAACACCAGTTTTCCTGCTAAAGGCCCACCTACCCTAATCCAAGGTCATGTGTGGTAAACCCAGTGCATCCAAGAACTTCAGAAGGAGGACCAACGTTGTCTTCCACTGTTGCCACTTCTAACACCAGGAGTTAAATGACAGCCCTAAAGAGCAGTTATCATTGATAGGCTAATCTTCCATGAGTTTGGCTGATACCCTTTTACCATCTACACCACCATCAATATATTTGAACAACAAATAATTCCATAGTTGTTCAGGATTCAAAAAAGTGCTCCCTTTCATTCATCCTGAATGTCCCCTCAGAAACAATTAATTTCCCTTCCATAGAAGAAAGCTGGTGAACACTTCACAAACACATACTTCTTTGCTCACAGATAGAATAGTGAACTTCCAGAGGCCACAACAACATGCCTGTTAACAGTAGTCAAACTAGTGATAGTGATACTAGCGTGTTAATATTAACTCTTCTGGGAACAATACCCCACCCATTCTTCAAGAGGTACCACATATCCCAGAGAATCCAGCTTTGCTTCTCCCAAGCTTAGCTGACACCACACACTCCTTTGCCATCTGATCTTCCTCCATTAAGTTACGGTTGGAGAGTTGCATAAGAAAAAATCAATAGTTTTTCCTAGTTGTATGGATGACCTGTCTATGCCTAGTTTGATCTGTTGCTGCAACTCAGTCTGTTGCTGTTCTGGGTCCTGCATATGTGTAACGGTCTGTGAGAATGACCTTGGGAGACAGGAGGAAGAGTCACACCCTAGGCAACTGCCGTGCAAAAGATATCTCAGCCCACAGAAGGACAAGGGGTATGGGAAGCATCTCAGAGGGGACCGTCCCTAGTTTTCCAGAGAAAAAAAGGAGAGGAGAGGAGAAATGCTTTCAGACGTACAAAATTCAGTTACTGTAATCTTACAATAAAGGTAGTGTTAATACTCATGGTTTGTGCTTCTTGAAGGGCTGACGATATGAAAAATTGTAGCTTGTCCTAGTCTACCTCCAGTCCTAAATGGATCCAGATGTTAAATTCTGATCTCCAGACCTTTTCCCCATTTGGGGGCATCATCTGGAGACCGCATGCGCTTAAGAAGCTAATGCGGCAAGCAAAAAAGCAGGGGGAGATGCAGCCTTCCTATCATTCTCATCAACTCTTTACTGGGTTCATTTGTGTTGTAGTGATGAGTATTCCAAAAAGGTCAAAGTTGATTAAGCTTTTCCATTCCCATTGTCCAGAAGCAGCCACCAGAAATTCTCATTTGGTTGGGCATGGATGCTAACTGTCTCTTAAATGGCATCTTTGATGGTTATAGATAGGAAAGACAAGAGGAGAAAAAGCAGGCCCTCATAGAAGGATACAGTCAAATGAGTTTCTGTCATACGAGCAAAATGAGGCACAGTGAAAATACAAATAATTGAACGGAATGGAACGGTAAGCTTTCTATATTGCTGAAGCCTTACCTGGAGTCCCTCCGGTCCACACCCATGAAAACATCGTCACACACACGTTTTTCTGTTTCTATCTGCTACTTGGTTAACTGAAAAATCATACGTTAACACTTAGGAACAGGAGCAAAAGAAGCCGGCTATAAGATGGGAGGTGACCAAGGGGGGTGGGGGAAGCAGCTAAGGATACATCTTTAATATATAAAAGCTGCAACTCACTGGGGAGAGTGTTGGCCAGTGAAAGA
The DNA here is from genome assembly GCF_059951505.1 of Python bivittatus. NCBI lineage: Eukaryota > Metazoa > Chordata > Lepidosauria > Squamata > Pythonidae > Python > Python bivittatus. The sequence goes on from NW_028277083.1 coordinate 5,653,416, forward strand.
CAGGACAGGATGTTCACTTAGGTCCCTCGGATGTTTTATAATCAAGTGAAATTTCCACTGCCCCTTGATTTCAGCAAAGGATCTGACAAACCAACAGTGAACCATTACAGTTGATCCAAGAGCAAACACTAAGAGCTAAAACCATCAGATCCAAACTAAAAATACAACCACATCTCCTTAATGGAGTGAATAACCTAATTCCGTCGTCTGATCCGAATGCAGAAGATCTTTAAGACTTGGGCCTCAAATTCAGCAATTGTAAGGTGATTTCAGAGCCCTTGTCTTTTCAGAAGAATTCTAAATACCGTTGCTCAGATCAACCAGGCAGTCCACCTATTCCGGGTTGGATCTGTTGCAACTTCAAATCCTTGGAAAATCTGCCCCTGAGAAATTGTTGCAAGGTTGTAAGTTCATCTGAGGCAGAAGGGCATAATCTGTCCAGAAGGACTATCTGGTTATATCTGCTGTCCATGATTGCAGAGGAAGGCTCGGTTCTCCCTAAGAAAAACACCCAAATTCTTTTCTCATGAAATATTCATTCACACACACAGCTCCAGCAAATGGAATGAGGATGGGGTGGGGAGGCTGGGGGGTGGGCTGGGGATCAGATAGATGAAGTTTTCAGTGCACCACTAATGCACATAATAAGGATGGCATTAATGAGCAATAATGTAAGGACTTCCTCTTAGTTACTACTTTCTAAAGGAGATCATTGTTCTCTGCGGTTTCATATTGTTTAGCAATCATGGTCCAAGGATTTTGCTTTTATTTTAGAAAAGGAGGGGTGGGGGGAAATAACCTTGTACCAAATGCATCAAAAAGTGGCCCTTTATCTAACATCTGCAGAGGATATTGATATTTTTCTAGCTGGAGAGGAACAAAGAAGGCTCCTAGAACAGATTAGCAGGCATGAAGGTATTAGCGAAATGGCGGTGCTGAAGCTAAGACTTGCAGCTTGGCTGAACGAATGAAGCACACACACCCTTGGCAAAAGTTGTCTGTCAATTCTTGCATTTTGGAAATTGTCCCCATCTTTCAGTGACACTCTCCTGCAGGAGAATGTGTGAATCCAGAGGATGGGAGGACACTTTCTCAGGTTCAGAATGACGTGTCTGTTTTTATAATATCCGTTTCCACTTGAAAAGGCATGATCTGAGAATTGTTGTTGATGCTGTTGTTATTACTATAAAAAACTGAAGCCATCTGGAATAAGGGACTTTTTTTAGATAAGTAGGATTGAAGTATTTCAGAACTAGATTTTAGTCATCTAGAACTGCTGAACTAACCTGAAGCTTGACAGTCCCTTTTACTTTCCGCTAAATTTTGCAAGGCACTTGCTAGTGTCCGTGTGGTGTAGCGGTGAAGATGCTGGACCAGGTGTGGGAGGCTGAGTTTCTAATCTACCCTCAGCCATGGAAGCTCCTTGGGTTGAACTCTTTCTCAACTCAACCTTTCCTCTTCTTAGAAAAATCAGCTGAAGTTGAGTGATTTGTGTGGAAGGATATTGAACCATAGTTCCTTGAATATGTGACAGTTGGTTAAGCTAAGCCAACACCCAGAACCATAAACCATGGTTTACAGATCACAGCTTCACATGTCATATCTTAGCATGCTGTGTGAACAGGGCCCACATGGCTTTAGCCTTAGGATAAAGACTCAAGATCTTTATTGTAATGATCCAAGCAAGCAGATTATCAATTTGTTGCAGAGCAGGAATAAGACACAGTCCTTTGCTACTGGCCATGCTCATCAGGGCTGATGCCCAAGATCCATGAAAGCTTATGTTGGGATGGATATCCAGGCAGGAATTTTTGAAAATAGAGCCTAAAAGCATCTGCCCTAGCAATGGGATGTGTTCGGATGGGTACGGGTTGTGAATTTCCTGCGAGTCGGATGGCTTTTTTTAACAGCTGAAAATGCCAGCAGGAGTTTGCCAAAGACCGGCTGACTGATAATGATTCACAGAAATTAAGAGGTCAAGTAATTGTTAATAATGAGCGGATCCGAGAAAGTCACCATCTGTTTGCAAACAATCTGTGGACAGATAAAAGAGGGGGGAGAGAGAGAAACCCTCCCAAAACTTCACACCAGATTATTTCTCTGCTTGACTAATTACCTCCCTGTTACTATTTTTTTTTTTTTACCTTTTCCACTTGCAAATCCCTCGACATTTTCCAGTTTACTTGATTAACAACCCTCCCCCCCCTTCCCCGCTTAGGAAGGGAGAAAAACAACTAAATAGGCTTTTCCATAAGGGGTGAACACCGTCACTTATCAGCAGGCACAGTATAATGCCAGCCAAATATATTTCTTTATCTTAATGCAGCAGCACCTGGTTTCACGTTCCTGGTCCATTACAGCTAGTAACATAACAGGCACTTGAAGTTGCCCAGTATGAATGAGACCTATGTGTAAATCCATCTGATTTGAATATTTCCAGGAATATGATCCTGGGTGGTAGAAACCTGAAGCGCGTCTTGAAGGATGAGCAAGATTTATTTCTGCTTAGAGGTCTTACGAAAAGAAGTGCTTCTTATTGCCTGCTAAAAGGAATTTGAAAGCCGTGCACCAAATTTATTCGGATTTCTTGGCATGGCTTGCCTTTTTTATCAGATCAGAGAGAGAGAGCTGGAGAAGCCTTGAGATCGTTATTAGGCTGGCTGAATATTTGGCTTGGAAATTCTCCAAATCTGCTTTGGTTTGATGTCAAAAGACCCTTGGATTTGACTTCATGTGGGAGTCGGTTTGAAGGTTTGATCAGACTGAATCTCCAAATCTCTGCCCTGGATCTTTGTCCTAGCAGCACCCATGATTTTGGAATGGGACTTCCTGCATGCTGTTGAAATATTAAGGTTCAGTCAATGCACACCCCTAACCTGTATAAAAGCCACCGCCAAGTTTGGACCTTCTAGAAACTATTGAAAACAGTTGTTCTAGACAACCTCTGGTGCACCACAATGCTTTGGTTGAGGGATTTGCAATGATGATTTCATGATTTCCATGTTTGGTTTTTAATCTTACCGTGGGTGTTTTCACTTCCTTGCTTCCATTTCTTTTGGCTCTTCTTACTGTAAACCACTAACAGTCTGGCGATTGGGATGGATAGAAATGCCAATAAATACATGAATACATACAATAAAAATTGCCCAATCCGATCAGATGTCTCTCAATGTATTTTGGATGCTTCCACACAGGGACAGAAATGGCTTTTCCCAAAACCGACTTAAAAATCCAAAGATAATCCCAGCGAGAACATCTGAATCCTATCACATTGATTTACCAACGTTATCCAAATTATCAGATTTGATCATATCAGTTTTATGATTACAAGAGTCTGAACAGAGGTCTACTTCATCTTCCTCCAGAGGAGAAGCCTAAAGCTTTTAATGCCTTTCAGTTGTTTGTACTACAATAGTTTGACTGCTGTGTATTCTCTCTCCCTCTTTCTCTTTGTTTTCTTTGCTTTTTATAGCTCTGCTGTCTCTTCACTCCCTCCCATGAGAATCAATCAATGCTTTTTCCCCATCCAGCCTCTACATTCAGAAAGTTTTAAGTTAGCTCCTGAAAAGTTGCAAACTGCCATCAACAGGAATAACAATTTATCGCAAACAGCCAGCACACAAAAATAGATTACATCATTTGACCACCAACTCTATAAATAAGGGAGGGATCAAAATGGAAGAAGGAATGTTGGCCTACAAAAGATGGGTGAACCTTCTTCTTGTCCCTGAGGACAAACCAAACTCAATCGTTCATGCTAATTTGGGAACATGTCCTTTTGGAATACTTCTGAATCAAAAAATACTGAATTGCTGCTTCCTAAATTAAAAACTCCTGAGAAAACCATGGATAAGCAAGAAAACAAACAAAGGGATCATTGAACAAATCAACTCAGAGTTCTCACTTGAGGCACAAATGACCAGGCTCAAATTATCATTATGCAAAGACCCAGCTCCTTTGAAAAGTCTATAATGCTGGGAGAAGTGAAAAGAAAGAGGATGACCATCAGCAAGGTGGATGGACCCAGTTACAGCAGTAATGGATGTACCATTGGAAGACCTGAAGGACAAGGCTGGGGACAGATCCTCCTGGAAAAAACCTAACCATGTAGTCATTAAGAGTCAATTCTAACTTGAGGGCACATAATCAATCAAATCAAAAACTCATATCATCCTTGTAGATTCAGCAGTGTTATCTAGAGCCTGTGTCAATGTTCACGTTTGTTCAAGCTGTTCTAGGGAAGCTTTCAAACCTTTCAAATCTATAGTCAAGACCCTAGACATTGACCATATATTTCACGAACTCTCCTTGTTAACTAAGATTTGAGGAGGTAGCTCGTGGCCTGCTCTTCTTCAGTAAAAAAATTCTGAGCATTTTCTTACCATTTTCTTTTTGGGAGATCTCCCAAACAGTTGGAAAATATATGGCAAAAACCGCTCCTCTACCTCAACTTTCACTAACTGCAAACTCAAGGAAGAGGCTGAAAAGGAGTCTCACAGAAGAAAGCCATGACCTGTTTTCCAAGATCTGTTCGTGTGCAGGACATGAACTCACGTCCTTCCAATTCCATCTTGATCCTTGAGAAGAGACGGTCTCCAGACCAAAATACAAGAGCACAGAACAGTCTTCCAAAAAAGTAAGGAAGGAAATGAGGGAGGGAGGGAGGGAGGGAAGGAGGAAATTCTGAAGCCCAGATGCTAATTATCTCATTTTTATTAAAACAAATAAAATGATTAGTCTACCACTGAAAAACATTCAAACATTTTAGCATCCGTGTAGTTTAGTCCTTTTTTAGTAATTCCACAGTCATTTGCTTAACAGTCTTTGTAGCATAGCAAATTATTCTGTGTCTTTGAGACCTTTTATAATAGTTTCTCATTTATATATAATGTTTTAATTGGTTTTGATTGTCTTTTTGGAATTGCCCCCAGCTCTGGTCACTGACCACAGTAAAGATTTGATTAGTTAAGACATTAGGATTTTGTACACTTAGGGAAAACAAAAGACCCAGAAAATCAAACACACATATACACACACACAGAATTTTAAAGGTTTGTTTATTCTGCTTGGGTTGGTTCTCATAAACCCTTTCCAAGGAGCCATGATTTTTTTTTTCTTCTTCTTCTTCTTCTGAGCATGACTCAAGTGCAAAGGGATCGTGACAGATTCCCAAATTATTGTCTTTTTCTTTGTCAAGAGAAAAACACGTAGGCAATAGGGCCAACAGCTTCCAAACCAGTGGCAGGCTGGTGGTTTTATCCAAGGATGCTCAGCAAGAAGGAAAAGAAGGTGACAATGTTTTCTGAAACAAAAAAAAAAGTGGATGTGAGTTCATGGGGATTCTCTTTCCCCCGCAATTCCTGAAGGTTGCTGCCATTGCTGACAAAGTACCTCAGAAGGACACAAACACGTTGGTATATATGACAGTGAGCATTGGTGGAATAAAGTTTGGAATGAGGGTTCATCACCAAATTCCATGGACCTTCTGCAAGGCATTGTTGGAGAATCCACACATGGCTTTTATTTAGAGACTTTTTCCACAGACGATATGGCCACTCCAAAGTAGCTTCTAACTCCTAACCTAGTTATTCCCAACAAGATTTCCCCCATTTGTGTAATGAATGGCCTAGCCATTACCTCAAATGATCTGTCTATTTTAGAACCACAGGAACTGGGGCTCAACAGCTGTCCGGAGGTGCCCACAACTTCTACAAAAATTGGCCCTAAATTGTTTTAGTGCAACAGGAGGGGAAAATGATTCAGTTAGTGAGGAGCAATCCTGTTATCTGTTTTAAATCAACTGGCTGGAGTTTTAAATCAATTGGAATTGCAACTAAGGTTTCATGTTTGATAGGTTCTCGCCTATTTCTCCATCCTTTCTGGAGCAGGACTCCAACATGCAAGCCAAATGCCTCTAAAAAATTGCACATTCTTACCATAGGCTCAAGGCTGACTTTTTCACTGGGTGTGACTGGGTTTATACCTGGCACTAAGTTATAGTTTGTTTAGCCTTCATTCATGTTTGACTGAACCCCCTACTTCAGATAACACATGAAGTCAAAGTCCAAACAACATTAGGCATTAGTGCATCACCTCCTTCCGGGTTTTGATAACAGGGAATGAAAACACTGGAGCTGTGTGCTCCAAAAGTTGCCACGTTGTGCCTGCTCTGCACGGTATCCCCAACCATCCAAAATACCAACAGTACATCAAAAATATCAAGGAGATGAAGATCATTTGTTCTACTTCGACAGCCTCTTGGTAAGTCTCCAAAATTACTGTTGCAAGGAGCCAGAAGCATATTTTATCAGAGTAAGGCCACTCTAACAGGCTTTAAGACCCAAATGCAACATGACCTCACTTTACTCTCTTATTTTTGTTATGTGTGCATGTACGTATACACACACACACACCAGGCTGCACAAGGTGGATGCTAAAGGCCTTCTGTCCAAGCTTCAGAGCATCCAGATTCTTAATGTTCCTTCTTGTACTGCTGTTTTTTTTTTTTAATTTTTTACCTTCCAGTAAAACATTGCAGCCATGACAAGCCTAGACAGAGTGTGGAAAGAAAACATGCCAGAAGCATTTTAACCACTCAAGAAAAGAAGAACAGTGCTTTTCTTGTCTAGTAAACAATGAATCCATAATGTGAGTCATTTCTCCAGCAGGGTGGAAAGCTGCTGATTTTGCATCCCTTCTGGATGGTGGTTTGCTTGTTTGTTTGTTTCCCTGGCCCCACCCCCACCCCCCAGCTGAAGTTGAACCAAAGAGTCATTGGATCTGTTTGAAACTTACACATTTACACGGCTGAACCTGTTGAACCTAATGACCGCGACAATGATGATGATGTTGGTGACTCCGTGGTCCAGCGAAGGACATTTCAGCAGAGTGGAATGACCCTTCAGCCAATGTATACAATGACCTGCTATTTCAAAATCAAGGCACTGATGTTCAAACTTTTATTATTATAATATTATTATTAGATTGACTAAGACAAACAGAGAAAAAGGAAAACGATTGTGAAAGAAAGAAAGGAAAGCAATATAACAACAGCAAGCATGATAGAAATTTATTTATTTGGTTTGATGCCACCTGACTCCAAGGGACTCTGGGAGGCTTACAATACACCAAACAATATAATAGAAACAGACAAACAACACCCCCAGACTCAGAAAAAGAAAGAAGAGCAAATCCAGCAAACCCCAAAACATCCAACAATTAACATCCAGCGAAGGGGGCACCAATCACCCTAGCCCAAGAACTGAGCCTAGATCTTTAGAGTCCTTTGGAATGCTAACAGGAGGATGGATGGATGGATGGATGGATGGATGGATGGATGGATGGATGGATGGATACGATAGATAGATAGATAGATAGATAGATAGATAGATAGATAGATAGATAGATAGATAGATAGATAGATAGATAGATAGATAGTATAGGAAGATGATAGAGAGATGCATTGGATGAGAGAGAGAGATGAATGAATTGCTTACGGACACTGATTATGTATGGATGATTACAATGAAATATGGTCATCCTTTAAGGAAATTTCATACATATATGAAAGGAGATGGAATGAAGGCCAGTGGTCTGGCCATCCAGACATGGCACCCAGCCCTTTCCTTTGAAGGATCAATCTCATTGTGCTTTTCAGCAATCTCTTTCATCCACCCCCAATACAAATTTTGACCTTCAACAATTCAAGAGACAAAGTCTAGGGAGTAAATACTTTTGTTAACCATTGTGAACAAAGCAGAACAGGAAGGAAGGAAGGAAGGAAGGAAGGAAGGAAGGAAGGAAGGAAGGAAGGAAGGAAGGAAGGAAGGAAGGAAGGAAGGCAGGCAGGCAGGCAGGCAGGCAGGCAGGCAGGCAGGAAGGAAGGAAGGAAGGAAGGAAGGAAGGAAGGAAGGAAGGCAGGCAGGCAGGCAGGCAGGCAGGCAGGAAGGAAGGAAGGAAGGAAGGAAGGAAGGAAGGGTGAAAGCACAATGAAGACTTCTTCAGAATAGCCTGAGTACACCCTATTGCGATTTTTAGGAGTTCCCAAGGCTAGACTCTTTGTCCTTTTATATCAAATCAGAAAAAGGAACCCATTTAATTTACTGTAGTGGCATTTCCACCATAAGTACAAAATTCTCAAGGCTAATGCATTCTCCCCAAAGCTTCAAAGGGCCCTCAAGAGCTCTCCAAACTTGGTTCTTGAACTGTAGCTTTCAACATAACAGAAAAGGGGGGGGGGGTATCATTACTTTTTGCTTTTACTTTCCTTAGGACCCTATTTGCTGGCATTAATTAATGTAAAATGGAAATTAATTCTGTGTCAATTTAACATAAGCCTAATTTAGTTCCTAGAATCAGAGGGTTGAAAGAGCTCTGGAGGCCATCAAATCCAATCTCTACTCAATGCAGGGACCCAAGTTTAGCTGTCCCAAACAGATGGTTGTCCTGGCTGTGCTTGAAGCTATCTAGCAAAGGGGACACCAGCACCTCCTGGGGTCATTGGTTCCACTGCCAAACTCCTCTTACTTTTCATCAGTTTCCATTAATATTCAACAAGAATATTAGTTTTAATGGGTGAGGACAAAGCTGCATATATTCTCCCATGTCACCAGAAAGTAATAGCAGATGACTTCCAAAAAGCAAGTCAAAATGGGATATTAAAAAAAAAAGTGAGGGGATACTACATGGATACGATGGTCATTCCCACATTTCGACACTCCCACCGCTGTATAATACAATATGACTAATATTAACCTGTCCCTATTGCTTATTTGCACAATTATTACATCTCACTTGTAAGCCACTGCATTATCAATTCCAAATGAATTACTAATAAACGCAGGCTGATTTTCTCCTCCTTCCAGTCCACAATCCATCATTCAGACAACCTCTGGAAACATCCTTCATATGGTGGTTATTAGATCCGGAGAGTTATTCTAATTAGTTGGGGGTGGGTGTATATTTATGTGCACGAGAAAGAGCTCATGAAGAGAAGTTATTTCTGCTCTTCCGTCAAAAGTCTTCCAAACCCAGAACAGTTATCTTTTAATAAGCAAAACTGACATTCAGGAACATAAAATAGCAATCCGTGCCTTTCCCGCGGAGGGCTGTAGAGCTGTTTTCTCTCCCCTCTAAAATTTACGGTCGTATTACTGACTTAATTGTCTTTTCAGGGTGTACTCAATTACAAAATTAGAATCCTTATCTCTTTGAAGCAGCCACCTCCTCAGCGGGACCCCATAAAATGGGAAAACCAACTCCAAACAATATTGCTCGGCTTTCTTTCCTGTTCTTTAATATAGTTGCCCTTCAACACCAAGATGGGGGAAAGGCAACCCAAATGGCTGAGCTAGGAAGGGACTGATTAAGCTATCCATGGTTTCTTCAAAAAACAAATGAGTTGCCCCAGGTTTGATTTACACTGGACAAATCCTATCTCAAAAAGGTGACTTTTGAAGATTGCAGCCGATTTTGGTTCCGTACAGAACACTTAGGGCTTGCTTTTCAAACCAGCTTAAAGACATCCACCAAGCCTATCTAGCAATAATATAATTTAAGGGCTGTGAAAAAGCCAAGTTTAACTGTGTTTGCTCTTTATCACCTAAGACTTCCATAGTATGTATCTCTAACCTATAGTTATATTTGAACTGGCAGCTGATTCAACCTCGACCATGGGACAGTGTTCTCCATCGCAACTGAAGGTTAGCTTAGCAGGTGCTGAAAGGGTTATGTTCTACATGGCTGGGCAAGATCAAGGAAGCAAGAAGTACATAGGTTTCAGGAAAGTATGTCTGATGCTAGTCTAGGGTTGCAAAGTAGCGTAGAAACTGCAAGAGGATTCCCCAGTCTCATTTACAGTGAGTTTATTAAAGTGGAGTTCCTTTGATGGTTCTGACATGCTTCTTCTCAGGTGTCCTGCCAACTGGGCTGAGTTGCCACTTCTGAGAAAAAGGACCAAGAGGCTCACCTTTGATCTCTTGATTGGTTAGGTTTACTCTTCCTTCCATCCTTTTTCCAACCCCTCCACTATCTCTCACCCTGCCTTCCAACGCCTGCCACTCGAGGCCCCTTGTTCACCTGACATAATGATGGGCTTAGTTCTGTGGAGAAGAAGCCATCTTGCTCTATGCAGCAACATCTCTGAGGCTAATCCTGCCCTACTCTAATTTTTGAAAAAGGACACAGAAGCACGCTATACAGATCTTCTGTTTCCCATTCTCGCCCTCCCCATCCTCAAACCAATTTCTCAGCCGTCATTTAACTCCAGTTCTACAGAGCGTGAGCCAGCACGGTCTGAGACCATGTTGAGATTGTCAGAATCCAACCTAGGCTTCATTCAAATGCAGCCAAAGCTGGCATCATGCAAATGTGAGAGGTAATAGACTGTGAAAAGGGAAAATTAAATATTAATGCCTATACAAATGACACGCCTGGTACATTTCCAACAACCTTATTTGTGTCCCCACCTGCTTTTCCCCTCTTCTTTCTCCCTTACCCCAATCTTCTTCTTCTGCTATTTGCATTCTCTCCTCGGGAAACACTGAAATAAGATTTGCTATCCCGTTCCGAAAGATGATTATAATAGACTCACAGTTTCATTTCTGTGGCTGGGGGGGGGGGACAGACGGGGGGGTGTCCTGCTATTTATTTATTTATGTCTGCTTCCCCCCCCTTATTTTAATTTTGTAGCATGCACACACAAAGTGCCTCGACGCAACACCATGAATTAATGGAGAAGCACAACTGAGCCCCGAGAGGCTAAACACGTTCGCAAGTTAATTCACAAAAGATCTCTTTGCTTCTTCACGCGTGCTGGCCCCCTTCTGCCTTACTAGGCAAAGTAAAACGGAGGCTTAGCAAACAAACAACCCCGCATAGTTCTGCCTCTTTATCATTGATTAACTACTGCTTGATCTCCTGCTTCCTTCTTTAGCACCTCGGCGCGAAGAGACCATTATTCATTTTACAACCACCACCATCCCCACCAGAACATTTGGCTGTAGATCCATGGCAGACTCAAAGCCAGGTAACCCTTATTTTACAAGCACTATGTTGGGTCCCTGGTTGTCAGCCCTTTGAGGTAGGTCCAGTCAGGAAACAGACTCCAGAAGAAATACTTGAACTCTACTTTACTGATATAGATTCTCATAACAGAATCTTGAAAGCCTGACAGTGTTTCCCTCCCTCCTCCCCCTTATACCAAAGAGAATCAAGGTGGAATCACCTTTAATTTTTTTTTAACACTTTCTTCCTTCCCTGGACTTAATTCATGTTTTGCTAAGCCATGGATCTTCTCCAACGTCATCTCTGTGCTCCTCTACCCTGGTGCACTTCAAAGTTCTCATTTTCACTTATAATTCTTTATATGGCTTACCATTGTGGTAGCCTCTCAAGGTAGTCGAGACAAGAAGCACAACCAGGAGTACGAGCTCTATCTTTATTGTAAGGTTACATTAATAGAATCTTGCAAGACTGAAAGCATTTCTCCCCTCCTTTCCTTTTACTCTCCAGAAAACCAGGGAGGGTCCCTTCTGACATGCTTCCCACACCCTCTCTCCTTCCTTGGACTAAGGTATCTTTTACATGCCAGTTGTCCAGTCTGTGGCTCTTCCTCCTGTCTCCCAAGGCCATTCCCACAGACCATTACACATTGAGGTACCTACAGGACCAGCTGCTCAGCATAGACTTAGCCCATATAACCTTCCTAGTGCACGAACCTGCCAACCTCTTCTAATGATCCTCTAGACCCACGGGGCAAAGCAGGCAGGGGCTTGCAAGACATGCGTTTTGGTGGTGGGGCGCATAAAAAGGGGTCGGGCTTCAATCGCATGATTGCTGCTGCCATCTTGACTTTTTTCACACATCCCTGCTACCAGTATCCACAGGGAGTGCCCAAACTGGCAAGATGGCAGCCGTGGCAGTGTCATCAAAGCCCTGTTCCTTCTTTACAGGAGTAGATATCACATGCTTATACAAAGAGATGGGGCTTCTATCATGCTGTCGCAACCACCATTTTGCCTTCAATCACACACACATACACACGCACACATGTAGATACAAGTAATGGAGCTGCAGTGTTCTTCTGGTTTTGTTTTTCCTTTATTTTCAGGAAGCTTGAGAATTTCTCCCAGATTTCTTTTGATGGTGTTTTGAGCTGCTGATAGTTGGAGAAGGCAGGGGGCATGCTTTTGCTGATCGGCTTGTTTTCTGCAACATATCCTGCTGTCTTTTAGTCTGTTCCCACTCCCTAATTGGGGGTGGGGGGAGAGAGAGGAGAGAGAACTTGAAGGAAACTTTCCACCTGGGAGAACTTCCCATTTTTCTTCTCCTTCGAAAGGAATTTTGAAACCCAGTTCTATTTCAGCCAATAGCATGAGAACTGGTAAGAAAGGGGGGAGAGAGAGAAAGAGAGAAAGAAGGGGAATTTTCTTAGCACAATGCCACTTACTAGATATGTCTGAAAAATCTTGAGTTGTATCTCCTAGAATAATGTGCAGATAAAGATTGGGTTATCAACCCATACTAAGTTTTGGACTTCCAAAATGTCCCCTTTCTCTAACTTTGGGGAAATTGGGAAACCGCTTTTGACACGCTATCAGCTCTAACCCATCTAAGAGACAAGCAATATCTTGCTCAGGCAAGCCGTAATATCATTCCTAATTAAATTACAAGAATTCTAATGGGAACAGGAAAAAAATGGCCAGGAAATGAAGATGGCCTTTTTTTCCCCCCCTGATACCATAATGAGTAGTACGGCTAACTTTTTGAAAAATTGATGTTATTGTGAACTTCCTTCCCCTTCTCAAAGAATGCCCACCTGGGGGAAGGGTTGGCAAATACATTTTTTTGAACATTTACTCATTAAATTAAATTTCACAATGGACCGACAAGCCCTCTTTTCCTTGGTCAACCACCCTAGTTTTTGGGGGGCGGGGAGGCAGAAAAAGAAACATCTGTTGAAGAGTTAATTTGTTAAATCCTAAGGGGAACAACGGCAAGGCAGGTCAACCAGGAAGAAATTCTTGCAGAGTTGCAAAAGCTGTAAATCTCAGACAAAAATTACAGAACTTTCTGAGTCTGCACTTTGCCTAAGGAAATAGCATTTCTATGAAAATAGCAACTATGTCATATTTTGCTGAACAGCCTGATTTGGGCACTTCTACGAATTTTTTCTCTGTCTCTCTCTCTCTCACACACACACACACACACACAACACACGTGCAACCTGAATAATCAGCAGTCTATGTCCAAAAGTCTATTTTATCCAGCATTTTCACTCTGAGTGGCCAACTGGGTGTCTTTAGAAAGTATCTGATATTATGAGAATGAAACATTCTTCCCAAATTTGTTATCTTATAATACCCATAATCTGAAGTACTACAGAGATTCTACCTGGTCACCATAAGAAGGTTTCATTCTTGACGTACCAGATGGCCAACAGTACATTTATCAGACAAAATAAATGTCTTTAGTCCTCCTTAAGTTCATATCATCTCCATGTTCTTTCAGGAGTCAAATCCTACTCATGTTGGTATAAACAGTGGGTCATCTTGACTTTTCTGACACACACACCAGATGTCCCTGCATATCCCACACAATTACCATCTCTGTTGTGACAAACTCCATTCTGAAAAATTGTGATGGTGCCAATTCAGTCTGGTGGAAATCCACCCCAACCCTCTTAAGTTAGACCACACTGAAAGTGATTAATTTCTCGGCAAATATGGTCCCTCCTTTTTCTTTTACAAAACTTCAGATTCCTCAACACAAAATTCAAAAGCTGCTAAGCTTATCATAGCATCTAGATCCTCTCCATAACGTTGCTTCTCAAAATTGTTTAATTGGCCCCTTCGGAAATAGACCATATTCAACGTGAATTGTTTCTCCATCCAGGGTAGCTAAAGAAATGGCACTCAGAAATCTTTTGATTGAATCAATATAAAGGTTAATGCTTTCCTAAGGGAATTTTGGTCATGTTATCCGAGACATGAATGAATCTGAACTCAAGTATGACTTTCCCACATTAGTTTTCTGGCTGTTTTTAATTAGAGGAATGAAATGAATAGTTAAAAGTAGCTGCAGGGAGCACTTCAGGTAAAATTATGCAATATTTTAGTCCTAATCAAATACAGAACTGTTTTGATGAAGTGAGCTGGGCTTTTCATTAAGTTCTCTCTCTCTCTCTCTTTCTTCCTTCGACAAGAAACCCCAAAGCAAAAGTTTTGACTTGTCAATCTGATTTAGACTATTTTTGCTGCTTAAGGAAAAAAAAAAAATAGACACAGCATTATTGCTCCCAAATACTCCGGTGTAATTGTTATTCTTAACCAACTCTGGAGAGCCAGAATTGAACTTAACCCTTAACCCAACTCATGCAGAAGCAGGCAGGGCCACAGGGGAGGGTCAAAAAAGTCAAGATGATGGCTGCAACTACAATCCAACCCCACTTCTTTTTTATATTCCTCACCAGGGTTGGAAGACTGCTGTCTGGCACAGTAGGTGATGGTGAAGTTGGTGGCTCCTTCTAATTAAAAGAGGAAATGACTGCACATAAAAGTCACTTTCTTTCCAGCATGATGGCTTTCCTTCTAACTTTCCCCAAAAAACTTAGTTAATGTATGTAACTTTTGCTCCAACTATTTCTATACCATTTTCAGCATTGGCGTTTGGGGCCAGCAGTTATCATGGGCAGAAGGAATAACCTTGAAGAACAGGAGGAAGAGCCACAACCAAGACAACAGTCAGATAAAAGAAATCTGAGTCCGGGCCAGAACTGTAACCTGAGTAAACATCTCAGACAAGACCCTCCTTAGTTCTCACAAAGACAAAGGGAGGGAGGGGGGAAGTGCATTCCGACTCGCAAGATTCTGTGCTTGTAACCTTATAATAACAGTAGTATTAGCATGCATAACTTTGGTTTCCTAGTCTGGTCTACCTTGGCGGGCTGACAGAAATAGGGGGGCTGGATCCATGGTAGTGGTAGGTGAGGACCCATCAATCCAATCAAGGGCTCTTGCCAATAGATCAAAGGAAAGAAGCTTATAGCCTAGCCCAACTTGAAGGTTCAGGGCTGGTTTCCCCCATCCATTGACAGCAGATGAGAAGTTTACAAACCTGACATTGTTTTCTAAGTCCTGGGCTTTAGCTGTGCTTTATTGTAGAGGGTCACTCTGTCTCATTTGCCCATAATTCTAAGAATAAACCACAACCTACAAACCAAGGCCAAACAAACTTCATTATCAACAGAAGAGCATATCTGTAGCTCAAGGTTGCATTGTGGAGTCCTTGGGGTTCTCTGAGGTTGGTTGTTTGTTTGCAGACGTTTTCTTGCAGATGCTGGGTAGCCAAATGTCTGCAAGAAAACAACCAAGCTCAGAGAACCCCAAGGACTCCACAAACTTCATTATGGCTTAGTGCAGTGTGTGAACAGAGTCACCAACTCAGAAGAGATGGCAACAATATCCTACTTTTCAAACTAGGATGCTTTGGAAACAAGTTGACTTCCCAGAAATGTTTGGTTTATGCTAGGGTGCAGCTTAGGAACAGATGGCCATGGAGAAAAAAATCTATCCATGTGGTTGCTAAAAATCAACCTCGATTTAATAGCACATAATCAATCAATCAGTCAGGGTGCAGCTTCCAGAATGAGCAAGTCTGTTAATATCTGCTCAAACCTACTAGAACTGACAAATCCTACAGTACCACATACTGTATAAAACAAGTACCTTGAGAAGATTGGGGGTGGTGGTGGAGGGGTTAAAAGAAAAACAAATTAATGTGTGAAATGAGTTTACCATCTTTAGACTTGACTGTTTTCTTCTTGAGTATCCCCTAAAAGACATGCTTCAAACAAGCTGCATCATAAATATTTATTCTTTGCTGTATCAACAATTAAAGCTTTTAATTAAATTATCAGTGATCTTTTATGGCGATAAAGCTCTCCTTTAAATAAAAAGGAAACATTCTGCATAATGAAAGGAAGCTACTATTGCCTCCATTCAAGACACATGAAACAGATGGACTAGCACTGCACCAGAAATGTCTTCTGCACCCACCCACCCGTTCATTTTCATTCAGTTTGCCGGGGTGGGGGGGGAGGAGAAGGAGAAGGAGGAGGAGGAGGAGGAGGAGGAGGAGGAGGAGGAGGAGGAGGAGGAGGAGGAGGAGGAGGAAGAGGAGGTGGATTTTTCATAAATGGGGCATCATATTATTGCACTTAACATTTTTTTAAAATGAGACCAAGAGATCTCTCCCATCCTCCATCTCTCTATGGTGTCCCAAACTTCAGATGAAATGAAAATGGGAGACTTTGCGCTCTTCCCATTTGGCATCCTCAGATCATTGTGTGGGGCAGTCAGAGAGGCCACAGAGAACTGGGTAACCCAAAATATCTTTCCCCCAAAGAGGTAGAAAAGCAGAGGACACTTTTATAAGGAAGCAAACACTGTGGGAAAATGAAAAACCCATATTTAGCAAAGCTGTAGCTGAAACACAGAAAAGACCCAAGGCTAGATCTTGGAGACCCTTTCAACAAACTGGAATTTTTTCCCCAATATTTCACAGAAAAACATGAGTTCTATCATCTTATTGTTGTTGCTGCTTTTAAAAAAAAATTACTAGTAGATGGTTCTCCACTCGTTTCTCAGCCCTTGATTGTTTTCTGTACCAGAGATGCTCAGTTTTACAAACACTTCTTGGCAACACAGCTGAGACCTCCAAAGAAAAGACAGAGACAAGTGAAGTGCTGTTTTAAAAAACATATTATTCCATTCCTCGAAGAATTATTATCCAGTCCTGTGGACTTCTGACTGCAGGTAATTCTCAAGGGCTGAATGCCGATTCCTCATAGCAGGTTCCAGAGATGTTAAATTGATGGGCCTGAATGCCGATTGCCTTTTCAGAAAACAGGGCTATTGTCAGACCAAAATCTGACTTCCAAGCAAAATGGAACCTCTTCCACAGAAATTAGGAAACAAAAGTATGTGCCCCCCATCTAGATTTGGAACAAGATTTCTCTTTGAGTTAAATGCATTCTCTTTCTGAAAGTGACATGAGAGAAAGAGACTTTGAGAATGAAATTCGCTCTGAATAATTTAGCTTGGTGGATGATAACCCTATACAGACACCTTGGCTTTAGGAGACGTTCTATCTCTATATGAAATTGGAAAGACACACAACGGGGAAAGATCGTTGGCCCTCTTTCATCCTTATGACATCTGAACATAAATTCACCACAATGGCTAGTGGGCAAAATTTAACAAAACCGTGCAGACAATGAAGTCAAAAGCTGAATCATCCAGGACATTTGAATTACTGGTAGGCTTAGCAGCTGATACAAGTCCAGCTTTCCCCAACTAAGGCATCTTGCAGAATGTAGATTTCAACTCCCAGAATTCTTAGCCAAGGCAGCCATTGCTGTCTACCCTGGAAATCCATGTGTTGTGGATGAATGTTCCCTCACAGCTTGCCATCCTTGGGAGTACATCCTTCAGCATTAGGTGGTATCTATTGGAGTTTTCTTAACCTGATGATCTCAGGTTAGACTGGGACAATAACACCCAGAAATCCTCTCTAGCGTGGCTACAGTGAATATTGCAAGGAAAGAGATTATGGCAAAGCATTAGGAGAAGCTTTCTTATAGTATCCCCAGTTCAGCAGAAGAAGACAAGTTCTGAGAAGTTCTTTTTCTCTGGGAAGAGTTATGCAAAGGTGAGAGGATAATTTTTCAGGAACAGGAGATACATAGTTCCACAAAGGAAGAACTAGGGAGTGCCATTCAGAAAGCCATTTCTTACCTTCTCCATTGACCTGCCCCAAGGAACCTACATCTTACCCAGCTATGTCATCCAAGTTCTAACTGCCTTACTTCAGTTATAGAAATTGTGGCCTTTGTGGTGAGTTGAATTTGCCCACCTTCTAAGACCTGGGAGAAAGGACATGCTGAGGGTTCCATTACTAAGAGAAGGTCATTTTGGTAACGGTGAAGGTCCCAATCCTTTGGAATAGCCTACCCCCACATATCCAGGCCACCCCCTCCCTGTCACCTCTTTGAAAAGCTGTGGAAACATGGCTATCTTGGAAGATCTTCAGGGATGAAGGAAGATCATGTTCCCCCCAAGTAGGGGCACATCGAGTGGACTGTATTTCTGTTATCATTATGGATTGTTCTTCAGGTTTAACCCTGTTCTGCTGCTATCTTGTAAGCCACTCAGAATCCTTCAAAATGGAGTGCCCTGGGAGCCAAAGCAATCAGTAATAAATAAATGCCATCTGAGTGAGAGAAAACTGAAAGGAGATTGGACCACATTAGCTGCAGCTAGTCAACGCAAGAGGAGAGACTCAAGGGCCACCAGCAGCCATGTAGGAAATAGCATTTCAGAGGGACGCCTCATTTGAAATGACCTTCGTTTTCACTCCTGTGTTGTTTGCGTGCCTGTTTGCCTTGGTACCACAACATTCTCGGTTTTATGAGAAAATCTCCCTCCCTGGCAAGCTTCTGCAATCTTTTCTTCTCAGATTCCACCAGATACACTAACATTCCACTACACCTATAAAAGGCTCTTTTATTTATATGCATTTTGAGGATGGAGGATTTAAGCAAAACCCCAGCAGGGGAATGATAGGGCTTGAAGTAATCTTGCTAAGCTTTCTCCCTACCCCCTCCCTCCTTTTCCTTCAAGATTAAATGTTCTTTTCTCTATTTTCATTCCATCCTGAATGGGCACGAGACAAAGGGATTTGTGCTTTCTCATTAAGGAAGCCACGCTGGCATCTCTGGGTTGTACAAAGTGAAAATTTATTTTGGCCAAAGAGGAAAGGCACCCCATGATCGTATGAAAGCGGCTTTCAAATAAGTCATTGGCGGGCTGAGCTGTTGTCACAGGTAGAGATGTCATAATGGTGGGCTGAAGGTCAGCCAAAGACCAACCAGTATGAAGCAATGCCACCTTTAGGGTCTCCTGTCTCTACCCCAGAAATCACCTAAAGGCCTTTCTTCCACCTGTTCTTTTTCCCCCGACTCTGTTTAGTAAATCCCTACTAAAGCAGGTCAACTTTTCTGAGAAGCATTTCCATTCTCATGAAAATTCTGCTACTCAATCCATGGGCTCCAAAGTCTTCAAGCAGTTTCAGAACTGACCTTGTGATTGAAGTGGCCAACCTGTGCTCTTGTTGAAGAGGATGTTTGACTTGTCTGTCATCTCTTGGCATGGGTGGGAAAAGGAGCCCATATGAAGATTTACTGCCATGTCAGCATTATGAGTTGTGAAGGCAATAGAGGTTTGCCACTATGGTGGCCCCAGAAACGTGGAAAACACTAGCAATTCAACCCCTTGGATCTTAACCTATGCATTGCTAAATGTATTTGCTCCAAATATATAGTTCTAAAGGCCCTTTGAGCTAGAGTTGAACCATGAATGCAGAAAACTGGGTTACCTGAAGGATAAGTAATGATCTGAGAGCACTTCCAGATTACAGATTTTCCAACCCTTGTGAATTCAGTTTAGAACACATCCAAGATAGTTTGGGGCTGTTTGGAGCATCAAGATGCTATAAGTATGGGCTTGCTTATATATTTGTGAGTCTATAGAAGTCACTGAGAACCATCAGCCTTTCTGGCCAAGAGCTGAAATCTGTGATTCAAGGATTGCCAGTCAGTGTCTAATTACATCCTCAAATATAAGCCTAAACACATATCCCTTCCCCCACAATAAGAGATTGAATTGCTAGTGTTTTCCACATTTCTGTGCCCACCATAGTGGCAAACCACTATTGCCTTCACAACTCATAATGCTGACATGGCAGTAAATCTTCATATGGACTCCTTTTCCTACCCATGCCAAGAGATGACAGACAAGTCAAATGTCCTCTTCAACAGGAGCACAGGTTGGCCACTTCAATCACAAGGTCAGTTCTGAAACTGCTTTAAAATGGCATCTTTTCATCCAAGGATTCAAGGCCACTGGTACAGGGAGACATCAAAATTGCTCACAATTGCAAACCTCCAGTTACAATGTCAGGCGATTGACAGAAAGCTCTGCTTGACATAAGTAATGGGGTTTCACCTTTGTCTAGAAGACCCTCTAGGAGTTGTGAATCATTTCATTTGTATTGTCAGGTTTCTCAAATATCATGTCACTCCACTACTATAAGAGTACTCCAAAAATACTCCTTTTGACCTTTAGGCTTGGCCTGATACCCACCTAAGATCTGGTAGCTTGCAAATATAAAAACTCTCATTTAGATTAAAATGCAACTCTCCTAAGCAAGAACATAACAACGGAGAAATAACACAACATGCTCAAAAACTATACATCATATCATGGTCATTGTTTCCATACCAGGTTTTCCCATGACATGGGGAAACCAACAAACAGAACGAGTAGGGTTTTTGTAGAATACCAAAGTCCTGAACTGTGCCACCTTTCTTTAATAAAGCCTCTAAAGATTGTTATGCGCGGACAATGCTTTACTCACAGCATCCCTACCGCATGGGCTTTGCGGGTTTAGAGAATACAAAATCCAGGATGCAGTGCAAATAAAATTAAAAGCATGCTAATCTGGGATTATGCAAGGTTGAAAAAAGAAAGCTTCATTGTGTTAGCAGGATCAAGCCAAGTCCAAAATCAAATTTTTGATGGAAATCCCTCATCTTAGACATGGTAAAGCAATTCATTAAAGATATTGTACTTCTTTACCCATGCAGGCTGCATCTTACACTTAGACGTGGGAAATACTGAGTAAGCCACAATGCTGGAATCCCTGCAATGGGAAGAATCTTTGTGACAACCTAATTTCTTTCCGCTAATTTCCACACTTCCGTCCTCTTATCATGCGTGTGCCACGGCAACACAAAGCTTTGTAGCTTCGTAACGTCCATTCACGTGAGCTTTTACATCAACATTTTCAAGAAAAGTTTAAGTTTCAGAAGGAAAGAAGCTAATTATACGATTGGCATGAATGTGAA
The DNA here is from genome assembly GCF_059951505.1 of Python bivittatus. Taxonomy (NCBI): domain Eukaryota; kingdom Metazoa; phylum Chordata; class Lepidosauria; order Squamata; family Pythonidae; genus Python; species Python bivittatus. The sequence goes on from NW_028277083.1 coordinate 5,674,381, forward strand.
ACAAGGTTTAAGAAAAAATAAACTGAAACCAGCTTTGGGGCGGGGGGCTCTTCTCTCTGAGTCAGTGGTAAATTTTGTGCAAGCAGAAACAATGAGTTATCCCTTTTGTTTTTGTTAAAAATTGCCCCTTTAAGGCCATGCAAAATATTTCAATAAGTTCCTTTTAATATATATGATAATGAGCTTATAGGCAGGGCGAGGGGAAAAACTGTAAGCCAAGCAAACAGATGTCTTGTCAACAAGGTTTAAAATTTAGAATCATTGGGGCCTTTTTAAGGAACAGAGTTAGTGTGACATAAAACTGAAGCATATTATAATATTTCAAACTCACACTGCTGGATGTGACATTTTTGTCTCATTAAAATGAAGAATGACACAGCCAGAGAGACAGACCCATTCCTCTGCTTTGTATCCAAAGTTCAAAAGATGTCTCTAGCAAATTGTTCCAAAGAGAGAAAGCATAAAGCACTTTGAACATGGCATTGCATACAATTAATTCCGCTGCTTTTTGAACATTGTCAGTGGAACACGATGATCGCCAAAGAAATGAGTGGGTACAGAATCTTCCTGGCTATCTATGGTCCCTATTTCACCAGCACAATTTCCTCTGGGTGTGTATTCATTGGTTAAATTTGTACTAGAGCCTGCAGTGTTCTGGTCTTTGGTCAAATAATAATGTACAAGTGTTAACCGCTTCTTTGGGGATGATGGGAAGCCTAGCAACGCAAAGGACTTCCAAACGCAAGGACTTGAGCTCTACTCAGGGTAGCTGAAGGTGTTCCTCTCTTGCAGAAATGTGGGAAGAAATGTTTGGGATTATTCTGGGGTCTTGTTAGCTTAAATATCTACAAAATGATGGGGGAAAGGGCACCCGTTCAAAGAGAGGCTGTGCACTTATGCCTCAGAATCATCTTTATGTTGAGTGGTGAGGAGGCAGTTGGGTTGACAACATAAACCGTGATTTAAGGGAGTTAGAAATAATAGCAAAGAGCAGCAAAAGGACTTCTCCAAAGTAAGGGCGAAGAGAGTGGAATGGACATTCAAATGCCCAAAGTGGTTCAAGATGAGGTACATATTTAGCGCATCATTATTACCAGAAGCTATGGTTGCTCTTAGATCAAGGGTAAGCAAACTATGGTTCCCAATTCCTTTTTCCTGGGTCCCCCCCCCCCCCCGCCCCCAGGCCCATCTTCTGATTGTGAGTGTTGAAAATTGATGGCAGACTGTCCTGCTATATTTGATGGGGGAAGCACGCAAAAACTGTAACATGTGCCTTCAATCATTGTAACTATTGAGGTGGCTGTCTAGAATTTCACAGGATAGAAGGGCTATATAAATGTGACAAATAAATAAATAAATAAATAAATAAATAAATAAATAAATAAATAAATAAATAAAACTTTAGAAGGAAAGAAACTCCAAATCGTTGAAAGGAAAAAAACCCAACCCTCTCTCTTTGCATCGTTGCTCATTCCCTCCCCAAAAATATAAGCTCTGCAAAAATAAAATAAAATAAAAATTACCTGCAAATTACAAGAACATTTTTGCAGGTTCCTGGATCTCTTTGACTGAGAGGAAGTAGGAGGGGAGGGGAGGATGAAGGATGGAGAAATTGTAACACCAGGCCAGATGAAGAGCCAGAAGACATTGAAAAAAGTTGAGCAGGAGGACTGACCTCACATAAAAGCAAAGTCAGAGATCTTTAACTGGGTTTATGAGCTATGCTGTTATTAAGTTAAATCCATTGGAATTTTGAATAGCTAAGTAAATGTTATGGCTCTGCCTTTAAAATTAATGGGAAAAGACTCCTGATGTTACAGCACAAATTTCAGTAGCAATTATCCTGATTTTTCAGCCATCAGAAACTGGAGGGAGAAGGTCTAGCAAGCTACACAGATGGTGCCAAACTCAATTTCTTGGCCAAGCGAGATGGTACATAGGACCAGTCATTACATCTCACGGTAGACTTGGTGGTTTCATGAAAAGCAGCCATTAGAGATGGAGGATTTGCTCCCAAAGATGGTGGGTGGAAAAAGGATGGATCTTAAACCTTCCTTATGGGGGTCCAATCCACGCCTCTTCCCTCCCAAGCATCTTTTCCATATTTGGGGGGACAATTTAAAATTTTGTAAGGCAACTACCCCAAACTAGCAGTCTTGAGATGTGTTAGAACTTTGACTTCCAGAATTTCCACTACGTAGCCGACAAGCCCTGAGTGCAGAAGTCTGCGATCTATTCATCATATCTGCTTCGTCTATTTTCAACATCAGCAATTTATTTTTTAAAAAAGAAACCCTCTGCCTTGGAAATGGCATACCCTTCATGTGCTATTCGTGGCCTTTAGATATTTTCCATACAATTTTGCCTACGGCAGGCATTTTTCCCTGATACAATCCTTCTGGTGGGCACATTTTCCTCTCACCTTCACATTTGGGAAGGCATGTTTGTTGCGAAAAACTGCACCACAAACCCTGGAAAAACGACCAAAAGGAAAACTGAAGGAAAATCAGGTTGTTCCCACAGACGAGGAAAAGTGTCTGCCTGTGCAAGTTGTAAAAATAAAAAATGAGGAGATTAAAACACCCTTCGAACAACTAGCTTGAACCGTTCCAATCTTAACTCAAATGTTTGACTTCCCTTTTCATGTCCTGAGGTTGTCCTTAAACTAGCTTGCAAAAGGTACTTCTGGATGGTTAAACAGACCACGTGGCAATAGAAAGCCTTGGGTTTCAACATTCTGCAAATGTTAAACTCCTTCCTGAGTTTGGGCTGATTTAAAACATGATAAGTCCACCTGCAAGGAATGAAAACGTGTGTTTTGCCATAACACAACAGCCCAGGAGGTGGAATAGTTTGTTTACCTCCATTAGTTCTGCAAAACCTCTCCCATTCTTAGAAATCGTAGGATTTCCCTCTCTATTCTTATCCATCCATTGTCAACAAAATCTCTCATGGCAAGGATTGGTTTCCAACAGCACACAAAGCTTTTCTAAGGCCCCATTTGAAAACCAGTGTCAGGGAGCGGAAATCTTTCTATTCAGACCTTTTCAGATCTTTTCCTAAGCTTTCCTGCAGGTAATTGCTCTGAATGATTTTTTTTTTTTTAAGGCAACACAATCAATGGAATCAGAGAGATTGCATAGTATTTATCTGCCTTCTGAAGAGGACAATGTATTTTCAGTGGCAGAGTCAACTCCATCTTGGCTATTCAACCAGATTAATTTTCTTGGGGTGTTGAAGGCCATAATAAACAGAGGTGATAGACTCAAAGCCCTGACTGGAGATTAAAGCTTGGTTCCTAGCAGTGACGCGGCATCTGTTTCAAGTTTCACAGAATGATGGAATTGAAAGAGGCCATGGAAGCCATCGTGTTCAACCCTCTGTTCAGTGCAGGAAGCCAAATTAAAGCAGCCCCTCCCCCAAGAGATCTCTATCCAGCCTGGATGAAGAGATATCGACTGAATGGGAGTCCACCGTCAGCTTCAATCATTGGTTCTGTTCCCTGAAGACATGGTGGAGGGGGGGGGGGGAGGCATTATCAAAATTAGACAACTGCTTCCTGAGTCGATAAGGGCGATGAGACCAGTCCAGAAGTGCTAGGCTGGGCTGACAGGACTCACATATTCAGAGGTGCCTTTCTGTACTTGGGGTCCTCCTGCTTGATCCACCTCCTGCTTAATCCCTGGTGCTTCTGGGTTCACATTGCCAGGCATTTGGGGCAGAGCTGTGCTGATCCTCCTTTGCCCTTCTAAAGGCGCTCCCACCATATACTCCTGAAGGCTGAACTCAGTAGCATCCCATCCTTTGGGAAGAGCCTGAGAGTGGATATGGTTGGTTTCTGCTCATAGTGTGAAAGATCACCTCCTTCCTCCACTTATCACATACAACAAAATTCGCAACCACTTTATACAAATCAGAACGAACCAACTGGATCAAGCCCTTAGATCCATGATCTGGAAACCACACTGCATTTGATTTTTTGGCAGTCAAATCACACTGTTGCTTCTTATTCACCTCAAGATCAACTACAGAACCAAGATCTCTTTCACACAGTTCTCCCTCCTAGAACTATACAATATATTTCTGAGTTGGCAAAATGTGTTGTATTCAGTTCCTCAGCCCTATTCTGAAATTCCCTGCCCTTCTTTTTCCCACAATGGATTATCTAAGAGGGAGATGGGGGAGAAATCCATTAAAGCTCACCTTCTCTCCATCTTCATCTATAAGACCAAGCCAAACTTTGCTCTCTACAAAAAAGACTTCTGCCCTTTGAACTCATTCTCAGGGTGTTTTAGAATTTTTTCAGATCTCATTTGACAATCTTGACTGCTGAACAGTGATGGGGGTCCTGATCTTTCTTCTCCTACACGTATTTCCATCACATGAAGCTTTCCGGCCACCTACGTTGCAGGTGTTTCCTCTTCTGAACTGAAATGTGGGCAACCAGAGGGGCTGTAGACCACTGGAGAGATGTTGGTATAACACAAGGCAAGATTTTCACAGACACATACCTCCCTCACTAAGGCACATGTAAGAACTCAATACTCCACGTATAAAGCTTGCCAACATTTTCGCTTCTTTGAAAAACATTTCAAAAGCAATCTGTTTCCCAGCCAAACTGCGGGAGAATGGTTGGGGGGAAAAAAGATCCGCTGAAGTTATTTTTGGCATAATGCTACGAGTCAGCCTTTTCTGCTGCCTTCCCCAGAAATGAATGTATTAAATGAGCAAATGACAGAGCCCGTTTGAAGGTTCAGACAACATGACAAATTTTGGTTTGATGGAACCAAGAAACGTCCTCTTAAATCTGCTGGAGAGTATTGGTGGGGGGGGTTGCTAAGCCATACCTATGGGTGGGAATGAGAATCACTCTGTAAATCAACACTTTTTGAATGACCCCTGTTGCATAATTGTCGCAGCACAGCAAGTATGTTTTCAGAACAGAATGTTTGCTTCTCTATTTCCTTTCCAGCTGTTTGCAAAAACAGAAAACCAACTGCACTGGGAGGAGAAATCGGTCAAGCCGTCAAGGTACCCCAACCACAATGGAACATTTGTGCCAATGAAATCAACAATGTTTATATTGGCGGCCATGATCAAAAGCGACACACAGCATATAAGCAGATTGTCACAGGCCACCTCCCTTTGCCAGAAAGAGGTGATGTTCCAAAGAGAGACAAAGATGAACAGTAAACCTAGTCAGCTTGGCAATGTGAAGTCCTCTGCATTATTATTATTTTTTTAGTGCCTTCAAGTCAGTGTTGACTCCTGGCGACTGCCTGGACAAGTCCTTGCGGTTTCTTGGCAAGAGTTCAGAAGTCGTTTGCCATTGTCTCCTTCCTAGGGTTGAAAGTGACTGGCCCAAGGTCACCCAGTTGGCTTCATGCCTAAACGGGACTAGAACTCACAGTCTCCCAGTTTTTAGCCTGATGCCAGAAAGATGTGATGTTCCAAAGATGAACAGCAAACTAGTCAACTTGGCAATGTGAAGTCCTCTGCATGCATGTACAACAAACTCTGTTGCAGCAGTGAAGGGGGAAGATCAAGGGAGTTTTTGCCCACTTTCAGCTGGTCTGTCATCTGTGGTCCTAAATACCTCAATACCTCAAGGTGGTGCAATGTATTTTACATGGTTACAGACAGCTGGAGTTGGGGAAAGGAGAAGATAAATGCATTCTTCAGGGTCCAATAACAGGATGCTGAGTCTCTATTTGGGGACAGGGAGAAAAACATTCAGGGTTGCTTGAACTCAGGACTGCAAACTCCAACCAGCCCTAGCATTGCCTCAAAACATAGCTTGTATCTTAAATGTCACTTTCCTTCCATGTTTGATGTCTGAGTTGCCACTCGTACTGATTCATTTAATGTGGAATGACAGAAATACATGTCCCAGGGTATAAACAACTCAGTCCAGAACACCACAAGAGGTCTATCTTGCCAAGAGCACAGGAACAGAACATTGAAAAATACTGTTTGTCACCCAAACACCAGATCTGGAAACAACTAACTATCTGTTTATATGGCTTTATAAAAAGACTGAAAGCTAAATTAGGTTTTGGAACTGGGCTAATTTTTCTCCTTCTCCTTCTCCTTCTCCTTCTCCTTCTCCTTCTCCTTCTCCTTCTCCTTCTCCTTCTCCTTCTCCTTCTCCTTCTCCTTCTCCTTCTCCTTCTTCTCCTCGCAGCTTATAAAAATGTATGCCATGATATTCTTTAAGGATTTGTATTCTAGGCCCACTACCAAGGCCCTCAATATTCTCAGGGAACACATCCAGAGCTAAAATATAGCTGAAACACAATCAGCATATAACCCAGGGCCCACAAAACATTACAGCTTTGATATTTGGCACTAGACAAAAGAACCAACCAAGAAAAAAATGTTCGCGCTGTAATTTCATCAATCCACCAAGCACCACATCCAGGTTAGAGAAGCCATCACCACTCTTAAAGTGTCTTTGGATGATCTCCCACTCACAGCAGTAGACATTCCTTTGCTCAATGACCCATCAGCCTGTTTTCTTTCCTAGCAGCGGGCTTAACTGACAGCATAAGTTACACCTAGTAATCTACCCACAGTCTTCTCGATGACATAATGAAGGCTCCTCAGGAGCACAGAAGGAAGATCAAAATAGTTCTCAACTTTGCCATCTTAAGCCTGTAGTGGAGTCACCTGGCCAAAAGAACATTAACCACAGGTTACTAATAGTCTGCTCATGTTGGTTTAGGTGTTGCAACTGGTCCTGTGTCTGACTCTCTCCTCAAGTTGAGTTATGCCGAGACTGCATTCACACAGTATGCTCAGCTTGGTTACTAAATTAACTCATGTCCTGGTTTACACAAAACCTTGGGCCATAAACAAAACAGCCAGGTCCATACAACATACTAAGCTGCAACAGCCTAATCCAAATTTAACTCTAGCCCAGCTGAACATGCAAATTTATCTGCTAGGCCTTTACCTGATCTAGTCAAGGGTGTTGTGGGAACACAGCCTATGCTTCATGAAAACAACCAGTTGGTTATCCCCAAAGTATTAACAATTGCAACGGAGGAGAAGAAAATACCCAGGACTCATGAGAGTTAACTTTAATTCACCGGTGCAAATCCATTTTTTGGAATGACCTTAATAAGGCATTGGAGAAAATGAATACATTCAGTCACAAAGGGCAAACCTTCTTTTAGGGCATGTCAACCTTAACATTTGCTCAGCTGGAGAAGATTCTCCTGCCGTGATGTTATGTGAGTTTCCCTGACTCACCTAATCTTTTCTAAAGAGAGGGGAAGGGGGAAAAACGGTCTACAAGATTGGAAAACAGGAAGAACGTTGTGTTGATTGGCCATTGGCTAGACAAGTCCTGAAGATATGTACAACCTCCTACATAAGAAGTTACTCAGCCTGCAAATAAGCTGTCAGGAGAACAATTACAATCTGCATCAGACAGGGAAGGTAAGATAATAAAACATATTATCCCAGCAATAATATATTTTATTGGGATAACTGTGGTGTGAAAATGCTGAGGGGCACAACTCTTTACACCAATGGTTTGGAGGTAAATCTTTCCCCTAGATTCCAGAGGGAGAGGTGATAACTTAGTGGCAAAGCACATACTTTGTATAAGCGATGCACCAGAAAATAATACCAGCGGGATTGCACTTCGGCTAACCTCAGTGATGACATGTTGCTCAGAAATACAGCCCTGAGAAATTCAACAGTCACACTGTTATTTCAGCCACTCCACTATTGCTCAGTGAGCTGAAGGAGGCTGGGACACCATACCACCAATTCAAGTTGGCTCCAGAATGACTCTACTAACAGCAAAATCAAGCAATGGACTGTAATAACCCACCTTGTTGCTTTGTGATCCTGATTGATCCAGGCTGAGTAGAACAAAAGTAGCCAAATTTGTCCAATGATCAGGTCACTGGGGGTCAGGGGTGGGGTCACTCAGAATGGGAAAGGGCAATATCAGTGAATGGGTGGACATTTGGAGAAGATATCTCAACCTCTGCTACTCGGTTGCGATTCCTGCCCTCTGGAATGATCTCCCCCAAGGGGTTCATGTAGGCTCCCACCCTTAGGTCATTCAGGAAATTGTTGAAGACATGAACATTCTCCCAGGCCTTGGGGGGCAAAGTGATTGTGGAGCCCCCTATATGTTGTGTTGGCTTTGTACTCTGCCATGCCCTTTTGTTCTACGTTTCTTTTAATAAGTTGGTTTTGGGTTGTAAGCCACCCAGAGTTCTTTGGGAGTTTGGCAGGTTCAAGTTTCATTTAACATAACTTGTAATAAAATAATAAAATCTCCAAATGAACCCCAACGCAAGGTCTTCATTGAGTTTGGCCAACACAAAACCAGCTATCCATTTTCCACCGCAACACACAATATTGCAGTTGTTGTTTCTTCGCCGTCTAAGACCCACTAAGATTTCTGGAAAGATTTTTAATGCTAAAGATTTAATGAAACAATCAACAAGATTTAATGAAACAATCGAGAAAGGCTGCCAAAGCAATTCTCCAGATCAACTTATACCAGTGTAATTAAGATTATTTTCCATGTTTCCTTCTGCCCCTGGACTCAGAATTTTTTTGTGTAATAGCCCTACTCCCTTTTCTGTGTTCTAGACATTCCATCATAGTCACCCACTTCTCATTGCGCTAGTATATATGCCATTTTCCTCTGCGGTAAGAAAATTGGATGTTTTAATGCTCTGCCTACAGCCTAAAGCCTTACCTTTGCATTAAAATGAAGAAGCAAAAATGGAGAACCGTTGGTAGGCAGATATCTCCAACAAGAGAGGGTCCAGTGTGAACCACCCAGAGCTTTGCTGCTCAATCATTCTGAATCTGTGAAATGGATAGGTGTCCACAATGAAGGACAGTTTTTTATTATATGTCTAAGCCACATTATATTTAATCAGGATTGACAGGAGGTAGCCACAGGATGGTGGCCCCCAAATTGCAGCCATATTTAGTTGCGCCACAGTGCTTTCTCCTCTTTAAAGGTTCCTCAGCAGCTTGTACATATAATCAATTAAATAATCATCGCATCTCTTGACTGGCTGGGGGGGCCATTCATCCATGCCAACTATCATTAATAAATTAACTCTAATTATTTCCAACGGACACCCGCCTCTCCAGGCCAAATCTTGTGCAGCCTCGTTTGTTGGAGTAACTCCAATTGATTTTTTCGAGAGTCAGATCTTGTTATCCAACTTGATGGAATTAGGCACTGCCTGTTTGTTAATTAGTAACACAGAACCCCACACCCATTCAGACATACATACCTTGGCAAACACCCTGAAAATTGCCATATTTCTCTTAATATCCCCTACTGCTCCAAATCGTAAGTGGTGGTGAGCAAACAAATACTTCCTTAGTGAGTGTAAGAGATTATTTTTCCACACTCTAACAGGTATTTATTAGCCATTCAGGTCTGATTTTTCCTGGAGTTTTTTTTTCTTTTTTTCGTTGTACGTCTGTGTGTGTTGTTTGGTTGAGGAGAGGGGGTTACTTTTTCTCCAACTTTAGCAACTTTGCTCGAAGTGACGGATGATTTATTCTCGCAGCTCGTGGCTGCAGGAATTGCTCATTAACTATTATTGATAGTATATACTTTCCAATTCAACACCACCAGCTTTTCCCTACAGTTATTTTTTAAAGAAGTTTTCCGCTTTTCCCTTCTTTGAATCAACTCCAGTCAGAGTTTATTCCTCCAGCGTAATGGCAGCACCAGCTGAGATGGTTTAAATATCGCTGATTATTTCCATGATTATTGAAATTGCATCCATGCTATTTCCTGATGGTCAGAGGGAGAAAGGCAAAGGCGTTGAACAGGGACCAAGTTTCTAGCCTTCCGTTTGGATAAGCTTTGGCATCTGCAGAAATGTCCTGCTTTTCTCCAAATCACAAAAGGAGCATCGTGCTGTTATGCTGTGAGCTTTGCTCCTCCACAACACCCAGGGTTTGTATCACAATAGCACAAAGCTACTTTTATCCTTCCACCCCCCTGATCCCTGCCTTGTGGAGACCCCGATGCATAAGGTAGAAACAGGCAACACTCAACAGCTCGTGTCTGTGGACCCCTTGGGGTTCGGTGAATTTGGATGGGGAAAAAAAATTACTTTATTTTCATTAACCTTTAACTGAAATTGAGCTTTCCATTCAATAATAGAGGTAGGCAGCTAAGTAATTGATGGCCCCTAGACTCCAAAATGTTTGTTAACTTCAACCTAGCTTGCTAGCTAACATATTTATACCCTTAAAAAAGGGCATTGTCTTGTTATTGATTTAATGGATTAATAAAGCACAGATATTGCTATATTCCATATTTTTTAAATCTTTTGATTACTGTATTTGAGCATAAATGGTTTTCCTTTGTAATACGGTCTATAGCTGGGTGTTCGGTTTGATGCATTTAAATGCATTATTCTGAGAAGGGGTCTCTGTGTTTCAGCAGGCTCTGAAAGGGGTTAATGGTGCCAGAAAGCTATGGGGTTGGGAAGGGATGGAAATTTCCAGTAAATGAATATGGAATCTGCTACAGCCACGTGGCTGTGGGGTCACGTGACCCCTTAGGCATGATTGGCACTTAAAGTTTTATTGTGGGGTTTTTAAAGCCAACACTCCAGTTTGACCTAGCCAGATGTTATTCCAACAGGTTTCAACTCCCTACTGCAGTGTTTTTCAACCTTGGCAACTTTAAGATGGGTGGACTTCAACTCCCAGAATTCCCCAGCCAGCCATTCTAGGAGCTGAAGTCCACCCATCTTAAAGTTGCCAAGGTTGAAAAACACTGCTCTAGACAGATGTGCAGGATTGTCCCTTTCAACATCAGGACCAAGGTTTCATTGCTGTAACACAGTGTTTCTCAACCTTGGCAACTTTAAGGTAGGTGGACTTCAACCCCCAGAATTCCCCAGCTAGCATGGGGAATTTGTCGGCTGCCCAGTGACATCAAACCCTACAGGTGGAACTCTTGCCATCTGAGTCTCCTAATATTTGTGCAAAAGACTGCCCAAGAACTATGGGAGAACCCAAGAATATGAGATGGTTCTTCTACAGATGGTTTTTCTTCAGAAAGACTTGCTTTAGTGGCTATTTATCACAACCCACTGGAAGCGTTTGGCCAAAATAGATTTTACTAGGCAAAGCTGTTTTGACTGGCCTCTCCCTGACTAAAAGGAGAGACAAAATGCTTTTTGTAGCAGATCTAGAGCAAGGTATACGCATGAACTTCAAAGCATGAAATACTGCTCCTGGCTTTCTCCCAAAGATGGCTGACACTTGGCTGTGGGATATTCCTCTATTTTCAGTGGGTAATTCACTCTGTCCAAGTCACATCAGTCATAATTTAATATTAGCTCATAGATCTGAGCCCTATTTTAATGTCAGAGGACTGATGGCTGCAAGGAACAATAATGTTATGATCACCAGGGACTGTGCTGTAATTCACAGCTATTTTGGTGGAGCAGCCTTAGGGAACTTCAAGGGCTTCAGATGGGATGTCAGGCAGCTACAAGTGGACGATGTGACTGCAGGTTACCAACTCCTACCTTAATTGGATTTGTGGACAAAGGAGGGGGCAATTTGAATTTTGGGCCAGCTCTGATTCTACACCAGTGTTTTTCAAACTTGGCAACTTTAAGATGGATTGGGCTTCAACTCCCAGAATTCCCCAGTCAGCAATTCTGGGAGTTGAAATCCACCCGTCTTAAAGTTGCCAAGTTTGAAAAACACTGCTCTAGACAGATGTGCAGAATTGTCCCTTTCAACTTCAGGACCATGACTTAGTTGCTGTAAAACAGTGTTTCTCAACCTTGGCAACTTTAAGGTAGGTGGACTTCAACTCCTAAAATTCCCCAGCCAGCATGGGTCCACGTATCTTAAAGTTGCCAAGGTGGAGAAACACTGCTCTACTGGGAATTGAACTCCCAGATTTTCACACTTTTAGATGACTATATACAGCACATTAGCTTCAGGAACATTTCAGGTCCTGCCAGTCAATGGCTGCAGGAAGGGATACATAGAAGCTGTCCAAATGGTATCTACTGGGGAATTCTGAGAGTTGAAGTCCACACATCTTAAAGTTGCCAAGTTTGAAAAACACTGCTCTCCACAGAGGAGAAACTTAAGGACTTCTCTCTCAACCTCCAGAACAGATCCCTGCCATTTCCCACCCAGTGCCAGATCTTCTATAATAATATTTGTTTTCCAACTATGGAAATGCTGCAGGACGCATCTGTGCTGCTGACCTATAGAAGCAAAAAGCTATAGTCATTTGCCAGAAGAATGCTGATTATATTCTCTGCTGTCTCGTTCCCTCTGACCCTCCCCACTTCCAGATACAGGACTAACTTGTCATTTTTGTTGCAGCAACATGGTTCATTTTTGGAATGACACAGAAGATTTGACTGGTCTTGCATTGAAAATCTGCTCCTGTCAACAAAGCTGTCAGGAATTCTAATCTATAGGGAACTGAGGGGGATGTGTGTGGTTGTGTGTGTATTTAACTTGTGGTTTTCCCTATATATTACAGCTGTTCTTTAGAAAGAGATGTGAATTTGTACAGGGCTGTCTGAAGTCCATGTCTAAAAAAAGATACCAACACCAATGATTGTGCTTGCATTTCTTTTTACCGCTACTATAATATTTTCAGTACAAACTATGGAAGATTTTGTAGGGCACCCAGGGGAAACTCACAGTGTGGTGTCTCAAAGTCAGCCTTTGCTGTGCTTCCTGGGATCCATCCATCTGGTCCATCAAGGATGCAACCAGAATGAGTCTGTTTCTGGGAAGCACAGACAGGCTCTATTGAGAAGGACATCCTTTAGGACAGTGTTGTCCAAACTTGGCCATTTAAGATGAGAGGACTTCAACTCCCAGAATTTCCCAGCCAGCCATGTTGGCTGGGGAATTCTGGGAGTTAAAGTCCACTCATCTTAAAGTGGACAAGTTTGGACAACACTGCTTTAAGATGAAGTTTCCATCTGAGCAGTACAGAGCTATACCGTTAAGCAAGGCAAAGGGCAGAATTCTATGTGACGTCTGGTCAACACTCTGGTCCTTAAGTTAAAGTGCTGTTCACAAGTACATCAAAGGATGCTGACTTTTCTCAGTGCTGGAGGACTTAATCATGGCGCTCAGGAGATAATTTTGAGGCAGTCATTCTCTTCGAGTCCAACCCATCTCATAAGTATGTAGAGGGGATGCAGTCTCTCCTGTAAGCTGCCTTAAGATCTCAGAGGAATGATGGGAAATAAATGCAACAATAACAACAATAGAATAAGTGAACTCTGTGGTGTCTCAGCAGGTGGGGACATCTAGCTGCCTTTGGGCTCAGAAGCTAAATAAGGATAGACCTAGAAAGTACTTGAAGAAATTCAGGGGGTAGCAAGGTTGTAAACTAAACTGGGAAGTCAACAACAAGTCCCAGAAGAAAATAATGGCAAACAATGTCTATATTGCTGCAAACAAAATGGCACGTGCGTGTCCTTGAAGACAGCAACTGAGCATGACTCAACCTGAAGACGACTTTAACTTTTATAGACTCTATACGTGTAATGAAGTCTTTCGTTCTTGACCTTGTAATTATTTCCTCAATAAATGCTACCAGTCTAAAAAAGTGGAATTCACGACCCCTAACTCGCACACACTCCTGGGCTCCTCCACAATGCCCCCTTGTTCTCGTGTGATCCTTCTAAGGCTCAGAACATTTGTATAGGTGAGATGCCAAAATGTTTCTGTGGCTTAGAACTCAGCAGTCATGCATTTCCACCGGCTAAACCATATTCCAACTGTTTGTTAGGTGTGTTGACACACTGTCTCCACCAATAGCAGTGAAATGGAACTCAAAAGTTGAAGAGCCATTGGGAATTTCTTCTCCTCCCTGAAAGAGCTGTAGGAAAATCTTGCCCCATTCCCAGTATGTCTTTGATGGCTGTCCATTCACAGTTTTTACAACAGAAAGTTCCCCTCTTGGCCACCCAGATTACAGATTGTTTAGGAGTTGGGCAGCCTACAAAATAAAAATATGATAACAATCCTTTGTCCTCCCTTTCTCATTCTCCACAAGTTGACAGCAACCGCAATCTGGAGGAGAACCCAAAAAAGGATAGAGCTTCTTCCCTAGTCTTTATTTTTCTCCAGGAGCACCTCAGAGAGTTGGAAGGTTGGCTTCCCAGTTAGTCTAGCTTTGTGTATCACCTTTCAGATGTGGTATGTTCAGAAAGTGTCAGGATCTACGCAAGCTAGAAATCATAATTTCATTTAATTTAGACTAGCAATGCATACTTGACAGTTAAATGTTTAAAGTGTTAATTGGAGGCCCGCTTGCTTGTTCCTGCCATCGAAGTTAGGAGAAGGGGGGAGGAAGATGCCAAGCCAGGTGCTGCTGTTATCTCTGCAGAGGCACCAACAAGGTCAAGCAACCGTGAGACCAGGAGAAAGGTGCGAAGAATTTCAAGTGGGAAAAGAAAGTAGAAGCGGGGGGGAGGAAGGGCTTAAAAGGGAAGGTTTTGCTTGGCAATGCTTAGACTCAACAACCTATAGATGCTGTACGTTTCTCTTAATAAAGAAATCTTTAATGGAACTAATTAGACTCCAGAAGATTTACTGAACTTTGGGAATGAGTGAAGCAGCCTTCAAAGAAGAATGCAAAATTAAGTCAGGCGGTCATTTTGATCCCTTTGGGGGCAGTGTGCATTTGTAACAGAAGCTCACCGCAGCTCCTCACAACAGCAACTAAGTTGTGGCTACCAGTGTCCTCTCCCAGAATGCTCTTCCTTCCCCAAAAGTGAGGGGACATTTTGGCCCCACTCTTTTCCTTTTCTTGTTCCACTCCACACTAAACTGTTTGGTCGAATCAGCCTACTCCATGTTCCATAACTGCATAGATGAGCTACTGATTTTGAAATGCGCTCTTCTTATTTCAAGAGGAGTCATTCAATATCCATCTCTTCCTCACTTCAGTTCAGCACTCCGCAATGGGAAACAAATATTTAGCTATCTCTCTGACACAGTTTTTGTCACTGCAACAGTGTCTGGACCCCATGGAAACTCACAGGCACGGAGCAATTGCAAAGAGCAGCGCTGCTGGCAGGAAAGAGGTGCCATCACCATGGAAACTCAGCAACCACCCTCAGCCTCTCTTGCGATGGGTCATATTTTCAATGCAAAATTGTTCCTGTAGATTTTTATCAAAACACATGGACACACAAGCCCAACTTCGGGGGTTTTGCTTCTCTTCTTTCTTTCTTTCTTTCTTTCTTTCTTTCTTTCTTTCTTTCTTTCTTTCTTTCTTTCTTCCTCCCTTCCTCCCTTCCTCCCTTCCTCCCTTCCTCCCTTCCTCCCTTCCTGCTTTCCATTCTGGGACTCAGGACTGAAAAGGCTACTCTGGAACTGCGATTTTTCTTCTTCTTCATCATCTTAATATACCATCAGAAATGGCAACTCCTGCAGGAAAAGGCATTCCTTATATGTTAGAAGCACTCCCAATGAAGTATCATCCAAAACATGCATATGAGAAATGGAGAAGCCATTTCAAAACCTCTGTCTTCAGATTATTTTCCATTACTGAGTTTGCTTGATGAGCTGAAGGAACATCGCTACTTGGCAGCTTTCTACTGATCAGTGTGTTCTGCATTTTGGAGCAGAATTTCATAGTTCTCTTGACAACTCTCTGCTTCAATCCGGGATCTTCAACTGCCAGAATTCCCAGCCAGGCTAGCTGGAGATATTTCCTGTACAGCCATAGAAAGCTTCAAAAATGCATGTCCAAAGGGGTCTTGATTTCAACAACCAGATATATAAATAACCAAGGAAGGAAGGAAGGAAGACAACTGATATAGTATTAAAGTCAACGTAAGCAACTGTACTCACTTTTAACAGATCCCTTCAAGTTTATCAGCTTCACTGTCCTTTCATCTACCCCTCACTGTCCAAACAATCTTTTTGGGTGATTAAATCCCAAGATTTAAGTCTCAGAGGTGTTTGCTTCTTTTTAAATGAAGTCAAAAGATTGTACCCTTACCATTTCAAACACTTTGCCAATAATGTTAATGGTTGCTATAGCAAAAAATGCAAGGAAGAGATCCAGGTAAAGAGACCTGTACTTTATTTAATGAAAAAAATTTTTTTTCAGGTTTTGTCTCGGTTGAAGAAGAAATTTGTTGGTTCTTATCTTAAAGCTGGAGCTTATTGGAGGATGAACTGATGTCATCTCCAAGGTTGAAAATTACAAGGTGGAAGCCAGACAGGATAAAAGATCGGGGTGCTGAAGGATGCAGTATTTATTCCAGGAGTGAAATAAAATGTTGGTGTCCTTGGGGCTTAAAAGGAAAATATTTGGAACCAAGATAAGATCACTGAACTTCACTTCAGATGCATCCACCTAAAATTAACCCAGGATTCAATTCATCACATCGATTTGCAGAGTTGAATATTTGGATCAGCCCACCTTGCCTAGCTGAACTGGTTCTGTACAGGAACATACAACTTACCCAATATTTATTAGCTCAATTTATATTCTACCTTTTTTCAAGGTGGCATAGCTAGAACTCACCCTTCATTTGATCCCCACAATTCTGGGAGACAAGAAGCTTGTTGGCTGTGAAACCTTTGAACTAGGTCTCATGTGAAGTTTCCAGCTGAATGCTTTTAATGAAATCAGGGACAGGTTCCTCTTTTCCCCACTCTAGCAGGATTACTGACCTTTGTCCTAGCTGTGTGGCCAAGAACAGTCTCTGCTAATGGTAAGTGCCTAATGTCAGTCAGTTTGGGCACATCTGGGACAAGCAAAGCCCAGTTTTACCCTAGGCATGACCTTGCAAGCCAACATATTGTGGCCCGCCTCCCACCAACTCATACAGTGTACTAAGGAGATGAGATCCTCACAGAGAGGTGGGAAGGTGTATGAATTGTACGTGACGGAAGCAAGAACAGTTTGCAAGGATGAAAAGGCATGGGGATTTCTACATAAGCATCCATAAGAAGACCCAATGACATCATCCAGACAAGACGAGCATCATTATGTCATGGAGCATATAACATAATTATGGACTTGCATCATGACATCTGACACAAATATGGACACTGCATCATTGGTGTGATGATGTCACGATTCCTATGGCCACCTTTCTCTCTGAGATTGCCTGTGGATTTATAAGGAATGGTACTGGCCTGAACTAGACTTAGTTAAAATTTCCTATTCTCTTAGTTAAGATTTCCTATTCTCTTATCCCTTGCCTTTAACTTCTTTTTGCTTACTCTTTTTCTGTGCTTTGCATAATGCCGAAAGAGATTAGCGCAATGGGTATGTATTATGTATTGTCTCCAGACATGCGTTTAATCATTTTCCTCTTTTGGACATGTCTGAGGGCTACATTCCATCTTAGTGCTTCAAGTTATCCTCCTCTGTTATAAACAAAGTGGGTAAACATGAATGAGAAATATTACATTACTACACCTTAGTTGAGTCTACCAAACATGGTCTAAAATAATGCAGCATTGTCAAAGTTGCAATTCACACTTTCTACTGCTGACCGACACTTGCAGAAAAAGCTGTGTGAGGCTCCTTTCCATACTCCTCTGAACAAGTGAAAGTTCAAACTAGAGAAAGAAATGCTCACCAGAGTTTCCCATCTCGTCCCTTTAGTCCCAAACCTTCTCGTGCTAGGCCAAAAAAAGGGAGAAATCATTTTTCCTCAAGTGTGCTCAAAAACAAGGAGAATTCTACTTGGGATTGCAGGTCCAGCTTTATCAGAGATGGCAACCATGAGAGAATGTGAATAGAAATGCTATTCGGGTCTTGAAAGGATTGGAATTGCAGAAGTGGACCCTTAGGGAGCAGCCAGCTTGTGATATCATGACATGATTTCTGCTTTGAACTATACACCTTCACAGACCAGGTTAAGAAGGCTACCATAATGGAGACTACATTATGTCATCTCAAGGTTGCATGGTTGGGTTCTTGATGTTCTCTGACTTTGCTTCCATACCCCAATCAAAGGCTGATAGGACCAGTTATCATATATAACAGCTAGCAAACTCCACTCTCCCATGCGCTGATAATGATACCTCACTTGATAATGAAATGTCTGTGGGAAGAGAAGCAAGCTTAGAGGACACAAGAACCCAACACGAAGAGGACTCACACGATCACTGTACACATATTGACCTACAGTAGAAAGCACAAACGAAAAACACCTACAAAGCGTGACAAGGCTAATGTCCAGATCAAAATGCATGGCTTTCTGGCTGGGTTGAGCCCTGTTACTTTTCCTTTTCAGACTTAAGCACAGATCTATGCCATCAGAATATGAACAGATCTCAGCTGAACCAGGAAGAAAGCCTTCAGCCATGGCCAAAAAAATCAGAAAGATTTTTCCAAGACTGATGGTTATATCAAGTCAGCTCCACCGTAACACTGAATGGGAACTCTGTAACTGGAGTATTTAACTGATGTGGCTCACATCTCTCAAGGAGAGATGGGATTATATTTCTTACATCTTCTGAAAGGTGATTTCATGCTTCAGGAAGTAAAGTAAGTTTAGGCCTTGACAATCTAAATGCAGATGGCTCACATCGTGATTGACAGCAGCAGTCCTGCAAGAGGAACGGCATTCCGGCTCTAAGTTGATCAGGAAGCCATGCGAATTAGCAGCTGTTCTGGAATTACAAAGTCAACATTTTGACAGCTCCGTCTTCCTTCTCAGCTCCCTTCAGAGGCTGAGGGTAGAATTGTACAAGCAACCAGCATGACGTCAGATCATCTTCCTCCCAATTATCTCTTCTAATAGAAAGCAGGAAGACAAGTCAACAACCCAAAGCAGATCTACTCATCGTGTGAACAATATTTTAAAAAACTGGCAATGGGGTGGAGAATGAAGAAGAAAATAATTGATGAGTATGAGAGAATGAAGAAGAGCTGTTAATTTCTTCATGCTGGTAAAACCCAAGGAGATGGTTCCTAATGAAAACGTCCCACCATGAAATAAGAGTGACCTTTTTCATCATAATGATCGCTGAAGATGTTTAATCAGCCTTTTGATGGCACTGAGAAATGAATGCATTTTGCAGAAACTGGTCAATTAAATGATAATTGCCATTTCATGCAAACTTCATGTTTTCCCTTTTCATTTATATTTTTATTTTTTATATTATGCATACTTTTAAAGTTGTACACTGCCTGAGGGGTTTTTGGGGGAGGGGGAGGGGGCAACCTCAAAAGAGAAGGGAGGGAGGGAGGGAGGGAGGAAGGAAGGAAGGAAGGAAGGAAGGAAGGAAGGAAGGAAGGAAGGAAGGAAGGAAGGAAGGAAGGAAGGAAGGAAGGAAGGAAAGATTTCACATTCCTCTTGCCCAAGGTAGATAGTTGGAGAAAAACAGAAGCTTGTTTGAAAACCTTTTTAAAAAGTAGCACCATTTTCCAAGGGCTTCCAGCAAATAATATTGGCCTGGCAGACAAAGTTGTGAAGAGATGATCTGGACTTACCCAACCTGGTGTCCACAGAAAACATATCCTAGACCACTGGTAACAACAACAACAATCACCACTTCCACCACCATTGATTGATTGATTGATTGATTGATTGATTGATTGATTATATGCCATCAAGTTGTTGCTGACTCTTAGCAACTACATAGATAGATTTTCTCCATGATGATCTGTCCCCAACCTGGTATTTCAGATCTTCCAATGGCACACCCATCACTGTAACTGAGTCTCTCCACCTTGCTGTTGGTTGACCTCTTCTTCTCTTTCCTTCTGCCTTTCCCGGCATTAGAGCCTTCTCCAGAGTGTTAAGTCTTCACATAATGTGTCCAAAGCAGGATAGTTTGAGCCTGGTCATTTGTGCCTCAAGTGAGAACTCTGGGTTGATTTGTCCAATGATCCATTGGTTTGTTTTCTTGGCTGTCCACAGTTTTCTCAGGAATCTTCTCCAACACCAAACTTCAAAAGCACAAAACTCTTCCTATCCTAACTTGCAAAAATTAAGTTCATAAACAGATGGGATTTGTTCTCCACTTGATGTGCCTGATGATAGTGGAGAACAAATCCCATCTGGGGAATATATCCCTCTGGATTTATGGAAGAACAACCCTTCTAATTAAAATGCCTGGTAGGAAGTATTCTTGCCAAATTGTGCAAAGACCACAACTGGTCAAATTAGGAAATCTCTGAATTCTCTATCTAGCATGGATCAGTCTGAGAATTCTGGAAATTGATATGCAGACATTTGAAAACCAGCAAGCCTGGGGAAGTCTGGAGTAGGACTATTAAGACTAACCATATAATGGCAAACTTGACATAGCTGAAGCTTTTTAAAGCTATAAACTGAGTAGGGAACCACTTGTATCTGCTCTACACTGATCTCCCCAACTTGAACATTCCATTCCTCTGACTCATGACAATCACCTAGATGAGAAACCCCCTGCAGACATTTTGATATTGCCACACATTTTTCAGACTGTATTTTAAAAGGATGCTAAGAGCAAAATATCTCACATTGCCCTGATTAAAAAGGAGCAATCAGTTCAAATTCTTATTATTTTGCTCTCTGCATTCAAAATGAGGTATCTTCTGCAAAGTGGCTTCAAAAACAGCTGAGAACCTTCCCCAACTGGGAGACCCAGTTCAGTGCCCATAATCCCTAGCCGACACACCTACTATGCCAGTTACTGATCATGGGAGTTGAAGTTTAATGCAGGACGAAGAAGCATCAAGAAAAATAAAAATGTATACTGGGGTGACCACACACAGTGCAAAGCCTTGTCTTGAGGATGGATCACATTCCTACCATTTTTCCAATATCAGGAGGAAAGCCACCAAGCAAGGAATCATTTGAATTCCATGGAGATGTTCATTTTTGTCAAAATTGCGAACGGAGGCCTATAGGAAGCTAAGGCTGAGAAAAACTGAAATAGAGTGAAACTCTGATACAGGCATTTCTCCATGTCTCTCATCTTCAAATGATACAACCCCTGGTTTTATATGTACCAGAAATTATACCAACGGAGGTATAATGTGGTTATGAACTTAATAGATGTTTGCTAACACTACCATTTATATAAGTCATGAGGGAGATAGTTTGGCAGAAGTTCAACAGAGCACACACTGCTATTTTCTTTTCTATTCTTTTTTAAAAAGACAAGAACAATGTCCTTTAGTGCTTTGCACGATCTGATGTTTACACTTCACAGAGTGCTATTTTGAGATAGATGCAAAGGTTTCTAAAAAATCTTCAAATCATTGGCTTCATCTCCACATTCAAGTGTTTGGGGCAGAAAAAGATGGTCTCGAAGTTCTGAGATCACACCAAAGAAATGTCCACAGTACAGCGCCTAAGGCACGCATCATAATACTTCAGAGATATGACTTTTTCCACAACATCCAAGGGGTATTTGTGCCTGACACCACTAGAACCAGACTGCCTAGTTAATTGTGGTCTGAAAGTTCACAAGGAATTGTCCTAGATGACACCCCCAGGATGCTGAAACTAAGAACGTTATAAACTTTGCAAGGCTGAGAGGGCTGAGAACATCAGAACAAGGAAGCTCCAAGAATCACTGCAAGAGACAAGGTAAACCTAGAAACAAAAGACCCCATAACTACGTCCTTTTGGTGGAAAACCAGTTTTCTTCACCTCCTGGTTTGTGTCCGCAGTGTGTTCTTTCCTCTCACATCCCAGTGTGTAATTTACTTTCTAACTGTAAGCAGCACGGAAGATCAGAAGATCATTTTAAAAAAAGAAATTTAAAAGGCTTTTTCTACAGCATTAGCGGGAAGAGTCTGGCATTTATTGAGGGGAGAAAGCCTTGTCCAATTCCTCATGGCAAACCACAATTTAGACTCCGTGCTTCCCAACAGCTATTGGCTCACAGTTGTTTTCAAAGCAAAGCCCCTTCGCTCGGTTTATAAAATAACACACACGTTTTATCGCTACTGCGGTCTAATCTTTCTCAACTGAAAGGTCTCGATAGGAACAGATTCAGACGTTTTTAATCCCCCCTCCCTTGTTTGGGGGGCAGCCAACAGCTATATCGTTCATTGTAAGCCAAACACTAAGGTCAAAAGGGTGCTTAACACACTCATTCTCTTGCAAATGTCTTATGAGGTTGGTCTAATGCAGTGTTTCTCAACCTTGGCAGCTTGAAGATGTGTGGACTTCAACTTCCAGAATTCCCCAGCCAGCAAGGCCAAGGGAGTTGAAATCCACACATCTCCAAGTTGCCAAGGTTGCCAAGCTTCGCTCCAAGTTGCCAAGTTGCCAAGGTTGGTCTAATGGCTTTAGAACATCTGCTAACCACCACCTGAACTGTAGCAGGCCCTTCAACATTGAATAAATCTTCTTGTTCCACTCATTTTCATCCTCCAGCCCCATCTATGATTGAACGCAGCCACAGAAGAATGAACATAGCGTACCCACCCTCCAAAACAATCATCTGAAATTAAGGCAGCTAATTCTCTGGATGCTTCTGAGCAAACAGAGGCTCATTATGCATTCACTTTTTTTTTAAAACCAAAGCAAAACTTTGATTCTTTTTTTAAATGACTTAAATTATGGGGTTATGGGGTACAGGTGGGCTCCACAACCATATTGGAAAGCAACAGAGAGTGTCTTTTTAAAAAAAAAAATGAAGCACTAAGTTAATCAAATTTCACAGAGAGTGAATGCATAAGAGCTAGCGGCAATAGACTGAGCTGGGGTATACACTTTTTAATTTACTTTTCCACGCTCAAAAACCTTCTTCCCACTTGAGAAAACAAATTAACAAGGCTATTGCAAGAATGTAAGATTTCTGCATCAATATTTGCTCATCCTTAGAGGGGATGAAAGCAGAGGAAAGTGGGGTCAGAACTGGTACGGGAATTCTTGGATCCAAGTAGTTTACATGAAGCCCATGCTGGACGAGGTTCTTTTCCATTTTAAGTAGGTTGAGACCACTTGCATAGTCTCCAGACAGCCCTAAAGGCTCCCTAAATCTTGCTTAACCATAACTTTAAACTCACCCCCCAAAATGGGATGCAACCACATGGATAGCAATCACATTAATGACATTTGACCTCAGTTCATCCAATTCATCCAAAGCATCATCTTGGATTTTGCCCTGACCTGATATCATTCTTGGAACATGGGCCAAACCTCACATAGTTGGTACAACCAAGGAAGCAAAAACAACAGGAATTTCAGTAAGGTCTTTCTCATGCTTGTCTGGGGTCACTACAGAATCTTGAAAACTAAGAGGAAATTCCCAGGTTCAATTAATGTGCATTAATTAAGATGGAATCCCTCTGAGGCACTTTTCCCCCAAATTCTCATCATGTGGGCTGAGTTGCAATTCTGAGATACTTTCACTGACTTACCCCAATTTTCCCACAATCCCTCAGTGTGCCCACAAGGCCACCTCAGATAAAACTGGGGTGACTCTTATCTTGAAAAAGAATACCTTCTCTGATCTTAGGAAACAGCCAGATATGACTGCAGGTGATTTCCCTGTTTTCTTCTGAAAAAAAGACCACAACACTTCAAGGGCATATGCAAATGTCAAGTATGTGGTACTAGGGGAGAATTTCTAACACTGACTTTTCTTTCTCCCCATGGAATAATGGCAGATCTGTTTTATTCCACAGCAGAGCCTGAAAGAGCCACTGACCATGGAAAATCTCAAGCTTATAGGATCTGCTTAAATTCAAAGTCCACCAGCCAGACGATTGTGCAAAATGGTGGGTTGGGAAGCACAAATAAATCAACAATTGTTGCAGATAGGTAATGAACATTAAACCCAAGATTAAACTATGTAGGTTTTGAATCCAATGCCTTTGAAATGAGATGTTTACGTTAGTTTTCAAGATTGATGGACACACCCTCATGGTTTAACGGTAGACATGATCACACCATCTCCTTGGCAAGAATGAAAAAGACTTGGTGTTTTGCTCTCTTGTGAGTCTTTTCTTGACCTTAAAATGATTTGTTAATTAGTCTAGCAGGATGTTTTCCAATATAAATGATGCTTAACCTATTTCTGGTAGAGATGGGGAATCCATCCATTTCTGTTTAGCTCGGCTGCTCATTTTTTCTTACCTCAAATTCATTTCCAACCCATTTCCTCATCTACTTGCAATTTTTTTTTAAGCCCACAAGAAAATTCATACACCTGTTTGTCTGCATTTCTTCTCCACACGTCTGCTGAGTGAATCCTTTCCAATTTCCTTCTTTGGTATTTTTCCCCTTAATATATTTTTCCTTCACATTTTGAGTGGTGAACTGCATCACAAAATTCTAAAGAGTGCAGGAATGTGGATATGTCCAGTTTGTGGACATAAATATGAATCAAACAAGCAAGTATAAATATATAAACATTAAGTTCTCTGCCATCCTCTGTTTTTGCAGAAGATCAAGGGAACTTCTCAAACCCATATTTAAGGAGGGTGAATCAGTTTCTGTTTCTCTAACATCAAAATCCTATTTTTCCCTTGGTTTTTTTTCGGTCTATAACGGTGTTATTTTTTTTAAAGGCTAGCACTGTCTGTGGATCTAAAAATCCTGCTTATAGCATCCAAGTATGTGCAAAACAGGGCTTGAAAACAATAACCTGTGGTGTCTGACATTCCCAAGATAGAGTTTAGCTGACTGGAAAGTAGAGAGAGAGAGATGCCCTTATGTTTATTTGTTTTATGAGATACTCTTCACTCCACCCAGTGAGTGGATGAAAAAAAGTGGTTCATACTTGATCAATCCATCCTGTTTTTCTTTGTTCTTAGTCTACCACCTTAGTAGATGGTAACATCTGGCTTGGCTGATGTCAGAACTTAAGCACATTCCATCCTGTTTAGTACTTGGATGGGAGTCGGTCTGGGAACTTGAGGGCCAGGCTGAGATGTCAGAAATCATTTCCATAAAAGCCACCTCTATAACATTGCCAAGAAAACAGTACCGACGCAGGCATCAGGAGTCAAGCCCAATGGGAGGTGGACATCAACTTTTTATTTCTACATTGCATCTGTTATTTTCCTCTGCTTTCCTATTGTGCAAAATATACATCCACGAGAAATGTCTTCTTACTGACCAACATGTCCCCATGGTCTTCTGGATTCAAGTAAATGGCAAATACAGAAAATGAAATTCATGTTCTGCACCAAACCAAGGCAGATTATAAGGACCACATAGGGTTTGGACAGCATCCAAACCTTTATTTCCAGGTCTTCACAGGTAAGTGAAGCATGCTAGAAACATCTTACCTATAATAATCTGCAAGAACGCAGACTTTTCTTCCCTGCTTAACCTATTTCCAAGTCAATTGACAGTTTTCCCTTGTGTCATGCTTATCTATTTCATACAAACAGACGCTTCACCCTCAGTCATGATTTGTTCCACATTTGAACTCCAAGACTGAAACCTGTGTTCATGGCTAGTTGGACAGTCTGACTGTTGGAAGTTTCTAAAGTCATGTTCTGGAAAGAACAGATTTTGAAATAAAGAATGGATAATTTTGCAATGAAAGGACAGCAGAGGATAAGAGTTGCACAGTCTTTTAAAAAGCATCTCCAAGACTTTAACCACCCTGGGGAAGTAATGGCCAGAATTCTGTGACTAGAGGTAATATCCATCTTAATTTTCTTTTGGAGATTAAGTTTTTTTTTTTTCCCTAGCAATGGAAAACTGTGTTGCAAACTGATAAATGGAAACAGATTTTTTGTTCTGCTTGTCTTGTTCATTGCACATAGTGAACAAGACGAAGTGAGGTTTTTTCCCCTGGTTTTCCTCTTTTAAATGTACAAAGACATTATACCAGATGCTAAAATATCAGAAAGACTTTAAGTTTCTCCAGAATTCATACTTGTGACTTCTGAATCTTGGCCCTATCACATACAGGAGGATCCAAAAAGCCTTTCAAAATTCAACCCCAAATTTTCAGACAGCAAAAAGGAGTGAGTGAGTGAGTGAGTGAGTGAGTGAGTGAGTGAGTGAGTGGGTGAGTGGATGGATGGATGGATGGATGGATGGATGGATGGATGGATGGATGGATGGATATAGATAATTATAGTCATAGACCAGAATTAAAAATAAAACATGTTAAAAATAAAAAAGAATAAAAACACAAAATAGGATAAGAATGTTACAACTGGTGGTGGGTTCATTGGTAGGCAGTCAAGATGTGTCTGTTTTGTTATATAGGCAGTATAACAAAATTTGGCTACGTTCAAGGAAAGTAAATCATACTGAACTGATAACAACAACTGGTGAATGGTTTTTCCAAATGTCTCTAGGGAATTCTAGAGAAATTATTTGATCAAGGGTAAGAGTGGCCTTGAAAAATAGGACAACAGACACACTTCTCTTGGCAACACCAGCACTAAATGAGTGAAGGACACCATTCTCCAACCAAGAGAAATGCTCAGAAAAAAATCTCTTTTCAAATAAAATTTTAGAATAAATTCTTTTTCATGACATTGAATGAAAAATGGCAGGGAAGACAGCACGTCTCTTCCATCTTGTAGTAGTATGATAGAAAATGGATTTTTTCCAGAGTGTATTCTGTCCATGTTTCTGTCCAAAGAACACATTCTGCAAGAGAATGTGTGCCTTGGGGGGGGGGGAATCCTGTAAATAAGTAAAAAATAATTTTGGGGAATAAAGGGAGCTATGACTCAACACAGCAAAGCAATTGTCCATCAAGTCAACTACACCCTTGAATCAACCAAGAAATGGTGCATAAAGAAAAAAGAAAAAAAATAATTTGTTCCACTTTAAATCAGCCATGCAGGTGTAGAAATGCAAAGGGAAAATGAAGATGTCTTTTTAATGTCTATTAATTATTCACTGCATGGAGGGGCAATTTGATATCCATTTTGGAACCTGCGTTTCCCTCAGAACTTGGGATAATCTGCTCTGTGTTAAATCGACACCCAGGGTACCAAAAATAACAATCATTGGCCTTCACTCAGGAATGGTGATTTTTGTAAAATTACCCAATCACTAAGAAATAGGCTTAACCTTTTTTCTACAGATCAGAGTAACCTTTACAACCAGGCGTGAAGGTCAGATTGGATTCAGTGTTGCTGACCTATCATTCCTTTTGCTCCTTACGCTTGGTGGTGGGTGCTGGGATATGTAGTTGAGCTATTTCTGCAGGGCTACCAATTTTCAGTCACTTGGACCCCCACTCCCCACGCACACAGATTTTGAACACCATCGCTTAGATGATTTGTTTGTTATGGTCGTTGCAATGCATATAATGCCTGGTGCTGATCTGGTTAGCAAAAATTCAGATTTTCATTTCAGCAGATGATCTAAACGTAACAATCATTCCATCTCTTCAAAAACATCTTTCCATTGTCATCAGCAACAGCCCTGGGAAAGCTCTATTCCCAGCTCCCCTGTATAATAAGGGACAATGATTTATCAAGGACAAAAAAGCGTGGGTCCTTTCTGATCAGGGCTGAACCTGAAGTTCTTTTCACTTGCAAGCCCAACCCACGTTCTCCATCTGAATCCAGGCTAAGGAGGGGAGATGTTCAAGGGAAAACATTTTTAAAAGAAAAAAAAAGAACGAACCACGGGGAACCTTTGCCATGATGGCAGCCATTAAGCACCGAAAGCTAACAGAACAGCAAGCACCGTGTTTGTGCTGGAGCTGTGGAAAAGGAGCAGCAACGTGTGCTGGTTCCCTCTTCTTTTTTCTTTTTCTTTTTCTTTTCCTCCTAAGTGTTCTTGAAATGAAATGAGATTGATGCCACATGCATTATGCAAAGGTGGAAGGATTGATTGGGTAGGTCACACACTTCCCAAAGACCCATTACACGGCTGGCTTTAAATAATTAAATGCGGCACAGTTTACCTTTGCAACGGTCCAACTCACCATCTGACACCGCTAAGGAGACCAGCTCATGACCCCCAAACTTTCCCAACATTCACATTTCTTTGAAGAAAACAGGGTTCCTCCAAGCACCTCCCTAGACTGCTTCTCTCAAAGGTCTGATATGGAATCTGAGCTAAACTCCAGTTCCCACCACCCCTACCCCCTAGCCCCAGCCAACGGGGCTGATGGAACTTCTTGTCCAACACAACAGGAAGCTTACATGTTCTCCAACTCATGGCTTTAGATCTTGTTTCTACAAGAGCCAATAACTCAAGATACAACAAAGATGGCGGGGGGGGGGATTTATGTTCTGCCGTTGCGTTGGGAAGTACATCGTATATATATCCTCCTTCTCTGCCAACTTATGTTCCTCACAATCCTGCAAGTGATATTAAGCCAGGGGTCCCCCAACTCTTCAGCTCATTGAACCCTTCATGAACTTTCAGATTGTTCATTGACTCCCAAACATATGAAAATAATTTAATAAAGACTACTTTAATAGTACTACAAATAATAATAATAATAATAATAATAATAATAATAATAATAATAATAATATCGAACCTTTGGATAGTCCCATTGACCTTGGGCATCAATACTGACCACTCTGGAGAACCTTTTACTAAACGAAGGTTAAGCCACCATTTGGCAACCAAAACTACACATAGATTTTTTCCCCCTACCTCCAGGGAACAGAAGTATGACCCAAGATAGAATGGCATTCCTGAAATGGCCAAGGCTTGCACATTGGTTGAAAGTTGAGGATCTATTCTACAAGTACAAAAGAAAAGGGAAAATCACGGCCACAAATATAGGATTGCAGGGCATGGATACCACCCTTCCCAGCTTCTTTTTTTAAAAAATCATTTTTATTAAAGACATTTTTAACAAGATAAAAAAAAATACAAATTTAAGAGAAGAAATAAGGAAAATAAAGAAAAATAGTGAACAGTTAAGAAAATGAGAAAGAGAGAAAGAGAAAGAAGAGAAAAGAGAAAAGATTACAAAGAAGCAGCTTCTGATGCAGTTATAAATGCATTTATATTTTGCCCTCCCTAAGATTACATCATCATTTCTTTCTTTCCATAGTTTACCCTTTCTAGTCATCAGACCCATAAATCACAAGCTCCTTTTTTTCTTTCTTCATTAATAAATGAAGTTACTGCATTGTCCTTTCCCTAATCAGACAAGTCCATTTGGCCATCTCTGCAAGTTCCACCATCTTCACCAACCATTGCTCCACTGTTGGTCTTTCAGAGCCTTTCTGTTTGGGGGCATATAATAGTCTTACAGCAACCCCTCCTAGCTTTGATAGACTGGAAATTCACTGTGGGTAACTTTTGGTTTACTTGCCACCCACCACGCTGCTATTGAATCCCTGTGTCTACATCACAACAAGCCCATGTGGCACTCCATTCAGCAAGCAAAAATAGAGGTTGAGGATTATTTATGAAACATCCACCAGCATCAAACAGTCAACTGACAAAACCAAGATAAAAGAGAGGCAAAAGCAGAGAGAGAGAGAGAGAGAGAGAGAGATGATAGATTGATAGATATAGATACATAGATAGATGATATAGATGATAGATTGATAGATAATGATAAATAGACAGACAGACACAAAACAGGCCAGAATCAAGCAATATACTGGGTAATTGCAGTCTCAAATTAACCAGTTTATTTATATCAGCAGTCCTTAAAGTGTGGTCTGGGGACCCCTGGTGATCCCTGAGACCCTTTCAGGGGGTCCCCGTGGCCAAATCAATAAATATTTTAAATTTTTCAGTTTTAATTTCTAATACAGAAAATATCCATAGAAAGCTTTTTGGGGTCCTCAATAATTTTTAAGAAGGTAAAGGAGTCCTGAGACTAAAATTTACATAGCAGTAGCAGAATAGGGATGGACAGTAGGACACCAGGTAATCCCGCCTCTCTTCTGCACCATTAAAAGAACAATTTGATGTATCCAGCGATTTACCCAGTCAGCTTCATGGCTGAGTTTTGGGGGGAATACAGTCCAGGCCTCTCCAGCGCTAAGAGTATTGTGAGCATTATCCTTCACCAATTTTTCTCTCCAGCCATTAGAATCCCCAATTATTCAACTCTATTTGTGAAAATCATCCTTTCTTATTAATAACGTATACATTAGAGGCCCCTGATAGAAGCCACAATTCCATCAAAAGAATGCCATGTGCATTATGACATCATTACACAAATAAAACAAATTACATACTTGCATCATTTTGTATTGTGATTGCATCATTCACACTGTGGATGTGATGATACCATGACACACGTGAGGTCCCTCGCTCTGCCCCAGATCCCCATCAAGGCCAAGCTAACCGCTCTAGGTCCGCATCTGCTCCCCCCAAGATCCCTCAAGGTCCAACCCAAAATCTGTAGGCACAGATATTCCCTGCAAGTTGAGAAACCAGCTTGCTTAGAAAAACCTGCAATCTCACACAGGATTCCAGAATTTGTTCCTAATGAGCCTTCCCTCATTAAAGAACACTGTTCTTCAAGTCTCCCTGAGTGTAACTACAGTAAAAAAAACAAAGACAGATGGTTTGCCTGCAAGAGTTTGAACTGCAGACAAGTCACTCGTAGCAACTAGATCTATGATCTTCAGATGAGCAATGGCAAGGTAACAAAAAACTCTCAGAAGATGCTGTCAGAATATCACCCCAGGAAAAATCCTGATTCCATTCACTGTACACTGCAGCTCCCATTCATTCATTAGAAGGCCTGGCTGCTAAGTCCTGATGCCAGCCTTACCAGGTAGACCAGACTGAAAACACAACCAGATGAGCTCATTCTACTTTATTGTAAAGCTACAGTGACTGAATCTTGCAAGTCTGAAAGTATAATTCTTCCCCCATCTCCTTTACAGCCTGACGAACTAGGGAAAGTCCCTTGTCAGCCTCTTTCTCCTCCCATTATATAGTTGCAGGCTATGCCGCCTCTTATCTGACCGTTCCCTTGCAGTCTCCGGACCCCATCTCCCAAGGTCTTTCCCCCATGCCATTACACCTAACCGCTTCAAGGGAGCAGCCAAGGCGATGGGAAGGAGAATCAGGAATTTGCTCTTAGTTAGAGGTGTGTTTACCACAGATTGCTAAAGTGCTTTTCTCGAGTCCAGAATCTCTGACTTGTGCAACGGCTCCATTGAAGCAGCAGAAAACAGCAGGTGAAGCATAGCACAGCATGGAAACATGTCTTAGCAATCCATAATGCCCTTGCATCAAACTGCTGGGGAATGTACAGGAGCGTAAGGAAGGCAAATTAGACACACATAACACAGACACATACACACCCGTTACGAATGCATCCTCTCCATCTTTCTTCCTAATTGCTGCACCTTTGCAGTATGTTCCCCCCCCCCAACGTGCACACCTCATTTCACTTTAGAAGGGGCATTTTTAGATATATTTCAGGACCGGTTGGTATCTCAAGTCAGCAATGACCACAGCACACCACAGGGATGAATCCTCGCTTGGAATCTCTCTGTTCGGTTGTGCCAAGGGAAGAAAGGCTAATTTCGCTGGTGCAAGTCCCAAGCTAAGTTGCAATTGAGCAATGTAGGTTAGTAAAGCTTCGACCCTGGGTGACAGGAAAGAAAGGAGAATAAATTTGCTCTTTCCCCGAGATGCTGCGAGAGGCCTACGGGCCTCAACAGCTATGCTGCAAGAGTTGGGCAGCCAATACATTTGAATTAATTAATAATAAAAACGATCACAACGGTCAGGCTGATGCGGATAATTCCAAAGCCAGATTGGAAAATGTTTGGAGGCCTTCCCCCACCACTTAACCCTTTTGGAAGGGCAACCCCTAGAGCAGTGTTTCTCAACCTTGGCAACTTTAAGATGTGTGGACTTCACCTTCCAGAATTCTAATGTGACCGTACTTGTCAAGCAATGGTACTGATTGAAGAGGGAGTTCAATTCACTCTATGGGTACTATAGATCCAAACCTTAGTCTAGACCAGTGTTTCTCAACCTTGGCCACTTTAAGATGGGTGGACTTCAACTCCCAGAATTCCCCAGCCAGCAAGACTGGCTGGGGAATTCTGGGAGTTGAAGTCCACCCATCTTAAAGTGGCCAAGGTTGAGAAACACTGGTCTAGAATTTCTTCACTCCCTCTCTGCCATGCCAATCAGCAAGAATTCCATATATACCTAGCCAAATATAGTATTGCTCTGCTTTTTCAATTTTTAATTCAGTCTTTCAATTCATACACCTTGAGAAATACTGGTGGATGTTCATAATTCCAAGAGTTATTATATTTTTATGCTTTTTATTAAAATAGAAATAACATGCTTTTAAAAGAAAAATAGAATGCCAGAAGAGTAAGAAACATACCCCACTGCAAATAATAAATAATAATAAAACCTAACAAGAGGTGTAAAATTTAAAGGGTTTTGCAAAACTTCCTATCCCTAAACGAATAAGTCTCATCTTTTACTAAAACCTTCAAACTGTGGTTGTACAATCTGATGTCTCCTGCTTTTAAAAAGGCAATTTGGCTCATAGGATTCAGTGTGACAATCTCAATTTATCATTCTCCTAATAAGAGCCTTCAGCATTGCACGGCTCATGAATTATCATAGCTGGACTAGAACGCCAGCGAAATGGGAACAGGTTTGGGATGAAACCAGCTACCCACCCAATTTTGCAATTTTGACACATTTGGGAATGGGGGGAGAGAGGGAACCACAGCTCGATGGTAACTGGCCAGAACATAATTCAGATGTGGGCCTCATGCTTTGTCGAGCCTTTGGGATGAAGAAAAGCAAGATGTTGGATCCAAAATGATAAAAGAGAGTCATTCTCTTTCTGACAACTTTATGTTTCTCTTCTCTAGAGAACCTAAGAAATCGAGCAGTGCCCTGTTGGATCAGACCCCTGGCCCATCTTATCCAGTAGTCCATTCTCACAGTGGCCAACCAACTGCGCAAGGAAGCCCATTAGCCTCCCAGAAGATGGTCTTCAGAGGCAGTCCCACCAATAGCCCTTGATCCCCATGACCTCCACGAATTGGTCCAACCCTTTCTTGAAGCCAGCCAAGCTGGTAGCCAGCACCGCATCTCATGGTAGCGAATTTCAATGCTGAATTACGCATTGTGTAAAAATAGATTTCCTTCTGTTTGTCCTGATTCTCAGGATTCCATTTCATTGGGCGACCTCTGGTTCCAGTATTTGGGGAAGGGGTAAACAGCTTCTCCTGTTGGCCATGGGGTGACCAACTGATTGGGGCCTGTTTTTACCCGGCGCAAGAGAGAACCAAATTACCCACAGAGTAGAGAGAAGGCTTTCATTTCTGTACAGAAGCAAAGAGGCACACTCGGGACCAAAATCCTAATCGAGTGTTTGTTATCCAAAGTCTTTTCTGCATTTCAATAAGCAGATAACATTCGTCACAATTCTTATTGGCTAAAACAAACTCACGGGTGTATTACTTCATGCTCGTGTGCACTACCACAATGTATCCCATAATAAGCCATGAGGGGGGCTCATTAGCATCTCATGTTTACTCCTAGGGGTGTGTTCTTTACTATTATAATGAGGCAAAGGGTTCAGGTTTTAACTCATCATGTATCAAATCAAACCAGAACAAGCAGGAGCGACACAGGAAATTCCTAATATGCAAACACAAACAGCCCCCAACACACCAAGTCGGGGCCCACACTCCTTGCCCACTTTATCTTGTACATAAATGTGCAAGAGTTTTATCTTTACCTTTATCTTATCTTGCACATAAAGAGGGCAAGAGTTTTCCTTCACAAGCACCATTCTTCATTTAGTTCTTCCCAAAGCTCCAACTTGCCAAGAACTGCAGCATCTTCATTCCAAGCTATCTTTTTTTCTATATTCAGTTGGACGCATTCCCTCTTTTGTATACTTCAAAGAAGTGATCTTTCTTTTAAAAGGTTCTGAAATTTGGCAAAAAAACACTAGCAATTAGCAGCTTAAGAATTGGAGAAGGATCAGAGTTTAAATGGCAGGACATACACTTACCCAATAAACAGATGGTGAATAGCCATGCAAAGCTGCTGTGGGATAAGACAAAAAAAATATAACTTAACCTGATACAGTGCAACAGCCTAACTCAATAAAAGTTGGAAAGTTACAATCTTTGTATTCTTTTATTTATCCTCTAGCCACAAGGGTGTATCATTCATTCGTTATTGAATGATAAAGAGTTGAAGTCCACCCATCTTAAAGTGGCCAAGGTTGAGAAACACTGGTCTAGAATTTCTTCACTCCCTCTCTGCCATGCCAATCAGCAAGAATTCCATATATACCTAGCCAAATATAGTATTGCTCTGCTTTTTCAATTTTTAATTCAGTCTTTCAATTCATACACCTTGAGAAATACTGGTGGATGTTCATAATTCCAAGAGTTATTATATTTTTATCCCCCAACACACACAAAAAATGGTATTATTGCTTCAGTTAATTCCTTCTCCCCTTTCTGTGTTTTTCGGTATGTTTTTGTTTTCATTTTTAATCCTAGCCTCTGAAATTTCTAACCTGGCATGTTGCAACAGCAGGCAGTTTGATAAATAAAGTGATGTAATGAAATGTGGCCGTAGAGGAAACACGTCCAAGTGCAGAGTCTTAGAAACTTGGGCTCCCAGTATGGTTAATGTGTGCCTTGCAGACGATTATCTATTCAATTTAGTGAGTGCTAAAACTTCTGGCTATAAAGAGTGCCTTTGTTTCTGCAGAAGATCAAAGCTCAGCTTGATTAAAGGAAAGCTACAAGGTAGCTTGGTGGGGGCTGTCCCCTTTATGTACAGAACTGGGAAACTGAAAACAGTTTCCTTTCTTTCTCTAAAAACCAGGTCTCTATAAACCACATTTCTCGATAAACAGTCAAGGAGGACATGGACAGCTGGACCATCTCTGCCAACACCGTGAACTGCAATGAAACATTTGAGGGTGCTCGGGATACAGTATCTCCAGGAATGCCATTAAACATTGGTGGGGGTGTAGTTCTGAGTTTTCACTGCAGACCACTCCCCCATACCCAAACCTAGTCTGAAAAAATCCACTTCAAAACCATACTCAAATTCATACTTGAATACTCAAGGTTTTCAAGCAAAGGGTCATAATACTGTAGAGCTGGAAATGACCACAAGGTCCAACTCTGTGCTGGTAAACCAATTCAACCATCTTGAACGATGACTGTCCAGCCTCTTCTTGAGAATCTCCAGAGATGGAGAACCCACATCCTCCATAGTTAGAACATTCCACTGTGGTATAGATTTTACCA
Source organism: Python bivittatus (assembly GCF_059951505.1). Classification (NCBI taxonomy): domain Eukaryota; kingdom Metazoa; phylum Chordata; class Lepidosauria; order Squamata; family Pythonidae; genus Python; species Python bivittatus. Next base: position 5,709,509 of record NW_028277083.1, read on the forward strand.
TGAGAAAGTCTGTTTTTCTTATATTTAATCAAAATCTAGCTAGCTGCCACTTATTCTCATGAGAAGTTATAAGACAAGAGGGTCTTCTGGGGTGTCAAAAAGTCAAGATGGCACTCATAACCCCCTTGAGGAGTGCAATCAACACCTCACCCCTTTTTTACTTGTCATACATGATGTACATAAAAAGGGGGCGGAGTTTCAATCACATAATTGTGGCCACCATCTTGACTTTTTTAACCTCCTCTATGGATCCCCCAGGACTCTTCCCTTCTGGTCAATCACTACAGGTTTTTGGCCTGGCTTTTGTAGCAATGTTCCCTGCTTCAAAGTGCATTTCTTCTTCTCTTATAAAATATCAGGTTAAAGAGCTGAAGAAATCTGAAATACTATACTTGAAAGCTAGTAATATACAAAACAACAGTGAAGTACTATGCGACCAAAGGATAGATTTCTTAGTGCTAGTTAAATGATCCAAAGCAACTGAGCCTGTCTAGAAGAGACGAATAAGGATGGATAAAGAAAAGGGAGAAGGGCAGTGAAGGGAAGACTTGACGAAGAGAGAAAAAATAAGAAGATACATAGCATTTTTCAGTGTCTTTAGTGTTAATCATCAGGAAGAAAAAAAAATAAATGAGATATGGGTATTGTATAATTGCTAGAAATTTTGAGGAATGGGTTGTGTCCAGAGAAATGCAATTAAGCCTTAATAATCTGGCACACTGGGGGCAAACGAGGAAAAATACTATACATTGATCGAAACTCAACTTAAAAAAAAAATGTGTGTGGAAAGAAAAATACCTAAATTAATCAGACACTTAATGATACTTTCAACCATTTTTCTAACAGATTGCCTTAATTACAGGAAATGGGATTGACGGAGCCTCACAAGGAGACAAGAAACCATCTCTTTCCATTTCGAGCTCAGAAAAAGAGAAAAAGCCACAAATTATTTTCTTTGTATACTCCACCAGATCCATCTTCCCCGGGTAGCAATCTTTTTTTATTATGATGATGGTTATTGATTATGTGCCATCAAGTCAATGTTGATTCTTAGCAACCACATAGACCTTCCCCACGTAGACAGACCTTCTCCAGATCCTTCAGGTCTCCCAACAGTACATCCAACACCACTGTAAATGAGTCCATCCGCCTTGTAGGGACAACTGTAGGCTGAAAGACCTATCTGCACAACCCTTGGCCACCTCATCAGTGCAAGCACATCACACCACCCATAAGAACATCACCAATGTTCAAAAGGGATTTCCCCCCCATCCCGCTGAATGAAACAAAGCAGAAAATATTTTTGCTGGAGCACAGAGGTCAGTGCCTGTAGAATAGACATAGCCACGCAGATAATTTTTTGCTGCATGATTTTGGAGCAGCTCTGGATCCTCAAAGCAAGCATGTTCACAGTTTAGCGGCTCAATCTATGCTTATGGTGACTTTTTTTTTTAAAAAAAAAAGCAGGGTAGCCACAAGTTGTCTAATTAAATGACCCACTCTTGAGGACTGTGTCAGCATAGATGGTTACCAATCAAACCTACCTGAGCTGTAGAATTTCAGTGTCAGATAACAAATTGCTCCTGCGGGAGCTTGGTCCTATATCTCAGCCTTAAGCAGTCAAGAAATACACCACAGACTAGCACTTGATAGAGCAGCCATGAAGGCCTTGGAAAAGATATTCAAATGCTGTGATTATCTATACCTACAAAGATCAGAATCATGCAAGCCGTTGTATTCCCTGTGACCCTCTGTGAAAGTGAAAGTTGGGCTTTAAAGAAGCAGGATAGGAAGAGTATTGATGCCTTTGAATATTGGTGTTGGAGAAGACTCTTGAGAAGACCATGTACAGCCAAGAAAACAAACCAATGGATCATCAAGCAAATCAACCCGGAGTTCTCACTCAAGGCACAAATGACAGGCTCAAATTGTGCAACTTTGGACACATGACACGAAGACCCAGCTCTCTGGAGAAGGCTCTGATGCTGGGAAAGGTGGAAGGAAAGAGAAGACAACGACGACCAGCAGCAAGGTGGAGGGGCTCCGTTACAGTGGCGATGGAGCCACCATTGGAAGAGCTGAAGGACCAGGTTAGGGACAGGCCATCATGGAGAAAATCTATGTGGTCACTAGGGGTCAAAAACAACTTGATGGCACATAATCAGTCAATCAAGCTAGACATGGAAAAAATGCTTTATGCAGAGGTTTTCCCAGCGTCCCTTGGTTCACAGAAAGTGAGGGTGCTGTTCACAAACGGCACAGAGGGACTCTTTTTCAAAACAGCACCCTCTTGACTTCTAACGTTCCTGTCTTGAGATCTCACATTTGTGCTGTGACCCTGGAACACTCTCTTTGAAAAATCTGCAGCCAAGACTGCCAACGTGTGCTGTCCCAGCATAAAGCAACTTCTTTTTCCATGCCCTTCCCTCAATGTGCACTTCCCATTAAAGCAGGCAATATTTTAGCCCTGTTTTCAAGAGCGCATTTATTTTCATTCGTTTCATGATTCGTTCATTAACATGGCATTCCTTTTTGTCCCCAGTTAGGGATCAATGCATTCGTTTTTGCTCCATCCCATTCATGTCATTTGCGGCTGATTTCTACAGGGGACTCAGCTTTTGCAGCCTGTAACCTCCAGCCTGTTGGCACAAAAACTTTAATTCCAGGTGGCGGATCACATTCTTGAATGCATCCTGATTTAAATAAAGCTCCTGAAAGTAAAAAAAAACTGGCCTAAGAGGAAGTCAGCTGAGCTTTACTGTTTTGGTCTCACTGCTTATTCACTCAATAAGGTAGCTTATTGTCAAGACCACACACCTGGGCAAGATCTAGAAACAAGAAGGTATCTGTAATGCTAGCCAGGGGTAAAAGCAGAGCCAGGTTAAGGCCAATGGATGCCCTAAACGAAGCACATTATTTATTTATAACTAGGGCAATAGAAAAAATGCAAATTTTCAACACTACTTCATCCATTTTTAATAAAGTGGTTATAAGGGGGAAAATCCAAATACATTTCAGTGAAAACTGAAGTTGAGTGTGGTAGTGGAAGAGTTAAGGGCAAGAGAGCTAGGGGGAAAAACTCTGGGGTGCCCCTCTTCCCATGGTGCCCTAAACTTGCTTAATGGGTAAAAGCAGCATCTTGGAAACTATTAGGAATTTCCCAGCCTGCTTTCTAAGGCAGAGTCTCTTTGAATAATTTGAATCACTTCTTCCCAGATTTCTCCCCACCTGGGCTGAGTTGGTCTTTATGAGATAAAATGCCAAGAGATTCACCTTCTGTCTCTTGACTGTTTTTGACTACTCTCTCTTCCATTCCTTTCCCAGCTCTTCCCCACCCAAAAAAACTTTCACACTTATGATTACTACTTATTACTATCTTTCCTAAAGTGGTACCCTTGGGAGGGACAACAGTCCCAAACATTCCCAACTAGCAATACTGGTTGAAGACACAAGAAAACTGGACACACTTTTTTTGCCCTAGGATTTCAGAGCAGCAAATTGTGATAATTGCCGTTGACCGAAGTTTATTGAAAGTTGCCATCTCTATTTCTCAGGGAAAAAAAGAATGCATCAGGTCCGGGGAAAACCAGTCCTGATCCTTTTCATTATTCAGAAAAGATTGTTTCCCTGGTTTTTTGTCTTGACTCGGCAAATAAAACACAAAAACATTTAATCTACCCTAGCGTACTCTGAGGAATACATTGATTTTAGAAGGGAAATTGTTCGGTTGCTGAAATTCTTGCAATTCTAATCTCTCTCTTTTTTTCCCCCCCAATAAGACAATATCTGACTTTTCTCTCCATCACTTCTCCTTTTGCATCATAAGTTCATAAGGCAGAGACTTCTTGGGAATTTTTTTCAGCTAAAACACTAAGTTAAAACACTATAAACAAATAATCACATTCACTTATTCTAGTAAAAGCAGGGGACTAATAAGCCAGACCCCACCCATCAAAAATCAAATTCTTGGATAAAAATGAACTAGAGCACTCTTGCTTTCTTAAGAAAACTGGGGCCTGCTTAAGAACCACTCTAACCTGAGATCAATAGTAAACTAAATATGCTTTATCCATCATCAATATTTTGTCTAACCACCTGTATCAAAATTTTCAGCCTTATTACAAAGTAGATGGATCTCTCTGTCTCTACTTACCAGCCTTCTCGCACTGAGCCCTACCTATTTCATTGCTAATTTCCCATTTTCTTTCTAAGAGCTTGTCATATATCTTATTGTTGAAAATTCAGTGCTAACAGAACACAGATTAGGCTGAGATAATACATCTTCTAAGTTGGCCGCATCTGTCCTATCAACCCAGGATTGTTCCTGAAGGTTGTGAATAAAGTTGCTACCTCCTTCATTTCCTTGACAAAGCAAGGAAGAACCTTGAGGATGGACAACACGCCCCAAGAAGGCTGAAGACCCAAGGGGGCCCAGCTTGATGGAAATGAGGAGGTCACATTCCAAGGGTAGACAGGGCCAGGATGAAGAGTAGGTGATGTAATGGTCAGCTCTGGATCCCACAGGCCAAAACTCTGCTGGCATTTTAGAAAGGTTTAAAGACATGGCTGATTTCCCAGGTCTGGGGGTTGGGAGGTTAATAGGGACTGTGTGATAGATGTTATTGCAGTGATTGTTGTGGCCCTCAGCTGCAACTATTTTTCTTACTATTTTCTTACTGGCTTTTTTTTGTACTGTGTCTTCATTTTATATTAGCTGCCCAGAGTCACTGTTGTGAGATGGGCGGCCATATAAATCAATTGATTGACTTAAATAAATATTCAGTAGTTCCTCCTCCTCCTCCTCCTCCTCCTCCTCCTGGAGGAGGAGGAGGAGGAGGAGGAGGAGGAGGGGGAGGAGGAGGAGGAGGAGAAGAAGAAGAAGAAGAAGAAGAAGAAGAAGAAGAAGAAGAAGAAGAAGAAGAAGAAGAAGAAGAAGAAGAAGAAGAAGAAGAAGAAGAAGAAGAAGAAGATGATAGATATCAGATTAGTTGGGGGGGAACAGCTCTTATTCAGTCATGTTCTTCAATTACTTCTGCACAGATGTCATTAACAAGTCCCACCACCAAAGTCCTTATATGTATTATTCCAACAGAAGGTCTACCCATGTTGACTTAAATGTCAATAAATCTCGGATGATCAGAAGCACTGATATAGCAACATTTCCTGTCTATTTGAGTCTCACTGGATATCAGGCAGAAGATGTTGAATCAGCGAGCTATAGCAGAGTCTTTTTTGGATTTACTACAAGTGGAAGAGGAGGAGGAGAACAGACAAAGCCTGTTACACCAGCCTTGATATCAGCTAAAATCACTTGAAGGTGATGAAGATGTAGATGAGATTTTGCCAGAGAGTAAAGTGGACGAGCTAGCTAACAAATCTTCCTTAATAGATGTCTTCTCACACAATACGTACCTAAGAAATCCGGCAGAGTTTCAAAATCAATGAGACAGTGAGGACTGTAACAAAGTTATGCCAGTCAAAAGGTATTAGATGAGTATAATTAGAGGGAATTTTGCTGAGACAATATTGGGCAAAGGAAAACTATCAACTTCCCAATGACAGGAAGGAAACCTTCTGATGATGAACCAATTTTGAACACCAATTATTTTCTGAAGACAGTAATAAAAAGATGAACAATCATTATATCAGCATCATGATTCTCTGCAGTAGTGGAGAAATAGAGAGAAGTTTAAAAGGAGGGGAAAACATGTTTGGAATTGATCAAAATCTGCATCCCCCAAACTGGTATGAGAACTGAAACACAACAATGACGATCCAAAATCCACATTATTCTTCATTTTGTAGTTTTTTATCTAACTTGGGCACAGATTCAGGATGTTGGAAATGACAAAGGAGACTGATATGAAGAACTCTGCAATCAATTTAACTTTCAGTTGGACCAACCAATGTATTTCTCCCTCCCCAAATTCCCAATTTCCACTTAGTAGCTCCATTCCCATCACACACCTAATCATATGCCAGCCTTGTTTTAGCCTGGTTGGTTGTGCAAAAGAAGCCTGTTTTGTTAATTTATGGTAAGTGTTTGTACAAGTGCAGAAAATTGGGTTAATGGTTATCAGGTCTATTAGCCATTGGTAAACATGACCTCAACCACTGAGAAATTATATGGTTAAAATTTCTGATATTTTATTATAGGATTGGATAGAGAGAGAGACCCTTTAAACTCGTTCTAAGACTTTGAGAGCTGTCTTTGTTCCTCACTGTATTCTGTGTCACTGTCCTTTTTTTCCCATCATTCCTCTATGTTGAAATCAACGGTCCAGTCAACAAGAGCGTATGGACAAATGAAAAGAACCAAAATAATGTTGTATTTTGTACAATGGAAATTGTAACTGAATTGAGTTCTGTTTTTCTACGGCCTGGAATAAAAAGTATGGCTCCATCTCAACATTTCAAAAGCCAAAACTTTGGATAGGTTTGGTTATGTGTAGGGCCCAGATAATTAACCCTGTGCTCCCCTAAAAGAAATGAAGGTATATTAGCCAGTCTACCATATTTCAGAATGTCTCTGATAAAGGATTCCAGTCCAAAATGCATTAAAAATAAACTCTACTAGCTAAGTTTTTTTTTTCTTGATTTGTTTGCTTGCTTGGCCAGTCTCTTACAGTTGCTCTGGTCCCACATGTGTTTTTGTTCTTCTAAAATATTCCCTGGAAATTGTTGACAACACCCCATTCTTCCATTATTGTTCTTCAGCCAGAATCAACCACTAATATCAGATTCTATGGGGAGAAAATGCTTGTGATATGCAAATTGAGTGGGAAATTCAATATCCCACATTATCTGAAGGACATTACAGGACCCAGCTTTGTCCTGGAGTGAGTCTACCACCGGGGTTCATGGGAAATTAATAAGGTATCTAGGCTCAGCCATCCATTTCTGCTTAAAGCAATACTTGAGGATTTAGAGGTCAGGATTGCTTAGAGCAAATACAGATCCTCAAATATAGTCGTCATTACCTGCTCCTGATGAGTTCCTCTCCTATGATCATCATTCCACATTGCTACCCAATATTATATATAGAAAAAGCAGATATTTCTAAATTCTGATGGCAGCCAAAAATCCCTCGGGAATTGAATGCAAACCCTCACAGAAGCCTGTGCAAAAATTCCCACTGATCTCAAATTTTGGGGAAAGTCCTGGCTGGGTGTGTAAAAGTGTTTTTGAAGGTAACTCTCGTTCCTTGCCATTGGTATACAAATGTAGTTAAAAAGAGGAGTTGGGGTATTTTCTGAAGCGTGTTTGAGGAGGTTATGAGATCAATAAGAAGAGTGTCAGTGCCTGTGAGGCAATTTAATTGGATTTTTTTCCCCTTCTGGAAATACTCAAGGGGGAGGTAAAACACACACAAGCACACACACAAACACATTCCCTATGATTTAACACAAATGAAGAATTGATGGAATTTGAAAAAAGTAATAGAGCATTTGTTAGAAGGGCTTGAGGTATGCCATAATTATCCCAGCTGGATTTTCAGTAAAGAAATGGGTTGCACACGGATATAAAGGGAAATGACAATGCATTTCTTAGCTTCAGGCTAAAAAGTTTAGTTTAGAGGGACATCAGCATCTCTTTTCTGGTTGACAATATTAAGTGTGTGTTGGAGAAGGACTGGTACAAAATATCTCACCCCTTGGGGCTACCCCTTCTTTCCTTCCCAGCAATTTCCCCCCCAAGTTAGCATTAATCTTTTGGCCTGGGGTAGCCATAGAACGAAGCATGGAGCCCGTCTAACTAATATCAGATGACTGCACACCACGTACAAACATCAGGACCTTTTGAGGGGGTGAAAAAATATATAAGAGTTTGTTCCCAGAAAAAATCCAGGATGATTTCCCATGAATTAAACAGCCAACAGCAAGCATCTCCATGACCAATGCTTTTGGCCAGATCTTCAGAAGACTATTAGGAAGAATGCCAAGAGGGGGTCTATCTTGAAATACACAGGGATATATAGTTCTAAATGGGGAAGAGTGGCTAGAATTCTTGTAACCCCATTCAACCCATTCCAGTAAGAGAACTCTGCAAAAACTCTGCTTGGAGAAGACTTTTAGTATTAGGTGGCTGTCAAAGAGGCTGAGAAAACACCCCAGATTAGCAAGGTCAACTTTTTCAGCCTTTGAGGGGACCATGGGCAAAAGAGCAAGTCTCCCTTGTTTGTCATCTAAATCAAATTGACATTATTCTACCATGCATGGAAAACCTCTAGAGCAGTGTTTCTCAACCTCAGCAACTTGAAGATGTATGGACTTCAACTCCCAGAATTCCCAGCCAGCATGTTCCTTTCCTGCTGTGGCATTTACCCCATCTGAGCTCTATAGCATTCCTCTATAGCAAATTTGTGAGGTGAGGGCCACAGTAGGTAGGGTGATTGTGCCTCTGTTAGGATTGGCACCACAATTTTCTGCACTTTCTGTATCAAAATGTCAGGGCCACTATTTGTCCTCAACTGGGGTTGGGGCAGGGACCCCAGGTACCACAGAAAGAAGTTCAAGGACCACTGGAGGCCCTGGGACTTCAGGTTGCCTGTCCCTCCCCTACTGCAAGTATTGAAGGCATCCATCTTATATCCACAGGGAGAACATTCAACCAGTCTGTAAACATGACCCCAGAAATTATGATACTGAGTTCCATAAGGGGAAAATAGAAGAGGAGTCCATACAGGCAGACATGAGACTGAGAAAACTACTGACCAGGGGTTCCAACACAGTCTCCACATGAAAACATGGACAGCAGAAGAGGCTAAAACAAGCATTGCCTCTAGACAGATTTCACTGCCCCGGCTGCTCTTCCTTGGCTCCTGTAGTTATGTCTACTTCCCTGAATTTGGTAGTTCAGCAGGATCTGGACTTTGCCTGCAGACACCGAAGAGGAGCAGGAGGAGCAGGAGGCAGTATCTAGAACAACCTGGGCATGATACTCAGTCCCCCAACAAGTGCAGTAGCCTGAACAATTACAGCCAGCTGGAGAAACATAGTTAGGTTTACTTCTGGAAGATGGAGGAGGTTCAACCCACCAACGCTCTGGATCTGAGGCCATAAGTCAATGACAGAACATCTCCCACTTGGCTAAAACACAAAGAGGGGAGATATTAGCTTACTTCTTACGACTATTAGATTTGGGAAGTTGTCCTCACATACTACAAATGGTGGAGTACAACTCCATTATTTTTATTTTTTGTTGAATGAATCGCTTTTGAAAACAGCTGCAGAAAACCAACATTTGCCCCCTGTTCAGATCCTTGCGAAGTATTTCATATCACCTCAAAAATCACTTAAGTCAGAAGTGACAAAGTGATGAGTAAATTATCCTGCATTGCCCCCCACATTCTCTTCTCAATGTGGTGTTAATTACATAACCCAGTCTTGCCTTCTGCTTTTTTTTTTTTTCCAGCTTAAAGGCAGCATACTAATTGAGATGGGTGGCACATGGATAGAGCACACAGCATGAAAACCTCCAGGCATATCTTGGCTTATTAAGCTGAGATATGATCTTCCAAAAGGGCCATAGATTTGAAACACCATTCTTAAAGAAAAGGTCCCTTAAAAGAAATAAGAGATTTTGTACTGTAGGACTCTATTCTAAATAGAACAATCCCTTTTTTCTTATCTGATTCAAACTGGCATTACTCTCCCATGGATGGAAAATCTCTAGACAGACCAAGCAATGTTCTCATGGACTCCCATCTTACCAGTACTCCCTCTGTCTATTTAGAGACCTGGTTTCTTTGATCTTCTCTAGCTGATCTCAACCACCCACTGTTTATTCAGAAGTAGCCCTCAAAGATGACATGAGAGAACACTTATGAAAGGGCTGTTGTTGGTGTAAGTAGATGAAAGTAGATAATTTTAGGCCCTTGATTTAATGTCCATATGGAACACCACTCCGTGCTCTAGACACAAATATGATTTTGGTTGAGAAACACACAACTAATTTCGAAATACGCATCATTGGACCATAGAAAAAGATAAATTCTTAAATAAGTCCACTGAGTGTTTATAGCCTTCTATGTGCCAGAAAACCACCTCCTAATTCTTCTGATTTAGAAAGAAAAAGAAGAAAAATGCTGTCGGGATTATTTTTAGCTCTCCGGGCCTCTATCAGGATGGGAAGCACAGTGCAATGAATAAAAATACTGAAATTTCTAAAGAAGAATGCAAAACAACAAAATCCATAGCAGCATATATACATACATGTGAATTAATCTTTCATGCTGATTGACATGAGCATATTTGGAGGCCAAAGCTGACGATAGGTGTCTCACCTTCTTTGATTCAACTCATGGTCATTACGTTATCATTCATCTAGAACAGTGTTGTCCAAACTTGGCCACTTTGCTGGCTGGGGAATTCTGGGAGTTGAAGTCCACTCACCTTAAAGTGGCCAAGTTTGGACAACACTGATCTAGATGGATCACTTCAACCCAAATTTAGGTAGGAAAATAATATTGTATAATTAGAGGGGCTCTAAACAGTTCCCTTTCAGGAGGCACATTACCTTCCAAATCTAAACCCTACTGAAGTTTGAGACCAGCTCATTAGCAGCTCACTTTTGCATCATATTCCCCATTTCTGCAACTACCTGCTTGTTTTGGAGCTCCTTCTGGTGAAGTTCGTTTCTATCTTTCGGCTCTGTTGAAACTCTTGAATAACATTTGCACCACAACTATTTCCAGGGATCTATTAAGAATGTTCAGTCCAGCATGACTGTCTCACAACACTATCTCCTTGTCCCTATAGCAGAGTTTCTCAACCTTGGAACTTTAAGATGTGTGGACTTCAACTCCCAGAATTCCCCAGCCAGCCAAGGTTGAGAAATACTGCCCTATAGTCTTTAAGATACTAGATTTCTTCTGCTCATTCAATTCCTGCCTAATCTGTAGCCACATATCATAGTGGGTGGAGGGAACAATATCTCCTAGGATATTTAATTCTGGCCCATGGGGAAGCTACTTAAACATTTTGGTCTGGCCAAGTTCAGCCTCAGTCCATCTCTTCTAAGCTTACCACCCATTAGCACTCAACCCACTTTACCCATTCTCATTTGTAAGTTTTCTCTCTCTGATAGATCCTCCTTTCCCTAGATTCCACCCATGGTTTTTAAGACCTTGCTCCAACCCTGCCTAAGGTCCAACACAATCTTTGGTTGCCCACGACAAACACCACTCCAATCTCTATTCTTACTATTTTAAGTAAAAGCAGTTAGGAATAAAAGAACTGCATGTTCTCTAAAGCCAGAGAGCCTAGTTGTTTTCAGACATGTAGTAGGACAGCTTTCCACAGCAAAGTGTTTACAGAACACCCAGCCAAGTCCTGGAGGTTCACCAACCCCCATGCCTCTATAATTTCCTTGTTTTCTACAGGATGGCCAGATGTTGAATGAAACAGAGTGCATTCCAGATCTATTTCCATCCAGGCATCTCTCCAGGGGTCAACAAAACATAGCAATGTAAGTAAGTAGGCTTGGTTTAAATTCTTGCTTCTTCCAGTGCAGTGAGAAGATAATGGGTTCACTATCAGCAGCAAGTTCTACATTTGGGTTTCTTTGCAATATTTACGGTCTTGCTTTTCCCCTGTCCCAGCAGATAGCCTCAGAGGCTTCTGACGTTCTTCTCAAACCTATTTCTTCCCAGATTCTAAAATTCCAAACTGACTGGTATAGTTTAAGCATAACTAAAGTTAACTTTGTATAAACTGGAGGGGATAACACATATAGCTGCATGAAGGTTCTTTTTTCAGGATGCATTACCAGTACATAATAATGCGTACAAATAAAATTCCACCCAAAAGGAACCTTGATGCATTCACACATATGATCACAAGGTTTTTTGTGTTATTGGCTTGCTTGTGGGAAAATGGTGTTATTTTATCAATCCTGTGTGAATATTGGTAATGCAAAGTAGGGGATGGCCTATGAGAAAGGTATGAAATCATAGGAATACATGTGCATTGCACCAATATTGGAATTAAATATTGGGGCTTTAGAAATTTTTCTAATTAAGCAGCAAGGCAGAAAGGAGTAACCCAAAATAGGAAAAAGTCATGGTAGAATAAAAGCATCACTTTTCTCCATATACTAAAACTGTCTCAACCACATTATACATAAGTGTGATACAGAGGAGGGGTATCTGCAATACCTAATTTGAATAATCAATTCAGTTTGGATTTATGATCTGATCCCCCCCGGATTACTGTAATAAAATATCCGGATCAGGAAATTTGATTTGGAAAACTGATTGGGTGGAGGGGGGCAGAAAAAAGACGTTCTGCACCTACAGAAAAGTCCTGATTAATTTCAGGGAAGACGTCCGTTGTGATCCGGTGCTTCGATTCAATTTGGAAATGCAATCAGGAGAGGATCCATCTAATCACTTATCAAGCTGAATATTCCCTCAGCCACAATACCGAAGTGAGGAAGGTGTGATGGAAACATCTCACCAAGGGACCAACATCTTCTTTGGAGGATCCAAGTCTGGGAGAAGGAACTCGCTGTTATTACATCAAGTCTTAGCTTTGATATTCCTTCCACTTGACCATGCACATCTCAAGGAAGTAAGTAAGGGTGGAAGTTGATGGGTTTTTCAATTGGGGATTTTATTTTGTAAGCCACCAGAGTCACTGTGTGTGAACTGGGTGGCCATATACATTTGTTTAGTGCAAGGAACGTTTAGTGCAAAGATGGGCATGATAAAGGACAAAAAAGGCAGGGACCTAACAGAAGCAGAAGAGATTAAGAAGAGGTGGCAAGAATACACAGAAGAACTATACAAGAAAGATCTTAATGTCCCTGATGTCCACGCTGGTGTGATCACTGACCTTGAGCCAGACATCCTAGAGAGTGAAGTCAAGTGGGCCTTAGGAAGCATTGCTAACAACAAAGCTAGTGGAGATGACAGTATTCCAGCTGAGTTATTTAAAATACTAAAAGATGATGGTGTTAAAGTGCTGCACTCAATATGCCAGCAAGTTTGGAAAACGCAACAGTGGCCACGGGATTGGAAAAGGTCAGTTTACGTTCCAATTCCAAAGAAGGGCAACGCCAAAGAATGCTCAAACTATCGCACAATTGCACTCATTTCACATGCTAGCAAGGTTATGCTCAAAATCCTACAAGCTAGGCTTCAGCAATACATGAACCGAGAACTACCGGATGTACAAGCTGGGTTTCGAAGAGGCAGAGGAACTAGAGATCAAATCGCCAACATTCGCTGGATCATGGAGAAAGCACGAGAGTTCCAGAAAAATATCTACTTCTGCTTCATTGACTATGCAAAAGCCTTTGATTGTGTGGATCACAACAAACTGTGGCAAATTCTTAAAGAGATGGGAATACCAGACCACCTTACCTGTCTCCTGAGAAATCTGTATGCGGGCCAAGAAGCAACAGTTAGAACCAGTCACGGAACAACCGATTGGTTCAAAATAGGGAAAGGAGTACGACAAGGCTGTATACTGTCACCCCGCTTATTTAACCTATATGCAGAGTACATCATGAGAAATGCCAGGCTGGAAGAATCACAAGCCAGAATTAAGATTGCAGGGAGAATCATCAATAACCTCAGATATGCAGACGATACCACCCTAATGGCAGAAAGTGAAGAAGAACTAAAGAGCCTCTTGATGAGGGTGAAAGAGGAGAGTGCGAAAGCCGGCTTGAAACTCAACATTAAAAAAACTAAGATCATGGCATCTGGACCCATCAATTCCTGGCAAATAGAAGGGGTAGAAATGGAAGCAGTAACAGACTTCATTTATTTGGGCTCCAAGATCACCGCAGACGGAGACTGCAGCCATGAAATTAAAAGACGCTTGCTCCTTGGGAGGAAAGCTATGGCAAGCCTAGATAGCATATTAAAAAGCAGAGACGTCACCTTGCCGACAAAGATCCGCATAGTCAAAGCTATGGTTTTTCCAGTAGTAATGTATGGCTGTGAGAGCTGGACCATAAAAAAGGCCGAGCGCCGAAGAATTGATGCCTTTGAACTGTGGTGCTGGAGAAGACTCTTGAGAGTCCCCTGGACTGCTAGGAGGTCAAACCAGTCAATCTTAAAGGAAATCAACCCTGATTGCTCATTGGAAGGATCGATAATGAAGCTCAAGCTCAGATATTTTGGTCACCTAATGCGAAGAGAGATCTCTTTGGAGAAGACCCTGATGCTGGGAAAGATTGAAGGCAAAAGGAGAAGAGGATGGCAGAGGATGAGATGGTTCGATAGCATCACTGAAGCAATGAGCATGAAACTGAGCAAACTCAGGGAGGCAGTGAAGGACAGGAAGGCCTGGCGCAATATGGTTCATGGGGTCACGAAGAGTCGGACACGACTTAACGACTAAACAACAACAACATACATTTGTTAAAAAAATAATAAAATAAAATAAAACAAAATAAAGGCCAGCTTGAACAGAAGAGGTTTAAAATATTTATTTCTGGAGATGTGATGGATTGCAGCAGAGAGCAAGGTTATCGGGAAGGAGGGGCCGCATTCCAGCAGGGGAAAGGAGGCAAGAGGCAACACAGTCCGGAGCAGGAGTGTAGAAAGCAAAAGAGGTTCAGGGTAGCCACTCCCTAAAATCTCCCAGGGTAGATCCCCTAGTTGCAGTAGTATAGATTGAGTCTGGCCAGATCCTGTCTATAGGGTGTAAGCAAATAAAGGAACTGAACTCAACTGGATTGTTTCACCGTTGTTCTTGGGCTGGGCCTGATAGGAAGTGACTATCCATAAGGTACCTACTTGAGCACTGGTTTCCTACTCTCCCTCCCCACAAGTAATGCATTCTTTTATAGTTATTCCTCTATAGCTAGCAACCGAGGCGCACTTTTCCCCTGGCATAAGCTATTTGGATAGCCACCTCTCAGTCACTCAGGGTTGATGCTGCCCCATATCTCCTCCTGGACAAAGCACTCTTTCAATCCATACACACTCCTGTAACATTTGGCGCATTCCCTGGGCAAGAGGTTCAACGGAAGGGGAGGAACCATTGTTCTAATCTCAATGACCAGGTTTTACGAGGAGGAGAACTTGGACCAGGGAGAGGTCGTTTTTCATCCCAGATGACAGGGCATGAATGCACCTCCAACTCCACCAGCTTCATCAGGATAGGACCAAACACAAAGGTTACATTTCCCGGGAACCATTCATTGTAAACAGCGGCAACACACTTTGCTTACAGCCACACAAAGCAAGGATTCTCTATGCCCACCACTTGCCACAAACAGAAAGGAGAAAGCCAAGGTAGAGTTTTCTCCCACTTCTCTGGAAATGATTGGTCCACCTGCATTCAGTAAATGTGAGCAATTTTGAGAAAATTGGTCACTCCTTTTATAGGCTCCTTTCCAGCCCACCCTACCCCACTTTTCCCATTGATGGTTTGCTCCACTTGGAACCAAGTATTCTCTTAAAATACTTCATATATAATAGTATTAAAAGGCTTTGCCTTTGCAAGCCAAAGGCTGTTGGCCTCTGCAGGAAATCAGCAAATGTTGTAGACAAATATAAAAGAAAGGAATAAAACACCAAAATATGAACAAGTCAGTGAAAACAGCAGGAGCATAAAACCAGCAATTCTCCATTCACTTGAAACCTGCAAGAGTTGGGAGGTTAGGTGTACTTTGAGATAAGGAGTTCAGGAGCATTTGAATGATCAGTGAAAAAGTTTGTTCCCATATGACTTCCAGCCTTACGTTGGAGAAGGAGAGGTGCTTGGAGGAAGCTCTAACTTTTCTTGCTGTTGGCAAAGATTCCTGATTCGAGTTGAACCATGAACAAAGTCCTTAAGAATTACAGTACAGTAGTTTAACCTGGCCCGGGAAGAAATCACATCATTTTGAGAGGTTGAAAAGTGTTTCCAAGTGATTTGAGGGACCGCCTCTCCCCAATTTCATAGGCCCATCCTACCAGATCCAGCAGAGAGGGCATGTTGGTTCTGTTGCTTAGAGAGCTCCATTTGGTGGGTCCTAAGTGGCGGGCCTTTTCTGCTGTGGCGCCTATGCTGTGGAATCTTCTCCCCTCCAGAGTCAGGTTGGCCTCATCACTGTTGAGCTTCCAGAGGTCCCTCAAGACCTGGTTATACCAGCAGGTCTGGGGATCCCAAAGGATGGGTAAGCTAGTGAGGTGGCTCTGTGTTTATCATCCCTTCATCTATTATTTTTTGTTTTAGTTTGGTTTTAACATTTTTTTATGTATTTATTGACTGTTTTAGCCCTGTTGTACGCTGCCCAGAGTTGCTTACATGTGAGATGGACGGCTATATAAATTGTGTAAATAAATAAATAAGGATAAAGTTGGACTCAGGATGAGCATCAAAACTCAGCACATAAATTCCAAGCAACAGCAGGCCAGCTTTAGCTGCCATTTAATTGCCCCATAATGCTTCAGCTCCATACTTGTTTGGGGCATTATGGGAAAGAGCTAGACTTAGTTCTTTGGGGCTGCTGGGAAGCACAGCTATCCCCTTGGTATCTTCTCCTTGGTCAACCCATCAGAACCTCAAAAGCTTATTGATATGGAATATCAGGAGAGCAAAAAGCAGTGTGTGAGCAAGTAGCCCCTTTCTTTCCCCCTCCTCCCCAAATTTAATTTGCACAGAACACCATAGAATATTTGAGAGTTTTTGCCATGTGCTTAAGGTAATAACAACAGCTCTTTGCTAACAGCATTAGAAAGGATTGTGGCAAGACAAAAAAATGTTAGGAATAAAGAGAAAAAATATTTTATTGGCAGAAAAGGAAAAGGGGGAGTTGGTTGTTTCATCTCCTTCCAAGAATAACTTAATGAAAAAGGATCAAACATAGCCACTAAGGCAGCCTCTGATGCGTACATATTATAAATCAGCAGTGCCCTAAGGCATAATGTTTATATAGACACTTAAATTTAAAATAAGAACACTCCGTCTTCATTGCAACAAACAGAGATTCAATTACTTTGAGTCTTACAGTCTGAATAATATACAGCATAACGCTACATTTTGGTCCCCCGAGGTATCTTTCCCTTGCAGCTCATTTAAATCACCTGGCAAACGAAACAAATTAAATGCAGCATACAAAGGATGAAAATACATACATATATATCCTTTACGTTTGATATGACTTGCAAAACGAAAAAGAGCAGCCTTCCACTTCCATAAATACAAAAGCATGACAAAGCTTTTGACGCCCCACCGCTTTTTTTCCCCCTCTCTAGACAAAAGGAAGAACATTTGGTTGCTAAAGGACTTTGATGAATCCATTGTAATAGCCTTATTGCTAGCTAGATAAAAATAGAGTTGCGGAAATGGTGGGGGAGAAACCTGAGTTGAATGCAATAGCAAGCATAAGGTAGCACATCATTCTGATTATCATTCGCGAGGGTATGGAAATGACAATATTGCGTTTAGAAAGACCTTTTTGCCCACCCAAGTCAGAGAGCCATTTGGCCCACTCAGGTTCTTCATGGCATCCACAGCCAGGAATGTTGACACTCATCCTAGGAAAATGGACTTCCAAAAACATGGCCCCTTCCTTTGAAACATACCTTTTGAAATTTCTCTTGATTAGCCATCTCCAGACAAGCTTGGCATTTTCTCTTGGGGAGGCAACTGAGTGACAACCTACATACACGCTTTGTCATTAGGAGTAATTGCTTTTCTCGATTTCCTGTCTGGTTTTAAATTTTGTGTGATTTATATGTTTGTTTATTCCAACATTTATATCCCCCAAATTCAGATGAAAACCAAAACAATTCACAGTCATAGAAACATAAAAAGCATACAACAAAACAAAGCAATAACCACCCTCAAAACCATCCATGATCATTTCCATAAAAAGCAAGTAAGAAAATAGAATGGAATTTAAATCCAAATCCGGAACAAATACCCAAAACAAACCTTTCAACACCTTCTCCCTTCTTTGTACTCCAACCAACGTGCAGTGCTTGTTGACATAAATTTTAAAAACCATACTCTAAATGTTTGTATTTACCTGGTTGCATAATATATAATATACAGTGGTACCTCTACTTACGAACTTAATCCGTTCCATGACTCTGATCGCAAGTCGAGTTGGTCGCAAGTCGAAGTAAATTTTCCCATAAGGTTCAATGTAATTACCATTAATCCGTTCCGGCATCCGCGGACCACACGTCAGGGACGGAAAAACGGCCGCTGACCAAGCAGCAGGGCGGAAAAATGGCCGTGGACCACGTGTCAGGGGCGGAAAAATGGCCACGGACCACGTGGAATGGGTGGAAAAATGGCCGCAGACCACGTGGAACGGGCGGGAAATGGCCACGGACCATGTGGAACAGGCGGAAAAACGGCCGCGGACCACGCGGCAGGGCGGAAAAATGGCCACGGACCACGTGGAACGGGCGGGAAATGGCCGCGAACCACGTGGCACGGGTGGAAAAATGGCCGCGGATCCGGTTTGTAAGCGAGTTCATAAGTAGAGGTAAATTTTTGGGGCCAGAGCTGGTCGTATCTCGAAATTTTCGTAAGTAGGGACGTTCATAAGTAGAGGTACCACTGTATATGGAAGCCACTTGGTTTTAATTCTCACATTCTCAAAACTTTGCAATGGGAATCAATCCAGATGACCATCGCATTCACATCATTTCTCTACTCCCTTCTCTTCCTCCATCATTTTTCATCACTAGAATTTCACCTTAAATCCAAACCTAGACAACTGCAACCCATTTGACTCTGGCTTACTAAGACAAGCCTATTTCCAACCTAGATTTACAAAGCTGGCTTGTTTCAATCAACTGTTGTTAAACTCACCTAAGATTTTAGATTTGCTTAATCTAGACCTGAAAGAGAGGCTTCCAATTTTCCTGGGGAGAACTGGAAAGACAAAGGATCACCTGCAGATCCTTTTCTTTCTGTTAAATTTTAATTTACTGTTGTGTTTAAACACAGTCAAGATCTCAATACGCTATTTATTTATTCCACTCGTATCTCATTCTAAAGAGCTCAGTGATAGCTGTAGGAATTTTTATTTTATCTCCTCCCCGAATATTCTGCTTTTAAGCGCTGCTTTTTGCTGTTTTATCCATTTGATTGTCATTGCTTTGTTTATTGATATGCACGTACACACCGTTATTCTTTTGCAAGTCATCCTGGAGATTTTAGAGAAAGATGGCATATTTTATACACCTCTCTGCGAGAATGATGAGAGAAATAAGAAGCCAAGCTGAAAAGCAAAATGTATCCACGGATATGGTAAAAAGAGACAACAAAGGAAGTCGGAAATGGTGTGTTGTTGGGTTGTTGGCTTTTTTTACAGTCATGTTACAGATGTCTTTGGACTACAGTTTTCATAAGCAAAGTCAATATGGTCAGGAATCTCATGGGAATTGTGGTCCCAAATATCTGAGAAATATGGGTGGCTTATCTGTGATAAGCTTTAATGGAAGCTTATGAGTTGGGGTCTTTTGCATCAACTAAAACTTTTCCAGATCAGGAAGTGTAGACAATAAACTGAAGCCTTCTTCCAGCAGAAAGGGAATAGGTGTTTATTTAGCTAAGAGCCTTCCCTGAGATTCATCTTGAGTCTCCAAATAAAAGCAATCACATATGATGAGACATGACAATAAATGTTTCACCATCATCTAAAAGGGTAAGGACATTTTCCTGGTGGCTTCAAGGACACATCCATGTTTTCTTGGGAACAGCAAGGTATAGGCTTTCACAGCCAGTATCTGTTGGGTAGTGTTGGGCTTCAGGGTTTAGCAACCATGGTCTAGACAACAGATTTCCTGACGTTTCACTGGCAACTGTGGCTGTCATCTTCAGAGACAAGGTGGCCTGCTACAGAGACCACCAGCAACTGAGTCAGGACTGACTGGTCTCCAGTTTTTATAGCGAGATGTCCTGGCTTCTGATTGGTCTTTAGCTGAGCTGGTGGTTCTGACTGGTGCAGAGACCAGCCCTCCCCATCCTGCACCAATCAGAAACCAGCTCGGCTAAAAGCCAATCAGAAGTCAGCACACTTGGCTGTCAAGACCGGAGCCCAGCTGAGTTGGAATGTTCTGATTCTTCTTACAAGTGGCAGCGATTTCGCTCTGCAGATGTGATTCCTTACTCCTTGCCCAACTGTTAACTATTTTTGTTTCTGGGGATCTGCAGGGGAGTCATACAAATCAAGATGGCATCCATAAACAAGCAATCAAAGCCCCTCTCCTTTCTGCATATGTGGCACATAAAATGGGGGTGGAGTTTCAATTGCATGGATTTGGCTACCATCATGACTTTTTGACTCCTCCCTGCAGACCCCCCTGTATGTTTTCCTCCCTACAAAGAGCTCCATCTTTCCAGCTCAGACTTACCTCATCTGCTCATGTATCAAAGCTGGTACTTTTGAAAGGTTCTGCTCATGGCAGAAAAGGTGTGGAAACTGCTGTATTTCAACACACACACACACACACACACACACACACACACGGAGAGCGAGAAGGCAGGAAAGGCAGACAGCCTTTCCAGACACTTACCCTACAAAGCTCAGATTGACGTAAGCCACCATCCTTCTCATCCTGCTTGGTGCATTCATGGGAGAAATTTCTCTTCATTTTTGTCTACTTCATATTGAATGAAGGCACCTGTTATGAAAGAGGAAAGGGGGATATTAAATGGAGGCACAGATGTCAGGCTCAGTTGGGTATCTTCATGATGCAACCCCAAATACGTTTGCAAGCATGTTAAGCCAAAAAGCCCAGCCAAAAGCATCATACATGTGGCTTGTGGGCCAAGCGAGCTCAGAAAATTGGTATGACTTGGATAAACTATGGTTAATTGAACCACAGGTAGGAATGTCAGGAGAATATAGTCACAGCATTGCAGGAGGGGGCAGGCTATGGCTGAAACACAAGCTGTGTGTGCTGAAATGCCACTGAAATGAATTTCTTCCCCCTTCTTATTACCTTATGTCTTCTTTTCTTACATCAAGGTTTCTATTCACTGTCACACTACTGAGATTAGTTCCAAAAGCTTCATTTTAATACTTGAATCCTTTGCTTCATACGAGACACATTTTTAAAGTCTTCAACCTTGTCCCAGCCCAAAAGGTTTATGAAATGCTTAAATAAAAGCATCCTGCCTCAATTTAACCGTATTTTTTTGTCCACAGAAATTCTGCTTTTAAACTCAGGAGACATCTAAAATGGCTTTAGTAGGAAAAAGAACTCCAGTCTGCTTCCGATAAAATGTTTAATAAAATTTACAACATTTTGTTCAGATCGAAGTTGGAGGAAACCAAATTTATGACGGGCTGCTTGGCTCAGAGCAACAATAAGTGCCAGCTCAATAAAAGGATGCTTTTTCTTAACACGGACAAAATAAAAGATGGGAGGCAGAGAGTCACAAAATATGGCTGGAAAACATCAAGTTACAGACTAACTAATGCAAAAAAATAAAGGGAAGTCTTCTTTTTAGGAGATGGAGAGCATCTGCATAAGACAACAAGCAGGTTTCCAAAACAAAAACAAATTAAATGCTACCTTTTGAAAATATATAGCCATCAACTCTCACTTTAGACCTCAATTTTGCTGCTAAAAGTCGCCAACCAGGTCTTTCTCAGCCAGGAATGGAGCACGTGTGACCTTCCAGATATCAGCAGACTTAATTCACCACATCTCAGACTCTGAGTCAAGCTGGATGATGGAGTTTAACAATAACTCAAAGATGACAGAATGCCTCCACTGCTCTATAAGAGGTCATAAGAAAGTCACACAGGAACCACCCCTTTCTTTTATCTCCCAATGGTTCGAAACCCAACATTTCAAAATACCCAACCATATTTTAGATGGATCTTCTTCCCTCACCCATCAACTTTGTTGACTGAGTCAAATAATCCAGTGTTCCTCTAGATATCAAAGGCAACCTCCAAATGTGTAGAAGTTGGCCACTGATGAGAATTTTAGGTCTTGAAGTCC
Source organism: Python bivittatus (assembly GCF_059951505.1). NCBI lineage: Eukaryota > Metazoa > Chordata > Lepidosauria > Squamata > Pythonidae > Python > Python bivittatus. Next base: position 5,731,431 of record NW_028277083.1, read on the forward strand.
ACGTATCTGGAAGTTGTCCAGATCAGGAAAAACCACATAGACCATGTGTTCTAGAAGTCTTAAAGCTGTCATTTCTGATTTATGAGTATGGGTGTTGATGAACAAGATGGATAGATGTTTTTCCTGAGTCAATATCCAGCCCTAAACATTAATAAAGATCCCATTAGATCTCTCTGTTTTGCAATAAGATTACAGTCTGTCATCAAACAAAACATTTACGCTGATAAAGTCTGCATCAGGTCAAGCACCAGCTTAGTCCAGTATTACAGCCCTAATAGATTGAAGTTGCATATAAATATTCTAAATAAAATTAATTGTTCTCACGGTGGCCCTGCAAATGCTTCTAGTGGTCTGCAAGGTAGATGTAAAGACACACTCCTCTCCTGCAGTTGTCCCCCCCCCTCCAAAAAGCAGAAAGTTAAACAAAAATTTCAATCAAACTTAGAAGAGAATTAACAGGGGTAGGGAAGCAGAGCATGAAAAGGGTTTTGACTTTCATGGATGAAAGTAAAAAGATGTTTGAATAGCATGAAAAACTCTTTTGTGGAGCCTCACCCTGCTCAGACTAAAAACTGAATGCTGCCCAGGTCTCTCTTCTCCAATGTTTCCATACAACAATCCTGGCCCAAAGCCACCAAGGCAGCTTCCATGGCCAAGAATACAGATCAATCCAGGTCTCCCTGTTTCTAGTCCAACACCTTCACCATTATGCAACATGAGTACTCTTTGTCAAGGACCAGGAAACAAGATCGCAGGCAGGCAGGCAGGCAGGCAGGAAGGAAGGAAGGAAGGAAGGAAGGAAGGAAGGAAGGAAGGAGAGGGAGGGAGGGAGGGAGGGAGAGAGAGAGAGAGAGAGAGAGAAAGAGAGAGAGAGAGAGATCTCAAAATCCATCTTGAAGCATGAAGGCACCATTTGTCAGCAGTAAGAGGGTCAGCAACCTGACACTAAAAAGCTAGTAATTCAAAGCACTCTTCAGAGAGACTTCAGGATGAGAAGGCAGCTTTGCTAGTCAAGATATGTAATTTTCCCATGCTTTTGCTGAGATGGAGCAATTTGCACAGCTCAACCAAGGGTGTGGATGGGTTGCACAACAGACCTCTTCAGGAGAAATGTCTAAAAAGGACCAGAATGAAAAGGAAATGACAACTCCGGCTGTCTAGAACCCAACAGTAAATGCCCCTACGAGCTTCTAAATAAGATCCTGTATAAACAATGTGCTTATTTTCCTTCTGAGGTTGCATCGTTGCTACATAAATATGCAATGTTTGAAGAAAGCAAAAACAGTAACTAGTGGAGATGAAACAAAAAACAAAAAATTAAAATCAACATATTGCAAACCAACCAAAGTCTCCAAAACACTTTAGATGCTTATGAGAAACCAGCATCTTCCATTACACACAGCTGTAACCTTGAGTTTATGGTAATATAAGAAACTAGCAGATAAATCAGGATGTATTTGAGAAAGTTGCACTTTAAGAAGCTACCACTTGGGTAGGTATAATTGTATATATATTTAAAGGAAGTCCTGGGCATTTTCCCTCCCTTCAGGAGTATCACATTATTTTGAGGAGGCCTCCAAGAATCATTCAGAAAGGGTTGGTGACATGGTTGAGAATGGTCTTTTAATGCAATCAATCAAACTCCCGCAACAAAATTCAAGCTGCCAAATTTTGCTGCAAATGTTGGTGGCCTCATCCAGTGTTTCTCAACCTCGGCAACTTGAAGATGGGTGGACTTCAACTCCCAGAATTCCCCAGCCAGCATGCTGGCTGGGGAATTCTGGGAGTTGAAGTCCACCCATCTTCAGGTTGCCGAGGTTGAGAAACACTGGACTAATCTAACAAGGTTCTGGGGAAAAAAAACTTTAAAAATTATCTTGGGGTGGTTTTTAAAGCAAGCAACCTAATTCTCCTGTCCTTTTCACTTTGTTTAGCATCTGGGTTTGTTCTGTTTATTTTCTGGCCTCTTTAGATCAAATCTATAACTCAATGGATGCTTGTTATCTGCAGCAAGGAAATCCCGCATACATCTTGCTTAATGAAGGTTATTCTGTCATATTTGAACTCTTGAAAGTGAGGGAGGGTTGGTAAACAACCTTCTCCCTTGATCCTTTAATCCAGTTCACTTTTTATGTATTGCAAGCACTCATTAGAGATGATTTGTGTAACAGACTTCTTTGCTTTGCAATATCGGTGCGTTTGTTTAAAGCCCCTTGCATAAATGCCTTCCGTGATGGATAAGGATGCCTTCTGGAAGACGTTCTCCCAAATTGTGATTTGTAAGGAAATCAGAGGAAGGCTATTAGAAAAATTATGAAGTGAAGACTGATTTCCTGGGAGATACAACTGAAGAGCTGAAATAAACACCTCATGCCTGGGGCAGAGCTGAAAAAAAATCCCAGAGTTTTTTCCCCCTACCAGTTCTCATTCAGTTTGATGAAAGAGACTTGACTTTCAAAAGTTCTTTGAAAGAAGAAAGTTTCAGGGAAATAAGTGGAATGCGGCATTCTGACACTTCAGCAATGACGTGTCTAAAATTGCTTGCTTGAACTTCCTTTCCTTTTACAATCCTGTTTTCAGTTATCTACAGCCAGCTTCCAGTATTCCCATTCAATCATAAGAAGGACTTTTTCCGTGGGGTTTTTCCAATAGCAGTGCTATGGTCCCATCTGGTCCTGGAGAAGCTGTTGAAGAATTTCCCTTCCCCTGAAGAAGTGATTCAATCAATTTCTCTGTCTGGTAACCTGGGGGTGATGTTTGAAGACCTGGTTCTAAACAAATGAAGGGGGGATCTTCTTGGCTTGGTTGATGCTTTTGACCTTCAGTCCCTTCCACCTTGAGTTTGTCTCACACAATAAGCTGTAAACAAACCATAGGTACCTGCTTCCAAGCTGCACAATGCAGAAGAAGGAAGAGCAAATCCACCAGTAGTGAGTTATGTCTATCCTGGCACATCCGAAGGCACCACCATAAAATGGGCCTGCATAGAATCGCTGAGGCTAGAGCTGCCTCATCTCAGATTCTCAAGAACCAGTCAGATCTTGGCAGAGGTGCAATATTTCTTCTCCATTCAGAATTCTCCCAGCATGATTGATCTGTCCTTCCCTAGTTCTCTGAATCTGTTTTACAGTTCACCTGGTTATCAGCCTTTAGAATTACATTGGGTCAAGATCCGAATTCCACATCAACCATGCTCTTCCATCTCTAACCAGTTCTGCCCTTTGAATGAAAACAGCAACATCTGCAAATCTGGCCTCTACCCAGAGTCTAACAGGAAGCTCTCACCCAACTCCCTCCAACTGCTTCATCACAATGCCCAGCCTGGACTCTCCATCTGTTCTTCCACACCAGAAGAAAAGCTTGACATTTTAGGAGATTTATAAAGAGAAACCAGAAAATTAGCCTCCACTGAGTGACCTTGACTTGATGATGAAAAAGAAACCTCTGGTGGGTTGCCATGTGAAGCTATAGATTCTCTAGGAGGCAAAAATAAAATCAAGGGGTTGGGAGAAGAAAAACAGCTGTGTGCGTAGGTTGTGCAGAACAGCATGTACTGTAGCTTAATTAGGGTGCTCAGACCTGGGCTTCAAAAATTGTGACAACCACTAGGGGCAACCAAGATGTAGAGCTTTGTCCTCCTCTTTGCTGCCCACTAGTGATCAACGGTATGCTTGCAACCCAGCTCTGATAGATCCAGCTTAATCATCTATTGGGATTCCGGAAGCGTGTCTTCTCTGTAGCAGTACCTCCCCTCTGGAATAAGGTCTCCCCAAAGATCCAAATGGCCCACAAACCCTGCTGATGTTTCAGGGAGCCTTGAAGACCTGACTCTTCATTCAAGCCTTTGGCGAGGATGAGTGAAGCCCCCTTTGGATTATGAGGATTCTTCTTTCATGCCTGTCCGAGTTTTGTCATCCTTGCCATCTTTCATTCTTGCCTATTTTTGTATTTTTTTTCCTTGTTTTTAATGTTTTTACTTGTGAACCACCTGGAGTTGTTGGTAGTTGGGCAGCATACAAATTATTATTACTGTTAAAACCCTTGGCAAGAAATTTCTTTTTCCTTCCCACTTGGCCATGTGGCAAGTGTAATGGTATGTGGGAAAGACCTTGGGAGACGGGGCGAAAAGATGCTGCCTAGGGAACAGTCAGATAAGAGACAGCATAGCCCACAGCTGGATAGTGGGCAGGGCAAGAGGCTCAGAAGGGACCGTCCCTAGTTTCTCCAGCTGCAAAGGACATGGCGGAAGATTTGTATTTTCAGACTTGCAAGATCAACGTCAGCCTTCCCAGGTAGACCAGACAGGAAACACAGCCAGATGAGCTAATTCTACTTTATTATAAGGCTACATTAAGAGAATCACTTGGTTGAGATGGGGGCTACAGAAATTAAAATAAACAAAAAATAATAAAAACAACAGAATCCTGCAAGTCTGAAAGTACAAATCTCCCACTGTCTCCTTTACAGCCCAAGAAGCTTGGGAGGGCCCCTTCTGAACTCTTGCTCCACCCACTGTCCAGCTGCAGGCTATGCCTCCTCTTACCTGACCATTCCCTAGGCAGCATCTCTTCACCCCATTTCTCAAGGCCTTTCTCACATACCATTGCAGCGAGAACTGTGGGAGTTAGACTCTGAACCCACCTGGATGCCACCAAGTTAAGGATGACTCATCTATATCATAGCAATGTTTTCTCTATATACAATAGATACAAAATATCTGTGGCACCCATATGTGCAGGTTTTATGCAATATGCTTCTATGAGGTCTCTTTTCACAGCACCCCATGTCTTCCCAAACAACGGACAGTGTCACAAAGTGATGCCCCTTGATGATTTCTCCCCAAAAGTTGCAGCTTCCAACCTTAACTTGTATCCTTTTAGTTGGATTTCACGGGAGAGCAAGCTTGAAATGTTTCATGTCGTCTCAGAGGGAGAAGAAATGAAACAGGTAATTCTAACTCCTACGCTGCTTGGTGGGGAGAGGGAATTTCCATTACAAGAATAATATACCAGGGAGCTATTGATGTGAAGAAAACCACAAACACAAGGAAAATAAAAGCAAAGCACTGAATTAAAATTTCCACCTCCAAATGGCACCTTAGTGGTGCAGCAGAAGATGGGGGAGAACAGGGGGAGGAGAAAAACACCTTTGCAGAAATTACAATAGTCATTCCCTTGGAGATCTGTTTTGTGTTTCTTTCAGTGCACCAGAATGTGGATTAAAGAAACCATTAATATAAAAAGAATGATATTTTTTCAGTTTAAATCAAGAGCAAGTGGATGCAAAGAATGTTCTCCATCAAGGGGTATCTCAAAATCTCAGATCTGGGTGTCCTTGCAAAGGGATAAAGGTCATGCGGAAAATTTCATCCCCATGTTTCCTCCTTCTTGCTCACTTAAATGAAAGGAATAGTCTTGCCTTCTTCCCATCCCAAAGGAAAAAGGGTTCATGAAATGTTCACATGGGAGGGTGGGGGGAGGTGTCTGACATTTCCCTTTGCTGAAAGCTGAAAGCTTTTCATTGGGCTGTTATCTCTGGCAGCCTCCTTCGCCTTCCAATTTTCCATTCAAGCCCCAGGGAAGACTTGAGAAAGAAACACATCATGCATTTTCAAAATCATTGACAGGCAGCCAGGGAGGCTGCAGGGGAAGGAAGGAAGGAAGGAAGGAAGGAAGGAAGGAAGGAAGGAAGGAGGGGAGGGGGAGGGGAGGGGAGGGGAGGAAGGAAAGAAGGAGAGACAGAAAGAAAGGGAAGGGAGGGAGGGAGGGAGGGAGGGAGGAAGGAAGGAAGGAAGGAAGGAAGGAAGGAAGGTGGGCAGACAGGAGGAAGGAAGGAGGGAGGGAGGGAGGAAGGAAGGAAGGAAGGAAGGAAGGAAGGAAGGAAGGAAGGAGGGAGGGAGGGGAGGGGAGGAAGGAAAGAAGGAGAGACAGAAAGAAAGGGAAGGGAGGGAGGGAGGGAGGGAGGGAGGGAGGGAGGAAGGAAGGAAGGAAGGTGGGCAGACAGGAGGAAGGAAGGAGGGGGAGGGGGAGGGAGGAAGGAAGGAAGGAAGGAAGGAAGGAAGGAAGGAAGGAAGGAAGGAAGGAAGGAAGGAAGGAAGGAAGGAAGGAAGGAAGGAAGGCAGGCAGGCAGGCAGGCAGGCAGGCAGGCAGGCAGAGGTGAAAGGAAAGGAAAAAGAAGAATGAAGGAACTGTCACAGTGAGAAAAGTAACTCATGCCAGCGCAGGAGAAAAAATGAAAAAATTCAGCAAGATGATCTTTAAAAAAAAAAGACTTTCAGATTTACAAAGTAAGAAAACACCTTTTACTCCAGGACTTACACCTCTCTGACACCTTCCTTTGTGAAAGGACACAAAAGTTCCTTTCTGCATACTTCAGCCCCACTGTGAGGACAAGCCTCCTAAGAAACAGGAGAAGGTGCCAGTAAGCTTGGTTGAATCCAGAAAGGTGCAGGAATACCGAAGCACCGAACCCTGGATGTGCCACAGTTGAACAGCATATTTAAAAGTCCCTGGTTCCAGCCAGACTTCATCTGACTTTCTCAAGGTCTCAATATTTATTTATTGTTGTGGAAGTTATCAAACCGTGTGATGACATAGCTAAAACTGGAGGCTGTGGGAGGAAGGAGCCAAAGAGTGTAGTTCCCCTCGCCACTCTGCTGGGGATTAAGGGATTAGAAAACAGCTCTACAAAGTCCTATCTCTCCAATCCCATTTTTCTGGGACCCGGCGCTGTGCTCCACTGCACCCATTCTTTCCCAGCATCAAAGCTCTTATTTAAATATGAATTCTTCTTCCAGGGCTTAATTATTTTTTTCTGGGCACTTTCACAAACAGCTGCAGAGATGGGCCTCCCCTGGCCTTGCATGTTGGAGGCCTTGTTAGATTAGATGTGCTACTTGTCATGGCTGTTTCTGCTGGAAGGCAGCAGGCAATTGGGCAAGGGGGGTGGGGGCAGGCTGAGGATTCACACATCCCCCCAAATCTTGGATGTGTCTTTTGGAGCAATCCCAAAGTTGCCATCAAGTAGATATTTCTTATGTGATAGGAGAAAATGAAACACCCTTTGAATTTGGGCCAGTCACTTTCTCTAGGGCTACTTTGACTGCTTGTAAGAAGGAAAATAGAGAGATAGAGAGATGAGAGAGAGGAACGATAGATGATAGATAGAAAGATATATAGACAGATAGACATTATACATAGATGACTGATAGACAGAATGATATAAACAGATGATATAGACAGGTATAGACAGACAGATGATAGAGACAGGTGATATAGACAGACAATATAGACAGATGATTGATAGACATGATAGAATGATACAGACAGACAATAGAGATAGATAGACAGATAGACAGACAAGTGTTGACATTATGAAAAATTCAAATGGAGGCACTTAACTGTCAAAGGCTAAAGATTAGGGCTTCGAAGCATCACCTTTAAGGCAACCCTTCCAAGCATCGGATCAAGGTGATGCTCCAATCCATTGTCCTCAAGGCTTTGCTTGGAAGCTTTGAAACAAAATAACTTGGTCCTCTTCATCACAGCTCTGTTTCAAATCAGAACCCTTTGAAGACCCAAAGCCGAGCTGGTATCCAGCTAAGGAGCTGATCAAAACCCATTTAGGAGCCTAGTGTTAGATGGGGGAGGATTTGCACTCTAGCCTCATCTTCTTCATTTGGGCAACAGCAGGATAAGGATGATGGGACATGTAATTTGCTCCATCTCTACCTCTTGATTTGACTATCTGCCACACATTTAAGTGCTTCAAGTGATGGAGGGATTCTAAAATTTCCAAACAGTGTGAGGGTAAGACTTAGTACTGCTTTACATTATTCAACAGGAAATATAACATTAGTTCCTTAATGGGAGTGGGACCAGATTTTGGGGGCGGGGGGGGAGGCAAGAGACCTTCCCAGTCCCTGCCATTTCAGAACTGGGAATCCAATCTTGGAAAGCCAACTAATGCAAGGGACACAACCTTGTTCAGGCCAAGGATGAACATGGTACATAACATGCAACAGCAAAGCAGTAGAAAGTCCCATCTAAAGAGACTTTCCTTCCAAATTATTTTGTACTTAGGTTTTTTTTAAAAAACAGCTAATTATTATCTTGTTCTTCAACTAGGTAATTAATTTTTTGCATTGGTGCTCTGCTCCTTTCCTTGTGTTTAATTGTCAGAGGGAAGGAGGAATAAAATGAGAGGAATTTTAATCAATGCAACTAGAGCATCTTTTGGGGGTGGGGAATAAGAGACAGTCCAGCTTGTAAATATCCTTTCATCAACCACATTCACTAATTAGCACAGGGCTGGCAAGAATGGCTGGCTTTACCTTTTTCATCCTTCCACCAATTTTTAAAACATAAAGATGTCCCTTGGATATTAGGGAGCAAAATAAAAGTGTTGCTTTTATTTTGCTCACCAATGTCCATGAACATGCTCCTCAACAACCATGAACTCAAAGAGCCCCAGGGACAAGAATCAATCCCGCCCCTTTTTTTTTTTTTTTTTAAGTCCAGCCTCTGGAGTGGGTAGGGGCAAACATTACCATTTTAAAAATTTCTGTGGGGGTTGGTGAGCTTCTAAGAAGCAATGGAGATGCTGTAAGCCTTGCAGAGATGGAGAGATCCATCTCAATTCTTCTGACTCCAAGCTCAAGAAATGAGTCCTGTCCAGTTTTGGAACATGTTCTTCAACATGCCATACAAAGCCCCACGTGGGTCTTGAGTCTCCAGAAGTCATGCTGTGGACTTTTGAGGAGCTGGCACTTCCAAGTTCCTCTTCTTCTCTCCATACCAGTTCTGATATTTCTCTTCCACCATTTCTCCATACCACCCATCTCCAGCATTCAGAAAGGTAATTCCTCCTACGGGATATCCATCTCTATGGAGACCCAATGTTCTTTAGAGTAACGCTTTTGGAAAAGCAGGGCAAAGAAAAAATAAGGGAGTCTCTGGGTACATTTCTCCCCATGCACCATTCTTAATATTGCTACTACTCCCCTCCAGATGTTCACAATAAGCTAATGTAAAGCTAAACATACCATGTTCTAGACTGGTACATTGGATGAATCAAACCATAGAATCAAGAATCATATTGAATAGAGTTTGTCTAACTGAAAAAGATTCTCAGATTGGGAAGAGACAGGTAGAGATCTCTGTATTAAAGCTCACTAGGTGACTTGGGGCTTTTTTTCAAAATTATTATGAGCTTAAATTGAGGAAGGAACCATTCACTCAAAAGAAGTTTGGATTAAAAAGAAAAAAATGAAAAAAACTAAACATTCTTCTGAGGCTTGAGAATCTCTGAGTAAAACACTTTTGCTATGAAAAGACCACCTTTGGTAAAAAAATAAAATAAAACAAAGTTCTCTCTCCTCCACCTCTACGCCTTATAATAGTAGCTGTTTTACTGGATCAATAAGTGATGGAGAACAGGGGGAAAAACATGTATCTTATCCCCATAGCGGTTCTACTAGAAGTCTGAAATCCATGCCAGGCTCCTACTCAAATTAACATTGCTTAGCTAATTTAATGTTTCCCATGTCTCTACATTCCTTTGGAGAAGAAAGTAATTAAAATATTTGCTTGTTTTTATTCTGCTTATTACACGTCTTTGTGCCAAATGAGTTTTTTAAAAAGGCAACATTTGTACAGTTTAAACACCCCTACATTTTACTTATTTATTTTGGGAAACCACCATTTCTTTTTTAATATAGCAGATGAGTCAGTTGCCATTGATCAAAACTAGCCTGATGTGATGTCGTGAGGAGGGAACAAGTTATGGAATGTTGATGACCATTAAAGCTTCTGAGAAGTAAATCAGACCAGCTTTGGAAAGTAAACTAAGAAATGCTGCTAGCTTCATCAACATATCTCTTGCTCCAGTCCAAGAAATACATCAAAGAAGATTGGGTGAGTATTTTACTACACGATTAAAAAAAAACCAGATTTGCACATTCCACAAAAACCACCAGGAACCAAACATCAGTCAGTTCCTTTTTTGTCCTCGCAGTTAATGCAACTTCAGAAAGCTATAGACGTGTTTATTAGGGTCAACTACTTCCTTAAAACGTTTTAATTTACCTTGTTCACTGGGTGAAAAGCACCCTGATCCAACAAGGTGGAATTCATCTACTGCTCACAGCAGTGGCTTAGATGTGCACACAAAGGAAGGGGCAAGTGGAGGAAGAAATGAAAGTCATCGAGGTACTCCAACTAATAATGCAGGTACCACCCAAGAGATTCGGTTTCAAGACCACGGAGAGCACCTCTTAGCTACAGAGCAGACAAGTTACTCCAAAACCAGCCTGGGCCAATTGGGAGTCTTTTTACTAAAGGTACAATAACACTGCTGGAAGCTCCACCCTTTCCAATATGCCTGTTGGTTCTAAAAGGGCCAGCACCCTTTTTCAATGGCTATATTTGCAAGACATACTCACCCAGAGCTTAATAAACCATGGTGTTAACCCAATCGCTTGAGTTCTTATAAGTCACCAAATCCTAAATTAACCATATTGGCACATGGTGCTGATTCCCAAAATAGCAACTACAATTTAGACCAGTATGTTACATGCACCCAGCCTAGGTGCTTAGTTTATGATTCTGGGTATTGTGTGAATCAGGGAATTGGACTGAGTAAACAGTTATTTTCATCATTGGTAAGTCTATCCTATGAATACTGGCTCCTCGCAAGTGATTAAAGTTGGAAACATGATCAGTTGTGTTTGCACAACACATTGAGCTCGTGTCACAAATTAGACAGCCATTTTTTAGCCTGCAGTGTTATACTAATAGCCAGCCCAGGCCATTAGTATAGGATTCAATGAATTATGCAAACCCAAAGAATTAGACTAAGTAAATTATGTTCTTTTAATCCTGAAAAAGTATATTTTGTGAAACACAACTGATAAGTAGACTGGAGAACACTTTATGACATTTCTCTGTTCATGGACATCTTACCCTAGAATGAGCTAGCTAGCTAGCTAGCTAGCTACACACACACACACACACACACACACACACACACACACTTTTGCAATACCTCTCTATGGTTCCAAAAGTTGGGGGATCTTAAACCTGTTTACTACTATAGTTTAATGTGTTTGTCAATAAACAGAAACTGTCCTCTCAAGAGGTTAATCCAAGACAAGCCATCAGTTTCATAGTTGACACTATTTCATTTAAAGACAGATCTTCTGCTTGAAGTCCAATATCTTAGCTACTTAACTGCTTTTCCTTGTATCAGGATACCAGATTTGGTCTGCAAACTCCAGCCAATCACAAGCTATCCGCAAAGAGGTGGGGGGAAAAAAAGCTTCAACTCTTATGATCTGGTGGCCAGCTAGATTTTTACATCCCAGCCCTGTCAGCAGATCTGTCATGATAATCTGGGATCCCTCCAGCTATATTTGGATAATTTTTGCAACATATGTATATGCTCCTTTAATTTTTTCTTCATCTATTACAATTTTCCTTTCAAAAAACACCAAGCAGCCTAGAAGCAAAAGGAATTATGTTTTTCACATATGCTTTTGCCCACTTGGCAAACCTTTTCCTTCCTGTCCCTTGCAAAGCCTAAAATGAACTTGGCTTTTGAAATTCTCTGTGTTGTCTTTGCACATCATTATCGGAAATGCTAGGACAGCTTTGAAAAGGGTGTTTGATTGTTAATTGCCACCACTGAGCTATCCACTCCAGGGAGCACCACCACAAGCCGCATTTCATTTTCAGCAAAAAGCATCTGTTCACAAACACTGGAGAACTGCAGGCTTTTTAAAGCAAAACAGTTTTGCCAGCCACTGCGGAAAGGAAAGGAAAGGAAAGGAAAGGAAAGGAAAGGAAAGGAAAGGAAAGGAAAGGAAAGGAAAGGAAAGGAAAGGAAAGGAAAGGAAAGGAAAGGAAAGGAAAGGAAAGGAAAGGAAAGGAAAGGAAAGGAAAGGAAAGGGAAAAGAAAATTGGGGAAGGGAAGGGAAGGGAAGGGAAGGGAAGGGAAGGGAAGGGAAGGGAAGGGAAGGGAAGGGAAGGGAAGGGAAGGGAAGGGAAGGGAAGGGATTTCCCCACACATATAAAAGCACAAATTTTTGGCCTGGATCTTAGAATGACTGCAAAGTATCAGATAGAGAGAGATTTCAACCTTCAATTTAGGTGACACCACTCCCTGTGAAAAAGGACAATAATTTTGTGTTGTTTTGTTATCTGGTTTCTTTGTATCATCCTCAAAGCTCAGGGTGACTTCAATTCTTACTGGTTGCCCTATTGCAGCCTCAGAAGGACGTTGGAGGTAAGCTAAGCTGAGGAACGTTGGGCGTGCACGTTGCACTAAGCTGGAATGACCTGATTCACAATATTGCCCAAGCTATCATGCTGGCTGGGGAATTCTGGGAGTTGAAGTCCACACATCTTAAAGTTCCCAAGGTTGAGAAACCCTGGCCTCAGGTATCTTGCCTGAGCCCCACCAATGTGCTGAACCAGTTCCAATTCCATTATTCTAGCCCCAGTTCAGACAAGGAATCTATAGTCTTTCTATATTTCTGTAGATATTACTGGATTTTACTTCTCGGCCCATCTAGGCAGCCCCTCATGGATAAGGCTCTTCTGGCCTTTGTTCTTGACCTTTATTTCATCTAAGAGTAAAATATCTGCTACCCTCCATATGCTTCGGACCTTACTGTCCATCAGGCCCCACTGGACACTTAATAGCACAGAATTCTGGGAACTACAGTCTAAAACATCTGGAAGGCTTCAAATTGCTTACCTGTTTTAAACTCTACATTAAGCTTGATTTGGGGATGGGATGGGGGAGAGAATAATCATAACTGTCCCACTGTTTACATATTGTGCTGGTGCCTTATGCTATTTTTTCCCCTTGTTCTAATTAATTTTTTACCGTAGTTTGATTTCTTACCTAATTTGTACATTACCCCAAAGACTAGCCTGATAGGAGATTAATAGCACCATCTCATGCTTGTCTTCTCTGAGATGCATGCCAAACAGAGTTCAGTGTGGCTTGTTGCAAAGAAGTAGATATTAGAATGCATCCCAGTTAACAAGCACCAATTAATTAATTAATCTGTCTCCCCAAAGGATGCCTTCTATTTTGACACATGTACATAAACTACAGCCAAAGAAATCCTTCAGGTTTAATTGCCAAATTAATTAGCTGGCCAAGGTCTACGCAGCTACAAGAAAGAAGTGGTTGAACAGGCAAGGAATCTGCCCTCCAACGGGGCTTAAATCTTCTCCACCATCACAGTTTTGCACTGTTTTGACAAGTATTGCTATGTCTGATTGCCTAGAGGAACGGTGGGAAATTTGATATGCAGGCGGGCTGTTAGTGTTCGCATCGCAGGCTGTTGGCTATTAGCTCTCCCATCAAACTGCACATCTCTTTTTCTGCATGATGGAAATGAACAAAGCTTTGCAGGGGGGGGGTCTTTTCAGCCCACCCACCTCTTCCAAACCCCTTCCGACCATTTATCCCTCTGGCACCCTGGTGGGAGGGGAGCCGAAAAAGTCAAGATGACACCCGCAGTCATGCAATTGAAGGCCTAGCTATTCACATGCGACCCACAGAAAATAATGGGAGCGGGTTGGGCCATCGCAGCTCCCCCGGGCTGCTCCATCCTGCCTATCGATGTTCCTGCTTTCCAGTGAAGCTGCTCCAAAGACAGGACGGGTGGGGTGAACTGTCCAGCTGGAAAAACAGCACGTTTTTATGTCGTGCACCAAAGAGAGGCACAGAGGCTGGGTTTGCACACCGCATGAAACCACAATGTGGTTTGTTAGTTACCATTCCATATCAACAAAGCCACTGCATGTTATCAATGGGGGGGGGGGCTGTGAACAGTCCCTATTTTCTCTCTGCAGCAACACAACAGCTGCAACCCACAACAGTACCCTGCCCTTTGTTTTTTTTAATAATATTTATTAAAGTTTAGAGATACAAAGATTAAAAAAACCAGTACAAACTGAGAAAAATATAAGAGTAAAAATAAAAAATAAAAAGTGCAAAAAAATCTTTTAGAAAAAGGGGTGCGTGTATATACACACACACACAGAGGTAGTCCTCAACTTACAACCACAATTGGGACTGAAACTTCTTAACGAAGCGGTGCAGTCATTAAGTGAGTCACGCCCAAGTTTATGACCTTTTTTACAGTGGTTGTTAAGCAAATCACTACAGTCATTAAGCCAATCATGCAGTTGTTAAGTGAATCCAGCTTCCCCCATTGACTTTGCTTGTTGGAAGCCCCCTGGGAAGGTCGCAAATGGCGATCATGTGATCCCCAGGATGCTGCAACCGTCATAGATACATGCCGGTTGCCAAGCACCTGAATCACAATCACATGACCGTGGAGACACTGCAATGGTCATAAGTGCGAGGACCAATTGTAAGTCACTTTTTTCACCACCGCTGTAATTTTGAACAGTCATTAAATGAATGGTCATCAATCAAAGACTACCTGTGTATTCTTCTTATGGTGCCCTGGCCTTCAGAGCAAAAGCTCTAAAATACTTCAAGGCCAATTCTTCAAGAATGGCCCACCCCAAGCAATTCCCACCCTATATCAACTCCTTTGGGGCTTTGTCCACACATTGTGCCTTAGCAGGCTGCATTAATCTGGTTCGCGAGGAAAATAGGAAATGCAAAACATGGTTTTCCTTTCCCTCCCTTTGAATTCTGGCCATGCCCACTTTCAATTAAATACAAATTAACGCCATCTTTGAGGAGAAAAAAAATCATATCGCTCGGTCTGAAAGAAGAGAAACCCTTCCTGTTAACTCTCCTGCACAGTCACAGCCCTGACAGTCTGCCTGGATATAAATAGGACAGAATATTGTCTTGCCATAAACTTCCCTTAAGCTTATTTAAAACACAGTCCTTTGCCGCCTCGGTAAATGCCTTCCACTCGAAAGCCTCTTTGTGCAGTGACCTTATTTCTTCCTAGTCAATACAATCAATGTAATGTTCCTTTTCTATGCAAGAATTATGAAGGAGCCTGGGAGGAGGGGGAGGAAGAAGAATCCAGCCTCCCAGCAGATAACGTTTTGATGCCGAAGATGAATATTGCAATAGCAACCCTGTCATTTTATGAGATGCCATTTGAGTTCCAAAGCATTTGCTGCCTCATTACTCAGATCAACTATCACCATGTATAAGTTTCCAGCTTGCTCCACATTTGCCTTCTCTCCATCTGTTGCTTACGCTGTCGCCCTAAACATCTGCAAAGAGGGAGAGAGGCTGTTCATGCCCTACACTTAACCTAGGCAAGTCTTCTCGCTGGTGGTTGGGGGGAGAGAGAGACCCCCTGCCTTTGACAGTACTACATTGGAGAGGTTTACTCATCTTGAGACACTCTATCTCCAACTCTTTTTCTTGGAGGATTAAAGGGGCAGAGTTTGGACACAGCCCCACCATGGCTTGGATTAGGTTGTTCACCATGTAATCCAAACCAGAGTGTTTTACCATCCCACCCACCCAGAAGTCAGGGCTGTTTGGGGTTAAAACTAACCTCTCCTGCCCCACTGATGAATCATTTATGGCATGGAGTCCTCGGTGCTCTCTGAGCTAGGATGTTTACTTGCAGACAATTCATTACCCAACCAGATAAATGGTGTTACCTAGTTGGTCCCAAATTTGTAGGGGCTGAATTCACACGTCATACCAAGCTCTCCTGAGGTTTCTTTGGGTTTGGGCTTCATATGTTGCAGGAATCCAAACAGGGTGGTTTATAAACTCATAGGATTTAATTAAAGGGGGCGGGACCTGGGGGTCTGTTCACTAAGCCACAAAACAAGCCAATAGAAATATGTAGGTTGTCCACCGTTCTTCATACTGGGGCTTTCTTGGGGAATTTCTATCATTGCCTCAAGTGAAGAAACCACTCCTCTGAAGATGTGTGTGGCCCTACTATAAACGTAAAAGGTTCCCTCAAGTCAAACTCAACCTCTGGTGATTTCTTGGATGTGTTTCTGTCACTTTCTTGGCACCCAAGTAGAAGTGGGTTGCCACAGCCTTCTCCTGGGAAGTTTCTCTGATTGTCCAGTCTAGCCTACAGACCTGGGACTTCCTGGT
Organism: Python bivittatus; assembly: GCF_059951505.1. Lineage (NCBI taxonomy): Eukaryota > Metazoa > Chordata > Lepidosauria > Squamata > Pythonidae > Python > Python bivittatus. The sequence continues at coordinate 5,747,508 of NW_028277083.1, forward strand.
GATCTCCAGGTGGACTAACCAGGTGTGACCCTTCTGAGCTTCTCTCAAGATCATTTAGGAACTACCATCCACTGTAGGCACAACCTTCCCACCTAATCACATTTCAGCCTCATCTGTTGGGGGAACTCATTTGATATGAGCCAGTTCATAGTTTGGAGTGTTGCACAATTCCAAAAATTAGGTCCCTAACCTTGTTTAAATAAACTGTGGGCAAATATGTCATATACACATACCACAGTGACTAGCTTCTTACCATATATGGCAAGCCAAATCATGCTTTGCTTGCTTGTGGCTTTATGTGTTTCTGGAAACTTAGCCACTGCAGTTTGCCTTGTAAACCTTGGTTTATGACTTTGTATATGGTATGAACTCTGTCACTTGTGGTTTGTCCAATAAATCATGATTCATCCAATCAGGGCTTAGTGTGTGCAGTGTGGATCCAAGCAATCTGTCTATAATAGCTTAAGACCAATTTCTAACCTAGAGATACCCACCTGAGTTGACAATGTCACTGCTTAGCTTGTCCCCAACAACTCCTTGTCTTTCATGTGCCTGCCAAGGTGCCTACAGATTAAATCATGCAGCAGAGAGGCAATTCCTTAAATCTTCTAGTTGTAAATTGTCACCATGGCACATATTCCAAGAAGTTGTCTGCAAACATAAAAGGTGGAGAAACATAAATGGAATTTAGATGGTAGGGCCAAAACCATTAGGGATCAACAGGTTGATCTTTCCCTTCACTCAAATATTCTCAAAGGTTTCTACCCTCCTCTCCCCTCCCCACTCCAAGCCCTCCAGGCTGCTATGGAAAACAAAGTGTGTGTGTACGTGTTTTAACTTAAATCATCACATAATATGATGGTAATGAGATTCTCAGAAAATCATTATGTCTCTGTCAGGTAGTAATAAAATTGAGTATTTGTCTGTGTTCTCAGCTCGCTTGGAGAATATGCAGATCTGCCAGTCCTTGTTATATCTTGATGGAAACAAAACCCATTATCATGGGGGCTGTGGATTTTAATAGGAGAGACATGCTGGAAAGCAATCCGGGTCAATGATAATGAAACTGTTACACCCAGCTAAACTGATAAAAATCTAATTATGCTCATTATCAATGGACTATTTCAAATTTGGGTGGCATCAACCTTCCCATTCCCACCACCTTGTGGCAGGAAGGCAGGAGAGGCTCCTCCCTAAATGGTGGTCTATAATTGGCAGGTAAAGAACGTATGCTTCAAAGGCAGGCTGTCTTCTGGCCTTACAAGAACTCCCATCTTTGCTGGAGTTTTGCAAAACCGCAGAAATTTCATTCCGATCCAAGCAGTGAGCATGCCACTGAGTTTTGCTGGTTGATGACCAAAATAAAGAGATTTGACCTGCACCAGTGGGTAACCCAAAGGGTTGAAGAGAGATCATGATTCTCAACCAGTCAAACTGCTCTGAAAGTTTGGAACCAAGCTAAATGTTGGGTGGGTTCACACCACACCACTCAACCAGAACGTGCGTTCTGCTGCTTTGGCTTAGGGGATGGTACAACCCCAGCTGTTGTGGCTTTTAAATGGAGACGGATGAGTTGGACATTGTGCAAGCCAAGTCAGTTGTGGTTTAGCACTCTTCTACACTGCTGATATCCAGTGTGGGTACTGGCAGAAGATGCCAGCTTGAAGGTGCAATGCTCCCTCATTTTACAACCCCCTACCGTTCCCTTAGAATGAAGGGGTTCTAGCCACATCAAAATTAAGGGAAGGAAAGAGATGGAATGGAGGACATCTCCTTTGGTACAAGGAACCAGCTACAGAAGACCCATCTTCTCTCATCATCCATGGCAAGAAGTAGGTTGAGAGAAGAGATCCATTTCCTGCTTGTCTGCCCAATTTCATGGGGAGCAGAAGCAGGAATCTGATTCTGGTGTCAAATCTCCAATCCCACCAAAGAACTAGTAGTAAAGAAGCATCATCTCCTGCTTTTCTCTTCTCCTGCCCCCCTGGCGTTGATTAACCACTTAGCCATGGTTTACTGAATAAACCACACTTGCCTAGGCTTGCATGATACAGTAAACTATAAACCATGGTTTACTAAGTTTATTAACCACAGCAGGTGGTTTTACCCAGCATGCTAATCAAGTAATAAACCAACCACAGTATGGCTAGCATGATGTGTAAAACAGGCCTGTGGTTGCACACCTTAAGCTGAAGTGTAATGTAGACACGTTTGCTTTTGGCTTTGTTCATGGTATGAACCTTATTACTTCATGGCTTCTGGCTAAATACGTTGAGTGAAGCCAGTTAATTGTGGCTTATGTAATTGTGTTTAAGTCTATGTGAGAAGTAGGGCTGTGAAGAACAATCCAAAGGCACTTCTTGGTGGCTGGACAGGAAAAACCGGAAGATACAATCAGCTGAATTCCTATATCTTGAACCTGCGTGTATTGACACCTGAATAGCAGTTTGCAATAACCAAAAATTCAGTTATAACAGAGAATTAATGGCTTTCATTTAAAAGTAGCAAAACTCCTTACAAATGAATTTAAACTCTTTCTTTTCATAGCCAACACAAGGGAAATGCAAAGACTCTGATTGTAGATAGCTACCTCAAAGAAGCAGGAAGAATCTGTCTTAACACAGTACCTATTGAAAATTGATTGCCCTTCCCAGAAATATTAGGACTCTCCTCTTACTGTAGAGTATCCTCTTACTGCCATGTTTCAATCCATCATTTAAAAAAAAAAAGTTTGCTTATTCATTTACAGTGACATCATTTTTTTATCCTCAGTGATGGTGATTACACAGCATCTATTATGATCCCTGGTAGGGTAGGATCAAACATACTGTACAATTAATGTAGAATGGCAAAACTAACATCCGTTCTGGGTCAGGTGTGATGCAGAAAAGGGGATAAGTTTGAAAATCTAAATTGTTCAGAGACGTTTAGGAGCATGAGAGGGGAGAAATCATCCTGCCTGGAAATGAACCCTTTTGATCAGCTCTGGACCATTTTTTTGCATGTTAAGATTCAGTCAAGTAGAGATCATCAGCATATTCATGTTTAAGCCCTCCAAAATCACAAAATGTAACATTCCACCTTTGAACAATACAAATACCTTCAAGATCTTCTTCCAGAAATGGTGTTGCTGAGCAACTGTCACAAATGAACCAGGATACCTTGAGGTGAGTCCATAATCAGGATAGAAGAAACTCCAGGAAGCAGAGTTAAGAAGCAAAGCAAAGACCAGGATCAGAAGCTGTACCAAAAACCAGGACTGAAGAACCATTAAGGAACCAGGAACATACTCCTTGTGGTTCAAGAGAGATTTAACTGGACCACTGGGCTTACTTATACTGCAGGGGTAACCATGATGGGTGGAGTCAATCCAAAGCAGGATGGCGATTTGCTAAGATGACCACTCCCTGCAGCTCTGTAGCTTGCCACCCAAGGCAGCCTCCACCAGAACCAAACAGCTTCTCAATACCTGTGTTGAAAATCAGAAGTTGAAGCTGGAGCACGCATGGGAGTTCAGCTGATGTAGAACGATTGGAAATCATGCCCCCATTTTGGCTCTCTGGACCTGCCTCAAAGAGCAGTGCCTTTAAAAGGAAAGAGAATAGTTTTCTGAAATTGATGGTTCTCTGTTATTTCCCAAAATGTTCATATTGACAAGTGCTACTACTCTGTCTGCTGCAATAAATGGAAAGAGCTGTCCAATACTCACAGCAAGAAACTAAGGCAACTAGGTTTGCTCTTTGAGTGTGGTGAAAGTTCTGTAAATTGGGTGTTGTAAATTACATGGCATGAGATGTGTTGTGGGCAACTGATTACTTGTTGATGTTTCTTTATTGGTTGGTAATCTTCTAAGGCAGGTCTTTATGTATCACAGGCCCAAAACTGGATTTTGGTTCTCGTTGGGATTCTTCTAACAACAGCTAACGGTCTGGAGGGATAATGAACTCCATTATAAAGCAACTGTTCTACCTGAAGGGAGTTTTGTCAAAATAACTATGTTGTTATTTTTGAATGTGTTATTTTGCTTGTGCAAGCTCCAGAAAGTAGAGTAGGAATGGATGGCCCATAGATTACACAACTTGCAAAGTTCTCACTTTGGTTGTCATCCAAACTTGCAACTTGGTTGACCGCTGGAATTGGTTAATAAACATTTATTTTGTAGCTTAACACTTTGAAATTCAGGAATACAATCTCTGCGTAGGGACTGGGGAGCCTTCAACCAAGTTATTGACTTACCCCTTTTTCTGGGATCACACAGTATATCCAAACATAAATGAACCAAATGGGTTAACTGCAAAAAATCCTAGCTTAGCTTCTTGTGCTGATGTAACCACAAGGTTTTTCCAACCTGATTAAATGTGTTGTGCGAACAGAATGAAGTCATTGTTTTGTTTGAGCATGATTGACAACCTTCTGTTTTTACCTATTATTGTTATATGAAAAAGAATTGATTGTGTTAAAGATGATATAATAAAAAGCAATGAAATTACCTTGAGAGGAAGGGGGGGGAAAACTACTGCCACCTACACAGTTTATATTACTTTAAAAATACATCTATCAACTTCCAGATCTGATTTATAGAATAATTGCTGGGTTTTTCTCAAGGAAGTGGGTGACAGAGCATTTTTTGTTTAGCTTTGGAAGGGAGCTTGCAACTTGCATGACACTGGCAGACCTCCATTAAAATCCTGCTGTGGTCCTGACTTTTGGTGTGCTCTTGACCCAGTGTAACGGTATGAGGGAATGACCTTGGGAGACAGGAGGGAGAGCTGCAGAGTAGACAATGGTCAGATAAGAGGCAGCTGAACCCACAGAAGGAGAGAGGGTGTGGCAAACAAGGGACCCTCCCTAGTTTCTTGGACTGTAAAAGGGGAGGGGGGAGAGATGACTTTCAGACTTGGAAGATTGATGTTAGCCCTTCAAGGTAGTCCAGACAAGAAACACACCCAGAAGTACGAGTTACATTAATAGAATCTTGCAAGTCTGGAAGTACATCTCTCCCTCCTCGCTTTTACAGCCCAAGAAACTAGGGAGGATCCCTACTGAGACATTTGCCTCGGTCCCTTTCCTTATGCAGGCTCAGCTGCCTCTTATCTCACTGTGGCCTAGTCTGCGGCTCTTCCTCCCGACTCCCAAAGTCATTCCCACATGCCATTATACCCAGTGCCGAAGTGCCCACTGCAGCAATGGGTGCTGATCAAAAGATCTTGCCAAATAAGAGGATTTGATCCGTTATTATCCAAGTCTTATAAATATCACCAGGCAGTGCAGTGAGACAAGAATTAATGTGCTTAGAAGTCAAAAGCCACCAAGGGCCTCTGTCCTCCCTCAGATAAGAAATTAGAAGCTTTTCTTAAGAAAACCTATGAAGTCAGCACTGATTGAGGGCCCAAGGAGGGCAAACTTTGATTGATGAGGGTGGGATTCTGACAGCAGCCACGGATAAATACCCCATCTCCCCAAGGAAAATAGCCATCAAGCATGGCTTGATTGTTGGAGCATTGACTGCATCAGTTCTATGAAGCAAATGTCACCTTTAAAAATAATAAATGCCAGCCCCGTGACCCTTCCTCACTGAAGCCAATGGGCTGGTTTCCTTGGCAGCTGCTCTGAAAAGCAGATGGCATCATGGATGGCTTGGGAGGGAATTTTAACAAGGAACTCTTGTACAAAAAGCAAATTTGATTTGGGCTTCGCATTTGAGTCTAATGGGTCAAAAGTGTAGAAGCAAGGCAGAGGAGGCCACAGAGACTGGGGTAGGGAGCCATGGAGACGATCTTGGAGGAACGATTCAGAGAGGGTTACAAAACATGCCCGGGGAACAGGGAAAGTGTTAAGAAGAGACTCAGGCTGGCTCCACGCTGATTCCCTGGGGTAGAAGAGGGAAGGGAGGGAAGGGAGGGGAGGGAAAATGCAATCAGGAGGAGAATCCTGCAAGATTCTTTTAGCCTGTCTCAATAAAATATAGTTCTAGACATCTTGCGGACAATTTTTCCTGATCTGGTCCACCGTGAAGGGCTGATAGTCACCAAGTCCAATCTATTTCTTCAACTTCCTCCAAAGTTATTAGGACTTAGTGAAACCAGTCCAGCCTCTGCTTGAAGACTTGAGAAAGACTTTTTTAGCTAAATAATGCCATTGTCTTTGCTCAGATGCTTAAGCATCCCAAACCAAAACCTGTCCTCCTATATCTGAAGTCGAATAATTGCTAAAACCCAAAATACAACAGATGCAGGTAAAAGGAGGGCAGGTTCCAGGCTAATCTTTCTGGTAACCATACTGTTGTTTCCACTTCCAGCATAGTAAACTTTGAGACTGGTAGACATTTTCAGAATGTCCTCCATGTCATTGGTTTTCTTCTACTTCCCTCCACCTTGCCAAGCATAACCATTCTTTCTAGTCCATCATCTGTCTGCATCACACACCCAAAGGGAATGAGTGTCTCCTTGCAGATCATTGCCTTAAGGTTGGTTCTTGAACTGACTGGTTGGACTGTTTGGTTCTTCTTGCACTCCATGGTCCACCTTGTAACCAAGAGCAGATGTGGGTGATTCAAAACACTCCCATCTCAGAAGTCCTGCTGGCAAGTCCCTCAAGTCCCTCTCTCCTTCAAAAACCCTGCCATAGAGAACCACAGAGATGACCTTGGTGAAGAAAGGTGGCAGTTAGCAAAACATGAATTAAACCCAAGAAAGGAAGAAAGCAGGAGTCAACTCAAGACTGCCTCACCTTGGCCCTCTTTGGTATTAGAAGGAGGGAAGGGAAAACGTTGTCAGGCTTTCAAGATTCTGTTACTATAACTTTCATCAATAGAGTTGCAGCATTCTTGTGGGGATTCCTGACCTGGCCTACCATGAAGGGTTGGCATGTACACACCCTTTCCAGATGCTCTCTACCAACATGTTCATGTTTTATTCAGGCGGACACCATCTTCAAAAGATCCTACCGCTTACCATTTTTGTTTCTGAACAGCATCTATGGATTCTGTGATAACTCCAGAGAACATCTCCTGGGCTAGGGACTGAAGCTTTGCATCAGACTAACTCCCATTACTTGATTTAATTAGCAGAATTATCTTTAACATGCAATAACGTTAAGTAGGAGAGGGAACCGGATGGAGCCCCAAGAGAGGTGCTCGCAGTACCTTGCTGTTCATAGATACCTAGATTCCTCCCTTCAGTATACATTCAGCAGCAAAATACTCAGGAGTCAATGCTCTATCCATCAGTATATAGAGAATTAGGCTGATATGCTATTTTTGGCATCTAGCTAAAACAGTCAGCTTCCTGCCACCACTACCCTCAAGCAGCTATTTCTTTGCTAGACACCCTGAGTCATCTCCAACCACCTAATCTCTCCCTCTCTCTTTTTTTAACCCACTGAACAGCCCAATTACAGTGGGGGCATTGCGGGGGAGTAAGGTCCCAGACTTCGATGACTCGAAACACTTAGCCAGCGCTACATGATCTCACTTGGGAGCAAGACGGCGAGAGCAAAAATACAATTAGCAGCATCAAAAACGCACAAATGCTTCACCCAATGGAACAACGTGGAGTTTTACCAGGTCTCCATGTGCTACATCAGCCAGCTGCCCTTCCAGGACACGGGGGAGTGTAATTTTCTCTCTTTTTGCACCCGTTTGCTCCAGCGTTTGCTCACCTTCATCAGCTGCAAACGGTGTTCCCCAAATAAACCAAGGCATAAATAAAAGAGGCCGCATCTCTCTCTCCTCCTGGATAGTTCTTGACTAGGGTATTGATTATGGAAAAATGCAGTCCCCCTCCAGAATATGGGACTGTTTTGTTCCTACCCTCCCTGTCTTCATCAGCAAAGCTGACCTTTGCACAGATGTGAATTTCTTTTGCTACAGCCATGATTCACTGGGAGAAATGTGGATCCCCCAAAATTTTCACTAAGGGGATGTAGGCTGGATGAGATATTTGGGAACTGGAATCCCAAGGAAGATGGGAATTGGAGTCATCTGAGAAGTGACATATGACGAAAAAGTCACTAGGATGAATCAGGGGGGTGAGCACATGATGTGCAGAGTTCTGTTTAAAGGCACAAAAATGGCCATATTTAAAGCACCAAGTTCTTAGAATGTCTGAATATAGAGGCAATTTTATATCTGCTCTTTATGCCCCGCGTGCAGCCAAAAGGCATAGGAAAAATCTCTATTTTAAAAGCACCCTCCTTTTTTGGGAGGGCTGTGCCTCTCATACCTCTCTTTTTATTGCCATTTCAAAGACCACCTTCTGGTAAATAAGTGCCATTTCTGGCATTTTAGAAAATATTTATTCTGAAAAAAGTTCACTCCATACAAATTTGAACTAGAACATTCTCAATATTGCATGGTTTATAAAAAAATGCTAACAGGGACCCCAATAAAAGCAATTTCTTTCTCTGTTCTTTTAAATTACACAGCTAAAACTAAAAAGTTCCTCAGGAAGTTACATTTAAATGAGTCAGAGCTCAAAAAAAGAAAAAAAGGTCACCAGGTTTTCAAAAGCTTTTGGATTTGGTGTGAATGGGTTACTTCCAAATACTTATTTTAGTAGATGACAATTTCTGTTTTATAATGTTCCTCTTAGGCATAAGGGATTCATCAACCCAAAATTCAGAAAGGAGTCCCCTTTCACTACATAATGCTCTGCAGGGGGGGGGGAAAAAAAGCACAATTTGATCTTTTTTTTTTACCAACTAGCAACCAAAACAGTAACAACACCAATAAAAACAAGAGGGATTTCCTGTACATCTTTCTTACAAAATTGCTGTACAATTCCACTAACTCACATACACTTTTGATTGGGTTAAAATGATCTTTCAGCAGTCTCTGTATCAACCTGAAAGTAAACAATTAAAAAAAAAACCTTGAAAAAATCTTTGCACACTAAGATCCACAACGTGGGGATAATTCTTTAAAGCACTTTTTTAAAAAAGGTTGACAAGGATTCCTATGAAAGTCTCAGCTCTCACAAGCATCTTCAACTCTTCTTGCTCACGACATAAAACAAGATTGTTCTATGTGCAAAGTTCAAATCTCATCCGTTTCGTGATCCCTCAGAATGGGGTGATGCCAGCATAATGAGGAAGGAAAACAACTTTCGGAGCCTAAAAACAGAACAGCTCCTGGAAAATTGATCATGCTGCAAATATCAGGGCCGAGATGGATGAAGAAGCCATCCATGATGGGTGTGAAGGTTCCCTTTCATGTCTCAACTGGCTTTGTTATTATCCAAGCCTTCATGACATCTACAGCCATGGATGCCAGGCTGGGTCCATGCGACAGAGGTTGTCTAAGCTATTAGCTGCCGCAACCAGGGTGTTGACTTTGCTCTCCCCACCTTCAAACTGAGCTAGGTTATGGAGCCGTGTCATGATGGCGGTCACAGCTTTCTGAACAAGCGAAACCAGCTGTTGGCTGTCCATGTTCTCAGGTTGTCCGGCTGCCGAGAGCGGGGAGGATGTATCCTCCTGGGTTTTCTTATGCCAAGCGATTGTTTCATCCCGCAGCACTGTTTTCAGAATGCCATCAACCTAGAAGGTAGGGAAAAAGATGAGTGAATTCAACTCAAAAAAACAATCAGAAGGATGGTGGAGTTTTGGACTGCCCTGGAAATACTCCCTGGTGCTTTAGGGCTTCTTCCAGACATTTTTCTTAACTCTTTACATCAACAAGTTCATTTCAGAGCAAGCCAATTGAGAGAGAGAGTCTGGATTCAGGATCTGGGTCAAGCCAGAACCTTTGAAGCCGGAAGATTTATACTTCAGAATCACTGGAGGTGGTGAAATATTTTAATCCGATCCTCTTTTTGGGGGGCGGGAAGGGTGGTGCTTTAAAGCTTTGGGGAAGATTTAGTCCAACTGCAGGATGAGTCGTCAAAAGTAGCTCCAACATAAGCTGTTCCTTCCTTTGAGCATTTCAGAAGGAAGACGCCCACTTCCTTTAGCAAAGAGCCTCCTGCAACGAGCTCAGCCGCATCACAGACACAGTACAGATTTCACTCCCTGTTCTGCTAACGAGCTACCAAGGCCAATTTTGATTTGCGGCGCTAGAGGGGTGGGGGGGAGAAAATTACCCTAAGCTAAACGATGTCATTTCCATCACCTTTCTCAGCCTTGCAAATGCCGGCGTTGCTAGAAGGACACAACGGCTGGGCCAATTACTTCCGCCCCAATGGGCCGAGGCGAGGATGGAATTACCCTCCAAACAGCAACAATTCTTCCCCCCAAATCAAAACCAAGATGGCTCTGCACAGGCTCTCTGGTTGTACAAGGGGAAGCGAAATGGTTCTCTAATTGACTGGAAAATGGGCATGAAAGAGCGCTGAAGCACAGCAGCGCTTTGCAGATGGATTTCTGGTGGCTGAGGGAGGGACAAGCTGCCCATCTCAGTACTGACCCAGCCCCGAGGCAGCCACTACACACTTACCTTGAAGTTTGGCTGAGCAAAACAGCGGGCAACTGCAATCATGGATGCAGTGAGTGGGCCAGAGACCCCGATGGTGGTGAGGAACTCAGAAATGTTTGGGGTGAGCCGGAACGGGACAGGACGGTTGGCGTCCAGATCTCCGGTAGCGTCGTTGATGTCGAACCGGAAATAGGCCACATTTAATTTGCCTGTATCCTATTTTTTTTTTAATGAAACACAAGCACAACATTGTAAGGAATGATAGGAAAGGGGGAGACAGAAAAACTACTCCAAAATAATAATGTACAGCCTGGGACGCCGGGGCCACATGTGGCCCTCCAAAATCTTCAGAGTGGCCTTCAGAAGCTTCCAGACATTTCCACCAAACAGTAATCGGTAATGCGATGGAAAGAGAAAATGTATTACGTAATGGGAGGACTCATATTCATTGTACTTAATTAATGCAATTTTAATGACATTAGATTTAGATTTTAACTCTCCCTCTCCTGCTCAACTGTTTTTGTTTTTTTTTTGGTAGTGTGGCCCCTGCCATGTCCCCTAGAGATGAAATCAAAAAAAGGGCACCCCTCCTATTCAATTTTTCTGATATACAAGGTTGACGTTCATGCAGAATCATAAAGGATGCTTTGTAACCTGCTCAGGCAGAATCAGCGCAGAGAGGTTAACAAGAAATTCAGCTCTGAACGCACCCCTCTATTAACAGCCGTATAAAGATGACAGGTATAAACTTTCTCAGCAAGGTATCAATCCTGAATAATGGGCTCTTTTGTTGTGCTGGTGGATGGGTCAGGCACGGGGAAAAATTGCTCTTGTTTCTGCCTTTCTCAATACAGAAACTTTCAATGTTCTCCCAGACAATACAACTGAAAATGAAGGGTTTTAGAATTGGAAGCGGGGGTCAAAAAAAAAGAAGGAGGGGTCCATTAACATTTCAGCAAGCTCAGCATCTTTTGCATTAAGAACAAGGTAGGGAAAAGACAAAGAGTGTGGCTTCTGGTGTTCTTCCCAACCCCTTCACCAGCAGTGGCCAGAGAAGACATTTGGGTTTTCTTCTCTGTGATGAACTGATGTGTTGCGTCTGTGTGTATGTGCAATTTCTCCCCAGAGTCTAAACGGGGTCACTGCGTGTGTCACCTCTGTGTCTGTCTGTGTTTCAGCTCTCCCCTCCTGTTGTGAGTGTGCATTCACATATCTCTAGGCCAGCGTTTCTCAACCTTGGCAACTTTAAGATGGGTGGACTTCAACTCCCAGAATTCCCCAGCCAGCCAACTCTGCTAGATTGGAGGGGCACAGACAAAGTCCCTAGGGCCAACCAGCTTTCAACGCCTACCTGGGCAATCTGCAACATCTCAGGGTTAAGCCGGTTCAAATGGAAGACAAATTCTGCAAAACCGATCAGCGCCAACTGGATCGTGAACATCTTTCGGAATGTCCAGTAGTCGGTAGCGTTGGGGAACGTGTGAAGGGCCCACTCCTTCAGCATGCTGCGTGGCACCATGTTACCCTGAACTTCTTTCAGAATATCCCGAAGGACCTGAAAAGGAAAGAGTAGGATGACCAGGAGGTGGGTTGGTTACACTGTTGGGCGCTGTGGGGCAGAACCTTGAAATGATGTTAGTTGGAAACACTAACCCCACTCCCTTCTAGCAGTGAAGATGTTACTTAGACGGGTAACAAAACATTTGCAAGAAAACAGCCAAGCTCAGAGAACCCCAAGGACCCCTCAGTTCAACCCTGAGCTACACATATTCACTTCTATTATATTCTTCTTCCCTATCACTTTTAGGGGGTCAAATCTTACTGTTCAGATGGTCCATAAAGGGCTTAGATCAGCCTCAAATCTCTAAGAGCTTTTCGCTCCCACACATTCTGCAGGCGAGTTGGGTCTCACGTGTAAATATCTGTAAGTCACCCATAATGAATTACTACAGCATGGACTGGCTTAATTAATTGGAGCTAGAAATAAAGAGGGGAACTGCTCCTGTGTGCTCGGAAAGAACAATCACTGCACTTGCTCAAATTAAATTATTCAGGGAGACAAAATTTCTGCGAGCCGAAGGCAAGTGCCTTGAAAGAAAAAGGAGACAGATGTTCCAAGTCACTTGATTTTTAGGCTGGGCAAAGAATGAAAGGTTGTTTATTAGCAGGTGAACTTTCAAGATAGAGTGCACCTGGAATTTCACCTATTAAAAATAGGTCAAGGACAACGTTAGGTCTACCTATAAATTTTAAACCTTTTAAGCTAACTATTTCTTATCACAAATGGATGAAAACAGAAGATTAAGTCTTACTTATTCCATCTCAGAAAGACTCAAAGTGTGCACTGGTCAGAGTAAGGAAATTAAGGGAAAGATGTGGGACAGCAGTTTAAATGCCAACGGGAAAAGACTCGTAACAGACCAATCTCTTGAGTGTACAACACTAAGTGGAGAGTGCATTCTGGGGTACATCACCACAGTTCACCCAATTGCTTGGTATTATTATTTATTATGGTTGCACAATGCTTCAAATTCAGTTCCAGAAAGATACTTTGAAGTGTGCAGAGACATCAACGTAACAGTTGTTGGTGACTTTAACATCCCCATGTTCACACATCACACCTAGGGTCATGGGCAAGATAGGAAGGTTGTAAAAACACACACAACCAGTCAACAGCAGGTTAAAGGGGGTTCATTTCAGCTCAAAAGAACTTTGTCCCAAAAACAGAGGCGAAAAATTAACACCATCTCTTCCTGCTGCTTTTGTAGAGGCAAAGTTCTAGAAGGCCCCCATAACAATATTTTAGCAATTGCATCTCTCTGTTCATTTTGCTTTTCATCCCCCTCCCTGAAGTCCAAGAAGAGTGGAAGAGAAATAATAAGGTGATGGGATATATGAGTCAACCTCCCAATATTCACTCTGCAGTGGTGCTAGATCAATCAGGCCACTGCGTTATCTTTTTTAAAAATTTTCTCAAAAAGGCTTTGTTTTTTACAAGTGAAAACCTCTCAACCACTTTTGCAGCACCTGGAAGGTTGCCCATAGGGGAGCAGTTGAGTAGGTCAACCATGTTCTCCACGTTTAAGTGTGGCTTCCACCCAAGGCCTCCAAAGGCAAAAAGAAAGAACATTAAATGCCACCCCCCAAACCTTTTCATCCTACACAACATCTGCTTTTCCCATAATCGCATTCTATTAGGTAATCACGGTCTTCTGTTTTTGTTTGAGGGGCTTCGGTTTTCAGAGTCCACCATGAGCTTAATGTGATGCAAGGGCTTCCAAGGGCTTCTGGTGTCTCTGCATTAAAACAGTATTCAGCCAATAAAAAAGCAGGGGAGGAAGAAGGCCAGAGAAGGATGCCAAAGCAAGGAAAGCAAAGAGGTGACAGAAGTGGAGAAGAAAGCCCATCCTCAATCTTTGGTTGCCGGTGCAATACCTGGTGACTGGCCTGGGTTCCTCGTGCCTGGACGGTCGCCAGCCTGTCATAGTAGCGAGAAATTGGGCTGTCGTGCTCAATCCCTTTCTTGGCACAGCGCTGCTTGTAGATCTCCACCAGGGAAAGAGAAGAGGGATTGTCTTCTACCAGGCGCATCTGGGGAGAGACAGCCACAACTCGGGGAACTGGAAGAAGGGGACAAGAGGAGAAAACAAAAGGAACAATTCATTTCATGGAAAACAGCTGGAAGAACCACAGCCAGCAAAGTCCAAAAGTTTATCCCTCTTTCATTGGGAGAGCACATATCCTTTTACCTTCAAATCTCTCCAGAGTCCTCTGTAATCTCTCTTCTAATCTCAGTATGCCATTTCTCGTAACTTATGGTCACAGCTTCTCATCAGCTCAGGCCACAGGAGATGCTGCAAGGCCTCACACAAATGCCCAACCTTGAGCGTTTAGGACTCTCAGGGTTCCCCAGACTTCACCAGTTTTCCTTCATAAGGCCAGAAGATACCCCTTTGCCTTCAAATTCTAACTCTGAGGATTCTGTAAGTGAAGCTGAGATACCATCACTTTACCCTCACTCCTGAGGGTGGAACTTAAGGGAAAAATATGCATCTTCTCTGAGACTTTGCTGGAATTTCTCCTTGCTAAGACCTATTTATGAACCTATTGCTGGTAGTTTACCTTCACCTTAGATAGTTCCTTCAAGTTTGACCTTCAGCTGTCCAATTTCATTTCCTTTTTGTCTTGTGTTGCTTTGCACTAACAGACAACCCAACTTTGGTTCTGCTTTCTCTCTTGTATCTTCTTGCCCTACCAGCTTTGACTTCAGATTTGTCAATGTGCACTGTTCATTGAGCCAAGTTCTATCTGAGGTCAGCACAAAACAAACCCATCCTTGCCTCTTCTAAACAAAACTCACAGAACCCTGTTTTGAGCCTGAAACCCTCAAAATGGTCATTTTGTGCTTGAAATGTTTTTGTACATGGCTGTAAATGTTTCTGTACATACAACATGTAAACGTTGTAAATGTTTTTGTACATGGCCTCACGGCTAATACTTCGGATTTCTTTTCAACAGAATTTGAAAAAACAGAAAAAACCAAAAAAAGAACAAAAATATTTGGGCTGAAAGGAAGGCACCTCTGAGTTGAGGAAATGCATGAGTGGGATGGACAATGGATTTTTTTCAGTCAAATGCAGGCCATGTTTGTCCACCCCCCAAATCACAGCTACAATATTGAGTTGATTGATCAACTGCAAACACTGTAAAAAATTTCCCTCCTAGTCAGTCAGCAGATTTTAAAGCTTTTCCAACATTCCACTGGAACCCTTACAACAATGACAGGCAACAGCTACAATCTTAAACATGGCACGCCCTCTTCTGCGAGAGAGAAAAGGGGAGGGGAGCACGAAGCCACAACGTGCATGTGCATGTTTTGTGATGGGTGAGCAGCCTTTCTATTGTCAAGGGCTGGATTGCTTCCAAGGTAAACTTTTGCGGAGGGGGGAGCACAGGGTGGGCTGGGCTGAAGCAAACAATGGGTGGAGATTGAGGGAGACAGAGCAAAGGTCTGGGAGACCAGCCCGTCTAAATAAAAGCGAGAGTGTTTAATCAAGCAGAAGCACAATGAGATGATCGAGTGAAGAGCATTGTCCATCTCTTACAGCATACTCAAGAACTCTCCACAGAGAGAGCTCACAAGAGGACCTACCCAGAACAGACATTCAGCCTGTCAAAGATAACTCTGAACAAGCAAAGGTATAACCGTGAGCAGATTCTAGTTCCCCTGCCTCGGTTGCTACACCGTGCCACTGGAAACCTGAAGGCAACTGGCAAGTTTGCTTCCTTTAATTAAGGCATGAAATACGGTCTTCTGTTCCAGTAGCAAAAAAAAACCCAGAGCAGGGCTCAAAGCTATTGGAGATGCAACAGAAAACCTGCACAGACTGGGGAAGGAAAAAGCTGGCCAAGAACGAGGGAAAGGCCTTCACCAGCAAGGCTGTTGCCAGTCCACTGATACTCCAACTGTGACTTTTAGCTCTGTTTTATACCTGAGGTGTCAAGACCTGAAATTCTACACTCTGTCTTTACAGCCAAGAGACCAAAGAAAGAAAAGAGAAAAGAAATGTGATTTATTAGGTGGTGGTATATCAGTCCATAGCAGAACTATCAAATATGGCAAGGATACGACTTTCAGATGAAGTTCCTACAAAGCCACCAAAATTGGCTACAGAAGGAGAAGAAAAATCATTAAGTATATGGGATAGGACTCAGATGAACTGTATTTAATTCCACTTCAGTTTAAGTCAATTCTAATTAAACCAAATGTCCTGGTTTTGTCCTGGCCCCATCAATTTCTTGGGCAGCCCCCAGCCCCCCCAGGAGGCTAGATGCCCCCCAACACCCCCCCCAAAATGCTGAAACCATTTGAACAGGTCATCTTACAAAAGCCAAAATAAAAAATAATGAAGGCAAGAGTCAGTAGGTTAAAAGTCTTGTAGAATATGAACCAGGACAGAAGCCTGTTCCCAACTCAACTTCCCCAACATGATATCTTGAGTCTGAGGATGATGGGGCTCATGATCCCTTCAGTCCCATTGGCACGGCAGACATAACTGAGTCAAGCTATCACCCCAAGATGATCACGTCACCCTAAAAACTAATCCAGGGGGGTTAAAATAATTCACCCCCAATCAACCGCATCATGCAACAACTTCTGGGGAGGGAGGGATGAGGTGAACCTCTCCACTTTAGAGGTAGCAAACCAGATTCTTTATACCTAATAGGATTTCTCAGTTGTCTCCTATTTGCAGAACAGGAGGCAGGAAGAAATGGAGACCGGTAAAGCCGCCCATCTTGCTCTGTCCACCATGATGCTGATTACTGCGGGGACGACATGGACCATGAACACTTCCTGGGTGACAAGGTTGTTCGAAATTCTACTTTGCTGGTGGATGAGGATGAGTGTGCTCCCAGGGGAACAGCTGTCTCAGCCATGTCATTCAAGCATGGCCAATGAAGCAGCTGAGTTTAATCACACTGAAATGGAGATACAGCTGCTTCTAATAAGAGTTCAGAGGAACCTCAAGTAGCAAACAGTGCAAAACTTTCTAATCCTTGCTTTCTGACCATCAGCAAGCTAGTGGTGATGCCTCCCTCCATGAACTGGGGAAAGAGACAAGCTCAGCCTTCACAGGGTTTAACTTCCTATTTAGGGACCCCGCCAGATTGCTGTGTTTCTCAACCTTGGCAGCTTTCAGAGGTGTGGACTTCGACACTCAGAATTCCCAGCAGCCTTGCTTCAGAGGTGTGGAATTCTGGGAGTCGAAGTCCACACCTCTGAAAGCTGCCAAGGTTGAGAAACACTGCTTTAAAGTCAGGCTTAGAAAAGCTACGTCAGGACTCTGTTTGCCAGCATCAGATAACCTAGAACAGCCTGAATTGTACTTTGTCACAAATAAGTAAGACCTGTCACAAATGTGGGGGCAGAAAAGAAAAAGTGAGAACGTAAGCATTAGGGAACAATACACCCCATCCCAAATGGGTTGTTAAAAATGACTCTGATTGAAGTATTTACTTTCCAAACATGTTCTTGATGGGTTTTTTTCCTCCTTTCATTATACGCAGAGAATTATTGTGTGACATGCTGCTATATTTAGTCTGCCATCAGTGAACTCGTAAAACTTAAAATAAAAAAACCCTCCAGAACCAAAAAGTTTGGTTGAATACTGTAATCAAACCCAATTGAGAAGCAGAAACGATGCACGCAAATTGTAACTGAAAAGAAATCTGACATTTTACCAAAGCAATACGAATGAACAATGGCGGTATTATGTTATTTTGCCAACACTGACTTTACGTTTGATCCTGGTGCCCACCCTGCCTGCTGGGCTGAAAAGAATAAAAACCACCCAACTTAAGTTATTGTAGCAGGAGAGTCCTGTTAGTCCCTGGTGGCAAAACAATCAGGATTCCAATAGCCCCTTTTCCGACTAACACATTTGATGAAAAGGTAGAAGCTTTTGTAAGCGGCAGGTTACTTCATCAGATGCATAGAAGGGCTAGACTGATGTAGTTCGTGGCCAGTCGAGCCGCTCCCTGCATTTAACGATGTGATTTGTAGCTCACAAAAATGGATGCCTTTCAATAGAATTCGTTAGTTGGAAAAGGCGTTACCAGACTCTGGGTCTTTTGCCAACTTAACATTAGTGCCCCGTCTCAACACTAATTCTAGAGGTTCTCTGAGCTTGGTTGTTTTCCTGCAGACGTTACATTACCAGGTTAGGTAACATCATCAGCACATGGGAAGATGAAGTTTGCGGATTGTTTCTTGCTTCTCTAGGTAACACTCAGATAAGCAGGAAACAGAAATCATCAAGGAATTAAACCATCAAGGAAGAAACAATAGTCTAATCAAGTGTGATGGAATGGAATTATGAAGGCCAGGCTCAGGGAGATAAGCGTGTTCTTAGTTCACCGGAGGAGCGTGGGAAGTTCAAGAGGATGAGGCTGGCACCTCCCTGAGGAATTCACAGTGTTGTGGCTGGCTGGCTTGGGAGCTAAGTTTCAGTCTGGGGAGATTTCTGTCTAGAGGTTGTAGCTAATAAACACAGCAGAACTGAATTTGCATTGTCTCTTGGAGTTCTTTGGGCTAAATCTGACAGTAGAAAAGTTTATACTGCAGATCTTAATTGTCCACATTCATGATGTGATGGAACAATCCCTTAAGTCAAGGGTGGATAACACCCAACCCTCCTATGGTGCTCTTTTGGGGCCCCAAAGCCTCACCAGAGAGGGAAGGGACATTTTCAGCCCTGTTTATTGGGGAAGTGGTTAGGGTACAAACAGATTTGTGATATCTGCTTATATTGTGTTGAGTTTTGGAAATGGACTCCAGGACAGCCACTGTCTCTGTCGCCAGGGCACTGTATGAAATCTGAGGCATATTTTAAGGCTGCTCATAAGAGGAGAACCTATTCCTCAAGATCCTTGGAAGCAATAAGTTTACAGGACAGCAGTGGAGGACCCAAAGCTCTCTGGAAGTTATTGAACTACGGTTCCCAGCATTCCTCAGGCTACCTGGAATCAAGAGTTGGAAGGGTCCACCTAGGTCATCTAGTCCAGGTCCCTGTTGAGTGCAGGATACACCTCCAACAGATGACTACCCAGCCTCTGTCTGAAGACCTCCAATGAAGGACGACTCCCCATTTCACATGGCAGTGTGTTCCACTGGTTGACTCAGCTTGTACCATCCAGTAGTTCCTCTGGATGTCTAACCTGAACCTCCTTCCTAGTTTTAATCCACTGGTTCTGCTCCTGCCCTCGGAGGCAACAGAGGGTAAGTCCATTTTCTATATAACAACTCTTCAGGTATCTGAAGACTTCTCCCTTCGTTCATCCATTTGGTAGCCTAAACATACCCAGATTCTTTAACTATCCCTCACAGGGAGCAGTTTCCAGACTCTTTCACTACCTTGGCAGCCCTGCTCCAAACTCCATCCAATTTTGAACTGCCCTTCTCATGGCTCAGCCACAACTACAGTCTCTCCCCCCCCGCCCCCCCCCATATGTTAAGGCTTATGTCAGAATCCTCGCAATCAATCACTTGCACTGCTAGTTCGCTTGCT
The DNA here is from genome assembly GCF_059951505.1 of Python bivittatus. Lineage (NCBI taxonomy): Eukaryota > Metazoa > Chordata > Lepidosauria > Squamata > Pythonidae > Python > Python bivittatus. Next base: position 5,766,987 of record NW_028277083.1, read on the forward strand.
TCGTTTCTGTCATTTCAGCGAAGGGGAGGAAAGGAGGGAAGGTTGGGAGGTTAACCGTTAGGCGCAGACGGACTATTATCTGGCTCTCAGGAATGCCCAAGGTTGTACCAACGTGAGAACTGGAGAGAATCTTCAACATGCACAAGAGAGATTCAAAGACAGTAGAAGGATGAAGTGGGGATGAGGCAAAACTAGGTTTTGGCGCACACGGGGCTCAGCTCCAGCTATGCTTCTAGAGCTGTTCACTACTTTCCAATAAATGAACTTTCCTTTGAACCCGCCTTGGTTTCAATGGGAGTTGCTTTCGTTGGGAACAGAGTACCGCGGTTCTTACAGCTTCTTGGCTGCTGCTCGCTCTTGTCAAACTCACCGGTGAAGAACAGGTGTCTCTTTGTGGTTTCTTTCCTCTTTTCTAAACAAGGGTTGAGGAGGCGAAGCAGCTGTAGCACCCGTTCCTCTCTACGCGACTCGGTCAAGCAAGCATCGTTCATGACAAGATATGGGTAAATCTTTCCATTATGGCCTCGGATATAGAGTCTTCGGGCTGCCGTGTTATGTTTCTGCACTATCTCCACTCTGGGCATAAATCTATCAAGAAAAAAGAGAGAGAGGAGGGGGAAAAAAAAAAAAGATAAAAAGCAGCTGAGCTTCCAAAGTCTAAAGCTTCATTTCTCTCCTTCACGATGAAAGCCAGATTTTTTTTTTTTAAAAAAAGGAGGAGGAATTCTATTACCTTACTTAAAAAGCTAACAATAGGAAGCACATTACAATGTTAGACTAACACCAGCATTATGAATTTTTATAATGATACCACCTTTTAAGCAACTACGTTTTTCTATTATGCGGCTCAGCTGAGATTAGTGTTTTCCGTGAAAAGCTTCTGCAGATACATACATGCTTTTTGTCTCCTCCAAACTGAATGACAAAATTTCTTTTTAAACACACACACACACAGACATGTGGGGAGAAAAAATGCAAGTTACTGAGCATAATCAGACAGTTTTCTAAGCCAGAGACAACACACCTCCTAAGTGCATGTGATGTCCTTGAGCCCAGCCTTCCTGAACTGTAGATCCTCCAGCTGGGTGGGACTACAGACTCCATGAGTCCCAGTCTCTGGTCCCAGTCCCAGTCTCTCTTTCAGCTTGTACCAGGTTGGAAAAGACTGGTTTAGATACTCAGATGAGGGGAGATGCTATTTGGCAACATCTTCTACAAGTTGGGTCTAATCAGAATTTTAACTCCCATTTACGTCAGTGAATCTGTACCGGCTCAACCCATCGCTAAATCACTATTTAAAGAGTTCAATACTTTCAGCCCCTAAATGGCTGAATGGACAAAAAAGCTGCTCCAGTCACCCAAGTGCCTGACAAATCCAATAATTGGGTATATTAAACTAATTCTAAGAAGAACAACTAGACCATGACAATGTTTTCTACACGGGGCTGCCTTGGAACAGGATAGAAAAGCATCTGTCGATGCAGAATCTGGTCCCCAAGTGTTTTGGCGGGAGGGGACAGAAAGAAAATGCTTTGGTTTTATCAGTGGTTTTATTAACGCTTTATTTCTTTTACAAAAGCACCTTCTGGGTGTTCTTTGAGCTTGGACGTTTCGTTACCAGGCTAGGTAACATCATCAGTGGAGTTTCTGGATGTTTAGATATTGGAGCTTGCCTTGCCGGTCCCTTTTTTTTTTAAAGATTTTTTATCCCGCCTTTATTATTTTTATAAATCACTCACGGTGGTGAACATACCTCATGCTCCTTCCTCCTCCTATTTTGCCCACCACCACAAACCTGTGAGGTGAGTTGGGCTGAGAGAGGGGGGCTGGTCCAAAGTCACCCTGCCGGCTTTCGTGCCTCAGGCAGGACTAGAACTCACCGCCTCCTGCTTTCTGGCCTGGGGCCTTCACCACTAGACCATACTGGCTCTAAACTGGTTTGGGGTGTGGTTTCTTCCTTTATAGGAATTGATTTGGATATTGCTTCTTCTTCCCTGACAGTTTATCTGATGCTGTTTCCTGCTTATCTGGGCACTGGCTGCAAGGGAGGGTGTGAAAATTGCGGCTGAAAGGTGGGTGGATTTGTCTACGTGTTGAAAGATTAAGGAACCAAAACATCCCTATGTGTCTGTCCCTTAATCTGGCAACAGAGAGACAAATTCACCCACAATTTCAAGTGGGTAAAGGCTGATATTCTAGACCAGTGTTTCTCAACCTTGGCAACTTTAAGATGAGTGGACTTCAACTCCCAGGATTCCCCAGCCAGCATGGCTGCCTGGGGAATTCTGGGAGTTGAAGTTCCCTCATCTTAAAGTTGCCAAGGTTGAGAAATACTGGTCTAGACCAACCTTCATGCAAAAGCGCTAAAGAATTCCTGGAAGCTTAGCATTCTGACTAATCCGCCATCGACAGGCCCACAGAGATAAACCCTACGTACATTCCATTTTTAAAAAGAGACAGCCTCAGGAATCTCACCGTTCAACCCTGAGCTACATGTATCCTCTATTATTAAAAGCATTTCCCATGAATCAATTAAAAAAAGAACGCTTGGACAACGGTACCCAGGACCAACACTACCACCAAGTCTCCATTTTGCCAGCCTTCCATTACCGTGCAATTTTGATGTAGTAGTGTGTTGGCTTCGGCATGAGGAACTCCCCGGGAATTTCCACTTCGGCAGTTTGGGCAGAGAAGTTGCTGAGGAAACGGCACTTTTCCTCGATGAGAAAAAATTTGGGCAGCTGCTTGGTTTTGGCCTCCAGGATTTTGATCCACTTCTTCAGCTTAGAAATGAGATTGTGGAGTTTCATGGAGCCCGGCACGCTGAAGTCAAAATCTATCAGAGAGACGGACAGAGAAAAATATCTGCTGTTACGAACTGGAATGAGAAATATTCAGGTACCTGAGATACAGAATCAGAAGCTTCACCTCCAGAATTTTATTTCCTTTCCCCATCCTTTCTAAAAGGAGTTCACGATGAAAAGCAGAAGAAAACAAAAGAAGAACGTTGTGCATCTTCAGATGCGTAGGAAGACACATCTCTTTGGCCAGGTTTTTAATGGTTATATGATTTCCATTATCTATTTTATTGTTCTTAATCTGTACTTTCCCCCTTTATATTCTTTTTTTTAAAAAAGTTGTTTACTGTTCTGAGTGCTCGCCAGAGCAGAAAAGTGGGGTATAAATCATATCCAATCAAGTCAATCGAGTCTTAAGATTTTGCAGCATTTTATCCTATAAGCCAGTGTTTGAAATAGACGAGCAACAGGGACGTAAGCTGACCTCTTCCAACTTGCACAGAGTTGGAAGAGAACACACCTATATGAAATGTGCTTGATTTTTTCACTTCTTTTGATATTCTGTGGATGCTGCTTGTTGCTGGGGTACCCTGACATTAAAAAAAAAAAAACTATAAACGTTTCATTCTGTGCTATTGTTAACTGCATAAAAATGGCTAGATAGTTCCCTCCCATGCCAACTTTCAAAAGGTTCACTAGACGTGCAGTAAATCAAAGGCAATTTTGTTTGTAGAAAAACAGGCCCAGGTCCTCCTGCTCTACAGAAATATATTCTGATCTTATCTGCCCAAATATGCCCAAAGATTCAGATTTGTTTGGAGGAAATCAAATCTCATTCATTCATTCAATTTGTTCAATTCATTCAACTTATATACTACTCATGCCAGCTTACAAAACATTAAAAAAAAAAAACTATCCATAACAGTTAAAACGTCCAAATACTTGGAAGGAAAATGGAAACGGACGGGTTGCTGGTGGCACCGGGAATACCTTGCCTAGAGAGAGTTGCTGATATCTGCCTTCAAAGATTTTTGACAGCATGTAAATTTTCTATTTTCATCTGGCATTTTCATACACTGTTCCTAAACCGCAACTGACAGGCAGTGACATTGGACAGTTTTAATCTGATTTTTTCCCCTAACGTTATCTTTCATGCTGTGTCTTGCACTTTATATTACATTTGTCCTATATATGTAGTTTTTATTACCACTGCAATCATATTTAATAATATGCGATTCGGTATTATTAGGTGCTTTAGAATTACCCACTTTGGAAGTGTTATATAAAATTTAATTGAAAGAGGAACCTGAGTGTGAGAAAAGGCAGGCTTCAATGTCTTTCAAGTATTTTTAATCTAAATCTGACCACTGTGTTTAAGTAACAAAACTGGTCGCTGTGATTCGTTAAGCTTTGCATTAACCCAAAGGAAATCTTTACATTCAGGGCCTCCTTATGAAAAAGGCCCAATGGGGCGATAAAGATAGTACTCGTTAAAGATAAATTTATATTTAATAAAAGGCAAGCATCTTCTATCTGGAACCGTCCCTCTTAATATTACTCAAAAACAAGACTTTAAAAAGATTTGGCGAGCGGCTTTCAACAGCTAAAGTTACCCGTTCTCAAATACCAATATTTTTAATCCCTTTAGGTAAACGGACAGGGAGACTTACACACACTATCAGCACGTCAGCAGGTTTTCAATACATCCTCAACAGCCCTTCCTAGCCTTCAAAACTGCAGAATGACATACATACACAGTGTTTCCCAATGCAATGCCCTCTAAATGTGCTTGACAATCTCCTCCATCATCCACAGCCAGCCCAGCACGCCCAGAGGGGACCGAAGATTGAAAAAGGCTGCCTTCTCAAACTAAAATTCTTCAACCCTGCTCGGAAGTACGAGGCATACATCAAAATAGCCCAATCATTTTTGCTAGAGGCGGAAAAAAAGAGGGCATTTCTACGCAGTCTCCACTCATCTCTGTCAATGGCCTCCTCGTTCAACGCAAGGCGTACCTGAGACAGGTAAGGATGCGATATCTCTGGAGGGTTTTGTGCGGAGGCAACCTATTTATTCGTTTAGATTTATGTCCTCACTTTCAATAGAAGGATTCTCAAGCTGGTGGATAATACATTGTAATACTCAGCCCACTTGTGCCTAGGGCAACCGATCTACCAACAGGCCCATGATCAAAACATTTTGCGAGATGCCCGTTAAGAAAGAGATGGACGATTCGTATGAATCTCACAACAGATTTATTGCACAAAAAAAACCCACGTTTTTTAAAAAATGCCCCAAATCTTTTCCAGCATCTCTTGGGTCGACTCTGAATGTCAGAAAAAAACCAACTCTAATTCCAAGCCTACCCTCTAGTGAGCAATTGGAGTAAATCGCTCGGCAGAAGAGAAAGACGCAACACGCCGTTCCGTTTGCTGCTTTCCGCTACCTGAAGCGCAGAAATAGGCCACCGAAGGGGGAAGTACAACATTCTTGCTAATGCTATGCAAAGAGCTGAAGTTTAAAAAAAAAAAAAATCAGCAGTCTTAATTTTTTTTTTTAAAAAGTGAGTCACTCTTTGCACCATGGGAATCACTCTAGTTTGCCGAAAATACCTATTTTAGATTCGCTTTTTCTTCTTTCTCGCTCTTGTTTTGCTTGGTGGGACCAGATGATGACGACAAGAGAGCACGCAATTAATTACCTGTCTTTGTTCATGCCAGAAAGGCTTCACGCTGAGCTTGTCTAACTAAATCCAGACTTTCAAAAAGGCAAAGAATTACCAGCAATGTGAGTGGCACGAGCCACAGTCACCTGTTCTGGCGGTAGCTTAATGAGGTTAGAAATGAAATCTCTTTTGGCATCAATCCGAAACACAACCCAAGCCTTTATTACCTGCAGTGGTTTAAGCGCTTCAAATTGAACAAAAACATGACAATCTAGTTGAAGGAAAGTACATTTTGGACTTAGCTCGGAATGTTCTTCTGAAACACTGAATAACTGACAGATGGATTAAGAGTCTTTCACTGGAGGTAAAAGGGGAAGCCAATTATTTGGGGCAGCAGTGAAATAGAACAGGGAAGCCTAAATCCAACCATCCCCAACTGGTTGAGGAACATGGGAAATGAAGCTCAGAACATCTGAAACAACATTGGGTTGGAGAAGGCCAAAGGAAGCATAAATCACAACTCCAAGCTTAAAGAGTAAGTTGACCAACGGAGAAGGCCTATGAGGTTTGGTTACAGGATATCCAGATAGGCCACAAGGGATGAAATGAGGTCACCCATAACAGACAATCTGCTACCATTCAGCGCTACTCCTGAATTTGAGAACCTTTCACCTTGACGTTTAATGACCTTTTATTTTATTTCACCAATGTAGATGACACTCACTCCTTAACAATGCTTAAGAGCTATCTTCCATGGAGGTTAGGATAGAAGATGCTAGTTTGGACCACAGCTTTCCTATGGATGCAACACCTTTCCTGCACTGGTATTTGTTCTTGTAGGCTCTGGCTGTTGCACTGCCTGGACCATGGAGATGGTTGGAAAGTGATTCCCTTTTCGATTCACAAAAGAACAATTGCCACTGGAGAGTAGAGAGACAACACAAAGAGATGATACTTCGGTATGGAAGCTACAGGAAAGGAATAAGAAGAGCAAACCCTGAAAGGTCTTCTTTAGCCATGATTACCTGAGTTCTCAGTATGCTCTTAATGTAGCAAGAAGCTTACAGAACACAACTAGCCTCCAAACCTTATCCACGGTTTGCTCTCTTCACAAGCAGCTGAGAGCTGGGAAGTTCTTCCACCCAAAACGCTGGATTTTAGTTCCTTCCAAAAGGTCAATGTGCTGGCAGACCCAATTTCTATCTTGCCACCATCCATCCCACAAAAGAATCTCCCCCAGATGCCAGCCTGCACAGCACCGGTCTCTGCTTTAAGGAGAGCTAGGATCCTTGGCTTAAATACATTTCCTAACCACTCAGAATCAGCACCCAAGAACAAATAAGTCACTTGTGCAGTGAGATGGGCAGTATATATAAATTTGAATAAATAAATAAATAAATAAATATCCTAACTTCGAAACTTGGCTTGTTACTTGTGACATGGATGCTTGGGAAAAGATCCAATGCACAGAAGAACAGGACGACAACTGCGACGAAGAGATTATAAAGCCGGAAGATCTTGATCAGCGATGGAATAGTATGGTGATTAAATTGCCATTAATTCAGCAGCACTGATGCTATTCTTGTTGCACATCAATCAAAATTTTTATTTTCTGCAAAATGAATTAAATCCCACAACTCCAAACTGTAAGCCCATTGACCAATTTAATTGCAGCCGTCTCCCCTCCATCCTTCAACATTAATTCAACGCCCAACTTTTAACAGATTAAAGCAATGTCATCTTGAGCTAAGTAAAATGGCTATTTTCATCTTAATTACACAGGCCTAATCATAATTGAAAAATAAAATATTCTGAATCTATAAAAGATATTTGAAAGGGGTTTTTAATTATTATTATTATTCTAAAAAGGAGAGAATCCTTTCATCATCCTGATTGTTTCAAGCCCTCTATTTCAGAAGTTGAAGAAAATCTGCCTCTCCGAACAGTTTTTTCCCAAGATGCACAACTCAAACAAGCCCAAACTTTGTCCACGGCATTTGAAAATGTGAAAAATAAAGAATGACCAAATGCATGCAACTATTAAGGATAGAATTATTTTTAAACGTGAGGTGGGAATAGTAAAATATCTCAACTGAACCTATAACATTGATTTTTCTTGGAGTCTACACACCGGGGGTCTATAGGATGTGGATTAGTGGGAACCGAGCTTCAGATCCAGCATGAGATGTGCAACAAGATGGCAAGAATTACGTGATCCCTGGTTCCACTGAAGATGTCTGCTTCCCCATCCTCAATCTTCTCCCTATCCATCCACCTTTCCAAGACTTTTCAATATCTGAAATTTTGGTGCTACGCTCCAATGTCTCTTCACAGCAACCATATTTGAAATGAAGCACAAAGAAGGCTCTAAGTGAAAGCTGATGGCCTTGCAAAGTCAAGGCAGAGGGAAGGAAAAAGTTTTGGCTTGCAACATTTGCATGTACCCATGTAGATACCATTCTACGTTGGCCTCCTAGATGCCACAGAATTGGGGAATGGAGAACATTTATGAAATGGTCCTGCTGCTTGTTTCACAGGGAGGAGAACCAATGGGGCTCAGTTCACGTTGCAACCTGAAGCAGGTTTTACTCTGGATTAAACCCAACAGGGCTTCCTTTGGAGCAATTGTGCTTTCCCACTTCAGCAGAACAGTAAACATCCCGCCTCCTTTTCCAATGGCTTTGCACAGGTGCTCCTCACAGATCAAAATTTTGTTCACTGCCAATCTTGAAATAATGGAAAAGGAGACTGGCTAATATAAAACCAATAATGTTATTGCAATGCTTCCCAAGTGGCCCTTTTAAATAACCAATTATAGCAATCGATTTAAATTATTTGGCTTGGATGCAAAACCCTCAAGTAATGCTGTAACTGTCTGATACCAAAAGCTTAAATTATTTGCTTGTACGAATGCAATTTGGTGGGGGGGAGTGGCATAGACGCATACAAATTTTATCATCACATTTCAAGAGGGCCATTCAACCATAAATTTGAACTACCTGAAGATTATTTTCTTATTCACGTTTTTTAAAGGACTTAAGGCATTAAGTCTGGTAGACTGAAAGCCCACAAAAGAATTTTTATAATGGGTCGTCCCTTTTATAACAGAGATTGGAAAAGACCTAATAACCAACAGTTTCAATTGCCCTGTTGCTTCCACCCCCCTCCTCCCAAACTAAGAAGAGAGAATGTCCTACTTCAAAGGCAAGCATGAACATTCCAAATTCCAAATTTGGGGAACCATGGTTGATTTAAAACTGGGGAGGGGATCCTGACAAGGAAAACCAAAACTGAATCCCAGTCAGTATAGAAATGACTTGCCTGTTGTGAACTGCCCTTTCAGTTTCTGAAAGACAGGATCTTGAGCTGTGGCCTGAGCCCTCCTGGCTAGTGATTCGGAAGCAGCGCTGGAGAACATGGTGGAGACATTGGAGACGTTCTCAAGGCCCACTCCGAAGGTGCTGACCAGCTTCTTGACAAAATTCAGGGTGTGGGGTGTGATTTTGGCATCTGAAACTGCCCCACTCTTCTCAAAGGCAACAGAATAGCACTTGGCGAGGCCTTGTTGAAGTTGTCGGAGAACCTAAAGCCACAAACACGTGAGGGACCAGTGGGGGGAGGGAGAGGGGTCACAGAGAGAGAGACAACACAAAGAGGGTCTTTTGAGTTGAAAGTATGGAACAAACCCACAACACAATATTGCAAGAAACCAAAGCAGAACTGCAGGTAGCCAGAATCCAACCCTGATAACTTTGCAGATGGGACACAACCAGATATGGAAACGATTACCTTCCAAGTCAAAGAGAGCTCCCTCTCATTTACAGCCACATCACTCTGACCTTGTGAAGATATTGTTTTGCTCCCGAACGAGTTTTAGAAATATGCTAATTTATTAATAAAACCTATATTCTGTCCTTCAGCTGTATTGTTCTTTACTTCTATAATAGCTATATTAAATGCTTCAAAGGAGATCTTTTCCTGAAGGATGAAGTATAAATGCTTACAAGAATGGGAAACAACGTTGCAAGAATCAAGGGGTTGGCTAGGATGTGGTCTGTTTGACTTTGGCTTAGAGTGCTGCGTGAACCCAGACAACTGTAGCAAAGTTACCCAAAACAACAAAAATCACAGTGTAGCTTCACGTGTGAATTTAGCTCCTATATGTATATGAGAGAAAGAGGTCATATGTTCTTGCTGACTATGCAAATCAGGAAAGCTAGTGAGGTGTGGTGGTGAAGGTACTGAATGGGCACCAGGGAGACCCAGGTTCTAGTCCACCTTCAGCCGCTGAAGCTCCTTGGATGACTTTGGGGTAGACACTCTCTTCAACCCAAGAACCAACATGGTGTAGTGGTTAAGGTGCCAGAAACTGATATTCAAGCTTCTTCTCAGCCACAGCAGCTTTCTGGGGGACTTTGGGCCAGTCACTCTCTCTTGGCCAAAGTTTCTTCATATGGTTATTGTTGTGGGGCAAAATGAGATGAGGAAGAACTGCGTACATCATCTTGAGCTTCTGACCAAAACAGCAGGAGATAAATCTAATAAATAAATACATAAATTCCAATAGAAGAGACTATCTGTAGCTCAGGGTTGAACTGTGGAGCTCTCTGAGCTTGGTGGTTTGCTTGAGACATTTCATTACCTGACTAGGTAACATCATCAGTGCTAGTGAGGGGTTTGCTCTGTAATCAAGAAACTACCAAGGAGAAAACCACATCTCCACTAACACTATATATAAACAGGGAGCAAACCCCACAACTCCCTCACTCTGATGATGTTACCTAGTTGGGTAATGAAACTCCTGCAATCAAACAGCCAAGCTCAGAGAGCACCAAGGTCTCCACAAATACATAAATATCAGGTCATACTCAATGGTGCTGGGGAACAGTCTACTTCTGCTGATTGGTTTTATTATAATATACTTTAATTGCCACTGTTCTGATATGTTGATGAAGATTCTCAGTCATCCAGGTGGAACTGTCTGGAGGTTGAGTCATGGCAACTGGACTTCTTTCCTTTTCGGTTAGAGACGTTTCGCTACTTGTCCAAGCAGCTTCTTCAGTCTAAAAAGTTGGTTGGGGGGACCCCATTAAAAGTCTTCCAGGGTGGCTGTTCTGCAATATGCCAGTTGGGAATAGAGTAGCACAGAACTATGAGTAATAAATAACATAAATAGTACTACCACCAGAAAACTCTAAAAAATGTTTCGAGTCTTCTGCTACAGAATCAGAGAATCGGAGGATCCTAGGGTTGCCAGAGGTCTTGGTGGCCTTCCAGTCCAACCCCCCCACCCCCAGGGCAGGAATCTCCAGGCCATCCTAGAGAAATACTGTCCAACCATTACTTGAAAATTTCCAGGGATGGAGCACCCGTGACTTCAGGAGGCAGGCTGTTCCTCTGCTTAATGCACTGCGTACATAAGTGCTCCATTTGAAAAAACGTGGACCACACCACTGCACAAGGGAAAAAAAATCCCACTACTCAGGGAAGCAGGAGAAAACGCAAAGGAGCAAACACCTCAAATTAAAACAAAGTCTACCTCCTCGTGCCAGTTTTCTCGGAACCAGACCATCTGATCCACAATCCCTTCCAGAGACGAAAGGAGCGTCGGGTGCAATTCCCGTTGCATATGCATGATTCGGCTGCATCGCCACATGGGGGCTGTCGCTCGGATCGGCCCAGGGTCAGAAGCGGAGTGCGACTGGTTTCCAACCGAAGTTGGCTGCTGCTGCCCAGAATCTTGGGGGGGGGGGGGGGAGATGGGAAGGAGGAGGTGTCAGCCCTTCAAAGTAGCCCAAGTTGAGAAACAGATACAACATAAACTATTGGAACTCTATTATTATAGGGCAGGGTTTCTCAACCTTGGCAACTTTAATAGATGTGGACTTCAACTCCCAGAATTCCCCAGCAAGCCTATCTATCTGGCCTAAGTTGATTTAGAAAGTAAGGAAGATGATCGTGATGGAGATATGCAAGCTCCATTCCCAAGGCAGCAAGGGGTAAACTATAGTTTAAGTCCACACCAACCAGATAACATTTGGCTCGGGCAGACACCTCCCTAATTCAATGAACAATAGAAGAGGAGGCACAACACAATCAGATTGGAAGACTCTGTTATTGGAGCCAATCTCAGTTATAATTGGTTTTAGCCTTCCTGTGATTTTCTGGTCTGCTCTGCATAGTGGGGCTGACAGTTGACATTCACATAACGGTCACTGAATGTCTTCTTCAAGGCCACCTCTGTACTCCTCTACAGGAGAAGAGAATGCCCAGAAAACATCATTAAGACTACATAGGTATAGCATAGCCTCAAAAACACACTGTTGCTGCCTTATAAAGATGCAGCAAATGTTAACAGATTCGTTATTCAAGAACCTGAGAGATTTGGCAGGTGGGAGGTGGCCACTAAGAGAATACCTTGTTTCTACTTCAGTAAGGCTGATCAAGAAAATATTGGGCAGAAGACTCAAGCTGGGTTGATTTCCTCTCAAAGTGCTGTAATTTGACCACAAAACTCACAGTGCCATCAAGGCCTTGACAGAACAGGCATCCGAGTAGCCTTCTCATTCATTCAATCTCACGACCAGCCCCCCAAATCTACCTTATTCCTAACTCCAGGACAATCTGCATTGAAGGAAAATGGAGCTGGGATCGATGAGAACCCATACAATTGAGTACTGGGGGATTTTATATCCCTCAGACGTGCTGCTTTAAGAAAATAATCCTTACTGCAATCGCAACTTTAAAAAGGCTAAATTCTAGCCATCATCAAAAATATCATTAAAGCAGCAATTAAGGGTTTAACTAGGTCCATCTGATCCCATTCTCTAATTAGTAAAGAAGGCTAACAAAAGATCTGCCCATCTGCCAGCCATGGAGGCAAGGTAACTCAATTCTCCCTGACCTGAGATCCATCCCCCGAGGACACAGCGCTGTGATGTTCCCAGCTTACCGCTTTTGTAACGCTCTCGTTGTTCTATCTTCAATGTCAGATAGAGGGTTCGGATGGGGAAGTAAACCGCCTGGGGATAGACGCGTCCAACCTATTTCATGAAAGAGAAGCGCATGTTAAAAATCAACGGCCGCCTCTGAAGTATTATGATACAGCAATTTGCCTGCTGATTTACGTCCAGCTCTGTCTCCATGAAATCAATTAATCATGATTTATATAGAGGAGAGAGAAAAGGGATGGGGGGGAAGGGTAGGTTAATCTTAAAACAAAGGGTTTGATGATGAGAGAACAGTTTTACACAAATCGGAAAGTGCATCTTATTTTCCTGCTCTCCTTGCAGACAGCTCCACAATCTTTGAAGGGGGACCTACCAGAAAAGAGTCCACCAGGGATGTAAATCTAAAGCCATTTTTAATCCCCCAAAGTCCGGATGCTCCCCTTCCCCAGAACCACCTCACCTGCCCCACAATGTGCATTTTGTAATTATAAACAGCTGGGGCGCAATGATATTGATAGCTAACGCTCAACTAAATCAAATTTAGCTTTGCCCTGGTTCTACTTCTTTATTCCAGTGCCACTTATTCTTTGCTGAACTGCCCCGACATGTGACTCAGAAAGCCAGCATGATTCTTGATCTAATTCCCCCCCACCCCAAATGTACCTAAGTCTGGTATCAAAATTAAACACACGCAGACCCAGATTGCAAATCTTTTCCCCAAAAGGCATCCCAGATATTCCAGAAAAGCATCCTGGGCCTACCTAAGTTGGGATTTAGATGCATGTATGATCAATTTAAATGTTGCCCCCTCTATGGATGTCTACTGTCAACATCAGATGGAAACAGAGGGCATGGTCTAAACACCCTCTGCTTCCTCTCCATATTTCCCGATGTGCTTAAAAGAGGAAGCTGAGAAAGGTTCTGCTGTATTACTCAATATGCCAGATATCTGCATAACCCAAGGCTGCCAAGGATGCTAAAAAGATGTTATTTATGTGAATCAAAGAAGGGAGCAACCCAAAAAGGATACTTAGCCTTTAAATAAGGCTGCCATAAATTGTGTGCTACGCATTAGTCAGGCTCATTAGAGCGTAACCTTACTCAGCAAAAATTGTGGCACTAAAGGTAAAGAATGGCCACTGAATGAAAAGGGGAAAAGCACAATTAGCAAGTGGTTTTCCTCCAGAAAAGGAGGCAGAGGAGAAATGGGGTAAAGTAAGGTAAGGTAAGATGGTGTATTGACATCCATGTGCCACTTTTGTCTTTAGAGGTACAAACTTTGGTGTCCATGAAATGAAAGAATACATTTGATCAGATGTTATGAGGCAAAGCATATGAGAAGCTATGGCAAGTGGTTTTTCCTTGCCAACCCTTACATCATCTGCACCATGTGGGATAGGGGTATGGATTACAACTGGAATTTTGAGATCATGTGGTGGTTAAAAGCCCCACATAGCTGGCAACCCAAGAAGTGAGAACTGGATAGAATTCAGAAAGGCTTCTTTAATGCTAGTCAAGGTAAAACCACCCTTTTGAAAACAGTAAAAGCCTTCTAGCAACCCCTTTTTCCTTCAAGAACCCCGGAAAATGCCGTCCCACAAATACAAGAACACCAGTCGTCAAACCATGGCTCATCCGCTTCCTACATCTCCATACCTGACTAATAAGGTTCAAGAGGAGTTTTCCTTCTGATCCAACCAAACAAGTTAAGAGCTGTGGGATCCAAGCCAGCCACTGGATGGGTGGGACTCCGATGCAATACTTGTCCACGGCATCAGCCAGTGTATTCTTGTCATCATCAAAGCTCAGGAGCCAAAGAACCTGAAGCAAATCGCAAAATAAGAAGAAGAAGAAGAAGAGGAGGAGGAGGAGGAGGAGGAGGAGGAACAACTAGAAAAAATAGGGAAATATAAAGACCTTCAAATAGAGATCAAGCAAATGTGGGAAAAGAAAGTTGTAATGGTGCCAGAAGTGATTGGAGCACTTCGTGCCATCCCAAAGATCTGAACACACACTTGGACACCAGATGAATGGACAGAGTCTCAACTCTTCAGTTACAAAAACTTGCATTACTTGGAATAGTGCATATATTACAGTCTCTTTAACTATCTGTAATGGTATATGGGAATGACCTTGGGAGATGGGGGAAGAGCCACAGCCAAGGGAATGGTCACATAACAGGCAGCTGAACCTGCAGAAAGAATGGGGGAGAAGGTCCCAGAAGGGACCCTTCCTAGTTTTTTGGACTGTAAAGGTGAGGGGAGAGAAATTTACTTTCAGACTTGCAAGATTCTGTTACTGTAACCTTACAATAAAGTAGAATTAGTTCATCTGGGCGCGCTTCCTGTCTGGATTACCTCACAAGGTTGACACTATCCTAGATCCTTGGAAGGATCTGATAATCTAAAGCAGTGTTTCGCAACCTTGGCCACTTGAAGAAGTGTGGACTTCAACTTCCAGAATTCCCCAGCCAGCATGCTCATGGATCGGTGGTTTGCTTGCAGACCTTTCATTACCCAACTAGGTAACATCATCAGCTCGACTAGGTATCCCAACCTACTCACTCGCACAGATGATGTTACCTAGTCTGGTAATGAAACGTCTGCAAGCAAACCACCAAGCTCAGAGCGCACCAAGGACTCCACGAGAAAGAAACTGCCCACATCTGTCTTTCAAATTGTTTCTCCCCCAAAAGAAGACACTCACCTTTGCTAAATACTTCCTGGATTTGCTTTCATTCTGGTGCCGGCAGGCATGTAGGTAGCAAGTAAGTGCCGACACCCCGAGGTGCAGCTGACGCTCCTTCACAAAGATGTTTTCCAAATAATCGCCCCACATGGCCCAGGCCTTCACTAGCACATCGTGCATCTGCACAGCTGCCGAGAAAGCTTTGTTGGCTTCTTCAGACCTGGGGAGAACATGAAAGGGGAAGTTATGAGCTGTGCACGATGCCAGCGACACAGGGAAGAGAATGATGGAACTGGACAGTCCAAAAATCCAAACAATTGTAGCATCTTCCAGGCTGAAAAATAATGGGTTCATTTCACAATGTAGAAAGGGGAATGAGGAGGAGGGAAGCAGTAGATGTTTCCACCTTCCTCCTTGGCCACAGCTACCACCTTTACCCCTACTGGAACCTCAGATGCACTAATATGCACTACTTGTATCTCAGCATTGGCAATCAACATGTGCCAATCCAGAAAAATGGGCAACCCTTTCAAACGGGGACATTCCCAAAGGGAGGGAGGCAACATCAAAACAGCAGGTGCAACCAGGCAATTGAAGCCCCTTTTTATATCTGTGCAATACTGGTAGCCCTCGTTTAGCAACTGCCTCATACAGCGACCGTTCGCAGTTACAACGGTGATAAAAAAGCAACTTCGCAACCAATCCTCGCATTTACGATCTTCGCAGGTCCACAAAGCAAAGGAAAGCTGAAGTAAAATCCACTGTGATGTTTTACTTAGCAACCAAGTTGCCAGTCCCAACTGTGGTCGCCAAACAAGGACTACCTGTACAACCAATGCACAAAGAGGTGATCTGTGATTGCACAGTCACGCCTGCTGTTCTGACTTGGTGGAGCCTGCCCCTGCCCTGCCCCGGGATGGCCCCACCTTCAAAAGTTTCAGAATGCCTCTTGGCCTTACAAAATCTCATCTGCACAACTCTCATCGTACTTAATTTAGGACGGCCTAACCTGCCGTTATCCGCCTGCAGCACTTAAGAAAAAAACGGATGGAATTGGGTGAAAAACATTGCCAAATGGAAAATAACCCTATCTGTCAAATAGCTTATTAAACAGCTAATTAGCCTCGGTATTACTCGGCTTCATCTTCTTCTTCGTCTTTTCCTTTCTGGCTAACGGCTTTCAGCAACCCAGACTCTGCAAAGCCGTACAACTTATTACCGAAGGGAAACAGCTGATAAATGGCTTGCCATATTTCTCCTTTCGACGGCTAACAACAGGATTTGTCTTCGAGACGCTTCTTCTGTTCTCGCCCCCCGTCTGGGGTTATCTATCAAGAACGCTTCTGATAACTCTTTATACTCCTACGGCTTCCAGAGCCACACGGCTGGCAAAACTGACCGGGCCTTCTCTCCAAATGATCTTTCAGTCCCAGTTCTTCCAACGGCTAGCCAGGGATCACAACTCAATCTAGGTTTTAGCAAGCATCTTGAAAATACGGAATAGAAATACCAGATCCCTGGTTCCCTGCCTGTACTTTTCTCCTGCTTCTTTTTGGACAAGAGACAAAGTGAAGCTGGCATTTGAAGATTATATCTTGCCCAAAACCTTGACAGCAGGCAGGTCATCTAAATTATTTAACCCCACTTCCTCTGCAGAGGAAACTTCTGAACACGCTCCTGGGGTTGCTTAAAAAGAAAGAGGTTATTGTACTTTTCTGCTCAATTAGTTACCTTTTCCTGGTTTAAAATCCTCTCTTTCCCCAGGAGAGGACAATGATTGCTCCTAACCTATGCCACTGTGATGCTAAGCAGCGCGTTTGACAACAGGTGGATTTTTCCCCCCACTTTTAAAGTCCCTCCTCTCAAAGGACTGCAAAGAGCACTGCCTACAGGCTCAACTCTGCTTCTGGTTCAGTATGGAGAGGTTCTGAAAACCTGACAGCACCAAAGCAGGCCCAGAGCTGTCTTGCAGCTTGGCCGTGATGTGTTTTTGAAGTGAAAAAAGGAAGGACAGGTTGCCTTTCCACAAAGATGTTAAGGAGTCCAAAAGAAGAGAGGGGAATAGGTGTACAGAGGGTTGAGCTGGCTTTCTTCAAAGGTTCTTCTAATTAAAACCAACCAACCAATCAACCTTAAATTGGAAATTCACAAGCTGCAAAGCACAGTTCCAGCCTCTATCATCAAGTGTTATTTGGTGGAATATCTTTAGAAAACAACATCTCACTGGGATAGGTAAGGCTGGCCCCAAACCCTGTTGGCCTTCCAGGAGGCCCTCAGAACATGGTTTTGTCAATGAGCTTGGTGATCCCATGGTAGAGTAGAGCTTGTTGGATAGTTTATGATAGTTAATTGATGCACTCTCTGTCGGCTGGCCGCCGGTTTTGTTTTTTACTTTGTTTTTATTTTTAATTTAAATTGTGGCTTTATTGGGTTTTATGTATTTTACTTTTATGTATTTTGTTTTATTATGCACACTGCCCAAAGTCACTATGTGAGATGAGCGGTTATACAAATAGGATAAATAAATAAAATAAATTAAAAAATAGTCAACTTTTGTGACAAGCCATCTCTTCCATGGTGGACCCTCTGCTAGCTCCATGCAGGTTCTTCCTATGCTCACTCTACGTTTCGTGGATTTTAAACTCCCCACGAGTCACACAGTCAGATGCAAGATGTGAGATGTCATCAGAATAATAGGTATTTCTCCCCTACATTCTCTTCTTCCACCAAGATCTGGTTTTTATCTTCTCATAGGGCATGACTGCAAGCTCATTCATTTAATTCTACATAAATCTACTTCTAAAGCAGTGTTGCTCAACCTTGGCAACTTTAAGATACGTGGACTTCAACTCCCAGAATTCCCCAGCCAGCATGCTGGGAATTCTGGGAGTTGAAGTTCATATGTCTTAAAGTTGCTAAAGTTGAGAAACACCGTTCTAAAGAGAAAGGCTGAGAAATCCCATCAGAAAATTCTTAATAATTTTAGCAGAGTTACAGTTCTGAAGAAAGGCCGATAAGCATGAGTTTATGGCGATACAAATGCACATCACCAAAGCAGATTTTTACATACGTCCCCTCTCCATTCATTCTCCTCCCTCCTCCCTTTTTTAAAAATTATTACTTATTATTTATAATCCATTTTTAAGGGGAAAAAAGAGGTGCCATTAGAGAAAGCCACCTTAAGCTAGATTGCATCCTGATGGTGAGTCCCACCCCATTACAGAAAGCTGAACAGCATTTAATTTCTGCAATTCTGTGTGCATTTCCTTGTAAGTTTCACTGAACCCAGGGACATTTCAAAATGACACCATTTGCCCCCGTAGGCCACAAGCTATGACGGGCACCCATAACAGTTGATATGTAGAAGACGGGACAGAATTGTTCAGAAATGTTCCAGAGGACAGAACAAAAAGTGGATGGATTCAAATTAGAAGAAAGGAGACTGCAGTTGGACACCACAAAACAAATTTACGCATATAAAAAAGGAAAAAGGTTTCAATGACACAGTCGTAGCCACCATCTTGACTTTTTCTGACAACCTCCACCCCATCTCCCACGGACATCCCGAGGTCAAAAGAAGGAATCTTAGGTTGCTCTTTGCATTTTTTTGCATCTCTGGCCTAAAGTAACGACTTCTCGTTAACTAACGTGTGTGAGAAGGGCAGCTGTATACATTTGATAAAGAAATAAACAAATAAACAAATTTCCAATAGTGATCTACTTGTAGTTTTAACTGTTTAAAGGGCTAATATCAATTACCAAAGACAGACACTAACTCGGTATCTCTTTTGTAACCCATCTCAGTCAAGGCTGATCGAGAATGAAGAGGGAAAGCTAATTCATTCCATCGCATCTAATTTTAACTTCTGAAATACATGTAAAAACCTAAACAAAGAAGTGGGTAGTACCCATCAATCTTTCTACCACACTGCGTAGGGTGCAACTGATAATTATTATTATTATTCTTCATGGCCCACACTGAAGCTCTCACTTTGCACACATGGTCTTTGGAATTCAGAAAACAAAACAAAACTTTGTCTCTGAATCCCTGGGCGTTGTTTATACACATTCTTAGATGTTACTGCAACATTTTACCCAACATACATACTTGTTAATCTGCGCTAAAAACATCCCCTTCAACGCGTAGAACTCGGCAGTCATTTCCTTGGTAAAATATTTCAGGTTGGTGGACTCAATCACCTCCAGGCCCTATCAGACAGATTTGGACACAGCAAGATTTGCAAGAGGTATATCAGTTAGATAAAGACATGTGAAAATGTTTCAAAACTCAAGACTTCACAGTAGACGACTCCTTGATATACAGCCAAATGCTCAACAATGGTGATGGAATGTGAGGGTGGCCTTGGAAGACGGGGGGGGGGGAAGAGATGCCACCTCGGGAACAATCAGATATAAAAGAGAAAGGAGTCCACAACAGGATAGCAGTCAAAGAAAGAAATTTTGGAAGGACCCGCCCTAACTACTCAGGTGGTAAATAGGAAGGGCAGGAGACTTGTACTTTCAGATTTGCAAGATTCTGTTAATGTAGCCTTACAATAAAGTAGAATTCGTTCATCTAGTCTTGTTTCCTGTCTGGTTTACCTGGGAAGGCTGTCAACAGCCTTAAACCATGCTAAATATTGCTTGAAATGAGAAATCAGACACTTGCCATAAAATCCAAAGCAGTCAATCGATTTTTACCATTTGATTTTTATTCAGATTTTTGCCGCTTGAACAAGTCTCTATTCATAACCCCTTTGGAGTTTAGTGGTTTTACTCTCTAGAAAATACCTTCAGGATTGCAACTGTAACATGTTTAATATTGGGGATTACTTTTCTGATCGTCCCCGCTCAAGGCAGAGGGTTGATGTGTTCTGCAAGGATTATACAGAAGGAAAACTGAATTTGGAGTCAGATTAACTGTCCGGCAGACAATTGAACATGCCCTAATTCAGAAGTATTTTTCCTCCTTCCAAGGCATCTCAAACAGCAACACTTGGGAAGTGGAAATCATTGAACGCCAGCATCACAATTGGCAGAATCAGCAGCAGCAACCTGAACACATCTATCAAGCAAGTAAAACCAGTTTAGGTAATATTTTAAAATGCCCAAACAGACACCCTACTGGAGGTGCCAGGCAGTTCTTTCAAGGTGATGGAGAGGACTCAAACCATTGGTGGCTGTTTCTCCAGCCACCATCCCCTCCTATGGAAGCTGAAGGAGCTTGGAGAAGTCCTTCTAAAGATGCTGTCTTAAACCAGACTTTCGTCCAGATGATGGAGCACGATTCATGTTCCTTTTTTGCATTAGTATCCTTATATATATGAACCAATGCGTGGAAGGACAGCTTTTAACTTTGCTACAGGAGCAGCCTTTGGAGTTTCTCTCCAAAACCAATCATCGTACCCAAGTCGAAGATGGGATTCTGGGCATCTGCGTGGCATTATGGATCATTACTGGGCTCCTGGACTAAGGGATTAAAGGCTTCCCAAGATCGATTTCTGGTATCCCCAGGCAGACCAGGGAAAAAGCCTGCTTGAAATTCTGGGCCAATCCGTGTTGACAATATTAAGCTATAAGGACCATTAGTCTGATCTGGTATTCCTACCCCCCTAAGGGTATAATTTAAATGCAAACCAATAATCACAGCGTATGGCTTTTGTTTTATTCTCTTGAGCAGTCTCTTGTGTTATTTAGACTGTTTAATTGGAAACTGAGTTTCAAGGTGCCCACCCCTTTTTGCTCTCCCCCTGCTGTCATGGATTTTAGCTCTAAGCTGAAATGGTTTCTGCATTTTTATTAACCCCCCCACAACTTCCCCTCTCTTCTTGTATGCTGAATTCTTAATCCCATTCTCTGCTTCTTGAAAACTAGACCCCGATACAACCCTCCATTCCACTGGGCCAGGAGAGACACCGTTGGCTGCATTTACACATCACGTTAAGCCAGATGGGAGGTGTTTGCTCTCAGCTCAGTTCAACGTGTTTGTAAATCACAGTTCAATGTTATATGCAAACCAGACCACTACGGTTGTTCAGCAAATCAGGGATTAAGGGCGTGTGCCCTGCAAAACATTGCGCGTAGTCTGGAACGTGGCTGTTGTACCTGCATACATTCGTTTTTGCCCATCACGCCAGCGAGCTGGAGGTAGCATTTGACTTGCTGTCGAATCTTCTGGAAGCAATCCACAATGGGCACAGTTGGGATGGTATGAATGCGGCTCAAGATGTCCAAGGCCACGTTGACCAGACCCTGTTTCCGAGCAATCTTGCCATACTGGATAATGGCTGAGGCTGATGCATGGACTCCCAGCATGGCATTGTTGGAACTCGGATCATGTTGAGTACTGTTCTCGTAGGCACTTACGATGGCTAGAAAAGTAGAAAAATAAAGAGTATTTTTTTAAAAAAAAAAGACATGAAACACAGAATGAACCTAAGTATCTAGGTTCCCTAATTACAGCGTTTATATCCTGCCCTCCTTTGATGATGGTACACAGAGTGGCTAAACAGGGATGAAACTGAGTTCTCACACTTATCAGTAAAAAACAAGGTAAGTGGAAATCCGACCACTGCAAATGTCAAGGGTAGATGGAAACAGGCCAGGCCATTCAAAAGACGGGACCTCCTAGTACTCTATTACACAGGGTAGGAAGAAAAACAAAAGGCAAGAAAGTTTAAAAATTTTGTCTCTACGTAGGATTACTTCTTGAATCAAAAGAGTTGCTGACAGTTCTTTGGTTCTATCTCCCTGTCTTTAAAAATATTACTTATCAGAAGTTCCTTGATTTTCCTGGGAGCTCTCCTAAGTGTTCCGGTCCTTGTCAGGTGAAGTCTGCAGAACACCCCAAAATCCAGATTCGCTTTAACTTCAGCAATGCCCTAGTTCAGGTGCCTTCACACTAGACTTGATTTAGCGGCAAAACACTTGGCATGCAAGAAGTCTCAGATGCAGATCTGGAAAACGCTTCTTAAAAAGAGCTGCTGTCATTATTGATGGTCCTCTGCTAGATAAACCCAAGAACTGATTGAGTAGAAAGCAGGTCCTGGTGTTCCTATGTCTTCATCTCATAGCACTCTTGCCTCTGACCAAGGATAGCTAAAACAGGGATAGGAAATCTGCAACCCTGAAGATGTGGCTGACCAACTCATAGCAGCCCTACGAAGCGTGGCCAACAGTGAGGGCTGCAGGAAGATCTACTTCAGCAGTATCTGGGACCCCACTGCAGAGAGTACAGAAGATGACCTTGATGGAAATATCCAAGAACCGTCACCTAGGCAAAAGGGGCTGAAACATTCTTTACATCCAGAGAAATGAGATAACATTGAGAAGGAGCTCAGGCAGAGCCCATGATGGAGTATAAGAAGGGGGAGGAGGTCCAGCACAGTCCGACTTGCAAGATTCGGTTATTATAGCCAATCTCAATTAAATAGTTTGAGCCCTCCTGTGGAGTGGATTTCCTGGTATGGTCTACCTAATGGAGCTGACACCCACTCGGGCGAGGTTCTCCACTTCATTCTTCCACAGCCTATGGGTGGCCCCATCCCACAGGAAACACTGGATACACTAAAATACAGAATTACTCATTAGGATCTCTCCTCCTGAAACAGCTATGCTGTTTCTAGGCAAAATTCCAAGTGCTGATCTCAACCATTAAAGAACTTAAAACAGGAGTAACTGAAGGGTCACCTTTTCAGATCCATACTGGCCTAAGCCCCTCAATCATCAAAGGACTTGCTGTGGGTATCCTTGCTACAGGAGATGAAACAGGTCAGGGCCACATCTATGAAGCACCCTCTCCACAGGAACTGAAACTTCCCTGAAACCAAAAGCATCCGCCTTTAGGTACTAATGATCTGCCCTTTTAAACTTCCAACATTTAAGCTGTTCTTTTAATCCTTAGTGATTGTTTTATTTCAGCCTTTCTGCTCTATTGTTTTCGGGTATTATCATTTGCACTGGTCCATTGTCAAGCTGCTTTGAAAATACCTTGCTTCAAAATCAGAATAAAAAATCCTTGCGTACCTACCCCGACTTAGTTATGAATGTGTCATCATCCCATTTGATGCATGCCGTTAAATATACATCAGTGCCTCTCAAGAACCGTCGGTTTGGAAAAAGAGTGTTTCACATCACTAAGCTTGTCGATACTGAGATTTAATTTCCCAGACAAGCTTCCCCAAAATAGAATTTTAAAACCCCACCACGTAGGGCATTGTTTTCTTTCAGCTTCCCAGACAGGCAGAAACTCCAAATGCTCTAGAAAAAGAATCCAAGTTCATCCAAGGAGAGGATCTCAGCGAGATGTTGCAGCAATGAACTTTTTAACCAAGTTGCTGAGGTCCCTCTGGAGGGGGTCTCACCTTGATAATGATGCTGCCTCCACATGAAAATGCTGCTCCAGTGAGACAAGTCATCCGACACGATGGGCAACCTATTCCTCCAGGTCTTCACCACGGTTTTCATGTCATGCAGGCTGTTGTTCCGCCCAAGGTTGGCTGGTTGCAACCCTGCGTTGATCTGGGCAGCTTCCTGAAGTTCAATGATCTGCTGGGCAGCCTGGGTGGGGGAGGAGGAGGAAGGTTAGAAAAACATAAAAATGTGGGTTCTTAAACTCTCAGGAAGGAAGTCTTACTTAACTATTGGCAACATAGTTGGGTCCAAGCATCATACTAAGAACAAAAATAGACAACACCAGGGTGTGTGTGCAAACAGGCAAGTGACTGGTTGAAGATCACCCTGCAAACATCATACAATATAACTAAATGGGGATTGGAGCCCAGATTACCTAATCCAACATACTCACCACTGTATATTCTATCTCTGCTTACTTCAAATGCATATTAACCAATTCCAGTACTTACTAGGCCCAGAAACCAGCAGTGTTTCCCCAGCTATTTCAAAGCACACAGAGAGAGGCCCCTACACAGCACAGAGTTAAGCTCCAACAGACATATAAACATTGCTGGAATTTAAATCCTGCAGAGACAGTAAACTGATGTAAGCCATTTGCCGACCTCCTTCATGAAAGATAACACT
The DNA here is from genome assembly GCF_059951505.1 of Python bivittatus. NCBI lineage: Eukaryota > Metazoa > Chordata > Lepidosauria > Squamata > Pythonidae > Python > Python bivittatus. The sequence continues at coordinate 5,791,127 of NW_028277083.1, forward strand.
TGTATGAGCTATTAATCAACTAACTCAGGTAACTGTCTCTTATACCCCAAAAGTTAGGCTACACTTCTGGCACGAATCTCTGAAAATAAAATAAATTCAGCAAGGCAGCCTCTTTCTCCAACCCCCACTCCCACCCATAAATGCCATGGTATCAGCTCCCACAAGAGCCTCACCTTCTCCCTACCCCATTCATCACATAAATTTAATTTTCAAGCAGGTACTTAATCACCCACTATCTGATCTAGAAAAAAGTAATTACTGCTGAGTAGCTTTATTGCCATGTTGCTAACTTGTCATTCACAGCCCACCTAAGCCATCTAACAATGAGAATATGATGGAGGTCATCCATCGTGCTTAGCCATCATTGGATTAAGCCAAGTTTGTTGAATAAGCCACCAATAAATTCAAAAAACCCACTAAGTTATACATCGCAGCCTACAAACCAAAACAGCGTGCTAGGGTCAAGCCAACCACATGATAGCTTTGCGCCTACATTCCCAATTTTGCCAGCTTCCAAATGTCTGGGCTTCGACTCCCAGAATGCTCAGCATGGGTCATGCGTAATGGGGAATTCTGGGAGTTGAAGTCTTCACATTGGGGACTGGCCAAGGACAGGAAACATAGCATAATGTGTGTACCCCAAAAGGACCTGATAAGGCTTAGGAGAAAGCAGCTCAACAACAACTGGTTGCCAGCTCTGGAAGAAAGGTCCCATCACTGATCACTGTTATGGCACCTTCCTTTTGCCTTTCAGCAGTTCTGCCATGAATGCGAGGGGCACCATTCAGTAACTGCAGGGCACAGCAACTGCTTCACAATTCAAGGAGGTTTATACATCAGAGTTTAAAAGAATTAGGGTCCCCCTGCCCCATATTTAGGTCTCCAAGGATTCCTTGCAGCCAACCCAGGTGGAATCAACAGAAAGAGATTGCATTTCCACAGACTGGGGAATGACCCATTAGGATGACAATCAGCATCTCTCCCAGGGTTTCTCAACCTTGGCAACTTTACGATGGGTGGCAACTCAACCTTGGCAACTTTACGATTCTGGGAGTTGCAGTCCACCCATCGTAAAGTTGCCAAGGTTGAGAAACCCTGGGAGAGATGCTCCTTCCGTCTGCACTCAGAGACAGAATTTGAGCCTGCATCACGTGTGCTACTGTTGACGATTGAGCGCACAGCTCCAACTACCAGTACTTTTAATTGTCCCTGTGAGTATTGCAGGAGAAGAACCATGCTGTTAAAATAGGATGGGAAAATATCAGGGATCTGGTAGCGACAAATTGTATTAAAAATCATACGCTTTTGTGAACTGGAGTTTACTTCATCAGAGGCATAGACTGGTTCGACTGATGTATCTGAACAAGCGAGCTATTGCTCGCAAAAGCTTACGCCTTTTAATAAAATGCGTTAGTCATAAAAGATGCTACCAGATTCCTGATTTCCTGCGATTATGATATTACTGTTCTTCTTTTATGTGATCAATTCCCAGAAACCTGTAAGAAGGTTGCTAAATTCCTATCGATAAGCCAAGGCTTTTAGAAATCACCCAACTGATTAATATTATTAACTGTTTCAGGTTTTTTATGTTACTCAGTACATTTGTTGTATTTTACTTTGGATGACTGGGCTCGGACCATGAATAAATAAACCTCTTTCCAACCCAAGTGGATTCTATGGATCCATCTGTCCTTCAGCAAGATGAGACTCCAAAAACAGAACGGAACTGGACCAAATTTGGTGAGGGGGGAGAACCCCACACCAAAAGAAAGTTTGAGATCAAGGGCAGGTCTGGCCAGGGGGTGCCGAGAGAAGAATCCCAGGAAAAAAAATTATCCCAGTGCATCCCTAGAGGAGACACAACAGGACAGCAGCTTGGGAAGTTGACAACTGCCCCATTCTAAGCCTTTCTCCCACTTCCTTTCTGAGTCTTATTAAAGAAAAAAATTCAGAATTTCTCTGCTCTGCACGCTTTCCCTAGCTGGTTAAGGAAAGCCAAATATCCCAGAATGATTTTTGCAAAAAGATGGGGTAAAAATCCTGAATAATTCATTATTAGCTCTCTTCTTTTGTGGTTAAAGTGACCACCTGCAAAAGAATTAGGCTCCTCCAGAGATCAACCTATCTTACCTGAAGAAGTGGTGTATGGACGTGGGAAACCACCTGTGGAAGTCTTCGCCACTCCCGGATAGCCAACCCGCTGGCCATTTCCACCAGGCGCTCAATGAAGTTAAGCTGCTGTTCGTCAGGGTGGCAAATTGCCAAATATCCCCGATACATGTTGACTTTCCATGCCATCTCTTTGGGGCAACTCAGCTCCACCTTGGGACAAAAGAAGATGATAATGGAGGTGTCGGGACCAAGGGGATCCCAAAGAAAAAGAGTGGATGATTTTAGACGCAACATGAAACTGTGGCTCACGTGAATTGCATCAAAGGCTCACGCCATGCCATAAAGACTGATTCTTTGCTTTAGTTTCTCACTTGATTAAGACTCAGCTTCATATAATTCCTCCTGCCTCTATTAAGAGGAGAGCAATGGTTTTAATACTGAAACGGTCAGGAAATTCATACTTGCTAGCAAAACATACTTAGAACTAATGTTGGTTTGCAAAGGTTCATCAACCTACCATCACCTAGCGAGCCAACCCACACTTCCATTTTCAACCAAGACGAACAGCCAAATCATTCATACAACTCCACCCGGTATAAACTGCTTTGAACTACATTAAATGACTCCCAGTGAAAGTCGGTCAGGATGAACTAGCAGCATTAAGATAATTATGCTTCCAATATTGTATTTATGAACATTTCTTTTTTTTTTTAATGGAAATAAGAACAAAATCAGAGCAGCTTAATTTATACCAGAGTGTTCCCCCCCACCCTTTGGAGTTCATTAGTAAAGGCTTCATGACTGAACATCTCTCATTCTCTCCAACTCCATTGAGAGAGTGTCCAAAGTCCTGGTGGCTGTCACATCGTTTTAGCTTGCAAGACTACACAAGGAGAAGCTGTCAGAAATGATCAATTCACTTGGCCGCAATTCAAGGCCTCTTAGCCTACCCTGCAATTTATTCTTTATTGCACAGCTGCAGTAGACGTAGGCGCATGCAAACACACACAAACGCAGCGCCAAAATACACTTGTTATAAAATTATCTTCAGATGTATCAAAGGGATAAGCTACCTCTGGAGAACAGATTTGTTCCTGCTCTTTAAAGGGAAATAAATGTACTGGACCTCAGTTCCTCATTATGCAGGAAAAAAAGGCACCTTCCAGTTTTCTGGCCTGTCTTTTAATGATGAAAAGATTCCTTCATTGTTGAAGGACAAAATTTGTTTCAATTATTTCATTTAGACCTGAAGAAGAAGCACAGATTGCATAATTCCTGCAATTAATCAGCTTTCTGCTTTATTTTTTTTTTCCCCTAGGACTTGCCCTGTCACTAAATGTACCTAAAAGGCTGGACCCTGACCTCAATTTTGCACCCATGGTTTAGAAGAAATAACGTTTGCACAAAGAAGAAATAAAGTGAAGAGCTCATTAAAGAATTGTCACTCCGCCACCATCTTGAATCCCTTCCAGTAACGAGTTTCTGAGTCATTCTCCACCAAACCCCCAGACTCTCGTCCACGAAGAAAACTCAATACAGAATAAGTAAAACAGGGCCGCATTCTTCCACTAACTTGTCCTCTGCCCTGATGCTGATTCCTCCCCATTTATTTCTTCTCATTCTCGCCATTTAGGAGATGAACCTGTCCTTTGAGGGTATGTTGGAGGGGGAGTCAAACTCCAGAATTGCAAAGGAAGCAGGAAGGGGCAATGCCACTTGCCCACTGGGTAAGGATCCTTCAGCCACAGAATGGGCATTTTGCCAGACTGCCCCCCATCCCCAAGTTGGGAAGGATCCCCTCCAAAATCAGCAGCTGAATTGTTACTTTTTAAGTGACCGCACAGAAAGATTATTACATCTATGGAGTAACCATAGTAAATAAAGCATTCTTTGACTTTAGCTCCGTGCTTGAAGATTTCAGGGAGATGTCCATGAGGAGGCCTTCTTCTGAGATGCTTTTTTGGACTCTTCAAGGTAGCCTCCACACTTGGGATTCCTCAGGTATCTCCCATCCAAGGACTAGTCAGCCCTAACCCAGCATAGCTTCCTAGGGCAGAGAGGATTGGCTGCCACTGCTAAGCTACATTCAAATCAAGTTCTTGTGAAGTTCCTCCCTACGTCCTTGGCCCTTCTTTGCCCAATGCTGGAGTTTGACTCCCCCTCCAACATGCCCTCCAAGGGCAGGTCCATCTCCCAAATGGCACACCCTTGTGTTATGAGCATTTCGTCAGAACTCCACACACAGATTCTTCTTCTCGTCAGTTCAAAATGGGTTTCGTTTCTATTCAGCTGAAAACTTCTTTAATAAAAATTAATAATCATAAAAAAAAAGAACTCCACACACCCAATTGTGAAGATTCATGACGTTCATCCTGGTTTTCCTAATCTCTTACTTCCCTGCACTGCACAGGTTCAAATGCATGCAGGCACCGCCCCCCAAACTTTGCAGGAGAACTGAGAAGATACAGGAGGACCACAATCAGATGACTGAGTGCAACACCACCAGCTTCCATCGTTTTTTTTCAGGCCTCTAAGGCTGTATCCATTTAACTTTAAGTATCATTTAGCTTAAGGATGGATTCCACAGGCATTCTTGGTGGAATTCTTTGGATAGACTCATGATAAAAACCTACTTGAAATATACATTTGAGCAAACTATACAGAGGGGCTTCTTTTAAAAAATCATTATATCTGAAGTTCTCAAATATCTCAGCATGCCTGAATTATGGGTTTAGTGAAGAGAAGCTGCATTTCAAAACCAGCCCTTCTATAGCAAGCCACTTAGCGATATCAAATTTCACCTAAATGCATGTGGAGTTTACTTAAGAGGAAAACAAACACACTCCAGTTCAAGTGTGGAGATTACTTAGCAGGATGCAAGATGCAGGATGTAACAGCGTACAGTGTGTCAAAAGCAAATCGACCATACATAATTTGGGATACTACCTAGGGCTGCAAAAACCTATAGAGTCACTAGATGGCAGTGAAGGAAATGCTATCTGCCACCTAGTGGTGAGCTGGATTATTGCAGCCCAGATCTGGTACAGTAGTCCTAATATGGCCCCACAATCAGAAGCCACTTCAGAAATGGCAAAGGGAGAAAGAAACTATGGTTTGCCTTGTACATAGGAGCAAACATCTTTTATGTTACAGCACATCTTGGCTTGGTATGACATAAGGCAGCTGCTTCATCCTATTTTAAATGTTGAGCAAGACTCCTCTGGAAGGGAGCAAGCTTCAAAAGCTAGGAGCTGGGCACTGAAGTTTTTCATAAACATGGTCACTGTCTAAATTGGCCACTGAAGTATGGATCTCCCCAACCAAGCAAGAGCAAACGTTCGATCCCACTTCCAATTCTTGTCTTGAAATAAAGCACGTTGACCCAACTTGAGCATCACATCAAATAGCATCAAATGGAAGATGAAGCACATATTGGCAACAAGTAAACCATGGTTTGGTCATGACTGTCGAACTGGGCCAATGAAGGTAAGGTAGGGGAAATATCAAGCAGTCTTTCCTTTCAGACAAGGATTGCTCTGCATCTTTGGTCGCTCCATGATTACACCTATTTTATTCTCTGTCTTTAGATGCCAGGTAGACATCCCAACCCAATTCTGGTTAATGCAATTTTTTATACCACACGAAGCTGCATGACCTACATAGGTTTAACACACTGCATGCAGTACATAAACTGCCAGGCATCCCAAACATTCAAAGATCGTATTTAGAATGGTTGCAATTGCAATCCAAGTTGTTCCTCTTCACCATTTGCCAACTAAAACCTTCAAGCACATCTAATTGATTTCTTGTCTTTTTTGGTTGCCAATCTTCACTGCCATTAAAGGCTATATTGCAGGGCATTGTGATGTCAAATGAAACAGTGGATGGCTGATCACTAATGAATTTTTCATTTTAAAACTATGCCATCCGAACTGAAATCTATCTCCATTAGCCATCAGCAGTGTTTTATGCCCTCCACTTCCAGCGCCGGCTTTAAGCACGTAAACAACAGAAAGAAGGCAGTACCTCAGACAACATGGTCATCTCCTTGGTGCACAAATTCAGAAGCCAAAGGAACACCAGAAAGGAACCCAAAACTGAAAAATCCATGTCCAGCCACAGTGACAGAAAATGGTATTTCCACAAAGGTATTTTAACAGATACTCCTACGCATTGCTGTTGAGTAAATTACAATTACAAGATCTGGTGCTCTCTCTTACCACCAACCTCCATTTGGGAGCATACACAATTCCACGCAGCTCTAAATATTTCTTACATTTAACCTTCAGTGCTTTCTAAAAGGGTAGCCCAATGTTCCTTCTGATCTTAACCATCTTAACCAGGAGTGATACAAGCAGGGTAGAATCTTCTACAGGCTGGATGCTGAAGCTGTGGTCTATGGTAGATTTCAGAGGGACTCAGCAACACAGTTAACAAAGATGCCAAGGCAGAGACAATGTATGGAATCTGTGCTTCCTAAAATGGTGCAAGCGATCCAATGATCTTGCCATGCCGCCTGATTTTTGTTAAACTATATTCTGGGGAACGACTGTTGGAAACGTATGATCCATCTGTTTCGGACAAGGCTATCATAATTCTCTACTAATCAAAGGATGCAACGCTAACGTGTTATTACGGCAGAGAGGTTGTGATATTTTACAGAAATATTTTGTACCGATTATATTATAGCGGTAAACCAGTGTCTATTGATAAGTACAATATTAAGTTAGATTTTTCTCTCTTTTTTTTTCAGTTTGTATTTTTAGTTTCTGCGGGGTTGTCACTTCTCTATTTTTAATTGTTTTTCTTAAGTTTAAAGATTGTTTTATTAAGTATCGATTTTTTTAAAAAAAAATATGTTCTTACTAAAAAAAATATTCTGGAGATGGGAAATCTTTTGTGTGCTGAGGTGTGGTGGAAGGCATGAGCGGGGAGGATTCTGGAATGGAGCTCCAAGGTTACAGGGAGGGGGGAGAGGCATTCCAAGGGAAGCAACTCCTCAGCCCCCAGATGGACTGTGTGAAGGTCAAGAGAAAGAGACCGGCCCCTCCCTAAGGGCACAATGTTATAGTTGCTGTCGTTGGGGGATTAGAGTTAGTCTGGCGAGATTCTGTCTAGTAGGTGCAAGCTAATAAAGAAGCTGAGCTGAATTCTGGACTGTCTCGTGGTGATTCTTGGGCTGAACCTGACATGAGGGCTGCACATTCTTGGGGACAATCTCTTAGAAGACCCTTAGTGGTAGGGAATGAATGTCCTCCTTTTTCCTCTTCCTGACTTTTCTCTCTCCTGTCCTCAGTAACAATCACGGTCTTCTCCAAGTCCCCCAAAAGCAGAGGAAATCTCTTTATCTCATCCCACTTGCTGACAATTCTGGAGGACTAGGGAACTGGGGTATCTGTCTCCGGATGTATGTCCCCTCCCTTCTCTTCTCCTCTGTTGAAAAGCTCCCTGGTCACAGGACGAGACCAACGAGCTGCAAAATCGTTTGTCTGTGTTCCATCTGGAGATGCTCAATCAGCATTCTCTACTCTTCAAGAAATCTTGATGACAAAACCTACAAATCCCTCATGGGTAGGCTACGTGTTGATGGCCAGAAAAACCAGCTGCTCACTCCATCAGAAATAATCCTACAAAAGCAGGGCAGAGTCTCTGTCTGTGTGTTTATGTCGGTGTGCATTTGGCTAACAGCACCGCACAGGCCGCATTTGAATGTAGCATCATAGATGGTCTGACCCGGTAGATGTGAGAGACTGTGGGGAGGCTGGGAAAGAAACGGAGGAGAGAGCAGACATAAACAGTCAAGAGATAGAAGGCAAATCAATTGACAGTTTATCTCATAAACAGCAACTCAGCCCAGGTGGATAGAAACCTGGAAAGCGGCCATTCAAACCACTCAGAGAGACCTCACCTTAGATCAGTGTTTCTCAACCTTGGCCACTTTAAGGTGTGTGGACTTCAATGCCCAGAATTCCCCAGGCAGCATACCTTAGATAAATTAATAAAAACAAGGGTGGGAAATTCCTCCTACAGTTTTCAAGATTCTGGATTTACCCTGACATTTGCCCCCAGTGGTGATTACATATACTTTACAAACATTCGTGTAGATCTTGCCTAGCTGCCTGGGGCTGACGGAAGGGGCGTAATCCAACCCACTGCTCAGAGTGGGCATCAGGCATCCATTAAACCATCTTTGACAGTGGCCATCCAGCTTGTTTGAAAACGTCAAGGGAGGAGGAATCCACCACCCTTCTATGCAGACTGTCCTACTGCTTCACGGCTGACATCAGCCAGAAATCCCTTCTAACAATCAGTCTGAATCTTCTTACTTGTAATTTCAACACGCTGATTATTGTTCTGCTCAAATCTGAAGACAGGTCCTCTCCTCTTGCTCAAGACAACCCTTTCGATATTTGTCAACCACAATCACATCTCCCTACAATCTTCTCCCTTGCAAGATAAAGATGCCCAGGCTTGCAGATCCTTTGATCACATTGTTTACAACTCACCTGTACTAGGGCTTCCTTCATGGCTGTCCAATTGGAGACACGCCATGCACACTCCAGAACCAGGTAAGGGTTTATGTGACCCTTGGACTGGCCATATTCCGTAAGCGCTTCCCACTGATTCAATTCCTTGGAACACCTAGAAACGAGAAATGCAACACCAATCCAGTTTTCTGGTCAAGAGGAACCTTTCCTTTGATCAAATGCAGGAAATCTAGCTGTTATAACCCAGCATTTTGAAGGATTCTGGCCTTCTCCACTCCAGATATACTGCAGATTCAATGATTTTTGGGAATTTTTGGAATTTTTGGAAAGGCATGCCATCACACTTTGCAGGTACCAGAACACAGAAAGTCTGCTCAAAACACTTTCAAAGAGTTGAGTTACCCTTCAACATTCAACTGCTGTCTTTTGGATCCAATTTTTCTCTTATTAGGAGCTTAATCTGAAATAGTTTTTACTCTACTCCATTTTGGCTTGTAGAAATATTCTCACAACACACATGTGTAAAAGGAAAAATATTTGTGGTAAGAGACACAACAAAACAAGGTCTTTTTCCCATATCACAATTTTAATGTAGAACGAAATAATTCTGAGGAAGTCCATTCAACTAAAAGCAAGGAACATTTTTGCAAAGCTGTAAGGAGGCACTCGCTCTGAGGGAATGGAACAAAGTTTGCCTGTTTCTTGATATTTTCTGAAATTTAGGTGAAACCTCACATCCTGGTCTCCAGAGGCCCAAATGTTCATAGCAACATCATAAAAAATGAGCCACAACCAGATTTAATTAACTTACCGAATCCAATGGTCTTCCCAGAGCTGATATTCAGGAAAAATAGCAGGAGAGGCATTACTTCTTTCATGTTCTTTCTTAGCTTTCTCCATCGCTTTTTCGTAGGTTTCCTGAGCCTGGAAAGAAAACAAAGACGTTCAGTTTCTCATGGACCAAGCTAGAGGAAAGATATGCTGACAGAGGCTAGGCCCCACATAGTCTGCTGTGGCATGACATTTATTCCCCACCACCATCACCAATCACTCAAGGAGACTGGCTCCACTGGGGAGGGACAATCTGATGGGTGCCCTGATTGTCGGACGCAGCTTCCTAAACTGGAGAAATAACAACCATATCACACATTTGCATTATTCATTCATCAAGACAGTGGCGGCCATCTATTTTCGGAAGGGAGGGAGGGGAACACTTTCTCCTACACCAAAGGCCACCTCTGGCCTCCGGGTGGCATGCCAGGATAAATTGGTGGGTGGGGCCACAGCAAAAAATGGAAATGGATTTAGTGGAATTACTTTCATTAAAATACACTGTATTTTTAAGATTTCCCCCCTTACCATCCCTTTAAATATTGTAAATCGATTACAACTTTTGGAGGGGCTTCAGGAGTCCGCTCAGAGGGCACCTGGGAGTTTTTCAGGAGGCCGTGGCATCTCAGTTTATCTATCTACTTTGCCCTAGAGCATCAAATGTATCTGTGGGGTATGGGGGGAGCTGGCGGGACCAGCCTCTCCCCCTGCCCCCCCAGGGCCCAGCACAATTAGTCTTCTAAGCAAGCCAGAATCCCACTGGTACCCCAGCATCTTTGCAAGGCGGGACTACGTGCAAGTCAGTTCGTTGAGTTTAAACTTCAAAGTCTCGCACAGATCCATAAAATTCCTAACTAGGTTAACCATGCTATACAGGTTAATCCAGACGTTTTTCCAATTCAACAGGGTGGCAGACGAGGGAAAGACAACCGCCTGCCTTTAAGTCTCAATAAATTCCAATTCCTACATGCGTTCCTTCAAGAAAAAAAATCTGATTCCAATCAGCCAGAAGGGTTAATAACATCCTACCTGGCTCATGTGCCATCCGTTGCTAAATATCCCTCTTATCCATTTAATCAGCGTTCAAACTGTTGGTGGAAAGGGTTTTTGCTAGAAAAGGCTTCTTCTGGCCTTATATGCAAACATCGCCAAGCTCAACAAAAGTAATTGTGGCGGCTACTACCAAGCACCTCAAGTTTGTGAGAAAGCCCTTAATTAAATTTGCACGGTTTGAATGTATCACAGCTTGCAAGAGGCACTTAATCAAGATCATTCACAGCCCTACTGTTGTTCAATAAAAGAGAGGCTTCACAGGCTTCTGATGTCAAAGGAATGGCAACTTCAAGCAGACCTGTACCGTTGTGGTCTATTTTTCATCCCATAGATAGGTTTTTTTTAGTTATGCACACATACATGCACACACACACACACACACACAGAGACAACCTGCTCGAAGAAGCCGTGCTGTTCGTAAGCAATAGCGGTTGCTGTCTCCGGAAATTTACAACGCTTCTGCCACAATCCAGCCCACATATCCTCTTCTTGGAGCAAGCAATACAGCTCTGCCAGCGAGTCAAGGATTTCCTACAAGGGGGCGGGGGGAAGCCAAAAGACAATCGAAGATCAATAGGCACTGGTTTACAATTAAGCTTCTCAACCCATCAAGATGGACCAGGTCAAGAAACAGCCACCACCGGGCTTCTAGGAGTGTTACTTTATTGTAGTAGGATATATTAACAGAATCTTAGAAGCCTGCCAGAGATTCTCTTTGCCCTATCTTATACCAGACAAGATCATGAAAGGATATTTTGAGTTTCTTTCTCACACTCTCCACTTCCTAAGGACCCAGTTGCTGCTTCTCCCTTAACCCTCCCTCCCTCCCCTGTCCTTTACACAGCTCAAATGTCCAGTCATAAGGGCATGGCAGCATTAAGGTATTTATTTATTTAAATGGATTTAATGGCCACTCCAACTGCAAATAACTTGAAGTGGCACACAGGTACTCCTCATTTAGCGACTGCCTTGTACAGCGACTGTTCACAGTTATGACAGTGATGAAAAAGTCACTTTGCGACCAATCCTGCATTGACAACTTTCACAGGTCTGTAAAGCAAAGGAAAGCTGAAGTAAGGTCAGAAGCACAGTCGCGGTTTCATTTAGCCACCACTCCGCTTAACAACTGAGTTGCCAGTCCCAACTGTGGTCGTTAAACGAGGACTACCTGTGTATCTATCTTTAGAAACTGGGTTAAAAACAAGGCAAGAAAAAGAAGAAAAATCAGGGACACCAAAAGATCTTCCACAACCAGAGGGAACAAGATCACAGCTTTCTAGCTGCCAAGGCCTGATGGAATAACCATGGTTTAATGACCTCCCTAAAAGTTAGGAGGGAAGGATCTATCTGGTTGTCTGGGGAGATGCTGCTTTGCAGAAGGAGACACCAGCCTTAAACATTTCCTCTTCTAGAGTCTAGTACTTATATCTTATTGTTCCGTTTTTAACTTTTTAACTTTTATTTCCTAATGAAGCTTCTCCCTAATTAAATTAGAAATTGTTGAGGCCTTGCCATTCGAGCTCCGAAAACGCTATGACACAACTGTATGCTTTTCCAGCCCATGTCTGTAACAAAGATGTCCTCTTCTCCCTTTCCAGACTGGGCATTTTGAATTCGAAGTGGTTCCCGTTCCAAACATTGTGTAGACCCATTTGCTTCACATCCATCACCTACCCAGGTTAACTGCACTTGCTGGGCCTTTTTTGCCTACACACACACAGACACACGTATATTTTTTTTCAGGAGACAAATCCCAAATTTGCATGTACCTGCTGGGGCGGCGTGATGCTTTCCTGCTCATAAAACTCCGTGGTCTGCTTCGGTTTGATCTGCAGACTGAGCCCTTTTTCAAAGGCCTGGTGTTCCAACATCAGGGTGGAACGGAACCAGAGGTTATGAGTCTTTCCCAGGTACTTCAGCACGCACGGCCTGATTGGGATGGGGGGGACGCACTGTGACATGGCTTCCACAAAGCAATTCAGTGCGCTCGGCTGGCAGTCGCGCTGGACCTGGTGGCTGCCGCTGCACAAGAAAGGACTGACTTCCCCAGCAAGAGCCTAAAAGGGAATTAGCCATTGTTGCATTATTCAGGCAATTCCAAGCGCAGAGCTGGCATCGTGAGCAGGCTTGCCGGTAATGCTCTCCACAGAGACCTTGCCAAAAACTGTTCTTTCAGGACTGGAAACATGAGTCTTGGTGGGACTGAAACTGCCACTGTGAACCTCCCGGGAAAGCATTAAAGCTCTGAAACTTCTTTTTCCAAGAGGAACAGCGCTAAAGTGAAGAACAGAGTCTCCTATTCCCCAACATCCAGAATGGAGCGATGACAATTTAAAGCCATGCGCGAAACATTCCCAATTTTCTTTTAGCTGCCTGTGCCAAGTCGTCTAGATTCAGCAGCTGATCAAAGATTATCAATCAAGAGGCTTCCTCTGTCTGCCCTAACAGGTTACATAGATCTGGCGGCATACGAGTTTGATCGATCAATCAATGAACAGCAGACAAGCATGTTGTTTCTTTCAAGGAAATCTAAGCATCCCCTTTTCCCTAGGCTGGAATGATTTCCTGATCTTGGAAAAGGGCTTTTTCTTGCAAATGGTAACTCCAAGCAGGAAGGGAGGTGAAAGAGAAACAGAAAGGAGGGAGGAAGAAAGGAAGGAAGGAAGGAAAAGAAAGAAAAGGGAGGGAGGGAAGGAAGGAAGGAAGGGAGGGGTCCCTGCCCTATGGAATACTCCCCTCCCCCCGCAGAGGTGAGGCGGGCCCCTTCCCTCCCAGTTTTCCGGAAGGAATTGAAGACCTGCCTCTGCCAACTTGCATGGAGCAAGAAAAGATACAACCAACGCTGGGGATGGCTGGCACCTTAAAGACACTCCTAATTAATAGCACCTAATTAACATCAGTCTCTTGGAAGTATTATATAGGAACCTTGCTGTTGTAGTGTATTTTAATTATTAATATTTATTTTATATTTTAATTAATATCTATGCTTTTTTACTGTAAACCACCCAGAGTTGCTCTATAGTGAGATGGGCGGTGACAAATCTGAAATATAAATAAAAGAGAAAGAGAAAGAAAGGAGGGAGGGGAAGGAAGGAAGGAACAAAGAGAAAGAAAGAGAAAAAGAGAGCGAACACCAAAATATTTCACTAGTTTTGCATCACTGCTTATTTTCAAAATGACACTCACATGCTGCTGTCTGTCTGAAAGGATTTTCCACAATCTGGAAAACAACTGGATCCACGTTTTTTCAGCCAAGGGGGTGGAAATGTGACAAAGCTGTACGAAAGCACTTAGCAGGGCTCCGGTCTGGAACAAAACTGCTAGTTAGGCATATTAAATATGAAGAAGATGAAGCTGCTTTACCCCTCCAGAAACAGCAAGGGAGAATCTTCCCCAAGCCACAACCTGAAGCCAGCAGGTTTACGACAACTCCTCAAGGTCACCCATCTGGGGAGGGCCGAGCTAGGAAAGGCTGCTGGAGAGACCAGCAACACACAGGTCTCATCCTCACCCAGCAGACCAACTATGGGACAGCTGTAACAGCAATGCATGAGGAAACACCCTAATGAATGGCTTGCAATGCACCTACTCTTACACCAAGAGATTTTAGCAGCATGCACACCGCAGAAAAGGCTCCGAATGCTCAAGTGGTCTTGTGAAACGCAAGGGGAGCATCAACTCACTCACCTTCACTTCACGCAGAGAATCCAGGAATTTATCGTGCCGGTTGGTTAACATGTGCAACTGGTTACCGATGTCCTTTTCAGAAAGCTCTTTGGTTTTGGGGGTGCTTGTCTGATCTCCTGGAGCCAACTCGATGTCTATTTCGACATCCTATTTTATTTGTAAAGAGAATGCAAGAGTTTTTCAACTACATGCGTTAAGGTACCTAAAATGCAGAGATCTCTATATAAGCCAGTATGGTTTACATGGGTAGCAATATATAGCAGGCCCAATATCTGAAAGGGAATGATCTCCAGAATCTGCCACCCAGTAGAGGACCTCTGGTTCAGCCCAGGTGGGTGGGAAAGATGAAGAATTGCTACCACCAATTCCACTAGATCAAGTTGACTTCAACGACAACTCCCATAATTCCCCAGCCAGTATGGCAGGATGGAGTCAGTTTGCAAAAATCTGGTGTAGTGTAACACGAGGGGAGGGGTGTTGTGAAATAAAATGTTACCTCTTCTTTTGATTCACTGTTTTCTCTTTCGCGAGGTTCTTGCTTGACGTGAGTCACCATGGCAAAGGCCGCCCGGTCGTGACTATCAGCCAGGTTAATGACATTTGTGATAGAGGGAAGTGTGGCTCCTTGACAGCTGGTCCCAATTGTGGTGTTTCTTTCGCATACCGCCAGCAAGAGCTAAAGGGGTTGAAAAAGAGAGGCTGCAGATGGCTTGTAGACATGGCTAACCATTTTTCCCTGAGTGTTACAGTTCCTGTTGTTCTTAACCAAAGCTGAACAAAGGTGTCTTGTGCATGCCACTTTGAATTCCTGGTGGAAGGAAGGCATCATCAAAAAACTAAACTCCCATTGCTAATGGACTTGTGCAGATGTGCAAATGAACATCTGTTCAATAGGGGTGGGAATTCAGGGGACCAGGCTACAGTTTCCCTCCTTCATCAGACACAAATCAGCGCTCACTTTAGCTCACTTTCCTCAATCTGATGCTCTCCAGATGTGTCTGACTCCCAGGATCCCCTAGCCAGCAAGGTCAAGGACTCACTTATGGGTTACCAGAGCAAATGCAGAAGCCACGCTGGGAGGAAAATACTAGGAGTTTTGCTCCCCAAAACAGGAAGACAACAGGTTGGGGACACTTAGTTGCCTTGCTCAACACTATGGGAATGAACTTAGAACTTGGGTAATCCACCTTTACGTTACTTCTCCTCCTACCCCAGCAAAAGGTGATGCAAAGCATTAGCTTCTATTGTTCAACTCAACAGGCTTCACCCCCATAACTGAATCCAGAGAACTCCAGTTCGGTGTGGTATAACTAGTCAGCAAGTCAGAATCTGTGGTTTTCTGAGTTCAGATGGAGGGGCAACTCCTTTTATTTTAAAAACAGGACATTGACATGTCAATGCTTTCCCAGCTACAGAAGGAAGAAGAAAAGAAGAGGAAATTTGTCAGCCCTTCAGGGTACAGACTAAGAAATTCAAGTCATGCAAGCCAATATTACTTTTATTATAAAGATATAAGTAACAGAACCTTGCAAGTCTGGATGGACTTCCCCCTTCCCTCCCTTTAACTTCATGAGAACTAGCGAGGTCTTCTGTGAGATGTTTTCTCAGGTTACAGTTCTGCCCCAGACCAAGGTTTCTTTTATCTGACTGTCATCTTGGTAATGGATTTTCCTCCTGTCTCTCAAGGCCATTCTGTCTTCCTACTACAGAAGTCCAAGCTGGAGGCTCTTGTGAATAGTGTATCATGTGTTGGCACAAATCCTGTGGCAAGTTCCTTTATATGAGAACTGGGGACCACATTTCAATTGTTATGGCTTCCCAGAAGCTGTAGCGCATGAACAGTGATGTCACTACATCACTGGAATAGGCAGGGGCAAAATTTTCACATTTTCTTTTTTCGTGCATTTGTTGGAGGGATTTTAAGAACTGAAACGGATGTCTTAAGACTTGTGCCTTATAATTCTTCAAAATCAGGAAAAAACAGCCAAATCTGGCAGCGGGAGGATTAATGGAGGAGTGAAATGGACTTTATAAATAAGGCTTAAGGCACCCATTTGGCTCTTTAAAAATTTGTTAAGTTAAAAAAAAAAAAGAAGCCGAAAACTACTCCAAACTGCTCTGGGTCCCCAAAATAGGTGTGGGGAGCTGCAAGCAGATTGCCTCTCTTGTATTAGTCAATATGACCAGGATGTTGGAATAAGCACTCCCCACTTACATTTTATGACCTAAATTGCGGTTTTCAAAAAGTCAGCTGGAATGAAGGATTCCAAAAAGGGGGATTCTTCTGCAGATCTCATTAAACCCACTTTGAGATTACGAAGACTGATTATTCTGCACAAATGGGGGGCAGCTTGCCTTCCCACCCCACCCCACCCCCAAGATCCATAACAGACCCACTTTTATGCTGACATTCCAAAAAAAAAAAAAAAACGCTGAAAACCCGGTTATTTTCCCAGGCATAAGGGTAAGATGATTGGTGAGAGTAAGATTTTGTCCCGTTTTGTATGATTTTTCTTTGTCGAGATGCACATCAATGGCTCTGTTATGCTATTATTCTGGCGCTTTATAACATCAAGTGCCTAGAGTCATCGGGAGTCGGGCATTCCTTAAATCTATGCATGTATGTCAATAAATAAATGTGATTGTTTCTCCATTTGATTTGTTTGTTTTGCGCTTCAAGGAATTGTTCGGCATTCACCCAGCAAGACTGTAAGGTATGTGTTACAATCCCATTATTTTATCATTAGCCAGAGGCTGCTCCGTGTTCTTCCTTTAAGCTTCTCCCTTATTAACTTGATTTATCCCACACTGTTTGACACAGATGCAGGGGGTTACCAGCAAAGGCAGAGGAGGCAGAGGAATGTCAGCTGTTGTAAGAGAACAAGGGAAATCCTGCGTGCGTCTGAACGGCACCCACAATTCTAGATGGCTTTATGAACCTTCGTTAAGAGCCATCTTCACTGTTCTGCTTTACTACATGCATTTGGTACATGATGACCTCAAAGCATTTCTGGATTGGCATGTAAAATGGGATTTCTGGGTATTTTTCCCCCACTGGGGTGTGCTTTTGTAACTTTAAGAGTAAATTGATCCTGGTAGCAGCGTTTCTCAACCTTAGCAGCTTACAGATGGGTGGACTTCAACTCCCAGAATTCCATGCTGGCTGGGGAATTCTGGGAGTTGAAGTCCACCCATCTGAAAGCTGCTAAGGTTGAGAAACACTGCTGGTAGAAATGAGAGATGGTACATAGTCTAAGCAACTGGCCTTAAATATGCTGGGTTGTTTAATTTGTATAGGTTGTCCTCTCAAGAAAAACGGTCTCTGATAACTACTTGGCTATCATCTCCTTGGAATAAGGAAAAATATTACGCCCCCAGGCTTTCTTCTCTCCCTTTTCAAACCCTTTCTTCCTCCTCATTCAAGTCCCAGCACAACTATTTCTTCTTTAATCATTACAGATCACAGGCCGTGAGAGAGTGCTTCAGCCACCCGCTAGCCACCTTTCTGAATTCATCCTGGACGCGTTTCCCCTTCACCAAGAGCCATTTTTCTTGCTTCCACACCCCCTTTAAATAATGTCTTTCTGCAAAACTTGGAGTTCTCCCAAGAATTCAGACTCCTCCCTCCCATTCAGGGCTCTCACGCCTCACCAATCCAAGACCTTCGGTGGAACGACAGTGATTTCTGCCTTCTCGCTACACAAAGGTACACAGATCACTGTCTCTGAATTTAATCACTAGGGCACTTGAAGGAGCAGAGATGATCATGGAATGTCAAAAGCGCCCAGAAATGAAATTCTACTGGTAAGTTTCATGGGGCAGATCAGTCATATGTTTCGCAGTTGAAAAAGATGATAACAAAGAAGTTTATTCGGGATTCTGCTGGTGTTCGTTTAAAAAAGAAAAGAGATCTGGCGACTGCTGTGATGGGATTTTTCTATGCGGAAGGACCCCAAGGAAATGCGGTACCTCTGTTTACGATTTATAATAATAAAAAAAGAAAGAAAGAGCAGAGCCTGGGAGGAATTACGCAGCACAGTTAAAAAGCTCAGCTCTGCGTGGTTTGCGTGCATCCTATTTTTCTGCAAAATGTAAATAAAACAGGAGTTATTCCCTCCCCCTTTTTTGGTCCCTGGAACCTCCTTTGTAACTGCTGAAAAGCAATAACATGATTCCCTTCCACTGAGAAGTGGAAAACAGATGAAAAGTCTACTCTAAAGCCTACAAATGGCAACTCACACCTTAAATCCCAGTCTAGGGACCTCATGATCACAACCGCATATCCCACACTGTCTTTCAGCATGCATTTCCACTTCTCCATCTAACCTACAGATCTGATCATCTCCCATCCCAGTATTAAGTGAAATCTTGTGGAGAGCCACAGAGACAGCCTTCAGGAAACTAGGCAGCGACAGTTACTGAAACATGCATTAAGCCTGGAAAATGAAGAAAACATTAGGAAGAAACTCAGACCGATTATGTCTTAAGCCCATGGGGCAGTGTTTCTCAACCTTGGCAACTTTAAGATGTGTGGACTTCAACTCCCAGAATTCCCCAGCCAGTTTTCCCGACATAGTCTATCTCCAAAGGCTGACACAACTGTAAAGAGGCCCTCAACTTCTAATTTTAAGTGTAGCCAACCAAACCAGAATGCAAATTAGACTGTACAAGTAGACCCTGACTTACAACCACAATTGGAACCGGAACTTCCATCGCTAAGGAACACATTCATTAAGCGAGTCATGCCCGATTTTACAACCTTTTTTGCTGCAGTGGTTAAGTGAATCCTGCTTCCCTCATTGATTTTGCTTGCCGGAAGCCCCCTGGGAAGGTCACAAATGGCAATCACATGCCCTGGGACGTTGCAACCATCATAAGTACATGCTGGTTGCTAAGCATCCAAATTTTGATCATGTAACTATGGGGACACTGCAACAGTCATTAGCACAAAGACTGGTCATAAGTCACTTTTTTCAGCACTGTCGTAACTTCAAACAGTCATTAAACAAATGGTCGTAAATTGAGGACTACCTGTATACTGAATCTGCAGTGGAAGAGAGATCTTGCTGAAAAAACCTTACTTCCAGAGAAGGCACAAAACCCCCCAACTTGCTGTATCCTCACCTCGATGCACTGCTTGATCCAAAAATGATTTCCCATTGCTTCCCAGTTTTGAGAACAGGTTATGTACAGCAGCCGCTCGTAGACCCGGCGCTTCATGGAGTTGTCAAAAACCTCAAAAAATTTAGCCCTAATGAGAGGCTGGGCACATCGGAGGCCAGAGAGAAAGGCTGGTTCAAGTTTAGCGGTGAGTTCGCTACCTGAAAGGTTTTCATCCCTATGAAGAAGAAGAGG
This sequence comes from Python bivittatus, assembly GCF_059951505.1. Lineage (NCBI taxonomy): Eukaryota > Metazoa > Chordata > Lepidosauria > Squamata > Pythonidae > Python > Python bivittatus. The sequence goes on from NW_028277083.1 coordinate 5,810,653, forward strand.
GAGAAGGAGAAGAAGGAACCCAAATTAGTGCTGGTAATAAAAGTATAGAAATGACTAGATGAGAGATACAGGATAAGTTCACCTGCTGGAGTTAGTTAACAAGGAAGCTCTCGCTAAACATTACTAACAAAACTGAATTGTAAGGCTATGCAGAGATTTAAATTCAAAGGGCAAAATATGACTTGCAGCGTAGTTCCTACCGGGAACACTTTAAACCAAGCACAACTTTTCACCAAATCACGTTGGAAAAGATGCCCAGAAAAAGTTGCAGCAAGTTTAAGATGGTCCGAACACATGCTCCCCATATGTTCCAAATCACATCCAGGTCATTGGGTAGACCTACTGACTAGAAACATCAAAAATAACATACTCCTGGATAAAACGCTGCTTGAAAATTGGCACATATTTTAAGAACAGGACACGAGGGACATCTCAGAATGCTTTGGGAACTTTAGAAAGTAGATGCCACCTAGTAAATGCAGCAACGGGTTAGATTAGGGATGGGTAACGTGCACGCTCTGAATCCCTTTCTTGAGATGCACAGAGCTGTCCAGGGAATGTTGGTTGTAGCTAAACTGCTGAGAAAATCCAGTCATGCTCCAGTACAATGCAAAGAAATTAGTCAATTACAAAACTCCCACTGAATTTTCTATCCTGAAACTTTAAAAAATGCTTTGACTCCTATAGGATTTCGGGAGGGGGGGATATTTTTTCCTTAGAAGAACTGACAGAGATTGACTTAGAATTTGAGTAGCATGAACATTAACCAAAACCTTGGAGAACTAGAAATTGATTGTCCCCATCCCCACAACTTTCCCAAATCCCTAGATTGACTTTAAAAGATGAATGGGGCGTTCTTAAGGTCATACATGGCACAAATTATGAACCGAGATGCTGGACCAGGTGATTAATTGCCATAATTTACCTATAGACATAGTTAACAAGGTCTAAGAACTGAGCGTTTAATTCAAGGTCCTCTGGAAAACGTTTTTCAATATAGGTCATCATTTTTACCAGCAAAATGGACTTCTCTCGGAGTGTTGGAATCTGTTCAGGGGGGAAAAAAAAAGATCATTCATTTTTCTCCAGCTGTCCCTAAGATGGCAGAGGAACAGCTGTCCGTCAACATAGCCCACTTCTGAAATAGTCTTGTAGCAGAACATACACAATAATGTGTGTCACCACCCCCAAATTCTTAGGACAAATGCAGTGATTTCATCAGCAATCATACACTGTATCACCCCAAAACAGTATAGAACATGAAATTCAAAAGGTCACAACATCCCACCTTTGGTCATCTCTTTCTTCTCAAATAACTATTCTACCTAGCAGACAAAGGAGGTAATCGAACACTACCCAAGCTAAAAGAAAGTGACAGATACTGCAGACAGTATTGTGAGAGGAAAAATGCTAGTAGCCTAAAACTTATTTTGATATAGATATATGTTGCTTAATCACATTTAATAATAAAAGCAAGGGCTAGCTTGGAGACGACCTTTGGGGCCCTGACAGGAAATAATACTTGCAAAACCAGAGCAAACTGTTAAATAAGCAAACTCGTTGATGGGAACAGACGTGACAGGGACAAAGGGAACAGGAAAGTGTGGTGAAATTAGCTTTGGGAACGTTATGAAAATCCTAAGAGTCATGATTGTGGTTTGCGGTTTTAAAGGATAAAAAGGATTGCATTTTGGGGGTCTGGACCCACATGGTCAAGCTGTCCCAGTGACAGCTTGCTCCTGTCGGTCCGCATTGCAATGAGTATCTAAGTAAGTACTTTGTATGTTATTGATTGCACTTTACTTTCTTGCTGAACTAACTTTTAATAAAGCTCTTAAGAAGAACTTAGAACTTTGAGGTGACTTGTTTTATGGTGTGTCTGTCTCCCGTGTTTAATGAGGTTTTTTCCCTGACAGTATGAAACTGAATGTCTGATAGTGTAACATCTAAGAAAAATTTCCTGGCAAGCATCTGCATGTGTAGCAGAGCTGCTAAGGCCCACCCTTTATCTAACTCTGTCTTGTACGGATCATCACTATGCTTGTCACTTGTTCTACATGCTGGTGATGACAATGGTTTGTTTAACTACTGCTTTGCGGCATAGACAACAGATAGATCCTTGATTTCACATGACCTTAAAAAGCCAAACAGTATCCACCTGCTCTCTTCACTGATGAGAACAGAGGTTTTTATGAACAGTAATATTTTAGGGAGAGCCAGTTTGGTGTCGTGGTTAAGGCACCAGGCTAGAAACCGGGAGACGGTGAGTTCTAGTCCTATTTCAGGCACAAAGCCAACTGGGTGACCTTGAGCCAGTCCCTCTCACTCAGCCCTAGGAAGGAGGCAATGGCAAACCACTTCCGAAATCTTGCCAAGAAAAACGACAGGGATCTGTCCAGGCAGTCCCCAAGAGTCGACACTGACTTGAAGGCATCAAGAAAAATAAAAAATTAGGACTGTAGAACTAACACAAACTTGTCAGTGAGATGGGCGGAGACAAATTTAAATATACATAAATAAAATAGTAATGGTACGACACCCTACACAATACACCAAGAATGGATCCCTTCCCTGGGGAGAGAGTGTGGCTTTGCCTGCATGCATAGAGTTGCTGTGTGAATTTTAAGAAGGGTTCAACAACACAGTGAGTCCTGAACCACCTTTTTTGGCATCACTACTTCAGATTGGCTTGGCTTCCAGAATGTCATAAAAGGGCTGGGAGGGGTGGGGTCAGTTACAAAATTGCCGTGGTTGTATACACAGAAGAGTGGTAGAGCACATGGTTGCCATTCGGCTCCAACCTAAAAAAAATCTTTTAATGACATCACTTCTAATCAAGCTGGGAACCCAAAACAGCAGGTAAAAGAGAATAACTAGCATGGCCAGTTAGGTACTATCGTGTATCATCTATACTGATATTGTGGAGGTACCATTAAAACAAAAACTGGATTTGTTTCCCAAATAGTGGTGTGGCTTTGGGGATGTGACCTTTGAAACAGGAAACCCATAATTCAAAGTAAAAGTAGCAAGGTTCAATTCATTACAATTCAACTCTTAGCCCTTCCATTTCCTTCTTATTTCATCAATATCCATGTTTATGCAGCCTTCCTTCCAACATGCTCAAGGACATGCATGGGTCCCTTTCCACTCACTCCTCCACAACCCTCTGAGGAATGGTTTAGGATGAAAACGTAGCAGCGAAGTGGGGAGTTAGTACACTCAGTGGAATGGGTGGGAATTCAAGCCCACTTCCACCCACCCACCCACCGTCCTCCTGTTAGGTTACCTGGTTAGCTGCCATGGAAGAGCTGTTTTTTACCCACTCTTCCACAATTTTGACCACGGCACGAAGGATTTTGGCATCGTTTGATTTTTCAATGAGCGAGGTCAGGATGGCTTGAATGAAGTTCTTCCTCATTTCCATGCTCATCATAGCTAGACGGGTTTTCACCAAGTCCAAACTCAGCATAACCAACTCACTGGTGCCCGCTGCAAATAGAATCAAGACAGAAACCCAGTCAAGTGTGGTTTAATCAACAGGCCAAGGTTAAGCACACCGTGATTCAATTCCATGCTTAAATCCAGCCTGCATATCTTAACACATGGGGGAACGTCAATAGCTCAGGGTCTAGGGGAGCTGCAAACAGGGTGTTGGGGCTGGGATGGGGCCTACATACATTGCCCACACCTTTCCTATATGGATCACTCCCACCCACACTCCTCTCCTGGCAGTTTTCAATTGTTTCTCCTGTTCATTATCAGAAAAGAGCCAAATTTGGTTAGGGATGGAAGAGGCTTGGAATAACACTGGCCAAAGCAGATGGTACTGTCACCTACAAATACTTCTCCCTTCATTCAGCCAAACTCCACATTTTAAGGAGCAAAACTGCTGTGACGGGAACTTCAACGTGGCAAGGAGGCCTACCTGTATTGGCTTCTACTGTTCCTGCTTGAGACTGCTGGTTTAAATGCTCCCTCACCATCTTCTGGAGCGATCTCATGAAGACTGAAATAAGCCTGTCTATGTAACTGGGGTTATTGCTGCATGCAGATTTCAGAATCATTAAAGTACCTAAACAAAACAGAACCAGGCATTATTGGAAGATAAGAACAGAACAGAAGCCACCTGTCACTGTTCTGTTTTGAACCAGCCCAATCAAGTGCTATTCTGAAGGTGATAAAAAAGGTTAGATCCCTTGCTTTTGAACACCACAGATGGATGCAACCCACCAATTGTTCCTTCCAAACAAATGACTTCTCACCGGTGGAGTTTGAAAGCAAAACAGAATAAAACTAGACAGTAAAATAGGCTCAATAAGCATTCAGTGACTTTCTGTAGACTCTTACAATGTTCTGGGCACATACATCAGGCCTTTCTATCTGCTCCTCTGTTGCATATTATCCTCATTTCTATTCATCTATCTTCTAAAACCATCATCTCCAAACTTGGGCAGTCTCCAGATATGTGAATTTCACCACTCAGAAGTCCCAGCAATGATCATTTTGGCAGAGGAATTCTGGGAGAGGTTCCCCACATCCGGAAGGCACCCAAATTGGGGAAAGTGGTCCTTGTTTCTATTTTACTGGGCTTATAAACCACTCTAGTCAAAGCTGGCTCTGAGCAACATACAGCTCAACCTTTGTAAACTGGGTTAAAATACACAACACGCATTACAATAAAAGAGCAGCAACCACAAGTCATAATAATAACACTACAGAGAAAAACACAGCACTGGGAATCTAATCTGTTCAGCAGTCACCAACCAAAACACAGTTTCTGTTGCTATAGGAAGCAGATCACACCGTTCCAGTCCCCAATGCCTAATGAAATAGCCATGTTTTGATGAATGTGAGAGACTGTGGAGAGGGCTGGAAAAGAATGGAAGGGAAAGCAGACACAAACAATCAAAAGACAGAAGGACAGACTGTTGGCGGCTTATCTCATAAACAGCAATTCAACCCAGGTGGTGAGAAACCTGGGAAGAAGCATTTCAAATCATGCAGAGACTCTGCCTTAAATGAACTCATATAAATGAGGCTGAGAATTTCCAAGACTCTTTCTTTACTCAACACTGTCATTAAAGGCCTCTGTGTAGTTCTTGCCTTCTTGCCCAGTTGAGTGGAGCTTGATGATGGACTTCCTAAAAACCAGGAAGATTTTGCTGCCCAACCCAACTCAGCTGCCCCTAATGTATCCAAACCATACTTGCCAGGCCAAAACCAATTCCACGTCCTCCCTATTCCAACTACAGAGCTGGGATTAATCCCGGCTTCTCTCATCCATTCTTATTTGCCATCCAGCATATGAAACCAAACATCCAATCTCATTGAGCCACTGTTCTGAGCATTCAATCACTGTTAGACGTCATCCAATCTATAAATGCCAGGTAGCAGAACCATCTGCACCTGCAAGAAAAAGCAGACAACGAATCCCAAACCAGGGTTGCCTTCAGCAGACCAAACATTCATCTCCGTTCCAAGGCAGAACAGGAGGAAAAGAAGATCCTGAATCGGATATGTGATGGGGTTCTACCAAATCTAAACCAGCAGACTGCTGTTTACAAACACGCTCCCACCTTCAAACCTTTGGCAGATCAAATGCATCCATAGTCAACAATACGGTCCCATAATCTCTGATGTGTTTGCTCTCAAATCATAACTCAGGGAATTCTACAGAAATCCCATCCAAATAATTTAGACATTCCATAATGGGTAGCCAAGAGGAAGACTTCTCCTACTGCTTTGCCCCACTGTTTCGGCTTTTGTCTTCCTCATCATCAAAGATGCTTGACATTTTGCATCCTTTAAGAGACTTCATTTACTTCCTTCCTTTCACAAGGGGGCCTAGGGGACAACATCTTCAAAAAGGTTGTGAATTAGCTCTGGACTGGGGGTGGGGATGGGGGGGAGAGAAACCCAGTAGCAGCAGGCTCTATAACCTTGATGTGTTCTAGACAAATGATAAGTATCTTTCTTGGTTAGTCTGTCCTACAGCACAACTGACACCTGACAAATAGGCAATTCCCAAATGAAATGACCTCTGTCTGCACAGATCACAGGCTAGGATACCGAAGGACATCTGCCATTGAAAGCAGCCAGTGCACCAAGTCACTGCAATTTCAGACCCACGTTATTGACAGAAGTAATTCCACAGCAAGCTTAAGATGGCCGCAACTCGCCAAGAGGTTTAATCATCTCAGCCCATCTGCGCTACTGGTTAGGTGGCTTTGATGGGATCCCAAGAGAAGCCTAGTGCCGCTCGCTTAATCAAAAGTTAATATGTGAGTGGAAGAGGAGAAAGCTTCTTCGAGATTCACAGGACAAAGCGAACACATTTAGAAACTGTTTCTGAAACAAGGCTCTGGTATCGGTAAGGAAGGAACAAAAAGGTCTCGAAGGTTATCAGCAACGCATGGGAAACGCAGAGAGCGTCCTTAAATAAGAGCCAAACAGCAATGGGCCCACAGGGAAATAAAGGCAACAACTGAAGTTTGGGCTATTTAATTGTAGAATGTGAATGTTAGCATTCCTTGGCTTTGCAGTTCTAGCCCCTGTGCAGCAAATCTTCCATTCTTTCGCCTACTCAGTTCGTTTTCCCCTTTTGGAACTGCCTCTCCCAACCTAACCTTCCCCTTCCAGCCTGAATTCCATTTTCTTAACCAACCTGCATCTGATGGCCTGCAATTTCATATTCACCTCCTATCCCAGTGTCTGACTATTCCTCCTTCTCCTTCTCCTTCTCCTGTTTACTCCTTTGTGCTCTTGTCTAGCATCACAATGGCTCAACCAATAGCAATTAGCTCTCTGGAAGTATGATCCCAATGTCTTTTTTTAACTAACATTAAGCATTAAAGACCCTCAAGAGAAGCTCAGCCAATCATTCTAGAGATTTCACCACCCCCTTGATAGAGATTTCACTATCACCAGCTTCTGCAGGCCCCTTATGTAACTGTTGAGCACCGTTAGTTACGTTCCAACTGACGTAAAGTCAGCCTCAAATAAGACCAAGTTAGCTTTACCCTTCTCAATCGCCATCACGCACAACCAAGGCAACACCAAGGTCTTCCAATGCAGACCATCATCTTGACATACATAGCATGCTTTCTGTGAATGCACATCATCAGCTCTATGGAAGCATAATGAAGTTGTCTTAGTCTGCTATGAATACTCAGCAAAAAAACTATGGAAAGTTGTCTTCTTAGTTCTCAAAATATTAAAATAAATGGACCAGGCCATTTTGTACTGATTACATGCTCAATCATAATGATGCAATAAATCAAACTGCTTACCAAAAAGCTGAGAAGGGTTAGCACTAGCAGCTTTTTCATAGTTGGTAAGTCCTTCATAAATAACCTTCCCAACAGCAGCGTAGAGACACTCCAGTTCCTCATATTTGGATGCAACACTCGAAGTGCCTACGCAAGAGTGGACAAGAAACAAAACAAGATACATTCACACATTGAATGGAATTCTTTGAGTTTTAGCAAGTGGAATGTATATTTTTGAAAGGGGGTGGGGGATACCATACAAATCAAATCAAATCCTTCCTCTGGGGGAGATGGGCAGCATATACATTTAATTAATAAATAAATAAAATCAGGTGTTATAATCATTGGTTTGTTCCTTGCTTGCTATGTGGGGGAGGTGGGGGAGAATGCAATCTTTTTTTCTTTTTTTTTGCAATCCCCACCCAGACTGTATGAGACCAGAAACTTTACTCTTTTTTGCATTTTGTAGAGTTTGGATAAAAGGTGTTCAAGAACAAAGCAAGTACCTTAAGGCTTGCGAAGAGTAAGGCACCAATCTGGCCCATAAACCCACTGAAAAATCACCCCAGGCTGGGGCACTGCATTCCCCCACCCCATCATAAAATCCAAGGTGAATCTGTCATGCAACATTTAGCACGGTCTTCAAGCCAACAAAAGTTGTGCCTTCTTGCTCTACTGCAACCAACCCAGTACATGGTCAGACCCATCTACAAATTGGGAAGTCCTCTTTCAGCTCCTGAAGAATGTGACGGGCTACATCTACCACTTTCCCATCTCCATCTTCTCCCACTCCCCAATCCATTTTTCAATTATACTGTCTGATGAAGAGTATTAAGACACTTGGACACTTGTCTACTAACATCAAACTTCACCTGGTGAAATAAAAACATTGCCTCTGGGAATTTTGGAAAACGTTACAAGTTCTCTAGGAATGTCAGCTCTTCAAGGTAATTCAGACTAGGAATCCAATGTCACATAGGTCAGTACTACTTTTATGGTAAAGCTATAGTAACAGAATATTGCAAGTCTGAATGTGCTTCCCCCTCCCTTCTTTTATCTTCATGAGAACAAGGGAGGGCCTTGTCTGAAACATTTATTCCTGTCCCAGTCTCGGTCCTCTTTTATCTGGCCACTGTCTTGGTAGCAGCTCTTCCTCCTGTCCCTCAAGGCCATCCCCTCTGCCCTCTACAAGGAGCCATATCTCTGCTCTGCATCCTCTGCTTGAAAGGGAAAAGAATATGCAATTTTTCAAGCAAAATGGGATCTCCACAATAAACTACTAAGCAGGAACATATAGCCCTTTGGAGCCAAAGAGAGCAAGGTGGTTCAGACCCAGTGTGCTCGCTCTTGCTGTTTGCCTGTGTCCATGCAACTACTGTACAAGTCCAGGAAAAGACAACGATTCTTTCAGGAGCTACAGGCAGATGCAGCCCCTTTCCTGCTTTGGATCCAAACAGACGCATATCCCTAATATTAAACTTAGTTGCAATCATGATGGTGCAATCACCCATCTCTCTATTTAGCACTTAATCCCGTGCAGCCAAATGAGGCTTCTTCCCAGGCAAGGTTGGGCAAAGAGATCCTTGGCTTTTATTCAGTTGCTCCCTCTTATCAAAAGTCTGCCTTTACACCTAATTTCCCTTCCTTGTCTTACTAATACAGCCATGTTCAACAACTGAGAAACTGCACTTTCAAAGCAGAAAAAATGGTAATTGCAAAAGACATTAAATTTATGACATGCATTTCTTGAGCCAAAGTAATAACTGCCACAGGTTATTAAGTTTTTATGCCACTGGATAATGATGTATTTCTAGTGGTTACCTATTTCAACTTTTTATTTTAATTGGGGCTGGAAGTGCAAGTTTTAAAAAATAAAAAAGTCCATAAAAACAGGCACAAATGAGAAGAGCAACATTAGAGATGTTCTGCCCTTTTTCTCGGTCTCCCATTTTCCAGGAGGACCCCGAAAGGCCATCCCCATTCCTTGTTGTCCCTACGTACTTGGTTCGGTAGGGAAGTTGCTCATTAAGCGAGAAAGGAGTGTGTGGACAGCCCGCAGAACCTTGGTGTTTCCACACGTCATGCAAGAGGCTATTCCTCTCTGCAGCGGTTTGAAGCTACTCAAGATAACGGAAGACTGGAGCACAGTGAGCAGAAAGCTGAGAACTTCCAATCCGGTGCAGATATTGGCAAAGTTGGCTTGGTTGGGCTGTTCCTGGAGCAAAACATTGGAAAGAAAAAGAGGATTTGAAGGGACAACCAGCAAACTCACATATATACACACCTAAAGAGGCTTTAAGATGTTGTGGAACAGTTTCCATTCTTACAAGGAGTCTTCCGACCTGAGCAACCTGTGGTTCTTCAGATGGTGCTGCATTAAAGCTTCTAGCAACCTTCACTATGGGTCATGCTGGCTGGGAGCTGCTAGGATCACAAGTCCCCTCTTCTTGTCTTAATTCCTGAAGGCTCCAAAGGAAAACCCATCTGCCCTTTTTAAATGCATCGGCCCTTTGCCCTGAGGTCAAATCACAAATGAGGTAAGCAGGCTGAGTCCTTTTCAGCAATCATGCTCCCAGTTGGGGAATGTCTTCTCCAGACAAGCATGCTTGAGGTCTACATTATGATCTTCTAGATGCCAGGTGACAATGTTTGTATTTCCCCAGGCTGTACAGGAAGCATCTTACACTTGCGAAGGTTGCTTTGCCATTTATTTCACTTATTACATTTATTATTGATGTTGTTTGTTTCAATTCTGTAAAGCTGCTAATTTTTACTGTTTTATACCCCACCTGGGAATCTGGGTGTTGTGAGTTTAGGAATGTAAAAGCTAAATATGCGTAGGACACATATGGAAAGGGAAGAATAGAATTTTATATACTCCCCATGTCCAATCCCCTTGAATTCACAGAATCAGGAGATGCCGAAGACTTAGGAAAAACAGCATAAACTGATCTGAGGACTTCCATACCAATAAACAGTGCCACCTTCAGGAAATATTGCTTAATAAATAGATTTGCAATCATTTCTAATTGGATATGTACCAGAGCACCATTTACAGGGAATCTCAGTCTTTACCATTTTACAGGTTACATCAAATTATATTTCAGGACACACCTTGATTTCTGATCAACCAACCAGATAGATGGTTACATCTCCATTTTGATTTAAAATGAAAGAACTGTTCTGCTTCTGTGAGTAATAGCTATGCTAATTATGTCCTAATTACAACTGCAAAACAGTGGAGGCTAAGATTAAAACCAGACCATCTTAAAAACAATGCTTTAAAAAAAAACTAGCACTCTCCAACCACATTTAGATATCTTTCATTCCATGATGAAATATAAAATTGTGTTCCTTCCCTTCCCTTAAGATGCATTCCAGAGACTACCCTTTTGAGTCCCTTAATTTAAAATGGAATAAGACTATAGTTTGGTGTCAGCAAACCCAAAAATATAGTTCACTCATAAAAAAGAAACTGTAAACAGAGTCACGACAACAGCCCAAGGGGAACTGAAATACGATTTGTAAAGGCATCATCTTGTCACAGCTCAGCAGAAGGACAGACATTTTGCATGGCTAACATGCCAGGTGTAATCCATGGAATTTCCAGTGGGGAAAAAAATAAGAAACCCTTCACAAGATCTCCAAGAGATATTTCCTAAAAATCAGAAAGAGCCTGGAGGGCTGTAATTAAGAGACAAGAAGATTCTGGAAAGCTACAATAAAGAGTCAACAAGGTCCCAGAGTGCTACTTTCTATGAGTCAACAAGATCCTGGAGAGCTATCATCAAGAATCAACATGACCCTGGAGACATATCATAAAGAATCAACAAGATCCCAGGGAGCTACTCTAAAAGTCAAGGCTTGCAGGGAATAGAGGGTGAGGCTGAATGGACCAACAATCTGGGCTGGCAAATGGCATCTTTCCGAAGGTGGAATAAATTATAGGTTTCATATCTTCATACGTTGTATTCTGTTCTAAAACTCCCAGACATAGTATTCTAAATGAGTACTTGTCCCTCAACTCCTCTATGAATTATAGATTTCCACTCAGACTAGAAGCCAGCCCCTTGCTCCATGCAGGAACCAACAATACAACATCCTGACAGACAGCTGTCCCACCTCTGCATGAACAGCCAGGACAAAGGGGAGCCCACCAACCTCAACAGATGCAAGAACCATACAGACACACTGACGGATGAAGTCTAAGGATGGGTAACGTTTTGTGTAGCCCCACCCCATTCACACTGTGTGGCACTGTCTTCCTTTCAACTCTATCAATCCAACATGTTGCTAGTCAAAACCTGTGTGAATCGTGCCTCAGACCCAGCTTCTTCTGTCCTTCCCCAGAGCCTGAGGCATAAAGGGAAACGTGACCCTCCAGGTTCTGCCAGGCTCCAATTCCCATCAGCCACAGCTAGAAGAGCCTATAGTCTAGCTACCAAAAGTCACACAGAGGTCCAAAGATCCCTCACTCCCCCCACTCCCTATTGCCAGAAAGGTGTCCCAAGGAACAAAGGAGCCTCTCTTTTTTGCTTCTGACATGTCTCTTGATGTAGGATTCAAAGATCTGACAACTACCAAAATAATAGACCTACATTCAATTATTCAGAGCAGGAGAGATGGGCCAAAAATCATTATTCCAGCCCTATCTAATGGCATTTCATTTATGAGAAAGGTAGATGATGTGCAGAGCAGGGACTGAGTGATTCAGTTTGATCTTATTTTCTTTTTCTAAAGCACTACATTTTAATAGGAATCATCTCATGTTCACATATCAAACAACCAGAGAATGGGTGTAATAAAAGCCCACCTTTAAAGAGAAAGAGAGAAAGAGACAATTACAATTAGACCCCAAAAGAAAACTCCAAACTCTAAAGCTCAAGTGTTTAGAAAATAAAGGGGAAAAATGACCCCCAAGTTCACAATTAATTAATTCACAATTACAATTCTGCTAAATAAATAAAAGGCCCAAGGCTGAGACACTACAGAAGAAAACTTCGTATCAAAGGCTTCCTAATGTGTAGAAGGATTTGGAATTACATGCCATCCAGGAATAAGCTCTCCAATCTAATTGCCACATTTTACAATACAGGCCGCAACTGGGAATTTTTGTTTATTTTATTTGTTGATAGACCTATGTAACATAAATGCTACGCTAATGAATAAAATAAATATTCCAGACTGCTGCTTAGGATGCAAAATGTGGCAGTTAGCACCCACACACATAACTACCAGGACACAGTTATTACATTTACTGGTAGCATTAATTAGGTAGCATTTAAGGTAAGTTTGGAGGCAGGAAATGTTTAACAAACCACATCTCTGGTTAGAGACATGTTCAAAAAACATCAGCTTCCGTTTTCCCAATGTACACACATTTGGAAGTGTCAGATTCCCTCTTCCTTCCTTTTCCTTTCTCAAGAAGGAAGCTAGCTAGGCACCTTTCAGATCTGTTGGGTCTACAACAGTTAGCATCGCTGTCATCCGCGTTGGTGGAATAAGCCTGTGATTTGCAGTCTCAACACATCTGAAGAGCACCAGCTGGGGAAGAGTGCTCTAAACACTTTACACCATGAGTAACAGTCCCAGTGTTACTGCTGATGCGTGAGGCCAATCTCAAGGATGTGAAAAAGGATACTTCCATTATACCCCTGAAAGTAAGATGTAGTTGAGCCAAGCTTGACTCTTGCTGACACTTCCATGGAGTTGACTCTGGGCGCTTACCAGACACATCCATGAAGTTTTCTTGGCAATGAAACAGAGGTGGCTTGCCACTGACTTTTTCCATAATTCCCATTTTAGCCTACAACTCTGGGACTTCCTGGTCAACTTTTATCCAAGTATTAAGCAGGTATGACCAGCCTAGCTGTTGAATTCAGACAACATCAGTCAAAACTCCCACTCACCATTACGCCACCTGAATGAACCTGAGCTAATAATGAGCTATAAACACAAATCTACTTGCATAGATAGCGGGTGGTATTCATATAATTCTGAGCTTTTTAGGGGAAGAATGAAGCTACCACCAGACACATAAATGCTCATCTCAGAAACAATTCTCTGGAAACTCAACCATTTTAAAAGATTTGCACTGGGGGAAAAAAGAAACTAACACCTCATCAATATTCCAATTCAAAGCCTAGTATCCCTGCCTTGCGTTCATTTCCAATTCGCAGCCGTTGACTTTTCATCCCAAGTCAAGAACAAGGACAGGCGTAATTATTTGAGACTATAAATCAATTCCATTAAGTTGAACATTTTCCAAGTCATGACATCAAATTAAATTGGCAATTAAAGAAGCTAACATGACATTTCGAGATCTCTGCTTCCATACACAAACACCCCTCCACACCTATTTGGTTTCTCCATAATTTTAAAACAAATCGACACACTGGACACAGCATGACAACTCATAATACAACCAAGGTGCTTTATGAAGCACTTAATTATGCTGATGAGTTCTTTCAAAGCCACAGTGCAACTTACCACGGTCATTAGAAGCTTATCAAACCACTGCAGTTTCAGCTCCGATTTTGGCCACATGTCTGGCCGTAAAGCTGTCTTCAGAAGGTTAACACAGCGCCGAGAGAGCATTTCTCCTGGAGAGCCGGCAGTGTTTGAGTTGTCATTTACCTAGCAATTAACCAGAATAATTACCAAGCGGCAAATATTTATCATCATCATCTTTTAGAGCTCATTAATATTTTAATGCCATCATACCTCCCATGGATGCAGGGATGACATTTCACTTCTCCAAAAAGACTTAGTTCAACTAGGAGATTACTGTTAAGGGCAACGTCATTCAATAATTCCAGTAAACTGCTGCTGGGTGGGGAAACAAGATTTCCATATCTCCACCTGCCCCCGAACCTAAAACTCCACCGAGCAGCAGATGTCGGAAAAGCTTCTGCCCTGGAAGTCACTTAATGGTATCGCTTGGGCTAATGTAGGGGCAAAGCGTTCCCATTTTGATTAACCAGCGCTCCTTGGGCATTGTCTCAGCCCTAAAAAGTTGTAATTAATCTGTACTGTAGTTAAGTGCAACAAGCAAATCCAGACAGTGGGTTATCAAGTTGTCTTGCCTCAAACAAAGCACACGTAGAATTATTCACAAGGAAATGTAATAATAAACTGAAGGACAATTAGTCTGGGATGGGAGCTGAAGACAAAGTGTCCTTCAAGTTGAGCTTGGCTTCTTGTGACTTCATACACACTTCATTCATTCGTTCGTTTGTTCATTTGTTCATTCAATCACGCCTAGAACTTACATCCTGCTCCATTTCTGGAAACTCTGAGTGCCTTATAAAATATCAGTATAATAAAATCGAAACAGAAATCGATTAATACAGGTATAAAGCAATCAACTTGATGTGCCGTGATGATTTTACTCATCCCCAAATGTCTTTCTGAACAGCCATGTTTTTATGGATCTCTGAATATATAGTAAAAAAAAAGAGTGGTCCAAAGATCCATGCAGTTTTCTTGGCTACAGAATATAAGTGGTTTGCCACTGCTTTATTGGATGATATATTTTTTTACCTCCTACTCTAGTCTGCAGCCATGATATTCCCTGGAGTCTCCCATCCAAATACTGACCAGCTCCGACCCTGCTTGACTTCCAAGTCCAGACAAGGTTATCTAGATGCTTCCACCTGCTAGGACAAACTGGCAGCCAACATCTCTAAATGCTTCCTGGACATGTCAGAGGAAGAAACAGGAACTGGAAGCTTAGGAGATGGTGACTGGGACCATCCTTGTCATGATAAATCCATGATGTCTAAGGGCAATAACTGGCTTAGCAAAATGTGTGACCCAAGCTACTGCATACAGTATGCAGGATCCAACTTTGGAAAAATCATCACAGATACTTTTCTAAGTGACCCTCTGTTCTGGCAGGAGGCAGGCCTATTCAGTGGTGGCCTCTCAGTTCCATAAAACTCCCACCAGAGCCACCTGTCTAGTGCCATGTTCAATCTCAGGTGGAAACCTTTTTCCATTTACCCCAATTTTTTAATCCTGGCTACCTAATAAAATAACATTTTCAGGGTAGTTTCAAGTGAGGTTCAAGGTAAAAAAAATACCACTGACAGAATCCAATCACACCACATTCAGAAAATCCCAAATCTCTTCTTCCAGCTTTAGACCTGTGGGACACCATTTCTACCATGCCTCCCCATGACCTCTCACTGGCTGAGGGACCCCATTGGAACTTGGAAGAGATGCTTCAAACAGAAAGACTATTGTGAACTGAAAAATCCAAAGGAGTAGAAGAAGAACTGGATAATGCTCGAGGATTCTTATTTCTCTGCCTTAGGACCAAGAAAACCCTCCAGATTGCCCTTCAATGGAGCAAAGAGACTGACTCTCTGATACTAATCAAGCTAGACCATGTTCATTTCAGAAGAGCACAATACCTGGCAGGCAATTCTAATGAGGAAATTGATCACCGTGTCGGTGTGTTGCTTGTCAATGGACTTGGAAAAGAGGGCGTCAGCTCCAGAAAGAGATTGGCTGCGTCCAAACACCTGAGAGAGAACACACAGGACACTGAAATGTTTAGCCAGTCATTACAACAGCACAGCAGCACAGAAAAACCGCACAGCAAAAGCAGAATAGGCATTGTCCTTTTTTTTTTTTTCCGGTTTCTTTTCCTCATCTGAAAACCTGCCCATCCACCCAGGCGTTTGCAAGACAGAGGGACCAGGCTAATTTTGAATCTGCCTATTACTCTACTTTTTTTTTTTTTTTAAATGTGGAACATGGAGTGTTGTCATGCAGACACGGTAACTATGTTTTTGGAAAAAGGATGATGGTCTTCTTTGGACGCCTCGTACCTCTTCCTCAGTTAATTCCAGCTGTTCTAAACATACCTACAGATACACTTAGTCCTTCAGTTTCTCTGCATTTCTTTGGTCCTTATTTTGAAGATTGCTGGGTTTTACAGGTGAGAGTTTTTGTCTTTCTTTTCTTTAGCGTTCTTTGGTCAGCTGCTCTAGGCTCCTTTAGAAGGAAAAGCAGCACAAATATCAAGGGAATAAAGAAATCGGGGGTGGGAAGCAGAAAAAAAAGTGCTTACTCCACTGATTGCCCCAGTTGCTGTTCGGAACCGCTTCACTTCCTGACCGGAATCCACAGACAGCCCTCTTTTCACCGCCGACGAGGCAGTGCTCACACCCTCGCCGCTGGCACCTTGATCCATATCTGAATCCGGCTTTGCGGGGGGAAAGGAGAGGAGAAGAGAAGAGAAGAGCCCAGGAAATGGCTACGATTAATTCTTTTCCCAATTTTGCAGGCAGCCTCCCAAACCGTTCCCTCTTTACCTGCTGATCCTTGATTCGCTGCAATTCCCACTTGATAATCACTTCTGCTAGATCCACTGCCAGTTTCCTCTGCTCGATGGTCACGCTGGGGGTGAAGCCCAACCTTTGCATGGCGCTCACCATGTGCTGCACTAAATGGTGTCGGACCGGGTAGTAAACCTGCAAAGGCGTATCACAGAACAGCTCAAGAAGATTGCTCAAAACCACTCAAAAGTCACCTTCCTCGCCCCTCTATTGAAAGAGAGCTGAATCAATTTTAATATATTACACACAACAACGTGAAAACGCAACTACCAGTTCTTTAGCTGGTGTTGGCCTTCATTCGCATCGAGTTCTTCCCAAGAACCAAGGATGTCGTAATGTATCGGCGTGGTCTGTGTGCGGATCCAAGCAGGGTGGCCTTTTGTAATGGACAGATGGAAATTTTGTCAATGTGCACATTTTCTAAATGCCATCCAAGGCTTTTTGGTATGACACCCAGTGGGCCGATAGCCTCTGGGACCACCACTGCTGGTTTATGCCATAATCTTTCAACTTTGACTTTCAGATCTTGATACTTTGTGATCTTCTCCAATTCTTTGTCTTCTATTTACTAACCCCTGGCACTCCCACATCCATTATCCACACAAATCTGGTTAGAGGAAACTGCACGAGACGATATGTCTGAAGAAAGATTTTTGGTCTGGTGTCTCAGTGCAGAGATTCAAAATTGTGGAACAGAGTGTTGTTATACAGGCATTATAAGAGTGTTTTCGGGAAACGGATGATGGTCTTCTTTGGATGCCTCGTACCTCTTCCTTAGTAAATTCAAGCTGTTGTAAATATACCTACAGATACACTTAGTCCTTTGCATTAGGAGGGCCAGAGTAATATAAAGAAGAGAAAAAGAGCTTCCTGGTTCTAAATACCATATTCTAAATGCCTCAGGCCAACAGACTGCCGAGCACTTTTCTCTTTTGTGACTCCCCTGAGCTCACAAATAGCACGAACCTTGGGGGCATCATTACTATTCCAAGATGACAAAAACCAACCCCATTCACAAGTCGTCCAAGTGACAACAGGCCACAGCTCCAGCAGTCTTGGTCAACATTAAAATGATTTCCCCAGCCCTCCAGCAATCCCATCAAGTATTTGCTGCTGAAAATAACCCTAACCCATTTGACTTCCCTGCTGCTCCAAAACGTCTCGGAGGATTCCAATCCGAGCTGCTTGGACCCCACGCAGGCCATTTGTGAGTCCACTTCATCAAAAGGCATTGCACGGCTTTGGAGCCATTCTGCTCCTTTGAGACCACACATATACATTCAGCACAGCTTCTGCTTAATGCCAAGACTGATTCAAGAACACAGTATCACCCCAATTGTTTGTATCTATCTATCTATCTATCTATCTATCTATCTATCTATCTATCTATCTACCTACCTACCTACCTACCTATCTTCTACCAATATATATTTTTTATCTCTATATATCATCTAGCTCTATCAATCATCTATCTATATCTATCATCCATCATCTATCATCTACCTGTATCTGTCATCCATCATCTATCTCCATCTATCTATATCTATATCTATCATCCATCTATCATCTATCATCTACCTATATCTGTCATCCATCATCTATCTCCATCTATCTATATCTATCATCTATCTCTATCATCTATCTATAAATATCATCTATCTATATCATCTATCATCTAGCTCTATCTATCATCTACCTATATCTATCATTCAACATCTATCATCCATCCCCTCTCCTCCATCATCTATCTCCATCTATCTACCTACCTACCTATTTCTCTCTCTCTCTCTCTCTCTCTGTGAGTGTGTATGTGTGTTACTGATTTATCTGTCTCTACACAGTAACAGGACAACATTGCAAATCCAAACGGAAAGAGGAAGGAGACAGCTTTCCAGTTATTGTATACAGAACTGTATTTATTATCAGCCTCCAATTTTGCAATATGAAGTGATGTTTGGCCAACGTGACCTGTTCCTGAGATGACCTCCAGCAGGTCTCAAGTCAATACAACAGAATGTTCAAAGGTAATTAGGGAATGTGCACGTTTTGCTAGAGAGCTTCAGCTATTACAGTTTGTTACAAGAAAACAGATGTGGTTTGATATAATATTTAAGAATGGAAATGATCTGAAGAAAATTTGCAAGAGTTTCTGATTTCGCAGGACAAGCAAATCAAGTGCTGGGGTTGCACCACCATGATTTGACTATAGTTTACTGAATAAACTATAATTTGCTGGGTTCACACATCACACTATTCACAAATTGTGAGCTCCAATCACCACAGGTTACCAACGCCAAGGAAATTACATGTAGAAATCCAGCCTGTCTATACCTATGCTCGCACTGCCCATACACACACACACACTGATGCAAACCCTACCAAACTTGGCTGGCATTGCATGTGGTCATTAAGTTATTTACTAGTTTTAGTTTTTAATACACAACATACCCAGACACCTAAAGAAACAGAAGTTCCTGCCTTGCATCAATGTTATGCAGGCTGAGTTCATACCTTAAAGTGCTGAACTATCAAGTGCAAGATATGGACCAGTTGAGGGACAGTATGGCCTTCCTCAACTATGATCTTCCTTGTCCAGTGAGTCAACATCTGGTGGCCATCCTCCATTCGAGCAGGCACTGCAGGAGTCAAAATAGCCATGGCTTGTCTTACAATGATCCGAGCCTCCATTGCATGAGCCTTCAAGAGACTGTGAAACACCTGAAGAGAAGGTGGACACGATTTCAATGGGCAGGAGTCTCAAGTATGTAGCTTTTACATTAAGACTTTCTGGGTGGATATTACAAGATGATAAGGCAGATCTTTCCAACCTGGCTGGCTCCAGACTGTAATTCCCTTTCAAATTGGCTGGAATCCTAGCAGCTGTACTCTCAATACATCAAGAAGCTGCCATATTGAGGAAGATTAAACTAAGTCACCTCCCCAGCCAAGATGTCAAATGGTTTCTCCAAGAACTTTCCACCTTCCACCCCCTAGCATCTTCTCCAGTTACAGGAAAATAAATCTCTTCAAAAGAGAAATTTAGAGAATGGAAGAATTCTGGAGAATGGAAGAAAAACTGTCCATAACACTAATGACATCATTGGGTATCTTTGGCCACACAACAGTTTGTTCTTTAGTCATTAAGGTTTTCACGTAAAGATAATGATAAATGATGGTTTATGAACCACTGCTGGATTCTATGCATTGAAGACAAGCTTCCTTTGAGCCAAGCTCAACTCCTACAGTCCATATGGATGAGTCCATGTCATTTTCTTGGCAACAATAAGGAAGTGCTTTGCCACTGATCCTTATAGAACAGCTTTTCCACTTCCCAGTCTAGCCAGCATCCTGAGATCTCCTGGCATTCTCCCATCCAACTGCTAACCAGGTCTGACCTTGCTTAGCTTCCACGTCTAAGAGAAAGCCCAACACAGAACTCGAACTGAAGACGTTCTACAGTTCAGTGGCCGTTGCCAGTAGCTGAACTCCACTGGAAGATATCTTACCAACCTCATGCATTGACTACTCCCAAATGAATCCAAATACTTTACACCAGTGCTCAATATAGGAATCCAATGGTTATGTCCAAGGATATTCAACAGCCTTCTTCTAACTTCTACTACTGGTATGAATCACTGGCCACACTTCCACACATCCTTCAGAAGAAGCAGTTATCAAACCGTGGACAACTGGGGAAGATCGAGGATTCTACTAAGGTCTCCTTAATGCTAGTCAAGGATAAATACCAAATCTTGAAAGCTGTACAAGGAATTTTCCAACCTCCTTTATAGTGAGTTCATTAAGGGAGAGTTTCTTTCAATAATTTGAAAACTTCTTCCCGGGGTTATCTCCATTTGGGCTAAACTGCTATTTTTAAGAAACTGTCAATTGATTTGCTTTCTATTTCTTGACTGCTGGTATCTGCCCTCTCTTCAACTCCTTTCCCAGCTCCTCCACCATCTCTCACAGGAAGCTGTACCACCACCTCTTCCCAAGCAAAGCCTTCAAGGATCCCTTGGCCATATTAATGCATGAATTAATACATCAATACACACCAATGCATTGCATCACATATGCCTACATATTTCAGGCCCAGCATCATTTATGGGAAGGAAAACAGAGCAAAAAACACAATGGCACAAACCCAGAATTGGCGTGATTGCAGAACAGTGCTTCAAAAGGCTGCCAACCTCTTATTCACCCCACACATACCTGTAAGACAATCTTCTTGTGGATGGCAAACTTGGCGATGATGTGCGCAAGGAGCAAGTGCCCGCTGTATTTGCAGGCTGGGTCGACACAGGCTTTGGAGAGCAAACAGGGCCAAGCAAAGGTCATGAGGCGGCGGAGTTTGCTGTTCCGGTTCTTGTTGTTGTCGTGAATGTGGTGCGGTGCGTGCTCGACCAGCAAGGTGGCAAACTGCAGGAGGTAAATCCGGAGCGAATCCAGCATGTCGGCTTGCTTTTCTGGGTCAAGAACCTGAATCGCCCAAAGGGAGGGGAAGAAATGCCCAGAATATATTATCGAACAAATATGTATCGGCGTGCACACCTTAAAATTACCCCAGGAGCTGCTGGGGCTTGGACTGGCAAGGCACACTTGAGCCCCAAAGGGTCGAAGGTGCAGTCTTCCCAAGGGCAGAAAAGACTGCCCAGGGGCAGAAATTCTATAAGGGAGCCCTCCCAGACTTGACATCCTCCAAACTGCTGGGTTTCACCTCCCAGAAGGTATCCATGTCAACCTGGAATTGTAGTCCTAGCCAAGCTGGTGTTGCGAGATTGGAGAAGAAGACTAGAAGATAAAGGCCTCCTGTTCGGACTAAGATTATGGGCTGGCCCACAATAAACCATACTTCTCCCAGCTTCCAAATGTGTCCCTGGCGGTTAAATTCTTACATTACAGTTGAGCACCAAGATCAAAGGGACATAAAGACATTTCTCATCAGAGTTGATCTGAGATAGTCTGCCACTTGAGACAAAGGCCAAGATGATAGTCTCCCTGCTTCATAGAGAGAAACTGACCGGACTAACCAGACTGGCAGCTGAAAAGTAGCTAACGATATCTCCTTCTACACTATGCTAAAGACAGCAGGCTAGTTTAAGAGATGAAAGACAAACTCTGTCTCCCCTCCTCTTGCATCTCTCCCCCTGCCCAATGGTAGAGCTGGCCCTGCTTTGAATGCATCCCCCCCATAAGCTTCCGACCCTCTTTTTCCCCTTCTTAGCTGAAACTACCTTTGTTATGAATACGCTGGTGATACTTTCAGGGTTATCACCTTCAGGGTTGGGGGGCCCCAGAAGCTGTTCCCCTTCCCCCTTTTCAAAGCTGTACAAGAAAGCAGGATTCAGAATGTACTGCAAAACCTATCAGCCAAAGAAAAGAAAAACAAAATGACGATTAAAAAACCTGCCAGGTTAGCCTATGGGGGAGCCCATGACCTACAATATTAGGAAGATGACGCATAAGTAGATATCAACAGGACACGTCAATCCCTCTTGAAATTCAATTTCTTTTGCAGAAAAGCTGCAGGCGAGCACACACGTCAATATTCAAGAAGAGGCATGTCTGAAAAGGAGCTGGATGAATTCCCAGTTTCACCCATTATTTATTTATTTTATTTATTTATTAGTCACATTTATATAGCCGCCCATCTCACACCCAGCAACTCTGGGTGGCGTACAACGGTTATTTCTCTTCATCGGGCTCAGAATTCTCCCAAGAGGGGACCAGCTAATTATCAAATGCTCCCCAACATTTAAAGCGAGGAATTCGTGTTGTTCAAGAACAGGAACGCACAGCCAAGTTGGACTTCGCTTTACCTTAGCTTTCAGCTCATCACCGAAGTTAAGGTCGCTGAAGTCGACAAAGCGGAAGAACAGAGCCCGCTTCTGGGCAATGGTGTAATTTTTGGGAATGTCTTCTTCCATGTACTCTTTCAAGAATGTCATGTTGCAGAGGAAACGGCCAGTGAAGGCACGGAGAAGCTGGAAAAGCAGTTCGATGTCGTTGTAATTTCTCCTAAAGATAAAGAGGGGGAAGGAAACCCAGATGTAAAAACACAGAGGGCACTAAAGGTTTCCCTTAGGTGCAAATGGCCTGTCTCATTCATCAAGGCTTTAGGCGAGTGCTGGGAAGGGGAGGAAAATTGGGAAAGGGAAGGGGAGGGGAGGGGAGGGCTCAGCTTTACAGATGTTGGAAATATTTCTAGCCAAGGGACACCTGCAACAAAATGTCCATTTATTTCTTTATTTGCTGGCTTGATCTTACAGCCTTTTTCTTCCGGTGCCCAAGATAATGTCCATTAGGATCTCCCCTACTTTTTTTATCCTCCCACCCCAATAAGGTCAGTTGGGCTGAGAGTGGCTGGCCCAGACTTAGTTTTGGATGACTTGTGGCTGAGCAGAACCCAGGCCAGGTCTCCCCGTCCAAGGACTGCTTAGCCCCACAATCACCCTCTGCCCACTGGGTGGGCTTCACATGGTACGGGCCAGCCCTCCCCTTTGCTGAGCAATGGGGCGTTCTTCCTCAGCCCTCCGTGTGGTCAGGAGGGTCCCGTGGGTATCCCCTTCCCTCCAGAACTCCATCCCATTCTCTCTTGGAGTCCCCTACGAGAGGGAGTGACCCACACTCCAGTTTGTTTATACAGAAGCAGGCAAGCAGGGTGCTACGTTTACTAACTAACAGAAAAGACGCACTTGCAATAATTCAGTAAGCAGTAGGCCAAGAGTTTGGGTTCCTTCCAGTTTGTGGCCGCCATGTTCTCCTTCCGGTGCCTCTCTTGGAAAGCGTCGCTGACCCACACTCGCCTCAGTTGGCTGACCAAGGAATGCTGGTTTGCCAGCCAGCATTCATCATTCTTAACAATAATACTTATGATCTGTCAAAGCAAAAACAAGGACGTCAGTAGGTAAATTGCCTTACGCAGGTGATCAGTTGTTGTGCACCTAATGTTTCCTCTGCCATGGTTCTAGGCACGGGGATTAGGAACCTGAAGACCCTTGGAGGCCGGATCAAAACAGAAGGGACAATTATGGAAGCATTCACCATAACAAGGGACCTACAACAAGCATGGAAGAACCTGGAAAGGAGATGAGAGATTAGAAAGGGGTGCTAACAAATATGTTAAAGAAAGGAGAGTGTCTGGGGGCCACTGAAGAGGGCAGAATCTAGCATCTGAATACACTTTGGAGGAATCTGCTGGTGTCAGCCCCACTAGGCGGGTCAGACCTGGAAATCAACTCCCAAGGAAGGCTAAAACTACCTTCGTGGAGATGGGCTAGAACAACAGAATCTTGCAAGTGAGATTGTGCTGGGCCTCCTCCCCCTCTTCTTATACCGCAGGGAGTCAGGGGGGTGTCTGCCTGAAACACTTCCAAATAGTATCTTGTTTCAGCCCACTTCGCCTGGGTGACGGTTCCTGCATATTTCCTTCGAGGTCATCTTCCTAACTCTCTACAGCTAGCAAAGCCAGTGAAGTCCCGATGAGTACCTCTTTGCATCACGTGTTAAAGAGAACTGCCCTACCTTAATAGCCTGGAACTGGAGATCGAGGCGCATGGTGCTGGTGCTGGGGGAGCCAGGCCGAACAGCTGTCTGGGTACTGCCGGGTAGGAGTAACGTGATGAAGCGGTTGGGATTCGCTGCCAGGACATCCCGCAAAGGCTTGGCATCTTTGTGTTTTAAAAAACTCTTTAAAAAAAAAGGGAGAGGGAATAAAAACTTCTGATGAAGACACCCGCCCAAGCTCTACGAAAAATGCCCAAGACATGATTTTCTACAAGGCCTTGCTTTGCACCTCGAATACACAGTTTGCCCAAGTTGGAATATAACATACAAATCAAACCACAAATCCTGGCCAAATAGGTTTATTTCTTTACTAAGATCTGGGCACTTTCTTCTCCTTATCTCCTCCCTTCCCCCTGCCAGAGTTAACCATGAGGTAGACTCACCCCAGCACTGGCCAAATAATACTATGTTTGTGTGAAACTACAGTGTGTCAGAATACACTGACATTGCACCCTCCTGTGGCTGAAAGCAGAACCACCATGCCAAAAAGATGTAAAGGGGTTTGTGTATATACACAACTACAGCTGATCTTCCAAAGGCCAAGAAGCAATCAATGTTTTTCTGATTATAAGGTGCTACAAAGCTTTTGTTAACTTTTGCTGCTGTCCTGGAAACTCTCTGTAGAGCAGGCATAGGAGGAGAACCGTGTCAGTCTGTGGTGGCAAAAAATCGGGAGGAGTTTGGTAGCATCTTTTCTGACTAGCAATTTTTACCAAAAGGCAACAGTATTTGTTAGTTGGAAATGGGGCTACCTAACTCCTTCTCATTGTTTCTAAAGAGGAAGGATGTAAGGCATCATATTCTGGTCAGTCACTCATGCCCTAGTCATCTCCCGTATAGACTACTGCAATGCGCTCTACATGGGGCTACCCTTGAAGAGTATCTGGAAGCTACAGCTGGTGCAAAATGCAGCCGCGTGAGCAATTTTGGGTGCCCCGAGGATGGCACATGTAACACCTTTGCTGTGGGAGCTGCATTGGGTGCCAGTTTGCTTCCGGGTCTGATTCACGGTGTTGGTTATTACCTTTAAAGCCCTACATGGCACGGGACCAGGCTACCTGAGGGACCGCCTCATCCCCATTATGTCGACCCGTCCCACCCAGTCAGGCAGAGAAGGTATGTTGCAGACCCCGTCTATGAAGGAATGTCAACTGGTGGGGCCCAGGAGGAGCGCCTTCTCTGCCATTGCCCCCACCCTGTGGAACACTCTTCCCCCAGAGGTGAGGCGGGCCCCCACTCTCCCAGCCTTCCGGAAAGACCTGGCTCTGCCAACTCTCTGTGTGGGGCGATAGGGGATATAATCAACCCTGGGGGTGGATGGCGCTGTGAAGACGCTCCCTGAGTCTACTCTTAGTTAACATCAGCTTCTTGGATGCAAATTATTATTCATATAAGAAGCTTTTGTAACATCTTTTTCATTACTATTTATTTATTAATTTATAATAAATTTATTTATTAAACTGCCCAGAGTTGCTCTGCAGTGAGATAGGCGTTGATATATTTGGAATATATATATAGTGGCTGGACAGCGTAGTGGTTAGAGCACCGCCTTTGTCGCAGGAGGCTGGGGTTCAAATCGCAGCTGGTACCTACCTTACCAGTAAGGGTCCTTGGGTAAAGACCCCCTAATGCTTCACCTGCCTACCTCAAATATGAGAGTGACACAAACTAAGAGAGAGAGAGAGAGAGAGTGTGTGTGTGTGTGTGTGTAAACACAATACCCAGCAACAGCTTTACTGTCAAAGTCCTTACAGCAGGGCATGATAAAGGAACCAAGGATCACACAGGCTTTAATGCAAGAATTAAGGAATCTCGGAATGAGAAATAAACTCACGAGATAAACTTTATATCTTTATGAGATAAACTCCCACTAACTCTGCCATCTGCTGACGGCTGGAGGCTAGAGCTCCTCCCAGTTCTTCCCAACCTCCTCGCTCATCCTTAACATCTCCCCGTCTTCAACACCGCATCCTTTCCCGAGGTGGTGCATTTCAGACGCCCTGGAGTTCACGCCACCTAATTCATACTAGCCAAGATTGGAACACTGAATGCCAGCACTAGGCTGGGATGGCGAAGGTGGGTTTACAAAAAGCCAGCTGCACATTACCATGAACATTCTGCTCCACTGTGGATCGTTTAAGGTCGCTTCCATCATAAAGAGCTCAACCGTCTGAGATGGGTGACGCGTCAGAAACTTTATTAATGGTTCTCGGAAGGGGCTCCCAGCCTGCAAAGTGGATTACAAAGAAAAGCTCCATTAGCACGTGAGCAAGCACGAAGCACGTCCAGCTTGCTTTCTACGAGCCCTTTTTCTTACTGACTGCAAAACATGACAGCAACTCTCCTAAAATGGCAGGTTTTTAAAACATTTTTAAAACGCAAGACTTTGGCTTTTCCTTTTGAATCCAGACTAAGCACAGTGATAACATATTTTACACACTGGGTATGTTGATACAAGGCCACGTTCTTGGGCAACGCTCAACGTTACAGGAAAAAAATCAGTTACGATTACAGTATAATACCGATACACTTTACAACGCAAAACATTCCGGGAGAGACAGATGTGCAGGCTGAAGTCTAAAATACGTTGTGTGTAAACGATAAACAAGGAGTAAAGCCACATTTCTGATCAGGTGGGCACATCTGGAATTCCCAGAGCATGTGACATGCACGCTCACAAAATGGCTACCCAAGAAAACTGGCACATTCCCCAAATGGCTGCTATCACATGACCAAAAAAAAAAAATCTATTTCCCATAAGGCAAACTGAGGGTAGATCTCAAAGCACAGATGGCAGGGCACTTGTTAATCAGGGTGGACTGTGTGTTGCCTCACTCTACATCTCAATACCATGTGGTGGGTTGCAGGAAAGAGCAAGGTCCTCAGGAAGGAGGGGGTGCATTCCAGGAAGGGCAGAGAGACAAGGGACAACACAGTCCGGAGCAGGAGCGCGGGAAGCAGAAGAGGTTCAGGACAGCCACTCCCTGGAATCTCCCAGGGTATGTCCACTAGTTGCTGTAGTATAAATATAGTCTGGCGAGATTTTGTCTATCGGGTGTATGCAATAAAAGAACTGAACTCGGTTGGACTATTTCCCTGTTGTTCTTGGGCTGGGCCTGACATACCCCCTCCATTGCTCAAATGCCTTGAAGATCTATCTCCAGCCCTTCTAAAACCACCATCAAGAGCCAATAAGCCAATACTCAATCAAACCAATGGCACTGGAGAGCTGAAGGCATTCAAAACACAATTGTGGCGTGCATTGCAAACAGCGGATCGGAAACAGTTAAGGAAACAGGGGGGCTTTACCTCAATCAACATGGCCCGTTCCGTTTTCATCACCACTTCCAGTAAGGGTTTGACAAGCGTCTGTGGAGCAGCCGGGATCAGATGAAACAGGTTTATAATCGCTGAGCAAATCTTCATTTCCTGCAAAATATCAGCACGCACACAGTGGCCTTAAATATATATTTTTTAACACCACGACTAGCCCTAACTGAAGCTATGGTCCTGTTTCTGCAGGTTAATACAGCTAGCAAACCAAAGCAAGGAGTTAAACCATGGCTACTTACCCCAGGGTGTTTAAGAAGGTGCCTTGGTTTGAGGGGCCGGGGTTTATCTAGGTCATTTGGTTATGTTTTGGTAGTGATCTGTAACTCTTTTCTTGTTTGCTTTTAACGAAATAAAAACAGGGGCTTGGGAAGTTGTGAAACTCTGAAGTGGTCCCTTTCTTTTCCAAAGGCAAAACCTGCTACTGAAAACGGACTTGGACAAGATTAGATCGTTAAAAACGTTTTAAAAAGTTTTTAAAAGATCTTTCTCCAATACTGCAGCTCAGCTGTTCATGTGGACTAGCTACTTTAAAAGCCAACTGTGCCATCCTAGCTGTGCCTCTTTCACAGGATGGCTATTTTCCACCAGCTACTTGTTTTCACACTGAATTGCAGTAAATGCCTTAAAGAGGAGGGGGAAGGAGGAAAAAAAAATGCATTAAATCTAGAAAGGTGGCTGCATTTCCAGGACTTAAATCAAATATAGGACAGAGAAGCCGTCACAGCTTCCAAAACAGGGAGCTCAATTATTTCGTTCCAGTTTGACATTAACAACTCAAAACATTCAGAGATATATAAACACACACACACGCCCCAAATCTCCCAGTGTAAAATAAAGAACATGCTTAAAACTCCTTCACACGGCAAGTGTTACACAAACAACTCCATCACAGACGAGAAAACAGAGGACAAATCACAGCACTGCACTCAAAGGCACAATGCATTCTGCCCCAATGTGCAACAGATACAACTTACAAACCACAGCAAAAATAACAGTGAAATCAAAAGAGTCGAAAAAAGAACAACAGGAAGGCGGAGGAGGACAAGGACCAGGAGGAGGAGAAAGATGAGGAGGAGGAAGATGAGAAGGAGAAAGAGGAGGAGGAGGAGGAGAAAGATGAAAAGGAGGACGATGAGGAGAAGGAGGAAGATGAGGAGGAAGATGAGAAGGAGGAAGATGAGAAGATGAGGAGGAGGAGGAAGTTGAGAAGGAGGAAGATGAGAAAGATGAGAAGGAGGAAGATGAGAAGGAGAAAGAGGAGGAAGAGGAGGAGGAGGAGGAGAAAGATGAGGAGGAGAAGGAGGAGGAAGACAATGAGGAGAAGGAGGAGGAGAAGGAGGATAAATGAGAAGGAGGAAGATGAGAAGATGAGGAGGAGGAGGAGGAGGAAGTTGAGAAGGAGGAAGATGAGGAGAAGCAGGAGGAGGAGGAGGAAGATGAGAAAGAGAAGGAGGAGGAGGAGGAGGAGGACAATGAGGAGAAGCAGAAGGAGAAGGAAGACGATTAGGAGAAGGAGAAGGATGAGGAGAAGGAGAAAGGTAAGGAGAAGGAGAATCACCACTTCCTTGTGCCTCTACCAACAATTCTCACCTCTACCCCTTCCACGGCAGGCTGAACCAAACAACAAAAGAAAAAAAGAAAAGAAAAAACAAAAATTCACAGCATGAACAACCACAAAAAAAGGAACACAAATGCCAAAAACACAAAAACCAAACGACGTGTATGTGCTGGTGCTTTGGATTGCAGTCGGGGGGGGGGGGGAGAAACAAACCAACCAAAAACTGATTTTTTACGTAGGGATCATGTTCTCACCTCAAACTGACCGAATGGAGACAAGGAACATTTCCTGCACTCCGCAATACTGTCCTAAGGATGGGAAAAGCAACTTTTTTTTCTTTTTTGCTCTTTGAACACACACGGAATACACAGAACTCCCCGCATTTCCAAAATGAAAATTTGCACACGGGGGGTGAGACGGGAGAGAGATTAGAGCTGGACGAGACAGTGAAAAGCAGCATTCAGATTTTTCGCAGGGGGGAGACAGACGGTGTGGCGTGAGGAGGCCACCGCTAGAACGTCCCCTTCCGGTGCCTGAGCGAATAAACCAGGCCATCTGTTCACTCGAACACACACCCAAACACGCTGCATCCTTTCAGAAAGTTTTAAGAAAACCGTCTGCATGTGGGGAAAAAGGTATACGAAGAGCAGGATCTCTGCAGAGAGGACGGGCACCTTGTAGATAAAGTTCACTGCATGTTGGATGTGTGAGTAGAAAGACTTTCTTAAAATATTTGAGGGAGGCGGGGGGAGGACACCTGTATGAATGCCAAAACTGAAAAGCCAGTGCCATTTTATCCCAGTGCTTTATTTTCCCCAAGAAAGAGATTCCAGCCTATCTTGTTGATGAAGCAAATTAGGGGAATTTCAGTAAGATAATATGCATCAGAAAATTTCCAAATGCAAGGTAAAAAGCATGCAATGCAAATTTCCCTGAAATTCCCAGATCAAAATGTTGGGAACTATCACTCTGCTGCTGGTGACCCTGCCCTAGTTTCACTGGGTGTGAACCAGGCTAGTATGGCCTCTTCAACAAACCATAGTCAAAACAAAGTATTAATTACTCTAGCCTTATCCCTGGACTAATCTACTTCACAGGATTATCAGACAAATGTTACTCGGGCACAGACAGACTGGAGGAAGCATTAAGAACACAAGCGTAATCAGCTTAATGGAACTCCCCCCACCCACACCCCAACATAGGGCTAGATAACTTATGGATGTTCTGGAAATGGATGTTAGGAGTAATATCAGGAGTACCACAGATTGCCAACCCCTGCCCAAGCACAGGCCTGCAGCTAAAGACAACATCTGGATACAGGTTATGTGATGAGTGTGTGGTCAACAGAACTCTATCAGTTTCTGTTGTGATCAAAGGATCCATAACTACAACTCCCAGAATTCCCAGGCAAGAGTTCCCTTAGGAAGTTTGGGAGATGTGGTATAAAAAACCTCAGGAGGACATCAAGCCAAACAAGGCTGATGTTGAATCCAGAGATACAGCAGTTCATTGCTGGTGGTTATCTGGGCTGTCTACTCAGAAGTAGGCTCTTTTGTGACACAACTCAAATGGGGTGACTTTATATTCTTGGAGGGAGCACCTAAAAGAAAGGGAGTTTATGGAATAGGAATCAACATATCATCATAAGCTAACTTTGCAGAGGACTACTCCTCTCTACCACCCAGGAGAGAAGATGAGTCATGAAAGATGATGAGTCAAAGGATTACATACTTAGTCATCCTAAATAGGATTACAATTATGAAGAAAATAAGTTCTAAGGGGGGAGGTTTTGGTTTGAGAGTCCCTTAGAAGCATTTTGCTAGCCCATCTGGAAAACCAGAAAGGACCAAAAGCTCTGTTGAAATTCCAGGAGGTTGGAGGAGGTGCCAAGACAGTGACTGAACCGGACTGCACCATCCTTGGTGGAAACTGAAGCTGAATGATGGAAGCTTCAAAAGGACTTGGCTAATTCCAACCTTCATGCACACTGCTGTAAAGCTTCCAAACAAGTCCCATCCACACTTCAAATTTTATTAAACTACCAGTGATTTATCATGTCTGTATTCCCTGATCGCTTTGCAAAAAGCTTTTAATATCGAGGGCTTGCCACTCAAGATTGAAACCACATTTTTTATACTCCCCTGACAGACTTCCACGGCTGTTTAAAGAATGGATTTTACACACACACACACACACACTCTGAAACACTGACAGTTGTGACAGAAAATATCAGAAGAAGGCACACCATTAAAAGCAAGCTGCTGTGCTGTAACACAACTGCTGGATAGAAAAATCTATCCAATCAGTAGTTTTGCCCTACTAATGAATCTTTCCAAAAGTCCAGAAAAACAAACGATGTCTGTAGATTTTAGGTACCAGGAGACTAAAAATGAAACAGGAAAAAATTACTAAATGTTAATGATACGCCAAAACTATGGAGATGCAGATTTTTCCTTGGGGATTCAATCTGATAGAGCTGTAGCCAACACAGATCAGCCCATCATTTCTTTAAAAAAAAAAAAATTCAGAAGGCACAGCATGGAACATCTGTCAGCCTTTTACTAGCTTTCACTAGTTTCCTTTACTGTAAGTCTCATAGAAGACTCTGCTTTCTTTTCCCCTAAACATGGACACCAACTCAACATAGCCTTCAGGGGAAAAAAAAAGCTGGGGAATGTGATATGCAAGAAGCTTGGCGCGTCCAGTACATTAACTGGAGAGATGGAGGGGAGGAGAAGAAAGAGACAGACTCACTTCCAGGTCAACATGTATTTTTTCTAAGGATGGATTACTCTTAACGACAGAACCAGTTCTTCTGAATCAGTCCACCCCAACCAGGTTCCCCACATCTGTTGGGGGCAGATTTCCCCCAATCCAGAGGCTAGAGACCATTCTGGCTGGAAATCAGGGAATTACAAATCCGAATGCCTCCGGAGGGTACCAGATTGAGTGGGGTGAATTGGCCTAATTATCTCCAATGTCCCAGCGGTGGTAACCCAGACCACCACCAAGGGCCAGGTTGGGAAAAGATGATCAAGCAACAGACTGGGATGGAACTGCCAATGGAAACCAACTTCCGTCCAGCCACACTTTTCACAGCACAGGGATCTTGCACACCTTTCACTCAGCAAAAAGGGGGCATGTCTTGCACGTAAGCTCCAGCAGCAAATGTCCCACCAGCTGCATCTCCATGCCATGGAGGGGCTGTATGCTGATTATGAAAAATGCAAATGTTTAAATCGTATGAAAAACAGTTATTAAGCAAGGTAAATTATTTGGAGTCAAAACTTGGCAGTTAACATGATGTTCCCCCTTATACTGTTAAGCATCTCTGTTTTGGAGTTCAATGCTCCTGAGAAAGAATCTCCTACTTACATTGCCATCGCTCCTCTGACCTCCTTTATGGGTAAGGACCACCACTTCCATCCATTTACGCAAGTGTTGCTGCAAAAGGATTAAAGACACAGTCATGTCCTGCACCCTTACGTTCCTGATTAGCAGGGGTGTCTCCCAACGAGAAGAGTCACTCTGCATGGATCATGACATGCCGCAAATGACACAATGTATATATGGCGAGTTATTTGCGTCATGATGAGTCCAACGCAAATGAGAGTTTGTATCCTTTGCATGGTGACATCATAACACACACCCATGATGTCACTGCACCCGGTGCTTATGACTATACCCTAGTGTTTCTTAAACTTTTTTTCTCTCAGGACCCTTTCCCACTTTTCAAAATAATAGAGGACTCCAAAAGAGCTTTCGTTGGTATGGGTTATATGGATCGAAATTGACATATTCAAAATTAAAATGGATGCATTGACACTGCTGCTTCTCACAATGGATGGAATTTTAATACTGTGTGATTTTTCAACAGAGGATGGCAAATAATTTTGATTCTGCGGACCCCTGACAAGGTCTTGGGAGACCCCCCAGGGGTCCTTGGACCATATTTTGAGAAACACTGCCATAAGCAGGAGGTCAGAACAGAGCCTCAGGGATTATTGGCAAGAAAGAATCAAGCCAATATATTTAAGAACACCTATTTTAGCTCTGCTTTTTTTTTAACTGAGGAAACTAAGGGCAGGATGTGAAGATTGTGAACATTTCAAGTCAAGGAGTTCCTAGGAATTTCCCCACTCCCCTTAGTGGCAGCCCAACTATAATCTTCAAGAAAACGGCCAGTTTCCAGCCAGCAACCTTTGCCTTTGTTCCATGTCCTCACCATCATCTGATCGCAGAATTTATCGTTAAAAGAGTTGGGGAAGAGCCTCGTCACCGAGGTCAGCCTGTTCACCACATTGAGGGTCAAACTTCGATAGTCGCCCAGCATCATTAGCAACGGTCTCATGTGTGTGTGGATCTGGTCCACTTCGATGGTTGCCCCTTCCAAAAACTGCGAGGGAGCAAAAACAGACAAGCCTTGGAGAACGCCAAGAGAATGCAAACGCTCCTTTTAGGCTACTGTACCGTGATCAAAAGAACCATGCTGTTCCCTGACATTATGACTAGATAAATATGTTGTAAATAGCCTGTTATTTACAACATGTGCCTTGGTTTATTTCACCAGTCTAACCCAGTGTTTCTCAATCTCAGCAACTTTAAGCTGTGTGGACTTCAACTCCCAGAATTCCCCAGCCAGCCAGCCTTGCTGGCTGGGGAATTCTGGGAGTTGAAGTCCACACAGCTTAAAGTTGCTGAGATTGAGAAACACTGCTCTACCACTGCTCTAACCAATATGTAATGCTGGCTCTCGCTGTTAGCAAACTCCCGTAGCTAATTAACCACAGTCTCTCAGCCATGTAATCCCTGCCAATCAAGACATCAGACATTTAACTCACTTTGCCAACTGCTTAGGGGGAAAAAAAGTCACTGTGCCCACATCCAGAAAAGGAAGCCCACTGCTTGTTTCTCTAAGGTTAAGATGCACGGTCTGAGCCCTGCTGTTAGCTCTGAATATTACGCAGCCCACAGGCACCCATCAGCAGTTACTTTAACAGTTTGGGGCAGGACAATTAAAGATCCATTAAAGGGACATTATAGCTACACCAACCGCCTTCGTTCAAGACTATACGGGTGGGTGGTAAACGTGGCACGGAGAAAGCATCTGAGGGAAATGCTTGTTCTCAGTTTGGGAGGTAGCACCAGGCATTTCAGAGGCCCTGGAGAAGCGGACACCCAAAGTCAAGCCATGTCCCCATCCCATCCGCTTCACGGTGCCCCCATTATAGCGGCTTCCCGCAACCAAGATCTCGACAGAGACTCCACTGGCCTCAGGAACCGTCTGCTTTCTCGCAAGTTCTGGGGCTGAAAAAGAAAGGAAAGGAGGCCAAGAGAGAAGAGCTGGGTTTCCCGGCCACGAACCTTTCGCATGCATGCTTCACCGGCTTCCTGAAGCTCGTTGTTCGTCGAATTGAGGGCCTTGAAGAGAGCTCCGATGATTTTCTCTCGGGACTGGGGCAAGTAGTTGCAGGCAGCCAAGGCATCTGTGGGGAATCAGAGGAAAGCAGGTCCCCTTCTTAAGTGGGAATTCAAAACCCAGAACCCAAACAGTCCAAAACGAGGCTCTCGCGATGGACGTTCTGCCACCTAACACCCTTTTGATCTCTCTTCAAATTAGGAAGCGCTGAAGAGCTTCTGCCAGGAGCAACAGACTTCAAGAACAGATAGATCTAAGTTCTTAACAGATAGATCAAAAGAGAAAGATCAACTGGAACTCTGGTTCTGGACCATAATAACCCAGACACCCATGTCTATTTGCACATATATTATGGATTTGTGTGGGCTACTCCCACAGCTGGACTTCACTACTGAGTTTTTCCCAACAGATTTCTCAGCAGTTTGCAACAACTTGATTCAAGCAACATAAGGCAGGAATTCAGGCCATGCCCTACAAAAGCTCTTTTCACTCATACAGCTAACACTTGCGACTTCATTTCTGCTAATGGTAGCCTTCCCCAAGTGGGATGCTCTCCAAGCAGGTGGAATTAAATGCCCAGAATTCCTTGCTAGCCACCTCTGAGAATTCTGGGAGTTAAAGTCCACATTTCGGGATACACTTCAGTTGTAGAAGGTTGACTTCTTCATTTCATAAATGAAGGGAAAGAAAAAACAGCAACAGTGGAAAAGCTTTCTCTGACAAAAAAAGGAGGGGATCCATGATGAAGTAGAGATGCCAGAGGGCTGCATTTCCAACCTAGTGCCCTCCGGCTATTTGGGCACAGCTAATAATTTTGGCTAGGAATCCTGGAAATTGTATGCCAGGGTCAGGGGAAGCCGTTGAGCCAACAAACACCAAATCTTTTTCAACCCAGCTGTCCTTAGCCTTGGAACGGGTGCCATTTATCCAGTAAACCTGTACTAGCCAGCTTGAAAGCTTGATAAACTTACTCAGTGCTGCAATTCGAAGGGGCACCAAAGAAGGAAGACTCTTGTAACAGGGCAATTTCATCAAGGCACAGTCTTCAGCCTCACACAAATTCAGCAGCTGAAAGTTCAAAGAGAAGAAAACTTAGCCCGTTGGCTTTGGACCCAGCCCAGGCTGGAAGAGAAACCATCGAAACGCCAACATGATCTCCAGAATTAAATTGCTTCATTAACTTAGTAAGACATTTTGAAGCTGAACGTACTAGTACACTGTTTCTTCCCCAGAGAATCACCTGTTACATTTTGGAAACCTCTCCCATCACTCCGTGCTGTTTTACTGATTCAACCACAGAAAAATATAAAAACAACCCCACTGGATAACACCAAGGCCCATCTCAGTCTAATATTCTGTTTGTCACATTGGCCTACTAGATGCATCTGAAACATTCATGAGTAGGAGATGAATGATCCCTTTTCCCTATGTTCCTCTACAACTGGTGTTTGAAGATACGCTACTCTCAACCCAATACTGTCTTCAAGAGTATTACAGCGTGCTAGACTTTCCTTCATGAATAGATCCAACCACTTGGTCTAGTCCAGCTTATAATGACAATTCCAAATTCCGCACACCCTTTTTTCCCTCTCTTGAACAACTCTGGAACATGGCTCAGTCTGATAATCCAACTTCAGTTCTTCAAGTGCTGAACTTCATTCCCCAGAATTCCTTTCATCCTACACATCTGGAAAGATGCTGGCTGGTTCTTGATTCACATCTACACTGCATACCATAAAAAGTGAGGACAGTTGAAAAGATGAAAAGCTCCCTAGGAACGATTTGTTCAGCGTATCAAAAATGAAAACAGGGCAAAAGAAAAAAAAAATCAACCATCTTTG
Organism: Python bivittatus; assembly: GCF_059951505.1. Classification (NCBI taxonomy): domain Eukaryota; kingdom Metazoa; phylum Chordata; class Lepidosauria; order Squamata; family Pythonidae; genus Python; species Python bivittatus. Next base: position 5,846,985 of record NW_028277083.1, read on the forward strand.
AATAGGGATTCTTAACCTTTTGGCGCCATGGATCCCTTGGGGAGAGAGAGTCTGGTGAAACGTATGAGGTTTAGAAACGATAAATTACTTGCTCGCCCATATTCATTATTAAATGAAAATCTAAATTTCAGTTAGAAATTAGTAAACGCCAAGCGGTACTTTTTTTCCCATCCAAGTTCATGAACCCTCTGAAATCTATGGATCCCCAGGGGATCTGTGGATCCAAGATTAATAATCTCTGTTTTAACATTAAAAAGCCTAATACATTAGGGGGAAAAAATCCAAGCAGAGGTATGTTGCTGATGCACAAATTTAACAGCATTCATGAATGCCAGTCTTTCTCGCTCAACGCTAATCAAAGCATGCACAGGACTGCCAATTTACAGGGGTCAATTTTAGAAAAGATCTGAGAGCACCAAAGGAAAATACCTCTGTATAAAATACTTTGTGCTCCACCACATTAAGGTCCATTGTAAAAAGCCGAGGTTGCAGGGTGGTGCAAAATGTATTCCCCTCCATCAAACCAATCTGGGCGTTTGCAGGCTGGTGTCTGAGCAGATGCTTCTTCGGAGGAACCATGTCTTGGAGAACCTAGAAGACAGCAGAGACATGGCCTTGCTGGCTTGGTTCCACCACCTCTCTGGTTGTTTCCCCGTTCGTCACTCAAGCCATGTTCAGCCCTCAGAGAACAGAACAGCAGCATTACATTTGAACGCTCAATCTATGTGGAAAAGATCCTTGAAAGCAACGAGCCAATTATCTCGCATTCAAAGCTCAATAAATCCCATGCAATGCCACTTTTCGACCTGCACGGAGACTTTTCTTAGAAACAATACTGCAAGAAAGCATTCACGCTTCGACTTTCCAGCTGCAGGCCGACAATGCGCAGCCTCACCTCTTTATGAGGCTCCATGATTGCAGTGACGCTCTTCCCCGTGACTTGGGCGACCACCTGCAAGGAATGCATTGCTTGCTTTCTCACAGTGGAGTTTGGTGAGGTCACTTCTCGCACCAGGTCATGGGTGACATGGTGGAACGACTTTTCCTGGGCTGCAAGGATGTCGTCCGTTTTCTCCTCTTCTTTCAACAGCGTCGCGCATCTGATCAACAGCTGCTCAAGAGTCGTCTTGGCCATGGCAACAGCCCCGTTGGAAACCTGGGTGGGCAAGGAAATGCTAACTTGAGGATCAGATGGAGGCCTCTGCAATTAAAAGTGAGAACGGATCTGCTCCTGAACCCAGGAGAATGCAGCATTTAATCAGGTATCTTAAACATTATTTTTTTATCCAACTCCACAATGCAATTATTTCCCACGTCAAACCAAGCTGGGAAGTTTACAGCCTGCAGCCTCCAATCCCGTGATCCTCCAGAACACCCTCTGACTAACTACACAAATCATGTTGGTTGTGCCAGTTTTTCACAATTCTGAGATGCAAGAAAATGGCAAAAAGGTTAAAAACGCTTAAGAATGATGAGCAATCTCAAAACTCCTTCCCCAGGAAGGAAAAATATAACAATTGTGGCTCCGTCCATTTGAAACATTACTTGCCCCTGCAGCTCTAGGTTCCTTCCAGTTTAGCCCTGTACCAGAGGTGTCTGAAGGTGTGGTCAAAGAAGTGGGCAGCCACAACAGTGCAACTGAAGCCTGTTTTTCATGCGCATCACACTTTTTTGACTGCACCCTGCCCAGATCGATGCATAATATGTTTGGTTTGGGCTTAGCAGAGGTGACCCATTCCACCCTGGCTTGTCCACAAACTAGTTAAACAAAAGCTGGCTAGAAAAGGCAGCTGGAGTGAAAGTCACGAGAGGGGACAAGGAAAGGGAGGCCAGCTATAAAAAGCCAGTGAAAAATACCTCTCCTGTCAGGTCCATCATGACAAAGAGCAATGCCTTGAGGAACGTCTGCTGGTTCTGGAGGACCCAAATGAGAGGCAGGCGTTCCATGAGGAACTTGATCGACACCACCCCGCCAAGCTTAGCATACCAGGCTTGTTCGTAGCAACACGCACACAGGCGTTCCACGATGTATGAAAACAAGGGCAGCTGGCAAGCCTGGAGGTCAGAAAGAAATGTTGGTCAACCAAAGGGCCAGGAACCAGGCCCCGGTTTTGAAGAACAAGATGATGGCCGCATCCCACTGGTTACCCGTTCCTTTGATCCCAGAATGATGCTGGCCACATCGAAGATCACAGCCAAGGCCACCTCTCCTATTTTGCAAAGCTCCTTCTCCTCGTAAGCCATGCAGATGGCGATGGCATCGATCAGCACCAAGGGATCCATGCCTCTCGATCCGTTTTCTTCACTGTGAAACATGGCTGTGCTGGGCTGGCTTCCCACCTGATAACACTGGAGCAGGAAAGGGCCTGGGGATGGACCACACAGCAAGAAGAGCAAAAGTGGGGGGAAGGGGAGGGGGAAGAAGAGTCTTCCATTAAAGAAGAGCAAGTGGGCAGTCTTGCTGAAAGAGAGACAGAGCCCTCCACATCCAGCATCCTGGTGACCAACCTGCAAAGGCTGAATGAGACGCTTCCAGTAAACTAGTAAGGATGATATTAACAAAATCCTCTTCTTATTGTCCTTCAAGCAACTCATTTTCAGTTTTGGCCACGAACATAATAAAGTCTTCCCTCCCTCCCTCCCTCTCAATGCTTCTGAACAGGAGCTTCAACTTAGCCATTGTGGCTAGGGGATGCTAAAATTCTCCTCCCCCAAAACAGGGAACTGAGGCCTTCCAGATGTTGCTGAACAAGTCCCCAGCAGCATTAGCCAACATTAAGGGTTGAGAGTCATCTTTCAACAACATCCAGAGTGGCAACAGATGCACTCTGTTCTATAACCTTAGGTAAGCTTCTTGATTAAGCCAAACCATTTAAGCCAAGCCTCTTCTCACAGACCATCTCAATCATTCCATTCCAGGTAACCAATCTTCCCCACATTTATTTACACTGAAGCTGCATGCTAAAATAATCATATTTTTCATTCTGATTCATGTGCAGAACTCACTTCCCTGATAACAGCCAATATCTAGCATAGTGAGTAAAGCAAAAACCAGGTTGACTCCCTCTATGTCGTCCACCCCCAACTATGGATAGGAGTGTGAAAATCAGCCAAATTTGCAATCCGTTGGGTTGATCCAACCCGTGCAGATGCCTACTGAATCTTCAAATTGATTCAAAAGGCCCGATTCAAACTGATCTTGCAATTCCATTCAAAGGGGTAATTTGATCAAATCATCTTCCAACTAACACTTTAAGTCAAACCTTTGCAGAGTCCAACTAACACTAGATCTTTGCAGTCAAATCGCTGCAGAGCCCTAAGAACCCCAGACTTATATCACAACCTCTCCCAACCTGGTACATGTAGGATTGCAATTCCAGATGTGTTGGAATTACAATGTCAAGAATTTAGTCTTTGACCCTGCTGGTTGAAAACTCTAGAACAGTGTTTCTCAGCCTTGGCAACTTTCAGATGCGTGGACTTCAACTCCCAGAATTCTGGGAGTTGAAATCCACGCATCTGAAAGTTGCCAAGGCTGAGAAACACTGCTCTAGAAGCTTCAACATCAACATACCTAGAAAGCGCTGGGTCAGGTCTACATTTATAGTCATCTTTCCTCCTCCCCAAATTAAAACTACATAACAATGACTTCTATTTCTTACATGCTAGTCTCTATACCTACAGGCAAATCAGGAGCAACATAGGTAATTGTTATGTCTGGCGCATCCCTGAATTCTTACCACACTGCTGAGCTACAGCCACCATGGTGTAATGACGGATTAGGCTGGCTACGAAAGGCAGCGCGCTGGGTCGCAGGTCTTTGATCACCGCTGACATGAAGGCCCCGGTCAGGGCCTGCTCAAAGGTTTTACGGGCAGGCGTGTCCTGGGCCTTGTACCGATGGGAAATGATCACGCTGGGAATTGATTTCTCGGTAAAGCTGCCAAAACCAAAGTAACAGTTTGTTACTGACCCAAGAAGAATCACATGAATTTACTCTGAAGGATGGGAGAAAACTGTTGGAGCCAAGCAAGGAATCAGAGAAACCTTCAGCAGACCACAAGCTAGCATCCATAAAAGGCAGCTCGCATGTTGCATTAGGCTGCAGCCAATATTAATCATTAAATCAAACTAACAGAATCCAGTCTTGGTTCATGCACAGCGATAAACTATCATGTGGCTTCTCAGCCTTGCATAATTAGAAACCCAGCATTATGGCTTAGTGTTCTATACTGAAAATCGTCATAATGGCTAAAAGGTCCTATTTAGCCTCATGGGTTCATTTTAATCAGGATTTATTGAAAAAGCTAGAGGGCTCTGCTTTACACACAACACCTAGCCATACATCCTAGTTAACAACGGCAATGCCACTGTCCTAAAAGCAAAAATCAAACAAACGACATTGTAGCTTAACTCAACATCTGAATCCGATCAATGACAGCTCTTTGCCAAACTGATTTCCTTCCCTTTTACATTATCCCCATATGATCTGGCCAGCCTTCCCCGCCTTAGGCAGCCTCCAACTCCCAGAATTCTCAGAAATGGCCACACTAGCTAGGGGATGCTGGGAAGGGAAGTTGACGCCTCCAAAGGGCGCTCAGATTGGACAGACTGCTCTGGGCCACTGCGAGAACAAGGCCCAGCTTGCCAGTGTCAACTTGATCCACCTGTACTCTTACTTGGGATGTGCAAGAAGCTGATACAAAGCATGCTTGTTATCATCTAGGCTCATCATGGCGACCAGAAAGCACTTGATGACTTCCCAAGCTTGTCTCCGATAGTAGGGCTCCGTGTTTGCGCTCTTCAAGCAGTCCAAGGCAGTCTCAATGGCCTAAGAAAGAATCTCTCTTGGTCAACCAGTAAAAAACCCTAAAGCACCACAATATTGGAAAACGACAACAGAGCATTTGTACAAGATAGAAACTCAACAGGAGGGGAGGCAGGGCATAGACAGATGCTGCTCTGTGGCAGGGTCTGCGGGGAGGGGGGAAAATGGACGTCAAAAAGGATGAAATGGTGTTTGCAGCACGATGATGCAAGCCCCACCCCTTTCGCGCAGGCTGTACAAAAGGGACAGGGCTCACATCGCTATGCCATATTCACCCCCTTGGTGACATCCCCCCCACTGTAGACCCCAATGGTGGTCTGTTCGATTTGGGCTTGGTGTGTTGGACAAACCCAGCCCCTATGGCTGTTGGGCATATGGCATGTACCCAGCCAATGGTGGTTATTCCTTAAGCTAGGTTTAAGCCAACTATGGCTTAGAATGTTTTGTGAACCCAATCCAAGAGTGCTTCACTCCAGACAAAGGCTGACTTTTTCATCAAGAAAGGTTTCCCAATTTTCTGGTGATCCTAAAATGTTCTGCCTGGATGCAGAATATTAATTAGATGTATGTATAAAGGCTGTAGGCTGGATAGGGTATCTGTCTGTCTGTCTGTCTGTCTATCTCCACCCTCGTAGGAGGTGATGGCAAAACGGATCTGTCTCATTCCAAGAAAAATGCTTCGTTCTCACCAGAAGTCAAATAGGACTCGCCATTCAAGGCCACCAGGATCTACGTATAAATGCAGACTTTCAGGCTGAATACCCCTAACCAGAAGGATCTCAAGGTAGACATTACCTTCTCCATAGGGAGCTGAATGGATGCTTTACAGTCAGAGAACTCTGCCGTAATACTGGGCCCTTGAATCTCGGTCACCACGTAGTGCAACTTCTGCGACTCCTTCAGCATTTTCCTGTTGCTTCCACCGAATTTGCCCAGCACGCGATAAGCCACGTGAGAAATCGTCTCTGCAGGATTGCGCAGTGTGCGCCACAGAGCCTAAGAAGCAAGCGGGTAGAACATCAAGGGGCAGTTCAGAAGGATGTTGAAACTCTGGGCTTTCAAAACTTTTTGAAACCCATTCTGGATGGTGGCTCTTCAGGGAAGTATAAAACCTCCAGAATAAATATACTGTGAAAAATAAAGAAACCGTTCTTCCTAGCTAGTGGGAATTCTTGCAAGTTACAGTTTTACGACATTTTCCCTGTTACAATTCAACAGGTCTAAAACAGGCCAAGCTATTCTCCCTGCCGCTCTTGGACTGATCACCAACAATTTACACAGTAGTTGTATACCACAACTTTCCATTAGCAGCACCTTCCTCAAAAAAAACTTGCCTCCTGTTTATCAGACCGCCATCCACCTTGAATCACAATCTGAGACATGACCGGCGCAAAAGCAAAACTTTCTGAATAACCAAGCAAAGGGCGACTCCTACAGCCCCATTCCCATAATTACACCTTTACCTGCATCAGTTCAGCTCGGACGGGTTGAATGTGATCGTACAGGAAATCTGGCTGCAGATTATCTACACACAGCTCCAGAGTGCGCAGACCCTGGCTGACTAGTGTCTGGGATCCATTTAAAGCCGATACCAAAGGATCCATCAGCATCGGTAGATAGGGAAGGAGGGAGCTGAGGCGAACCGGGACAGTCAAGCAAAGCTCAACAAATAAATCTTTCATGTGCTGCTTGTGCAAGCCGCTCTGGAGCATGTTGAGACCTGAATGGCATCGGGGGGCAAGAACAAAACATTAAGTCCGCTACCAAAAACTACTGACCTAAAGAGATATATGGGGGGTGGATGGGGGGGAGTGTTTGATGAGCTTAGAGGTCTACTGACCTTGTAGTAAGTTAGGTAACAAGGGCAAAAATTCCTGATACAAGAGGTCGTGGCTCCCTCCTCCAATAGATCGGAAAAGGGCTCTGAGAAGCAAGAAATAATTATAGGGTTCCTTAGCTGTCTGCGCAAGTTCCATGGAGCTGTTGACTATCTTGTGTAGATGTGGCTGAAAAACAGAAGGGGAGGTGGGGGGGATAAGGGTGCTGATTACAGGGAGTCCCCGGGTTAAGAATGCCCAGTTTATGGACGACCCGTAGTTACGGATGGAGGCTACAGTAGCAAAATTTGAGTTAAATACACAGTGGTTTGAGTTCATTACCCAATACTACTTATACAGTACAGGTAGTCCTCAGTTTCAGAACAAGTTCTGTTCTCAAGGCCCGTCCTCAAGTCAAATTTGTATATAAGCCGGAACAGTATTATTGTATGATACAGGGAGTCCCCAAGTTAAGAACGCCCAGTTTACGAATGACCTATAGTTAAGGACGGAGCCTCTAGTAGCTAGTTCTAGTAGTAGTAGTTGTAGTATTCAAGTTAAATACACAATGATTTGAGTTAAATACACAATGGTTCGAGCTCATTACACAATACTACTTATACAGTATTATACAATAATACTGTTCTGGCTTACATACAAATTCAACTTAAGGACAAATTTGATAATTAATTAATTAATTGATTAATAGCTGGAGTCACGTATTGAGCTGAATCAAGATTTTTTTACTCACAATTTTTTTCAACCATCACAACGGTGTGGTTCACACCTGTATCACTAAGCCATAAAAATGAATCATTCTTCTATTGTGGCTTAGCCTCATATTTGAACCAAGCAACTAGGTTAGGTTGAGCAGAATTTATTCTTATGTCCTTAAAGCAATGAAGCTCTGTTGTTCAAAAAAAAAAAAAGGGGAGGGAGCAGTAGGAATATGACAGGCCCTCACATTCTTTGAGGGGTTTTCCCCCCTTCTAATAATCTTACTGCTCTCTTGAACGCACTAAAAGTAAGCAGGAGGTTCAAACCGATAACATTAGACCAGTGTTTCTCAATCTTGACCTCTTGAAGACGTGTGGACTTCAACTCCCAGAATTCCCTAGCCAGTCATGCTGGCTAAGGAATTCTGGGAGTTGAACTCCACACATCTTCAAGTGGCCAAGGTTGAGAAACACTGCATTGGACAGTTAATCAACAGATGAATACATTTCCCATCACTATAGGAGAAAAAAATTAAGAGGGCTGGGCTACTCCGACAGAAAAGTGGGAGAAAAAATGGCCATTTGACTCAACTGAGTAACAAACTCCAAAATAACTGTTGTTTTTTTATTATTATTATTATTAACATCTAAAGGCCCAGCCTTGCTCCACTATTGGTGAGAATCCTTTTCATCACTCAAATTAAATTGTCTACTCAGGGCCATACATCAATTCTTGAGCATCGAATAATTTAACAGGCGTGGAACAAAGGCGCAGTATATCACGCCAATGAAATTGGATTTGCCTTTTATACAGGCAAAATGACCTTGATTCAGGAGGCTGGCTTAAAAAAAATAATAATACAGCACCCAATTCCATGGAAGGAATGCTTTACACATCCTGGATTTATTTGCAAGGCAGGAAGCAGTGGGGTTAAACAATTAGCCCACAAGTAATCAGGACTTCTTGGCAGACGAAGAAATGTTCCCTCTCTCTTTTAAATATACATGTCACGTTTGTAATTCAAAAGAAAAAAATTACCGAGTACAATTACACTAGTTGAGAAGTAGATTGGTACATGTTGGCTAAGCCCGAAGTAATTATTTAGGCATGCTTAAAACAAGCTTCCACAACATGGCGTTCTCCATATATCCTGGACTGTAACTCCCATAATCCCCAAGCGTATCTGGCAAGTACAGCTTAGAGAAAACTGAACTAACCATTTTGAAGGGTTCATTAGTTTTTATTTTCCCCTCCAGCTTGTCACAAATTGCTTTTGATAGGTCTACCAACACAAAACGAGTTACTTCCTAACGTCAAGACAACTTGTAAGACGTTCTTGATTTAATCAACTGCGTGCTGCATTCCTTCAATAACCATGCCCTAAATTGTGCCCTGTAGACATTTTTTTTCTGCACTGTTTGTCTTCACTGGCTGGAACACAGTCTCTATGTCAAGAGTCTGCTATGTTTTCTGATTCCAGGAGCCATCACATGCTCTTCTACAATGGTCCAAGGATTCCTCCCTTCTCACAAATCTCTACAGAAATGCTCATGAGATTAAAAAGTTCTATTATTTTGGGGTGCTCAAGCACTTCACAGGTCTTCAAGAGAGTCCACTTTCTTCTATAAATAGCTATCAAAACAAAAATGAACAAAACCGCAACTAATTTTCAAATTCCTGCTCGTTCAAAGAGGCTTTCTTTGGAAAACTCCAACCCTTGCTCTTAGATGCACCAAACCACGATTTTTTTTTTTGGAATCCAACTACAATTTTGAGATTGGTTTGGCTTTTGCACAAAGGGAATTGGCCATCCTTACGCTCAACACCATGAAAGACACTTCCCGCATCTCCATTTCTCCAACGTTTACCTTTAGCATCTGCTCGTTTTCTGCAGCGAAGAGCGAAACCGAACCAAAGACCAGCTTGAAGAGTTTGAGATAAAGGTTGGACAGCTCCACGTTGGAGCCCATTTCAGGCAAACGGTCAAGCAGATACTCTACCAGGATTGTGGCAAATAAAGCTGAGGTCGTAGGATTGGCCAAGAAAGAATTTGCAACAATCTGTCAAAATACCATAAAGAAAAAGCAATTGGGAATCATCACCCCACCAATGATTTTTTCTAAAAAGGCTACTGAATGGCAAATTTAGCTGCTGGGGGAGAAAAGCAACCGGAATACCAATATCAAAGCTTCCATCCCCTCCAAACCCCTTCTAGGGTGACCCCAAAAAGCAGAAGAGGAAGCAGCAATGTTAAATGCGTCTCTGGAACTTATTCTGCCCCTCTTTCCTGATCTGCTTTTCTCCAGCTTGTAGAAAAAGAAGGGCAAAAAAATAGGTCAGTTCCACAGATGACACAGCTCTTCTTCTGCTCCACAGATGTCAAAACCACCATGGCTTGCTCGTGGTGACCAGACTTTGCTCCACTTCCAGAATGATGTCATCGGGGAAGTCATGGATAAAGAACTTCCATGGTTCTCCTCCTGTTAAGATTGACCTCTCTTCTCCTTTGGAGAAAACCTAGAGCAGCTGGGATACACAGGGTGACACCTTCCTAGTTTTCCAAGGACCCTCCTGACTCCTCTAAGGCTGTTGCTTTGCTGACGTTCCGTTCCCAATCGTAGCAAAGGGCAAACAGCAGAGAGCTGGTGCCTGCCATAGACCTTCCCCAGAAAGGCTCACCAGTGGCTCTTTTTAGATCAGCTGGATGTAGATCTTTCTTAAAGAGATCTTCCCACTTCAATGATTTTCATTTTAAATCGTGATGCGCACCGTTCAACCTCCGGTGCACAGCCTCCCTGCAACCCTGAGCGCCCAATAAAATGCCATGGCTCTTATAAATCAGTCTTGGAGAAGACTGTGTGAAACTTGTCACCCAGTTGTAGGTTCACCTTACTGTCAAGTGCACAAAACATACTACCTGAAGGGCATAGTTCTTGGAGATTCTTTCAACCATATAAGGGACAGACGTCTGGAAGATTTCTTTAAACGTCAAAGGATTCATCATGGTGAAGACACCAGCAAAGTGCTCCAGGACCTCTTTCTCCTCTTTCATTCTGACTGTCTGGCAGTTTGCAACTCGAATGTACGTCTGCCCATTTCCAGCTATTTGGACCTAGGTGTGGTGGATACATTTCAAAGGATTAAAATACGTTCCTTTGCAACTGGCCAGGCGTTAACTGGAAAACACTGAGCTTGAGAAGAAGAAAATTTTCCAAGGGAAATGGATTAATCATCTTCCAAATTAGGTATAAGCCACATCCATGATGACACAGGGGTCCCAATAGGTACCTGATAAATATCCAAAGCCTGCATGGCATATTTCACCAATTTGATATAGATCTGGGTCTCTTTAGGCTGCAGCTGCTTATTGGGAATGAACTGGGCTTCTAAAAAAAAGACGACAAAGAGAAGGGAAGAAAGAAAAAGACTGAAACCAGAATTCTGCAAAAGATCGCTAGTTTGTGTAACAGTAAAACATTAGGGCTGTGCCATTTATTCAATTAGCCAGCATGAATTTATTTAGATATTTTAATGCAATAAAAAGACACCCCCTCCAATTAGGCAGGCAACAGATGTTTTAGAAGAGGCATTCTGCTTTCTCCCACAGAGTGGAGGGAATGCCTCTTTGAAGATGTTTGCCATAACTATTTATCCCGGAGTGAAGAGAATGCCTCTTTGAGAAGATGCTTGCCGTAACGCACCTTTCATCCAAGCACGTAACATAGAAATGCCATTTGCCTATAAGTATGCATAAGTTAATAAAGCAAAAACAGAGCAAACTCCAATCCACAATTTCAACTTAAAGGTCTGTGACTGGGTTGTAATCTGAATACATTTTTAAAAAGGGTAATTAAGAATCCATCAACTTTACCACCAGGAGCTTTACAAGATGTGATGCCCCACGTAATTGTCTTGACGCCACAGACTAAGGTCTTCACCAGGCTTCGACAATCAGTGACTTGAAAGGTCTGCTTGTCCTCCTTCTCCTTCTCCCCTTGTTTCTCAAAGACAGGTCCTGACGCAGGGACTACGGGGGTGGTGGGAGCAGGTGACGGTACTGTGACCGGAAGAGTGTTTCCCCCTGCTGGTGCACCAGATAAAGCTGCTTCTCCTGCCCCCAGCTCTGACTGTGGTTTGCACTTTTTAAAGATAACGGAAAGCTGATAACGGGCAATGGTGTGAAATTTCAAGACAAAAACCTGAGGAATCAGAACAAGAGGAAGGGAGATCAGGAATAACAACTGCACCAGACTACCAATGGAGCTACAAGGAAGTGGCTGGAATTCCTGCATCCCTCTTGCTACCCAGTCTTTCGGATACCCACGCGCCCAACTGCTGTAAATTTCACATTCCCTTTGGAATCCTACATCCCTCCTATTATTGCAATTCTTCCTCTGCTCGGCTATCGGTAATTATTCTACCCAGGCAGACAAACAATGGTTTGTACTGCAAATGAACTTTACAATCCTCACTGTCACTCAGTGAAACCATCATTAACCTGATGGATTAGCAAACTACATGTTTGCCTTCTTGAAGAAGCCAACTGCAGACTGAGCTGAAGCATGATCTAACCCAACATTGTCAAAATGGGTCAACATTCATCAGGATTTCAGGCAGGAATCTTTCTCTCGACCCCACCTGCAAATGCTGGGGACTGAACGCAGGGTCTCATGGGTGCAAACCTTAAGTTCTACCACGAAGCTATGAAGCAACCTTACACAACCGCCTGACTTTCAAATGACTCCACCATTTCTGTTCCTCCATTTTTCATTCCCATTCTGGCCCCCACCATCTCTCCAGAGAGACCATGTTTCTGAGCAGTGATATCCTTTCATGCTATTCCCGCCACTGCAGGCTTCTCGCTCCCACTACAAGTCTTCCTACCTCCAACATTCTCATGAGAATATCTCGGCCGTTTCCATTTTCCTGTTCGCTCTTGGACCGAATACAATCCACCAGGTTTAGCAAAAGTTTACACGACATAGTCTGAATACTGCTGGGTAAAGATTCGTCATCGATATTCTTGGCAAAGAGCTGGACGGCCAGGGAGAGATCGTTGAGGGGTAAATGCTGGCGGACGTGGTGGACCAGATCGGCCAGGGTGCTATACGCAAGGGGCCTAAAACAAAGAGAAGCGTACTGTTTTGGAGGCGAGGGTTACTATCTTAAGCTTTCGCTTTTCCAACAGAGACGTCCAACAGCTACCAAGGTCGGGGAGAAAGCTTTCTACTGCTTTATTTTTCTGCAGAAAGCTTTCCATCTTTGGAAAAGCATGCAGTTGTGATACAGTAGTGCAACCTTAAGTCAAACTGGGCAACAAATACCTGCCAAATTTTAAAACTAAAAGAGTATAATTAAGGGGGGAGTGAAATCTAGGAAGCCTTCCGCCAATCCACTCCCACCCGGACCCTTCAAATGGGTTAGATTACAATTTCCACAATTCCCAGCCATCATGGCTAAAAGGATGCTAAACGTCAAGGAGATGGGTGGGTGTTTTAAGTATGGTTTAAAATTTGGGATGATTCTTTTCCCCCCAAGAACTTTTACAAATAAATCCATTTAAAAACCATACTAGGCATGTTAAAGTGGTTTCTGAATAAGCCCTTCATTTTGAACAAGACCGGTAACTTCAACCTTCCAAAGGTTAATTCCAAAGAATGCCGATTCTAGGCAGATCAATCACATGGAGTCTTCTTATCCAACTTGCAATACCCAGTTCAGCTCCTCAGGAGTAGGGCCCACACATTCATCTAGCATTTCACTGTTACTAATGACTCATTGAAAAAAGGAGAAGCCCCACCCATCTCAGTTTCTTCTCTTAACATAGCCAGATATTAAGCAAGCCACTACATTCATCTTGAGAGAGAGGAAACAAACTCCATAACGTCCCATTTTCACCTCTGGAGGAATTGTATATTTTATCTGAGAAAGGGGTTTCTGAAACACCCTCTTTTCCTCCCTTGCTGTTGACATGCACAGAAAAGACAAAAAATCTCTAATCATACACCCATCAACTTCTGAAGCATGACGCTATTAGCCATGCCATCTATAGCACGCTATTGTCGAAATGACGGTCATCGTTATGACATCTGATGCAAGTATATTAAGATGCAGCGTTTGTGTGATGGCGTGATCATGCATGCATCGTAATTCGCCTTCCCCTGCAGACACCTATGACTCTTATATATGACCCCTAAATGCCTCTAATAGCCCCCATTACACACCTGAGAGTTTCACGGGCCGTGTAGCCAGAGCCTATGAGAATGGATTCATCAAACAATTTGTCCATGCATGGGATAAACTCTGCAACAAAAATTTGCAATAGAATCAGTATTGTAACGAAAGCAACAAGGATTATTAAGATGTTTCAACTAACTGAAGCTAGTGATACAAAGGTCGCAAAGGAATGACTTCCGTGTGAAAACATGCTGGCTGATTATGAATGCACTGGCTAGGCGACACTCTCTTTTCGTCTTCCTTTCCTCCCTCAAGCCAAATAGAATACAAAGCAAAAGCAAAACTTTTTTCCCCATAACATTTCATCCACTCCAGAATTCCCAGCTACCTGCTTCTAACAACCCCCAAATGGCAAGGCCCAGGGCAAATTTTCTTTCGCAATTAGGGCTTCTGAATTGAGTGTTATGCCAGAATTCCCTTTCTGAAAGATCTGCTGGGAAACTAGCCGGTGAGAAAGAAGTACATACAAGACAGTTAAGAGAAGCACATCTTGCTCTGTGAGAATTTTGAGATAAAGTCCCTGGGTCCATATCAGTATCTCAAGAACTTGAGAACTGAGAGATAGCTGAAGTTTCTCTTTAAGGTCCACCAAAACCATAAAGGACTGCATCATTGGGCAGAAATCCAAACAGTGTATGCAATGAAGAACGAGGAGGAGGAGGCTGCAAGTGGATAGTGAATATTTTGAATTTCTACTTGCACCACTACTACAGGAAGTAGAATTTAGGGGAAACACTATGCCTTGTACAAATGCATTGCCATAATTGCACCATCACCATCCTTATGAAGTGATTGGGGAAGCTGAGCCTGGAACATCTGCCTGGAACCCTCCCCAGGTTGACTTGAGAAGCCCATGATATGGAGCAAAATCTTATATGTGGCTTTTAATGTAAGGCTTCAAACTTCCACAGCAATTGCAAAAACCATTCTTGCAGAAATTGCATGGCCTTAACAAGGCAGCCCATGGGATGGTCTGGCATTTATTTAAAGAAATGGTATCCTGTGTCTACCGCTCGCCACTTCCTCATCGCTGCATGCAACTACCTAACCAGGGCAGAAATACGTACGGCTCCTCAGGTCAGTGGTGAGAATATGTTTGGCTGCAATGAGCAGCTCCTTCCTCAGGTGAGCCGTTTCTGCTGGACAGTTGGATAACAGCTGCAACATTCCTTTCACCATTTGCTGAGAATACTTAGCCACTAGCTCCTGGCAAAATGAAAAAAGGAAATGCACCTCGATATTATAGATATAGCCTCCATTGTTAACATCCCAAGGAAGAGTAACTTAGAGGAAGTCTAAGGAAGGTTGACTTTCCATTGGGTTGCATTCCAAACTACAGGACCATGGCTGGCTGGCAATGACAAGGATTGTAGTCCAATGCATCCTGAGGCCACTAAGTTTGGAAACTATATCTCAAGCCACCTAGATAAGCAGCAGAAACATGTAGTCATTCCCATGATCTCCTTCCAAGAGAGGCGGCTTCAACACTTATCAACCAAGAACCCAAACTCCTCCTAGAAGGTGCCTATATAAACTATCTCCATGGAGGTATCTCCAAATATTTTGGGGGTATGAGGTTGAGAAGGATGATTTGGAGGATCTGAATGAAGAACATGGAGAGAGGAGGAGGAGAAAATGAGACAGTAGATTGGTCCCCATTGTGACAGCTTTCCAGAAAGAACTAAGGTTTGAACTATTCCAGAGGGCAACAACATTACGGTCACTGTTAGCTATGGGGTGCATTATAAGTGTCATAGAAATATAGTAAGAATTGTCAACTTATTATGACAATAGGGTGTTACTTTATCATTATACTGTAATGTAGACATTTTAATTTTTTTCCATGGATATATTAATGTCTATCACTTACTATGAACATTTACCATTTCATATTCATTGTGGATGTTCTGTTGTTCTATACCAGTTGAAACCTTGGCGACTTTAAGATGTGTGGACTTCAACACCCAGAATTCCCCAGCTAGCACACATCTTAAAGTGGCCAAGGTTGAAAAACACTGTTCTGTCCTGTTACATGGACCATGGAGATTTAATTGCTGCGAGCTGCCATTCATCAGCATGAAATCTGCAGCGTACATATTTGAGAAATCACTAAAAATATCTGCTTCCTCTCCTTTACCCATTTCCTCCAGCCTCCACTAGTGCTCAACATTTAATCATCATCCTCTTTAATATGGCCACTGACCAAATTTCAGCAGAGTTCCATAGGTAAAAAGGGAGCAAAATTTTAAAAATGGCTACGTAATCTGCACAGAATAAGAGGGAACAAGTTAAAAGAGTAGAATATAGGACTATTCTAAGATATATAAAATATATATTATCTAAGATACATAAAAGAAATACAATGCTGGCTGTTTAGTGTTGGCTCACGGAACCTGGCCAAGACACTTTGCCTGGTTTCTTCAGCTTCTGCAGATCGTTGACATCCAGTTCCTCAGACTTCTACCGTAGCTCACCTGATAAATTCTTATAATGTACGCCAGGAACGACAACGTTTTGATCTGTGCAGCAATGAAGTCAGCGTACAATTCCTTGTTGTAATTTTTATTCTGCCTAAAAATTGAAGAAGGCATATTTGATCACAACAATTATTCATTGGCTGTGTTATGAAATAAGCACAGAAAATGTTTGTAAGAAGTATAGAAAGCAGGCACTGCCTTGGAAGAGGCGTTCTGCTTTTCCCCCAAAGCATGCCTCTTCTTAGAAGGTGCTTCTTGAGGCACGTATTTTAACCCCTAGACACAAAGCCAGCTTCTTGTTATGAAAAGTCCTTTTCTCACATGTGTGTTTGTTTTCTTTAAAAAAGGTAATTTTCTCAGTGACTGCATATTTGTTATGGAAAAATAAAAGGCTTTAAAATGGCCCTGCTTCCCGGTGGGTGGGGGGGAAGACCCACCATATTCAGTGAGGATTAATCCCGAGTAGTACACACAGCCTTGCACTCTTAAGCTAGCAAAATAATATTCAAAAGTGCATAAAGCTTACATCTCAAACCAGGATGGAGACCCCCAAAATCTCTGGTTACAGATCCCCCACGAACCCCCCTTTGTCACCACAGATTGCAATGTTTCATATGACAGATACTTACTTGTTAAACCCATGGAAAGCAAAGATATGACTTATACCTAAGTAAATAATGCAACTGTCATTAAATTACATCCCATTTTTGTCCTGGCCCATTCCTTGTTGGATACAACTCTCAAATGCAGCCCTCAGCTTGAAAAAAATAAAATAAAATCTTGCCACTCCCTGCCTTAAAGACTCCAGGTTCAGGGAGGCAGCCTCCAATTCAAGGAGGTTTTGGTCATGATAAATCTCTCCATCTTAAGATCCCTGAAGACTACGGCGCCTTTTCTTGCAGTAACGAACAGGGTTTCTCCTCTGAAATTTGAGGTTGGAGTTTGTTCCCCTTTGCTTTGTATCAGCAGCGTGCATTTCTTCACATAGGTCAGGAATTGTTAAAAGGTTTGTCCCCTACACATACCTGGCTTGGTTGGACACCTGAATAATTATAGTATTCATGATCAAGGGCACAAATTCCGCTACCACGTTGTGAATATTCAGTTTGTACAGCTAGGAAAAAACAAAAAGGTGTGTTAAGGAAGGACAAGCATCAACCCTGCTTTTTTCTTTTCTTTTCTTTTTTTGCCTTTCAGTAATCCGAGAAGAATAGCAAAAACGTTCGAGACCAGATGTGCACGAAATTACACCTACCTCTTATTCTTGTCTCTGATGGAGGAAAAAAGGGCCAGAGGGTTTGTTGGAGGTAAAGAATAGGAATGTAGCTATGGGTGAAAATCGCTTCATACGAACCTGATACATGAGGACAACAATTATGGGAAGTTCTGCTAACACTTTCAAGGATAGAGAGCCACGAGGAATGACAGCGTGCTGAAAAACAAAAAGAAGGGCACTGAGCTTTGCAAGGCAATAAAGGCCTGGATTTGGGCCACAAGTTAAACAAGTCCTGTTGGTGGGTTTGTCTGTCTGGTGTGTATCAGTTAATGAGGGATGGTTTTCAGGCCTGGGCATCTCTTACATATTTTTTATTAGCTAGGGTTTTATTCGGCCTATTAGCTTTGGCTGGTTTTAATCCTTTGTGCCCCACCCAGCATCTGTGCTGTAAGGGATTAAGTTGTTTAAATTTACTTTTACTTTTTTGAAGCTCTTAGGAATTACCTATAGCTTTATTACCAGATTGCTTTTGCTGCTTTCTCATAAAAGATCCCTGAAGTCAAACTGGATTCTTGGTGACTACATAAACATATTCAGATAAATTTCTTTGGTAACAGTACTGAAGGAGCTTCCTGTTGCCTTCTTCATTAATTTTTTATTTTATTTTTTTTACTTCTCAGTCGAGCCTATAACTCTGGGACTCCTAGATTGCCATCCAAGTATTAAGCAGAACCCTCCCTCCTTAGCTGCCACCAATTTTGATTCCACTTTCTTAAATATCCTTATTTTAATGTAAACTGCCCATACTTAACGCAGCTTCATTTCAGTCCTGGCTTGTTCAGCAAGACAGGCATTCTTCCAGGTCAACAAAACAGCCCTGCCTTGATTCAGCCCATTTCTAGTTTCTTCCCCATCTATCTCTTCTGCCAGCACTCAAAGGATGTCTCAAATATCTTCCCAGCCCCCAACCAAACCAGAAATAAGATAACATTCCAAGTTTGGACGCAAAAGGCTATAATTAAAGCAAGCCAGGCTGACCATGGTTTGCTGAGGTGGCTTCCCGACTTTCAACCACATACACTTCAGTTAAACAAACTGAGATGGAGCATTATGTGAAGCCAGACTCAATTTATCTGCTTGACCGCCCTATATTTTTGTATTAAAACCTTCTCTAGATCAATGTTTCTCAATGTTAGCAAGGTTAAGATATGTGGACTTCAACTCCTAGAATTCCCCAGCCAGCCATACATTGAGAAACACTGCTCTAGATGGTCATTAAATAAGTAATATTTTCTTGTGTATGTACTGCTAATATGGCAGTGGTAAACAGCTCACTTTTCTGACACCATCCAGACTGACAAGACTGCAAGGAGTCACAAAGACAGAACTTGGCAGTTTTCAAGAGATATCTTTTCTTGTACCCACCGATCTGGTTTCACTGTCATCTCTCTCCGGATTTACTTTCACCACAATCGTCGTGATCAAGCCCACCATTTCTGGGGTAGGAATGGTGTTCTCAGGAACGACCTGAGGATTCTCAAAGTATCGATTCTAGAGCAAGAAAGACAAGACATCACCCTAGCTGCGGAGCACAGGCTGCAATGTGAAAGTGATTGGAACGGATGGATTCTGGGATAAGGAATTCTTTTAGGAAAACCAGCCAAGTGTAGAGAAGGCACTGAGTATTCAGTGATACTGGCTCAAGACCAAGGGTTACAAAAAAACACACCTTCCTATAGAAGAAAAACAGTAACACCATCATCACGTTACCTACCACTACTTTTGGTAATTCCTTGTAAATCTGTTTCACAAAATCCAAGAAGTGATGAATCTGTGGAAAGGGGGAAAGAGGTATGAGAAATCTTATTTCAAAATCTGAAGCAATTCTATTCTTGGAAGAAGCCAACATGAGCCCCAGGATCTGCTGCTTGAGGAGCCCATAAGGCAGTGTTGTCCAAACTTGGCCACTTTAAGATGAGTGGACTTCAACTCCCAGAATTCCCCAGCCAGCATGGCTGGCTGGGGAATTCTGGAAGTTGAAGTCCACTCATCTTAAAGTGGCCAAGTTTGGACAACACTGCCATAAGGGAAGGCCTATGACCCACCCAACCCAAGTAGAGGAACCAAGGTGGGTTCCATGTTCTCTCTCATCTTCTGCTTTCAAGCGCAAATAATCATTTGTAGGGAAAAGGGACTCTCAATGTTATTTCTGCCCAATCAAATTGAATTAATGTAGAAATAACATTGAGAGTCCAGGATGGCAGAAAGGGCTACATGTCACCCTTGTAAAACAGGCCATCAGAAAGTATCTCGGAAGTCCCATAATTTAACAACTCTGACCAGAAAATTATGTACCTCTTGTGTGATTGGTGGCCGGAACTGTTTGTGAAGTTCAATAATGATCCTCAAGCAAATAAGTACATTTTCTTCATTTTCAGTCTAAACATTGGGAGGAGGGGGAGGAATAAGGGAAGAGATTTATTAAATAATGGCAAAAACCAGAGCCTCATATTACAAAAGGTTTGGGAAAAAATGCGGATCATATTATCAAATACAATTACCTCTAGAAATCTAAACATCACAGATAAGATATTTTTCGTGTGTGGGCGCAAATGTTCATTGGTTGGTATTCTATGGATTATTTCCAAAACTAATTTTCTCAGTTGCTGCAGAAGGGGAGGAAAAAAAGGGGGGAATAGAACTTGGTTTTGAATGATATATGTTAAAGACACAAATTCAACAGAAAAAGCACACGTTATAACACTAAATGAAGCTGTGCATGATCTGCAAATCTGTTAACTTCATTAACAGCTTAAGCAAGGTTTTACATTAAAAAAAAAGGTAACATTAAAATACACAATAATCAAACCCAATTAGGTATCAGTTCCTCTCGGCTAACCTCAACAAACTAAGCAGAGTCACACCCCGTTACTGTTCTGATGGGAGACACCAGGAATTTTTAGGGTGGCAAGTAAAACTGGGAAGTTCAAAGAAAGGTCTCAGAAGATGCCCTAAACCTTTTACATTGCAGCCAAGAAAATTACACGGAGCCGAATTCTATCCAAAGCGGGCTTTATCTTTTAACAGTAATTCCACCTTCCTTCCAAGATTTGAAATGACGGTATACATGTCTTTATAATAAGGATGGGCAACCTGTTTAAGATTATGCAACATCCACCAGAAGTCACAATTTGCAAGAGAAGGGGACACCTTCCCTTCTGAAATTCATTCCCTTCCTGGCCAACAAGCTGCTTTGAGGAAGAAGAAAATCCGTTTGACCCGCATGGCTTTTAGCCAGCTGCTAAAAAGGCCCACGCAAGAAGCTGAAGGCCACCTCAGCCAAACAAAGAATTATTTTGGAGGATACCTGTGCGGGTTTTTCCTGCAGGAACTGGACTTCCCCATCCTGGAGAAACGTAAGGAAGCGAGGGATGATGTGTTCCAGGAACGTGGAATACTGAGGAGATGAGGTTACATTCTAGTAAGAGAAAATAAGATTTTAAGTACCTGAGGTTTTCAACCACGCACAGGGTGTAGAACAGTGTTTCATAACCATGGCAGCTTGAAGATGTGTGGACTTCAACTCCCAGAATTCTGGCTGGGGAATTCTGGGAGTTGAAGTCCACACATCTTCAAGCTGCCATGGTTGAGGAACACTGGTGTAGAAGGAACGTTCCAAGCTTTATGGTCAGTCACTTACAAAACTGCTGCTGTTAAAACGGACCAAGCCACAAACTCTTAAAACAGCTCACTCGCGCGCACACACAGAGCATCCGAGACTGGAAGGGTCAGAAGGGATCTTGGAGATCACCTAGTCCAACCCTTGGCCCAGCAGGACTCCATGGTTCCAGCAGCCCTAACCGATGGCCACCCAGCTTCCGACCTAAACACCTCCACGAATGGTTTGCTTTCCCACGCTGTGCTCTAAAGCAGGGTGTGGAAACCACAATGGAAATGACAGAAGGCCAAAATGAAGTCAGCCACACAATGGCTCAAGGCAACCTTGTGCAGACTCAGATGACTGACTGCAAATCCTTGGTCACAAGTCGATTTCCACATACCCTTAAAGGGAGCAGCAGACCTCTGCTCGCATCCCAGTCTGAAGACTGAGATGTCCCTCAACACCGCACAATACACTTCAGCACGAAGAGACCCCAAATCTGCAAGCAATCATTCCAGCAAGGAGCAACAGGGACCCAGGAAGCTACCTTCTACTTAGTCAGATTCTGCCTCATCTCTTCCAGTATTTGTCAGCATTATCTACCAGCAGCTTTCCAGGTTTCTAGTACAGGGAGCCCCCAAGTTAAGAACGCCCAGTTTACGGACAACCCATAGTTAAGAACGGAGCCCACTGTAGCAAAATTGAAGTTAAATGCACAATGATTCAATGGTTTGAGTTCATTACACAATACTACTTATGCAGTATTATACAATAATACTGTTCCGGCTTACGTACAAATTTGACTTAAGGACAGGGCTTGGGAACGGCACTTGGTCTTAAACTGGGGATTGCCTGCAGACCTTTTCTAGCCAGGAAGTGAACCTCCTCCTCTCAACAACAGCCCCAATGTTCAGATCTATCAAGCACCCCCTGCCACCCAGAGCTGTTACCTCAAAGTTTTCACTGACTTCTTGCATCATCTTCAGTTTCGTTTCGTCGGCTGCAAAGCAAGAACGAAAGGCAAGTGATTAAATATATTTGAAGTGCAGCAGAGAGGTATGATTTGAATTCACTTAAAGAAGCAATCAGATCTTATCAGTTTGACTCTCACGACCCCCATTTTAAGCTTCACACATCACAATTCCCAGCCATGCATCTTCACACACATTCATCTCCATGCACTCACACGCAAGTTATTTTTGTGGGGTTCAAGGAAAATAGTGCTCATCATTTGCTTCTTTGTCTGTACATGTCTGAAATTGCACAGCTGTGTGCAAATCTGGGTTTGTAAATTATCAGCTGTCCTCACATAGGCATTCTCTCCCCTCTCCAGTGCAAAATGCAATTGAGCATCCACTATTAAGTTTCTCAAACTCTGGGTCATGACACAAACACACCCCTCAGAGAGGTAGTCCTCGCTTAACAACCACAATTGAGACCAGAATTTAGGTTGTTAAGCGACCTAAAAGTTTTCCAACCTTTTTCTGGTGGTCATTAAGTGAATCACATGGTCGTCAAGTGAATCCCGCAGTTCCCCATTGACTTTGCTTGTCGGAAGCTGGCTGGGAAGGTCGCAAACGGCGATCATGTGACCCCGGGACACTGCAACTGTCGTAAGTGCAAGCTGGTTGCCAAGCGCCCAGATCGTGGTCATGTGACCATGGGGGCACTGTGGCAGTCATAACTTCGGGCACTGGTTGTAAGTCACCTTTTTAGCACTGTCGTAACTTCGAATGATCGCTAAACAGTCATTAAGTGAGGACTACCTGTACAAACAACTTGCAGGTGGTGCCCCAAACATTTTAAACTTGATCAGGCTTTGGCAGGCAAAATGGGAGAGCTATCAAAACTCGCTCTTGGTTTTGGTTTGTGCTTTGCCTGCTTCATCTGTGGGCTCTTCTGGCAAAATGGGAGCAAGTTTTGACAGCACCCACGTGTGCCTGCACAATCCTGCGCCGGGCAGTTATGCTACTCCAAAGGTTGAGAGTTCCTGTGATGTGTGGAATTTAATTATGAAAAGTAGCATATTTCTTTCTTGGGCAGCTGTAACCACAATAAGGTCATTCAATTCATTCAGCACAAATTGTTTTAGCATTTTAGTGGTATTGCAAAGTTGGAGAACTGGTTGATTAACATCGCTTATATATTCAATCTCAGCCATGCACATTTTAAGCTGTGTTTTCTGATCACGGCAATGTTTTCTGGATTCCGGCTTTTTCTGCTCAGAAAAGGGAATAGCAATCAGGAAGCGTGTCCTAAAGCGCTTTCCTCTTACTGGCAACCCAACATCCTGAAGAATGCTGGCTTACCAATTAGTGCTAACAAGCTAGTGGTCAAATGAGGACTTTTATGACCACCCACGCTTAGCAGTAGATTACTAAAAAAAATTCAAGTTCAAGAATTCACCATTCGATAAGAAGTCAACAGGAGAGGAAAGAGTATGCCCTCTGGAAGATAACTCACAATTTGCCAACTACAACTCGCACAAACCAGAGCCGAAAAGAAACTTACGTGTGTTAGCATCCGTGAGAGCCGCCACAAACTGGAGATACTTTTTCATTAAGGTGGTCTGGTCGACCACGGTGGGCCCCTGGGTTGAAACAAATGCCATTTTGCTTCTGAATGTAAGTTCGTGTTTAGGAGGGAACGGAAGAGTTCAAGTATCAGCCTGCCTAGAAGAAAACAAAAGGCAGGGCTATTTTACCATCCTTACACAGATCCCGTGATGTTACAGGCATAGGAGAGATGCAGGATGATTCAACCATAGGCTGGGTCTAAGCCCTAATCCAGAGTTTGTTTCAAAATAAATTAATCTCCAGTGCTTTAGAACCTTGGCAACTTGAAGATGGGTGGACTTCAACTCCCAGAATTCCCCAGCCAGCCTTGCTGGCTGGGGAATTCTGGGAGTTGAAGTCCATCCATCTTCAAGTTGCCAAGGGTGGGAAACACTGCTTTAGAAAAATGCATTGGCGTAGCTTGGTGCCCCATTGCAGCCCCCAACAATAAAAGGTTAGAGCCTTTTTTCTAAAGTGTCAGAGATTAATTTATTTTAAAACCAACTCTGGCTTCGAGCAGCTTCGTCTGTCCGAAGTGACACTTACTCCTGGACAAACCTACTGTAGTTTCAGGCTGAAAAAGTCGAGAATCGGTGTCTATGAGGTCAGACATCCTGAACTACAGAGGACAGAAGGGCGACCCCTGAGCTCCTTCGCTGCTCTGAGACAAAATAAAAGCCTCTGGAAGGCTTTTATTTCGGGCGTCTGCTCCGCATCAGGCTGGAATTAGGATTTGGGTATTTGCGGCGGAGGAATTGGGAGAAGGGAGAGCCGAGATAGAGTCCCCGCTCAGCCGCAGAAGCTCCGTGGGTGACCCTGGGCCAGCCGCAGCCTCCCTCACAGGGCTGTTGTTGCAGGCAAAAAAATAACACTGCATCCAATGCCTGGAGTTCTTGTGCAGAAAGCAAAGGATAGATCTAATGCATCCATTATATATAAAAAGCTCTGCCCCTCCAGGCCTGAATCTATCCTAACCCCATCCCACCCTTCGAAGACAAGCCACAATTCCCATCACCCACAGCCGCCACTGAATCTGGATCAGCATCCTCTCAACCCCCAGCTCAGCAGCCCCAAACTTGGGGCGACTCCCCGTCCTTTCCCCGCACGGGTCGCGAGGCAGGGCTGAACGCCCAGCAGGGCTAGGGAGAATGGGAGCGGCAGCCCCCGGGAAGCAGAGGGCGCCCGGTTGGAGAAGCACCCCGAGTCCATCCCCCCCACCGCAGAACCCGAGTGCCAATCTCGCCTCGCCCCGGGATGGCCACGCCTCCCCGGCGAAAGCCACGCCCCCGCCACGCCCACTTTTGTGCTTCGCAAGGGGAGGGGAAGCGTGCCTCCCCTTCATCCTTTCCTGCCCCCCCTTCCCGGGCGCGCGCTCCGCCCGCTCCTCTCACCGGCCCGGGCCGCACCGGCCCCCTCATGCCCGTCTTGGAGGCTTCCCGAAGCTCCGCCACAACGGCCCCGGAGACGCGGACGCCTCCCGCGCCGCCGCTCTCGCTCCGCTCCTTCACCTGCCCGCGGCGGAAGCCTTTGGCGGCGCCACTTCCGGCCCCTTCCGCCTCCCCTAGAGATAGGCGAGAGTTGAGAGAGGCGTGCTGCCGACACTTCCGCCGCCATCATAAACTAAAGAGTTAAATACGGTTGGGAGGTGCCTCAGAGCTAAGAAGCGAGGCGCATAAAAAGTAACGCAGGAATCCAGGAAAGTATCGGAAAACGTCCGCATCGTCCTGCACGCAGATATACATTATGCATAGCCTTTATCTTCTCTATAAACGTGAAGATGCCCGGCTTTTCCCTTCTCTGTATACAGAAAGAGCCATGGCTTTTGCCTTCTCTACACATTTTCTATCTCTATCTCTCCCCGCCTCCTCTGGGATCGGCCAATCAGCGCGCTGCTCTCGCCTCTTCCCAGCCAATCCATGCAACGCTGTGCAGAACTGAGTCCCACCGAGCTTCAGGCGACTGACTTCTCCGAAAAACGGGCAGGGGGAGCTTTTCCAGAGGCGTAGGAACTACAGCTCCCAGAATTCCCTCTCCGCGGCTTGGGCTCTGGGGCTTTCTCGTGCCTGCGCGTGTGTAAGGCGGCTGGTGCAGAACGTTGCCCCTGTATCTGGCTTTGCAATCCGTGGGACTTACGCTGCCAGCATAAAATGCTCCCCTGAAAGCGCTCGACCATGCCTGGTCGTCGGATTTTCCACCTGGCACGGCCATGGATTGCAAGCGCCCCGGGGTTATCTTTGCAGCCGGTCCTTTCACCAACAAGTCAAGACAATCGTCCTCGCATACCCGGGTTTTGGATGGATTGACACCAGGAAGGCAACACCAAGAAAATTCTGGCTTTGATTAGTGTGACGCATCGTTATTCCACTCTCTGCAACAGGAAGATAGTTTACACCGGTGTTTTTCACACTTGGCAACTTGAAGATGGGTGGACTTCAACTCCCAGAATCCCCCAGCCAGCCATGCTGGCTGGGGGATTCTGGGAGTTGAAGTCCACCCATCTTCCAGGTGCTGAGGTTGAGAAACTCTGGCTCATGGATTTCCTGTTGGTCTCCCATCCAGTCCTAACTCCTTCCTCTCTCACAAAGAACAAGTTTCATTCCTAGATAAGACCCTTGAAACCCCGGTTGGTTCTGCTGCATAACGCCCCGGGGAATGGGCTACAAATTGCTCTTTCCAAAGCAGGCTGGGCGTCAGAAATGCCGCGGAACGTTTAGCAAAAACCTTCCTGCGGAGACGGAGCCTCCGCTGCAGAAGAATGCAGAACGCCCAAGAACTGCGCACTGTTCTCAGGCTGCCAACAGAGGTCGGCAGCTACCACGGGCTGGTTTTTTTTTCCCCCCCTTAAGGTAAAAGGAAAGGAAAGCCAGCCCCGCTGAAGATGAAATCTGACACTCTTGGCACTGAGCAGACAGGAGGAGAGATTTCCTTCCAAAGCCGTCATCTCCGACATGGCTCGGCTGTTCTCTGCCCTGAATTTCATCCAGGTGATTTGGGGGACACTGTTCCTTGCCACCACAGCTGCAGGTAAGATCCATCCCTATTTCTTGGGGTGGGGGGAGAACAGGATGGGCTACATCCTGAAATGCAAAGGGTCTGCTCCAATAAGCTTGCTGCAATTCGTGATAAGATGCCCTCAGCATTATCTTAAGGAGGCGAATGCATTCAAACGTCATCTGCCCTGGCTGCGTTATTGAGTTCAGGCATTCCAGAAGTCTCTTGTCTGTGGATGGAGAGGGGGAGATGACTTTAAGATTCACCGTCCGATGAGATTAAAAGAGGGGTGCACAATCGGAGGCCGTGGGGTTGCCCCAAGTGCCTTGGCCAAGACCCTAAAGGCACCTCCTAAGGATGTCCCCAAATACTCCTCATTAATAGGATCACTGGAGAAAATGAATCAAGATAGACGGAGTATCCAGATCGGAATTGCGCTCCCTCCGTCACCTCCCTGCCCACTGGAGAAGCATATTGCATCTTCCGAACATTATTCCAAGGCTAAGGGTATTCTACAGCACCCCCCTGCCATTCAGTATCCCTGGGTTTAAACAAGACAGCCGCTGCATCCACACGACACACTAAACCCCAGACTAGTTGACTACAGTTTAGACTAGCATTGTTGGTCCGTATGCTTTGCAGGGTGCTTCAGAAACCCAGAAAACTGAGTCAGTTCCATCCATCATGATGGCTACTCACGGCAAATGTGTGGCGTGAACCCGGGCCATCGAATTAGAATGATCTTCTCGGGGGGGGGGGTCCTATTTGGCAATATGTTCCCTGTAGCTCTGTTGGTCTGGGGGCTGAAAAAGCCAAGTGGTCAAGTCAGGGAGGAGAAAGAAATCAGCTTTTGTCAGCAAGGCAACCGAAGTGCAAGAAACAGCATATGAGCCAGCAGGAACCAAAGTTGGGCGGGGGGGATATTTCTGTGCCCGAGGACAGAAATAGAAACAGACACCTTAAAATCGTCAGAAGAAGGGGAAAAGTGGATGAAAAGTGACATGTTGAATACCCTTGCTTTTATTTTTTGCTTCTGATGGGTGCCACCCCGTTCTAAACCTAGGTCAGTTTTTAGACCTGCTGGCTTTAAATAGCTTCTTGAATGTCACCTTTCACGGTTTGTTCATCACACTAGTGTGTGAACATTTCACTCCAAGGGGACAAGTCTTGTGGTCCACTGTATGATATTCAGATGCCCACCCTCATTTTTTCTTCCTGCAGCTGCCATCTGATCAGCTGCTTTTCGGGGGGAAAAGGGTTCTGAAAAAGCTGTCTTTAGCTGGCTTCATGCTTTAAAGCTTGGTTCCTTTAACTTGGTTTGTTGGCTAAGCTGCAGTTGGTCGGCTTTGCACAGGAGCTAAGCTTTCAGTCAAAAATCAAGCCACGATGGCGCGTCAGCCAACTGGGGTTGAAACAAGCCATGGGTTCGTGTGACAAGTAAACCCCGACGTTGTTCCATGAAGATGTGTGCCCCATTGTCAGGAAAGCAAGGAGTGTAAAATGAAGGGACCTAAAGGAAGCTGATAAACCCTATTTTTTTTTTTTTCTAAAATTGGTCAGGAGTGTGCAAAGCCAAGATACAGGACTGAACTAGGCATTATATGGAATGGGATGCAGCAATTGTTTAAAATGGTCAGTGTTTCCCTGAATTTCCTTTTCACAGCTATATTAAACCTCTCTTAGGGTTTATGCTGCAAGTCCCCCTATTTCAACATGTTGGAAAATTGCACCACCCGTTTTCAGCCATCACAGTCAGAGGCAGCCCCAGGGCTGTAGGTTGCCGACCCCTGGCGTCTAAAGTCCTTCCTGTAATTCTTATGAATCTCTGGGTGTTCTTCACCCAGGCCTTCAGAGCTGAAGATGCGCCTCACCCAACAATTCAATTCTGTCTTGATTTGAGGTGGTTTTTGGAAGTGGGGGGGGCAGGGAATGAGGATCACAACTCTTTTCCATACTACAACTATATCTCAAAGAAGTACAAGTCGACGGAAACAGTCTTCATATAGGTACAGTAACTCCAGGATGGCTAGGAGCAAGCCCTAACCTGACGGGACGTATTCAGGAAAAGTCAAAGAAGATGGTGCCAGGTTCATTGGGTGAGGGTCTGAATAGTCGTCTTCTTTTTACAAGTGCTGATGGAACATAGGTAAATGAGCCTCAACAGATTCAGCATCTTGTCCCTCCCGTTGTTATTTCGACACGGGCCACATTTTCGTAAGAGAACAGGGTTTCATTGAGTTCATACCAGAAACTACAAATTCCAATAAGAAGCATAGCAGATAAAGTAAAAGAATTCGCAGAAGAAGGTCCCATATTCCTTCACCGTAGCTCTAGAAAACACAACCACAACTCCTTTGTGCCTAGGGTCGTTCTCAGATCCATCTCTGGAATGAAACCAGAGTTCTTCATTTTGAGAATGTATTATTTCCACAGCCTCCTATGAACTGGAAGTCACCAACAATGGTCCTGTTGTAACAGAAGCTCAAGCTACGATTCAGTCCACCCTCCGCCAGAAGAACAATGGGCTTCCACCGTCGGACATCCCCAAGTACCATTTTGCCTGGAAGTTTGACGCCCCCCTGGTTCTGGTGGAGAAAATCAAGTGTGGGAGAAATTCCCAAATTGTGGTCACTAGCCCAGTTCCTGGAGCGTTTCCTATTTCTGTGGAGGTGACACACCCTGACTGTTGGTTTTGTGGGACCCTTGTAAGAAATCTAACCATCCTACAGGTTTCAGGTAATTCTAATTTTGCATGCACCGATGGGTTCTCCAGGAGAAAAATCCTACCTGTGTCTACTTAAAAGTGCATGCCAATACATTCAATGGGGCTCACACCCAGGAAACTACTGTCCCAATAGAAGAGAATATCTGTAGCTCAGGGTTGAATTGTGGAGTCCCTGGTGCTCTCTGAGCTTGGTGGTTTGCTTGCAGACTACCCAACTGGGTAACATCATCAGTGCAGTGATGAAGTTACCTAGTTGGATAATGAAATGTCTGCAAGGAAACCACCAAGCTCAAAGAGCACCAAGGACCCCACAAACAGCACTGTGTTATAGTGTGATCCCATCCATGTCTGATTCAAACAAAACACACTGAACTCTTTTCTTCTAAAGAACTACAGAAAGGAAAGCAGCTAAAATTAATTCACCATTACATTTAGTCAGGTCCAGAGGGGTTCATCTTATGAACTCACCCAATTAATGGATTATATTCAAGAAGGCACATCTCAGAAGCCGTGACTTTTGAAAACACTCAGAAACATGAAAACTGTGAATTCAAAGGTAAAGTTTCCTTGGATTCTAACTTGATTTTGGAGATTTCATGAACACATTTATATAGTTTTTTGGCAACAGAAATGGTTCTTCATTGCCTTCTTCCAGGATGTTGTATTACTGTTGTTGTTATTTCCCAATCTAACTCACAGCCCTAGAATTTAGGTGGTCTCCATTCCAATACTAAACTGGTTTAATTAGATGCTTCCATTAGATAACACTGTCTGCAATGTTTTATTTTAGTAAGGTTTTTTTTTAGATTCACATTTACCAAATAATTTAAATTATTTTAAACTCTTCTTCATCTTGGAATTTAGTCAGGAAGATCTAAGGTACAACACAGTGCAATACATAATGAGCTTCACACATATCATGTTAAGCCATAAATGTGGTTTGTTTGAACCCAGAACCTTACCTGCGGGCTCAGCCAGTAGGATTTAGAAACCACGGTTTATAGCTGAGCTTAAATTGTGCAAATCCAGGCAGTTGCTTTTCCCAAGAACTATGCTTCAACCAGTTATGGCTTAGCACAATCTGTCATCCCAGTCCTTGTTCACCCAGAAGTGCCAGCGATTTCAATGAGGCTGACTTACCAAGATTGCAAATAATCTTCCAGAATCTAAATGGCTACATATCTATTTTGGGGCTTCACCCCTCAGATGTAGCCTCCATCTAATAAAATGTTATTTCTTTGCTGATTAGTTAGTTGATGCACGTACCAGTTCAAATGCATCAAAGTCCTCCTCTCGGCCATGTCAAAATGACTACTTTCCTAGGGGATGGGAAGGTCTTTGTGCGATGCAGGCAGGCTAAAAATTCTTCCTCTCTTCTCTTACAGAGTTTATCATAGGGAATCTCTCCATCACTCAGATGAAGAGCTGCAATGATTGGGAAGAACTTGATTGCCATCACCCCTCTGCTGTTCTGGCCCTGGCGGCTTTTTCTCTTCATGACCCGAGTCATTATTTTAAGTCCGCATCATTCATTTACAGCTGGGATTTTGGAGACGGGTATGCCCTTCTTCTCCTCTTATCCTTTAGTGACATGGTTCGTGTAACATACTAAGCCATAAACACCTGGCTTAGTAGGTCGTGTGAATCCAGCCAGCTGTGGTTTATTCAGTAATTCATGGTTAAACTAATTATGGCTTGGCTTGATATGGGAACCCAGTCCTATACATTTGAGTTTTAGGCATACACACATACACACATACACGCTTACAGTATATATTCTGTATCATCTTGGTACTTTTTTTATTCCTTATTTTTCTTTTTTTAATTGTGAGCCACCCAAAGCCATTAGAATTCGGGCAGCACACAAGTGTGTGTGTGTGTGTGTGTGTGTATGTGTGTGTGTTAAAGCAGCAGATCAGAAGCAACCACTTGCTTATTTACTGAAAGGAATCACTATTACAACTATTAGGACTAAGAATTGTCATATCAGTATGGCTGGGAGATCACCTTCACAGGCTGTCCACAGATGTCACTCTCAAATGTGAAGAGTTGGGTGAACACCAAGGAAGATGTGTTCTGTGAAGGGATCAAATGATAAATTTAATCACAGAAATTCCAAGCCATTGAGAACTTCATTTCATGACATCCTGAACTGATTGTTCTGATATGGCTACCTAACTTTTACCAAACAGTTAGGCCAGCCCCATCTAATGACAGAAGAGGTTGACTGTCCATGTTTTCCATCCAACGCAGGACAACAGCAGAAACAGGAAAGCCCGCCATCTACCATAATTACTCTACCTTCGGGACTTGGACGGTGCGCCTCGATGTCATTGCAGAATGGAGGCGAGAAGGGACAAGCGTGGAGCATCCCACAGAAGTTGCCCAGAAAACAGGACATTTCACCACGACACTGAAGTTGTTGGATGAAAGCCAAGCAGAGCAAGAAACTCAAGGCAAGATCCAGGGTTTGAAAACCTTGGGGGCTGTAGGAGAAAATATGGTGCTGGTTAGGACAAGTGAAATAAATCAAAAACATTTCCCTTCTCTAATTACCTTCCCAGAGACTTCAGAAACAACACGCTTTGTCAGCTCAGCCATAAAACATACAGAGGGCCAAGGAACGTTAATAAAACCAGAAGAAATTAGGAGGCAAACGTTGCTCTGAGAACCAAGGCCAGTTTAGTAGTAACTCCCTAGAAAGAAACCATGTTCAGGAAATACTATCTCTTTGTTCTCTCAGAATGATTGTCTTTGTAGTCCTGCCCTCAATTACCTCACAGTCCCACCCCAATTCCCTCAGTAAACACCATGTGCTGCTACATCCAGCCAAATATTTTGCCGCTAGATCCAATCACATGCATGTTCTAAAACACACAGCTGTCTATTCCATCCTTGTCCTTTTTAAAGTTAGCCTCAGCTGCCTCCGGTACCGTGTTAACTCCGCTGTGTTTCATTGGAATTGGGTACCGGTCTCCAGTTTTAAACAATTCCTTGGAGGAATCTGTGGGAGGAATTTCTCCTACAGGGCCACAGAGAATACCCC
Organism: Python bivittatus; assembly: GCF_059951505.1. Lineage (NCBI taxonomy): Eukaryota > Metazoa > Chordata > Lepidosauria > Squamata > Pythonidae > Python > Python bivittatus. The sequence continues at coordinate 5,879,255 of NW_028277083.1, forward strand.
ATCAGTCTGTCTTATACACCTCTTCCCCTTTCTATGCAGCTGAGCCCTGGATGGAATACTATCAAATGTTCACTTAGAAATGTGATTACTTACAGCAAAGGAGAATTAGCTATGATCTTCTAGGTCATGCTGAACTACAATTCCTAGTAGCCCCAGTCTGTGGGTCTAATGATGGGGGATGATGGCCATTGTAGTTCATCAGTGTCTAGACCAGTGTTTCTCAACCTCAGCAACTTTAAGCATGGCTGGCTGGGGAATTCTGGGAGTTGAAGTCCACACAGCTTAAAGTTGCTGAGGTTGAGAAACACTGGTCTAGACAACCAGATGTTCCTCCATCCTTGACCTACAGTCCCTAACATCAGCAGCCACTGATTGGCTTCTTTTTCCACAAATGTCAGCTTTAATTATTCCTGTTCCACAGCCCATTTTGATCATTAATAGTAGTAGTGTTTTTGATAACCTTTATACACCATTTGGAAAATAATACAATTGAGAAAGTCCCGCCCTCAGGTTTGCAGCACCAAAGGAAAAGCACACACACAGAGGGAAAAGGAAAACACAAAACTTCTGCTACTCAGCGGATTGTTTAGACCAGGAAAATTTTGAGTCAAACTTTGAGACTTCTCAGTTTAATAAGTTAGGACAAAGATAGCAATTTCTTGTTATCTCGTCTTTTTTATCTCTCTTTCCCAGATGCTGTAAGAAGCATTAACATCACAGGCTCCACTGAAGCTCATGTGATGGAAAACTTAAATTTATCTCTGCATATCCAAGGGAGGTGAGTAATGGGTTTTTAAGAAATCCAAAACATCTGCAGCTATTTTCCCCAAGCTGTACTCTTTGCATTTCTTCTTGGAATAGTAGTCTCCATTTTTAGGCACGGGAAATGTCAAATACATGATGGTTGATCAGGCTGGTTGGGAATTGCTGTGCCAAGACAGTTGGTGGGCACTTTCAGGGGCAGGTGGACATGGTCAAACCATGCTGGACAATATCATTATTTCCATCTTTGGATGGCTCCTGGATCATCATCGTATCATCCTCCAGGAGGATCTTAGACTTTAAATCAATCCAGTTGAGAGTTCTAATGCAAAGGGCATTCAAATATCCCAACTGGATCAATGCAGACCAACTTAATTCCTTGCAGATGACTGCCAATAAGAGATAAGAAATAAGAGATAAGAGATGCAGCAAATTTAACAAAAATGAAAGAGTTCTATATTTATATATTTGAATTGATAGATCCAATGTTAGCTTAAATGTCAGCAGAAGCAAACCTCTAGGCAATGTGTGGGGCAGAAGGAGAACTCACTGCTGTCCTCAAAGGACTGTTAATATTTGCAGTCCGACTCAGGGTGGAAAGGACACAGTTCATCTCTTGATTTGGTTGAGCAAAGGGCAACCTGCGCCTTTTTAAAACATTCCAGCCCAGCCAAAAAAAGAGTCTTGTCTCCAGGCAAAACGTTTCTCCCAGTCATCAGCAAGAGAACGAGGTTGGGCCATTGGGGCTGGTCCGCTCTTTCGTGGCAATTTCTGCCAGGCGAGGAGAATCATCCCAGGGCAGCTGTTGGAATGAGTTGACCCACCGTACCCAGTGGGTACCTGGCAGCACTTTTCCCTGCCAATGTAGACCCAGGGTCGGCCAGGGGAGGGCTTCCTGCTTGCAGATCTGGGGCCAGAAGCATCACAAGGATGCTGTATCTGCAAAGTGTTGAGAAATGAGAAAGGCTCTCCAGGGGTGCTCCCAGCTCCAAGTAGCCTGGGCAGCGGTCAGAGATGAGGGGAGTTGGGGGTCCAGACCCACTTGGAGGGCCACCGGCCCCCCCTCCTCTGAGCAAAAGTGAACTCACTGTTCTTTGCACTCACTTGTTTTTAGCCCCCCGCTGAGTTTATGCTGGTTAATTAAGACGGAGTGTATCCCGCTCGGAAGAGACCAGTGCCACCTAGTGGTGACAAATAGCACACAATACTATCTGAACCACACCTTCAGCAACGCTGGACAATACTGCCTTAGCATCCGCGTGGAGAACCGGGTGAACATCTTGCAGTCCTACCAGGAGATTCAGATAAGGCCGTCAGGTGAGAGTTGGATGGCACCTATGGGGCTGTCTTTGCATATGCACCCTGTTTCATCCCCGTTTTGATTTCCTCCTCTTCCTCCCCACGTGGGATACGTTTGGCTTGAGGGCAAGATCTTTCTATGGAGGTCAAAACCTCAACCCAGAATGGAAGTCCCAATGGTTAAAAAAAAGTCACGTGCTGCCATTTGGTGGTCAGTAATAACACCACACTGGTTACCCACTGTAAAAATAGGGGGAAAACCACCCCTTTGGAAGTCACATTGTAGGTGGGGGATGTAATGGCATGTGGGAATGACCTTGGGAGACAGGAGGAAGAGCAGCCACCAGGGCAATGGTCAAATGAGCAGCAGCTGAGCCCATAGAAGGAATGGGGACGTGGTAAATGTCTATCAGCCTTACCAGACAGGAAACACGACCAGATGGGCTAATTCTATTTTATTGTAAGGCTACATTAACAGAATCTTGCAAGTCTGAAAGTACAATCCTTCCACCATCTCCTTTACAACCTGAGAAGTTAGGGAGGGTCCCTTCTGAGCCTCTTGCCCCACCCACTAACCAGCTGTGGGCTATGCCCCCTCTTATCTGACCATTCCATAGGCAGCGTCTCTGGGCCCAGTCTCCCAAGGTCTTTCCCACATGCCATTATGACATCTCTGAAGGGACCCTCCCTAGTGAGATGTACTTTCAGACTTGCAAGATTCTGTTAATGTAACCTTACAATCAAGTTGTAGAGCTAGTGCTTCTGGGTGTGCTTGTTGTTTGGACGACCTCGCAAGGCTGACAGGGGACATGACATAATATAACATCTATATCTCTCTGCTATGAGTACGTAAGGGCAGGCGGATGGCATGTACCATTCAGATAGATAATTAGTGCGCAAGTTAATATTGAAATTGCACGTACAGACTAGTTAGTGAACTCTACAAGTCCCATTTTCCAGTGCAGGAGCAAAATCATCTGCTGGAACGCCAGAATAACTAAGTCCCCCTCCTGGCTTTGCAAATGGAGTTGCATGTTGCAAATTTGTAAAGCTTCCTTCTTTACGATAGAGTTAATTCAGATTCCCGAGTGGGTTAGTGAATGAAAATAGAATAATCACGCAGGAAGTTAGATGCTTTGTTCTTTGGTGATTTTCCTACCCTTACGCCCAATAATTTAAAGTGGATTGTTTGGACTTTCCGCGAGGAAGGATGTGTGTTCGTAATGAGCGCCCGCTTAACATTGGCACTTATCTCTCTGTGTCCGTAAGAGGAGTTCTGCTGAATGAGAGGCAGACGTGTGTCTGCTTGTGCGGCGGCCAATCTCGGATAAGAACAAACGCAGTAACGACTCACTCTTGCAAAAAGTATATTTCAAAGCCAAAAGGGTTTGGGTTGGGATTGGGGAGCACCTGAATCAAGTCCACCATCAGGCATGGAAGCTCGCTGTAGGATTCTGAGCCAGCCGCTTTCTCTTTGCCCAACCTACCCCATAGAGTTGTCGTTGGAGGGGGATGGCAAAAATCGGAGAGGGAGTGGGCTACCTTGCTTTGAGAGGAAGAAAAACGGGAGGTGGGGGAATGTAAATCTAGCCAATAATAAATAGAACATGTTAAGGCAGTGTTGGCTGGGGAATTCTGGGAGTTGAAGTCCACAGGTCTTAAAGTTGCCCAGGTTGAGAAACACTGTGTTAAAGTATCCTTCTCTTGACCTTGGAAGCTTGACTTGGCTATCACAATCCTTGGAATGGAGAGGAACTTGGGTCAGTTGTGAATGTAAGCTCAGCCTTGCCTAATCGGGGCCTGCAGAAGGCTGCTGGTTCTACCCCAAGGTTTTTCCTTCTGTCCTTCAACAGGCATCAACCCAGCTTCTTTCGTCCTGCCCTGCATCCTCCTTTTGCCGGCCACACTGGGTTTAGCCGTCTACGTGACCTTTCGAAGCACCATGCAACCAAAGGATCTGGTGGAGGTGAGCTGTTTTTATTTCCCTGGACCTGAGCTAGCGAGCTGGACAGCTTTGATCATGCTTTTGGAAATCTCTTCCCCGGCCTTCCAACCCGAGATCTCTATGGCTTCATCATGCACTGGCCTCCAAAGGCAACCCTAGCCATAAACGAGGACTTCTCGGGGCCAACTTGTTGGATTTATTTATTTATTTGAACAATTTATATGGCCACCCGCTCACTCACGTGATTCTGGGCGGCTTACAAGAGTAAAAATCCCAAATACAAAACCCACTACACCCCCTCACCCCCCTGGCAACACCACCTCATTTACACTGGCCATTTGATGGGCTCCGGATCGACCTGGGATCCCCAGACCGCTGGCAAAACCATGTCTTCGGGGCCTTGCAAAAGAGCATTGAGGTGGGGGCCAGTCTTATCTCCACGGGGATGATGTTCCACAGGGAGGGAGCCACCACGGAGAAGGCCCTTATTCTCGGTTCCACTAGATGGACGTCCTTAATAGGGGGGACCCGTACATACCCTGCCTCCCCACTCTGGTGAGTCGGGCAGATGAAACTGGGAAAAGGTGGTCCTTCAGATAACCTGCTTAACGTGTGCTAGAGCTGTTTGGGGGAAAGGCATAGCTGAAAGATGCAGCCCAGACACTGTGTGCTGGGGGTCCCAGTCTCGGTTCCATATAGATCTTGGGAGCGATGCTCCCTTCTTCAAGATTCAAAGGGACCAGATCAGCCCAGGTTAGTTGAGAGCTAATTCTCCAGCAGCTGGGTGTCTCCCAGGTCCCACAGAGATTTTGTCTTGTTGCTGAGTTACAGGTTGCTGATTTTGACTTCTCCCCCGTGTCCACCAAGAAGCCATCCAGCACCAGATGGAGCTGTGGTCAAATCTGCTGCAAAACCTGCTTTCTTGGGTCGTCTCCCAAGCCTTGCAGCACAGCCAAGGAGCACCATCGCCTTCTTCAGCCCCTGTGCAAATCTAGACAGTTGTACAGTGCCTGAGAGACCCCAAACAACATATTGCTCGTGTCCAATGCATTTGCTTCGCTGCTCTGCCATGCCCAAGTGCTTCATGGAGAATCAGAGGCTTCGCCAACGTGGGGGGAAGAAGCATTGATTAAGGGACAGATGATTAATCCGCCGTCCAGAAAGAGAGCAAGCTTAACGCTGTCACCATGCCAAAATCTGCCTTACAGCCCTTGAAAAAAGAGGCTTCTGTTTTTCCACTTTATGCTCAGGGTGCTTGAAACTTTCTTGGTCATTTCTCTTGGGGGAATATTAGAGCTGATTTAACGGTAGGAGGTCTCTAGAAGGGAATTTGACTGGTGCCGCAATTTTTGATCATCCATCTCTCCATCCTTCTGCAGGTTCCGATATCTGTACTTTCTAAACTTGAAAAGTGCTCCAGGAGCTGTTGTTGTCTAATGTCTTCCCTTGGAGCATGATAAAAACATGGGAAACTAGAGAAACTGTGGGATACTAAAGAGAGGGCTCTATAATAAACAGCAGGACATTCACATCCAGCCTTCAGTGAAATCCTGATCAGTGATAGTCCATGATTAAAATGATTACAAATTTCACCAAAATATTCTCTGAGGGGGAAAAAATCCCTTTGAAGTGATTTTTCCACATCAAACGAATTGCAGGGGTAGTTTTTTTTTTTTTTTAAATAGAGAATTTTAAAAAATAGAGTACATTTTTAACGGCACTACTGAAAAAAAACCAAATTATCAAGTTCTAGCCTTGTTTACCGAGCAGCAATTCCCATCCAGTTCAGTGGCATTCATTCAGCACGAAGCAGCCTAAATGACTTTTTTTTAAATTGTGGAGACATGCACTGTATGACAGGGCCCCTGCCAGACTGCATATACATTAGGTCTTATTCATAATTTAAAATAATTATAGACCCAGGCCCTCAAGAGCCAGAGAATAAATCCTGGACATTTACGCACAGCCTCTGGTACGCTCTTTCCATAAAGGTATTCAAAACAGTTCTGAAGGAACAAGGCCAACCGAAACCCTGTTGGGGATGGAAACGGACACAGATCTGTTTGGTATCGGCCTTACGAGTCAGTAAGAAGGTATCTGAATCTGTTGATGCTGTTGATGAAATGTCAGGTGAGGCTCCTTGTTTAATTTCAATCAGCCCTGGAAACAAAGCTTTCTGGCAGCCAAACCAATACTTTTTCACCCAGGATGGAATTTAATCAGAAATCCCAATCACCCCTTCTCCACTTGAAAAATTGTCAGCAGAGAGATCCTCTTTCCACCTGTCCCTAAAAAGAATTAGATAGGCAAATCTCAGCTTCGTTGCAGAGACTAAATTACATTTAAATGTGGAGGGGGGGCTCCTCCAGTGCTCCACATTTATACTTGTACAGTATACTGGCAGAACATCTGGCAGCAGACCTACGCAGGAGAAAAGCTCCTCGTGAATCAAACTCCAGGGACAGGATGTTTGAAGGGTTTCCAAGCTTCTTCCCCATCAACATATTTTTTAAATAAGGGAGAGGAAGATTTACATGGTCTGAAGAGAAATCAGAGTACTTTTTAAATATATTTCAAAGAAATTGAAAGTGTTGCTCTTTACTCAAGCGTGTCCTTACGGCTTTGAGCTCTAGCCAGCGCGGCGAAAGAAATATTGGGAATTGTCTAAAACCTGAGAGAATCTTATACAGCTTGCCAATCTTCCCAATATTTCATGTTGGGGATTGCCAAGGGGGAACTGGTTTTTTAATTAAAGCTCACTGCTGGCAAAACATGTTGGTTTGCCTGTTAGAAGCTTTGGATGAGACAAACCTGGGATAGATTGGTTAGGATCACAAGGATGTTGTCACAGTTTGCTTAACAGTGGCGTGTTGAATAAACCACGACTGGGTGACTTCATACATCTGGCCAAGTCGTAAACCATTGTTTTCAGCCCATAACAGCTGGAATCACATGCCATACCAAGGTGCAATTTGTATACTAAGCCACATTTGACTGAATTCACACATCACGTTATGCTGTAAAACCACAATTTGCAACCTACAAAGGCTAGTTTCATGCACTGCACTAAGACAATTTTTGGTATTGTGGTTTATTGACTCAGCCACAATTGGATGTCTGCACAGCACACAAGCCATAGACTGAGGTTTAGAAACCATAATGGCTGGTTTCATATAACACACAGGCCCCAAACAAAGCTGCATTATAGCTTTAGTCTGTTGTGTAAAGCACATAATAAAGTGATCCAGTAGTAACACCCCAGGTACAGTATGTGGCACTGAATACACAAACTCAGAAGGTCATATTTTGCCAAGAAAAAATAATCCAAGCAAAGAGTAACCACATAATAATTGGGTCAAATTTAGCAGTTGGCAAAACTTGTCTAGGCTCAAAGGCTAAGCAAGATCAGCTGAATTACTAGCTGGTTGGGTGACCACAAGAAAATCAGGGCTCCAGGACGTTCTGGGAAGCCCAAGGCAATGTCAAGCCATTTCATGCTATTGACAAAACAACATGGATTGGTGTCCATGAAAGAGATTCTGATTGAATGGAGAAGGGAAACACCATCTGCCATCCTGACCACCCAAGCATAAAAAACGTACTTGTGGTTGATAACCCAAATCTCAGGAAGAGCTGTGAGAAGAACAGACACTCTTTCATTTAGAAAGAGTATTCATGAGATGTACGGAGGGGAGTAGAAATGAGGTATGAAGCCAGCAAGGAGCAGTTGAGGGAAACTTGGAGAAAAGGAGAAGGCCAGAAGAGAAAGAATGGCCAATGGAATCGGACATCTTGGGCTGCTGAAAAGATGCCAGTTTGAGGGGGATTCTAGACCATCAAAGAGGAATCAGTGTAGGGATCACTGTTCAAGAACATGATGATGCAGTGTGGAATCAGTCTCTCCACACAGAAATCCAGAGAGAGAAGAGCAACTGGAAATACCAGGAAGTTTAATGTGTGGCCAACTAACTTTAATGAAGCCCTTGATTAACTCTTTGGGGGAAGCAGTAGCAACTACATTTTAGGATAAGCGCACTGCCATTTTATCAGAAGCAGCATTGGGACCAGCAGAGAAAGTGTGATGAAAGTGGGGTTATGCAAATCCCAAAGGGCTGGAGGTTGATGGTACACATCAGGTCTTCATTATCTGGGGTAACAGAACAAAGAACTTCAAAAAAGATTGCTTGATCCGGAAAGAAGAAAGCATGAAAACAACACTCAAAACAACTCACCGTGATTTTGTTTGGTATAAGATGGAGTAGAGAGAAATCCCGACAAGCCTTCAAGATTTTGTTACTACACACAATGAAGAACGTTCATGGAACCCCCTGCCCCTCCTGCTGCCTACCTCAAAGGGCTGGCAGCTGCCTCCAAAGATCAACCTACAGCCAAACTGATTATATCCATCCTTGTTATGCTAAGAAAAAACATTGGAATGGTTCACAAAACCAGTCTGGCATGCTGGATTTGGTCTAACTAATCCTGAAAACTTCCGATAAAACGGCTTTCTCTCCTCTACCCACCCTGAGTGTTTTTATGTTGATATGGAATATGCTTTTTACAGTTTTGCCAGCAGAGGCCTCTCTTGCATAAGTGTCTGGCCAGAGAGTTGAATGAGCAGCTGGCCATTGTTTGCAGACTGGACAACAGTAGTAAACAAATTCAAACCTGCGTGTTCACCCCCTTTTCCATCCTCCTTAGAAGATCTTCTGTCTTTGTACAAGATTACAGATTATTTACAATTGAACTACAGTAGTTTCAGGATAAAACCACCTTAAATACTTAGGATCTACTGTATTCTCAAGTTTATGATTTAAAGAAAAGGAACGCTAAGGGGGCGGATGTCGGGTGGGGATGCTCAAGATTTGAGAAGGAGCGAAGGGGGGAGTTTGCAACCAAGACTCTGCATTTCAAAGGCATCCTGTGCCAGAATTCCCCAGCCAGCGTGCTTTAAGATGTGTGGACTTTGAAGTCCACACATCTTAAACTTGCTGAGGTTGTGAAACATGGCTCTAGAGGAAATGGTGCCAAACCTTAAAGGCTGGAGCATTGCTGGGTTCGCACAACATGTTCCACCAGGTCAGTTATAAACCGAGTGGCAGAACTGGCCCAGCATAGTAAGGTGGGTTTACTTAGCCTTGGATTTTTTTTCTTTGCCCATTGGTTTCTGCTTAGCACATCACACGCATTCATTGGTTGGCGGGCAGTGTCCTGTGCAAAGTGAAGTTGTGTGTCCTGAGTTAAGTTGTGTGAACCCAGCTACTCGGTCATGAGCATTGCGAGGGGGTAAATTCAAATGGTACACCCCACTCAAAGCCTAGGGCTTCGAGTTGCTTCAAAGGAGGTGCCTGCTGGAACACCAAGACACAGATGCGGGGTGTGGATGCGAAAGGCTGCATCCTTCTCTCGCAGGCTGTGTTCGAGAGAGGGATGCAGATCAAGCCAAGCCTCCGGGCAGATTTCTAGAAAAGCCACGTTGGCTTTGTCAACCTTACAAAAGAAAGGAAAAGAAATCAGGTTAGCCACCATGCATTTTGCATGAACTAGAAGAGAAAGAGAGTGAGAGAGAGAGTGTATTCCTGGCCAAGGGCAGGTCAAGTCTCAGCAGGGAAATGCTAACGTATAAATATTACTTAATAGGGAATGAAATGACCAGACAATTGAAAGAAACTTACACTGGCCACTGTGTTCCCCTGTTCACTTCTCCGTTGGCATCGGCCCTGGTGGGTTGCTCATTTCCCAAATTCAGGGTTTCGCCCGCACCTTTGCCTACAACAAGAGATCAAGGAGAAGAAGAAGAAAAGAATTAGGACTCTGGTGATTGCAGCTGCCTTAAAGCCAACTCACCCTAACAGAAAATAGATGTGGTTCAAGGTTAAATTGTTGGGCTCTTAAATCTTCCTGGAACTTGCTTTGCTGATAATCTTACCTAACCTGGTAACAAAACAACTTCAGAAAGAGAAGCAGGTTCAAAGAATCGGAAGAACCCAACAATTAATGCAACTAAACAAAGAAAAGTTCAGCCCGGACCTGCAACTCTAGGGTCTTACATTACAATTTGTTTTGTATTAATTTAAAAAATGTTTAAACATAATAGAGGTCATACAGCTAGATATGCATAGCTAGGATTAGATTGTCCAAAGATTCATTTATTATTTATACACACACACACACACACACACACACACAATTTTCTATTATACCCAGTCTGAGACCTTTTGTGAATAAAGGCCTTTTCCTATTTTCAATTTCTGTCTTCATTTGCTTTCTAAATTCTGTTGCCAGCACTGAGAGACCTAAGATTTCCACAAATTATTATTCCTTCCTTAAACCTGCAGTTAGACCCATGTTTGACCCACTTCTCTCCCTGCCAGTGAGAAAGTCACAAAAAGTTAGGAGAAATCCACCGACGGACCCTTTAGAGAATACATCTGCATCTGTTTCCATAGTAATGACCCATTGCACAAGTCACAGAACATCATTTCAAGAAATTTTACAAATGCCTCTTAAAAAGCCATCAAATACTGTTGGGGAGGCTAAATGAGAATGCCCTGTGTTGGCTAGCGATTATGGTTGTGGGCGCCTGACACATCTGGAGCACCAAGTTAGAGATGCCCGTTTTGAACTCCTGTCTGTTCTCTTCATGTATAAGCAGGTCGAGTTTTCAAAGGCATCAGCCTTAAACCAGAACATGATTTGCACACTTCATCCAGTGCTGGCTTAATTTACTCCACCCACTGTGCGTGCTTTGTTCACAGACGGGGCCAACCCACAGTTAGCCTGTCGAATTTACCCGATTGCTAGAGTTGCAGCACATGACACACCAAGCCCACACCTAACTGCCTTGGCTAATGAACCATAAACCCGCCAACTCTCTTTCAGCCCAGAATCTTTTCAAACTGTTTGGGGCTTTAGGTGATGATGTGCAAACTCTGCCCACGAAAGAGAAAGCTCAAAGCCCTTCTCTATTTTTAAATGATTTGTTTTATTGCCTGGAACGGAGAGCCCGTGCTCCATCTGATGGTTTCAGATGCTGAAGCATCTGTTGTATGGAGTCCCTCCACACTCAGGGCAAATGGTATCTTTGACTATTTCCAATGCACGTGTGTGTCATTTGCATCCTGACCCAGCCAACCCAACCTTTGGCCCCTGACATGCTCAAGCTCGGTGTTCTCATCATGATGCCATGATGGTTGGCTAATTCACCAGAAGACCAAATGGATGGTTCTCTACCCGCTTGCTGGAGATTCATCATCCAGTCTGTTTGGTCTGAAAAATCAGATTTATTGTGAAATCCCACAGGAAAAATTGCTTCTCTTCCCCACCCACCCCCATACCACAAAGTTCAAGGCAATTATAAAGTGCTTCTTTATGTGGAAATCGTGTCTGTCAAATCGCACTCAGCATGCAGCAGCTTGTAGAAAATAAAAAAAAAAAAAATAGAGAAAGAGAAGGTTCAAAAATATCCATACATTAACATTAAGTCTTCTCTGAAACAGAAAAAAAAAATATTTCACAATGTCTCATGTTAATGCAACAGATCCTGGGGAGCATTATTGTTTTAGAGCGTATTAGTGACTGACTCGATTGAAGGGAAAGCATTTTCAATTTGATTAAATCTAATGCATATTTAATGCCAAGTTTGCACACTCGAAAATGCTATTCTGTTAAAAGAGCGGGGAGGGTATCTGGGGGAGTGGGTGGGGTGTGCAAGAGGACTGACGGGGAGTGCAATAAATAATAAATTAACTGAAGATTCTCTCCTTCCTTCTTCCAATTTGAGGAAATCCCTCCGATGGTGAAAAAAAAAGGTCTTGGCAAAAACAGTGGGCACGGAGAAAGCATTTTCATAGGGGAGAATATTAAGCCAGTTATCTGATTTATTCCTGGCTTGTTTAAAGGTGCAAACATCGGCAATTTGTGGAGAAGGACTGAGATGGCAAAGCCATCCTAAAGGAACGTTTGTGCCGTTCAGAATGCCTCCAAAGGGCATGTTTTAACAGCTGGCACACAAAGGGAGTGATAAAATAGAAAATATAATTAAGCAGGGCCAGATCTAAATGACTGTCATATTCCACCCGGGTATCAATTGCCTCATTCGTGGAAAATACAAGATGCAATCCTCAAGATTTTTTTTTTTTTTCCTGTCTCTCCAAATTCGGATGTTTCCCTGAATCTTTTCATAACTGTTCTTTGGAAGTGGGTGAAGAAGATGGCTTCTATGGGCTACCAGTGACAGTATATTTTGAAGCTTCAGGAGTCGTGGTTTTTTTTAAAAACCCATGGGGCATGGCTAGGATACGCCACCAGGAAAAACACAAGCTGATGTGAGAAATTGTGGGAAGGTGGGAAAGGAAATAGAAGCGAGTCGATAGAACAATTCTACAAAAGATTTTTTTTCCCCAAAAAAAGTTAGTAGAATTGGAAGGAGGCAAAATATTTGTCTTTGGAGACAGGAACGGAGGGTTCGATCTGAATTTAGACGCATCATCCCAAAGGAGGAGGAGTGAGATGTTTCTGCAAAAGGTGTTTCAGTGCCCCAGCCAGCGTGTTGAAGTTCAAGTCCACACACCTTAAGGTTCCCCAGCATGCTGGCTGGGGAATTCTGGGAGTTGAAGTCCACTCATCTTAAAGTTGCTGAACTTGAGAATATTGTTCTAGAGGCCAGAATTTGATCCAGTTAACCATTTCTCCTCGGATCAGGCTGTAGGATATTTAGAAGCCTATGAATGAATGCCTATACTTCCTACAATAATGGCCCTGGATAAGTAGAGCAAAACTTCCCCCAAAACTACAGGCTGCATCTTGCAGTCAGGCTAAGAAAAGTGTCTCTGAATTACAGCTAACATTCAAACGTGCCGCGTGGCTCTGTGGCTGGACAGCCTGATTGCTAAGTCCAGAAAGTACCAGCATTTGCAAACCATTTTGTAAGACGAAGTGAGGCAGATGCCAAAGTTTCTGGACCGTGAGGAAACAAGGCTCGCCTATAAAGAAAAATATTTCAAGCGTCTGTAAGAGCAGGGAGAGGGGATCATCAAAAACATTGCCCACAGAATGTTATACTTAAACTATGTTTTAAAAAAATCAAATTAAGTTAAAACGTGTTAAAAGGATCGGAATGTGTTTCAGTTTGATTCTTATCAAGAATCTTTCACTGGGGAGGAAACATGAAAAGGAGAAAGAGCCGCTAGCATTTGTTACCCATTGAATTCAGTATTTTATGAGCAGAGAGTAAGTCTATGCAATCCTCTGGCCCTGGATCACCAAACAGAAGAAAGACGGCATTAATTTTAAAAATCTATTTCTAACCTGATGTGCCATACACATGTCGGGGTGGTAGCTGAGCAGCAGGAGCATAGAAAGGCAAGCCATCTTGGGCCAATATACTTAGAGCAGTGTTGTCCAAACTTGGCCACTTTAAGATGAGTGGACTTCAACTCCCAGAATTCCCCAGCCAGCATGGCTGGCTGGGGAATTCTGGGAGTTGAAGACCACTCATCTTAAAGTGGCCAAGTTTGGACAACACTGGCTAAGAGGGTGCCAGCTTGGGGAACTCTGGGTTGAATATGATGCAAAAGAGAGAAGTTTCTGAACATCTTCCAGGGAAACCTCCCTTTCTACCCCAGATGGGTCACATCTGGAATTTTGAGAGGATCTGCTAAGGATCAAGGGTGTTCTCCAGACTGGTCTTGGGAACTGATTGTTATAGTTATCCTAAATTCTAAGCAGAGGAAGGCCATGATCCAGCAACTTTCATAAGCCCATAAGCTAGATAAACCAACCCAGGTTTCTTACAAAGGACCTTAGACCTTTCTGCTCCGCCATCAGCAAGGATTGGTGGGCAGCACACTTAGAGATTGATGCAGCAGTAGCACAAGCCTAACCCACCAAATATACCTGGCACCACCAGCCCAGAAGGCATGAAATGGGGCACTGCCCCACCCCAAAGGGCCAATCAAGAGAGGTACCTCCTGTTTGCAGGAAGTCAACACGTGAGTCCTGTTGACTCTGCCCCTTCCCTGCTCAGAAACTAGCTGTTTCTTAATTTAGAGAGCATCCTGCTGTGGTCACGCTCACAAAATGTAGGAAGAACACACGTATTTACAAAATGGCTTCCAGGGTGGAGCTGGCCAATCAGAAAATACTTCTTTCCCAGAAGTCAACTCTGAGGTTGTTCCCTGGCACCCCAGTCTCCACTGGCCCTTTTCCTGAGCCCAACTTCAAATGCCTTTTAGTTCCTAACAAAGCTGGAACCCAGAGGTATATTGGCCAGCAAAAATTCTGCAAAGACTGGTACTTTGCTTCCCAACAAGTTAGCTACTGATTTCATTTCTTCCTTTTCAATAAAGAATCAAGTTATGACTACAGTGTCTTCCCACTCCTTCATTTCTACTGCCCACCTCATAACAGCTTTCTAGTCTTTTATAAACTGTCTCTAAAGATTGCTAATTCTTCTGCACCCTTCTCCAATTTAAAGCAAAATCTCATCATAAAAGGAGGATAAATCAGCTCCAGAAAGACTCAGCAACGTGTCCCTATTCTGAACAGTTTAATTTCAGCTAATTATGACAAGCTGGAGAGTTTTCTAATTAAGCATGGCCTCTGATGTTCACCCTCAAATGAGCTTGTGTCTTGGTGTGTGAGAATGTGTAAGCACACCAGTGAATTCTGGGCCTTTTTTTCCCATTCGTATTGCCAGGAAAAGGAACTAATCTTACACACAAGAGTTTCTACCCCTGGAACCAGTGATTCTGGGAAGCAACGAGACAATGGCCTTGAAATGCTCCATCTTGTGACGTTCTTCGCTGAACTTAGTCCCCCTTCAATATCACTGAAGAAGTACAAGCAATGTTTCAAAGCTACTCCTCGAAACTCAGATTGGGGCTTCTGTTGGAGAGCAATTTGCATGGGGGGAATCACCCTCAAGATCTGCAGGATTTGCCCCCAACCCTTTTCAAGGTCGTATCCTGCCCAAGACCTGTCACTAGCTCTACGCGTGTGGTAGGGATCACATCAACTATGGTTACTACCATAAGCCCCAAGAAGGTCACAGTTCTATTAGATTTACCTCTCTTTTCCTTCTACATTTTTAACATACGCAATTAACAAAACAATCTTTCAACTTAAACAGAATTAATAGAAACCAAAAGGAAAGAAAATAGGAAAAAACAACCCCAAACAAACTAAGAAAGAAGAAAAAAGAAGGGAATTTTACCTTATATATTATATTTATCAATAGTCCCTGGTTTACTAATCAATACTCTACTATAATATACTGAGTACAAAATATTATTGTAAAATATCACAAATTCTCTGCCATAGTAACACATATTGCTGCATCCTTTGATTAGCAGAAAATATCACCTTTTCCAAAACAGATGGATCTCACATTTCCAACAATCCTTCCTGAACATCTGGAATAACATCACTTTTACTGTTGCAGTCTTGGCAGAAAGAAGAATGGGGTAGGTGGTGATAGGAAGCTCTTGGCAACTTTGGGTGCTTTGAAGGCAAGCCTTCTTAGAATATTTTAGGCTGACCCTTGCACTTGATAGAGTTCTGCTTGCTAGTCATTTTATTAGAGACAAACTTTTAAAAAATTGAACTTTTCCTTTTCCTTTTACATAAACTGCTCAGACGAACAGAACAACTATAAGGTTGGGGTTCTTCAAAACCTTATGTCTTAGATACAGGAGGAAACCAAATAGTGATACCTTTCCTGAATATTTATGTGGCAATATAAGATGAGCTTGTTTAGAATAGCTTTGTTGTTACAGAAGGAAAACCAACTGCATGAGAAAGAAATAAAAAAACAGTGGGGAAAGGGGATGTGGATTTCTGTTGGAAAAGTCTTGCTGAAAACCCACCATGTCCCCATGTGATACGGTCCCACCCATTTGGAGTTCTCAGGCCCCCTTCCCATGTCCTCATTGCATGCTGAAAGGCTCTAAGATCTCTCCAACCAGGTTAGTCTCTCTTCCACTGGAAGAGAAGACAGAAAAAAATAGGAACGGCATAAATTTCTTTGCAACAACAAAGCTATTCTAAACAAGCTCATCTTATATTGCCACATAAATATTCAGGAAAGGAATCACTATTTGGTTCTTCTTACACACGTCCTCTACCACTGATTCCACTCCTTGTGTGCTGGGATTTTTTTAATCACTCACCCCTAGTGATGTTTGGAAGTATAGAAATTATTTTTCCTCTCATATGTGCCTATAGACGCGCACACAAAGACACACCCCTTTGCAACAATAAAGGAAAAACAAAGCCTCTTCTCTGGTAAGCTGTTAGAAATTCTACATACAGCTTTAAACAAGGTTATTCAAACTTAGCAGTGTTCAGATGGGTGGACTTCAAATCCAGAATTCCACAGCCAACGTGGCCATTGCTGTGAATTCTTGGTGTTGGTCTGTACATGAGAAAGTTCTCAAGGTTGAGAAACACCAAGTGAAAACGTATCAGAAAGAAGATTGGGCTAGAACTGTTCCCCTGAGTATCTGACTTTCTATACCCAGGGAGTATAGAATGAAGGATTAGCTAGGGTGCATGAGGATTCAGATTCTTATCCCTCTATACACCACACTCAGAACTTACTCCAGAAAGAAAATCAGTGTGGGGATCAAGATCTATGATGCAGCTAAGCTGCTCTTTGCTAGGTCAAAATTTGGATGGGAGTTCAGTTGAAGCCTTCAATATACACAATATATTCTATCAAGTATAAAACAGTAGGTTGGTACTCTGATAATGCTGTGATCAACGGACACTGGGTCAAAACTTGCTTCTGCATGTTCTAATCTTCCTCTTTCAAGCGAAGCTCTGGTTTGCTTCCATGTTGGCTTGTTGCACAATCCATAGGATCCCAATCTGCATTCAGCACTAAGCTATGAACTACAGGTTATCCATCAGAATTGGATTGGTACATCACTCTAATAGAAGGAAAGAGAAGAAGAGGGCGATCAACAGCAAGATGGATGGACACAATCACATTGGTGATGGGTGCACCATTGTAAGACCTGAAGGACCAGGTTGGAGGCAGATTTTCCTGGAGGAAATCTATCTGTATGATTGCTAAGAGCTGACATCGACTTGATGGCACATAATCAATCAACTCAGATCACTCTAAGCCCAAATCTAACTTGATGACCTAGCTTGATAGAAGAAGTGTTCCTGGACCTCATTTTGAAGAGGTACTTTAGAAAGTATTCTGGACTTCAGAAAGAAAGAGGTACCTGTTCAGTCATCCTTCTCTTGAGGCAGAGGTACACTCTGATCTCCGTCTCTCAAGTTAGCATCAAAATGAGACATAGTATATAACATCAACAACAAAAAAGCAGGGCGTTATGAACTGGCAAGCTAAATTTGGAGAAGTTAGACTGGCTGGAAATACATTTAGGAGTTCATCACAAAAATGACATGTATTAACAATATAAGTATTAAAAATTTTATTATCACTATTTTACAGAGAAGAATTCAGACCAGTTTTCATCATCATGGCCAAATGGCTATTAAAATGAGGATGTTCCTTCTCCTTCCCGGTACCTATTCCAAAGGGATTGGATAGATTTACCTGTCGTGAGTATAAACACATTTCATTCACAGATGGTACGTCACATCTACCATGGCATCGTGGGTGGACATTCAGCAGCAAACCACCAAAGAAATTTGATTTCTGGTTGACTCCCCCCACCAAAAAAAGCAAAGAGAAATTAGTGTTAACCTCCATCAAGATGACCACCCTTACACACACATATTTTGGGGTTCTCCAGTTTCTGTCTCTTAAGTTGTTCTCCCACTGTGTCAATTTTTCTTCTCTTCTCCCCTTTCATAAAGAGCTTTTTTTGTTTGTTTTTTGGTTGGTTTGGGGGTTTTTTGAGTGCCTTCAAGTCAGTTTTGACTCCTGGTGACTGCCCTGCGGTTTTCTTGGCAAGATTTCAGAAGTGGTTGGCCATGGCCTTCTTCCCAGGGCTGAGAGACCATCAGCCTTTGAGATAATTTGGCTGAAGAGGTGGAGATGGCCAATGAAGTTTTTACTCTAAATTCATTATAGGCAAATAAAAGTATTTTAGTTATTTGTTTTAGTTTTAAATAATCATCTACCTGACCATAGCTAATCTCAAAAAGATAAGCAGAGTCAGACTTGGTTAGTAAATCACCAAGTGGTCAGGTCTACTGAAATCAACAGATTTATGTACTTTGACAATGTCATGGATAAGTCCTCCCAAATGCTTTGGGCTACAACTCCCATAATCCCAAGACACTGCATCTGCTGATTCATGGAGGGCACCAGGTTGTAGGCCTGACTGGGATTACACATGGGATGATGACTACAATACTGGGTAAAAATCAGATAAATTGCAGAACATCAGTTGGTTACAGCTTTATTTATCTGCATTTCTTCCTACATCAAAGATGCTCTCCACATTTGGGTGTGCAATCAGAAAACCAGGAGCAGCATCTGCCAAAGAAATTATTTGTGTCCTTGACTCTAAATATCTGTTTGCTCTCTACACTTTGCAAATAAATTTCACAAGGAATCAGGCTGATTTGCCTGAACATTGTAAACATTTTTCAGCATATTAGGTCGTCGTGAACTGGAAGAATAAAATTTAAAAACAATATGATTCATGACCAACAGATATTCTTTAAAGCTTCATCCTCTACACACAACCATCACCCAAAGTAATCTTGGGCGGTTTTGTACTATTATGTATTCAATATTGTCTTCTTAAGATTGGGAGCTGTGATTTATCAAACTATTTAATCTAGGATTAAGATTTACCTTATAGTTTAATCAATAGGAATGTCAGCATAGTACTGGGCTCTTGACAAGTTTTCATCATACAGTGTACAAAAATATGTATTATCCTCCACCATATTAGAAATCATTAATTAAGAGAGATGAAAGAGGGACAAACCTGCAGCTTATGAAGATACTAGACTAGCCTTTGCTAATCATGTGTCCTCCAGATATGCTGGGATGACAGCTCCCATAATTCCCAATCAGCATGGTCCTGGAAATTCTGAAAGCTGTAGCCCCAAATACCTGGAGGTAACTGGTACTCAGAACCAGTCCCCAATACTCTGTCAAGAACTGTTGTCTGTTGCTCTCATGGGATGAGTTATATCCTTCCAATTTCTCAGTGAAGGACCTTCCAGAATGACTTTGACTGTCTGGCTGTAGGCAGAAAGAAATATCACAAGACCACTCATATGAACTGAACTGTACTGGAAGGTCAACCTGCACACACAAATTGAGATGCCAGAGCTCCCTGAAGCAATGAATCTCTTTTTTTCATAACCCCAGCCCCTACCATCACCACCCCCACTGCAGAAAACCAGTGACGTGGTCAAAACCATCACTTGGGAGATGAGTACATGAAAGCTTCAACACAAACCCTGAAACAGAGAAAGCGTAGCCAAAGCTTTCAAATAGGTTTCATGTGAAGGAGAGGGAAATCAGAACATTCTGATGACATACAGTAGACACACTCATTGCAGCACACACACCCAGCCCCCAAAAAGGTTAAATGCTAATCCAGATGTTGTGACGATCATCATCACCCACAAATTCCAATGGGTTTGGACTATGAGAACCTCAATCAACAGCTCCCCAATTGCCAATATTCGCTGTAAGAACCCTGCTAGCAATAGTGAGAATTCAGAGGAAGAAGTGATTTCACCCTGGCAGTTGTCCAAGGAACTGAATACCTTTCATTGGCTTTTCTAAAAATCTTGGACAAACAAAAGAAAACAAGCATGTGTTTGTCCTGCTGCTATGCCAACATTCATCTTGCAGTTTCTAAAGATTTTCAATTTAGAAGATAGTTTAATTAACTGAGAAATTCAAAATCACCCCTGAATTTTACTAGATGTGACTTTTTCCCCATTGTGTTATTTCAACAACAGTATTACAACAACTCCAGGCAAAGTTCTTCCTCCTATAGTCTCAAAGGGGCAGCCAAAAATGTACAAATGAATCAAGACACTTCCAAGTTCAGATGGCCACATCTAAAGTAACTTCTTTTCCGTCCACCATCATGTCAGGAATGGTTGGGCACACAATGAAGTCCTGCAGAAGCTCAGAGTCCAAATCCCCTCAGCTTCTTGCCCCATCTGCTCCTTCTCATTGCTGCTGGTTGTCCTCTGTAAGTATGGAAGAAGTGAAAAGAAGTTCTTTACCATGTCTTTCATCTTTTCCATTTGAAAACTGTATGGATTAGAATCGAGAAGGCAAGAATCGCCACTCCAGTCTCTGTGGTGAGAAGGTACTCTAAGATCATTCCTTCAGAATGTCTGCCATACCACAGAGTAGCTGCATGGGTGGAGCTCCTACACAGGGTAGAAGGTTTGATGTACTATCTAGGCAGCTCCAGGTAGCCCTACCGGAAACAATGGAGTACTGCTATTACAGCCAAACTGGAGAAAGACAAAATGCTAGAATAGATGGATCGATATCCTCTCTGAATTTGCAGCTTCCTACATTTCCTTAGAAAAATCCTAGACTAGCTGAATTAAAAGCCTAACTTGGAATCTGGCATGGGGCCAGGATAGATAGATCAACAGTCTGACATACAATTGGATGGCTTCCGATGTTTCTTCACAACCCAAAGCCAGCCCTTCACTTCCTATAGTGAACTTCAAGCAAGTGCTGTGCGTCCGCTGCCTTTCTCATCCCACAAGTGCCTATAAAAGCTGTATTGAAGAGTAAAAGCTTTGTGAGAATAGAAGTCATCTTTTCCCCTACTCTTGATTCTTCAGAAGCCTCTTTTTCAACACCTGCTCCATCTGCTGTGAAAGGAAGCCCGCAAAAGGAAGTCACCAACAGAGTCCATCAACAGCTCAAACTGTGTCATCTTCCATTTTATCTCCCAAAACTATCCTCTCCGAGGAATGGGAACACTCTCAATTCCAAGCTCTACACACTCAGGCCAAAGGGAAACTCAGCATATTAGAAAGAAGAAAGGCCCATGGGCTTCTGGAGCCAACGCAAGTTGTTACCTCCCTGGCTTCCTTAAGCCCATCTGGGATTTCTTTTAATAGATCGAACAAGGATCTGCTTTGTTACCTCCCTGGCTTCCTTAAGCCCATCTGGGATTTCTTTTAATAGCTCAAACAAGGATCTGCTTTGTTACCTCCCTGGCTTCCTTAAGCCCATCTGGGATTTCTTTTAATAGCTCAAACAAGGATCTGCTTTGTTACCTCCCTGGCTTCCTTAAGCCCATCTGGGATTTCTTTTAATAGCCCGAACAAGGATCTGCTTTGTTACCTCCCTGGCTTCCTTAAGCCCATCTGGGATTTCTTTTAATAGCTCGAACAAGGATCTGCTTTGTTACCTCCCTGGCTTCCTTAAGCCCATCTGGGATTTCTTTTAATAGCTCAAACAAGGATCTGCTTTGTTACCTCCCTGGCTTCCTTAAGCCCATCTGGGATTTCTTTTAATAGCTCAAACAAGGATCTGCTTTGTTACCTCCCTGGCTTCCTTAAGCCCATCTGGGATTTCTTTTAATAGCTCAAACAAGGATCTGCTTTGTTACCTCCCTGGCTTCCTTAAGCCCATCTGGGATTTCTTTTAATAGCTCAAACAAGGATCTGCTTTGTTACCTCCCTGGCTTCCTTAAGCCCATCTGGGATTTCTTTTAATAGCTCAAACAAGGATCTGCTTTGTTACCTCCCTGGCTTCCTTAAGCCCATCTGGGATTTCTTTTAATAGCTCAAACAAGGATCTGCTTTGTTACCTCCCTGGCTTCCTTAAGCCCATCTGGGATTTCTTTTAATAGCTCAAACAAGGATCTGCTTTGTTACCTCCCTGGCTTCCTTAAGCCCATCTGGGATTTCTTTTAATAGCTCAAACAAGGATCTGCTTTGTTACCTCCCTGGCTTCCTTAAGCCCATCTGGGATTTCTTTTAATAGCTCGAACAAGGATCTGCTTTGTTACCTCCCTGGCTTCCTTAAGCCCATCTGGGATTTCTTTTAATAGCTCGAACAAGGATCTGCTTTGTTACCTCCCTGGCTTCCTTAAGCCCATCTGGGATTTCTTTTAATAGCTCAAACAAGGATCTGCTTTGTTACCTCCCTGGCTTCCTTAAGCCCATCTGGGATTTCTTTTAATAGCTCAAACAAGGATCTGCTTTGTTACCTCCCTGGCTTCCTTAAGCCCATCTGGGATTTCTTTTAATAGCTCAAACAAGGATCTGCTTTGTTACCTCCCTGGCTTCCTTAAGCCCATCTGGGATTTCTTTTAATAGCTCAAACAAGGATCTGCTTTGTTACCTCCCTGGCTTCCTTAAGCCCATCTGGGATTTCTTTTAATAGCTCGAACAAGGATCTGCTTTGTTACCTCCCTGGCTTCCTTAAGCCCATCTGGGATTTCTTTTAATAGCTCGAACAAGGATCTGCTTTGTTACCTCCCTGGCTTCCTTAAGCCCATCTGGGATTTCTTTTAATAGCTCAAACAAGGATCTGCTTTGTTACCTCCCTGGCTTCCTTAAGCCCATCTGGGATTTCTTTTAATAGCTCAAACAAGGATCTGCTTTGTTACCTCCCTGGCTTCCTTAAGCCCATCTGGGATTTCTTTTAATAGCTCAAACAAGGATCTGCTTTGTTACCTCCCTGGCTTCCTTAAGCCCATCTGGGATTTCTTTTAATAGCTCAAACAAGGATCTGCTTTGTTACCTCCCTGGCTTCCTTAAGCCCATCTGGGATTTCTTTTAATAGCTCGAACAAGGATCTGCTTTGTTACCTCCCTGGCTTCCTTAAGCCCATCTGGGATTTCTTTTAATAGCTCAAACAAGGATCTGCTTTGTTACCTCCCTGGCTTCCTTAAGCCCATCTGGGATTTCTTTTAATAGCTCAAACAAGGATCTGCTTTGTTACCTCCCTGGCTTCCTTAAGCCCATCTGGGATTTCTTTTAATAGCTCAAACAAGGATCTGCTTTGTTACCTCCCTGGCTTCCTTAAGCCCATCTGGGATTTCTTTTAATAGCTCAAACAAGGATCTGCTTTGTTACCTCCCTGGCTTCCTTAAGCCCATCTGGGATTTCTTTTAATAGCTCAAACAAGGATCTGCTTTGTTACCTCCCTGGCTTCCTTAAGCCCATCTGGGATTTCTTTTAATAGCTCAAACAAGGATCTGCTTTGTTACCTCCCTGGCTTCCTTAAGCCCATCTGGGATTTCTTTTAATAGCTCAAACAAGGATCTGCTTTGTTACCTCCCTGGCTTCCTTAAGCCCATCTGGGATTTCTTTTAATAGCTCAAACAAGGATCTGCTTTGTTACCTCCCTGGCTTCCTTAAGCCCATCTGGGATTTCTTTTAATAGCTCAAACAAGGATCTGCTTTGTTACCTCCCTGGCTTCCTTAAGCCCATCTGGGATTTCTTTTAATAGCTCGAACAAGGATCTGCTTTGTTACCTCCCTGGCTTCCTTAAGCCCATCTGGGATTTCTTTTAATAGCTCAAACAAGGATCTGCTTTGTTACCTCCCTGGCTTCCTTAAGCCCATCTGGGATTTCTTTTAATAGCTCAAACAAGGATCTGCTTTGTTACCTCCCTGGCTTCCTTAAGCCCATCTGGGATTTCTTTTAATAGCTCAAACAAGGATCTGCTTTGTTACCTCCCTGGCTTCCTTTGACCTTCCAGAAACCTTCTTTAGAAACAATGCATCATCCTTTAACTTAGGGTTTATTTTTATCTGATGGGGAAAGAGCTGTTAAGAGGAAGCAAGTGTGTTCTTTTGCTTAGGAAGAGCTGCTGTATTTCGGTTAAGGACTGAGTCACCTGTCTCTGCACGTGGAGCAGCCTGTTTATTAGAAGGGAAAGCCTGTGTAGCTTTAGCAGCAGTTAACGTATCTGCTGGGTTAAGGGAAGGGGCCTCTTAATTAAAGACAAGCAGCAAATCAGAGGTTTTCCTTTTTCCTTTTCTTTTTTTACATCTAATTATAGCTACTGTGATACCTTGCATCTTTATATGGATTCCTCCCGAACAAACATTCTTGAGCCAATTCACAAAACAAGTAAAAATCGCTTCAATTCTGTATTATAATGAAACTGTTTAAAAAGTAAAACCCTCCTTTTATTTTATGAATTGAAGGGATTGAAAACACCCTCAGGGCAGTTTTAAATGCCAATTAAAATCCAAAGTGGGACAAGTGAAAAGACAGTCAAACCTATAGTGATTTGTACAGATTCTTACATTTTTGAGCTGCCTGCAATTTGACTGCAGGCCAATTTCCTGCTCCTTTCCTTCTTGCATTTGAATAAATGCAAGTACATCTCTGTAATTATCAGGTACCGTCAGCAACTTCAGGGGTGATTGATTATCTTTCGAAGGGTTGTTTTAAGGTCTTGGATGTGTTTGTTTTCAAGGTGTCTGCTTTACGTTTTGGATTCGTCGCCATTTTACTGAACGATTTCTTGCTCAGATTAAACTTCTAGCAGGTTGGGAAAATGGCATATGCAGGGGCGCTACTGGGTAAAGATCTGAGGTTACACAACCTTTGAGGAACAACAAAAGATAATTTCATAAAGCAATCCCTTGGCTTTTTAAAAACTCTTTTCACAACAGAGGCACTCTGAAGCAAAACTCCTACCTTACCCCCATTTTCACTGGCTGAGAATCTTCTGATCTCACGTGCCTTTTCAACAAAAGGTAAGTTACAGCAACTGTAATGCAATCCCATATTTTGTTTCAAGAAAAAGAAAAGGTTATTCCCTCTGGTGCTGCCTTCTGTAAACGGAAAGGAAATGAGACTTTTTTTTTTTAAGGGAGAAAACTAGGGGATTTTTAAAAAGATTTCACTGTCAAACTTGGCAGATGCTTTCTGTAAAATAGGTTTAAGGAAGAGATAAAAAAAATCTGACCCATTTGTTTCCTTCCTGCTGACAGGTGAAGAGGGAGACCAGTAACTGATCAAGGGCTAGAAAGCAAGGAAGAGGGTTAAGCATTCAACAGTCAGGTTAGTGCAGGAGTAATTAAATTAAATTAAATTAAATTAAATTAAATTAAATTAAATTAAATTATTAAGAACATCTCCAGAGCGACCAATAGGGACCAGGTCACTGTCAAGCCCCTAGCAGTTGCTCACAACCAGGAATACTAGATTCTCATAGAGTCTTATTAACAGGATTTATTGAAAGGGGAAAAAGGAGGAGAAAGTTACAGAAATCTTGGCAGCTGGATTACCCCATTTATCTCTAAGTCCTTAGGTTGATCTTCTTGCTAAGCGCCTTTGAACGCAGTGGGGAGATGGCTGTCCACTTTCCTGATAAAGAAGGAAATGTGCAGATGTTCTGCCCTTGAGTTTGCAAGCCATCATTCACGTCCATTATGGTCAGCAGACCTTCAAATTGGAATTGGCTAGATGTAATAAAGAATAGGCCAGATGCAAAGATCCAGAAAGGGATCTTATAAGACCCATGACATATGAGCAACCCAACATTCTCCCACTGGTACAAGCCTGTCTGCTACCTCCAAAACTTTGTGCCAATCATCCCTGGAGTACATGTGAGTCATTATTATTACTTTTAAACTGGAACAAGCATCATGTGGAAAAGAGAGGGAGGAATACATGCCACTGCCTACTTTAAAGAATGCATACCCCCACACACAAAACTGAGACTTCAGAAAGGAAGCTAACTTGCTATAGCTCACAGGGAACTGATCTTCTGGATGTTAGATGTTTCTGTGATTGGCAAGGAACCAAACTCTCTTTCATCTCTCTTTCATTCTTCATTTTGCCACTCCTGGAAGGTTTAGCAGCCCCACCACCTTCCAAGTCTTTTCTTTATTGCTCAGAACATCCTTCCAAAGGGAGCTGCTTGATTCACATTCTGGTTAACCTCTGCTTCTTAGAAATTCGAATGCTTCGTGGCTATGGAAACATTTGGAACCAGATTAACAACAATCGAGTGAGATTGTCTGACAGAATGCATCATCAAGCCAGCCTTCCTTCCAGAGTACAACTCTTATCCTTCCTCAACCAAGATGATGATACAGTTCAAACTCTGTTCCTCAGAACCCTATGTTCCACCTTCATGCAAACTTAATGGGGTTCCTTGAGAGAATGATGGGTGGGGGGAGTTCACTTGAACACAACCAATTTTGTATCAGTAGAACTTTGCCTCTTGATTCCAGGAATTCTCTTACAGGTAGTCCTAGTTTAGTGACTGCCTTGTTTAGTGACTGTTCACAATTATGACAGTGATGAAAAAGTAATTTGATGACCAATCCTCACAGTTATGACCTTTGCAGGTCTGTAAAGCAAAGGAAAGCTGAAGTAAGATCATAAGCACAGTCACAGTTTCACTTAGCAATGGCTTTGTTTCATGACCAAGTTGTCAGTCCCAGTAGTCACTAAACAAGAACTACCTGTACTTTTTTTTTCTTTTTTAATCAAACAGGTTCTGCAGTTTGAGAACTCTTGCATTAGACAGTCATTCCAGTGATGGTATTCAGCCACAGCTTGCACTTTAAGAACTACTTACACTGTGGAATCTAGCCAACTGAAGAAGCAGGAGGTCCAACTTTTCTGAACCAGTCAAAGGAGATAACTGAGGTATATACCATCAAGCAGCCTAGTACAAGCAGAAAAAGAGCTGTCCATTAAGTATCCAGGCCATATGCAGTGTATCACATTAGCAACTTCCAGGCAAAACCTGAGAAATCCTAGCCCACAATATCCACCTTAGACAAAAAACAGACCAGTCTAATATGAGCCAGCAGTGTGATACAGTGGCTGAAAAACCCAATTCAATCTTTGGCAACTTTAACAGAAGCACAGCCTCCCAACTGAAAGTAACTGTAATACTTTATTGATTAGCCATTAGGCCATATCAGAATACAAAATATAAAACACAGAACAGTTATAAGACCATATGTTAAAAATAGAATAAAAGAAATAAAAGAAAATGCAAATCATATTTCCGGGTCACTCCTACATTTTACCCCAATCAGATCCACATATGCAGTTCTCAACTATATTCTTTTGTTCAAATAAAGGGCTGTATTATATGCAATTTTTGGATTCTAACCACACATGAAATATGCTGTGTTAATATAAGGATCTCAATAGGTTGTTCATCTAATATGCAGTCAAAGATACTGATCTCTCTCTTTCTTATACAAATGACATTCATATATGTGTTATGTCTTCTATCTCGGGAGCTCTGCAAATATGAGTATGTTCATCATAAGGGACTTAGTTAAACCTTCCATATTTAACCATTGTGTCCAGCTGCTCAAATCTTGCTCGAGTAAATATTCCCCTAAGGTGTTTGGGCATTTCTGTGTTTAAATACTTGGCAATTTGGAAGGTACATTTATAGTGTCTCATCCATTTCAATGTGCCAGCCTTACTAAAGATGGCTATATCTCTCTGAGCTTCAATAGCCAAAGTTGTTTGCACAGCAATCTTTTTAACTTGTTTCCAAAGGCAGTTGGACAAGAAACAGGGAGACCACAGCTCCTGATATAATTTGTCAGTTGTACAATGCAAGAGGTCTGTAACTGAGATTTTGTCTGTTCTAACAGATGCAGTTTTGGGACCCAACTAAAAGTAGAAATATCCCATTCTACTTAGCTGTGGGCAGGGCTCATAAAGAGTATACTGTCTAACTCTGGGTGTTACATTTTAAGGATGAAGGAGAAGTGGAATTTAACCTAGAGGAAGGTGTAATGGGAAGAAGGAATAACCTTGAGGGACAGGAGGAAAATCCGCTATCAAGGCAATGGTCAGATAAAAGAAATCTGAGTCTGGGTCAGAACTGTAACCTGAGAAAGCATTTCAGACAAGACCCTCTCTAGTTCTCATCAACATAAAGGGAGGAAGGAAGGAAGCACATTCAGACTTGCAAGATTCTGTTACCATAATCTTACAATAAAAGTAGTATTAGCATGCATGATTTTGGACCTCGTCTGGTCTGCCTTGAAGGGCTGATAGAAGGTGTCTAAGTTGCTAAAGAGCCTAAAAGAAGACCCTGAATCCAAAACTGTTTAATAACTAATAAAATATGACCCAAGACAGGATCATTTCATACTCCACAGCAGGTCCAATCCATGTCAGAACCATGACTTTTCTCCCAGTGATGGGGAAGAAATCCAGAGAATGCCCATTTTTTTTTCTGCAAAGAGATAAACAATTGGGGGAAATCAGTTTTCAAGCACATTAATGCCAGGCAAGGAAAAAGGTTCAGTGCCACCTCCTCTTCCTACCCAAATCTGCTAAAACCAGCTTGCACCATTTGAGCTTTAAAAAAGAGACCAGAACAGCCATTAACTCACAGCTTGGTCCTTCACCTGAGTTTTAGAAACAGTTTGGGAATCTGTGCTTTTATTTCCCCCCACCCCCCTGGGACTTACCCCACTCTTTTCTCATGATTCGATTACCCTGTGTGGCTAGCGCCTGTTTGTGGTGTGCAGACATAAGGCAAATGTTCTTCCTGCACTAACTGATGCTGCATGGAAGATGCTGTTTGCTGGAAACTGCATACATGCCAAACTTAAATGAAGCCTCCAGCTGAATCCCTCAGGGCTTCAGTTCAGATTTCGGATCTTGGCCCACAGCCCCTCCCTCGACTCACTCCAGAAGCTCTTAAAGCTTCACTTTCCATTTGCAGGAGTATGAGAGTTGCAACTGGGTTACTTGTGCATCAGTTCTTGGAGTGGGGGGGGGGCATAGTCTTTAATCTTAAAGCAATGCCTCTTGCTACCAGATTAAGCCAGGTCAGTTTGCAAAAACACACGTTGCAGGGCAGCTAGGAGCTCAGCCCATCTCCTCATCTACTTATTTATTAGATTTATATGGCTGCCCATCTCGTCTATGTGATTCTGGGTGGCTGACAGTTCAAACAGGACAAAAACAGAATAAAAACAAAACCAATTATTGTAAATCACATAAAAAGTAGCCCCTGAGAAACTCACAGCACTCCACAATCCATAGAGTCCAAAATGGGGTCACCTACACGATCAAGGCCCCAGGCAAGTTCTTAATGGCTTGCAAAAGGGGCAAGTCTGATCTTGGGCAGGGGGATGATGTTTTAAAGGGCAGGGTTGACAGCAGGAAAAGCACTCCTCCTGGGTCTAACTAGACGGCACTCTCTCACAGACGGGACCCGGAGCATGTCACTCCTGCCAGATCTAACATGTAATGGTATGTGAGAAAGACCTTGGGAGACTGGCCCAGAGGCACTGCCTAGGGAATGGTCAGATAAGAGACAGCATAGCCCACGGCTGGATAGTGGGCAGGCCAAGAGGCTCAGAAGGGACCCTCCCTAGTTTCTCGGGTTGTGAAGGAGATGGTGGGAGATCTGTACTTTCTGACTTGCAAGATTCTGTCAATGTAGCTTTACAATAAAGTAAAATTAGCTCATCTGATCATGTTTCCTGTCTGGTCTACCTAGGAAGGCTGACATTGGGAGACTGGAGGAAGAGCCACAGATGGGACAACTGGCACGTAAAAGATGTCTCAGCCCACAGAAAGAGACAGGGTGCAGGAAGCATTTCAGAAGAGACCCTCCCTAGTTTTCCAGAGAGTAAAAGGAAAGGCAGGGAGAAACGCTTTCAGTCTTGCAAGTTTGTTAATGTAACCTTACAGTAAAGATAGAGCTATTACTCCTGGTTGTGCTTCTTGTCTGGACTATCTCGCAGGGCTAACAAAAGGGACAGGTAGACACCACTGGGGAGAGACAGTCCTGTAAGTAACACCGTAATGTTGAAAAAGTGGGAGTATGCAGCGTACAGGATGTTACTGGAGAACTGTAAAAACTATCTTGCTTTTTTTTCCCCTAGACTTTGGCTTTGCCCCAAAATATTATCCATAAAGGTGGCCAAACAGACCAGATTTCTGCTCATCCTCTTGCTGACACCAGCCCTGCCCTGAGAGATGGGAGCTCCTAGCTGGAGCTAGAGAAAAAGAGTCAACCCAAAGCACCCCATACGTTAAATGTGACAGCAGCAATATGTTTATATGTGTGAATCAGCCCCTGTTCTTCCTGCTTTCGCAAGTCTACTTCGCCTCCATGAGATGGTTGAGTAAAAATCATCCCCTCCAAAAAAAAAAAAAAAAATCTAAAACCCTGAGCTCACTCACATATTTCAAGCCATTAGCAGCCCATTTTCTTTTTAATGGATGTTCCTAATTTGCAAACGATATTGCCAGACTGCCTTTGGAAGAAGAAGAAAAAAAAGAGCCCACCAATTTACAGCACTCTGCCCAAAAGCGATTCTCGGCACTGTCAACGGTAATTGGGCCAACAGCTCCCCGTTTTTGTAAAACTCTTGTTTCAAGTTTCATTTAATTAATTTTAATTGTAATTAATGTCTCCGGGGTATCTGACTAGGGTGATGTAACGTGCCATAGGTGGATCCACATCATCCATTTTTCCCTCCTTTAATTTGGTATTTATTACAGAGGGAAAGCTATTAAACACACACACACACACACACCAGGCATTCTTCTTGGGAGTAAATACACTCTACTGAACCGAGTCTACTTAGGAGTCAGATTTTTAATTAGATCAACTCATCTTTAGCTTTCCCTGCTTTGAGCAAGAACAGCTTGGATGGATTTTCCTTTGAAAGAGAAAGTATTGGCAAATTTAACTTCAATATCTCTTTATTAACGAATAGCAAAAATGCCTCCAATTGTCTCCAAATGCTGAAATTCCCTGGCTGTATTCCTATCCCTAAAGATAAATGATTGTCAGCTCCTGCCACCTTCATGGTAGACAACATTGCCAGCCATTTCTACTAGATAGTTACAATACTCCCTACTGGGAGGGGACGATGTTACCCTTGCATGCCACCTGGTTGTTGAGGATGAGGAACCTATGTGGGAAAAAAAAAAAACCCTCTATCTGGTTGTATCAGCCCTTCAAGGTAGTCCAGACCAGGAAACCAAAACCATAAGTCCTAACACTACTTTTATTGTAAGGTTACAGTAACAGAACCTTGCCAGTCTGAAAGCCCCTCTCCCCTCCCTCACTTTAACTCCCTTGAAAACTAGGAAGGGTTCATTCTGAGGTGCTTCCTCCACCCCCATTCCTGCTTTGGACCCCGCTTCTCTTCTCAGTCTGTTATCTAGGCTGCAGCTCTTCCTCCTGTCTCCCAAGGTTATTCCCACAGCCCATTATAGGTTGGGCTTATACAACATGCTGGATGGAACAAAAAGAAGGTTGGGGAATTTCAGTGAGAGAGCTTGTCCCTTGCTTTGCATGTTGTATGAATTAGGCCATCAGATAAGGTCACGATAGGATTTATGCATTGGTGTAGAGGGTATAAAGAATGGCCTTGAAGGACAGGAGGAAGAGCCACTACCAAGGCAATGGTCAGATAAGAGGGACTTGAACCCAGGGTTAAGGGGAAAAAAAGCTTGAGAAAACATCTCAAACAAGCCCCTCCCTAATTCACACAAAGAGAAAGTGAGGGAGGAGAATGCACATTCAGGCTTGCAAAATTCTGTAACAATAAAAGAAGTCCTAATCTATATGGCATGGGTTTCTTAGTCTGGTCTATCTTGTAGGTCTGACAATTAGGGAATAGCAAACACTGTGTTTTCTTAGTCAAGAAGTATGATTGAGGGTATGTGTAAAGTTCAGTGTGAATCCCAGCTAGTTTAGGAGAATCAGACAGGCCACCCACTCATCCTCATCACCCACATTTCCTCCAGGAACTCAAGGTAGTTCAGGTCTCCCTTCACAATACACTTTAAGATAGGTTGGGCTGAGAGGGAAGATCTGGCCCCAAATCCCCCTGGGAGCTTCGGTGGGGGGACTAGAACCCGGGTCTTCCTGCTCCTTATCCAGGACCATAATCATTGAACCACCATGGCTTTAGATGTGAGAAGGGGGGACTGACCCAGAGTCATCCCAGGAATTTCCATGACGGAGGGGACTAGAACCTGGGCCTCCCCAATCTTTGTCCAACCTCTTAACACTTCTGTTTTACTAACTGAAATGTAGCATGCTTTGCGGACCAACACCATTTTCTCATTTAAAAAAAAAGTTTTTTATAACCTATGGGGAAAAAAGTGTGAATTGAAATAGTTATCAAAGCATGAACCAAACATTCTTTTTTTGGAGATCCTAGTCACATTTTAATTGCTCAGAATAACTGATTGCCAACTTCATAAGTCTGCACCTACACCATCACCCACTCACAGTGGTTGAAAACGATCACCCAAGCTGGATACAGAATGAGTAACTGTCTCATACCCACATTTTCTGTTTGTTTGTTTTTTTCTTTCAACTGGATAATTAGCCTGGCATTTTTAACAAGTATTATCACAAGAAAGACAAGGGACTGCTGAGTTGCGTGGACATGTGCTAAATGAGAGAAGCTGAGTAAATCTTCAGGTTTGTTTTTGAATGAACTATTTTTTTAAAAAAAAAATCACATATTTGGATGGATTTCATTTCTGAAATGTTTAGTTTTCTTTGCACTCAGCCAAGGCGGACAAACTTTCTACAACTGGGGCTTTTCTAAAACCTCAGTTGGACCTCCAAAGGCCATGGATGACGCAACGATGCCATCCAGGCCACGTACAGGGTCAGAAGAAGCTACTGCAGCATTATGCAGGCTTTTTCCTGGAAGATCATAACTCTGGAACATGTAAGGCCTGCAGAGTGCTAACATCATTTGAACAACATCATTTATTTATTATGTATATTTATACATATTGCCCAGCTCCCAAGAATTACCAGAATTGGAGACATGATGAAGACAGTATCCAGAACAATGGCCAAGTTAAGCATTCCTGATACAATAATCTCTAAAGGAGCTAGTCACGGTAACAGAAAAGGGCAATATGTTAACTCCACCTTTACATTTTTATCAGTCTAAAAAGGGAGATTATTATTTCTTTTGAAAAGCAAACGTATCCCAATGGATTCATTTGATGCCCACCCTTTCAGCCCCAACAGGCACCCAAGATGGTTAATGAAATTTCAAACAAGAACAGACTCTAAGAAGCTAAAAATGCAGATTAAACTAACAAATAATAATTACTCAAATAAGGCATTGCCCTCCTACAGCAGTTTTCTGCCAGATTTCAACTGTGTTTGGAGGCGATTGGGAGG
This sequence comes from Python bivittatus, assembly GCF_059951505.1. NCBI lineage: Eukaryota > Metazoa > Chordata > Lepidosauria > Squamata > Pythonidae > Python > Python bivittatus. The sequence goes on from NW_028277083.1 coordinate 5,912,336, forward strand.
ATAGAAGGTTGGATGGAATAGTGCTGGGTCTGAAGGAATGTGGACCAAATCAAATCCACCAGTGGACATACACACATATACAGAGTTGATGTTAGCCCTTTGGGGTAGTCCAGACAAGAAGCACAGCTATGAGTACTAATTCTATTGTAAGGTTGCATTAATAGAATCTTGCAAATCTGAAACTATTTCTCCCTTCCTAACCTTTTACTCTTTGAAAAACTAGGGAGGGTCCCTTCTGAAATGCTTCTCATGTCTCCTCTCCTTTTGTGGGCTGAGAAATCTTTTACGTGTTGGTTGTCCCATCTGAGCTATTCCTTCTGTCTCCCAAGGTCATCCCCACATACCATTGCAGATAAAGAGAAAGTGGATTCCGTATGGAAGATTGAAAGATCCAAAGATGTATTATTCACTGAAAGGATGGAACAAATTTTCTCATGCCCCCAAAGTCTGCAGTAACTAAGGTTTTATGATTGCAGGTGAAGATGCTGCACTGTTCAGTCTTTACATAAACTACCTATGTTACATAGTGATCTGCTTATTTGGAATATCTGATTAGTAAAAAAAAAAAAATCCATTGAATCTTTTCACAGCAACTGCAATAATCATCTCTTTTTATCAGAAGAACATGATTCCTCTACCTTCGAAGGATGGGTTGACAGGATTAAAGTCTGAAAATGGACATGATTGATGCTTTACAAGAGCAGAGTAATAGAAAACCATTTAGTACAACATTAGTTGTTACCCCGTGTATTTCAGAACAATCACATTTCATGATTGTGTCAAGCTGAGAGCATCATGCTCTTTCCTTATTTTTTTTCCTCCCAGGGACAAGTTAAACCATTAGCCAGGATGGTTCCAATAATGATGCAGATCACTATGTAACATAGGTGTTTATGTAAAGACTGAACAGTGCAGCATCTTCATCTGCAATCATAAAACCTTAGTTACTGCAGAAAGAGTGCAGAGAAGAACAACAAAGATGATAAGGGGTCAGGAGGCTAAATCCTATGAAGAACTAGGTATGTTTAGCTTAACAAAGGAGAAAACTGAGGGGAGATATGATAGCAGTCTTCCAATCCTTGAAGGGCTGCCCCAGGGAAGAGGGCATCGATTTATTCTCCGTAGCACCTGAGGGTAGGACAAGAAGCAATGGGTGGAAGCTCGTCAGAGGGAGATCCAACCTGGAAATAAGGAGGAATTTCCTGACAGTGAGAACTATTAAGCACTGAAATAGCTTACCTCCCGGAGTTGTGGGTGCTCCATCGCTGGAGGTTTTCAAGAAAAATTGGACAACCATTTGCCTAGATGGTATGAGGACTCCTGCCTTGGACAGGGGATTGAACAAGAAGACTTCCAAGGTCCCTTCCAACCCTATGATTCCATGATTCTATGTTTGATAGGGCCTGGATTGGGGAAAGAGGTTACAAAACATAATCTCTTCTATCTGCCTTTAATTTTCTTTTCCACCTGATGGGCGTCATTGCATGATTTTGGAAAATACTTAACTTGAATACACTTCGCTATTTGTTTGAGATTCCACCCTCTTTGTGCAAACACTTTGAACTTACCCACACTATTTTCACAACTGCCCAATTTTTCTTCCTTTTCATCAGCATTTAACCCTCAAGATCGCTATTAGCAGGAGTCACCTCATCTTGCTTCTTCACTTATGCTTTTTCAAGAAAACTAAATGCTTGATTTTAACAAGCCATTCTTCTAGGGGATCCATTGTATAAAAATGGATAGATTTTTCCTATGAACTCAAGAGCTTTCACCTTGATTTCACTTTAGGTTTTCAGCACAAAAAAAACCAAAAAACTTTCCACTTTTCAACAGCTAGGGCCTAGCCAACATGGAGAAAATCAGAAAGCCTGCAAGATATTCAAGGCTCCAGGGAACACTCTCTCTAATAGGGGCTGCTTATAAATGTTTAAACACTCAAACGCTCCCAGTGACGTCTTGGCTTTCAAACCAAACATTCCAGCATAGAAAAACTGAGCAAGAAAGACACTGGACAAAATAAATAAGCAAAAAAAAGGGGGGGCAAAAATCCACTAAAATGGGAGGAGATCACTTTATGGATATTTAATATGCCTACAACTTTTCCATAGAACAGAATCAGACTATAAAGATTTGAAAATTAGAGCCTGTTGGCCTTAGGTCATCATTCCAGAACCTGAAGCCCTAAAGAGGCCAAGCGATTATAGCAAAAATATGAGAAAAGTCCTGCTAGATCAGGCTGAGGTCCTTCTAGCCAGCATTCCATTTCACATGGTGGTTTACCAGATGTGCCTAGGAAGCCCACAAACAGACTGAAGCGGCCCTCTTCTCCATTGTTGTTCCCATGAACCTTATATGGAGAGGCACACTGCCCCCTTGCCTGGAGGAACAGTCATCAAGGATCCAGAGCAAGTCATCAAGGATCCAGATCAAGGATCCAGAGACTTTAGGACCATTGTCACCAAATGGTCATTGCTAATATGAGAGGAGGAGGAAATTATTCAGTACATAACTGGATAGTCATCAAATCAACTAAGTTTATTTAATTTTAAGTGCACTACCCTTAGTCAGGGCAATGTTGCTTGCTCCTACTTTAAATTAAATGGCAAAATAAAACATACACTTTTCCCCCAGGGCCACTGTTAATCCAACTCCCTTTTTCAAGAAGGAAAAAAAAAAGGCAGAGGACAAGTTGTTAACAGATTGTACTGACTCATTCAGCAGATGGAAAGATATTGCCACTAAAGCATACCAGTTGCAGAGAGGACACACTCGAGACAGTCATCCTTGGTGGGAGAAAATCCAGGTGTTGCAATGATAGTAACATTTGTCTTCTTCTCTTCCTCCACCTCCACAAAAAAAAAAAAGCACTGAAGATTATGTTGTCAAGTGTCAGCCAAAGTTCACTTGCAACACAGCCAAGCTCCAGAACCAAAGAGAGCTTACTAACAGCCACAAAGAACCAACAGCAGGTGAGATCTCAAAATAAAGTAAGAGCCAGAACTACTATTAGACAGAAAGAGGGCTTGGGCAAGTACTGGCCTCCCCTGACCAAGTTGCTCCAATGCTGTTTAGGGGAATGAGGAACTGGTAGCTCTACAAGAATTGCTGAAGAACACTTTCCAGCATCCTTCAACTCCTTCAACCCATTCTGGGTTGGTTTCTGGGGAATCCACCAATGTCATGAGGGTTACATATCTCCACACGCACACTCATAAAAGAGCCTGGAAACTTGTTCCTCGCTCATTTGGTAACATCTGAAGGGCACAAATACTTTACAGGGTCCAGTTCACATGAAAGTTTCATATCTAGTTAATGGAACTTCTCCCAAGGAAGTCTTGTTCAACTTCAGACTCTGGACGTTGGTTAAAAGTTTTTTAGAAAAGCACAAAGCTAGCTAGCAAGATGCAACGATTTTCCTGTCTTATCTCAAGAGCATCAGCGTTTTCCAGCACTGTTGCAGATTAAAATATTTTATTCCCATTATCAGTGCCTCATCTATGTCTTAAAATACATGTCAGCTTTTCCATTTATGAGAACAGCTAGATTAATTTGTATTCTGAATGCTTTAAATCATCATATATATGAGAACAACCAGGCAAAGATAAAGTCTCTTGGGTTGAATTCCAGTGAAATTACAGGAGGGTGGACATTAGAGGAAGAAAATATACAACAAAACAGAAAGCAAGAGGAATATGAGTTGCTCATTAAGATTCAAGCTTTGTCCATAACATTCTACCAGTGATTTCTATCAGAAAGCAAATAATTTCGCAAGTCCGTATTGGTTGGTCTTTATGGATATTTAAGCTCATTTCTAGCAAAGGATTGGTGGCCCAAACTAATCATACTGACAGTAGATTTCTGAGTCAGAACTGAGTCACTGCTACACCCCAACGAAGTAGGACATGCATTTTAAGTGAATAACCAACAGATAGGAGACTACGTACATTAAACTACAAGCAGCCAGAGATTTGTGAGTTAAACACAGTAACTATTATTGTTCACATCAGGGTCAGAATAAGAAGAAAATCCTTAAAGGTCCTCCAGATCAAAGATTATTCCAGAACTGAGAGAGGAAAATCAATATGATTTGCATTTGGAAGAAGTTATGGTTTGTATTTAGGCCCATCCCCAATCTGAAATCCCCAATCCTTCAAAATCCACTCCTTTTCTTTCTTTTTGCACTGCAGCTCTTCAATCCAGAAAAGACATAAATGAGGTATGCATGCCCCAAGCTATTGTTTTTTCCGTAAAAATAACAAAAATGAATATTAGGGGAAAATATGTGAAATTGCAATTGTTATTTGGAGAAATACAGAAGTATGTACAGACCATTGCGCGGCCCATTTTTAAAACAAGGTGACAGGCTAACAGAGAAAGGGGATAAGCTCTTAAAACTTGGAAGATCCCCAAACTTGCAGATTGTTCCGGCTGTGCTCTTCAGCCTGGGAACACTTGAACACCAAACCATGCTCTAGTCCAGTGTTTCTCAACCTTGGCCATTTTAAGATGTGTGGTGTTGTGGTTCTCAGCCCCTGTTCATCTCCTCTTTTCCATTTGCGCTCTTGATTTAAAGTTTGTTCAAACCCAGCAAGCCGCTTCAAGCAGAACTTCAGGGGTGAGGCCAGGAAGTGGACCTTTGTGGCAAACTCTTCCCAAACCATGTTGGATATTTGATTAGGCTTTTGGAACAATCCATTCTTATTCGTTAATGCGGCGGGAAAGGAGCAAGAAGTCAACGGGGTATCAGAACGGCAAGCTCTCTGCCCATTGGTAGGGCTAGCAACGTTTTTCCAGGGAATAGCAGAAGTGGAGGCTCCAACCACAGACCAAGAGGCAGTGGGTCCCTGACATGTCCTTTGCCACAGCTCACCTCCCCAAAAGCTAAAGTTTCACTCCAAGAAAAAAAAAAAAGCAGGGGCAGTTAATTACAAAATTAAGGGTTCAGTTTGCAGTTGGATTCCCCCTACAAAAGCATTCCGTTGCACAGAAGTTAAACAGCAGGGCCTGCAGGAAATAAATAGCAAGACTTGGAGCCAGGGACAGGAAAATAGGAAGCAAAATCCTTCAGGGAGGCTTTGCTTTACAGTATACGAGGCTTTGAAGGCATCACCCAGGTCCCCCCTTTGCACCCCACCCCACCCTAGTTAGGCATTCTCCTAAGGGTAAGCTATTACCTTGCAGTGAGAAACTTCCCAGATGAGATATTCCTTCTCAGATGAGCAGATTCATTCGCTCCCTTTAATTAAGGCCCAACGGCATGTGGGAATATGCACACGCCAACCTTACAGGAGGCAATTTTAATTATAACTTAAAAAAAAAAAAATCCAGAAGCAGCTCTCTGATGAACTCCAACAGAATGCTCACCTAGGAATGTCACTTTTAGCATTCCTGGATACCTTTATTGCTTGGTAAGTTTTATATCCCGTCTTGGTTTTGTATTACTCAAGGTGGCATGCATCACGTTGATTTGCCCCATACAGGTAGTCCTCGTTTAACGACCATTCATTCAGCAACCGTTCAAAATTACAACAGTGCTGAAGAAAATGGACTTACGACCTGTGCCAAAGATGTGGCCATTGCAGCGCCCCCACTGTCACGTGACCAAAATTTGGGCGTTTGGCAGCCCACCCGCACTTACGACCGCAGAGGCGCTGCAACTCCCTCCATCCATGTATCTCCCCCCCCCCCAATATCTGCCCTTTTGGCCACTCTGCACAGTGTCAGGCGGTGGGGCTGGGCTGAAGGAGGCCCGAGACCTTCAGCAGCCTCAGGCAGCGGCCACCGCCCCAGGCCTCGACTTCAGCCCCGGCCCCGCCACTGAGAAATGCCGCCTCACACTCCACACCGCTGGCCTTCGCCACCTCACACCGTTCCCCAAGCCGCGTCCCGTTCTCACGATCCTTCGGAAACCTTTTGGCCTTCCCTGGGTCTTGCAAGAATGGGACGTGCGCCATTCCTTCTCCAAATTGTGAAGGTTTCTGAAGGATCGTGAGATCATGAAGCCTTTGAGTAGAAGAACCCCTCACTAGTAACTCCCTACTCTAGAGTAAACTCCTGGCCCAGAGGAGACCTGTTCTCGGGATATACGCTGCTCTGAAGCCAGCAAATGCCTGATTCTAGTGTTTGAGGAGCCCTGATTTATGCAGGTATTTTGTGTACATGGGAAAGGATGCTACACAGCATGCAAGAAAGTCAGAGGATGAGCAGCTGGGGGGTGGAGGAAAAGCTTTAACTGAAAGCTGGCTTGCTATCTCTGCTGTTCCAACAGGCTTAGCATTTTGAATAAAACATGACCAGTAATTTATTTAGTGAGCAAGTCTTGGAGCGGGGGGGGGGTGATATTCTATTTTCCACTTTTCTGCTTTATCTAAAATGATTATACTGGCATTTTTAAAAGTGGCAAGCAGTGGATCCACTATCTATTTGTATGTTGGGTGTGACATTCCTGGATAATTCTATGCCTCTGTTTTTGTTGCATTTGATAAGCGTGAAAGAGATGCCTAGGTGTACAGTCTGATCGGTGATTTATTTTATAGTCCATTGATAATGTATCTCATGGAGGTATTTCCTGACTAGTAAAGTAGCATGGCCAAGGGAAGTTAGGTCAGATGGGACATCTAGTTTTGGGGTAGGAAAGTAACTTCCCTTTGTTCTCCTGCGTTTACAATATCACAAAATATTTTGGCAGAGACCACAGCCAAAAGCAGAGTAGGCTTCTGCCTATGAAGAATCTTCTAGCGTCACCCCACCATCATTGAGTGCAACGGTGTGCTTATGTGCTAAGCCAACATCAAACAACTCTTGTTATGCTATGTTAGCACAATGTATCAGCCCAGCCACCATCTCATAGCTTCTTGCAACTCAGGGTTGTTGTGATATTAACAGGTTGGGCAGAATGCCATTTATGGTCTGGATCTCCTGGTAGGGAAGGCAGGATGCCGATGAAATGAATAAATAAGAGGTTATTTTGTAAACATAGACGTTGGCATCTCAGGTGAATGCTAATTGCTGCTGATCACCAGTGAGGAATCTCCAGTTGGAGAAGACATTGACAGAATTCTAATATGACTTCAAGATGTGGGGAGAGTTAATTAAATAGCTGAGACTTTGATGGAAACCATCCTTGAAGTCTGCTGTTAAAGTCTTCCATGGCAAATCTTCCTTTGCTCTTCCTAACTTGTCTTCCCAGGTTTTTCCTAAGTAATCCACGTTAAAAAAAAAATATGCAAAATTTCAATTGCATCATCATGGCCATCCTCTTGACTTGGCTTCCAACGCCATACATCTCTGATTCTGTATTCTGAATGTATATCCTTGCCATGTAGTCAAATCCAGAGATGAACATATGATCCATAAATAACTGCAAGTATCACTTCTCAGTTCGTAGCACTTAATAATACATCTGAAACTATAAATGCAATATATAATTAGCCATCCTTGTAATTATTACTTCTACCGCATCAGCAGGGATGATAAAATTCAGTTGGTAGCATCTCATCAGCACATGAATTTGGGGGCTTTCAGGGGTTCCAACAGCCTTGGCTGATTCAGTTTGCAGACCGGCCTGGATTAGTGCTCCATCCATGCCAAAGTCCATTCATTAAAAATCAGAAAAGATACATTAAGTATTTGCAAACGCCGAAAGGCAGATGTTCAGCAGTCTTTAAAGATTATCAGATTAAAGTAGGTCAAATTATTTCTGTTTGATTCTCAGAAACCCAAACCGCTCTTTTAAGCTGATTAGGAGATGTGACCCAGATTGCAGCTTTTATGCCTGGAAATTCATCACAGATCTTGTGATGTGCGGCCAAACAAGAGGGGAGGTGGGCTCCTTCAGCACAGTTTCTTTTGCTTGGCCTGCAAGTAGAAAGAATAGGACCCCCTCCCTCTTATTTAATTGTGGGCTAGGGTGAAATATGTATCATTAATTTACATGGCAGGCACCATCATTCCAGGCCATATTAATGTGCAATTAAGGCAAATTTATTGCTAAAGACGTCCCCTGCAGATTAACAGTCCCCTTGCCAGGATCCTAGATCAGGCATGGAGTATTTCCCCCCTCCTTGACTTTTTTTAAAATTTTTGCACCCCCCAGAGCACTCCCTTCCACTATAACTGCTAAAAATCAGGGGCAATTTGTCTATCATTTTGAGAAAGAACTACTCCAAAATGTTAGTGCCCGCCCTAAAGCAGGATTAATGTAACTTCAGAAGCAAAGAATGTCCATCCAGGGATGCAGACTTCAGATACATCCTCATCCAGGTCCACCATCTTTGCATCATCCTTTTCCCAGAATGCAACCATCCTTGCTGCACTTAGGGCATTACGGGAAACAAGCGTGGCTCCTAAGCCACGGGAGACCCAGATGGCAGTGGCTTGGTCACAGAGGTGGTGGCTCAGTCACAGATCTCTATGAGCTTTTGATCATCTCGTAGGCTGGCTTTTTGGGGGTGCCAAATCTGAATGTAGCTCCATGTGCCCCAAGATCCCAGCCAGGTTGGATTGTAAACTCTGGTTTATTGGCTAATCTACAGGGTTTGCAGTTGGTAAAACGATGGTTCCTAAACATCATGGTGTATTCAGCAAGCCACGGCTTAGTGCCATGTGTAAACCTCAGTTTCCTTCTCCGCAGAAAGGAAAGATAGAAGGAACACTTCAGAGCCTCCCCCCCCCCCCATTCCTGCAGCTTTTTGTCAAGCAGAAGCTCGCTCCTTGTAAAAACTGCATGCAAAAAAAGGAGCTCTACTCCTCTGAGAAACCATCGTTTGAGATTATTTTTGTTCCTTTTAAGAGAAGCACAATCTGTTTTCGCTACTTGTAGAGGCGGCTGTATTTTTATTTCTTCTAATAAGCTTGCATCCATATGCAGAACCGACTCTCTCTAGCAATATTTCGAGATTGGATCTGACAAATATATTTTATAATGGCCTGCGTGAACTAACATGGTGCAATTAACATCTGACTATAAGGCTGCGCTTGAGATTAGCAATATAGAGGAGGCAGAGTGTTAAAAATTGTCACTCATCGTTTGGGGCAACATTACGCAGCTTGCACAGAGGTTAAAACTTTAAATTTCTCGTAATGGCATCTTTTTCTTCCCCCTTTACAGTATTTTATTTTAAGCGCTGTTCCTCTCCGTGGTAACTCATGATGAAAACAACAGCATAGCCCCCTCCAAGATAAATTTAAGGAGAATTATTTTCCAGGAACAGCTATAAAAATGTACAAGCGATCCCACCCTTGTAGATATATTGCCTCGAATCATGATTTGTTGATTCACATTTTTGAATAGGCTAACATACATTGGGTCCACCCCACAAGTTAAGCAAACCGAGAAACCTTATTCTAGCTTAATGTGATATACCATCAGGTGATATTTAGGCAGTCTACTATATTAAGCAAAACCCAGGCTTTCTTATGTTTTCTTTAAACATTATGATCTTCTTGGGACTTTAAATAACTAAGCCCAGCCATCGTTTTATTTCCCATAATGTAACGGAGCAATGGTACTTTGGAAGCATAATGGGAAATTTTTAAAACTTGCAGCTCAGGGCAAACTTGGTACATTGCTGTCAATGAGGGCTAACTTAACTCTTCCTCGTGTCTATTTGATTCAACAAGGTGATCTTTCCAGTTGGGCTGTTGAATTTGATCGGCCCATATTTGGTCATTCAAATCAGTGATACACAATTATTCAAGATTTTCAAATTATGTTCATTCAGATCAATCAAAAATGTTGAATTGCAAGGCCTCACTGTTGCACATAGAAAATCCTCCAATGGTGGGCATAGCCCCTGGGCCTCTATGTGGGGATTAAAAAAAACTAAGATGGCAGTCACCACATGTTCAAAACCCTACCCCCTTTTACATCCATCTTATAAAAAGGGGTGGGCTTCAATCATGTGGACATGGCTGCCATCTTGTTTTTTTTTTTTTTTTTAGCTCTCTCTGCAAACACTCTGGCAAAACCCATCAAGGGGGCACCCATGACCCTTACTGTTGGCTTTGACCCCAGCCTTACAATAAGAACTTTTCAACCTCCCTGAGGCTAACTGCAAGTTTGAAGATCCGCCCAGTAGATCTACTACAACAGATTGAGACAGGATCACACAATACACTAAATGATCTGTTTGACATTGGCTTACCCAGACTCTGTAGCTTGTAAAGATTCTGAACTGAGTGAATTCAGTGAACCTATCAGACCAACTGTGGTTAATAATCCATGGCTTAGCATAACAAGTGAACCCAGGCACACCGTGATCCTTCAGACAAATGTCTGAAAATAACTACAACAAGAATCCAGAAACAGTAGAGTCAAGACTGGCTTGGAGTCTTAATTCGCATCGAACCTCTAAAACATCTTTATGCCATTTTATTATTATTTTTTTCAAATAACCAAAACAGGTGGACACCACCTTGCCTCCATTTCATCATTCTCTGGCTCATTTATTCTGCAGAAGTGACCCATTTTCAAAGGTGAAGGAGGGAGAAAATATCAAGGATGAGATATTTCTCCAACACAGTCAAAGGAACCTAAAATGAACTCAAACAGGTCACACACCCTTTCTTCTCTGCTCTGAAAGATGCAGTTGACCTTCAGACAAAATGGGTGCAAAATAAGGACACCACGCAATGCAAATCTGTCTTGAAAGACAAGCTGGATTGGTATTATTGTTGACATCGAGTGTCACCAGGGGACGAAACAGATTTTTGCCAGGCATCCTGGCCATATTATTTATTGCACTCTCTGCCCTCTCAGCAAAAGTGCACTCTCTTCGTTTTCTAGTGACAGAGAGGACGTTGTTTTATTAATGCTACTGAAGGGGCTGGGAGGAACCATGGGAAGCATTCAGGGTCAAGGCAGGACAGTTACGGCAGTATAAGAAATCTAGAGTTGACCTTGGGCATAGGGAAAGGATGAACAACCTGGTAAGGGGGCATTTCCAGAAAAGATTACACAGTCCAGAAAAGAGGAAAACATGAGAAAAAACCTCAAAAAAGCCCTGCCTTGGTTTTGTTTAATATAAGATGAGACAGCGACAGACTTGGACAGGCTTTCCAGATTGATGCCAATCCTTCAAGGTAGAGCTGGTCAAGAATAAGCACAACAGAGATTCCAGGAATGCTACTTTATTGTAGAAGGGTATAACAACAGTATCAGAGGTCCGAAGGAGATTTCTCCCCAGACGAAAAAGTTGTCCATCATTGAATTACAGCAAAACACAGCCTGAGTCCACAGACTAAGCCCCAGTTTGCCTAATCAGTATTGGTTGACTAAACCTCAATAAGTTCAAATAACTCACCGGTTCTTACATTTGCAACTCCCAGAACTCAGTCTGAACCTGTGTCCCTGGAAAAACACAATGCCAAGATTCATATAAGTTCCTGGCTTCATGTATTATACTAACCAAGGAGGCTGGGTTTGCACAGTCCATGGATTCAAACTTAAAACTAACCAAGCTTTGTCCATGGCATGAATACAGTTGCTACAGTTTACTTGACTGAATTGGACCATATTGTTGGACCATATTGCATGAACACAATACATCTGCATCCAAGATTTAGATGTTTTCTTTATTCTTTGGTTGCTATATAAAAGCTCTCCTGATTCATTGCCACAATAATTATTGCATTCAAATACATTCACACCCCCACATTCCTATCTCCCTTTAAGAAAGAGCCGCTGTAATGGGTGCCCTGCTTTCTCAGTGTCTAAAAAGTTTGGAACTGAGTGAGTCACTTGCTGATAAAGATGCTGTGATTCAGAAAGATGTATTCACAAGCCATCTCTTACCTCCCCCCCAATAACTGTGGAGAGCCACCTCACTTGTTTTGTTACAAGCTCTGGTTGCATTCATCCACCCAAAATTTGCCTTAACCGTTATGTTGAAGCAGTATCTTCAAGCTGTCAACAGAAGGTTCATAGAACAGATGAAACTACTGGTACTTCCAAGGATTCCTGACTGAGTTCACCAATGTACTTTGGCACGGTGTTCTTGATGGTGGGTTGTTCAAAAAGCCACCTTTACTTGCACTGAAGATTCTGCTGAAGAAAGTGGGAAAAAGATGATGATGACGATGTGCTATCAAGTCATTTTCGACTCCTAGCAACTACATAGGTAGCTAGATTTAGCAAATTAATCTTTGAAGATTCGATTTTGAAAAATACAATCTAGCTCTTAAATGTCAAATTTCCCTCCTAGCCATTAAGACTGGAAACAATGCAAAAATAAAAACTCTCAGCTTAGCTTAGTAATATTTCTCAGAAGAAAGATTAGAGTTCCAGCTAGTACTGTCCTTTCAAATGAGAAACCTATATACGTATAAGCAATTGATGGTAGCAAAACTGTGATCCATTTTGTTATGTTTTTGGGGTGTGAAAGGGAGGAAGCCTGACTCTTTTTGCAAAGACATCTGTTGACTGCTTTGGTAACTGCTGCTAAACTTATCAGTGTGAGAAATTATTCACATTGAACTGTTTCCATCCCCTGAGAGATGCAAGATTCCTTAATAGGGAACAGGAGACTGCCAGACAGTGGCTGGGTTTATTCAAAAAGCCAGCGTTGGCATCATGAACCACGATTTGTTGAATAAACCTCTATCTTTGTTTGGGGTACCATAAAGTTTGAAAAATATTTTTTTCTTTTACTTTCTTTCTCTTTTTTCTTTTCTTTCTTTCTTTGCACTTTTTTCACTTAATAAGTAATAAATAAACATATATTTATTGCTTGCCCAACCCTAACTCCAATGAAATCATTTATTTATGGAGGGGAACACAAGGTGGCTTATCATTTGGGGTGGTCCAGTGCTTCAAAGTTTGAGCAGTTCTGTGTACAGTGTGTGAACCAAGCCTCTACATTAACGAATGGCCTTTCTTACTACTGTTAGTTTTTTATGACTCACTTTAACTGGAACAATCTTAAACTCCTTTTCCAAGCCATCCTCACCTGTTGGATGTACAGATCAAAAGTTGCAGAACCCAACAGTATTGCCAGTCTGGCTGATATCAGTCTTGCCAAACAGTGGGGATCGGTAGACTTCCAAAGTAGAAATGGCAACCATAGATGTTAAGCACATTCATTGGCTCCCTGCCAATCATCTCCACCCTTTCCTCAGATTTTCCCATTGTCTTGATAAAGATGGAACCAGGGCCAAACCTTTCACCGAGCATTTCAGCGCTCTTCCAACATGGCTGCCATGGCAACGTGGAAATTTTCATTGTCAAGTTGGCCTTCAAAACCAGCCTTTCAATCTCACTTGCAAGAAGGAAGATAAAGGTTCGATTATCATTCATAGAATTTGGTGACATCCTAATGCTCATTGTGAGGAAGGAGGGAAGAACTGGAGCTGATTTCAAGAAAGGAAGAGCAACCTACCTTCTAGTTCCTGCTCAGATTAACAGGCTGATCACAGCACCATCAGTTCTGTCTCAAGGAGAAATATGGCTTGAGCATCAGAAAAAGACATGCCAGAAACTTAGTAGGTCAACCAAGTGAGTGAATTAAAGGAGAGGACCACAGCAGGGCTGGTTAAGTTCTTTCTTACTACAGAATGTGAAGAGTAGGAACAGTTTGGAAATTCTCCTTGTTTCTCCTCCAGATGCTGGATGGGCCCCAAATGTGAACTATTAGAAACCTTTCTCCCATTTTCCTTTTTGTTTGGGAATTTCATGCTGAGAGGACAGGAGTCACACATTGGGGAGAACCAGAGGAAGGAAGGAAGGAAGGAAGGAAGGAAGGAAGGAAGGAAGGAAGGAAGGAAGGAAGGAAGGAAGGAAGGAAGGAAGGAAGGAAGGAAGGAAGGAAACTTTGCTGATTGCTAGTGGCATTTGTTAATTTATTTCTTGCAATGGATGGGTAACAAATCTAGTAAAGAACAAAAGAGAGAGAAGAAAAATTAAAAGCCTGGCTCCTTCATTCTGTCTCCCTCTTCCCAGTGTCTTGGATTCCCTCCCAAGGAAACCCCGTCAGAATCTTGTCCACAGTCTTTGCAAGAAGAGTGTGAAAACGTGTGTGTATCTATCTGTATGTTTTAACACTCATCCTGCAACACATCACATTTCAGCTTCCTCACCTGAGAAATTAACTCTCTTTCCGTATTGGAAGAGGTACAGAAATAAATGTTTTTTCCTGTTGGGCATCTATTCTATTCTATTCTATTCTATTCTATTCTATTCTATTCTATTCTATTCTATGCATTTTGAGACTAATCTTTGCAAAGGTCTTAGGATGAGCTGAAAGAAGGCACCTGAGCACCTGAATTTCAAGCTGGGCAACAAATATCTTTTGGGGAAGATCCAAGGTCAGTGTTAACTGTGCCAGGCAAGGCTTTATATTTTTGTTTGACCGGCTGCAATCTTGCACCCCAGAGGCAGTTGCAATTCAGTCGCCAATTACCTTTCTCTATGGTTACCAATAAAAGCTCCCAAATCCAAAAGCATTTCATGAAGACAGCAGTCTATGCCACCAATCCAATCTTCTTTCAAATTAAGCCTCTGTCTCAGCTGCTTTCGGCCCCCGTCTTTCACACCTGAGATGGATAGACTGCAAGAGGAACTCCGAGCTGAGACGTGTTACTCTTGGGTTACGTTGCTCTTCACTTTGAAGATGATGGTTTTAATCAAGGGAGCTCTGCGCAGACATTGCCCAAGCACGTGGCCGTTTATGGGAAAGCCAATTAGAGAAGGAAATGCTCAGGCACCGTCAACCTCCCACGGCAAGCTGAAGGCCACATTCACCCAAAGCACTAAACCCAAAGCAAACACCACGTTATGGCTCTGCATGGAAGGGGAACCCCAGCCTTAATCTCCCTGCAAGGAAATCCCTGAGTGGTTTAATGTCAGTATGTTCAGCCATGATCTTAGGATGTTGTGCGAACCAGGCCAAGAGAAGGTGTACTGTGTTTGTTTCAATGCATGTTGTAGAGCAACACCTAGGTGACCTTGGCTGTTCTTGAAAAGCTAAGCAGTTGGGGATATGACTAGCGCTTTGGAAAGGAGACTACCGGAAGATCTCTTGAGCTGTGGCCTAGACTGGAAATTCACCTCCATCGTGTTGCCAAGAAAACAACAGGGACGTGTCCATGAAGTCATTAGAAGTTGATGAGATCAACTTGGAGACTCGACTCTTTCAATCATATTATACAAACTGTGTTCTCTTATCCTGCATTTCAGGTTTAGAGAACTGTATGAACCCAGGCGTTCAGAAGTATTTCCAAGCTCCTTTTATTTCAAAAGGAGAGCGTTAAGAATGTGTTTAAAATAGAGCTTAGACACTCCACGGAAACCAAGTCAAGATGTTTACATTTGTCTTGATCACACTCTTTGTTTGTGAACAGAAAAGCACCTCAAAGTTTGTATAAGGGATGTGCGAGAAAAGGCCTAGGAAGAAAATCACTGCATTTCACAAAAGTACAAAGGCAAATTCCCTTTCCAGTGCAAGGATTTTTTTTTAATTTTTTTTTTTTTTTTAAAGAACGTCATCTTACATTTTAATGGAAATGTGTAACTTCGTCTTACAAACGACAGTCCTTGTTACAGACCTCCAAACAATCCAAGCATATGAAAAATAAAATATGATTTTTTATAAATACCCCCTCCCCACCCTCTCTAAAATTAACCTTCCTCTGAAATCATATATGTAGCCACTTGGTCCTGCTCCCATGATTCATGTTAGGGTGCTTAGTGCCAGAAGCCCAAAATAGTCACAAATAATTTAAAAAAGGGGGGTGAGGGAGGGAGGGTGAAAGGGAGGGAGGTTTGAGAAAGAAACAGCTATTTCCAGAAAAATATTAAAGGGGATTAAAACACACACACATTTATCCATGTCAGCTCAGGACTCAAAGGTGCCACGAGGGCAAAGATGACCCTGAGAATTAACTCAGCTGATTGACATTGCATTTCAAAAGCACAAAGGGCCATCCAGGAGAAATTCTGTTTTGGAAATGTGATTTTTTTTTTCTTGAAAGGGAGCAGATGATATATTAGCACTAATTTCACTGATTTCCCACCTTTCCTTCCAACCCAAGGGAGCATTCATTCAGGTTTAAGGTCTTCCAGAGCCAAATGGAAGCCCGATAACTTCTGTAAAATCTGTGGCATGGCGTTTTTTAATAAACCACAAAAGGTGAAGAATAGGTGGAAGAGAGCCGACAATATCCCATCTTTGAAGCAAAGCTGGGTGGAACGAAGAAATTTCCTGCTTATTTTCTTCTCCTTGAACGAGCAAGTCCCATGTTTTGCCACCAAGCATGCAGGGAATTTCTGTGCTAGCTGGGAATTATGGGAATAGAGTCTCAGCATTGCCAGGGGGAAGCTGCTACAGATGACCAGTAATAATGGTTCCTGATTGGTTGGGAAGCTAAGCAAAGGGAAACACAGACATTGTATTTTCCCCTATGGATAACCTCTACCTACATAATTTCATTCTCTTGACAAGAGTTTTCTTAACAAATCCAACTTCCACTTACAACTGAGTAAAGAGAAGTTGGGGGCTTCGACAGTCACATAAAAAACCAGCAGAGCTTCAGTCACGTTGTTGAGGTCGCCATCTTGACTTCTTTTACTACACTCTGTGGACATCCCTGGTCTAGCCAACAACTGAACAAAAAATAAAGTTGGGTCAGATGCTCTTTGGGCTAAACTCACTGGGTGCCACCAAAATCACAACCTCCATCAGCCATTCTGGTTCAAAATTTTCAGATGAAAAGGCTGGACCTGGACTTCAACACTTGTAAAATAACGCATGACTGCCATTGTTCCCTTCATTTCAAGGTGATTTGGGAAGGACAAGCAAAAGAGACACCCCACCAGAAGACCTTTTGTGGCCCTCAGCGTGGCTGGATATTGGGCCTTTTCTGTATTGGAAGCCTTAGGGGTTATGGGACAAAATGGGAGCCTTCAACCTTGCAGATGTTTAAGGTACGCATTTCACTCTTTAAAAAGCCTGAAACTGCTCTCCTAAAATAGGCCACATTTTTTAATTGTGACTTTCCATCAAAGCTGGCTGACAAATTAAGACCATGCTGGAGGATATCTATGGAGGACAAACCTGCCCATTCCAGATTCTCCCCATTTTTCATTGGGCAAATGTTTCCATATCTCTCATGTTTTCATTTGTGAACATGTTCTGTTCCTGGACTAGTTTGAGATTTCAAAAAATTACTTCTGGATTTTGGTGTGCCTTTCAGTGTTTTCAAAATGTTCCTCCAATCAATGCTCTCTCTCTCCCTTGTTTTATTAAATCCATGCATTTTTATGCAGATTTTCCCTACTCTACAGTTGTGAGTGGTGTGGGCTTGTTGGCTTTGGTAAATGGCATTGTAAAAATGCAACAGAAGTGCATCTTTTAAAGGATAACCAAGTTCCACTTCAAGCAGTGCCTCAGATGTGACATTACACGTGGTAAACAAAATGCATTTTTCCCCCTCCAGTCCTCACTGCGTAATACTTTCAACAAATGAAAAACAGTACAATGTCCATTGTTGCTGGGTTGAATCACAGACACAAAAATAAAACAGACTAAGTGTTCAGCAACCCTTTTTGCAACCCCAGTAGGGCAGAACTTGCTGTTTTAAGGGCCTTCACAATACAATATTAAGACAAGGTTATTTGTACGCTAATAATAACAGCAACAACAACAGAAGAGCTTCTTTGAAAGGGCAACCAGAACATAAGGCTCAGCATTTGAGGAGGGGAGAGCCAATCATGGTGTTTCTTTATGATCAGATTTAATAAGAGGTTGTTCTTACAGAACTAGAAATATGGGGATCATCGCAACAATGAAGCTGCAGTGTGGAAGGAAGGAAGCAATATGGCTTTAACAAGTTCTTCCACAACTGACAACATGTCTTTGCCAGGTTTATCAAGAAAAGTTTTCATTGCTGACAGTAGGATATACCTCCAAGCAAGAACTTCTAGAATCACCATCCTTTAAGAGATGAACTGGTCTCAGAAAAAAACAAATTGGGAAAAAAGCAACTTAAAATGAAATACTGGTAAAAAGTAAACCAACCCTCTAAGAAACTATAGACTCACAGAATCTGTAGAAGGGAGCATTTATGCCATTCAGTCTCCTACTCAGGAATCAAAAAGGACCCCCAATTGATGGGCGTCTAGCTTTCCTTTGAAAGAGATCCCACCGCCTCTCTGAATAATTGATTCCACTCTTTAATTGCTGTTCCCAGGAGGAAGGTCTATCTAACACTCAATATACTGTATGAGCAGAGAATCAACAGATGAGGTTCTTCCCTGGTCCCCAGCTTAGAAAAGCAGGTTTAGGTTTGCTTCTCCATCCTGCTAGCTCATGAAACTGGAGAGAAATCTAGGAAAAAGACAGGAGAGAGGAGTGTTGCACAGAGAAAATATTTCAGGGATGTAGGGGGAAAGAGAACTAGCCAAACCAAGGTTGAGGAACTTGTCCTGCTGAATAGCTCCAACCATTCTTCGCCATCAGTTCTGCTGGCTGGGATGTTCAACACAACCACAGGTCTATGTGTAACAGTTTTAGTGGGTTCTAATTAAGAGTTCTAGTTAACTGCAACCATGAATTACAAGCCCAACTCTTTATAGAGTTCTCCCAGGACTAGCAAATCTGGACTGCCACATTTTGTATGGCTACTAGATGGCAGCAAAGATTTTTCTCCATTGCTTTGCTGGCAACTAGCAGTTAACTCAGTTTTTGCAGTCCAGGTCTCTTACCCCTAATAGCTCCTCTACATAATTTACATCTGTTTTGACACCACAACTAAGTTCACCCAGCATACCAAAGTCCAAACCCAGGGTAACAAAACAGAATTATTGTATTCACATGTCTAGATAAATTCATCACATTATGGCTTAACATTATGGGCTGGTTCCACATCAAGTTAAGGAGACATCACCTTGCCAACAAAGATCCGCATAATCAAAGCTATGGTTTTTCCAGTAGTAATATATGGCTGTGAGAGCTGGACCATAAAGAAGGTTGAGCGCCAAAGAATTGATGCCTTTGAACTGTGGTGCTGGAGAAGACTCTTAAGAGTCCCCTGGACTGCTAAACCAGTCAATCTTAAAGGAAATCAACCCTGACTGCTCATTGGAAGGATTGATAATGAAGCTCAAGCTCAGATACTTTGGTCAATGCGAAGAGAGGACTCTTTGGAAAAGACCCTGATGCTGGGAAAGATTGAAGGCAAAAGGAGAAGAGGGCGGCAGAGGATGAGATGGTTAGATAGCATCATTAAAGCAATGAGCATGAAACTGAGCAAACTCAGGGAGGCAGGGAAGGACAGGAAGGCCTGGCGCGATATGGTTCGTGGGGTCACAGAGAGTCGGACACGACTTAACGACTGACCAACTACAACAACCCAGAATTTGTTGAAGCACAAATCACCCCAACCCCATTTCAGCTTAGCTTCTTGGGTGAAGGCAGATATAGTGTGGCTAGAAAGAGTAAAAGATTTGCACAGGGTATGGATTTACTCCTCTGAGGTTTGCTCCACAACCAGAGGAAGCAACCAGGGAATTTTTCGTACCAACCTGGAGCTTTGGAACACACCTCCAGCAGGAAGTGTCACTTGAATCACAGAGTTTGAGTTGGCCTGAAATTCAGGCTAGCAACCCACTTGCCCCAAATTCGATTGCCTCCAGATCTGTGAACTTCATCTCCCAGAATTTCCCTGCCCATGTGGCCATTGCAAGAACCTCATTGATTGGGATCACACATTGAACATGACTTGTTCTGGCCATAGTTTGTTGAGCAGGCCAGAATGTCTTTGTTCTAATAGTGGCTTAAGCCTTAGAACATACTTTACAAATCACCATGTCTGGGTTCAGCACACTGGATGTGCAGACTCAGCCATCCAGAGACATCAAACTTGTGCCAATTTCCGATTCATTCCAAGGGGACTTTTGCAGACATCCCTGGAAAACTACACCCTATGTGTGGAACTGTATATTGTGCGGGGGGGGGGCAGCTAATTAAGCAGGATTTAAAAAATAAAATCATAATTATTAATATTATTATTCTACAAGGAAACAAAGAGGGATATCAGAGCATCAAAGATTGTCTTAATAAAAACAGGGCACTTCAATGGGAAATGGCCATGGCTATAAGTCAAGCAGACGTTCTTCACAGCTTTCTACAGGCCATTTGGTGGCACCACCAAACACATCCACATTATTGTCGACCCATGGAATGATGTTGCCTGGCATGTTGATCGAACAATTAGCAATCTTCATAATATCGTCCGGTTTTAAGACTCTGTCCCAGATATTGAACTGGCTCATTTCCCCAACAAAAGCTTGGGTTGCATCAAACCTGCCTCCAACTGTGTCCTTCAAAACAAATGAAAACAAACAATCTATTAGGATCAAGCAAGTTTTTGCTTAAAAGAAGCGGACAAGTTAAATCCTGGAAAAAAATAACTTCTCCACCCCCAAGTACCTAAAAAAATCTCAAATCTGACAAGATCACCAAATCTCATGGGGTTTTGGAAATTTCACTTTGAAGTCAATTTGTGTGTTCTTAGATGCAATCTTGCACAATTTCAGCATCCATATCTGGATTTGCCCTCCCCTTCTTCCAGCCATCTCTTTGCTGAAATCACAGCCTTGTAGCTACTTCTTTGGACATCATCTTCTCCTTCAAAGAGAAGATTCTGCTAGAAGACATAGATGAAGATCTACAGGTAGATCTCTCAGTACTTTGCAATAGATCACTCAGGCATTTCTGATTCCCCGCTTGTTCAATCACAACAGCATCTACATCAGACTGTAATATATTATACGTATCATATCTTATACATAAATTATAAATGACAAAAAAATGGGAGGCAGGTGGAGAAACTGGGCATAGAAAGGCAGCGTTTCTCTTCAGTTCTGGTCCTCCAACACATTTTCTGTCTATTTTTTGCATCAGATTCAGCTGTTGGATCTCAGGATTTAGTAAAAAAACAAAGTAGATGTCAAAATCTGCTCAATCCTTTCCTGTCCTCCTACAGTTCTACTGAGAATAGAACTGGACATTTTCTGAAACTCTCTCACTGTTGGTGCTTTGATTGATTGATTATGAGCCATCAAGTCATTGTCGACTTAATGGTCGCATAGATAGTTAGTTGGGGTGTGTCTGTGTGTGTAAATCCAGTGTGCAGGAAGAAGATAAGGGAGAGAACCCAACCAAAACTGTCTGCTATGGCTCACCTGTTCCTGCCCAAGGATCAAAACCCCTCCGGGTTTAATGGGATGCCAAGGAGCTAAATTTTCTCCGGTCCCCAGTTTCTCTCCATCCTGGAATGCCTCCCACATCCCGTCTCTTGTTGTCCACGTGATGCAAATGTGGTGCCACTTTCCATCACTAATGAAGAGGGGAAGCTGGGCAACCTTGTCAAAGAAAATCATAACAAACATTGTGATTTTTTTCCCCAAATTTTCACATCTTTAAAAGTAGAGGCTCGGTGATTAAAATCACATTCCATACCTGGACTTCAGGTAAATCCTGTGCATAAAGATGGTGTGCTGTTGCAATTTCAGAATGATGCATGTGTCACTTAGCAACTCACATAGAACTCTCCCAGGGATTCATTGTTTATGAGACTCTCATTACACCATGTGTTTTCTCCTGCTTTCTTCTCACGACAATTTTTTCCTCCTGATGTTTCATTTTCAACAAAACAACCTGCTGCCCCAGTCAATGGTTCAGTTAAAATTATTCAGTTTTAAAACAACTGAGCCATCAAATCCCAGCTGAACGAATGGAGCTCCATTGCAATTGTGGCTTTACAACTTGGTCAACCCAACAGTTGACCTTTGGACAAGTAAGGTGGGGTGTCTGATCCAGTATCTTACAAGTCAAGCCATCAATGACTTGTATCAAGGGTATCTAAAGGACCTATGCTTCCCATACCAGCCTATGTAGAGGGAAGGGGGAATGGCCTTGAGGGACAGGAGGAAGATCCACTACCAAAACAATGGTCAGATAAAAGAGGACTGAGTCCAGGGCAGGAATGTAACCTGAGTAAGCATCTTAGACAAGACCCTCCCTAGTTCTCAGGAAGATAAAGGGGGGGGGGGGGAGCGCATTCAGACTTGCAAGATTCTGTACCTATAACCTTACAATGATAGTAGTACTGACCTACATGACATTGGATTCCTCGTCTGATCTACCTCCAAGGGCTGACAGCCTGTCCTATCCTGAAATTTGCATGGGAGATCTCCCTGTGGTCTATATTGCTATATCTAGTCCCATCCTTGGCAACTTTAAGATGCATGGACTTCAACTCCCAGAATTCCCCAGCCAACATGGGGAATCGAAGAATCAAAGTCTGTGCAAGGTTGTCATCTAGTCTATGAAATGTCTTCACACTGCTAACTGTCTCTCTATCTCTCTATCTCTCTGACAGTAGGGATACCTTGCAACTTGATTATCTCCCCGAGTGTCTGCCCAGCCATTTCAATCCAGCAGGGTTGGCACACACTCCGGGCTTCTTTGATTAAACAATGCCATCTATCAGGACCTTGGAAGCGCACCTTCTCTGTCACAGTGCCTGCCCTCTGGAATGAGGTTCCCCATGAGATCTGGGTGGCTCCTACCCTACTGGCATTTCAGAGGGCCTTGAAGACTTGGCTTTTCACTCAGGCCTTTGGTGAGGATGGGTGGAGCCTCTTTTGTGAGGAGTGTGTGTGTGTTTGTTGCTGCTCACTTTTGCCATCTTTGTTTTTTTCTTTTATTGCTCTATTGTTTTTACTGTTTTATAGTTCTCAAGCTTCTGGTGAACACCCAGAGTTGTTGAGAGTTCGGCGGTGCACAAATGGTATAAAATAAATTTAAAATGTTAATTAATTTCAAGAAGGATGCACCACTTTTTTTCAAACTTAGGTCTTGAATGATATGCTTGGGGCCACAGTCCCCAAAGTAGAGAGGTTAAAGTAAAGAGTGGGGGGAAAGGAGGGAGGGAGGAAGGAAGGAAGGAAACAGAAGGAGGGAGGAAGCGAGGAAGGAAACAGAGGGAGGGAATAAATATAAATTAAATCAAGCTAACAATGCAGTAAGTATGACTTTGCCTTGCATAGTCAAGGATTTTCCCACATTAAAATGTCCAAGCCTGGTGATTTCTGAAGGGCCACTCTATATTTATGAGGCCAATGAAAAATATGTTTTGAGGTCGGCCTTTGAATTTTCAGCAAAAGGGCCCTTGCCCATCTCCCTCAATCAATGCTGAACCTGCCCCTCCCCAATCAGATTTCTCAAAAGAAACTTAGCCTTTCCCCCACCTTGTCATTAATCAGGAGTTCAATGGGGTTATTCCCCCACTCAATCAACACCACTTCGTTGGTTTGTCCTGGAACGGCGTAGGAGAAAGGTGTCCCAATTCCAGGGGATGCGCCGGATTTCAGCCATAAGCAAACAGTGAAAGCATAGAGCTCCGGGAGCGTCTTCTTGATCTTGCCATACAAGTAGTTGGTGCGAAGAGGGAGGGAGACTTTAAATTCATCTGGTGCTTTAAAGGCGCTGGTACCTGAGGGCCAGAAACAAAATCATCTGCACAGAACACAGGATTGTCCCCAGTCAAGAGATTATAGCTGGTTCTTCAGCTGCTAAAATTTTAGCGGGGTTGGCGATTCATTCCATGCCTTTTCGCCAATTCATTTTAGCTGAGTCATAATCACCCACTGGTGCTGACTCATGATATGCATCAGTTCCAATTAGGCATTTGTGCTAATTCACCAAGTCAATTGATACAGGATTAGAAACTATAGCTCCTAAAGCTAAGAGGTATTACCAATAATTTATATAAGCCAAAGGTATGTTTTTATCTGAAGATTTTCCCATCTCCTTCTCTATTAATCTTACTTCCAGTATCAGATTGTGAGAAGGTGAGCAGTGGGGAAGGGGCAGAACAGGGGAAGAGGGGTGTCCATAGCTTAGTAACACAATACATGAGTGGCAAAACATCTGAGGGTCACAGGTTATAACAGATGATGGGGAAAGCCTTCTCTGTCCAGGAACTGTAGACAATCTGAAGTCCTTCAGATGTTTTGCACTTCAGTTCCCATCAGCACTAACTAACTGACAAGTGGAAGACTCACCCCTTCCTGATAACCCAATATAAATGTACACCCCCTTCCAAAGTTGGAAGCAATCCAGAAGTCAGCAGGTGGGGTAGACGAACTTGACCTAAAGGCTGATAACTGCTGAAATTGTCTGTGGGAATGACCTTGGGAGACAGGGAGAAGAGCTGCAGGCTAGACAACAGTCAGATAAGAGGCAGCTGAGCCTGCAGAAGGAAAGGGAGCGAGACAAATGTCTCAGTAGGGACCTTCCCTAGTTTCTTGGGCTGTAAAGGTGAGGGGTGAGAGATGTACTTCCAGACTTGCAAGATTCTGTTAATATAACCTTACAATAAAGTTAGAACTCGTACTTCTGGGTGTGTTTCTTGTCTGGACTATCCCACAAGGCTGACAGATGGAGAGCGAATATCAGCTTTCTATCATCAGAACTGGAGATTTCTCTCCAACCTTGGCAAGAGAAATCCAAGTGAGTGAGTGAATGAATGAATGAATGAATGAATGAATGAATCCAATGGGCCCTGCACTGCCCTCCCAAGGACCAAAGGATCTCAGTCTTATAAGATAGCCTAGCTCAAGAGGGTAGGCAGTTGGTACTTCTCAAATGCTTTGGACTGGTTCTATTTCACCAGCCAATGGCTGTAGTCCATAATATTTAGAGTGATAACAGATTGCCGACCTAGCAGATAAGGAGATAAACAATCTGATACTAAATAAAGGTTCCTATCATCTGAGAGTGGGCCAGTCTAAAATGAAAGCAACTGAAATCAGGAGGAGGAGGAGGAGGAGGAGGAGGAGAAGGAGAAGGAGAAGAAGGAAGGAAACCTGATTTGATTAAGTTTTGCTTTTTTGAAATACATGGATCTGGAGGCCTCTGGAATCAATTGAATTGAAATTCAGCAACTGATTAGTGCAAAAGGAAGATGAAAAAGTTGCTTCTCTTACTTCCAAGCGAGGGAGAAAGAAAATCTTCTCTTTCTTACTAGGCATAATTTAACTTACGGAATTGACTGCCATCAGATGTGGTAATAGCCCCTAGTTTTGGGGGCTGTTCAAGAGAATTCGACAGATTTAGGGAGGAAAAGGGGATGTTTATGTGTGGAACTCACAGGTTTAGGGGCAGCGTGTCTGTGAGTTTCAGTTGTTGAGGAATTTTTTCTCCTCCAGTGGAGTTTCTCATCCGAGGTGACTTCCTGCTGCCTGAAGGGAATCTTCTTCAGAGCATCAATATGTCAATAATTAGAGGAGGATTAGAATTGCATTGTTAGCTATTAATAAATTTTGGAAATAGAGTCTGGCATTGTAACTGTGGGAGAGATCATAGGGATTCTATGTAAGATAAAAAATAAAGATGCTGTTACTTTGCATCACCCTGTAGAAATCACATAAAGGAACGCAAATCCCTAAGCCAGCGAAGAATCTAGGTCAAAACTCACCCTTTGACAAGCCAACATTTCTTATTCTTGCCTATGCTCCCCGACTCCCAAACATCAAGCAGGAGAGTATAACAAGGGGGTTGGAAGGATGACAGATCTGCTATGACAAAAGTGCTTTGAACACTCATGTGCTATTCAAAAGTGACTGATTACTGCTGGAATATATAGGGGCCTTTAGCTGCAAGATGTAATGCATAAAAGGGGGGGCAGGTCATGAGGTATGACCCAGATGGGGCCTTCCCAGATCCAGGTTCTCTCAGGACTGTGTCACTGCTTCATGGATGTCCGCAGGGTGTGATAAAAAAAAAATTAAGGATGATGGCTGCAGAGGGGCAATTGAAGTTCCACCTGCTTTTATATGCAATGTGCAAAAAAAAAAAAAAATGGAATTTCAGACATACCAGCCAGCCTCTATCTTGACTTTTTTTTCCTATACCCTGTGGACACCCTTGGTTGTGTAGGTGGGGGTGTCTGTGTGTGTTCTAAAACAATTCTTCACAGTTAAGGGGAAAGGTGGAAAATCTGGGCTTGGCTCACTCCACTGAAGTCATCAGGACCTTCAACTTAACACTTCGGAGAGGAGAGGAGAGGGAGAGGGAGAGGGAGAGAGGATGGATAGAAATTAAGCATGCACCATTGGCCTCACAGGAGGTGGAAGTAGAAAACCATCCACAAGGTTCACTGATGTTGCCTTTTAGGGAGGAAAGTCAATGTATCAGTTACACCAAGCATTCATTGGGTGAATTTTCTGATGCACTTGTCACACAAACCATTCTTGAGAACAAGATATGAAGGGCCGTCAAGCTTACCTCTTTCCAGTTCAGACACCCTTTCTAGGAGCGCGTTCAAGGCTGCTTCTGTCCTCTGCCGGTGGGTGGATGTCTCGTTATGAAGCAACCATTTCTCGTTCTCCAGTTCGGCCACTTTGCTCAGCAGCTGGCGCTCCAGCTCTCCAAGTCTCCCCTGAAGCATCTCTCTCAGGTCCATGGGCAGGGCTCCAAAAGTCACATTGCCTCGAAGCTGGTGCTTCAAGAAG
This sequence comes from Python bivittatus, assembly GCF_059951505.1. Classification (NCBI taxonomy): domain Eukaryota; kingdom Metazoa; phylum Chordata; class Lepidosauria; order Squamata; family Pythonidae; genus Python; species Python bivittatus. Next base: position 5,938,854 of record NW_028277083.1, read on the forward strand.
AGGGGAAGATATGAAATCACACACCATGGGAGATGAGTACCAATCTCATTGGTTTAATTCATTAGGCATCTTACTGCTCTCTGTGCTCGTACTACTACAAATACACCAATACGACTCATACATCCAAGCCCAGGTGCCTACAATGTACCCATTTATTTAAATAATGTATATGGCAGCCCATCTCACAAGAGTGACTCTGAGCAACGTACAAAGATTAAAACTCAACAGTTTAAGCAAGTGCATGACACCTCCCAACCATAAAAACACATCATCATCAACAACAGGGCTAGCCTGGCCCAAACACTGGGAAAACAACCATTCTTCAGAGCTTGCAAAGGTCAATAGGATCGGGGCCATCTGGATCTCTGGGGGAGGCAGACACTGCCAGAGATATATACGCGGGAACAGATTATTTTCCTTCTGTTCTGCCCAATGGAACATCAGTACTTGGTCCATCAGCAGGACAACTCTCCAAAAACTTAAAAGAATGGGACCAAATTTGGTGGGGTGGGAAGGAGAAACTGGCTAAAGACTGAAATTGAAAATGACCGGATCAGGAGGAACCCCCCACCCCAATCCCTCAAGAAATCCCTGTGGGGAGGCAGTTGAACAACGGCTTAGAAAGTTGATGACTTCTCCATTCTAAACTGCCCTCCTGTCTCCCCCTTGCTTATATTACCAGAGCAGAGTTCTTATTAAGAGATTAGAAAGAATTCCAGAAGCCAAACTCAACATGCTTTCCTTAGGTTGGGTTTTTTTTTTTTTTTGGATGGAACTAATAAAACATCTATTCTCTCTTGTGCCTTGGGATTTTCTATATATTTTTTAATAATGACTGTTTTTATATGTTTATTGTTTTATCAATTGTTGTATGCCACCCAGAGTCACTTTCTGTGAGATGGGTGGCCATACAAATTTGATAAATCAATTTGATAAATCAATCAATCAATCAATCATCTGGACAAAAACTAAAAAGGCAGCAGGTAAAAAGGAAGACAAACACAGAAAAACAAATACAAAGAAAACAAATGAGATAATATTCTTACTTGGATAGGTCATGTTACGGAATAATAAAAACATATTAAACATCCTTGTTCACTCCTTCTACCCAGAATGACAATTGTACAGACCACAGCAATCTATTAGGAACCCTACTGGGAAAAACTTCATTAATTTAGCTGGGAAATGGTGAGCAAATCCTGAGAATGTTGAAATTCTAGCTACAGTCTAGTTCTTCTAGAATCTAGCTATATTCTAGCTCTTCTAGAACTCTAATTATATCAGTGAAGTTTCTTGAAGACTACCCTAAATTGTAAGGTTTTTTTCAGAGGTCTTTGCTGTTTGTTAAATCTTTGGTCAAAGCAATTTCCCAGAGTTATAAATACCATGGATCTTTAAAGGGAATTGTAGTTTAATTTTCTAGCGTTTTGCAATAAAAGCCATTTTTGAGGGCATTTCCCTTGCTATACTTATCCTAAAGCAACATCACTCCTTGTACATGTTTTAAGATCACCAGGCTCCGATTTCTCAGCCAGAGTTCCCAGAGTTCCACATGAGAACTTCCAGATGTTCCAGTGAAAACTCCCAGAATTGTGAGAATTACCCCCTCAATGCATCTAGAAGGCACCAGGTCACAGAAGATTCCACTTTGGGCCCCTCTGTGCAAAAGCCATCGCTCCGCTCATATTCTGCCTCTGTGATCTAACAATCAGAAATGCATGTCGCAACATCTGGATTGCTCTGGGATTGGCAGGGAGAGGCAGATTCAGGGCACCTTTTCTGTTACAACAGCTGGCTGGAGGGATTCTAACAGCCCCCCCTCGGGGTCCCCCAAAGCAGTTGCAAAGACACAAACACACATGGCGAGAAGAATCAACAGGGAATGCCATCCGCAGATACGAGCAATAGCCGCATGGCCCAACACATTCATTAAGCCAAACACCCGTATGTTGTTACTTATTAATGAGAATGCATGTTACACCGTTCTTTCAAAACCAAAACTGAGATCATCTCTAGCAATGCCAGAAAAAAATATATTCAGTTGAAGGAGTCAAGTGGGCTTTAGAAAGGAGTGGCAAAAAGCTTTGGGTCCACTGGTAGATTTCTGAAAGGGGATCCAAATAACATCCTATTGCTTGAATGGAGTTAACTTACATGCCAAGGAACTCAGCATGACTTTAATTTCCATTATGATTTAAATGGACATTGAACAGAAGAGTACCAGGAGACTAGTAGCCAGTTATTGTGGGAGGGCAAATATCCCGTCTAAATACAAGATGGATCAACCCTACACACATAGATGCATGGACATAAACCATGCAACCACAATAAATCAGTCAATTAACACCATCCAGACACAACAGTTTCTGTATCAGCCTGGCCTTAAGGACTCACTAACCTTGGACTTTGGACAGCTGCAAACCTGGAATGGAATAATCAAAGCTTCTGACTTTTTTTTTGAAGACCAGTAGGAAGGACACCCTCTACAGACTAACCCGGTGCGTCATATCTGAAGAAACATATGCACTGTTGGGTCCTCTAGATGTTCTGGATTACAACTGCCATCAACCTCAGCATAGCTGATGGCAAGGGATTATGGAATCTGTAGTCCAAGCAACTGGAGCAGATGGAAGATCAGCTATGTTGTATGGTAGCTTCTCTCAATCTGGTGCCCTCCAGATAGTCTGGACTATAAATCCCATTCCAGCATTTTCAGCCAACCTGAGCAGTAGTATTCTGAGAATTTCAATCATGATTGTGCCTCTCAGTTGTGCTGATAAAAAAACTCTCAGTAGTCCATTGGCAAAGCAGGCTGGGAATGCTGGGATTTATAGTCCAGAATTAGACAGTAGGAGGTTGCCATGTCGGAAGTGGTCTTTTCTAATGGTACTGGGTTCAAGTTAAGCACAGTTTTGTAAGACAAACAGGATTCAGCCATAATAACCCAGCAGCCTAAGAAAGCAGTAACATTAAAAGATCTGTCATCTAAATCTCTCTCTTAACAGAAAATTACATCATCATCCCCCATAATCCTTATTGCAATATTTTATTTTGGTTATTTTGGAAATGCAGGCAACTGTTTTGCCACATACTGATCAAACTTTGATAGTGCCAAAATGGACCATACAAAAGTATTTTCTTAGGGTCATTTCCTCTAACCTGAAATTGGGTAATCATTCCCCAAATGATTATTCTACAAATATCTACAACTCAGATGTGAGGTACACCAGTTAACACAGAAACCAGATACTAAACACTGAACAATGACAGTAAGGTTGGCTCCCACATTCATGGCCTTCCGAAAAAAGTTGGTTAAATCCTGGTTACTTCAGAAGGTCTTCAGAGATTACCAGTTATGGTTTCATTGACCCTGATAGATGAACGCTTCAGTGTCTATGGACAATCTTCCACTGCTTTAGTTATATTGTATTTTATGATATTTGCACGGCTGTTGTATCATTTTTGCCCTAGGACCCCAGCTACAGTCCTCTTAAACTGAAAGATCTATAACATTTATAAATAAATAAATTCACTTTCTCATCCTGTTATTTTGACAAGTCATCTATGCGCAAAACATTCCTCCCTTTATCTAGCCGTCCAGGACATTAAGATATATTAAAAATCTCAATAATGCAAGACAATTTCCAAAACACAGTGCACATTACCAAGATGTTAGCTTTTGGGAGACAAACAGGAATTGCAATATTATAGACCTGTCCATTAACAGTTACAGTTTTGATATTTTATTACTATGGGACTTCCCCACGCCACAGGGATAGTACTTCAAAGAACCGTAAGAGCCAATTTAGACAGATTGAATTTCACATTGATTATGAAGAGCTTTCAACTCTCTCCTTCAGAAACACTGGGCTAAGAAAGCAACCTTAGATATTCATTAATGAGTGCTGGAATTTCAAATGTCTGTAGTTGCATTCATTCTAGCAGAGTCTTGTTTAAGGGGAAGGTAGGAACACACGGAGGAGGCTGAATTCTAAAGTACAGTTCAAAATTTGAAATGATCAGAGAATTGAAGACCTTTCCATTTGAGACAGTCAAACTAAACTGCTCAAGAAATAATCCCAGAAGTTATTTCAATATTTGAGGTTTCTCCAAACGTTGTTATTTATTGGACCATTGACTTCAATGGACAAACAGCAAAGGAGAAAAAGAAAAGGGATGATGAGAAAAAGGGTCTAATAAACATTCCCCCCTCAGTGGCTGTTGGTCCATCATGTCTTCAGTAGTTAACCTCTGCTCAGCTTCTAGCAAAATAAATTAGAAATACTATTTACACTTAGGACAAAAGAGAAAAAAGAAAAATGCAATCTGTTAAACATGAATGGGAAGGAAGGAAAGAAGGAAGGAAGGAAGGAAATGAAGGAAGGAAAATAAAGCTGAACAAATCTCAGTCCATTTAAATGAAAAACAGAATGTCTCTTTCTTCCCCATTTCCATTGGGAGAAAATGCCTTCTTTAATTATATACGCATAACATTGGATAGATTTTACTCACTGCAATCCATTTTCACAAGACCAAGCATTTAACCAGACATACAGTCAGTTAATTTCTTTGGTTTGTGAATGATCAGTCCTCCCTTTCTCTAGCCCTCTGTCTCTTTTTTCCCTGTCTGCCTGTAATAAAACAGAGTTTCTGTCCCTAATGCAATTGTTAAAAATGACTCGTTGCAAAGAATTTCAAGATGATCACTTATTTAAAGCTTTTATTTTTTAAAAAAAAATGCAATAAAAATGACGCCGAGAGTAAGAGTTTCTGAGAAATGAAGCTTGTTTGTGAAAATGTCCCACTGGACATTCATTAATTGCCCTCCTGATAATATCCTATGTGTATATTTAGCTGGTGACAATATCGCCTAAGGGGAGATGCACTTTTGGATGACAAAAATTCGAGCCTGCAAGTTTGAAACGATGAATGACCCCACAATTGGCAAAGAGGAGACATGCAGGTATAACTAGGAGAAGGTCTCCAAAACTGAGGGATCTTTGAACAAACTCATCCAGGAATATATGGCTAGAAACAAAGACTTGCTTTAGGGATGCTGCAACACGTAGGTTGAAGCTTCATATAAAGAGGATTTAAGCCCTTCTCAGTGAGTTAATATCAAATCCTGTTTCCTAATAAATAGCTGTATATAACAGGAGATGCATATATTATACACCACAGCGTACGCATAACTGTATACAGAGCTATCGCTAATATATGGCAGACCTATAATGTTTAGAGGTCAGACTAGGATGAAGAGATTCCCTTCCTCTTTTGACCATGAAATTATGGGGTGACCGCAATCCATCACCACCTCTTAATTTAATGTCCCCCTTCACAAGGTTATTGTGAAGACCCAATGGAATGAGATGAGAAACATGTACTATGCCCCGAACTCCTGCAGGAAAGGAAAGATGTACAACTCTCTGTGGCTGCTATACATCACTGCTAAGTTATTGCATTAATAAATCAGAGTCAGTCATAATTCTAGAAAAAGAGCCATGCTGGGTTGCACAATGTAGCACAAACTTCCCTGTTTGCTAGCTGTGTGTGTGTGTGTGTGTGTGTGTGTGTGTGTCAAAGGCACCTTCTGCTATCGCCCCACCCAGCGAACAGCCATTCAGAAACAGATTCCCCCCAAACACCAAGGTCTCCTTAAGCCGGAGTTCTCTGCCTGGGAACTCTGAAAGTAGTTTCAAGAGACCTGGGGGGCAGCAGGTTGGGGAAAGCTGGATTCAGCCACCGTGCTTGCACGGTCTACGAGTTAGAGTACTGGATTTGGACCAAGCAGAGCTGGGGTCAGATCTCGGCCCCAATCCGGACTATGTGACCTTGAGATCAGCCACTGTCTCCACTGGGTGGTTGTAAGACTACGGAACAGAACAGGCCACCGAGGTGAACTTGGACACCCCAGAGCAAGAACAGGGGAATGGCAATGAAACTGAACAGTGCAACCCTGGGGTATTTGAACCGAAGCCAATCTCAGTGTCTCCCTGTCACACTTACTCTGTGGAAGGATTGCAGCCTCCATCTGGTCTTGCACACGCACACACACCCTCGATCTTTCTACTCTCTCCCGCAATTTGCTTTCTGCAGCCCAGACTTAGACAAACCCTTCCGCCCCCGAAGTAGTCCTTAAGAATAAAGTTGCAAGGTCAGAAACAAGTCCTCGTTTTCAAGACCTTCCCCACCCGCCTTGCCCCCAGTTCCATTCTCACGGTCTCGGTTTCGCTGCCCTCCCCCCGGGGTCGCCTTTCAGCACCGGGGACAGCCACGGCGCGCTTCTCGCCCGCGCGTCTCCTTCGCCCCGTCCGAGGCGCCCATCTCCGTTCTCCAAGCCCGAGATTTCGGTAACTGCGGAGGGAGAGTCCTTCTCTTCCCCCCCCCACGCCTCCCTCTGGGCTCTTATCCCGCGGTTCCCCCCCCCCGGCCCCCTCTCCCCCGTCCCACCTCCAGATTCTCCAAGCGATCCTTGAGGGCCTGCATGGTGCGGCTGAGCTGGTCGACGATCTTCCCGGGGTCGCGGGGCAAGTCGCCCATGGTGTCCTTGCTTTTGCCCAACTCTTTCCTCCACGTGCCGCCTTTGCCGTCGGAACTCTCGCACCGTCCCAGCTTGCCGCTCAGCTCGCGGATGGTCTCCCGCTGGTTCCCGATGGTCTCCTTCTGCTGCAAGATGGTTTCCCGCAGCTGCAGCACGGTGGCCTTCAGCTCCTCCTCGGGGGGCAGCCCGCCCCCTTGCATGGGGACGGCGGGCAGCGGGCACCCCGGGTTGGCGGCGTCCAGCGGCAGCGAGGTGCACACGAAGCGGCTGCCCGGGGGGGTCTCTTGGGCGTCCGCTGCCGCCCCCCAAGCCGAGAAGACGAGGCCGGCCAAGACGGGCAGCAGCATAGCGGCCAGACGCGGGGTCTGATTTACTGCATGGAGGAGGCGAACGTGTGAACGGCGCGAGCAAGAAAAGAGCCCCGCTCCAGCTCACTTTTTGCAGGGAAAGCAGAAGGACGAGTGTGGAGTTGGTCGGACGCGCAACAGCTGCGGAGCACCCCGTCCTCGCGTAAAGCAACCGAGCCAACTCCGCGCTCCGCGCGCCCTTAAAACGCCGAGCCGCCGCGGGCCGGGCGGGGGAGCGGGCGAGAGGAAGAGGGCGAGGCGGCTGGTTGGCCGAGCGCCCGCCTCAGGCCACGCCCCCTCGGCCCGGGACCGTGAAACGAGGGAGGCGGCGGCGGGAAGGCTTCTGATTGGCGGGGAGCTGGAGGGAGGGGCGGAGTCTGGAAGGGCCCGCATTCATTCATCCATCCATTCACGAGTAGGGCGCAAAACTCCGGAGGACCGCTAAGGGGCAGGGACGGGTTGCTTTTCGGCCTCTTTAGCCAGCCACCTCGTGGTCGTCCGGGTTTTCGCAGCGCAGACCTGGTCTAACCCCGCAGCTAATGCTTGTCTGGGCGTTGCCGCCTCCCGGTTGCCCGACCCGGGAGACCCGGGGCCGTGCGTGTATTTGCACGGCGAGCCTCGGCAGGCCCGTCCAAAACCTAGGAGGTGAGTTCGCCCAGCTTGGCGAGTTTTAACCTGGTTTCTTGGTTTGGTGGCTTGGAGCCTGGGGCAAACCCAACCCCCTTGGTTAGGATAGGCTGGGATGAATTGGGCGGACCCAGAACACGGGTTATGATGTAGCCCGGGTCCAGAGGTTGTGTGAATGCACACAGCGAGCAGGAGAGAGATTCTGGCGGGTTTTTCTCCCAAACTGGTAGTGCCCGCGGCAGATGGTCAGAATACAGATCTAACCCCTCCTTAGTGTCCATGCTGGTAAAGCGGATGGAAATTGTCCCGTTAAGGGCCGCGGTGGGGGAAGTCGCTCTCACTCCAGCCTCCCCTCTCTTTCCTACCTGACCAGATTTCCACGAGGAAGGGGAAAGAGGATACAAAGAATATTGACTCGCTTCGTTGCAATTTTGCTTCTTCCCAAACTATTTGAGGTACAAAACGGATGAGTCTCAAAGCACATTAAATTCTTTATATAGGAAACTCTAGGTTAATATCAAAACACTCTAGAGCAGTGTTTCTCAATCTCAACAACTTTAAGATGTGTGGACTTCAACTCCCAGAATCCCCCAGCCAGCATGGCTGGCTGGGGGATTCTGGGAGTTGAAGTCCACACATCTTAAAGTTGTTGAGATTGAGAAACACTGCTCTAGAGTAAGCCTTCCCTAACCTGGTGCCCTCCCATCAAAGTAGGACTGTAGTGCCCATGATCCCCCACTGTGAGGCTGGGGATGCTGGGAGTTGTGGTCCTAGTTTTAGTGGAAAGCACTTTGGGTGGGAGGGGAAGGCTGGTTGGTGGGGGTGTCTTCTCTGCCCTCTAAAAATCAGGCCAGTAAACTCCTCTTTCAATAGATGGGTTCACTGATCAAGAGCCCCCTTAAAGGGGCAGACTATTGGCTGAGAGAGAACGATACCGACATTAATTATCCCCAGAACAACCTGGCAAGGTAGATTAGTCAGTGAGAGAGTGAGTGACCCCAAATCACCCAGTGAACTTCATCGTTCAATGAACCCCGGATTCCCCAGGCTTAATTCATCATTCTAACCACCCCACCATGTGGTTCCTCTCTCTTACTAAACATGCCTCTCTGGGCCAGATGTGGCTCCCTGCAGCATTCGTGGCCGGTCCAAAGCTGTTGGACTACAGCTCCTATCACCCCCAGCTGCTTTGGCATTGGCCTGCTGGCTGGGGATGATGGGAGGTGTTGGCCAACCAAATGGAGCCCACCCTGCAGTAAGCGGGTGGCCACCTTTTGCTGAAGCAAATTTGGGGCTCAAAGGGTACAGCGCTGCAAAGGCAGACACGGTTCCCAGCTGTTCACAATCCTTCACATTTTTGTTGTGTGTTTTTTCCCCTCTTCACAAATATTTTGTGCACATATTTTCTAACTTCAAATATGACTTTGATCAAAGATGTCCAGCTGTCTGCTCCAAAATTAATTCCATCCACGCGCTCTGCTTGTCAAATCCCAGACGGCTATGTAGCTAACAAGATGTCCTGTAAGGATGAATTCACACAAACCACAAGCCATTATTTAACCAAGATGTATGGAACAGGTCACAGTGGTTGGGCTCCCACAGCGTGGCAGATCGAAGCCAAATAAGGGCTTAGATGACAGGAAAACAACCTGTGGCTCTCAGGACTCTTTTTTTTTTTTCCCAGTTTCCAGAACCCCTCCGATCATAACTGCTTTTAAAACAATGGCTAAAAATGCCATTTTGCAGTGGGAAGTAACTGGAAATTGTATTGAAAGCCTATAGTACACACATCACAACTTAGCACAATAAGCAAACCAGGCTTAAACCAAACGATTTAATTGTATCAATAGTTCCTCTACCCAAAATGGGTAGTGCTGTACATAAAATTAAACATTTGCGACTCTAATACAGCATCACAAATTAACCAGTTTTTTTCTGCCCTCTTTTTCTAACTATAATGATGTTAATAATGCCTTCTGTTTTGGACTTGACAGCAGATCCACCCAAAGAAAATACTTAGTATGGCTAAAAAAAAAAAACAACAACCCTGGAATATGGAGTGGAATGTCATGAACAGAAGGACTTTACATTGGAATATTTTGATGCAGTTCCAACTTGCCTTCCTTAATCCAGATATTTTATCATCTGGAATTTGTTAAACACATTTGTGGAAAAGCCATTCTGTACATGTACAACTATGGTAGGTAGGTAGGTAGGTGGATGGATGGATGGATGGATGGATGAATGATATGGTGCCAGTTATGACAAGTGAAACAAATCAAAAACATCCTCCTCTAATTACCTCCTTCTCAGGGAACTACATAAACAATACACCGTCTCAGGAAATCATAAAACACTTAGAAGGCCCAGGAATGTTGTTAAGGCTGGGAGAAAGCTACTGGGGTGGGCAGAGTCTTTGGAAAGCAAAGGCAATCTGAGATGGGCCATAAAAGTAACTCCCTAGAAAGATGTTTCTGAAATACCACCTCTTTGTTCTCTCTAAACATACCATTGTCTTTGTAATCTGACTTCACTGACTCATAGTTCTACCCTAACTGTCTCCCTGACCTCACTCCACAATACTTTGCTGCTGGATCCAATCCCAGGTAGATTCTGATCTGCATCCCTGTATATAGAGGGGTTCCGCTAGCTCTTTTGGGTCAGCCTCTGCTGCCATAATAAATCATCGGTGCTCCAGTGGAATTGTGTGCTGGTCTACAGTTCCCAATGAACTCCTGGGGAAATCTGTGAGAAAGGGCTCTCTTACAAGAGAGGGAGAGATGCCCCACGTTGCTGCAATTGTGGGGCTGAGATCTGGCTTAGTTTAAACCATCCTGCCCTCTGGTGGTGAAAGAGACAGGTTCCTCTTGTTTCCATCCGTGCTGCTTGTTAAGAGTAAAGGAAAGGTTCTGACGCTTTCAAGGACACGTTGGGACAGTTTCTTGGCCATGGCATGGAAGTGGATCACTGTCGTTTTCTTCCTTTCTTTCCCTCATTGGGGTCTTCTTGGGTTCCCTCTGACCCCAAGACTCTTTTTCTTTTATTTCTGCAAACTCAGAGGGCTTCCCCCAAGCTCACTGACCCCTCCTTCATGTGCATGGATGCTCTTGTTTTGACAACATAAGGGCTGGCTCTTTGATAGGGAGTTTTGCTAGTCATTTGTAGGACTGGTGTTTCATTGCTTTGATATTGCTATCCAGTCGTTCTTATATATATATATTTTAAAAACTTATGCATCTGTTCCAGGGAGAGAACTAGAGAGGCTATGACGTCACAGCATCCAACCAATCAGAATTGTATTCCAGTGTACAGTCTTCCTTCCTTCCTTCCTTCCTTCCTTCCTTCCTTCCTTCCTTCCTTCCTTCCTTCCTTCCTTCCTTCCTTCCTTCCTTCTCTTTTCTCTTCTTTCCCTCTGTACATTCAACATTCTAAATTTTTATGGAATCAGGGGCATATTCTTGTTTGGTGTGTGCCTGTAGTCTCCTTTCAAGGGCTGGTAAAAATGGATCTGGCCCTAAGATCAGTGGTCTGAGTTGTCTTTATTTTGTACCAGTCTGTGTTGATGACTGCAGTACCCTATTAAATAGAGATTATAACAAATAATATTCCCATTTACAACAGGAACTTTCCTGTTGATCTCCGCAGGATTGTGATTTATATTACAGTCAGGTGGGAATATCAGATGCTTATAGGGGATGGAGAGAGCAAAATATCACACCATGGGATCAAATTCAGCTTGCCCAGCTATCGAATACTCATGTACACTACGTGCAGAAGAGGTTTATGAGAACAAAGAGTTGTTAAGTATTAAAGCAGTGTGTCTTTTGACTTGACAGGTAAATTCAATACAATTGCAGAGACTTCTAATGTGGGCAATATGAGTCATGGCACACTCACTTGGAGCAACCAAGCACGTGGCAAATTGAGTTGGGGGTCTAATATTCTCCTTCACGCCCTCAGTATTATCCATATTTTACTCTGACGCTACTCAAGAAGAAAAGAAAAAAAAATCTAATTGTTGAGAATCTCTGTTACACTATTGCTACTAAATACCATTACTATTAAAATACAATGGATGCTCTAGCATTTAACAGCATGCTTAATGTATAAGCTGTTTATTGAATTAGGGGGAGCAACCCTAAAATCAAACAGAAATCAGTCCAGCCCATCAGTAATTAGGCAACAAACTGCTTTAATAGAGATGGTGCTGAAGAAAATGGTTCCTCACAATTGATTCATGCATGTTGGTGATGTATTTCCTTCTGCAAAAATATATATTTGAAAAAAAGAGAGAGCTTTATCACGGCAGTCAAGAGGATTGAAAAGCTTTTGACCCCTAAGGGCTGTCTGGCAGACTCACGACTTCTTCGCTTCAGCCCACAGAATAGATTGTTAATTTTTAATTGAGCATTGACAATTTCAGCCTCCTTCAAAAGAGCTTTGTTCCCCTTTTGTATTCTTTCGGGGATCATTTGCAGCCTTTGATGGACCTTTTTAAAAATGCCTAACCCTGGAAATGAGCAAGGAAGACTTGAGCACGAGGGGAAGCAACTTGGGTTTCCTTTTTTGCTCATATGCTGGTTGTAAGCTGCAAAGCTTCTGCTACTAGCAACGAATTCAAGAGGACACTGTAGCATCTCCTCACCTCTTAGAAGAGAGTTCCAGATTGCTGATCCTTCGAAGAGGGGGTTTTCAATCTCATCCATCCTCTAACGTATCCAGTTTGCATCAGCTTAAAGCAAAGTTCTCAACCTTGACAACTTTAGGATTGGCAACTTCCAGAATTCCCCAACCAGCACCCAGAAGTCCACACATCTTAAAGTTGGATGCCTAACTCCACGGAGAGCTGTCCATAGTTCCAATTTCTTCTCAGATCTTTTTCCCAATATCCCCTGTGGGTGTAGAAGGGAAGAAGATGATATATGTCCCCTAGGATGCCTTTTCAGAAAAGTCTACGATGAGTTTTTCCAATGATGTTGTTGAATCTGCAACACTCAGAATTCCCAGTCATATTAATCCCATCACATCTGGAGGGCTCCTGACAGAATTACACTGCTAAATTTAGAAATAAAAAGGTAATGTCTCCTTCAAGTTAAGTTTCATTTCTAGTGACATCATGAATATATCCATGACATTTTCTTGGAAACAATATGGAAGTAGTTTGCCATTGCTGTCTTTTTGTCAACATCCCAGAACAGATTTTTTTTAAAGTCAGTATTATATGATGTGTGTAATCCAAATGATGTGTTAAAATCAAATACCGACCTTGCTATACAAAATACCCAGATGTACTAGGATAATGGAAGAACTTTGAATCCTTTTTTTTTTTTAATAGGACATAATGTTGCAGCTGATCAATGTTCTTGTGTACGTTTCTTATTTTCTTAGCAGCATACAACAACCTTGAATTCTGCCTTCAGCTTTTCCTCTAGCATCCTTTCTTGGTGATGGATAATTGGAGAGAGTATTATAACTTCACGCATATGATGATCAAAAGGCCAAACCATTAGGGGCTTGGTCAGGATGTTCAGCTTCCTCTTGAGTCCTGAGTAGTGTTGTAAAGGAAACAATTCTTAATAGATCTCCAAGGATACTTAATGAGTCCAGAAAACCATTAAATCCAGAAAAATCATTACTTTGTATGTAGTGTACAATTTCTTTAGAAAAACAGAAAGATGGGGAGAGAAAGAGAGAGAACAATGCTCCTCAAGAAGCACAAGTGGGTTGAGTTTCTTTCATCCAGGACTTGAACTCTTAAAAACCAAGACAAAAGGATGATTTCTTCAGGATAAGACTCCAGTACTGCAATTGCCTTATTTTAATTTAGAACATTTATGCTTTCAAAAGGGACATATGCAATTGGCCCCCCAAAACAGTGACTTTTCTCTAGATAAAGGCAGGGGGCATTATAGAACACCTGGAACATGAATGCAGATAGTCTAATTCAGTGTTTTTCAAACTTGGCAACTTTAAGATGTGTAGATGTCAGCCTCCAGAATGGTTGAATTCAATTCAGTTGAAGTCCACACATCTTAAATTTGCCAAGTTTGAAAAACACTGGCCTAATTCATTGACAGTTCAATTCCCATTCCCATGGATGCTCCGGATTTAGAACCTCTGCAATTTCTGAAGTCCTGCTGAGATTCTGGCAGCAATGGGAAAGAATAAAACAGCAATTTAAAGATTATATGGGGGCAAGTCAGAGGGCTGAAATTCACATCAGGTTCTGGCCAATAATTGACATGCCACCTTATAGCCCTTCAAAACATGCCCTCCGGATTAAGGAGAGATCTTTAAGATAGCCCACATGATTCCGTACAGCCGCTCCTTGTGAATAAACTGCAGGAATCATCATTTCACGGTCTGCCTATGGGTCAAGCGGCTGAAAGTCGAGGGAGGAACCATCTTTGCTCACAGTCAACACAGTCTTTTTAAAGGACATTAGGTCCAACCGAGCCTCATTTCTTAATTACTTTGGGTTTGTTTTTTTTTGTTTGTTTTTTTTGCTTTAGAAATCTGCCAAAGTTCTAAAAGATTTTTGGCTTGAAACACAGATGAACAGAACACTAGTCTGGTACTCTTTTTGGAGGTGTTCAAATATATTTGTAAAAACTCAGGAAAGGAATACAAAGTTGGCTTATTTGACCAGGGCTAAAGGAGAAAAATAGTTACATCTGGTGGACTGTTGCTAATGAAGAATGACTGATGAAGCATTTGGATTTTGTTTTTTTAATTCAGTAGATGAGATTCGGGGTGAAGAGAGATTATGTTGTATTTATAGATAGTGGTAAGCTATTAAGATTGTCTTTACTTGCTGACATGAAGGGGGAAGTTACTTCTTTTTCTTTTTCTATTTTTGTTCTTTTTCACACTTTTTTCTTTTCTTTTGTATTTTTCTATTTGTATTTTTTTGTATCCCGTATTGGCTTGTATTCTTTTCATTTATAATTCTTATAAAATTATTTGGAAAAAAACATGAGAAAGAACTAAACTCAGAGGCTGTGGAGGAAGTGAAGCAGAGAGTTTTAGATACCAGATTCCTCCCAAGTCTGGAGCCAGAATGTTCTCTTCAACCTCAGAGAGGGAAATAATAAAAAAAGGTCCTGGAATTTCAGTCTCAATGTTGTATAATATAGAGCATTTTGCTAAAGCAGGCAACCTGGTGCCTTTCACGTGCTTTGGACTTCAGTTCCCATTCACCTTCAGAATGGGCAATGGAAAGGCACTGTGGAATCGTCATCTCTATTCCAAAACATCTGGGCCTGGTTTTTCTAAAATTTTGCATGTGTCATTAGATGTCATTAGATCTAATGTCATTAGAGCTGGCCTACTAAAAGTATTGACCTAATATGAATATAGTCCTTTTTCTTATGCTAAGCCAACACAGATACATTTACTTTTTCCATCACGTTAAAAACTTTCATTCTGAAGTTGCCATGAAATGTTTTTTGCTCCAGCAGAGTAACAAACCTAGAATGAGAAGGTCAAGTTTCAGGTGGAAAAACAAGAGAAAGATGATGCCTCCTTTGATATCTCATGTCAATATAAATCACATTTTGTTTGGCAATTTGGCAGCAGTCCCTAACACAGATTAAATATCTTTATGTCTCACTCTTCCCAAGAAGCTAGTTGATCACACTTATTTGGAAGATGTGAGATCATCAAATGGAAATACTTTTCCTTTCCTACCTTTGGACAAAAACATGGAAAACATATCTATCAATTACATTTTCTAGATTTAAAGTTATATGGAGTGATATTTGAAAGATACCTCCTGGGCAAAACAACAAATAAACTTTAAGCACGAAACAGAATTCTAGAGTTGTTGGGTCTCATCCAACTTGTGCAGGGGGTTAAAACAATTTGTGGGTTTGTGAATATAGCACTGATTGTTTACTGTCTGTCTGGAAGGCAGAAGAACTCCTACTTGTTGACGTTTGATTGAACATTTGATTTAAGTGCCAATACTGACACAAAAGAATAAAGGCAGGTGAAAATCATGGTAAACATGTTGTATATCTGATGGGAGTGATTTTTCACACTTCCCCAGATTTTGCTAAGGATCATTCTCAAATAAGCTCTAGCAAACTCATGCCATTTTTTTGAGAAAATGAGCCAAAACTCATGGAAGTATGTAGAGCAGCACAGAATGCAAGGAAGAAGATGGCCTGTGCTGCTCTACCAATTCAATGAAATTGTTGGTCTGTAACTATTGCCTTCCCACAAAATGCACTGCAATGGTTTAGCAATGCCAGGCAATTTAAACAAATCAACATAAATAAGCCAATAGCCAGTCTGAAGCAGCAGTGGCAAAGTCCATGATGTGCTCCAACATGGCTTTCACTCAAGGTCTGGAAGGTTAAACCCATCAATCTAAAACATTTACTCAAAGAATGAGAAATGGTTAAACTAGGATGCAACCAGAAAGAAGGCTCTGTTTTCAGCAACTGCTGTATTTGAAGGCAACGGCATTTAGAGAAAAGTTGTTCACCCTTGGCCATGGGATTCAAATGGCCACAGTGCTCAGTCACCACTGCCCAATGACTTGTGTTCTCCCTCTGGACCATATCTTCATCACCTCTGGAGTCCCTTCTCTTTGCTTTTCTCATATTTTGCACTGGGAAAGGGCAGTTGGACAGGTTCAAAAGCATGGAGATGATGATGATGATGATGATGATGATGATGATGATGATGATGATGATGATGATGATTTATTAAATTTATATGCTGCCCAACTCCCAGCAACTCTGGGCGATGCAAGATGGTGGAGCAAGATCCAGGAGAGATCCATCATTGTTCAGAGATCTGAACTCATCAATGGCAGATATTGTTTGAATTTGGGCCAAGGCAGCAAGTTACTGTCTTGGATACAACGAGAAAGAAAGATTTCAAGCTTTTCCATTCTTTGGTGCAAACTGTTGGCTTCTTCCCTCTGGCAGTGGCACCGAGGAAGTAAAATAGAAAAGATTTATAGTGGTGCTGCTTTTTTTTCTTTTTTGGAAAGAGAACTGAGAAAGGAACCCTGCAGACCTTTGTAATGAGGTTAGGTATGAGCGACAGCAAGTATAGTTGGGTTCAGTGCTACCTCAGATGAGAAATAAATTATGGACATGGCAGTTGTGTCTCTCCCCAGGCACTTTTGGAAGGCTGCAAAGAGAGTTTTGTAGAGTTGCAGTAAGAAATGGAAGAGCTTTGAGGAAAAGCAGTCAAACATTGATAATTTTTCATCCCTACACTCAGATATCCACACGTGTTCCTTCTAGCCCTCTATTGGAGATCCATTCAAAACTCCAGGCATACTGAAACATTGGTACCTAATAGGGTCACATGACTGTGGAACTGGAGCACCCAAAATTGAGAGGCTTCATTACTGCACCAATCAGCTAGAATTCTTCTAATTCAAGTGCCAATGTTGCTGGGTACTGTTAAGAAGATGGTCCTGGGGCTGGCTGGCTGGCTTCACACATTTATAGCCCAGCCAGGACTTTTTTAAACCGTGATTTCTTGAATGAACTCTAATGGCCTGGTACATACACCATGTTAATTTTTGAAGGATTCCATAAACATAGTTAAAATAACTACAGCTTAACAGGATGTGAAAGTACATCTAATAAATTAGCTTCAGGTTTGAAATTGACTGTAGGCTTGAAACTTGCCCACCCTTGATTTTGAAACTGATAATCTCAATTCTGAGCAAGATAACAAACTGAGTTTAAAGAAAAGTACAGTGGTACCTCGGGTCACGAACTTAATTCATTCCGTGACTCTGGTCGTGACCCGAATTGGTCGCAACCCGAATCAAATTTTTCCATAAGGTTCAATGTAAATACGGTTAATCCATTTTGACCCCTACAAATTTGGTCGCCAACCGATTTTGGTCGCGACCCGAATCAAATTTTCCCATAAGGTTCAATGTAAATACGGTTAATCCGTTCCGAACCATATGTATTTTTTTTTAAAACCACAAAAATATGAAACAAAGTACAGTACAGTACAGTACGAAGAGAGAGAACGCTAACCTTGCTCGAGGTGACTTCTGGCGTGGAGGACAGGAAGGCGGGTGGGGAGGCGGTTATTGTTTGGAGGGAGAGTCCCCCTCCCTAAAGGAAGCCATGACCACGTGTCACAGCAGGGAAAATGGCCGCGGATCCTGTTCGTCACCCGATGCGGAGTTCGTGAATGGAAGCAAAATTTTGCGAACGGTGCTGTTCGTGGCCCGAATTGTTTGTGAACAATTGTGAACAGGAGCGTTCGTGACCCGAGGTACCACTGTAAATGCTTTGGAATTTTCCTTCACCTCCTGAGGCAGTAGAAAGGGAAGAGACCTGATCCAGATTTGCAAAGCTCCAGTCGAGGCTGGTTCTACAGGTTGTACAAGATCTGGGTCCAACCCAACATGATCCAGGGGCTCTGCATTGATTAGACTACCAAATCTAAGTTATAGCTCAGTCCCGGCACAATTTATGAGCACTGCTGGACATAGATCAACTAATGTCATTGAAATATAGTGTGTTGTTATTAAAAAAATGTTGTAGTAATTAACTTGGCTGGTAATAAATGCTTTTCAGAATGAACAGTTTTATATAAAGCCAGGAAGACAGTTGCTACTAATGCCATCTTTTATTACAATTACTGTCGACATCCCATAACACTTAAAAGAATCTAACTAACAATATTGCGATGTGTGACGCCAAATTCCATGAATTGACAATTAGCATATAAATGTGACAGAATAATTTGCCTGGCTTTGTTTCCTAAAAGGGCATAATGTTTAGATTTGAAACTAATATTTTATCTAGTTTATGGATCCTTTCATTAGGCAGCAGAATATATACTGAATGGTATTTCAGCTCCCAGATTTTGTTTTTCTTTTTAATATGAGGTTTGTTGGCCAACATGGAACTCCGGTTCCTTTGTTCGAAAATTGGATTCTGCAACCATTCTTTCTAGGATTGCAGCTGGGGGCAATTCCAGGCACAGGAAGGGGCTCCCATCTTCAAAAAGAGCATAAAAGGGGCAACGGAGCAAGCGACATCATGTATGTTATGACATCATCATGCAAATAATGTGACATGTAATTTGCAACATCTGTGTAATGACATGATGCATGGGTGTTATGGCTTTCTTGGACATCAATGGTTAGGAGATGTGGAACCAGCAGGGACCATAACTTGGCTACTTTCCCCCAATCCGATGTTCCCCAGATGTCAGGTTTAGCCCAGGGAACTCCAGGAGACCATGCAGATTCAATCCAGCAAGGTTTATTAGCTACAACTTCTATCAAGAATCTTCCCAGACTGGAACCAGTTCCCAGGGTCAGTCAGTAAACACAGCCTGCATTCCTCAGGGAGGTGCCAGCCTCATCCTCTTATCTCTTCCCCGCACTTCGGGAGACAAAAGAGGATTCTTCACTCCCCAACTCTGGCCTCCATAATTCCATTCCATCACATCAGATCTCTTAGAACTACAATCATAGTTTGCTTAATGTTGGTTTGTTAGTCAGTCACAGTTACCTGAGCTCACATATTATGCAAAGCCATGATTTGTAGAACCAGTTATGACGGTCTGGTTTATATACTGCACTACACCAAAAACTTTATTTTCCTTTTTTTTAAAGATATTTTTGTTGTTAGAATAGTGAAATCCGTGGAAAGAGTGAAATAGTGAAATCCATGGAAAAATTAAATAGTGACAGTAAAATAAAACAAACAGAAGCAACTACTAAGCATAAATAAAAACATTACGGGAAAGCTTTCTAGTGAGACATTCTCCCCTTCTATTTCCCCATCCACTGACCACTACCTATATATTTATTCTTTACGGCGAAGATGATTCCTAATATCAAATCTTTCATCTATTATTTTTGCTTGGTCTCATAACTTTTCTTCTAGAAATCATATTCCAAATGTCTACATTTGCTCTGTTGTATAAGGTGTAGTATATAAGGGAATCATTCTTGCTTAAATTTGGATAAACTTCTATTATAGATACAGTATATATGATCAATTATCCCATTGCTGCATAATTTCTGATTTTGGTGTCCCAATTTGATATTGTCCACAAGATTCCTCTTTCCCAATATTGGGCCAAATTTGTATTTGCGACTGCCAGCATGTATCTTAGTAAAAAGTGGTATTTTTCATTCATGTTTTCTGGGATTCTACCTAATAAAAATGTGTGTGGTTTCAGTTCAGGTTTTATTTTTAGGATTTTCTGAATATTTTGATTATTCCTTTCCAGCACTTTTGAGGTTTGGTTTGTTTGTTTTTTTACATAACCACACATGATAAAATATTCCTTCCTTGTTATGACATTTACAACATTTATTGTTATATGATTTTTCTATCTCGACTATTATTGGAGTTATATACCATCTGTAAAACATTTTGTACCAATTTTTCCTTAAATGATAACTTATGAGTAAATTGTATTGATCTCTTCCCATTGTTGTACTGTAATTATTTCTTTCAAGTTTTGCATCTGCTTTAACATATAATTTTTTATTTGTTCCACCTCTGTGTCATACACAGACACATATTCCAATAGAACATCTTGGTTTTGTATAAGTGTTTCAAATTGTCTTCCTTCTCAAAGTTCCTCCTTCTTTCTTGAGATCGCTTTTTATTCCTCCAGCAATTTGTAAATACATCAACCACGGTAAATTCCTACCTTCATGAAGTAACTCTTGCTGTGTCGTTAGTCTGCTTCTTGGATGCACTGTGTTGGCATATGTGATTAAATCTTTTCTTACTATAACTCTCCCTGAATTAAAAGGCATTTGACAGTGAAGCTAATGGTGAAGTTGCCATCCTTGTTCTTGTATATCCAAAGCATGATTTCCAAATCACAAGGGCTGGGTTCCCACCACACCAAAGAAGCCATAAGTTAGCTTAGTGGGATGTCTTGGATATTCATTCCAGTTGGATGGTGGGCTCAGTCCATCCCTCGCTCGTGTTCTGTCTATTGTAGGGATGAAGAAATGATGATCCTCCAAATGCTGCCAATCCCAGAATCTCTCACCACTGGCCAACCTTCCTCAGCCTGCTAGTTCAGTACTAGTTCATCAGGATCAACCCAGCTGAATACTTGGATGGAGGACTAGTACAGAAGAAGGCAACGATAAACCACTTCTGCAACACTGCCAAGAACGTTGCATGGATACCGTCATAGGACTCAGCCTGATGGGTGCATTTTAGTTTATATAATATCAAAGAACTCATCCACCCACTTTCCTGCTCATTATCATTATAATTCCATAGTACCAGTTCCAGTTTGATTAAAAACATTTTCTCTCCCTTTTAACTGCAGTAGAAGGGCAAAGTCCTTGATGGCTATTGCTGAAAGTGGGTAGATTCCAGCTTTCAGAAGTCTGTTTTCAAAATCAAGCCACAAGTCTTGAGGGGACATGAACTTTTACAAAAAGGAAGGTTAGGGCTTTAAAAAACTGGCAAGAATGCTTATGAACAAAAAAGAATATATTCAATTCCATGCTTACACCAGCAGTATTATCAACTCTAACAATGAAATGACCATTCGAAGTTACAACGGTGCTGAACAAAGGGACTTATAACTGGTCCTCGCACTTACAAGTGTCGCAGCACCCCTGCAGTCACATGATCGTGATCTGGGCATTTGGCAGCCAGCTCACACTTACAATGGTTGCAGCATCCCAAGGTCACATGATGGCCATTTGCAACCTTCCCAGCTGGCTTCTGGCAACCAAAATCAATGGCCAACTGCATGACTTGCTTAATGGCCACTGTGATTCACTTAATGACCACTGCAAAAAAGATCTTAAAATCAGGCATGACTTCCTTAACCGCCCCACTTAACAATGAATTTTCCAGTCCCTACTGTAGTTGTTAAGCGAGGACTACCTGTATACAGTATTATACAAAATAATACAATACTCTTCTGACTTACATACAAATTTGACTTAGGGACAGACCTTGGGAACGGAACTTGTTCTTAAACTGGGGACTACCTGTATGACGAAATATGAATTCCGCTTAGGTTTGCTACAGACCTTCAGCATTTTGATTGACTAACTTCAAAAGGGCCCGTGGTATTTACAGACCTGCATTCCAGAAGCCTGATAGCTCATGAACTTTTCACTATAGGCCTTACTAGCTGCCAGAAAATGCTTATTACCACTATGAGTCACAAAATGGAAAACAGCAGTTGTGAAACCGTGGACGTTCACAGATACCACAATAGAAGCCAGACTGACCAAACTGAGGATGAGCTTTGGGGAAGTCTATCCCACTGGCATCCTCCAGATCCTAGGCAGCCCAGTCCTTCAACCAATAAAAGCACCCCTCTTATGTAATAGTTTCTTTTATAAACATGGTCTAATCAAATGCATAAATATATAGACCTAGTTTCCATGGAAGGAGTTCAGCCTGCATTCAGACTGTTTTCGCAGAACAGTAAAATTTAAATCCCAACTGGAGAACTGGAGAACACATTGGAGGCAGATATGATTGAATGCTGCTTCTTTAAGAAAAAGTCCTTTCACAGAGAAAATTATCACCATTCATACACTTGCTCGGGGAGATGCTAGCCTGATCTGAAACATAGATCTTGTGGGTTTGATGCTTATTTTAGATTCTGCCTTGGCAACAGTGTGAGTGACTTGTCATTATGAAATAATAATCAGTTTATGAACTGCTTAGATCAATTAGCTGCCAGAAATCTGTCTAGACATAAACTCAGAAACATTGGGAATGCAATGTGTTCACCAAATCCCTCCAGTATCAAATAAACTTCACAATCTCAAGCTGCAAGTCAGATTTGCAAATATTTGTCCATGACACCAGGAGTCAAGCTTGGCTTGATGGCACCTCTCTAACTCCAGTACAAAATGGATTCTCCAATTTGAGCTGCAATGCAAATATTTGGAAGAGCATTAGTCATTATTAAGAGAAGTCTGACCATGGAGTTAATATATGGAATGGAATGGAATGGAATGGACTGACCGTCTCTCTCAAATTACGTATATATGTTCCATTATTAAGAACAGGCAATGAAAAAGTTCTTTGCGCAAAAAGGGGTGTAATTAAATAATCTTTTTTATTTTATTTAACTTTCAAAAAAATCAAAAATACAAACTAAGAAGGAAAAGAAACAAAAATCTATCTTATATTTTATACTTATCGATAGTCACTGGGTTACCAATGAATTCACCACTATAATACGAACAATACAAGAAATTATTCTCACAAAATCTCTGCCATAGTAACACATATTGCGGCAATCAAACAATCTTTTACCGTGCCATTATCTACGGAGATCTCATAGTTTGGGTGCCACTTCATCAGGTGTGTATTTCCCTGACCATACAGCCTTGAAATGAGAGCAGGAAGGATTTCATTCCTGTTTAAAAGCTCTTCTCTCTTGGCTCAGAGAAGGTGTCGGAAAACATCAGTGCTAGGCCACTGCATTTGCAGTGTTAAAGGACACCGCAATGCAACCCGAACTGCTTGGCAACATTTGGCTGAGGACTGTTGTTGTTTTTAAGGGAAAAACTATATAAAATATTATCCAACCACAAAGGTTTTTTCCCCTTCCCTTCATCTCTCCCTGTTTGATCTCCCAAACCACAAAGAAAGGATTTAATTTATCTCAGGACTGTGTGTGTTGCTTTGATTTGCTGTGCTGTATCGGCAAAGGGTGGGGGGCACATACATTCTTTTCCAGTTGCTGCTGGTCCACCTCCCATCAACCCCACCCAGCATGACCAGTGATCAGACATGATGGGGCCCAGGTATTGTTGAAGACCTGGAGTCCCCCCATCTTTACTGCAGTAGATAGGAATGAAAAAACAGCAAGGTTTCTCACAAATGCGGCTTTAAATCTAAATTCTCCCTTGGATAAATAGGAGTCTTCATGGTTCTGCATTAAAGGTAGAAGAGATATTCTGCCTGATGGATTCTCATAATCCTAGGACTACACTAGAGCTGGTGCAAATGATTTGGCTTGTGGGTTGCTTCTCTAGTAAACAAGTAGGGGGTGGAATGACTTTGGAGACTGTGTTTAAGAGGACCCTCCAAGAGGCCTCTTCTGCAACACATCCCTGCATGACTGCTTTAAGGTATTGCAGACCGCTGTCACATATGCATACGCATACTGCACCTCCCTATTGTCTAGCCCTTTGCTCCTCTCTTTTCTCCCTCATTTTATACTCTTTCCCAAGTGGTATGATACACAACTACTAAAATAGCATCTGCACTTCTCTAGCTAACAGCAAGGGATTTTTAAAAGTGGGCTGAGGAGGCAGGGCAGAGAGAAAGCTATGTCTTTCATCTTTGCAACCCTGTCAAGGCAGATCAAGCCACAGCAGTTTGGTTCACGTAGAACAGTAAACCACAAGGGCCAAGTAGATTCCCACATCACACTAAAGCGAACCAACCAAGCAACCATGTTCAGATTTAGCCCTTGAGTGGGCAACTTTTTGACTCGAGACACAGCCTGTTTTGAATCTCTTTCCAACCTCTAAAGCTCCTGAGAGCATCACTACTGGAGAGGGCATGGCTGAAAATTTGGAAGGGTTGGAAAAGGGGGCAATTTTAATGCAAAATAGGTGCCTTAAACTTTGCATGGGTTGAATGTAACGATTTTATTCCTTTCTTTGCTCCAGTGCAAAAAAAAAAAATGTAGTGATTGGCCATTTAATTTTAGTGAGATGAACTTGGGAGGTCTCTAAAGGTCGCAGGAATGTAGCTGGTGGCTGGTGATTTCCCAGCTCTTGGCTTAACAGTATACGTGGACCTGAATCACAAATATCTTGAGTTGGGTAGTAAATCAGATCCAGTTTGCAAGTTTATAGGTCTCAAAACCATCAATATGTTCATTGAGATGTTTCTGACATGCACACACCACGCACAGAGGTTGGCATGTATTTCAGCCCACCCAGCTGACAAAGACTTCATCAGCTGTACTTTTTAATTTGCAGAGCCCCAGATGGATTTGATCCACAAGCCGGTCGTTCATTCAAACAGCAGTGACGAACGTCGCCCATTGTTGATCTTGGCAGGCGCTGTGACTGCGGAGGCTTCGGCAGACAAAAGGCTGACTCATCGTCAAACAGCTGGAGGGTCTTCTTTAGCAAACAAGCGTTAGCAATGAGTCCAGGACGCTTCATTCACAAATGGGAATCAATGCTGTCATTCTGGAAGAGGGATGAATGGGAAAACCGGCAGGGACCCATCTTTCTTCAAGGGGCAGAATTTGAGCTATCGGTTGAGCAAAGGCTTCGATGAAGGGCCAGCTCACCTCCTGGACAGACACAGGATCCTTTTGTGGATCCCAATGCAAATGTTATCAATCAATCAATCAATCAATCAATCAATCAATCAATCAATCAATTTTATTTCAGTCATAGACCAGCATACAACTAATAACATAACAATTCTACTAAAATAGAAATAAAAATAAAAAGTCATATTGATAGAATAAAAAAGGTAAAGATAAAATTATTAAGGTAAAATTACAGACCAGAGGTATTAAAACACAAAAGGATCCTATAAAATTACAATTAATTTTACAATAAATAATCTAAATACGATAAATAATTAGGACAGATAACTGTAAAAGGCCATACTAGAATTTATAAAACACCGTCAGAATGTAAAGTTATGCTAACTTGCTGAAACCCTGTTAGGGTTTGTTGGGATTAACATCATTATGGTCTCACCAATTATAACACAGAAATAGCAGAATAAAACATAGAGTTATTGAAGTCTAGTTAAATTGTATAAAGTGGTCTGGGAAGAGGTGGGAATTATGGGGAGATAAGTAACTAATATTGTTCCCCACTTGCTGTAGCCTCAGTTGCTTCTTCCCACTCTATGTCAGCCTTTCAAGGTAGGCCAGACTTGAACACCAAAGTCATGAACACTAAAAGTACTTTATTATAGATTTACAGTAACAGAATCTTTATTGAACTCTGAGTGTGCCTCCCTCTTCCCTCCCTTTATCCTAAAGAGAACTAAGGAGGGTCAAGCCTGAGACGCTTTCTCAAATTCCATTCCTGCTTTGGACTCAGATTTCTCTTATCTGACTGTTGCCTTGGCTGCAGCTCTTCCTCCTCTTCCTCAAGGTTATTCTCACAGCTTACTACATCCTAGTTCTCTTTTATGGAAGGAAAGGAAGAATGTAAGAAAGGTCCATTTCTGAATCCACCTGATTAGCAATGGTGTTCCTACCTTCTGCAGAAGTTTTGTATGCAACCACTCCTATGAAGTTGGTTGTCCATTCATCTGGTCTGTGGTCAGAAACTCTAGTGCAGTGTTTCTCAACCTCGGCAACTTGAAGATGAGTGGACTTCAACTCCGAGAATTCCCCAGCCAGCATGGCTGGCTGGGGAATTCTGGGAGTTGAAGTCCACACATCTTCAAGTTGCCAAGGTTGAGAAACACTGGTCTAAAGAATTAAACCCTTCCCATCCCAAGGAGTAAACCCATCAACAAAACTCCTGAGCCCCCATAAAGATGGTGTCCATAAAGCCAATAATTTGTTGTTTTTTCACCTCTAGCTACAGAATATAAAACAGGTATGGGAACAAACAGGATGCTGCAGTGCCAAGAGTTTGTTTAATCAACAAACAAACTATATATGCCATCTTTCCTCAAATCAGATTGCAATTCAGTGTTTGACAACATGGAGCAGACCAGGCTGGTACTTTTCAATCTGGTGGACTACAGTATCATCCTCAATCTTATATCCAAATGGGATTTCCAGATGATTGATCTGGAAGATACTATGTCAGAGAAAGCACTGGAGATATGTGGGTGGGTGGTGTGTATCGATGTACACACACACACTCACTCACACACACAATTATTTTATTTCCAACCAAAAACACCTTCCTTCTTTCTCTTCCTCCTTTTTTGGGCACATGATGGATGTGGATGAATAACATTATTTCAATCCTAGAGAAACTGCCCGGGTTAATTTCATACTGTAAAAAGCCCCCAAGATCTATCTTTCTCTCTTAGTTTTGGGGACTTTTGATCCATAAGTGTCTTGGGATTCTGCCATCTGGCATTCCATGGGATGGTGAGCAATAAATATGGATGTATGCAAATCGCAACACAACTAATCAGGATGGCTTTAAAATAACAACTCTAAACTTGAGCTGCAATGGATAAGTACCAAAATGTCTGACAAATGATCGTGTGGAAGGTCATGTAACTGGGAAGTTACTGTTCATTCTAAATGTCCCCTTCAGAGTTGGGCCTTTGTTTCAAAGCAACTGGTTTAAATCCAACTTCTTTTAAAGATATAAAGAAAAATAGAGCCAGTTTGGTGTAGTGGTTAAGGCACCAGACTAGAAACTGGGAGTCCGTGAGTTCTAATCCCACCTTAGGCAGGAAGTCAACTGGGTGACCTTGGGCCAGTCCCTCTCTCTCAGGCCTAGGAAGGAGGCAATGGCAAGCTGCTTCTGAAATCTTGCCAAGAAAACTGCAGGGACTTGTCCAGGCAGTCCCCAAGAGTCAACACTGACTTGAAGGCACGAGAAAGAAAAGAAACAGAAAAAGAGGACAAAAGTTTCACATTCTGTGCTTCCTCCCTCTGCCTGCACGTATTGTGCAACAAGATCATTTCTAAAACACACATACACACACACACACACACACATTTGCTTGCTTGTTTGCAAAATGCATCTATCTATTTAATTCAGCTACAAAATGCAACTTTCTCCAGTCTTAGAGACAGAAGTTAGAGCCTTATAAAGTTTCTGGTGTTATGCAACTACGTCATGCGTGCCTGTGTATTTGTGTGCGCAGGGAAATAGCAGAAACCACAGGCATGACAGGTTCCTGGCACCACGGTTAGCAACCTGAGAAACTGCTACCATCAGGTATCAGAAACTAACCTGTTGACTGGATTTTTTAAGAGGCAGCTATTTTTACAGCTGTAATGACCACATGGTTATCACTGCCTTCCTATCTGCTGTTGGAGTACAGCTAGGCCCAATATCCCTCCTGAATTCATCATTTTCAGTCATCCTCATACTTCTAAATGCACACTTCTCCCGCTTAAGGGCTCCGAAGTGCAGAGAGAGATAGGGAGAACAGAATTTAGGGGTGAGGAATTACAGCATCTGCAGGGCACCTCAGAATCCAAGAACCATCACTGGAGTGAATACCCGGGGATGCTAGATCATGGCTAGATAACGTGTGGGGAAAGAGGTTGGTGTGGGAAAGAACAGAAGGAGCAAAACTTGGTCAAAAGTCTTAGGGGAGTGAAATCTAAAAGGCTATGTGTCCTTGGGATGGGAGAAGGCTGACTTTAGCACGGAAGCTGGAATGGGCTGTGTTTGAGCAGTGGACTATAGTTGGTCCATGTTTGCAAACTTTCTGAATACATGTAATTGACCATTGTGTCACACTGAATGCTGGACTCATTATACCTCGACCCTGATTCAGCACCTGTTTTATGACCGCACATGCACAGAGGTGTCTGCTCATTTAATCCCAACAAAAACCTTGGGAGTTTGGATGCACAGAAAGGGACTGACTGGCTCAAAGTCACCCACGGAGCTCTATGCTGAAGTGGAGAGTTGGACCTGGCTGTTCCTGATAGTTGAGCCTATTCCCAGAAAAGTGGCCCTGGGAATAGGCTTAACTATCTACCACAATGGACATAGTGGTGGAAGAGGCTGCTGGAGACGATTAAAAATCAGGTTTGGGGTCTCGTCAACCTGAAAGCTTCAGAATGCTCATCCTTATTTTATGTCCTTTAACTCTGCTCCATCAAGAAAGATATGATGTATTCTCAGAATGATTAGGTGTGATTTTTCCTGTATGATAAACTGCATTTATGAAAACTCTCTTTTGTGCACTCATTAAATTGCAGGATCCCTGACTGTATTTGGTCATCCTGAAAAATGACTGGAAGTAGACACATAGGCTTTAAAGAAGAAGAAGAAAAAAAGCCTCCACACAACTAGCAATGCTTGGCTGAAACATCTAAAAGTGGATTCAAAGCAATTCAATTCTCCATAGTGTGACTTAGATCATCTAAACCACAACGGTTGGGTCCCAAAATGATTCAGGAGACCATTACATAAAGTAGCTAAAAGCATCCTTGTCACCAGTAAAGCGACCTGCCTACATGCCAGTTCATTATAAGCCTTTTCAAAGAGAATCAGAAAGTCTCAGTCCTAACATATATAGAAATGTATCAGCTCTAAATGAGGAACAGTTCCAGTGTCGAAATTCTTGTAAACCATCCCATTCATTACAATAAATCTTGCTAAAGACAACTCTGTGAAAATCAGGCTTGGATAGAATGCCCTTCAGTTTTAGATAGTTACCAAAGAACCTGACATATGGGTCTTTCCCCACTTATGCCTAACCACAATGCAAATATGCTCTGACATCTTTCTTTTCTCCAGAGCCCCCATGGGGATGCCTTCATCTCTTCTAAGTCCATGTGTGAGACAGGCTTGAGTCATCTTGAGCTGTACACATGATAGTGTAGCTTTATCATGATGTTGTACAATGCTAGGTGTGTAACATTTATTAGACGTTGTCTTCAGTGACCTTGGAGGAAAGTCAGGGGGTAGCAGTGGCTTGAAATGGAGGCAGTAGAGGCTGGATAAGGATGACAATGGGAACAAAAAATGTAATGCCAGTCTAGTTTTCAGCTGACTCAAGGATGGGTGGAGATCACATGGACTAAACAAGGGGCAAAGAACCTGAGACAGGGATAGAGAAAATTATTGGATTACAAGCTTCACTTAAATAGATGGGAAGCTGAATTGGAGCCAAAGTGCTGTTCTCCAGCCTCAACTTTATTTCCAAGAATTCTTCCAGGCAGATGGGCCTTATAAGCTTTTTTAGGGAATGAAAAGAGTTGAGGGCTGCTATTGATACATGGACTGAAAGAAAACCCATTATGAGAAAAAAAGCTTCTGGGAGACTAGATCCACTTCACCAGTTAACTTTCTGGGAAATTGGTGTTAGGGGATGGCTATGTCTAACTATGTATGCATAGCAGCCATTTTTGTTAAAGCCCCACTTCCCACTTTCAAAATTCCAAATACGTCCTACTAGCCCCCAAACGCAACTCCCCAGGATAACGATTCTGACTGCATCACAAGAGAAACTATCCTCATTAAGGTATTCTTGTACAAGACTGATAAATTATATTAATATCATTTACTTGATTGTGACTCAGCAGAACTGCATGGGCTGCTACTTACTGACTAGCAGTAGAATATTGAAATGCAAATGAGAAAGACGGCTTTGGAAGCAGCATCAATTTCCTTTTTAAACACATCATTCCAAGAACTGAGAAACTTTCAGTGCAGAACTTTGCAGAGCATGGACCATCTCCTGTGACCTTGGATCACAATGGCAACTGGACTGAATGGATGTGGCTTCCTGTTAAAGGCATGACGCTGACACTCAGCTGTCAAGGAACAGCTGCAGGGAAACCCAAACAACGGGGCTGAGAAAGCCAGCAATGAAGGGACCAAAAATTCTTCTGTTGATGTAAGTCCATGCAACCTGTAATGGATGTTTATTTCCAGAGGAGGCCGCAAACCCTGAGATCCACTTTTGAATAGACATATGACTGTGGTAGAAATGAGGATGGGAGAATAGCTAAGCTCCACCCAATAAAATGGGGAAAACACAGGTAGTTTTGCACAGCAATCTCCAAAATATGGATTGACAGCCAGTGGGACAGAAATTCCCTGGTGGACTTTGGGCCCGTCTCTCTCTCTCTCTCTCTCTCTCTCTCTCTCAACCCAAGAGCCAATGAAGGTGCTGCACAAGGAGTGGGGAAACTCAGCTCCTGCTTTTCAGAGCATTCTTGCTACCCACGAGGGACTCACAACAATTAAGAAAAAAAGCTCCGGTCCCCAGACAAAAGGCACAAAGGATCGGTAGAAGATGCTGAGATGGGAGCAATCCATTTTTCCAACCCAGAAAGAAGTGGGGAGCTAAGCTATGACTTCTCTCCAGGTCTGTCCGGGAGGAAATCTTTGCTGGGGTTCTGACTTAGAATAGGAATTGGCAGATCTTGGTCTCTTGGCTGATGGAACAGGTGGCCTGTGCTGACCTTCATTTCTTAAGTTTCTGGACACATACCAAGAGAAGGTGTGCACTGCCCAATATCTCAGGAAATCCCCTGTAGTTTCTCTGGCTACAGGTAAGAGTTCAAGTCTGTCCATTGCAGAATGCTCCTCCTTGGAGGAAGAGGATACCACCTCTCAGCCGTAATATGCTGCACACCAATTCTCCAGTCCCATCAGGCATGTTTGATGAGAACTGGTTCCATAGCTTCTCTTAGCTGAACAGAATACTTACAGGGTTACATGAGGCTAAAGAGGATGGCATGTAGGCAGATTTTTAAAAAGGCACATTTATATATCAAATTTGTCACCGCCCATCTTGTTGAAATGACTCTGGGTGGTTTACAAAAGAGGTAAAATCAGTTAAAATACAATATAAAAACAATCTTAATAATAAATTCCAAGAGAGATGGAGAATTGGCAAATAACTCAGGGAGCATCGTCAGGGGGCTAACCAACCCCAGGGACAGTTAAGAGTTCATATCGCCCCATGCACGCTGGCAGCCAGGTCTTTAATCCTTTCCGGAAAGCCGGGAAGGTAGGGGCCCACCACACCTCTGGGTGGGGAATATTCCAAAGGGCAGGGGCAACAGCAGAGAAGGCTCTCCTCCCGGGTCCCACCAGATGACAATCTCTCACTGACTGGGTCCGCAACATGTCCTCTCTGCCTGACTGGGTGGGATAGGTTGATGCAATGGGGATGAGATGGTCCCTCAGGTAATAACACTGATACCTATAGCTTTTCTCACTTATGCACGGGGCAAATTCCCCTTCTTCTAAATACAGGCCATCATATCTGAGCCTCCATGAAGGAAGTGCACCCAAAAATAGAACACTGAAGTTGAAAGAGTCATGCTGTTTCCTGCTGAACTTGGAAGTGCCTGTTGATTTAGCCAGGGGTTGCTATAAATTTGTATGAATATACTGATTTGCATCTCAACCAGCGATTTGTAACAGTTCACTGAACACAATTAAGAACCTTTATCCTCCTTGGAAGGAAGTCCGTTTTGGTTCTGTGCATCCTATTAAGCCGGCCAACAAGAAAGGGCGTTGCAATGGGCTTATAGATCAAGTTTTGCAAGTAAACAATTTCAAGTTGGTTGCAGCCCAGATGGTTTCTTCTAGCACACTAAGAAAAGCTGTTTTAATTATTGTAATGAGAGATGCCAGAGTGAGTCAAAGACTAGAGAATAATGTGATTCATTAAGCGCTTCATGAATAATTAGTTAATGTTTAGAAAAGGGTACAAACATAGAAAATACATTCAATGGCATTAGGCAAAATGCCCTTATTCTTGGTGTGACTTCCCAAGTAAGTCAATAAGAAAGATTTTATTGTTCAGAGAAAGGATCAGCTATGTGCTGCGAAAATATAGGAACTATTTTGCTTTACGCTTGATCGATCTACCCAAATTTATATCCCAAATGCTCCAAAACTTAGCAACCCTCTCAATAATCCAATGAAGTAGTCTGCCATTCTTCTTTTTCATGTTATCATTCAGGCATTTATTAAAATATTGACTATTTTTTATGCAGGCAACTCACAAAGTAGTTTGTAACATTAGAAAACAACAATACTGTAATCAAATGATTCGCTCACACAGCGTGAGCAACTGTTTTGACGGGAAGATGTGATGCTGACACTGATGGTGATGATGGATGTAATCTGAGATGGGACAAGATGTTTTGACCTTTATAAAAAAAAATGATAGGTTTAAAAAAAAAACATTAAGGACCTGTACTATGCTTTGGACTCCTCCAAATGAATTTTCAGCCCTCCCTGTCCACTAACAAGACTGAGAGTGTTGATGGGAATGACAGGCCTGACCTTGACCACAAGGAAACAAGGAGATTTTACCTTCACTGAGTTAAGAAAGCCAACATCAAAAAGCAAAGATAAAGTTATTCCACAATACAAGAAGAATTACCATCCAAGTCACCACCGAGCAGAAATCTGCAAGCTCTAGTATGGTGGAGGACAGGATTTCCCCCCGTAACTCATAGATACCCCAGAGGGATAACCATCAAGTTTTTCTTTACAATAATTCTCCCATGCTGCAAAACCAGAGGCCAAGGATGAGAAATGGTGATCTGCCAAAGGTGGTTCTCTTCATGTAACATGTATCAATCAGGTTGGCTACAAACATAGTGGCTGCTTTCATACAACACGCTAAATTTAATTTGGGCTATTTTTGTTGTTGTTGTTTCTTTTGATGTGGTTTAGCATTCTGTGGGAATCCACCCTATTTGGTCACATTATGGGTCAAGGGATAGTGTAATCTCAGCAAAAGTGCTAATTCACTAACCAGGTTAAGCCTGTGCTATGAACTCAGCCCAACTCAGTGAGTAGCAACATCATGCAGAAGTATCGGCTCCTCTTCTGGATGCTGATTACAGAAATTAAGAGAACCATCTCCAAATGTCATCTTTTTTACTTCAATAAAACTCTCAGATTTTGGAGACTTACTGTCCTAAGGCATCTGAAGGCACCAGGGCCAGGAACACACCACTCTCTCCATCAAAGGCCGAAAAATGCATTTTTACCTGCCATAAATCACTAAGAATACCATCCCAATGAAATGAATTGGAGTCCTACAACATCCCCAGAATTCCTAGCCCACCAAATATTTTAACAGTCTAAAGCCTTTAGATTTTGCGGTCATGCATGCCTAGCCAAACACATTGGTCTTATTGAAATGGACAGAACGTGCTTTTTGGCTGTAAGAAAAAAACCCTATAAAATGGGTGAACAAAACAATTGCTCTTTTAAAGAAAGCCGTGTTGTGAAACCCCCTGCAGGGAGACAAAGTGTGTGTGTGCAAGAGAGGGAGAATTATGTTGCCACTATTCTGCTACAGATGTGGGTGGGAGGTTATGGTAGTATAAATCTAAGCAGGATAATAAAAACTATAATTTAATATCTGTTCCTGAAATTAACATTGGCTTTTTTCCCCAAACAGGGAGCTATCATTATTCTTTTTCCTTTCCTTTCCATTTTTTTTTTTTTTGGTGGCGATACAAGAAGAAGGATGTTATTTCTGTTTTGATTCTTCACAATAACCATCAGTTAAATACAGCCTAATGGAATACTTCCAGAAACTGTGAGATATCACTGAATCATCCTACTTCAAATAAAAAGTGCTTTTGCATTAATAGTATTCTGAGGGAAATTCCCAAAGTGCTCAGAGTCTGCATTTGATTTGCATGGACCTTTTTCACTTACTTTCAGTGTTTGCTGCTTAGGGATTTGTTGCTCAGATTCCCCTCCAGGTCCTTTTTTGCAAATTCCAAATTCCTCCAGGACAGCTCCATTAAAGTTAGGTAACAAAAGGTGCAGAGTATCCAAGACATTTAATGAATTTAATATATATTTGAGAAAATAATACACCCAAACCTTACAAATCTTTTTTAAAAGGGGCCAAAGAATTCCCCACCACCCCCTCCAGTGATATCATTCCATCACCACCGTGCATACATCTGATAAAATTGGCCAGGAAAAGCATATGTATTGATAACGGTCAGCCTTGTGAGGTAATCCAGACAAGAAGCACACCCAGAAATACTAGCTCTAACTTTATTGTAAGGTTACATTAACAGAATTTTGCAAGTCTGAAAATACATGTCTCCTCCCTCGCCTTTACAGTCCAAGAAATTAGGAAGGTTCTGAGGCTCATCTGCCTCTTATCTGACCATTGCCTAGTCTGAGGCTCTTCCTCCTGTTTCCCAGGGCCATTCCCACATACCATTACATCAGCTGGTTAGTCTACAAGGTGTCACAATAATCTTGAGCATTGTGCCTTGTTGTCTTTCCTGCAAGCCTAACACAGCTGCCCCCTTTGAAAACTCTTTAAAAGAAAAATGCAGCTCCTGGTATTAAAAATTTGCTCGCCACTAAGTTCAAGCTCCTCCCCAGACCTTGCTGACTTTGACTGAGCTGGAAAAAAAAAAAGCTAATTAGGGTCAGATATGGTTAGTATTTGGTTGGGAAACCATTACAAAATTCTAGGGCTATAGGCTAAACTGGGGATTAGAAAACATCTTGGAAGATGGCAGGGGCAAATCACTTCTTTTTTGTGTCCAAAAAATTACATGGGTGTGTCCATGTAGTTACCAAAGTAAAGTTTGACTCAAAGGAGTCTCTACCTTTTCACTTTTCATCATGACATAAACAGGCAAAGGGGATAATTCACCAAAGCTATAATGAAACAGCAAACAGAAGCCAACCACTATACTTGAAAAGCCTGGGAGACTTTTTAAAAAATGATAGCAAAGATGGCTCCATTTCAACTTCTCCGGGCAGGAAGTTCCATCAGTTGAGCATCACCTTTGAAAATGGTTCTGATGCCAAACATGCTTAAACAGAAGAGCAAAACAATGAATGGGTTCATACAGCATCAAATTGTGACTTTCTTACCAATGGTTTATTGAGTAAACCACGAGTTGGGTTCACATAACCTCCTAAGCTTCCAACTATGGTTTGCAAATTGTAATGATTGTTTTCACACATCATGATAAGCCAAAATCAAACAAACCTCGTTATGGCTTAGCATGTTGCTTGAACCTAGCCTAGATGTTACATGCATTTCTGTGATTCATTTTAGGAATTGTTTTACATAATGCAGACTGGAAGATAGAAAGAAGTTTCTTATCCTTTTTTGCCCCATGCCACTTTTCCAATGAAGACTGTACAGACTCTAGTTACTCCCAATATGTTTTGACCCTCACCCTTGGGGAAAGACACAGATATCTGCATTTTTCCATCAGTGATTGGGAGAATCTGGGCCAGAAAAAGGATGTATGGGCAACTGGATGCAAAATCCCACCTGCTACTAGTCTTTTGTTTCAAACTGTCCTCCTTGCCATCTGTGTTACATAAAAAGCAATCTTAAGAGATACAGAACAATGAATTAATTTGTAGCTCTGTCCTCAAGGCAGCCAGTTGCAGCTGAGAGAAAAAGCATTATAATTATATTCTAAAGAAGAGCAAATTTGGACAAGAGGTATTCTTGAAAATAACCAGCTTCTCCAAAAGAGATGTGTGTTGATCATGCCTGTAAGGGAAGACCAAGTGCTCTCTACCCATCCTTCAGCAGCTGCCCCTATTGCAGATCCCTCTCCTGTCTCGGTAGCCTCTGTTCCAGTCACTGCCATTCATCCAATTTCCCTCTTCAGCAGTATTTCTCAACCTTGGCAACTTGAAGATGTGTGGGCTTCAACTCCCAGAATTCCCCAGCCAGCTTGGATCAGAACAGGTTGGGAGTAACTAGAGTCTGTACAGTCTTCATTGGAGAAGTGGCATGGGACAAAAGAAACCTCTTTCTATCTTCCAGTCTGCATTATGTAAAACAATTCCTAAAATGAATCACAGAACCGCATGTAATATCTAGGCTAGGTTCAAGCAGCATGCTAAGTCATAACAAGGTTTGTTTGGCTTTGGCTTATCATGATGTGTGAAAACAGCCATTACAATTTGCAAACCATAGTTTGGAGCTTAGGAGATTGTGTGAACCCAACTTGTAGTTTACTCAATAAACCACTGTAAGTATGGCTGGCTGGGGAATTCTGGGAGTTGAAGTCCACACATCTTCAAGTTGCCAAGGTTGAGAAACACTGCTCTACAGTAATGAATGACAAATCCTTTGAACTGTATTTGAATGGAGTTAGAAGAAGGGGGGAAATGCTACTTTAACACCAATGCATTTAAAGGCCACTTATGTCTAATTTAGATGGGAAGTGGGAAGTATCTATTGTTGCTGTTGTCCAACAAACTTGGGTCAGAAGAAATCTTGCCAATTGATTCCACATGACCAGAGATCTATAAATCCATGCCAAGACACATTCTGTTCAGCATTTCTCTAAACAAAATTACCAAGGCACCCAATTTGATTTGATGACGTGCCATCCAGTTGGTGTCAACTCTGAGCAACCAGATAAAGCAGATTTTCTCCAGGACAATCTGTCCCCAACCTGGTCTTTCAAGTCTCCCAATGGTGCACTGATCTGTAACTGAGCTCCTCCACCTTGCTGCTAGTTGTCCTCTTCTCCTCTTTTCTTCCAACTTTCCCAGTATTACAGACTTCTCCAGAGACCTAGGTCTTCACATAGTGAGTCTGAAGGAGGATAATTTGAACCTGGCCATTTGTGCCTCAAGTAAGAACTCTGGGTTGATTTGTTTGATGATCTATTTGTCTTCTTCACCATCCATGGTATTCTCAAGGCTCTTCTCCAACACCAAAATTCAAAAGTGCCAATACTGTTTCTCTTCTGCTTCTTTGAAGTCTAATTTCCATCTCCATAGAGTCACAGCCAAAACAAATGCCTGTACAAGTCACCAGCAGCTGCCCCTTTTCCTGTTTTAGCAGGAAATGAGGATCAACCAATCCAGAGCAGCCAAAAAAGTCCCCCTGTTCCAGAGCAGCAGGGCTGTTGAAGAGTGAGAAACAAACTTAATGAGTTGAAAAGTCACACACTTCAAGCAGTTTTAAAAAAAAACTGCACCTCAGAGAATATTTATTCCTCCGCCACCTCTGCAAAACTTTGCATATAAAACAGGGCTTACTGAAGTGAATTAGGTGTTTGCTTTCCAGCAAAAATTTAAGATTCACATTATGCAGGTGTGTTTGTTTTAAAATCAAGGTGCAATGAAGGATATGTATGTGGTGGCCAATCATCTCAGGGATATTACATCCTATTAAGATTTTTTTTCTGGAGCAAAGGCATCAGACAAGGATCTGGAGAAGATCAAAGGAAGTTGGTCACAGTATCATCTGCCTCAGAAGACAGAAACCTCTAACTCCTGGTATTGTTGGACTACAGCTCCTCTCACCCCTAACCATTGGTGATATTGATCAGAGTTGGAAAACCTCAATGCTTCGTGCAACCCAAATTTCTCATCACTCCAGCTGCAGGGTTATTCTGGAATGAGCAACAGCCATAAAAGTTGAAGTGCAGACATGATAACTCATGGTCTACATTGACTTTAAACATGATAAGAGGCTAACCCACATGTGTATAAAAGAAAAGCCTTCTTCATATCAAACTCAGTTCCTGGGGATTCCACAGTAGTAGTATTCTTGGGAATGATACACAAGCAGTTTGTCATGACTTTTTTCAAGGATTTTTTTTTTCATCTTCCCAGTTAAGCCTATAGCCTTGGGATTCTTTAAAGGACTCCCATCCAAATACTCATCAAACCTGACTCTACTTAGCTTTCAAGGTCTGCTTGGTAC
The DNA here is from genome assembly GCF_059951505.1 of Python bivittatus. Taxonomy (NCBI): domain Eukaryota; kingdom Metazoa; phylum Chordata; class Lepidosauria; order Squamata; family Pythonidae; genus Python; species Python bivittatus. Next base: position 5,976,686 of record NW_028277083.1, read on the forward strand.
CGTCATCAGCTGAGGGACACACAAATACACATCGGAATTCAGTTATTGCTCAGTTTCTTCACTCTCCAAAAGACAGACAGGCAGTGCCTTTTCTTTGGCTTGTTTCAATGCCTCACCCTCAGCAGTACTAGATAGGAGGTAAAGTAAGACTCCATTCAGTGAGAGATGCTACCCTTGGGGATTAAAATGAACCTGAGATCCTATTGCGTGTATTCTTCCTTTCTATGCCAATTTAGATGCAGACATGCTCTCAACATCTCCTAACCAAAACACCCCCACACACACACAAACCTCTAATAAGGGAGAAGCAGTCCATTTCCAACTTGCAGATCAGAACCCTATCATCACCAAGAGAGTTGCTAAACTTCTATCTGAAGCCATCAAATGGCCTAATCTTGGAGTGATGACACTTGACACATAAGAGATGAAGGCTTCCCCCCATCTCCTATTTCACTGTATTCCTTTTGTACTCAATTTCTATGTCATCTTATGTTTTATACTATTTTCCTTATTTTATTCAATTCTCCCTTTCTCTGGTTTTTAAGTCCTTTTAGATTGGATTTGACTGTTATATTATTTTCTGGTCTGTGATCGTAATAAAAGATTTGACTTGATTGGATTTGACTATTATATTGTTTGTATCTGACCACCATTTCTAAACAATTTTGTTTTAGTGTTTTTTTTTCCTTTGCTGGTCATTGACTGTAATTCAATAAATTTGATTTGAGATGTGTGTCACAGAAATGTTTAGTCGCCTATCTGGATATAAAGGTGATGTTACTAGAAAGGAATAAAGAAGATATCATGAATTGTGGATTGAGCTGAAATAATGCCAGACTGCTCAGTTAATAATACAAGCATCTTCTGGAAACAAAGGATGTGCTCTGCCATTGTCATGACTCTGCACCAAAATAAAATTGGGTGCAATGCAGAAGCAAATAGAGAAAACTGGGATCACAGCCCATTGAGTAAGAAGGAAAACGGAAGGATTTGCTTGTGCCTTCATCCTTGGTCCTAGCACAGCCCATGATTTTAATCAGAAAGAGAGGCCATCCCTCTGAGGCCACAATCTTTGCAGTTGGGTTTGTAGCCTTCTGTGTCTCGCATATTAGAAAGCATCCGCTCAAATCGGAAAGCTGGAAATGGAAATGCAACCTTTTTGTTATCTGATTCCCAAGGCCAGGAGCCTCTCAGAGTTCTCAGAAGCAGCAGGGGGTGGAAATATTCTGACAAGAGCTGATCCATTAATTCACCCAAGAGCAGCCATTTCATTCGCCAAAAAGAAAGGGAAGCTTCCAACCATAATCAAAACTCTTTGTAGCCATTCTTTTCCATTGCTGCATGTCTTGAATTTGAATTAAAGCATTAGGGAAAGGAAGGAAGGAAGGATGGGATTTTCCCAGGTTATTTTGACCCAAATCTGCAAGTTCTCACCAGAAGGTAAAAAATGCTCACGCATCTATTTTTCAAAGATTTTCAGCAGTTTCCATTTGCTGCTCCGTGAAAACAGCTCATGGCCCAACAGCATCCTGCTATTTTTTTCTCGTACAATCGGATCCCATTCAGGGAAGCATTTGCAGCCAACACAGGACCAGCCTGGGCCATTTTGGTACTGAAATTCAAAGGCATAACTTGCCACCCAAATTTTAAAATTTTAAGTGTGCTTCTTTTCTTGTTTTTTAAATATCTATTTGCATTTGTCACAATTCCTTTAATTTCTACCTTAGCCATTCTCCTACCCCTTTTTTTTAAAAAAAGGAACCTCCCATTGAAAGACAAAACACATATCATGGTTAGTAGCTTACTACACAGGAAGGAAGGCTTGAGAAAGGCAGAGCTAATGTTTGGGATTAAATTATGTTTGGAAAAAGAGTCAACAATCTGGGAAGAAAACTTTTTAGGAGTTGTGCCAAGATCCTTCATCCTCTTAAATTAAAAAATCCATGATTGATTGCGTCAACTCTGTTGCTGAAGGAGTGTTAAGAGTTGCTTTATCACCAACCTCCTACAATCTTCTGTTTTTCTTCATCATTATCCTTGCATCAAAGGCTGCTTCAAATTTTAGTTTGGAGGCTTCTGTTTATTAAAGGCTGGCTGCTGGGCCAAACACATTTCACTGTATAACTTTCCCCCTAATGTTTTAATCCTGCCTTAGGCACAAAGCCAGCTGGGGGACCTTGGGCCAGTCCCTCTCTCTTAGCCCTAGGAAGAAGACAGCAAGGGCAGACCACTTCCAAAAATGTTCCAAAGAAAACTGTGCTGTTAAGAAGATTGGAAAATGCTTCTTTATCACTTTTCCTTTCCTTTCCTTTCCTTCTCTTTTCTTTCTCTTCTCTGTTTCTTTCTTTGCACCTTTTCTTTACTTATTCCTTTCCTTTCCTTACTTTTTTCTTTCAAAATATGTATTGTTTTTATTCTTTTAAAGTTTTCTTTAATAAAAATTATATAAAAACACAATTGCCAAGAAAATTGCAGGGACTAGTCCAGGCAGTCACCAGGAGTCAAGAGTGACTTGAAGACATACAGACGCAAAACCACTATCCCTTCCATTGATATTATTACTCTTAAGTGAAGTGGGGCTACGGCCCCTTCAAAACAGCCATTGTGGTCTGCTGGCTTTGCATAACCTCTACAGATCACACCCCCAAAGGCTGTACACAGACCACCTAAAACCCTGCTTCCAAAATCTAGATCTGAGCAAACTCCCAAATGGGAGTGAACGTTGCAATGAATGTTCTGAGAAGCTCAGGCTGTATATAAGTCTAGTGACCACCTGGCTCAATGTTGTCTGAGCAAAGACTCAACACAACCACCACTGATGGCTGAGCAAAGACTCAATGCACCCACACCACTGGTGGTGAAGCTAAGTGGTTGGAGTACCCAGCACCTCTACCATACCAACTATATTAGTAACTTGTACTATTTCCAGCCCCAGTTTAAAACCTTAAATACTTTTGGATCAAGTTAGCTATAGGAGCAGGGCAACCTCAGAAACCTGCTTAGGAATAGAGATCAGCCTCAGAGGCCCAGCTTGACAGCATCAGGATGGAGTAGAGCACATGTTCCATCAAACACGGTGGAATGTACTACTGAATAAACCTTCAGGGTTAGAGAGACTTGATGAGTTCACAACAAACTCATTTTATTCCACATCTCAAAGTCTGTAACACTGTCTGTTATTATCAAAGAAATAACAGGCAATTTTTATAGTAATCCCTCTCTCAATTTCACTCTAGGAGGACCATGATCTCAGCCATATCTTGTGCTAGGGATCTTTCAGGAGAAACTACCCAAAACCATTTTCCAGACAACTGAATCAAAATGTAACCAGTCAATCAAATTGAAAAACACCATTCACCAGTTCCTACCAGCTTCTAGATTTGAATCATATCATATAACTCATGCATTTCTCTGTAGTCTGGAAAATATTTGGACAATTGCCATTTAAAATTCATCTGCTTAAATCAGTTCTTTGGCTTATGAGTTCAAGCTTGACCTAATTGAGAAAAAAGACTCTATCTACACCATTTTTTTTCGCATCAATCATCCTTTTCTGCAATAGCATCAAAACAACAGGGAGCTTCATCTAACTTCACTATCCAGAGAGATAATATAACAGAGAACTGAGAACAGCACAAGGAAAGGGATCAAAAAATTGATTGGGAGTTAGGGAAGAACAGCAAGAGCCCAAATTTACTATACCATTTTATTTACAATTTATTTACAATCAAAAGGAGTAACAAAGAACTCCAGCAGTATTTCTTCAAAGTGAGAAAACAGAGATTAACAGCAAAGACTTCAAGTGATCCTCACTGGGGACAAGGATGTCTACAGGATATGCAATGTGCATAAAAACACAGGTAGACTTTTGATCACACTGTTGTGGTTGCAATCTTGACTTCTTTACCATACCCTGCAGACACGCCTACTGGGGGGGGGAGGCTGATTGTGAAACCTTATGAAAAAGGGCTTCCAGTTTCTCTAATCTTTATTTCCTTACATTTGAAAACCAAAGGGATAACAAGGAAACTGATGTTCATGAACCTTCACACATTTCCCTCATTTCTGTTATGTTGGAGGGTTTTAGGCAGACATCCTGTCTCCTTGAGTGCTGAGGCCGTAGAGATGTGGAAGGAGATGACCCTGGTCTGCATTCTGGGAAGCAGTGGAGTTCGGAAGATCGGAAGGGGGTGCCCCCAAACTCTGACTAGCAACCAGTAGGACATCAGGAAGATAAGTTTCCCCCAATAATAAGGAGGATCCAAAATTTATGCCAATTTCAGCCAATCATTTGTTAATTTCTGTACCTCTTTGTAAGAAACATGTATAAAATCGTCTTCTTTGGGTGTGACCAGGGTTCTTATCTGTCTTAAGGGGAGATCCCAGCTGACTCTAATGGCAAGCTTTCAATAAAACTTTAAAATCTCAGCTGGTACTTTCATGTTTGATCTTCTGCCAGACGGAATCCTAATTGGGGAGAGTCAGAAACTCTCAAATTTTGCTAACAATTGGTACTATCATTTTCCACGTTCCCTTTTTGCTTCTTTTTACACCCCACCTTTTCACTTTATTGCGCTGTGGCACTTCTGTGGCCCGCCCATGTCACCTCTGATGAATTAGGCTGGTAAGAAGGAAAATGAATTTGCCTTGGGCAACAATGGCTGGAAATCTCAGTACTGGATGCATGTTCCCTTCTCTGTTTATAAACTAATATTTTTCTCCAACAGAGTTGGTGGAGCAACATGCTTAGCAATTGTACTTGAGGACTGAATGCTGGACCTTTCTGGACAGCTTCTAAGGTAGGATCAAAACCACTCCAGCCACAGGGGTAGAGAATTGTGTCTGACATCAGGAAGGTTGAGTCCCACTAGATGAGAAGAGCATTTTCCTCTTTTCGTTGTTGTGTCGATTCTCACTGTTCAAATTCTGTTTAACCTGGAATAAATTGGTTGCTTCTTCTCACTCCCCTTAAACTCTGTCCAGCTTCGGATGTTATGAGAAACCCTGGATTCCTGCTAAGGGAATGAGCCTTAGAGAAGGTCAGCGAGCACACTCCCTGCTTCCATTTCAAAACTGATCATAATTGCACATGTTGACTTGGTTTGTAAGCCACCAAGGTAGCATAGGACTACCTGTGCATTATCAAACAAGATGCACTCTGTTCCCAAAAATAAAGAAAGATGATGATGCTATCTGCATAGCAGTTTATCAGCTTATGGATATGCACGAAAGCATACTTGAAACGTACTGCTATAAATTACATGGAAATGTAGCAGATCTTCTCGTTCCAAGAATGCCTGTTCTGAAATGATTCTGCCCATCCTACAAGATCTGGGAGACAGGCCTTGCTGAGGGCCCGTTCATCAAAGGAGTCCCATCTACCAGGACGCTGTAGCAGGGCCTTCTCTGTGGTGGCACCCTTCCTGTGGAAGTACTTTTAGACTTGCAAGGCTCTGTTAATGTAACCTTACAATAAAGTATAATTACTTTATCTGTGCATGCTTCCTGTCTGGACTAACTTGCAATCCTGACATTCTGGAAAAGAATGTTTGGAAGACATTAACATTTTTAGGATCTACCTCCACTGGTTAGTGCAATACTGATGTATATTACTTGTTACTGTAGGGTTCTTTTTAAACCCTTGTTTTCTGTTGTCTGCTGCTCAGAATTTTTTGGAGCATAAAAGAGGAGCATAAAAGTATCAGTCATCAATAAATCAAATAGATAAATGTTAGAAGGCTGTCCCTACCAGGTCATCTGTGTGCCTGTCCAGATGTCCTACTTTAGAGGTCTCTGCTTAGCTTTCTATAGTAGTGCTTTCTTATTTGTAAGCCTTATCCCTAAATTGGGCAACCTTTTAAGTAGTGGACGCTTTCAAACAGAATAGGACACTTATTTTTTTTTAATATTTTATTAGCAGTTCTAAAGGTGATACATAAAAATACCCCCAAAATGCAAAAAAGACGTTATAAATAAAAAATTTTAAAAACCAGAACATAATGAACAAAGCAGAAGAGAAGGGAAAAAATATGAACAATCTAGGCATATCGCTTGTCTATCAAGTATTAAGAGCAAAGGAAGGGGGAAAAATGATATTGTTGTGTTATCTTTCCTTATCTGGGCCTTAACTAAATGGGCCCCCCATATAAATATTAAACAATATATAGAAATAGAAGAGGATGCTTCATTGCTTTAAGGGAACTATAAAGGTGGGGAAATGTAAGCGTTAATTTGCGTGTTGGAGTACATTGGCAATAATAAACTCTCCTGAGTTCTGGAAAATATAATACATACACTCAGGCTAATACTGGTAATCAGTTGTGTAATCACTGCTTAAAAAGTTAAAGCTAAAAGAACAAACTCAATTCCTTTCCTCACATACAAGGCTTACGTATTTAATACATTATTTATTTATTATTTAACCTGAATCTCGTTACGTCTGTGGCAGAGTGTTCATCTTGACAATGTTGATATTTCAAATTAGCTGCATTTTATGGAAATGTGTAAGGCAGTGGGGGGGCTTTCGACATTTACATTTCCCATCAACAGCTTACGAGTAAATGAATGATTGGCAAGGCAAGAAACAGAAAGCGTGGACTGTTCTCAGCAGCAAATGAGAACCAAAGGGAATGTTAAAAGAGCTGCCTGCTATTTTTATTTATTTCTTTCATCAACCTTGGCACAACTTCATTATTCATGCGTGCCCGTGGTCATCAGTCATGTTTATCGGCCCCACATGTGCACAGGAAATATTTAAGATAAAAACAAGACACAAATAATGCCTAATTAGTGGCATATCAAGAGCAGGACACAGGCTCTCCCCACACTCTGGAGCAAAAACTCTTGAATGCCAGTGGATCCCAACCTGGAGATAAAAGCACTCCGATTTTGAGTAAGATGTCTGTGATGGTGTGTACTTAGCTCTCAGATGTAAGACGAAGCAGGGGTGTGGAATATTGGTCTCTGTGATACTGCACTCCAAAGATACTCACTCCAAAGAGTGGCACGATTTATGTCTTGTGTGGTTGGTTTGCAACCCACTTGCATTAGCATAGGGTTTCTCAACCTTAGCAACTTTAAGATGTGTGGACTACAACTCCCATGGCTGGCTGGGGAATTCTGGGAGTTGAAGTCTACACATCCTAAAGTTGCTAAGGTTGAGAAACCCTGCATTAGAGGCAAGCATTGTGTTTGGGTGTACTGGAGCATGCAAACATCAGGGACTTATTCATACATCCTTAAATGATGGCCAGTCTTGGCCCATTTTTCCTTATGTTATGTGAAATAGGTAGAGATAAGCAACCTGGTGCCCTCTGTAGATGGACAGCCATGTTTGATTGCAATGCCAATGCTACTGAAGCCTTGAATGGCATCTCATTCTACTCTGCTGAGATGGTTGCCTATTTTAATTTTATTTATATTTGAGAATTTTATGTACAGTAAAAGTCAAATCTAAAGAAAAAGATAGAAAAGAACAAAAAGAAAAAGATGTTAAAAAAAAAGAAACTAAAGTTATGAAATATGACTTCCAACCTTCTCTTCAACAGATAATTAGTCTTATCATCATCCTTCCTCCTCCTTAGATGTAACACAAATCCCTTCAACCCCTCACTTAATCCACAACTTTTTTAATCCTCAAACCCATAAATCATATGATTTTTTTCTTCTTCCAGCAAAAAGTCCATAGAAGGTTTCCAGTCTTTCAGAAAAGTTTTTGTTGTTTCTTCTCTGACGGGGTCAACTCTGCCATCTCAGCGAATTCTGACATTTTCACAATCCATTCCTCCACTCTGGGAATGAAGGGACTATATTTTATTGATTATTGTGGCTTTTGCTCGTTGGGAAAAACATTCAGTATAGAAATCCATTGCAGCGTTGCATCTATCTGCAGGGGTCCATGCGATGGTCTTTTGGGGATTTTTTTTTTTTATGCAGCTGGGATTTGGTGTGATCTGTAGTTGTGTGTTGTCCCATGATGCGTTGAGTTGATGATGGCTCTATGTCTATGTCTTGTTCAACTCCCATCAACCTCAGCTGGCAAAAGACTGGGGGAATTGCAATCTACACCATTTTGGAAAGCACCAGGAGGACTATCTTCTGCACAGGTTTCTGAATAATGTCATAGAGTGGAGCACACTGGCCTCTTTTTTGCAAAGTATATAAAGTGGTGTATTAATGGTTTCATTGAGGAAAAAGCTGTCCATGGTTACAAAACCCACATAAGGATCTTCAGCTAGGTATTCATGCCCAGCATGTAGGCTTCTCAAAGGTATCTGGCTGGTCCCCGGGAGAGGAAAATGGACACTGGACAAGGTTGGCCATTTCAATATTCCTGCATTGCTCTTCTTCGCCCTCCCTCAAAATGACTCCTAGGCCCAAAGAGAAGCAGGCTATATAATTTAATACTTATCTATTGAGGATCAAACAGCTATGGAGCAGACATTCCTCTAAATTCCCCTGTGTTGTGTTCGGCCCTGCCAAGTCTCTATTGGCCAAGAGAGTTCTTTGTGAGAGAACTTTATTGAAAATTCAAAATGTATCATCTAATTCTCTTTTTCTCATCCGATTAGACATCAAAACAAAGCTGAAGGTTAGAGAGAACTGAATCTATGCTGGTTTTGTTCCTTTATTATCTTTATACAAACCTTCAGAGGCGCCTGTGATGACTTTCTCTCCAATTCCATAATGAGCAGAGAACTAAAGAGTTCTTCATGTACAAATCTGAACATGTCAATGACTATTCCTTTTTCATAACTATCATGGCTACAAAGACCCTTTGGTCTTCTGTTCTGACTAACGTCTCTGAATGACAAATAATGTTATTGGGAGCCCATCAGGGCTCACCTTTCCACAACCCAGTTAAGCTCAACCTAGGCCTAACCAGAGCAGAGAGAGAGAGAGAGAGCTAACATTCTTGTTTTCTAGCCCTGCCTTTAAGAAGATGAAGTTAAAAAGTCTGATCATCAACAGTGGGGCTACAAAGATTATTGATAAACACTTCATCTTGGAAGAGCCTGGAGGAGGATTGCTTGGCCAAACCCCTGCAAGTGAAAAACAACCATCCATTTGCAGAGTCATTGGGAACATAGAGATTACATCCAGGTGCAGTGCTAGCTGGTATAAAAGCTACTCAGCTTTACCAGAACACCAGCCAATGTAATTCAGAAGCAAGTCCTGAGTTACGCGATCTATAAAGAAAAAAAAACTGTTTCAGGAACAAACATGTGACAGCTGAAAACATGACAAAATAGAGAGTTGAAGGCATTACTGGGAGAAACCATCTTAATTCATAGCTAAATAATAACAGGCTGTAGAAACGAAAGAATGTCACCCATAACTAGGCATTAAAACAATAACTCATTCCATTGGTATCAACATTTGTACATCACAAGGGAGTCTGGCAGCAAATTATTGTTCTGCTGAGTGTTTATTGGGTTTATTCTTGGCGACCACTGTAGGTTTTTAATGCTTTGTTGACAGTGTTCTTTGCGTTATTTTTAATGGGTGGTTAGCCACCCAGAGTCGCAGCTGCAGGATGGGCAGCCAAATAAATTGATTAAATCAATCAATCAATCAATTAGTTCACTTGGGCTTTGATTGCAGAACAAGGAATTAGGACTTAAACTTAGTAATGCCTGCTCTGAGGGCTGTTTATACACACACCATTTGAACTGACTTCAGTATAAAGTTGCCATCTTTTGATCACATAAACAGAAGTTATTACTGCATGCCTTCAATGTGCAACTGGGTGGTAAGCATCTGACTGGCCACTGCTTTTGTTTTTTCACCTGAAAAGATGCTTTCAGGAAAAATAAGAGGATGGTGGTCCAAGTTCCTCAGACCATAACAAATGCTTCCAAATGTTCTTCCTGTAACCACTATACACTGCTCTTATGTGCTGCCAAATGTGGAAGTATTTGGTTCGTTAATACTCAACCTATTATAAATTCCAAATTATTACTATTATAATAAAAGAATCTAATACAAATTCCTTTTGAAAGGGAGGAAATTCTCTTTTAAAACTATTACCCCGCTTGATGGCAGTAAATTCTAGACGTTAATCATGGGATGTATAAGGAAATACACAGAGCTGGTTGGAGTCGGGCAGCATCCAAATGGAATGGAATGGAATGGAATGGAATGGAATGGAATAGAATGGAATGGAATGGAATGGAATAGAATAGAATAGAATAGAATAGAATAGAATAGAATAGAATAGAATAGAATAGAATAGAATAGAATAGAATAGAATAGAATAGAATAGAATAGAATAGAATAGAATAGAATAGAATAGAATAGCTTTTTACTGGTCCTGAATTTCCCGGCCTGCCTTTAATTTAAGCGGAAGAGCCAGAGTTCAAACATGGGGGAGAGAGAAACAGAGAAGCATATTCCACTGGGGCCTCAACTGTATTGCATTGTTTCTCCAATGTTCCATAAACAGAAGGCTTCCAAATCCTGAACTGTGGATTCTTGATGCTCTCTCAGCTTGGTTGTTTGTCTGTAGATGTTTCATTATCCAACTAGGTAACATCATCAGTGCAACGGAGTGTGGGTTTTGCTGCCTGTTTATATGCAGTAGCTTGCCCTGCTGAAATGGCATATGGGACTGACCTTGGGAGACAATAGGAAGAGCTGCAGACTAGGCAACGGTCAGATAAGAGGCAGCTGAGCCTGCAGAAGCAATGGGAGTGTGGCAAACTTCTCAGAAGGGACCCTCCCTAGCTTCTTGGACTGTAAAGGCAAGGGGATAAGATGTACATTCAGACTTGCAAGATTCTGTTAATGTAAACTTCAAATCAAGTAGAACTAGTACTTCTGGGTATTCTTGTCTGGACTACCTTGCAAAACTGACACCTGCCAGTTTTGGTGGGGGTGTAGTTTCAGTTTTGCCCACCAAAACTGGCATGGCAAACTACTGTATATGAACAGGGAGCAAACCCCACACTCACTCACATGGATGATGTTACCTAGCTGAGTAGTGAAACGTCTGCAAGCAAACAACCAAGCTCAGAGGGCACCAAGAACTCCACAGTTCAACCCTGAGCTACAGATAGTCTCTTCTATTGAAATCCTGTTGAATCTGTTTATTGCAAGCTAACAGGACACCCCACTCTGGTGGGAAATCTTGTTGAGTTGAACTCAGGAATCTTGTTGAGTCTGCCATCTTAACAAAGGTATGAGATCTCTCTTGGTTATCACTTCTGATAATCTTCTGTCTTAAATATTTAAATAGCCTTTTCAAAGGGCTAAAAACTATGGTGCATTTTATCCCTATACCACCAAGGGATTTCCTTTGTCTGAAGAATGAAAATGAATATGAATACGAATGTGTGTGTGTGTGTGTATGTGTATGTATGCCATTTTTAAATAGGTCTTTACTATCTTATTTTAGAACCCTTTCATGCTAATTTATTTCAATAAGAAGCCTGTGTTCCCACTTCTCTCGCTGGTTTCAGAAATGCTAATTAACATCAGATTTTTCAATCCCAGAAACCACCAGCTGTGTCAAGGTGAGAAATTCAGGGAATGGGAAATGGACAGGATGACGCAAGGGAGGCTTTATAGATGAACAAAGCTTATTAGTTTCTCACACATTGTCCTGATCTGCTAAATTGATTCTAGCTGTGAAACTGAGAGAGTGGAGAATCCTTTCAAAATCTCTATTAGATAGAGGTGTGCTGTGGAAAAAAAGTGTGAATCAACCATCTGCTGAGGCTTAATCTATTTATCATTTCCCTTTGTGAATTGAGGTATAAAAATCCAGCTTGTGTGAAGGAGTATAAATATTATTTTAGCTCCATTAATTTTGGGGTCCTGCTTGCATCCCAAGTAGTTACAACCAAGCCATCATACAGTCATGATTTTTCCAGCTGCCTGACTCCTGGGGTATCATAGATAATGACTGAATTCGCACAAGCCATCGTTTCTCAACTTTGTTCTACCTAACCCAGTGTTCCTCAAACATGGAGACGACATTATGTGAGCTAAAACCCATGTTCAAGAGATGTGAGATTTGTGGGATTTGGATCTACTCAATTTAACTATTGCAGTGAGTTGAAATGAAAGACAATGGCCACAATCTGCATTTGCGCATAGCAATCCGCTATTTAAAAGATGCCCAGATGGCTGTCCTCGGTTTAAGTTTCCTCTGGTTGAAGAGTTGGCCAGCTAAGTCTAAGGGCCCTGAAGATGCTCATCAATAGTTAATACCTCGAAAGGTCACCTGGACACCCCCTTCAAAGTTGAAGTATCTTGTATTTATATTTAAATCACAGTCAACATGCCGAAGTGTGCTTACACACACACACACTTAATTTCATGACAAAGCTACAGTATTTTTTCCTTTGTTGCAGATATGACTCTACAGTTATGTTTCAAGCCAGTTTGGTCTCATGGTTAAAAATGCTAGACTAAAAGTAGGGAGGCCTGAATTCTAGTCCTGCATTAGGCAGGGAAGCCAACTGGGTGACTTTGGGCCCGTTGCTGTCTCTCAGCTTTTCCAAGAAACAATATGAACTTGCCCGTGTAGTTGTTGGGAGTCAAGACTGACTCAAAGGCAAAAATAAAATGGCATTCCTCTGACACGCACTGCAAAAACCATACAACTGTGATCTCTAATAACAGCAGGGACATTCTGCAGATGAATAAAACAGTGATGCGTCTCAGAAAGCAACTGCATTCACACTTTACGTGGAGCCTAAGTCAGTCTTAGCAGAAAACAAACAAGGCATCTATGGCTTGGTTAGATGAATTTTAGCAATAGTGGGAATTTAAGACTGGCTTTGGGTAGAAGAATCTAGAGAAAGAGGCTATTTTTTTTCTTTGTTTGTTTATATTTGTGTATGGCACTCTTCTCACTTCTTCAGTGTGGATGAAGCTAGAGCCTGAAGTTCACACAATCAACCACATTTGTCTAACCAAACCATGGACAACTCATGGGGTTGTGAGTTATCACTTATGGCCAGGGCCAGTAGATGTATGCCAATCCATTCACCACTAAGCCAGCTTCTTGCTTCAGGCTTCACACCTGAGCTGGGCAGTAAATCACCAATCTCTGGGCACTTCACTTTTCGTTCAGCACTCATCTTGCCTTGACAGAAGACTCACAGACATGGCTTGGCAAAATTGGAATCTTTACTGCCGAGAAGAATGAAGCCTCAGATGTAACAACCTAGCACAGAGCAAAGGTGTGAAAGATGTGCATGTGTGTGCACATCCGAGAATGAGTATTCTCGAGGGTTCAAGTTTTAATCTTCTGCTTCCCACCGTTCCAATTAACAGATACTTGGTACATAGCTTCATGGCCTACATATTGGACCCCTTTAGGCTGGGAGCTGGTTTCCAGTCTGACTCTTACATTTTCCATAATATACTGTACGATGTAGGACCTGTGGTGCCTCATACTGAAATGCTTATTTTCAACATACTATTGAAGGAGAATTTTGGAGGTCAAATTAAAAGCTCCTAACCCAACTACATCTTCCCATGGAAAACAAAGCATTGGCTCAGCGATAGAATATTGAATTAGGCAACTACCTCCTTTCCGAAAACACATCCCCAAGTAACTAAAGTGGTCAGCTCAGCCATAAGGACATTTAGAAGGCCAAGGAATGATGATACGCTGGGAGAGATCCTGGACTGGGAGCAAGTAGGGCTGTGAGTGAGTAGGGCTAAAAGAAAAGCACATTCATGAAATGCTGCCTCTTTGTTCTTTCAAAACCCCATTGTCTTTGTAGTCCCTCCCTGTTAACGTATAGCTATGCCCTAGTTGCCCCACTGACCTCCCTAGATATATGAAGTGCTATATCCAATGAAAGACCCGGTGGCTGTATCCAATCGCAGGTTTAGTCTAATTTGCATAAGTCTATAAAGAGGGACTGTAACCTCACCCTCTTTAGTCCTCTCCTTGCATCCAGCAGTCAATAAACCAGTTTGGGCTTCCATGTAATTGCATCCTGGTCTCCAGTTTAAATGAACCCCTTTCAGGGGAAATTTTCTTACTACCCTATCGTTTTTGAGACAGGATCTTAATGTGGATATATCATCAGCCAGCCCTGCATCCTGGCTTCTTCTCCTCCTCCTCCATCCCCTTCTCCTGATATTTGAATAACCTGAAGCCATAACACCATCATTATCAGCCAGTTTTTGCAATCCAAGCATTTTCCAGTGGCCCATTGGATGATCATTATTTTTCCCGGAAAATAAGCAGAATAAACCGCATGCCGGGCTGCCATGAAATTGCGAGAATGAACAGCTGGCATCCAAGAGGACAGCTCTGATGCCAAAGCTTCCAACTGAATTAGCAGTAACAAGAGTAAATCAAGGGGAACGGGTTTTCTCGCCCCTTCTACCTCATTGTGCCTGTATGCCAGGATTTCTCTTTAACTCTTAGACCAGCATCAGGGCAACCAGCAACTTGCTTTTCGTATGCCCACGATGAAAAAATAAAATGAAATAAAATAAAAAAGATGTGTAATGATGTGCTCTCGTTTTAAAGGGTGTCAAATCTATTTTCACATTGGCATTATCATCCAAAATGCAGCTCAGGCTCCTGAGGTCCCATTAAATCCGTGCAAAGTCACTGCAGCCCCAAGAAGGAGGCGAGGATGAATCACATCCCAAGGTGACAACAGCACCTGCTAGAAACTTCATCAAATATCTTTTTCCTATCATCATTGGATGTGTCACAGCTTCTGCACTCTTCACCATGCCTACTCCTCTCTCTCTGACTCTAATAAGCCCCTTCTCCTCCCCTTTACCGCATACTAGGAAAACAACAATCATTAAAAATATTTACCTATTAAAACCAGGACACAAGAGTAATATACAGAGAAAAACTCTTACGATCCCTGACACTGGTTTAACAAATCTTTTTCTCACCCTGTACTAAACCATAATTTGGTTCCTTGGGGTTTGAGCTAAGCTGGCTAGGTTCATGCAGCAGGTTAAAACATAATAGGGTGTTGTGTGACCCAGCCAATTGGGGTGGGTTAAACAGATCGTGGCTTAGTACAGGCAGAAACAGCCAGAGGTGCAAATGCCAAAGAAAAAATGCCACAAGGGATGCTGACCTAGAGCTATATCTGCTCTAGGTTAGTCTCACATATACCCTTATGGTCATTCTTAAAAGGGCCATTGCATTTCACCTCCTCTCACTGAAAGGCAAACTTCTGTCAGACATTGTTTATAACTAGCATTCATGCTTCCATGTATCTGCCAATTCACTCTCGTGGAAAAAGGTGCAAAATTCTTGGCCTTCAAGGGCAGCGTTCTTTCATGCTGCTCTTTTACACACATCTTGTCTACACCTTTTGTGTGCATTTTTCTGACGTGGGCAATTTCTTCCAACTGGAATTAAGTTCTCAGCCTTGTCTGTAACATTCCACTTCCCCAGCGGATAGCATTCATCAAGCCAAGTGCTACTATTTATAATTTAGATGGCTATCCATATTACATAAAATAACCCTTGGCAGCTAATAACAGCTAATTACAGGTATACAAATAGGAGAAACTCACAAAACCACCACCCAGCACCATACTGTAAGTGCTACTGCTACAGGCAGATGAATGGAAGAATCTCAACCCCCACAACATCAGGCCAATGAAGGAAACCTTGTTTCTGTTCCAGCCATCCAACATATCTCCCCCTTTTTACTAAAGGTTTGCTATCAACATGACTGCTATCAGGCCGCTGAAGGCATTGCAGTGCTCAACAATGCTGAATTTTCACAGGCGTGCCCACAGGACCACACGTCACAAAGAGGCCCCACATTCTCATATATGCTTCGGGATTTTGCAGACAAGTAATAAAGAAGAAATAAAACAGGGCATTCTTGTAATTGATACCATCACAAAGCATACCCAGGAGGGAATGATTCGCTGGAAAATCCCTTCCCATGAAACTTGCCCAATTTCATGGGTAGCCCTTGCGTAATTTTTTTTTCTCCAGACAGCCCTCGGTCTTCCTGTGTGGGAGCTGAGTCAGGGCTAGAGAAAACACCAAACTTGATTTAATTAAATTTAAATTAGATTAATTAGAGTTAAGAAGATGATTCCCCGTTTATTTCATGTTTTTTAAAAAAAACTTTGAGCACATTAAAAATGATAATTAAAGGAGGTGGTGCAGGAAACACTAATTCCAGCTTTAGCATATCAATCCTTCCAAAATTATAGTTAACCTGTTTAACTAAAAATCAGGAGGAGTCTGGTAGCACTTTTTCCAACTAACAAATTAAAAGGAGAGGTAATGCATCTGATCTGGTTCAGGATGCATGGAGTAGTAATACATCTGGAGCCATCACTCCTTGCAACTAATTGAGTGAGCTGTAGCTCAGAAATGCTTATGCCTTTTAATAAAATGTATTAGTTGGTACTCTTAGATTCTTTCTGATTTTTGGCTCTCATAGACTAAGATGGCTCTCCTCCTACAATGCACTTATCTTAAACATGCTTGATAAAATGGATGTTTCAGACTAGCTTCAACTGGTTTCTGAGATAAAACCAGCACCAGCAGTCTTGTCTTTCTTCTTCCTGACCTTGATAAATCATGCTGCTGGTGGCCAAGTGCTTGAAACTCTCCACATTACAAAGCAGACTTAACACACAGTAACCTTCCGGACAGAGAACTGCAACTTCATATCCAGCACGGCAATAAATCTCAAATTTCCAGACACACAACTCCACATTCAAGAATTTGCTTATAGCAAAAGCCTAACAGACACAACGTGGCTGGACCAGTTGCTTTGTTGCAGACAAGAAAGAAGTCATATCTGTGCAGAAGATCAACTAATTGCAGAATAGAATAATCAAACCCTATATATGTGTCTGCTTTAGAGTTTAAATTCTAAACTTTTTCCTCTTGCCTTTAATGGACCTTGACTGCTCTTTTCCTGGCCCTGAGAGTTGGAGACATTTGCTTAATAATGGTTCTGACTGCCCTGGGCACTGATGATTCCAGCCTCACCAACTTCAGCCCTCACACCACCCATCACCTCCACAGAACAAGCGAGCATCGAGAACTGGCTTCTTGGCCTTCGATAAAAATGTCCCCTGTACACCTCCATAGATGCTCAAGTACTCCACCGGTTACTTTGCAATGCTCAAGTTTGCCAACGAAATCTCTTGTAAGGAAGAATCACAGACTTGTATAACATAAAACTGGAGATTGCAAAAAGCAGGCTATCAGTTACAAATCAACACTCTTTTCTTTGCCTTTTTTTTTAAAAAAGAAGATAATTCACAATTAGCACCGCAAGCCAATGTCTCTAGATCGAAAGGACCTCAATGTCGCCTGAGACAGCAAATTCAACAAGCAATTTGATTTGATAATACTCCTCTCAGGAAATCCTGTATGTTGGCAAATCTTGGTTAGTTTAATTGTTTTTAAGAGTTACCTAGGCTGCTGGGGGTTTGTCAGACTTCAAGGAGAGACAGAGCCTGGAAGAGGAAGGGGACTTTTCCTAAAAGCAAACTTCCAGTGCAACTGGTGGGTGATCTCAGCTCCTAGTCTGGAAACCCTTACAATTCTGTTGTGTTGCTGTCATCTTTCATTCATTCTCTTCTTGGCAGTAGCCAGAGGCTACTGATATCAAACGGGATGATTCCCCTGCTGGGCAAGTTAGCTCAGAGATATCAAAAAGAAAAGGGACTTGCTATTTCCTCACTTCCCTTCATCAATCATTCTCTCTCTACTCTCAGCCACTGTTCTTTGAATCTGAATTCTGGTAGGATGCTCAGTTACGACTTCCACACATTCAAGTCGGTCGCTATTATTTTCCTTCATTCACTGCTTGTTGTTGGGGGAAAAAAAAAGATTCAGAACATGAAACAGATTTGCAGATGCACTGGGTCCAGCTATCAGTTCTCTGAGATTGGCAGATGGAAATTGCAGCACTAGCTTCGTTGCTGTTCCCAATCTGCTGAGAAGAGAAGCATTATTTCATAAGGTTGGCACCGATCTTCCTGAATATATAAACTAGACTTAGGTTTTGGAGGCTGGACAATGTTTAGCAGGTGGACAAAAAGTTTCTTCTCCTGGAACCAAGAAAGTTAAGTCATCAGGCTCTATAAAGTATCAATTTGTACTTGATAAAGGACCTTTTATCCTTCGATGATGGCACATCAAGTGGCGGATTGTGTGAACTGGAGCACAAGGGACACAATACCTCCCAACGCAGAAATTCACCATCTTCTCATATCTTCTCAAGTGAGATTTTTTTAAATGGTGCCAGTTCATATACATTTCCCAGTCATGTCCTAGCAGACATATGTTCATTCGTCACTCTACTTTCGATATATTAATGTAATCTGACATTAATGTCATCAGATAAATGCCTTTGGGAAGACCTCTGGCAGGAGAGAAAGTCAACAGCCACCTCCCCATCAGTTTGCAGTAACTGGCATTGAGTGGAAAACTGTTCTTCCTTCTCGAGGATCCAAAGGTATCCACCATGAAAAACTATTAGTAGTCCTCCATTAATATGTTTAATTCCATCTCTTCAGCTCTTTAGATTAATTGCCATCCCCCATTTCTTGTTGTAGTTCTATAAAATAATTAGGTTGTACATGGATAGCTGCTCCAGTGTGAACTTCTACGTAACTGTATTATTGCATTATTTGCGGGGGGAGGTTGTTGTTCCTGTTGCTTTGTTTGTTGGTTTTTACTCTTGTTTGTTGCCCGGAGACATAATTGGTGAGATGGATCAGTATAAAAAACAATCAATGATAATAAATACAAGAAATTAAAAACTACAGGTACTCCCCAGTTTAATGAGTACCATTCCCAAGATCTGTCCTTAAGTTCAATTTGTATGTAAGCCAGAACAGTATTATTGTATAATACTGCATAAATAGTATTGTGTAATAAACTTGAACCATTGCGTATTTAACTCGAATCATTGTGTATTTAATTCGAATTTTGCTACAATAGGCTCCGTTCTTAACTATGGGTCATCTGTAAACTGGGCGTTCATAACCTGGGGACTCCCTGAATTGTGCAGTTATATGGCACAATCTACTCCAAGTGGCATATGCAATCTTCCTCTCTCCCATTTATATCCTGGTTTTTCTCTCAAAACTCAAGAGTCAGCTGTCATAATACATAGTACTCTCTTCTTCATTTTTTCCCCCAGAGCAATAAACCTATAAGGGAGACTAGCCCAAACAGAGTCAGAATAGAATTTTTATTGTGGTCACAGACCAGATTACAGAAACACATTAAAAAATAAAAATAAAGTCAAAAACAAAACAGGATAAAAAATATTACAACTGGTGGTGGGTTCATCGACAGGCCATCAAAGTCTGCCTAATTTTACCAATATAACAAAATTTGACTATGTTCAAGGAGACCGAATCATACTGATCTAGCAACAGCAACTATACATAGAAAAGATCAGAATTTCCTGGGTGTTTTATCAGGTAAGGAGTTATAAGGTGAGTCACAGGATCCTTATAGAGGGTACATGAGCTGCACTTTCAATAGCCCCTTGTCTACAGGGCACAGTCTTAGCTCATAGGGAACTTTTTTCTATCGGCCCTCCAAAACTGCTATGGGGAGAGTGCTGAAGCATGCTAAAGTTAGTGTTCTTCAGAATTTGGAGACGGTTCCATGATGTAAGTGTCTCAGCCCAAACAGTCTTTTGGGAATGGAGTACCTGAGGGTGCATTTAAACCTGGGTTTCCTCAGTCTAAAATTAACACCATACCCCACCCTGTCTCCATTCGCAACAATTCCTTTGTGCCATGTATTCATCTTTATTCCTTTGGTAAAAGAAAACTGGGGACACAGAGCAAAATGAATATTGGATACTAGTGCCCTGAACTCTTAAGAACTTTAGCTTCAGATTGAAATTTACATTTCAGGGTCATTCATCTTTCTTTGTAAGATATTAGAAAAATAAAATAAAATCCTTTTAGTTGCTAGGAAACATTGGAAGGAAAGCAATGCTGAGGGAAAACAATCTGGGCGACTCTGCATGATCTTAACTGGAAAATATGTCCCATGTTTGAGACTAATGGAAAATGACTTTCTGACAGGATTCCATCTAAAACAGTCTAATCAACTCATCAGGGTTTGAGAGTGGATGGAAACGAGGTATGTGCGAGGGCTGCCCGTAGACATTTCAGAGAAAGTGGGGTGAGAAACACACCATTTATGGACCCTGGATGCTTTTTCCATTAGCATAACCAAGGGTTCTTTGGGAGACGTTTCACCTTAAAGATGCTGGTGATGTAACTTTAAATCCCACACAAATTGAAACCACCAGAAGAACACAAAGCAACATTGCAGATGTGAACAGAGCAGAGATGGGTTCCACATGCCAGTTATGGAAGACGTGACTGTCATGGATTCAGTCTGAAGAAGGGCCACAGCACTAAGGAGAAAAGCCATGTTTATTGCAAGAATTATTGGGTGTCTGCTTTACAAAAAAGACCCTGAACAATAGGAAAGCAAAGACTTTTATAGAAGTTGAGGGCTACCGGGTGGGAAATCCTAGGGATCTGGTTTGCTGGCCAGTTGGGGGAAGCTAGGTAGGTCCTTATCAGTGAACCTGGGGTAAATTCTATTGTTAGGTAAAATGGGCCTTTCAGGAGGGAGCAGAGCTGGGGAAGTTCATTGTGAAGGAGATGGAATGCTGAGGTCATCAGCTGATGGATGGAAGGTTGGGGTTCCTCTAGGTCACAGTTCCTTTGGGCTGTGCTGGTGAGGAAGCTTCTATTCTTTGGTTTGATGGGATTGCAGGGGTGCTTTGGGGCAGGGAGGGTCAATTTGGCAAAGAGATGAACTGGGTTTGACCCTGGTCCTATCTAAAAGATGGGAAGAAAAAGGGTGCAACTTCCATTTTGTTTGTTAGATTTATTTTCTCCATTATAGTGACAATTTATTAATCATATTTCTCCTCTCAACTAAGTGGCTCAGGGAGAGGCATATGGTTCTTTTCCCCCTCCTGTTTTATATCCTGTATGGATCTTCCCCTAAATACCTACTGGCCTTTCTGGACCCATCTTCTGGGCCCTACTCTGCAGCATCTGCCAAGGGAAATGGGACAAGTAGTCCCAAGGGTGGGGAGAAGACTTCCATTAGGAGACCTCACGTATGGCCAGCCTTTTCTAGAGCCTCTGCATGTCTTTTTGGCTCCATCAAAAGCATTCCTTTTCTCCCAGGCATTTCACTTGTTTCATATTCTGTTTGATTTTAAGTGCCAACACTATGCTGGAAGAATGCCTTTGATATGTTTCCTGGGTGATTTTTTTTCCTTGCTCTTTCTGTATGGTGTGTTTTTCTGTACTGTTTTTACGTTCTTTATTCTTTGCCTGTTTTTGTGTTTTCAACAAACACCATGGGAAGTAACTTTATAATCCGCCCAAACAATTTGAATGGCTGCACGCACCAGTGGTAAAAAGAATATTCCTCATCATATCTACACACCAGCCCTATGAGGTAAGAACAGCGATGGGGACAGGTTGTATGATCAGTACAGTTAAGAATTGTTCAATTAAGGGCAAAATCTCCCCACAATGCAGCATTCCTGTCTCTACATGTTCCCTGCTTATCGAAAAGCTGTTTTGAGGAAGGGAAAAATAAGCTGTTGTAATTTTAACTCGTAATAATGTAGATTTTACCGTCGCAGGACAGACTTCCTAGAACAAGCACTGCTTTAAGCTCTTGGTGCAGAAACTCCCTTTCTAAAAACTGTTCCTCTGATATTCCTTTAAAATGAAAACTATCAAAGTATATTTCCACTAAATAGAGCTCCAGAAAAATGGATCCTACCTTTTGCATAAAATAGAGGGAAAAAATATTGGTTAATAGGTTCAGAACACTGTGAAAAGCAGAGTTACTAAACAACACCGCTCCCATATCATGTTTCTAGGCAAGCATCCTTAGAAATATTTTCTTCATGTCTTCCAGAATAGCCACTTGCAATTATTTTTAACAAGATAGCTCTGCTTCACATTTACACAGACTTTATTTTAAGCATGGTTTAATATTAAGCCAAAAGCAAGGAAACCATATAGAAGCTCACCATTATGCATGAACCAAGTCATACATTCATTAAATCCTGGTTTGTTGAATAAACCACAGTTGGCTGGATAGTCACTTCATGCTAAGCTATAAACAATGGTTTTCACACAATGGCTGGGTTTGTACAAATGCTAAGTTGTAAACGAGTAAACCTGATTTTTGCCTTACCACAAAATCGGATTTGCTTGTTTACAACTTAGAGTTTGGAAGTGGTGTGGAAGCTCACCACCAACCAGTGATGTGGAAAACACCCTGCATAAGCTGTCATACTGCTAATGAGTGTGTAAGCTAAATAACCATATGGGCACACCACAAGCGTCACAGAAATTAGACAGTGTACTTTCACACTGCTGATAGTGAAACAAGTCAATGCACTTGGCACCTTAAAAGACAATGAGCAGGAGGAGACCAAATGTGGGGTGGGCAGGCCCCATTTGCTTCAGCAATCTAAAAGCAAAATAATGAGAACAAGATAGGTGCACAAACCATTCTGCTCTTTGATGGCACTCATTGCTATCTTTTCTCTTCTGCTGCCCAGAAAGTCTTACAGCAATTAATTTTCCAAAGAAAAGGATTATCATGAGAAGAATTTATCACCTCTCTGTCAGCTTTACCCATGGAACGTATGAAGAGTGCCCTCCAAACTATAAATAATCCATACTGTTTTAAGAAGCAATTAAAGAGCTAGAATACACAGTGGGTCCCTTTGGAGAAAAGCCCTTTTTCATTATGTATGGGCACAGTTCACTCGCCACAGTAGGGATCTCATCTCTGGCTGGCATCTCTAAGTTCTAACATAATGCAAATTATCTGTCATCATTATTCTTTGCAGCATCAACCACTTTGGAACATAAGCACAATGCTGGCTGCATTTTGACATTTCAAACTTTACTGACTTTTGTGTTCATCCTCAGCTAGGTGACTAACAGAAGGCAAGGCTGCAAACTTTAATCAATTAATAGGCAGGACTAAGTATTACTAACATTGCAGAGCCGTTTAATGCCTCTTTTAAAGTGGTATGCACATGACTTTTAACAAAACGCAGAATAGATGGTTAAAACTAATTTGGTTAACCCTGTTTTGATTATGTGCCATCAAGTTGTTTTTGACCCCTAGTGACCACATAGATTTTCTCCATGATGATCTATCCCCAACCTGGTCCTTCAGCTCTTCCAATGGTGCCCCCATCACTATTGTAACTGAGTCCCTCCACCTTATTGCTGGTCATCCTCTTCTTCTCTTTCCTTCCACATTTCCTAGCATTAGAGCCTTCTCCAGAGAGCTGGGTCTTGACATATGTCTGAAGTAGGAAAATTTGAGCCTGGTCATTTATACCTCCAGTGAGAACTCTGGGTTGATTTAACAATCCATCGGTTTGTTTTCTTGGCTGTCCATGGTATTCTCAGGAATCTTCTCCAACACCAAAATTCAAAAGCGTCAATACTCTTCCTATCCTCCTCCTTTAAAGTCCAACTTTCACTTCCATGGAGTGGAACAGGGAATACCAGGACTTGCATGATTCTGATCTTTGTAGGTATAGAAACATCACAGCATTTGAATATCTTTTCCAAGGCCTTCACGGGTGCTCTATCAAGCGCTAGTCTGTGGCATATTTCTTGACTGCTTGTTCCTTTACTGTTGATTAACCCTGCTTTAGCGCAGTCCTAAACCCCTGTCTTTGCTAGGAGGAGTTAGAATAGAGCAGAATCACCTTCTATCAGCTGATGGTGTACCACATCATATGCTCCTATTAGTGGTATGGCTTGAAACAGGGTGGGAGGCTCATCAAGTACACTAGCTAGGCTTGTTTTCTATGCAAGCAAAAAATTGTAGGAAGAGAGCCATGTTAATATCTAGTAGCCAAAAAGTCAGGAGGAGTCTGGTAGCCCTTTTTCTGATGAACCAATTTTGTTAAAAGGCCTAAGCTTTCGTGAGCCCAGAGTGGCTAAACTGATGTAGGATTTAAATTGGGATGAGACGGGGAGGAAAGAGAGGGGAACACAAGTTGGTTATGCTGGTGCAGGTTACATATGAAACAGATTACAAATCCCTCATCAATTATCAACTGTAATCTATGCATCTGATCAAGTGATCTTAGGGGAATAAGAGCCGAGGCCAACTCTGGCTTATTTAAGAAATCATTAAACAAGCCACAACTGAGCATAATGTAAGAATAACAATTGTGTTTTCCATGTAACTATTTCTTCCATGTTACATTTGCAACTGACTTCTGTAAACTGAATTGTGTAATTTAAGATTACTCATAATGTATACAACTGAAATATAGTCCTGTTTTAATGGTGCTTAGAACAGCTGCCTATCAGTGATGTCCAAGCATTCTCCAATGCCTGTTGCTTAAAGAACTGAAGCTGTTCACCTTGTTGGATGGAGGTACATACTGGGCCCTTCCAAGCACAGAGCAGTGCTAGATTGCAACAAAGGCTCTCTCAAAGCTTGCTAGGAAAAAGCAAGCAAGCAAATGCCTATAAATTTCAAGAACACTGAAAGTCATCACTTCTTGCCCTCTTTTGCAATGCTTGCTCACCATCTAGTGGCCCATGAAGATAATGAGATTCTAAAGAAATGCAAAGTTTTGCAAATCCTCCACACGTGCATCTTTTCACAATAGGACCCATGAATGATTGATGTTTCTACCTGTTATCCAAAGATGAGAACTGCTTTTATATGTTATGAAGAAAAAGAACATTCAAAATATATTCTCTACTCCCTTAAATTCTACATAAACGGAACAAATAAGTACTTTTGTATCTCAAATGAAAAAACAAGAACATCTGAGGAGGCACAAAATGTTCACATCCAGCTTACCTATCATGACATTTCTTTCATAGGTTCATCATGAATGAGAACACCAGAAAACAAATGGTCAAAATAAATTAAACATCTCCAGGCCCACATTTTGTCAAACAAAGCAGCTGATCTCCGCAAAGCTTTAGTTCCTGGTGTGAACACAGCTGCTGCTGATAGTGGTGAAGCTAAGTAGAGGCAGTGGCTGCATTCATACGCTGCATTAAGCCCTGCTTTGCTTAATCCCAGTTGCCTATATTCATGCATCCATATTCTATGTTGGGTTAGCATCATGCATGCACGATGGTAATGTGTATTACTCAGTTACAGTGGTGATGACTGCACCATTGGAAGACCTGAAGGACCAGGTTAGGAACAGATCATCATGGAGAAAATCCGGTTGCTATGAGTCAGTGCTGACTTGATGGCACATAATCAATCTATCAAATGTGAATTAACATGGGTGACATGTTGATTTCAAAATGAAAATTTCAATTTCATTTTTAATAGCCATAAGCTTAGTTGGACCCCATGGATCTTTGAAGTGATAATGTCCCAAATGGTTACACTTAGCTCAAATCTAATATTGGTGCCATATTGCTTGCTTCATGAAAACTGTGTACTCTACAGCACAATTAGTGAGGTCGCTTTAGATAAAGTTCCCACATAGCCGATAAAGTGGCAAACTTGTATTTGGACTATACTGCTACTGATGTTCATAAGAATGACAAAGTATTCATACAAAGACAAACACTTAAGACACAGAACTAGATGTCAGGGTGGAGGACTATAGCCAACCCTTTGCTGGACATGCCAATTTTCAATACAAAGAACTGTTTTTATCTGGAGGATCAGCCTGTAGCTCCCTGTTGTCAGAAGGAATGTACCCAAGGAATGTACTAGTTACCATCTTTGCTTCTATTTGCAAGAACAAGACCTCAACAGCTGTAATGTTTATGTGTAATATACTTACACATGTTTAAACACTCAGTAAGCACTGTAACATTAAAATGTCTCTGGAGAACCAGGTTTGGTGTATCTCAGAAGTAAGTTCTTAAGGGCCACTTCACAAACAGCACTTTGTACTCAAGATTTGTTTTTCATAGTAAAAAATATGAATTGATAGGGTTAAACCCAACTGAGCACATCTGTCTGAGGAATAGAGATATGCACCTCCTTATGCCCCTGAAAATTTGGTTGGAGGTAAGGCAGCAGCTCTCAGTTACTGCCCTACAAATGATCCATTGCTGGCTGACTTCACCAACAGATACACCACAAGCACTTGATTCAGCAATTTCAGACACATTTGCAGTTTGAATTAAAGATTTGTTTTATGTGCCGCAAGGACTTAGACATTTTAAATATTTAAAAATTAGACTTTATTACTCCAGAGACTCTTAAAGACAATCAGAGCAAAACTATAAATTATTATTCAATGGTGCATTTTAAGTATACAAACATGATATAAATTATTCCCAAACGTTCTACATAAAATATTTTCCTGTGTTTAGTTTAATAATCAAAACTGTGCTCACATCCAAAGTCATAAAATAAATAGATTTTTCTCATGTCCAGGCTGTATTTCAAAACATGAACACTGGCCATAAAACTCTAAAAGGACAGCAGATTGTTTTAGTAAATTCTTACTGTGCTTTCAGCAATGTTTCCAAGACAAGGGAGTAAACATTCCTCTGTGTTTTCGTTTCTGAACTAAAGCCACTTGAAAGAAATTGTATTTTTAGTACAGCATTTTCTCAGTCATGGATTTTTTTTAAAAAAAGTTTCTTTACTTAGCACAATGGATTTATGTATGAAACTATTAAATTAGTTTACTCTCTTGCTGTGCTACTTCTACTTCCCCCTTCTGTTCTTTTGGTGAAACATTTTCCTCAACTTCAGCTACACAACTCCTTTAGAACAGCCCAATAAAATCAGTGAGTTTGCACTACAACTACTAGTTTGAAGATGGCAAATTGTTTTTTTCCCCCTGATATTTAATCCAGTTCCGCCACCTCATCCTGAAATACACTGTTTTCCTCCAGTATCAAAATAATGCTTTTTCTGCCTAGTGATCTGCTTTGTACATAATAACTAACAATGAGGTTTGTTAGTTTTTGGCTTAGTGTGTCATGGAAATCACACAAGCATAGCTTAGCATTATAAGCAGAGGGGAGTATGTGTATGTGTGTGCATCTGTGTCTGTCTGCATGGGATGTGTGTGTCCATCCTTCTTGCCCCAGGGACTCCAGGCACCAATCTAGTTTTAAAAATTTTTTAAAAACCACAATATAAATAACCATTGAAACCTACAATCCAAAAAAGAAGCAACAGCTGAGAATGGAAAAAAAAGACAAAATAATATCAACCCCCTAAGCTTTACTAACTTCCCAGCAAACCAAACCCATGGTCTTGTATTCTGATTTATGACTTGAGGTATCTCTCTTGATTCAAATGCTACAGCACATCTTTCTGTATGATGTCCTGCTAAAACTTTTATCTTCCTATTCATTGGGTTTACACATCACATCACACTAAGCCATAACATTTTGGCTTCATGGACCATGGGAATCCAGTGATTTGTAAACCAATGATTATATCTCACAGAGTAGTGCGAACCCAACTAATTGGGGCTCGTTCAAAAAATGATGACAAGCAACAATCACACGTCCTTGAGAGAAGAACAGTACACTACACTACTATCTAGAATGGTCATCCTCTTCCCAAGTGCACAGTTTTGGAGGGGCTGCACATGGAGTGGTGAGGGAAGAAGGGGACACCGGCAGAGCCAGCAAGATCAGACAAATCAACCCTGCCAATCAACGGGGTAGCAGATGTTGCAGCCAGATCACCCTCGCATCCAATGGTAAGTACCCAATGCCTTATTGCAATATGTGAAACCAATCTATGAAAGGTAAAAATTTCAAGGCTGTAAGGGATTTACAGATTTACATCTGTTTCTCTACTGTCCCACCTGGACCACCTAAGCTAGATCAGTTAAGAGGGATTTGGCAGTCATTCTAGCAAGCATTTTTTTCTTTTACTCCGATAGCCTGGTCCTTATTATAGAAATGTAGTTTAAGTGTGGGAAAGCAGCAGGAATACTTCTATATTAACTTTTAGTACACAGCATCATTCAAGAGTGGGAATTTCACCAAGTTCTCTAAAAAAAATTCAAATTCAAAGATTTCAGTGAGAATGGGAAAAACATTAGGATTTTGGCATTTGTGGTAGACCCAATGGCCTCTTTAAAAATTTGGGTTTAAATCTTTGTCTCTTCACCCATCCCAGTGTCACTGAATTAAGAGTGGCGTTTCAATTGTTCTTCCCTCAACAGCCTTCAGCCATAGAAAAGGCAAATGAAATAAACTCTGTTCAGCTGAATTTGGCAAGAGGAGGAGGAGGAGGAGGAGGGATGGTAGTGGTAATAGTAGTTTGGTTTTCTTTTATATAAGAACATACCAAAAATCTACATTTTTTCACATGGAATGGAAAGAATTTGAGATTTTTTTTAAAAAATCCAACACGTGAGAAATCAACATAAAACATTTCACCAAGCTAATTCAGAAGAACAAGTCATATAGGGAAATTATATTCAATCTATCAGAGGATTTCACTGGAGCATCCAAGGTTCAAACAGAGAAGTTTGATGATTGCCAATCAACCATATGATGATTGAATGAACATGATACAGAACCAGTGTAATTGCTCAACAGGAACCACTTTATAAACTGCCAGGATGGGAAATCACCTGAGAACCATACATCAGAATTCTTTAAAGGAAGAAAGATATGGGGAAAATATATTAAAATATATAATCCTTCCTTTTGCCTATGCCTACAACTAATGCTTTGATTTGTTTATTTATCAACTCTGTTGGCCTTGGTCTACAAGCACTAAAGCTTGTGTTTATGTACCCATCGTATCACTTCTGGGTGTAATCAGTGCAAGGCTCATATCAGCACAGAACCCTGAAGGCAAGTTATAAAACAATTTTGCATCTACTGAAACAATTTAGTTTTACAATTCCTGAAACCTGATATTTACCTCCTTCTTGAGATCCATGAAAGAGTCTTAAGTCCACTTGTGTTGTTCTGCCTCCTGTGACTCACAACAGCAACCAGGGAAACAGGTACACCAAGCATTTGGAAAGGCGAAGACAGAACTTCATTTCTGAATAAATTGTCTTGAAGATCCCTCCCAACCCCAAACAGTCCTATTATTTTAGCAAGGCCAAGTCATATCCCTACTACCACAGCCCACAAACCCTTTCCATATTCCCCAACCCACACTGGAAAATATGCTTTATATACTAGGTTTTAGCTACCCTGAGCTAGAATTGGTGAGCTGGAACATTAAAATAACAAGAACAGTCACACCACAGTGAGTGTGAAAGTGAAGGGAATGAGGCAACTGTGTCCAGTAACAACAATAGAAACAGGGAACTCCAGCAGAATCTCTCTCTCAACCTATAACAAGGGTGGAGGAGTAGCTTACAGATAGTCCTCATTTAGCAACTGTTCACAGTTACGACAGTGATGAAAAAGTAACTTTATGACGAATCTTCGCATTTATGACCTTCATATGTCTGTAAAGCAAAGGAAAGCTGATGGAAGATCGTAAACACTGTGGCACTTAGTGACCACTTCACTTAACGACTGAGTTGCCGGTCCCATTTGTGGTTACTAAACAAGGACTACCTGTACAATGGAACGGAATAGAGAAAACGATGAAACTGTCACTTCCTGGATGATCAGAGCAAAGGCACCAAAGAGAATTAAGGCTGTAGAAGATCAGATGATTGAGAAGCCACATTTAGCAACTTCAAAATCAGCATTAACAGCTCTCCAGTTTTCACATCTTAACTGACTTCATTGTGTGTTAACCCACCATTTATTTACAATTACAGCTGGCTGGGTTCCTATGTTGCACTAAGCTACAGGGCTGGCTTTGCACAATACTAAGGATCAACTAGAAGGTAGGAGGAGAAAAAATAGATCAATTCCTCCACTAGCACAATTCAACTCTTATTATTTTTTTACTTCTGCTGTTTACATGTGTGGTTGTTGTTAACTACAGCTTGCTTGCAGTATGCCAGTTTGATAATATGAGAAAACACTGATTAAGTAAAAGATTAATGTTCTGCCACTCAGTCGATCACGAAAAAAGGGATAAATGTGTGCATTACTCTAAGGCAGCCATTCTAAATCTGCATATCACAACCCGCTAAAATAACAAATGATGTTATTAAATTGCAATGTATTTATCCCAGAGATTGTCAAACTCTGTGGCATGGTAACAACCCTTGGCGCTTGCAGGCACAGTAGGAAGCACAGCCCCACGTGAGTTTTGACAGCACACCCTCTCTCCCTCTTTCTTAGGGGCAAAGAGGGGACAGTGGTTCAAATGTGGTAGTTTAGGACTGAGCCATAGCTTCCTCCCACATACAGACACATCTCAGGATATTTAAAAAATGATAAGGCTTTTTGTTATTTTTTTCAAAAATGGGAATTCTCAGAACTGCATCTTGTAGGACTTATCTGCACCAGGTTGGGGAAGTCTGCCTTAGTGAATCCATGGCAGAGGTGAGAGTCTAATTGTGGATTCCTTGACTGATAGTTCAGTCTGTTGGCTCCTCTGTGGTTGCAGCTTGCATTGTCCTTCACACACACTTGGTTCACAATGTCGAACTAACACTCGACTGCTCAGGACTGTACAAGTTGCTCACCCCTGAATGCACGGTTTCTCTTCTGAAAAACACGGGGAGACGGAATGTCTCTCTGGAGCAGCCCGCTCACACGCATGACTCGCTCGGAGATCAATGGCAAGTCCTCCACGAGCACACACAGCCACACACACACAGGAGTGAAGAAAACAGCCAGCCCTTTGCAGCTTCGAAGCTAACTTTCCAAGTCAAGAGCAGCATAAATTCCCCCGCAGCAGCACAAATCACTCTGTTGTTGTTGTTCTTCTGGCAACCCACCACACAACGAGTCTGGGCAATCCCCAAGATTCCACATCTGCTTTTGCAAAAAGACAATTTCAGCTCCTAAAATTATCTCAAATACAGTCAGGTAACCACTTGGCTGCGCTTTAAAATCTTCCAGCATGTGGGTAAAACAGTCCCACGGCTGAATTCACACGTTGCACCAAGTCATGGTTTGTCTAACTGTAATTTATTTAATAATGCCTGATTGGTTGTCTTTATCCAACACACTAAGCCAGTGTTTCTCAATCTCAGCAACTTTAAGATGCATGGACTTCAACTCCCAGAATTCCCCAGCCAGCATTAACATTGCTGTAAGCTATACACTCTGGGTTCCTGCAACATGTTAAGCCAAAACTCAACAAACCACCTTAGTGCAATGTATGAATCTAGCCCCTGAGATTGGGTTGGCCCATCACACTAAAACAAGTTCATAGGATATGCTAAGTTCAGGTAAGGAACTGCTTGCCCTCCAGATGTCACCGGACTACAGTGCCCAGCCACCACAACCAGCAGGGCCAATAGGTGAGGGCATTTGGAGAATCCCCGAAGGGCCACAAATTTGCTTACCCTTTTTTGCATTAGCACAAAGGGTGCATCCAGCCAATTGGGGTTTATGCAATAAACTACCATGAAAAAAAACATAGTTTGCCACCTACGAGGATGTCATAAGCGGAAAAATAATTCAAGGGATTATTTTGCTATATGGCAAATGTAACCACAAACGACCTAACTACATCATAGTCTGGCTTGTTGTATCCATCCAGCTCAATTTACAGTTGAAGCAATGCACATCAAACCGAGGTTACATTATGCATGGGTAAGTGCGTTGTGAGAACTCAGCCACTGACTTCAGGGATTCTGCAGTTGCAACAAATAGGGTTCAGCTGTTTGCAGCCTGAAAAACAGGCTTCAGCACCCGAGAGCTACTGCTGCCATAAATCTGTTTGCGTTTCAGGTGGTTTCTGTGAAAAGCTAACACAGGAAGCCCTCTGGAATTTGTACTTACCTTGTCTCAACCCAGCTTACAAGCGTCACAAGCAGCATTCCTCTTTCTGCCCAGATTTCAGGTTTATATGCCCATTAAAGGTAATACAGTACTTTCAAGCAATTCAGCTCTACACCATCTCCAGCCCCAATGGCCTTTTTCATACCATGCTTGCTTGGCTTGGTTCTGACTTGCCCCCTGCCATTCAGGGGTGTAAAAATGCAAAAAAGTCAAGATGGTGGGCCCAACTATGCAACCAAAGCCCTGTCCCCTTCTTTACATGCAAGTGCAGCTGGTAAGCCACAAGATCTTGAATAAGCTAGGATTAATCAAACCATTGTTAAGCCTATCCTGGGTGTGAAGTCTGCATCTCAAGGCGCAGGACTACGTCATGGCCAAGCTATCTGAATATTATTTATTGAGATCCAGGGGACCTACAGCTGGGAGATCTGGCACAGGATTATGGTTCTATGGATTATGGTTTTGGCCAAGTCTAAGGACCAAGTTTTGTAAACAAGCTTATTCTCAGTGTATTGTGCAAACCTGGGGAATTGTGCTACATGCAATAAGGCATGGATAAAACAAGCCATGGTTTAAAGCAGTGTTTCTTAAACTTTTTTCTCTCAGGATCCCTTCACCCTTTTAAAAATTATGGGGGACACCAAAAGAGCTTTTGTTTCTATGGGTTATATTTATCAGTATTTACCGTACTGAAAATTAACATTGAAGCATTCGCTGCCTCACGATTGTTGAATGGTATTTTAATATTGTATTCTTTTTCAACCGAGGCTGGCAAATAATTTCGATTTTGCAAAGCCCTGAGGGGGTCTTGGGGGACCCGCGGAGGTCCTCACACCACACAATAGTTTATTAATGCAATTAAAACCCCAAATTACAAATGAGGGAAAGTCCAAAAGGAACAGGAAAGGGGGGGGCCTTTATTCATAAGGCTGGAGAGGGGGGCTTCTTAGCCCTTTTCCTCGGGCATTGTCCATAGTCCCCCTCAGGGCTGAACTCACACACACCCCTATATCTCCGTCCCACCCGATTGCTTCCTAAAGTGTCTTGGCAGTAAAACTCAGCTAGGGGGCAGCACCTCTCCTGGAGTTTGGTCCCTCTCGAAAAGGTCAGGCAGCCAGGGCGGGCATCTCCTGGTGGCCTCCCTTCCGCGTCCCAACTCGCCGTGACCCGGCTTACTCCACCAGTGGGGAGGGGGGCGCTTGACCTCCGCGGCGGGGGGGGCGAGGACGAGGAAAAGGCGGCGGTTGCGGCGGCGCCCACCCTTTCCCTCAGGGCGGCCCGGCGGCCGGGCTCTTCCCTGCGCGCCGCCCCTCCCTCTGCGAGCGGCCTCGCCCGGCTCCGCCCACCCCGCCGGGGCTGGGAGGGGCCGCGCGCGCTCCCTCCGCTGAGGCGGCCGGTTCCGCAAGTTTGACAGTTGGCGCGGAGGGCGCCGGCCGAGGCGGGAGGGTAGTCGCGCCGCCGCGCGAGCCACGTCGCCCCACCGCCGCGGGGGGCCCCAGGAGGAGCGGAGCCGCCTCACGCCCGGAGGGGAGCCCGTCCGCCCGCTTCTCCTCCTCCCGGCGGCCGCCGTCATGTCTCGGGGTCCGGAGGAGGTGAACAAGCTGACCGAGAGCACCTACAAGGTGAGGGGGGGCGGCAGGAGGGAGCCCCCGCCCCCAAGCCCCCCAAGTTGGGGCGTTCTCCCTCCAGGGGAAAAAGTGACTTTCCAACTCAAAGAAAACTCTTATGATTCGCTCTTTTATTGGCTTTTTCCTGCGCTGCTGGGCGGTTGCAAACCAGAAGTTCTGTCCGGGGCTGCTTTGGTGGGATTTTTTTCTTTAAATCACTTCTTGACTCGCTCCTTTTTGAAACCTTTCTATCCGCGGCTGTTTTCATGTCATTTTCCGTTTTCTTTTTTTTAAAAGTCGCTTCTTGCATTGCTACTTTTAAAAAAAAAAAAGTTCTATCCGTGGCTGCTTTCATGTGCGTTTTCTTTTTTGTTTTTTTAAGTCATGTCTTGAATTGCTCCTTTTTAAAGCAGCCAGGGCTAGACTTTTTTTTTTTTTTTTTTTGGAAAAAGGAGCAATTCAAGAAATGGCTTTAAAAAAAAAAAACAGAAAAATCAGATGAAAGCAGCCACAGATAGAATTTTTTTTAATGTGACTTTTAAAAAGGTCCGTGGTTGTTTGAATTTACTGTTATTGCTTTATTGCTCTTTTCGTTGGCTACTTTGGTCTGGTGCTGTGGGGGGGGGAGCGAGGATATACTGCTTTTTTATTGTTTAATGTTGTTGGAAGAGGGTTCGATGATGATATTTTTATTTCCTGCTCTCTTTTTGGATCTGCTGATCCTGTTTCTTATGAATCGCTTATTGCTGTGCATTGACAGCCGTTTGCTTTTATAGCCACTCACAGATTGTGCTGGTCAAAAAGCTCATGGTGCTATAGGTGTGTTTGTGTGTTTCTTTGGTGTGTGATTTCTTTCCCCTCCCTACACTTTTAGAAGTGAAAAGTTAGAGCAACTTCCCCAACTAGACACAGAGCAGACTACAGTTCCTATCATTTTCTAGCTGGAGATGATGGGAACTGTAGTTCTCTCAGACCGAGAAGGACCTGCGTTTGGAGGCTGGTGCAGGCTGAGGTTGATGGGAATCTGGGAGTTGTACTCCTACGCACCTGAGCTGTGCTGATTGGAGTTGAAAGGATCTATAATCAAGCACATCTGGAAACTCACCAGCTGAGAGAGAAAAAAAATCCAAGTTTATTCAGTGAACTAAACTAAATAGCTGGAGAGACCTGGACCTTCTCTTATTTCTATCTTTTTATCCACATGGGCTGCAAGTTGTCTTCCATTTACCTGGGAGTAAGCCCTCAGTGACCATAATAGGGTTTATTTCTGAGCTAAGGCAAGAGGAGTGTGCTTTTATAATGATAGGTTTCAGGGTCAGAAGAAGGAACTTGGATGACACAAGGAAAAATGCAAACAGTCTTCCAGGCCTGCTTTATTATTTATGAACACACACATCTCCCCATCTTGCATGGGCAAAGATCCTGCTGCTTCTGTGTCGTTCTCTGTAGCTGTTGAGGACACTTATCAGGGATCAGCAAGCGTACTTGAAGGATCGGAAGAGAGATCATTTCACTGTCTTTGCCGATTTCACGCAAGAAGAGGTTGGCCTGGATGATCTTTGAGGTTGTTTCTATTTACCAGTGTGAGTGTCCTGTTCACATCCCATTAGGTACAAATGCACACGTGAACATAAAAAAACAGATTCCTGGTCTACGTTCAGATATCATCACCTTGACCAGTAGTGGTTCTCCAGGGTCAAAAGCCATTTTTGAGTGTTGCTTGTGACTGCTCATTTTGAACTAGAGCTTGGAACTAAGAACCTTCTCTGTGCAAACCATCCTTGCCTGAAAACATGGCCCTTCTTTGCCAAAAAACAGGGTTTGGCCGTTGACCTAAACCAGGAGCTCGTACCCCAGACCAAACATTGCCTTCGGTGACATAGCCCATTCTGTCTAGCCTGCTGGGTCTCAATGCTTTTCAATCTCATTTCTAATTCTCTCCCATCCCTAGGGTCTCTTCTGCCAGATTTTAAACCTTAAGCTTTCTGCTTGAAAAGTATCCGGATATAGCCCCTCCTGTAACTTGTGAGTCAGCCCCTTTCCATGTGCTTGTTGGCTACCTTTAAAAAGGCTGACTCACCCAGAGGGTGTGTTTCTCTGGCAGAAGATATGTGTGAAGTTCTCACTATGGGTGGGGTCAGGGAAAGGCACCTGTGGCTTTGAAAACCATTTCTCTTCTAATCATGCAACCCCACCATCAAGCTGGGAAAAAAAGATGGCTTTGACATGCATTAGTGGGATTTAAAAGGAAAATTCTAGTTTATGGGAATGACTTGAATCGAAGGGTGGAAATTATTCTGGATTAAGACAGGTTGGTTGGCCAGATAATGGAGGTTGAATCTCATCAATATAATTGGTTGGAGTTATGAGCATAAGAAAACAATATGGACGTTTCCTTGAAGTCTCCATGACTCAAGGGAGACTTTGTTTGTTCAGAAAGGGAAGTGGTGCTAATCCATTTTTATAGCGAGCATTAGATGAGATGTGGCTGTGGTAGTCCTCCTTAACAAAGAGTGTGTTGCCTTGTGAGTTCCGGGTCTCCAGCCTGTATAAGAGACAATGTGCTCTCTAAAGTACTCTATATGAAAAGGCAAAAAAAAAAAAAATCCAACTCTTAGTATTAACTAAAATGTCTCACCTGGGATGGAGAGTCTTCTAAAGTAGGGGTTGATCTGATGAAAGGAAGAGGGAAAGTGTCTGTCATCAATCTTCTCAACACAAAGAGAGTAAGCATTTGTAATCCATATGCTTTGCATAGAAATCTCTAGCGTTGGTGTATTATCTAATAAGAGGTGTTTCTTAGGCATGGGGCCAAAAACCAGAAGGACTTTGATAGCGTGGGAAGAGCACTCACAGGCGCAAGTGTTTCTGAGCAGCTCTCTAAGTTGAGTGGTGGTACTACTCAGACAAGGAATGTGCTTGTTCTACAAAAGGAAGTTTGGGGGAATAGACTGTCAAAGGGCTTAGAGAAAATGGGCTGAGCCCAAGGAAAGATCTTCCTGAATGGTTCTGTGGATGGGACACCTTCCAACTTTTAATTGTTATCATGTAGGTAGAGAGGACGCCAAGGACACAGAATAGCCAAAGGCTCAGCATTTACAACCCAACTCTGTGAAAAGGCTCTGAGGTTCTCCCATTGCACTAACCCACAATGTGTGTCGCTTGGTTTTGGCTTAGCCGGTTATGTAAATCCAGCCCCTGTGATTTAGAAACTGTGGTTTAATGGCTTAGCATTGCATTACAAATCTCCCCAGATTTGGTTTATTTGGTATACCATGATTAAGCAAACATGTACCTTCAGGCGGGGATGGGCAACCTTTTGAAGGCCAGGGACTGCATATGATGAGTTTGTGAGGCCAAGAGACACAGTGGATGGGATCATGAGGCAAAGTGGGTGAAACAGGATTTTCCTTCGATTGACAGTGTTGCCTTTTTAATAAAAAGCACATTACATCTGTTGTGGGTCTTGCACTACAGTGGTTTTCAGCAACAGTGGTTAAAGGACACTCTGGGCCCCGCAAAGAAGGGGCTGGAGTAGGGCTACCGTATCTGGGGCTACAGAAATCCAGATAGCCACTGGATGGCAGCAGAGGGATACAGAAAGAGCCCCCTCTGCTGCCATCTAGTGGTGCTCGGCCTTCAGCAGGCCAGACACTGTATGGTAGCCCTCTATTAAAGGCAACCCTGTATACCAGTGTTTCTCAACCTCGGCCACTTTAAGATGTGTGGGCTTCAATTCCCAGAATTCCCCCAGCCAGCACATCTTAAAGTGGCTGAGGTTGAGAAACACTGCTGTATACAAACAGGTTCCCGATTGCCTTGAGACATGTGATCAAGACTTGATTCATCCCTGCTGCTCACAACAAGATAAAGGGTCTATGTATTACAGTAAGTCGCTGGGCACGGCTCTTAAGATAACGATTAAGTTAATTTGCTTTGGCAAGATAAGGAGGTACATATTCATAGGCAATAAAGGGCAGAAGCCACGTACAGTTTCAGGAACCCGGAATCTGGGCTGTCCCTCCCATCAGCGAATGGACGTATTAAATGGTCTAAATGATGGTCAGTTACCTGTTTGAATAATTTTGTCAGCACTTTGCTAATGTCCAAACCCAAAGGGCTCCTTATGATGTCACGGGCATGTTGCACAGTCCGAATGTGGCAAATTGAGAGACCTTGACCTGGGCCAAGAAAAGCAGTCAAAGTCCTCTCTCCCCTGCCCCTCCCCCTGAACCCCCAGAAGTTGTAGAACTATGTTGACTTGACAGCTGGAACCTACAGACATGCGATGTTAGATGCAATATTGATGTTGCATCCAACGTTCCAGCACACTTGGCTGATTTTCTTCAACAACAGTAATAATCAGCTATCCCAGGTCCTTGGGAAGGATTCAATAGGTGGATAAAAATGCCAAATCCAGTCTAAACATCTGGCTGACTGTGCAACCAACCATAATATAAACTTACCTTGTTGCCCGGCTCCCAGCAACTCTTTTCCTAGTTAGTGGCTGTTCCTGCACTTCCTTTGTCTAAAGAACATTTAAAGAATTCTGTTCTATGCTCATTGAACATTATTGAGATCCTCTTTAGCATGAGAAAGGGATTAGCTACACATTACACCATTCTAAAGTGGATGATTGGTTGGGAAAGGTGCACCACCCATCATGTGTTTTCAAAATGCTGCCACTCAAGAAGTTGCTAATTCAAGTGCTGGTTTAGTATAGATATGTGCTTGTGTTTACATTAGTAGTGAGGTCTCTTGCATTATTATTTTTTTGCCAAGATGAAACTCTACCTTCTCACCTTAGAAGACTTGAATAATATTGAAAAATATCTGATATATGCCATGATATATGTACTTGTGTGCTCATATGCTCCGATTAAAACATGGCAGAATAAACTACAAATGGATAATTTACACAAAACAATTACTACTGCGGTGCCTTGCCATTTTCCTGAAGCAGAAGCAATTGCCTTATATGGGTCATATCTCTTATTCCAATATTAGATTTTGCATAATTTGTTTTTATAAGTCATTTCTGCACCATGCTGAGTTTTCTAGCTTTTTCAATGATTCTGAATGATGGCTTAAGTTGAAAATTCTTGTCTACTCCAGAAAAACAAAGTATTTTTCTTATTCACCTTTGAATAACCTCTTCTGCTTATGTCAACTTGCTCAATCAATACTTCTTAAGAGTATAGCAAACCTGAGTTTATTTCTGGATTTACATTTCCCTGCTCTGTTGACAGAAACCAGTATTCAGTCAAACTCTACTAATCATGCAAGCAAAACTAGGATACGATGCAAAATGTCAAGTGGAACTTTGCTGGTTCTCATAGCATTTACTTTATAGACCTGTCAAATGTCAGGATCTCTAGAATATGCATGTGACATTGTTTGGGGTTTGGGTGGAGGTGCAGAGCACTTGAAAACATAACCAATTTCAGCATTTTATTTGTATAGATTTAGCAAGGGTTCTGCTAAATCTGTCAGCAGTAGTTGGGTTATATAGGATTTGCCCTTTGAAGCTGCATCTCACAGACCTTCACTTATGGCCCTGAAGTGACATTTGGCCTCCACATGAGCTGGCTAATCTTTTATCTATCCCAATGATGAGGTTGCCCCAACAGAAATAAAACCATCTATTCTGTTGTTCTATATTGCATTCTTTAAGAATGCTCTGTTGTCCTTCCCTCACTGTTTCCATCCTGTAATATAAAAAAAGGCTGCTGTGGTTTGATTGTGTTACCCAAATTCCATTGCTCAAGGTCAACAGAACTTACATTTGAAGTGCTTGAGCAACTCAATCTCTGCAAACTCCCCTTCTTGTAACATTTATTGACAGGCTATTATTATAGAATGGTTGACATATTTGTTCATTAGAAAAATCCAAACAGCAATATTCAGTTTGACAGGATTATGGAATTAGCAAATCATGGAATGATTGTTTGCGTTAACCCAACTTACTTAACCAGGTAAGATAAAGCTAAGGCAGATATATTCACACAGCATACAGTAATTTTGTTTAAGAACTTTGTGCCAGAAAGTTAAAATTGTGCCAGGGAAAAGTTACTTTTATTTTCTAGACTCTCTGATAAGAGGAGGTGGACTTGGGAAATAGGAGATGATTATGGGTCAGTCAGAAAGACTTGGTAAGGCTGTCAGTCCCACTAGGTGAAGCAGGCCAAAAAATCAACTCCACAGGAAAGCTAAAACTACTTTTGTACCTTTGTTGTACCTCCTCCTCCTTCTACTCCAGTGCAGTGTTTCTCAACCTTGAAAACTTTAAGAGGGGTGGACTTCAACTCCCAGAATTCCCCAGCCAGCAATGGGTTGAAGTCCACCCCTCTTAAAGTTCTCAAGGTTGAGAAACACTGCTCCAGTGAATTAAGGAGGTTTCTGCTTGAGCCACTTTTGAATAATTATCTGGACATTCTGAACTTTAAAAATGGTTATCCCCTTATCACCTTGCAATGGAGCTTGCATGTCTCTGTGAAGGTCATCTTCTTTATTCTCTACAAGGGCAGAAGGATGGGTTACTCTCCTTGGGAAGTGCACTGATCACCATAAGCCATATGGATTCCAAGATCAGTAGTCATAACAAAATCCCCTCAAGTCCCAGTGATACAGAAAGCTCTAAAAGGAAGTAATCGGTGTTTGCTCTCCACTTCGTGACTCCTCCTCCATACAGGGTTGAGTGCCAGTTTAC
This sequence comes from Python bivittatus, assembly GCF_059951505.1. Taxonomy (NCBI): domain Eukaryota; kingdom Metazoa; phylum Chordata; class Lepidosauria; order Squamata; family Pythonidae; genus Python; species Python bivittatus. The sequence continues at coordinate 6,016,826 of NW_028277083.1, forward strand.
TTAACATGAGTCCTATTTATTGGATCCTCATCTGAATATATTTATTCCTGTTGCACAACATTCCTCACACATGCTTTTTCACAAATGAAATCCCTTCAGAGGAGAATTTGAAAAACACTGCATTAAGTTTCCTGAAAATTATTGGGGCCTGTTATTATTTATGATGATCTTACTGGTTTTGGTTGAGGCAGTTGGTACAAGAATGGCCCAAAAGCAGCCATTGTGGCCATGGGCCCCATTCAGATGGCTTTCCATCACGCTACCCTCCTCATCCCACAATTAAAAGACAGCGAGGACTGAACAGGCTTCAACATCTATTTGGATGATAGGATGCTGTGGCAAAGAGCTTGCTTACCTGTGTACAGATCTGCAGAGTTTGCAGGGAACAGATAGTCAAGATTTGTCCTTTGGTACCAGTAGCTGAATATAGAGAGAGATCAGCCAATCTGTTGCTGGTCAGTAACGCATGTTTCGTCCTACCCCCCATGTTTTGCATTAAAATATCACTTCTCTTTGTTGGAAAAAAAAGACAGAGAGAGAGAGAGATTAAGTTTGCCAGTGTTTCTGAGGTCACCGTAATGGAATGCCTCCTCTCTCTGCTTGTTTGCGCTGGGGCCTCCTTATTAGCCACGTTCTCAACTTGTCATGGCAAATCCACAGGGCAGAGAAGTGGGGTGAAGCAGGCACCCCCTCCCGTCACCACAAGAGGAAAAAAAAATGCTATGCTGCTATTTCAGCAGCAGCATTTGCTGCTTGAACAGGTTTTCCCCATCTCAAGAAGAGTCAAGGCTGGAGCAGGAAAATGCTGGGTCAGGGTGATGATGATCTTCAGGACACAGTGTCATTAGACCAGCGGGGGCTTAATTTAATTCAGCATTATTAACATTATTATGATTATTATTAACTGCACCCCTATCTGCAGGGGCCCTTTTAAAATGTGTGTCTGTGAGCGTGAACTACTGCATTGCTGCAAGGGTGTTTTTTTTTTTTTTTTTAATGAATTAGTCCAGTGTTTCTCAATCTCAGCAATTTTAAGATGGGTGGACTTCAACTCCCAGAATTCCCCAGCCAGCCATGCTGGCTGGGGAATTCTGGGAGCTGAAGTCCACCCATCTTAAAATTGCTGAGATTGAGAAACACTGAATTAGTCCATTGAGTTAAGGTGCTGTTGTGAGGTTTCAAATCTGAATTTAAAAATAGCAACCTCCGTCTACAAGGACCTCGTGCCATCACTGTCAGTACGTTGCTAGCAACTGTTTTTCCAGGGTGTGTGTCATGTCTTGAAGAACAAAGCTGAAGTTTTCAGAGAAGTACTCCTGTAATAACTTTTGTCTGAAAAGCAAACGCCTATCTAACACTTGATACCGCAGGAGAACTCTTTAATCTATAAACTGCATTGGTATTTCCCAAACTTCCTTGCTATCTAAAAACTCTGCTCAGCAACAGAAGAATGCCTCTGTGTTAAGACCAAACATATTGTTATAAGTAAATGTAATACTTGAGGCTAATACTTTGCAGCAAATTGGTTGCCCAAATTGTTGTTCTTGTTGTTTAGAAATACAGCAGCTTCCGTTTATTGGTTTCAGTCTTATGGGCCATTCATCTTGCTGAAGCTCCGTATTTTAATTGTGACCTGAAATATAAGCTATTGCGTTAATTTCCCAATGTCGTATTTTATTATTGGGTACGTGAGGGTGCATGAAAAATGAAATTGCTACCACTACGATTGCTTTTCACTTTCAAAGCAAAAATGAAGGCACAGAGTTTATTTCTGTTAGGGTGGGTTCTGCACAAGACTGGCCACTTGTACTGAGTGCAAGGTCTTCAAGACTGTTCAGAAGGTTATTTTGCACCTTCGAGCAGTTGTTTACGCAGAGCATTTATTGAGGGTTTGTCCCGGTTTTCCTTCACTGAGCTCAGACGGAGCCACGATCTGTGTTTACCCAACAAAACTCAACATAATTCTGAGAAATAAGATAGGCTAAGAGAAGAGATCTGTGCAGGTGTGCATGTGCAACAGTTAAAACGGGGTAGGGGCTTGCTCAGATGTTTCGCCCCATGGGTCTGAGAGTAGAGTGCAACAGGGAAGGGTTTACGCGCATACCTTCACCCTGTTGCACTTTTAATGCCCGCTGCACAGGAGCGACTACTTCAAGATCAGCTTTATGGCCACACAAGGAGAAAGTAGAGTGGATGCAAACCCCCAGCTCCTTTCAGGCCTGCTATTTTAATGGGAATCAGGATATTAAATGGTTGTCCCCCACTTTGGAACTATATTTCCTAAAATTATCAGGATTTGCTAGTTCAGGTTTGTTGCTCTAAATTCTAGGAACTGGCAGTCCTATCCTATCTGGAGCTGGAGGGAATCAAATAGGGAAAGCTACGTTAAATCTGTTTTGTTAACCCAGTTTATGTTTATGTCTCTGGTTTCTTTCCCAACCTTGGTTTACTGTCTTAATTTACGTAAACTGTTTCATTTTCAAGCTGTTGATTATCTTTTAAAAACATAGCAGGTCACAGATATCTCTGTGTTGTTATTTCCATGGGGTTTTTTTTTTCCAGTGTAAGGAATTATGTTTCAAATAATATAATAGTTCTTTATTTTGAAAGGATGCATCGCAAGTTTTAATTTTGACTTAAAAAAAATCAGGAAATATATATTCTGAAATAGGCTGTTAAAAAGTTAATCTGAAGTCTCTTGCAAATTCCTCCTGTTGGAAAGCATTTTAGTTACACTTGCGTTGAGCTCTGTCTGGCTTCTTGCCGACTATGTGAGCAAGTTGAGAAACCAGCTTCAGGAAATATCATCCCCCTCCATAGTCACCATTAACTCTGTTTATAATTGTTCTTAAACCTGAGATTGTTGCCTCAGAGAAAGACAGAAAGTCTTAACCACAGCCAATACTTGGGGCAAACTATTTTAGAATAGGTCATGGGAAGACCACGGACTGGATTCATGGAAATGAGAAGCAGTGTATTTTCATTTATACGCACTGGTCTATTGTTCAGCAATCATGTGCCCGTCGCACGGGGATTATTAGTGGAAAGCATTTAAATTGAGAATAATCTTCTCCCTCTTGCACTGATCATTCAAGCAATTTCATTCATAGTAGAAAAGTCTACTATTCTGCTATTATTCATAGCACCTTATTATACTTGCGATCCAAATAGCCCACCAAATTCTTAGGATCTTTGGGATGAGATACTAATCTGATAGAAGAGAGAGACTGTTTGGGGTGACTGAAACACTTTTGATCTCCTTTAATCACGGAGATAAAACTTCCTCCTAAATTCTTCCGTAAGGGGAAAATATTCGTTGGTTTCCAAACGGGGAATCACAGAATTTCATCATTCAGATTTGTCCCGGCTTGTCCAAACAGCCAACAAGGTGCTGCAATAGCATTGTGGTGCTATGCTGGCTAAAGACATCAACAAGGAGGAACAGCAGAAATATTTGAATCTTCGGGACATTTGTTGATCTGCACGGTGAGCTGAAGAATATAGAGCATGTTATAGACAATGTCTCTTTTGATTCTTTTCTGCAGAAAGGTAGTAGAGAAATCTGACTGACTTTCTCAGACTGATAACGTGCCAGGGAATAAATTAAAATTTAGCAGCTTAGCTAACGCTGATCTGTTAAAAAGATATTAAGAGCATATTTGGTTCATATTAAGCTTCATTTTCCTCAAATGAAAATGAATTAAACATATTAAATCCAGCCATAAAATAACAAGTGGGTGAAATAAGCAGAATTTACACTCTAGCACAGTGTTTCTCAACCTTGGCAACTTTAAGACGGGTGGACTTCATCTTCCAGAATTCCCCAGCCAGCATGGCTGGCTGGGGAATCCTGGGGGTTGAAGTCCACCTATCTTAAAGTTGCTAAGGTTGAGAAACCCTGCTCTAGCGGTTTACAGCTAAAATATGTATCCATCCAGGAGGGTGTGTGCATCAGTGTTCATAAGTTCCCATATATAAAAATGAGGAAAAAGTTTCCGTTGGAGTCGTTTCGCTCTTTTCATCATAACAGCAGCTGGCCAGAGAACGTAGGGATCAAGAGAGAAATAAACATTATTTGCAGTTTCTACCTAATGTTATGAGAGCCATTTATTCAGTAATTTCAAACGCACACAATATTATGTTCTGAAAGCAAACTAAAATGCCATAACCATCCTCCAGTAACGCAAACCCATTGACTGAAAAGTTATTTGTCCTGTCTAGAGTTAGGTTTCTTGAAGAGGCCCTGAAACTCAGTAAGGCGGATCATTTACCAAACGGCAGGGTGATGTCAGTTGTTCAGAGGGGATCAAGGCTTTGATGGATCAGACTTGGCATGAGCTGAATGCTGGTTATTCTACTAGGCTCAAAACGGGATGAGTTCACGCTGGATACCTGCAAAGGGAGAAATGTTATCTCTGTGGGCATCTTCATCCCATCATGATCAGAATTCAAGGCATGTGTTACACCAGACCAGAATGAACTGGACCCAACCAAATGTTGCTACTGCACCCAACCTGGTGTCTCTGACACAGTTGAAACCAGCTCCCTTGTCCAGAATTAAATGTAGATTATGATGCTTGGGGACTGAAAAAAGAACTTGCAGACCAAGTTTGCACACCATACTAAGTCAAAATGAAGTTAGTCTACGAGTTACAAGTTAGTATAATGTATGCGCCAAGCAACCCGTACTAGACGCTTGGCACTTTACACTCAGCGCCATTGATTTTGCAGTAGACGAAAAGTGTCAAGGCAGAGGGGCTATTCTCCAATTATCCAACAGATTTTATTGAAAAGAAAGCAGTTTTGCTTTGAATTTTTGTATGACAACATTGACAATTGACGGAAAATTAAACTTTTTTTTAAAGGAACACTTATTACATTTAATAAATTTCATGGCAATATTATTAGAAGCATATTTGTAGAAAATAGAAGCAGGTTCTGTTTTATTAATCTTTGCCCAGATATAGAATTATAAACATTATAGCAGAGTCCTGTTTCGTTTAGCTTATAGGTATGTTATTTGTCTAGTAACTAGTGGTTAAAGACAACAGACTTGTTCTTCTAAACCAGCATTTCTCAACCTTGGCAACTTTAAGATGTGTGGATTTCAGCTCCCTGAATTCTGGGACATAAAGTCATTAACTGTCAATATCTATCTAACATTACAGAACATTATGCTTAGTATTTCTAGGAAAAATGTTTGGAGAATGACAATCTCACTTGGGCTTACAAAAAAGGAAAGGTTTACTGAATTAGTGAATCTTGCACAGATCTAAGGCTGAAACATCCTTCAAAGATACATGGAAGTGTGTGCTTGAAAACTGGCTTGTTTATCTGGGCTTTTGGTTCACTCTGTGGTGCTGCATTTTATGTCCTTGCCTCATTCTGTTCTGTATTTATTCTTTCTGTCTTATTTGAAGGATTTAAACCAGGGTTTCTCAACCCTGGCAACTTTAGGACGTGTGGACTTCAACTTCCAGAATTCCCCAGCCAGCATATTCTCCCAGAATTCTGGGAGTTGAAGTTCACACATCTTAAAGTTGCCAAGGTTGAGAAGCCCTGGTTTAAACTAATGCAATCTTATATGGCTTGATATCCCATTTTGGGGTTATTGTACAATGAAAAACAGACAACAAACTTTATAAATACATAAATGTCAGGATGTGAACAATCTTTTTCTGATTCTGAAACCATTTTAAGCAACCTTGAAGGCCTTTGGGTCAAAGTCTACATACGTTTTTAAAAGTTAAATGACAGGGATATTTATAGCTAGAATTCTCTGTTAATTTAAGGAAGGACTTTAACTCTGTCTTTCGTTTTCTTGTCGGCCATCAGAATGTTATGGAGCAATTCAATCCGGGGCTGAGGAATTTAATAAACCTGGGGAAAAACTATGAAAAAGCTGTTAATGGTAAGTCTCCATTACATTTTTAATGTGTCTGTCTGTTTTATATACCTAATATTTTAATGGTACAGTTTGAAAATCTAATAACTGCCTTACAGTTAAGTATTCCCCAAAAGTTATTAACAAACTACTTATATTTATCCTAGGAACCAAGCTGAACATCTGGGTTATTTTTAAACATTTATCTAACTTCTCCCTCTTTTCTCAGAACAACCTGATTTTTTTTTTCCAGAATCCTTTCCCATCTGAATTTGTAATCCAGGGCATTCTCTTGATCAAGTGATTTGGACATGCTCCCTGAGGCTGTCTTGGGAAGAAAGAACTGAAGGAATCAGATTGAATTAGTTTTTGGCCATGGATCTATACACTAAGGAGAAAGATTTAGTTCAGTGTCTCTCAACCTCAGCAACTTTAAGATGTGTGGACTTCAACTCCCAGAATTCCCCAGCCAGCATGGGGGATTCTGGGAGTTGAAGTTCACACATAAATTGCTGAAGTTGAGAAACCCTGATCTAGTTTCTGTAAGTTCTTATTTCCCACAAAGATGTTGTATGGTCATAAATAACTGTAGAAGTCAGTAATTTTTGGTAGATACTTCAGAGTATTTATCCACATGAGGAACATGAATGGTTATATTTTGAGATAAAAGGGGAGTGAAGGAGCTAGACCTCAGCAGTCCTTATGGGTGCTGTCCTCCAGCCATAAATATTTGCTCTACTGTAACGTCTGGTCTATCATGCTCCGCTAGAGTTATGCCATGCAGTTTTACGAGCCTTATAAAAACAAAAAACAAAAAAACAAATTCAGCTGGTCACATGAGGAAAGCTTCCAGGTGACCAGGGATGAAATCTTGGCGAACGCTTTTTTTGGGGCTTTCTGTACTGTGGGAATGTCTTGACGCATCAGCAGCTTAACATATTTTATGGGCCGCACAGCTGGATAACCCCCGTTCCAAGGAATAACACGCTGACCGCAAGAAGAGTCATTGCTGATCTTATTGGAATTTTGTTTATTTATTGTCAGAGATCCAAAGTCGTCCATAGTAGCTTAAAATAAAGGAAAGCAAGCAAGAACCGCCCCCCGCTCCCCAAAATCAGAACAGCCAGCCGTGTTTAGAAGATGTTTCAGAAGGTCTAACAGCTACCCTACTGATCCAATGTGACCTGCTCCTATTAGAGAATTTCACTGGACCTTTGCTGTTTTGACTTGTTTTGAAGCTTGTTTCTGCTTCACTTAGGAAGACCAAGAGTTAGATCCAGCAGTGAAATAGGTTCCAGGTTCTCCTTTAGCGTGTTGGTGGGTTCTCATTTGAAATTCATGTGATACACGCGGGGCTGCAGAAGGGAGAAGAAAAGGGGAGAATCCCTCTTGGTCACTATCTTTGGAATTAGCCCAGTTTGGCACCATATCAGAAGACAGTCTTGTTTGGGACACGCGTAGTTCTAGAGTACTTTTTCCTCCTCATGGTGCAATTCAGGACTTTAAAGGGAACTTGTCAGAAGTAATACTTGTGGCTGTCCTCCAGTAAGCCTGTGGGACATATTTTTCCACTCAAACAGCTTTTTTGGAAACTAGCAAATTTAAAACATGATGGTGACAGATGAAAGAACCCAGTTTGTCTTAGAAATCTCCATTTATATCCCATTAGTTTAAAATTGTGTTGTTGTTTTTTTAAAAGCCCTGCAAATTGCATTATTTAAATATAATACAGGACATTTAAAGATCTTACACAAATAAATTATTTGTACGCGTTAGCTATTTGGTAAGGAGTCCGCTGTAGTCTGAAGAAGGTATTAATTAATTGCATTGTAGCTAGAGTGAATTTCTGATTTCATGTGAAGTACGGTGTCTGCGCCTTTCCAACAGCATTTCAGAAATGACTGCTACTTCGTACAACGTGATTTTTTTTTTCCTTAAATGAATCTTTGCGTGCTATGTGGATTTTGTACACACAGGAAAGCGCAAAAAACTTTAAAACCTTCCTGCTCTTACTAACATGTTGCAGGGCAATTTGAGGGGGAGATTTTAATATTGCAGGGTTGAGCACGTCAAGTACAAAGCAGACATTTGTTTTAGTGTGCATGATGTGCTTACAGCTGTGAGCCAGTGTTGACCTGCATTCTTACTGTTATGTTGGGGGTAAATAAATTTAAATTGAAAGTAAATTAAATGATTGGGATTTCATTTAAGGACAGCACAAGGATCTTTTCTCTCAAATGTATTCCCGTATTCTAAAGTATTTTTACAAACTATCAGGTGGCTATTTTGTAACCCTGCATTTTATTCCAGGATAGGATCCACTTATTGCACTTTTTCAGTGAAATGTATTGTGTTAAACAGATTCATATATTTTGTGCCCCTTCCAACTCATGAGCTTTTTCAGAGATTAGCTTTGTCTTGTAAAATGTTTTTGAGTTGGTGCCTACACTCCTTGTAAGGCTGTTTGCAGAATCTTGCCCTCTCTTTAAGTGATTACAAATGCAAATCTTTTCAAGCGCTTTAAATTTCTACTTCACTTTAAACACTTTTTGATAGTTGACCATTGTCTGGTTTGAATTCTGCTTTTGTGACCCATTTGGCAGGCCAGGCATTGTTATTTAAATTATTATTTTATCTTTTTTTTTTTTAATTGGTGCCTTTGAGTCATTGTTGACTCTTGGTGACTGCCTGAACAAGCCCCTGCAGTTTTCTTGGCAAAGTTTTTCGGAAGTGGTTTGCCATTGCCTCCTTCCTAGGGCTGAGAGAGGGACTGGTCCAAGGTCACCCAGATAGCTTCATGCCTAAGGTTTAGGACTAGAACTCACAGTCTCCCTGCTCCTGGTCCAGCACCCTCACCACTAGATCAGACTGACTCTGATATGGTCTTTAAATCATACTTGACTCCTGGTAATCTACATGGACTCATCCCTGCAGTTTTCTTGATAAGATTTTAGAAGTGGTGGGCCCCTGCCTTCTTCTCCTTCCTAGGGCTGAGAGAGGGACGGGTCCAAGATCACCCAGCTGTCTTTGTGCCTAAGGTGGGACTAGAAGTCACAGACTCCCAGTTTCTAACCTGATGCCTTCACCACTACACCAAACTGGCTCTCATCAAATTATTTATTTATTTATTTATTTATTTATTTATATGAATGAATGAATGAATGAATGAATGAATGAATGAATGAATGATAGCGTATCAGTTATTTTTAGACAGCCAGTGTGGTATAGTGATTAAGGTCCTCAATTAGGAGCAGGGAGACCCAGTTTGTCACCCCTGCAGCCATGGAAGTTCCCTGGGTGACTTTGGATTAGTACTCTCCCTGAGCCCAGCCTACCTCCCAGGGTTGTTGATGGCAGGGAGAAATAGGAAGCAGCACTCTCCATGCCACCTTGAGCTCCTGAACAAACAAGGTAGGATATGACTCTAATAAATAAATATAAATGCAGACATAATATGGAAGTAATGAACTGGGAACAACCAAGCCCAGTGATACTCTTGTTGAATTAAGAAGTTGAACTGATATGGCTTTGATGTGAAGCAGAACTGTGCCCTTCCTCCAGAAAGATTAAAATCTCCATTCTTGCTGAATAGGAAAATTATATACTTCCTACTCTGTGGGAGCTGTTTCTTGTAAATGTTTTAAAAATACCAGTTGCTTAGCAAATATTATAATGTCAAATAGATTTGTTCAATAGATTGAAGAACAAAGGTAAAGGAAATGCTAGAAATGTAAACCAGCTTAAGCTCGTTCTATCTTAACTAGCTTGAAGCCTTGATTTCAAATTATTTAAAAGGGAAGCCATTTAAGGGGCTGAATAACCACCATTTAACTCTGGCTAAAATACACTACAGGTAGTCCTCAACTTATGACCATTCGTTTAATGACCATTCAAAGTTACAACAGCGCTGGAAAAATGACTTATGACCGGTCCTTGTATTTATGACTGTTGCAGTGTCCCTGTGGTCATGTGATCAAAATTTGGGTCCTTGGCAACTGGCATGTACTTAGACGGTTACAACATCCCAGGATCATATGATCACCATTTGCGACCTTCCCAGAGGGCTTCCAACAAGCAAAGTCAATGGGGGAAGCTGGATTTGCTTAACAACCGCATGATTCACTTAACGATCATGGCAAAAAAGGTCATAAAATCAGGCGCAACTCACTTAATGACCGCATGGCTTAGCAACGGAAGTTCTGGTCCCAATTGTGGTCATAAGTGGGCGACTACTTGTAATGCCGGGTGCCTGTTGATGCTAGGTCATCTCTTCAAGAGTAGCAGTTACATGAAGTACATTGTTTGGTATCATCAGCCAGAGGCATGTGTGTTCACAGGGAAGATTTCATCATAATGATGGCATGCTGTGATGTCACGATACAAATTCCACCCATACACCTTTGCCCTTGCGAGGCATGATGGCACAATGCCTGTTTTGCTTCTTGCCAGTGCCAATTGATGGTGTTGGCACTTCGTTCCTCTGCAAATGGGCACACTGGGTTATCTGAAAGACGTGCTGGTGCTTTGTATACCTGCGCCCTAATTTTCAAGCCCAGGTCACATATTAGAACAGCGGTTAAAAGCTTGTTTCCACCTGCTCCAGTTCTTTGGAATATAGACTCCCCTCAGGCTATGCTTGATGTCAGATCAGTTTTAAGTTTTCAAAAGCAGGAAAAAGTTTTCTTTTTTGCTCATGGACCCCAATGAAGTTGCTTTAAAATGAACAATTTCTTACCTCTTCTCTGAATATATCAACGTTAATATTATTATATGTTGTGAAGGCCCCTTATTATATTGCAATCTTTGCAAATTAAATTATACACACACACACACACACACAAAACCTTAAATTAATTGTAATATGTTATGGTATCAATTGCTGATCTATTCTAGATCTGTGCTAAGCTTAGTTTTAAGCACATAATAAATAAAAGAACTTCTCCTACGTCTTCTGCTATTGCCCCTTCCTGTGGGCATCAGAGAAGGAGAAGCTGTAAGCTGTTCATTGCTACCGACCACCGTTGTTGACCACATACTGTACTAAATGTGTTAGAACTCTCTTCTGTTTATCATTACAGTTCAAGTACAGAGCCAAAAGGTTAAATCCCCTGTTGCTGGATTTCAAGGAAGGATTTAGCTTTTCCTTAGAAACTTTCTGGCAGACACTCCAGTCTGACTTGTGGCTGCTACCAGCTGCTCTCACCAGGCCATATGATTTTAATATATTTGTGCAGGGAAAAACTCTGGATACTCCTTATCAATCTTTAACTCTTAACCGACTCTGTGGTAGGCCAGTGGTTTTCAAACTTGGCAACTTTGTAAGATGCCCAAAACTTGGCAACTTTAAGAACTTTAAGCCAACCATGCTGGCTGGGGGATTCTGGGAGTTGAAATCCACGCATCTTAAAGTTGCCAAGTTTGGAAAACACTGTTATAGGCTGTGTGGAATGTGACTTAGAAGGCAACTTCAATGCATAGATGTCCTACTGTGATTAACACTCTATCCCTACCTGGGGAAGGGTGACTCATCTACAAGATATATAGTTGATGGTTCAATAGGTTACTTTCAAGTACAACTAACATCAGTTGTTGTTTTTTTAATCTCTTCCTCCAGGTATGGTCCTTGCTGGAAGAGCTTACTATGATGGTATTGCAAAAATAGGTGATATTGCTGTTGCATCACCTGTGTCTAAAGAATTGGGTAAGTACACCAAATAGATTATCTACACTGCAGGATTCTTGGCACGGAACCATTGCCGTGGTTCTTGCCATTTTAAAGCTTGACTAAAAGAGTGATAGGGTGCAAGCGGTTGCATTGATGAGCATTTTTCTATTTATCTTCGTCTTAGGGCAATATTTAAGCTTCAGGGACTTCCCTGATTTTCTTTTCTTTTGTAAAGATCAGTAGACAAAAAACATATATTAGCTGTATCTTGCCAATGCGGCCATTTAAAATACCTTGCACCGCTTCTGTTGACATAGAGCCCATTCCATGGTTATGCTGAATGCCACGAATGTTTCTCTAAACTCGCCTGCAGAATATATTTTGTGGTTTTTTAACATAGTTTTATATGTTTGTTTTTTACTTGTATTGTGCTGTTCTGGGTTGATGTTTTTTTAAATTGCTGTTAGTTGCCCGGAGTCACTTGTGTGAGTGGGGCAGCTAAACAAATCAAATCAAATCAAATCAATAAATGAAAATGTTGGGGAACAACATTCTGTATAAAAGGAGAATACATCCTGAAGACGCTCCCATAAATCGACAACCTATTACATACCATCAATTCCTTGGAATATATTATTGATTTGTGAACACTGTTTTTATTGTATTTTAATTGGTTTTTATCCTTATTTTTATTGTAAGCTGCCCAGCAGCACTCTTTGAGTGAGATGGGCTGCGGTGAAATTTGAAATATAAATAAATATAAATATAAATAAAAACAAAACTCCAAACAATGGAGCAAACTGCTTCTTCGAAATCCGCAGTAGCGTTTGGACTTGCAAAAGAATGCAAGGTTGAAGGACAGCCTAGAAGCTTTCCCGACCTCTTCATTCTCAGCGAACGTGGGGATGTATACGTTTCGTTTCAGACGGAGCGGAAGCCTGCTCCTTGGGGACCCTCTGCAAACCCAAACCACTTCCTTTTCTTTTCCTTCTCAAAGCCATCGTTGTATGCCCTTCAGGGTTTGGCACAAGGGAGTGGCAAAATGGCAGACAGATAAATCACGACAAGGACCTCCTTTGTTTTGCCGCCCACTTTAGGAAGTGGTAACTGAATAGCCCAGGATCCTCAGTATGTTGTCCAGGGCTCTAAGAGGTCATGCAAACCTGATGCTATCACGGCTGTCCCTCGTAGGCAGAGATAATGGAGGGAGATGAAGGGGAGGCACGCCTAGACAGGTTTTAAAAAAAAAACTTTATTCCATTTCTCCCCTCTTCCAGGAAAAATTGTGTTAGAGGGGTCAGGAGTATGACTATCATGGGATAACCTACGGCCCAAAATTTCAGATCTTTTTTCGTTGCTTAAGAGTTAGCTAGCAGCCAGTGTTTTGGTTGCTGATGATAATTCCTTAGCCATTACCTCCTCCTCCTCCTCCTCTCAAGTCACTGTTGACTCCTGGTGACTGCCTGGACTAGTCGCTGCAGTTTTCTTGGCAAGGTTTTTCAGAAGGGGTTGGCCTTTGCCTCCTCCTTCCTAGGGCTGAGCGAGAGGGACTGGACTTGGCCTTTGCCTCCTCCTTCCTAGGACTGAGCGAGAGAGCTGGCTTCGTGCCTAAGGCAGGACCAGAACTCCCGGTCTCCCAGTTTCTAGCCTAGTGCCTCAACCACACACCAAACTGGCTCTCCTCTTTTCTTCTCTTTCGTATGAGATTACACAACTTCTAGCAGAACTTTATCCAGTCCCCCGTGAGGCGTGGATCCTCTGGCATCAATTCCTCTGACTTGAGCAGAACTTAATCCTGAGCAAGAGAATACAGCAGATGCCTTCAGGAGGCTAATATGATCTAATTCCTTTTTTGATATGCAGACTGCCTTCCACTGTATACCTACAAAGAAGTCATTTCCATATTTATGAGCGCCAACAGCTACGCTTTCTGCTGAGCCGCCTTTTTGCATATGCATCCGACTTTTGCAGGAGAAGGCAAACCCCATCTATGAAAACTTCTCAACTTGAGCGAATCCCAGGGCTGGATCAGATGTTTTGCCTTTATTCTGGGCACGATCCTTCCTTCCTTTGATAAATAGGAGAAGAAACTGAAATGGGGCTGTGAGAGCAGGGGATTTTGTCTCCTAGCCCCATTGTAGTTGCAGCCTGAAGAGAGGCTAATTTCTAATTTATTTGTATATTAAACGTATTATTTTGCTAACTGCTGATGGCTCCATTCGAAGGAGTGGAGAGTTCTGAATAATTCCCGTGGGATCATTCAAGCAGTTCCCTCTCGTTCAGCCAGGACCATGACAGGCACTTCCCCGTTCCTGAAAAAAGCTGTTTATTGAAGAAAATAAATCAACCATCCAGGAGTTAGAGCAGTGAACACTGCCGTGCAATAAGTAGCTTTGGCTCCTGATCTCCCCTGCTCTACTAAAATGTACAAATTATTGGAAGAATATCACTGCAATGGTTTTCTAATAGAGACTTAAAATAGCCCATAAAAGTTCCGGTACGACATTTTTTATGTTCATTGAAAAGATGGTGTTGGATTCCCTCCAGGTTAATTTCAGATGAAGTCCTTGCTGTAGAAATACAAAAGGTCAGAGAACTTTGGATGAAGCACTGTAATATTTTTAGTCGTTTGGAAATAAACCCTTGAAACAACTTTCAAAACTCAGGGCTTCCAAAGCAAGTCATCCTTAAATTAGGAATGTTTGAAGATGATTGTTTTTATGTTTTTTAACAATGGAAGATTAACCATTGTTAGGTTTGGGTTACACCTAGGTTTTTTCCAAGAGATATTAAGGTCTCTGCCTTATCATCTGCAGCCTATTCACACATTCCATCTTCAGATCCAGCTGAACGCAGACATCATGGTTTGAACTTCTATCATTTGTTCAGACTTGACCATCTTAGCTGATAAGTAATACTCCAGGAAGTATTTGTCAAGCAAGATGAAAATATTTAATAACTATATTGCGACCCTTATATTTTATTTATATTTATATTTCAAATTTAGATACCGCCCATCTCACGAGAAGTGACTCTGGGCGGTTCACAATAAAACAACAATAATAATTGTTGCTTAATTGACCTCATGTAGACATTATCCTAATGTAGGAGTTATCCTCATGTGGACTTTGAAGTTCTTCTTATAGCCACCAGGGCTGTTTTTTACAGAAGAAATAATAAGAATGGTTAAGAAGCTGAAGGACTGAAAACAAGAAAGCAGGTCTTGAGAAATTTAGCTTATAGGGAAAGTTCCTCAAGAAAACAAGAAACACGGAGAAATATTAGCAGCTCATAACAGGGTAAAACCTGTAATTTTAAGTATAGTTTTCAGTCAGAATAAATACCCAAAGGGTATGAAGTGTCCAAGCAATCATGGATCCCATTACAGCACTAGAAGCCAGACAGAACGATTCTAATACAGAATTTTGGGAGTTTTCAAGGAAAACTCTCAGTCACTGAGAGAGAAATGGCTGATAATGAAGTAGAAAGAAGAACTAAATGAGGAGCTGGAGGAGATTCTGAGCAGTCTTTGACTTGAAAAGATCATAGTAGGAATAGAAAGAGAATTTCTCCTGGTAGGCGACAAGATGGGTAGGGGACCTTGGAAAGCTCCAAAGTAGTGGATGAGATTAAAATTTTAAGAGCGAAGAGATGGCCAGGGAAAGAAGCAAAACAAAGAATTTTGCAAATGAAGAACACTTTCCATCCATTTTGAGTAAGAATCATCTCATCACCCAGCGCTAATTATTCTGCTTTTTTAAAATTAAATTCTTTTTCAGCCCTGTCAGAACCTGTCCACTCTCCTATAAACAAGGGGGAAGAGCTGTGCAGTCAAGATGCTACTTGGGGAAACTGCGTAGTGCAACACAGGTGGCCAAACGTCTTCTCCAGCGAGAAGATACCCTTTCTTTCTCGTCCCTCCCTTTTGCTCAATTACAGATATAAACAGCCTTGCTAGCCCTTGTTGGAGATGAGGTGTTCTGGAGATGTTGCTTGCTTGCCCTGGTTGCATTGACTCCCTCTTGGAAGATGGTCTCCACTGTCAATGTGGCCTTGAGAAAATCTGCTTTCATTGAATCCCTCTAATCGGGATCATAACTCTGGAATCCTAACTTAAAAATGATTGGAAAGGTATTTCCTCCCCAACTCCTGATTTCCTCAAAGTCCAAAACCAGCCCACCACTTGCCAAAAGTTACATATCCTGAATGTTCTGTGATCCTTTCTCTGCTCGCAATGTCCCAGTGAACGATGTTTAATTTGGATTTTTCTCCTGGTTCCAGTCTCATTGACACTGAAAAAAAATGCAAAAAAAAAAAAAAAGCGAAGGTAAAAAAAGATTAGCCTGTACTAAGAACTGCTGATAGAAAGAGTGCACCAGCCAGTATAATGAAAATTGATGAAGATCAAGAGAAATGGGTTAACCTTTGGTGTGTCTTTATATGCTGAACTGTGTAGCTAAGTACAAGTAGAATAAAAGAGTTTCCATTCCCTCTGGTGGTATATATTTCTTGTTCAACCAGTTCAGAGACTTAAGACTCTAATTTCAGGATTTAAAAAAGTAGTTTGCATAGCACCTGAATATGAATGTCCAGGTGTGTATGTGTGATTGATTGACAGACTGACAGACACACACACACACACATTTATTTTATTTATTTATTTATTCAATTTATATTGCCGCCCATGTCAGACCAGTGACTCTGGGCGGCTAACGACAATAAAAACAGTCAACATTAAAAACAGTACAAAAATTAAATATAATATAAATGCAGCCAAGAGATCTTAAAAAAACCGCCGGTATCAACACAACCATGTACATATACATGTATACACATAAACACACACATTGTGTATGTGATGCTGCTTTTGTGGCTGCATAAATCCAGCAAGGATGCCAAGTTCCTTAAAATATATTTATATTCAGTGCTTTTTCTAAATCAATATTTGAAAAAAATAGGAGCTATTTTTCTGCCTAGGTATGAAATAAGATAAAAACTTCCTGGTAACGTGTCCTCAGAGAACTGTGAGAAAGGGAAGACTGCTATTTACCGTACTATAAAGTTACACAATCGTTTACTTTTATATTTAAAATGCAAGTTCCTCATAGGTTTCAGCCTTTTGGATATTCAGGTTGGCATCCTGTGTGGACTAGAATGTGCTTTTAAGAACTCTAATTTTATAAATCAGTAAAAATCTGAGTTCTTCTCCCTCCTGAAAAAGAAATAGAATTATTTTTCTATAAAAAGAAGTATTTTGTGCTGTTTCTTTCTCCTTGGGTCAAAAATAATTGTAATGAAAGTTGTGCCGGTCAGATTAAGCTATTAATATTTTGCCCACAATTAGAAGAAAGGGGCTCATGTGTTTTAGGGACAGCCATGCAGATGTGCAGGAAGCAATTCTACAGTTCTTCACAAATTTATACTGTGTTCCAGATGGTTAAAGGTAACTTCTGAATACTGTATTCGGCAAGTACATTTAAAAAAAAAAATTGAAAGAGGCCTAATTGACTTTGGCTTTCCAAGTGAAGTAAAATATTTGCACTGTATTGTACAGAAGGCAAAGTAGCAAATGCATTTACATTATTTTTACTGCTCATGGGGTGATTTAATTAGAAACAATGCAGTATTTCCACCCAAAAAGTACAAGGACTCAACATAGTCAACTTCTAATTGTCCCACTTATCAATTTTATCACTGACGTCTTTGCTCTGCCAAGGATTTGGTCAGTGGAAAATCACTCTCCCTTTGTTCGGTTTCTGAGTCTGTTCTTGAAATTGTGATTACTTTTCCTTTTTATGGCCATCTGAGCATAAAGGACAAATTTATTTTTGTCATATGTTTGATAGGCATGAAGTGTAGCCAGCATTATGGACTAAAGGTCTGACATGAATTTTACTGTACTGTACTCATTAATTCCTGGCCAGAGTAGAATCTAGGATATTTCTCCATTAACCCTTGGTCTTCACAATTTAAGAAGTGTTTCATATGTTGACACTCAAGACAGAACATGTTCATAACTTACGCATAAGGGGTATAAGAGGAGACCTTTACTCAGAAATGTCCTTGCAGAATTTCTGCAGAAGACCCTTCCAGGACATGAATAATAGTGGGTCAAAACATGTAACTGCTTGATGCCTCATAAAATAAAAGCTGCACTGCTTTTCATGCTGTTCAAACGATCCTTTCCTTTATAATAAGAGCATTCATTTTTTTAAGTAGTTCTATGTGTTAAGAAGAATAAGAGGTGAAAGTAATTTGACAATAGCAGTACAATGTATAAATGAAAATGCCAATAAAGGTGACACCATCTAAGACTGTAGATGGGTCTTCATAGAGTTAGGTAATGTTGATGGTCCTACGTATTCCACACTTTGATTTATTATTTCATCCAGAACAGAAGGCTAATTGAGCCAGGTCATCATTAAGAAAAAATGGCAACATGAGTATATAAAGGGTGGTAACCTATGGAGGAAGCCAAAGAAATATCTGGAAAAACTGGTGGATTCTGTTTCGCTAATCCATATTGTACATAGGTGTGGACAGAGTTTGCCACTTAAAAATAGCTGCAAAACTCATCATTTGGAGATACTCAGGCTTTCTCAAAAGTTAGGATTTCGTAGGCAAATTGTAGAAGAAGAAGGGACATTAGGTTCAGAAGGAACAGCCACAGCAGAGTGCCAAGATTTAGCATCAAACTTTGAAATGGTTGCAAGAGGCTGACAGTCTCATTTTTAATCAAGAACTAGCATGTGGTTCTCCCATTGCCTTTCTAAATCAATCAAGGGTTTAAACCTGAAATAGTTCCTTCCTTGGCTACTTATGACCTTTAAACATAAACTATAACTGAAGGATGATCTTCAAGTAGGTCATAATGGAAGAGTGATTCTCATACTTTTCCATTAAACCAGAATTAAATAACTGTATTTAATTGCTACTTTTTTTGCATCTCCTGATTTACCCAACTTGAAGGGCTAAGTTAGGAACAGATTGTCATAGAGAAAATCTATGTTGGAGTTGACACCAACTTGATGGCCCTTAATCGATCAGTTTAATCCATGCTATTAGCTTTCCTGATAATGTGCTTCAGTGTAACAGTGGAATTTTATTCATCTCTGTTGCACTATTCTGTTGTACTTTATTTTCTAATACTATCAGCTGAAACCACAAGTTTTCTGCAAACTAGTTTGTAATTGTTACAGCTGATAAAATTATTTTGTTGATTGTGATAAATGTTTAGGTCATGGATTATCAATGGAACACACATCATGTTCAGGATATCCACATTTATTTGGTTTAAAAATATGTAATACTTTTTACAACCATTTATGGCAACTTGATCTATAGCTTTTATATTGAAATGTGTTGATTTTTTTTTAAATCTCATCCCTATGTAAGATTACAAAATATAAAAATATTGGGAAGGGATTTTTTTTTTCTCTTTAGTTTTTGTCAGGATTGAAATAACTAGGAAAAGTTGGTGTGTGTGTGTGTGTGTGTGTGTCTGTGCTGAGCCAGACTTGCCCAAATATAGTTATGTTGATGATAGTCTATTAATAGTTTACATTTCTAACCCAAGATAAACTATAACTTTGGGTCTAGAATCTTTCTTTCTTTCTTTCTTTCTTTCTTTCTTTCTTTCTTTCTTTCTTTCTTTCTTTCTTTCTTCCTTCCTTCCTTCCTTCCTTCCTTCCTTCCTTCCTTCCTTCCTTCCTTCCTTCCTTCCTTCCTTCCTTCCTTCCTTCCTTCCTTCCTTCCTTCCCTATTATCTATAAAAGAAATCTGAAAGTTTACCTTAGACCCATATCTGTGCTAGGAATAATATGTATATTCTGTATGTTTCTCTTTTGGATGCACTAAATTGCTGATAAGGGAATACCTGACAGTAATGGATTTGTACGTTCCTGCCGAGCTAAATCTTTCAGGTTCATGCATGTTATTCCAGATACCATTGAAAATGTGTGTGGCTGGGAGCATTGGACAGAATACTGATATATTTTTATTTATTTATTCCACACATTCCTTTTGGCCGTGTGCTAATTTTAAATATCATACCAGAAATAACTAGAGGGATGTATCCTGAATTTACATTTTTGTCAGTCATCTGATTTTTAGTTTGTTTGTTTTAATGAGGACTCTGATATGATTAGTCAATGTCTGCCAGTGTTACAACTGCCGTGGGTTCTGCTGACTACTTTCCCCTTGGGTCGGGTGTCATGTTGGCAAAGACGATCAGTGTACCCTTTGGTTCCTTCTTATTTCTTGTAAACAGAGACATCTTAGGTATATTGTACCGGTCATCACATTCTCTTGACACACAAAATATTTTAAGGCTGCCAATCAGATCCGTAGACAGAGAAGCAATGTGACAAAGCAAGAACCCTTAGGAGATATGAGTTCATCCTCTCCCCACACCCCTCAGCCTGGAGGAATTAGTCTATATTGTAATACCATCAAGACTGAGAGCTTATTTCCAGTTGGTTTCCCCTGAGGTTCATGAGCAAGGAATTCCAAGATTTTAACCACATCCTGTTGCTAATTATCAGCTAATCAAAGGTCACTTTCTTCCTTTTTAGAACCTCCACCACTTGATGAGTAAGGAAGAACTGCTGGGGGGAATGAATGTTCAAAGGTTTCAGTGAACGTAGTGGATGACTGTGGCGGTGTAACAATGTTTAACAACAGCACAGTCAAGTTTTTTGCTTGAAAGACGAAGGCAAGGTGCAAAGTTATGTTCCGGGTATGAATATCGGAGCAGCCCTGGCAAATATTTTAATCTTCTGGTTTGTTTTCCACCACCACACCCCATGACAGGCAACGGCAGTGGGTTAGATAAACTTGCACAAGGACGCACACTCACTACCTTAGAATGCATCTGCAGTGTTACGTGTAATGACACGCCTGTAATGGTGTGAACCTTTTTGCCTTGTAGGTGTTTCATTGTGTTGATGTTGCCTCGAGTGACCCTTATTTTAGGAGGGTGGTCATTGTTGTTTTGCTTGGGGGAGTGGCTGTATATACATACATACACACACACACCCTATACTGCCCATTTTGCCAAGTTCTTATCTCCACTTTTATTCGGTAGACAAGTAGTTTAAGGGTATGATCCGTAGGAAGGAAATATTGAATATTGCTTGCCAAAGCCATGCAGATCAGCCTAGTGCCAGCAAACTCCCACCAACCAAACTTGTGCCTTCTGTTGAAAGAAGCTATTTTTTGTAATGAACAATATATCAGACGTAGGGTATAGAACCATCTGCAACTTTAATCCCAAGCGTCCTTGGTCAACTCGTTTGCTTTGTGGTACGCTCTCTACATACGCAGTTCTAAGAATTGAAAGATCATAACGGGAAGAATCAACTTAGATGGGCATTAAATATCACTTTAATGCTTAAAACGTGGCTTTTCCGTCCCTTCACAGGATGGAGAGGGTGATGTTTCTTATATGAGTCAGAAGTCAGGCTTGAGATGCAATGCTGTGAGCGCTCAACTGCCACACAAGTTTGCAACCCCAAAATTTGATAGCCATGCTTTCCCGCTGTCATTGAGATAGTGAAAAATTCCCTTGCAATTTCAGAAACTTTGTTTAATGGAGTAATTAGAACCAAACTGTATATGTTAGGGCAGGCCCATTTGTTTAATTCTAACCCACACCTACAGAGAGGGAACGAAATTCCATTTCTTTCTGGCGTAAAGAAGTGGGGTGCAATACAAAAGAGGTAATTTCTTTGATTCATCAAATGTATTTTGAAAACAGCTAGTCACTTCAAATCTCTGCTGTTCTTTTACCCAGCATTTCCAGGTCTTTCTTCTACAACTGAAATGCTATGTTCTTCACCATGTCCGGAACTCTGAACTTTCTAAATTTAATTAGATATTTTAACCTAACCCTAACCCTGACCATTAACTGAGCAGGGCAAATTAGAACGAGATTTCAGAATTGAGTATTATCCTCAACCTAGCCTTTAACCCCAGACTGTGGTTTTCTGATGTAATCTCCCTCCATGAAGTCAAAACCAGGAATCTGCACCTGAGATTTACAGGTTTTTCTTAAATAATAAACCCTTGATTGGAAGTCATGACTAAAAGTCGTGTCATGAGGTCCCGCGTGTTTGCTTGACCTGGGTTTTATTGCCCACTTGATGATCTTCTTTCATCAAACAGTGTTCAGGCTATAGCTGGACACTAAATGGATGCTCACGAAATCAATTTCCTTTTGAAAGCAGCACAAGTAAATCTACAGGCTTTGATAAGATAAAGCCAGACTTATAAAGTTGAGGCAGGCAATACGATTCTGTACAGTGGCTTGAATCCCAGATTGCCCCATATGGGATTACTGTACATGGAATTTTCCATATTCTTGCTAGTGTTGGTGTAGCATCAGTTTGTTTCTCTCCTTGTGCTGCAGATCTCTGCAACAACTCTTTTTCTTCCACGTCGTCCCCTGTCTCGGTTGGGAACCGCTGTTTCGAGAGGTCAGAGCAGTTGAAACTGGGAAGCAGGAGGGTGGCAGAATGCATTTGGTTGTCTGGATTAAAGCCTATGCGAAGTGGAAAAACACAACAACATAAAAAATATGACTGAGTGGAGGAATATATTGCCAAAAGACCCGCTTAGAGCAATGCTGCATCGCTGTTACGGCATGGAATGAACAACAGATCCCATTGGTTCTTGCATTATTTATAACGCACCTGCTTGGTTTCTGTTCTTTACCAGTACCGACATTGCAAGTTGTACCTTCCAAACCACTTTTCAATGAAGGAGCATGGATATATTTTGAATTAAATTACTGCAGTGTTAGTCACAAACTTACATTTTACAGGAACGGTTAGCTTGATCCAACAAGAGGCGTGAAAGGGAATGATGATCTTTTTAACATGCACATATTTGCAGGTATTTTTCCCTAATAATTGTGTGGAAGAGATGCGTTTAGTCAGCTGTAGATAGCTTTAAGTTTCCAATGTAAAATTACTAAAATTCTGTAAGGAATTTACAATTAAACCAACCGGAAAAAAAGAAGGCAAGAATACATACACAGACACACAGACACACACACGCAAAGTTTAGGTAGGAACATGTGTTCCAACACGGAATGGTTTTTTTTTTTTCTATGAGAGTAAAATCTCACATTTTTATAGGAATAATAAAGCAAAGCTCATAATAAGCCAGCTTTTTGGCCTGTCATTATGACCAATCAAGTGACACAATTCATTTCTGATGCAGATAGGTTTTGCCAGTGAGTCAGTAAATTACTTTTTGACTGAGTTTGTTTTTTCAAGGCCAAGACACTATAAATCATTGGGCTTAAGAGCTTAAAGCCTTGGGTGCATGTAAGAGAAGGTAGATCTGACCTATTCAGCAGTTTCCCAACCCAGAGCCAACTCATCTGAGGCACTGTTGAGCAACATCAGAATGTACAGCAGTGTTTTGTAACCTTGGCGGCTTTCAGATGGGTGGACTTCAACTCCCAGAATTCCTTGCTGGCTGGGGAATTCTGGGAGTTGAAGTCCACCCATCTTAAAGCAGCCAAGGTGGAGAAACACTGATACAGAGGCTTGTACCATAGAAGAAGGATACAGGCTCCCTGAATGAGAGTGAAAAATAATTCGCCACCCTAAAACTCTTCATTTCAGTTTTCATTTGATGTGGAATGAATTTGATTAGTCAAGACGCTTTTTAAAAAAAGTCAAAACGTTCTCTTTATCGATTGGACGTCGGTGTTCATACTCAGTTTCGCTTCCCGCATTTCGGATGATTGACTTCATCCTACTTTGCATGTTATATAGAAAACTATAAGGTTCTTTGAGCCCTTTCTATCATTTTAATAAATTCTTCATACGTGGTCATACATGTAGTCACGTAGAAGCACATGGAGTTCACAAAATGTTATCTGTTAATGACTGTAGCTAATACAGATTCAGGAAAGTCTATAGTTTTTGCCTGCGACAAACCAAGTAAGTGTCGTGTTGCTGCCTAATAATGTAAGTTTTATGGGACCGAACCAAATTGGTCAGATACGTAAAGTGCCCCGATATTTATCTGATCGACTTTCTTATATATACTCTGTCAGGTGCCTGAGTTGGTACAAGTATAATTTATTCTTTTGCAAGCTGCTTACCAATTTACCAAAGTATTCCACAGCAAGAGGTTATCCGTTATTATAATGGAGAACGTCTTGCTGTGGAATACTTTGGTAAATTTATCTTTAAGTTATCTTAAATATGCTGATTTTGGCATCATTTTTCCTTTGCAATTAAATTCACTTTTTTTTTTTTTTTTTTACAAAATGCATTCAAAGCAGTGTTTACAAATACTCCGATCAAATAATGCTCGCGCGTGTGTGCTCTGTTCTCGAGAGCTAGTGTTGCTTTCATAAAGCGAAACAGATCCTTGTTCCATTTTGTGATTCCTCAAGGGTTCTTTACTGAGCTATTCTTAGTTACACTTGTGTAAATCCATTGACAGGAATGTAATTGGACAGGTGTCACCATGTAATTTGAGCACAACCATCATGAACGTTAAGCATGGCAGAAGCTGTGTGATTCTCAAACTCATAACTGATGTGTTCATTAGGACTGGGTTCTGGAGTTTTGGAGGCTATCCTGAGGAAATTGCTCTATAAATCCAAAACATGCACAAAACCTAGAAAATATCTGGCTAGTTGTCACAGCCTTCCTTGGTGTGGCATCCATCCGATAGTTTAAGACAGTGTTTCTCAACCTTGGCAGCTTGAAGATGTGTGGACTTCAATTCACTTTGCTGGCTGGGGAATTCTGTGAGTTGAAGTCCACACATCTTCAAGCTGCCAAGGTTGAGAAACACTGGTTTAAGACAATCATGGCCAGAATTGCAGAGAGGGGATTCTGGGACCTGGCATCACACCATGTTGTGAGAAGGTGTCCGGTCAGGGCTGAACTACTTGTGTTGGTGGTCCTCCAAAGCCTTAAGAGCTGAAAAGCTCAGTCCATACTATCGCAGTATTTACGAAAGAAGGTTTGGGGGCGTGTGCTACAGACTGAGCTAACACAAAACACAACGCTTGTCTTCCACTCCAGGAAATCTGGCTTCAGCTTTAATGATACGGCTTCCCCAAATCTTTGTGCTGTGGAAACATTTGGCATTTATTTATCAGTTTGTCCTACTTTCTGAATCCTGCCAGGTACAGAGAGATTGCTATGGTTTGTGGTCAAAATATTACTAAGAGGTAATAGGTGAGCTAATGCAAACATCTTCCTGGTGAAGGAGACACTTAGACACTGCACAAGAAGAAGGGGAAATACAGACTTCTGTGTGTGTCTGTGTGTATCCCCTTAAATTTTTTATTTCCATTTCCAAGTTGTTTTAGTCCTTCAAATTGAAGGACTAAAAATAAAAATAGTTTTCAGGAAAACTAGTCATACATTATCATTCTGAAAGCTGTAGTCAGCCTGTATGTTACCGAGACCAGAATAACACTATATAACAGTCAGTTTTTCCAATCTTGATCTGCCAGGTAAATGAATTGTTTTCCTAAATGTATATGTATCAGGAAAAGATAGAGGGAGTGTGCCGGGGTGGAGAGAGCAAAGCCCTTTTAAAACAACCAGAACATTAAGTTCCAGATCCTGACATGTTAATCTTTGCAAACAGGCCAGCCGTTGGGCAAGCGCGTTGCTGTAACAGCACATTCCCCAAAGCATTTACTGTGTGACCATAACTGGGGGAAAATAAAAAGCTCTTAAAACCCACACGCTTTACTCTACACGAACTTTACTCTTCATTCAAGTGTAGTTTCAATTAAGCTGCCCATTCTACATTGCAAATTAGGTTTTCCTTATTGCTTCATTCTATCATCAGATAGGCATGCTGAAGCTGAACAAATGCTATGACCTCACCTCCGATCCTTCCCATAGTTACTGATGTGTAAATCCCATTAAATAGGTGGGACTTGCCCATGCATAACTGTAAGCTGGGCCACACCTAGTTACATTCCTATTTTCATTTGGAAGTTAGGTGATAGAACTAGTCCTATTTTAGAGATAGAAGAGCTACGGTATAGACCGGTGTTTCTCAACCTTAGCAACTTTACGATGAGTGGACTTCAACTCCCAGAAGTGGGAGTTGGCTGGGGAATTCTAGGAGTTGAAGTCCACTCATCTTGAAGTTGCCAAGGCTGAGAAACACTGGTATAGATCATGTATTTATAATATTGCTGAGAAAAAATATAGGTGTAAGTTAGATCTCCCAACAGTTAACACGGAAGGACAAGAGAAAGAGAATTCCGTAACTTCACCCCCCACCCCATTCTTGAACTGCTATAAGCTGAAGAAGAAAATCATTCTTGTTAGATCTTTCATTGACTTCTCCAGGGGGGAAAAAAGGCTGCGTCCATGCAATTATGTTGACTTCAGTGTTGGTTTTTTGGTAGGTCATGGTGTCATTTAAAATACTAATGTACTGAAACTCTAGCAGACTGTCATTTGAAATACTACCAACAGACAGTGAGATTTATTGAGAAGAAAATTCCTTTATATTAGTAAATCAGATGATTGCCTCCTTAGCTTGGGATGGTCTACACTGAGTGGCCACAACTTTCCAACAGGTTAGGCAGCACCAGCCCTTTCCCACAACCTTCAGGGATCAATGCCAGGGGCTTCAGCATGCCAAGCACATGCTTTCTCACTGAGTTGGCCTTGGAGGGTATTCAAATAAGGAGGAAAGTACAACTTTAATACTGGTACAGCTAAGGGCAGCTGAACCGTCTCTGATTCATGGGTGGGGAATGAGTTGAAGGCAACTTCATTGGGGGAAAATGTTGCTAGGATGGGTTGGTGCCCCAGTTTGGCACAAATGGGAAGAGGCCAAATGCATGAAAAAGGTTGCTGGATACATAGGGACATTTTAAACTTGGAAGTTTAAGTCTATATTTTAAATGTATATAAAAGACTATTGTCTCTGTAACAATATATTGTTGTCAAAGAGCCGTTCCTCATAACCAAGGCCAGGTTTCTACAGAGCTTCTTTTGCTATTCTTGGCAAGGAGTTAAAAAAAAAGTCAAGATATTTGACATGTACTGCTCTTTCTTCCTTTTGAACGGCCAAAGGAACCAGAAATAAAGTTTAATCTTGTTTGTCAACAGGGCACGTTCTCATAGAAATTTCTATTGCCCAAAAGAAACTCAATGACAGCCTAGAAGAAAACGTAAGTAAATCTTTCGGCAGTGTTTTAAAATATTGTACAAATATTTTCATATGAGGATACTAACCTTCTCACCCTTCTGTTGGCTTTTTATGACTACAGTTCAAGAAATTCCATAAAGAAATTATATCTGAGCTGGAGAAGAAAACAGAACTAGATGTAAAATATATGAATGTAAGTGTATTATTTTTTCGGTGCCGGAGATGTACGCAAATGTAAGAACGTGCCTGTTGGGCCTTTTGATATTGGTAAATATCCTGAAAGATCACCAAAATTGGAGTTATAGTATGGTCAGCGTGTTTAGATTTGCATCTGTGTGTGTGTTTAGAACAGTGAGCGTTGAGTTTGGTTTAACACATTCTTGATTTTTACAAAATTAAAGACTCTGGTTAATTAAGCTGGATCTCTAAGGCCTAGATACAGTCCTAGAAACATTTGTTTAGTTAACTCCATTGCTCTTACTTCTGAGTAGACTGCTCTAAGCTTACATTTCAAGAATGCTCGCTGCCAAGTAGGATAGGCTGCTGGAGACAGACTACTCAATGAAGTATTTCAGTAGGTGGCAGCACTTAGCCAATCTTGGTTGAACTTGGAAATGCTAAACCAGGTCAAAGCTGGTTACTACTTGGATACCTGCCATTAGGCTAAATCAGGAAATCAGAAAGCATCTAAGAAGAAAGCAGTCTCAAATCACCACTAAGGAAACTTAGGTATGTCTGAGAAATTGCTGGGACTTAGTTTAACTGGAAGGAAACTTTACATAATGCCAACACCCACACTTGTAAGGACTCTGCAGAATATTCCGGTGGGTTTTCAGACTCTTGCATCTTTTAAAAAGAAGGTATTGGTTGTGTTTCTAGAGGTTCCTGCTTCAATAGGGCCAGCAGTCTGGGAATAAGACTACCCCTTGTTACAAGGAGTCTTACCATAATTTGCTGCTCCCCAACAAGGCCAAACAGCAAAATGAGCTCAGTTTTCCTCTTGCATAGATGAAGGGACCAAGCAGAAATTATTGGTAGCTTTGGGATATAAAACAGATTTAACAAATAAAGGAACTGGAATTTCTAGGAATATTTTATCTGACACAACATGGGAAGAGAGACAAAGGTGGTTTGCACAATGCAGATCTATTTCTATAGCGGTTAGGTAACTTCCCAAGAGGAAAAGTAGGAATTTACTAAAATGTTCTTGGGATGGCCTGACCAGAAGTATGCCAGGTGATTTCTGCATGTAGAATATACATCTAGCCATTAAACTTCAGTCATGAGTGAAGGAATCATCTCTGAATGTGTCCCTCTCATTGTCCAGCATTACAGTCCTACAAAGGATGAGGTGTTGGATTCATCCCAGATTCTTGGTGGCTGTCATAAATCAGTTGTCTCTGAGATGACCCCAACCTTTCTCAGCCTCCGTAAAGCCTGAGGAGTTTAGGTTATTGTGAAT
Source organism: Python bivittatus (assembly GCF_059951505.1). Lineage (NCBI taxonomy): Eukaryota > Metazoa > Chordata > Lepidosauria > Squamata > Pythonidae > Python > Python bivittatus. The sequence continues at coordinate 6,044,996 of NW_028277083.1, forward strand.
AACGCAGTTCTGACTTGGAAGAAACTGTGGATTAATTCTCAGGTTTCTTCTATCAAATGTTTTAATGTTTTGCTGCTTTAATGTCAGCCAGGCATCCAAATCTAGGTATTACTTTTTGCAGTGAGCAAGGTTAAAAATCTGTGTTCCTAAAGGTGAGATAAAATGTCAATAAATAAATAAAATGAGGGTAGAAAGAGTTATTAGAGAAACCCCAGTTTTCTATGAATAACAACTTATTGGCTTCTTTTTTTCCTGTTTTCACATGCATAGTCCTCTCAGGGTAGCTGGTCAACAGGTTGAACTATAATGTTGTTATTCCCTACAATGTCAGAATAATCTCCTGTTTTTTAGCATTTGATTGACAGCGTCCTCCCCTAAGTAGGAACGTGCTGATACAAGGTTCCCAACCTCATGATCTACTACCAGACCCCTGTGAACTTTCTCCTTACAGGCTACTCTGAAGAGGTATCAGAACGAACATCGAAGCAAATTAGATTCTTTGGAAAAGTCTCAGGCTGAGCTGAAAAAAATCAGAAGGAAAAGTCAAGGAGGACGGAATACAGTGAAATATGAACATAAAGAAAGTGAGGTTAGTACATTCACCTTGAGTCAAGTTTCCTCTTTGTATTACTTTGAAAGTTAGGCCAAGCTTAGTTCATAATCTTTTTAAAATTAAAATTTAATTTTTAAGAGTACAACCCTTTGTAATTTATTGTTAGAGATGCCATACTTTATATAAATACCCTTTCTTGGCATAAATGTTTTTTCCTCTACCACCAGGTGGTATTAATGTTCCTCTTCAGTCTTAATAACAGCTGTCAGTTGGTATTGAGACTATTTTCAGTATAGCAAAGCACATGGCTTTGATCCTTGGATATGTACAGCATAGTTATATTGCTTTTTGCTCTTTATTTGTGTAAGTGACCTACAATAATGTTCACCAATTCCTCCTCCCATTGTACTCGGGTCAACCAAAATGGGAATGAGAAAGGCCCAGTGAGATATTGGCTTCCATTCATGTATAATCTGGATCCAAACCTGTCTCCTTCTACTTGGAGTCGCCTAAACTGCCTTACGATAAAAACATCCGTCTTGGACTAAAGTTGGTCTCTTGACTTGATGCACCAAGAATATTTATAGCTTTTTGCATGTCAACAGAATTATCTCTCTTGTGGAAAAATTAATTGGCTATTGTGTAGGTTAGCAGACTTATCAAGGGAATACATGGGTTTAAAGATAAATGATATTTGTACATGTTGATATAGATTGGCAATAGGCAACTGGGCTGCATACTTCTATTTGAGAAAAAGTAAGAGATTGAAACTGCTGTTAAATTCAAGTTGTACAAGAAGCCCTGTTTACCAGGCCTTTCTTATACTGTACGAATATTGAACGAATTCTGTTTTGTTTTTATTTCCCTTCTCCTTACTATTTTTAATAAATACATTGTAATATTTTAATTAAACTTTCATTATTGGATAGTTGTTATTTTATTCACACTACCTTGAGGTGGTATTTTCTGGAAAGTGATGAGTGGACTGTGGTTGTTTGAATCTGGTCTTTTAATGTTTTATCTAGTATTTGGAAACCATAAGCTCCCGACAGAATGATATCCAAAGGTTTATTGCAGAGGGTTGCAGAGAGGCTCTACTAGAAGAGAAGAAAAGATTTTGCTTCCTGGTGGACAAACATTGCAGTTTTGCTCAACGTCTGTCCCATTACCATGTGGAGGTGAGTATGGAGGAGTGACCTAAAAGAAGGTAGGGGGAAAAACACTTTAAAAAGGACTTTGATAAACTGGAGTTAGTCTAGAGAAAGGCTACCAAGATTGTTAATGGACTGGAAACCACATCCTACAAGGAGCAGTGAAAAGACCAAGAGATGGTTAGCTTGCAGAAGAGAAGGTTGAGAGGGGACATGATATAGTCTTCAAATATCTGAAGAGCTGTCACATTGTAGAGGGTTTGGACTTATTCTCAGTCACTCCTGAGGGTAAGACAAGAATGAATGGGATGAACTTCAAGGATGTAGATACAGATTAGAGATTAGGAAGAATGTCTTGACAGTAAGAGTTGTCCATCAGTGGATGGAGTGGTTTCTTCCCCTTTACTGGAGGTTTTGAAACAAAAGTTGGATAGTCATCTATTGTAGTCAATTCCTAGATTTACTTGGAGAAGTAACTTTATTTTTTCATCATGTTGTTTGTAGTGCTCAGAGATACTTAACTGCAAGTTACCAGGGTGGCTGGAAACATGCAGCGATGCTACCAGAGTTCCAGAGAAAGTCATGAATATGATAGAAGAGATCAAGACGCCAGGATCATCTTGGATATCAGGGACTCCCTTGCCTTCCCCAATGTTAGAAAGAAACAGCCTGGTAAGATCTTCTCTTCCAGTTACAACGTTTCCTTTTAGGAGCAGAGTAGGAAAGGGAGACAAGTGTAGGTCCTCGGGATATGGTCAGAAATATCAGGATGGTGGCCCCAAGGGTGCAACTCAAGCACCACCTGATTTTATGTATGTTGTTGAGATACCATAAAATAGCTGTGTGTGTTCAAGCAAATATAGGTAGTCCTTGCTTAACAACCATTCATTTAATGACCCGAAGTTACAATGGCACTGAAAAAAGTGACTAATAACCAGTCTTCGCACTTACGACCATCGCAGTGGTCACGTGATCATGATCTGGGCTCTTGGTAACCAGCTTGCACTTAGGATGGTTGTAGCATCCTGGGGTCATGCCATTTGTGACCTTTCCTGCTGGCTCCCAGCAAGCAAAATCAATGGGGAACTGCATGATTCACTTAATGACCACTGCAAAAACTGTCATAAAATTGGGTGCAGTCACTTGATGCCTCTTTTAATGACCGCCCTGCTTAACAACAAATTTTCCGGTCCCTATTGTGGTTGTTAAGTGAGGACTACCTGTAGGGAAAGCAGCAACACTGCTCTGTTCTTTGAATAATCAGAACCCACTAGGAGTCACACGGCTGGTCTTTCCATGGTTCCAATGCTACCCACTTTTAAAAATAATTTCTGTAGCAAAAAGAGACAAAAATGGGGAGAGAATGACCACATGAGAAAAAAAAATGGCAAGATTCCTTGCCATTGTAGGAAAAGAGAGAAAAATCACTAGATGCAACTTCTCCCTTTTGTTCAACAAAGCCCATTTGCAAAAATTCCCCTTTTATTTCATTATTAAGATACCTTTATCATCGTTTTGCTTGTTCTCGCTCTTAAAAGCAAAGAGAAACAGAAATTTGTCCAAAAGCCAAATAAAAGTGGGGCTCATTTGAAGGGGAGAAGGAAATTGAAGAAAGCAATTGAAGCAATCTTGCATTACAGTGCCTGTAGCAAGATTGGTGAAACTATTTTATGCATTATTTATTGATCTTGCTCTTAGGGCAGATAAAACAATAAGATGAAATAAAAATAAACCAGGTTAAGAAAATTCAAAAGCCTTTACCTGTTCTATTGTCCCATCATTCCTGCAATCTGTCAGTAATAGCCAGAACAGCCTCTTCTGTTCTGAAGGCTTTGGGACAATCCAGTAATCCATTCATCATGTGCACACTCAGAGAGGTCTGGGAGAGCCACAAACAGGACATGGACACAGTAGTTCTCTCCTCCTCTTGCTAATTTTCAGGGGCATGCTGCCTTCGAATCATTCAGTTAAATTTCACGCGGCAACTCGCCTGATTTTATGAATGTGTTAAATTGCACTAGAGCGTCCAGTTTTACCATACAAATAAAATCTAGTTTGCATTCATTCCTGTGCTGAGCTTCTGTGTATTATGGGATATAATCAAGTTGGGAAACCACTGAGTGACCTATTCAAGGAGAAAAGATCTTTTTAAAGGAAGTAATTCAGTTGGGATAAGTCAATAACATTGTTAATATCTTATAATACCTTGGCGCACCTTAGCGTTTCATGAATATTGACACTTTAATGGTAATTTTCTGTCTGCAGGTTGGGAATAATTATGATTCACTTCAAAGGCATTCTCCTAAGGTGCCCCCAGCACCCATAGGGAGAGCTTATACCAGTCCTTTAGTTGATATGTTCAACAATCCAACAGCGGCACCAAAGTCATCTTCAGAGAAATTAAACAATTCAATAGGTAAGTTTAGCACATGTCAGTATATCAGGGTGGTAATTCTGTGTATGTGGTACAGTTGACCCAGTGAGGAAGAGAGTTGGATCTTAGACTGCACATTTACTTGGAAATAAGGCTCAGTGAATACAGTGACAGTTCTGTAGGTGCCCTGAGGTTGCATCATAGCCTACCTTGATTAAGGACTTTGGAATCTCAGAATCACAACAGAAGAGGAGGTTCATTCCACAGCATCACTGGTGTGATTGGTCAAAAAAGTGATTTAATAAACGATCACTTGGTTTAGAATATGAACTGAGTTTGTGGGAGGGATATTCAACTGAAAGACATCTGATTCTGTCACTGTTGTAAGGTATTAGGTAGATCTGGGCTGGGGAAGGTGGGTGAGAAGGGGCTTCTGAAATAATGAATACCAGCTCCATGTTCCATTTGAGGACAGTGGTTGATGACCTGTTAATTTAGGACTACTTCTTAATTGCAAGCAAGCTGGTAAATTTATATCAAGACTGCTTGGAGAGACTTCCATGATTGAATGACCTTTCATCCCAAATAGTTAAGTGTATGTATTACATTACAGAGAGAGGAAGAGAGAGAGAATTCGATTTTGGGAAGAAGTGAAAGTTCAGCTAGAAGCTTCAGCTAGTCAGAGCATGGATTGTATTGACAAGCAATTAATCAGGCTGAGCCCGATCTGAAGGAGCCAGAACCCAGACCCAAACTAGGTTGACCTTCTTGGCCATGATTTGTGACAGCTAGGCTTGGAGGAGCCCATTGTTAGCTTGATGCTCTCTGCTGTGAAATTCCACTAGTAACTCATTACTCTTCCCTGCATCTTTCTGTCTGGTTTCCTTTTTTGTGAGATCATGCAGATGATTCCAGTTTATTGCGATCTACCTCTGTGGCCACCGGACTGAATATAATAAAACGGCAGAAGGTTAAGACCATCTTTCCCCACACGGCTGGAAGTAACGAGACTCTACTTAGTTTTGCCCAGGGCGATATTATCACGCTGCTCATATCTGAGGAAAGGGATGGATGGCTGTATGGAGAACATGATTTAACCAAAGTGTAAGTGCTTTAAACCCTGACTAGACAACCCTGTGACCCTTTGGGTCATCCTTTGAGAGGAAGTTAGTGCAATCTGCTTTCTCCATTCTTTCAGTTAGTGGATTTTAGGTACCTTGATTCAAAAATGGTTGTGATATAATGCACTGTTTGGGCTAACAAACAGGCAAACCAATAAACGCAATGCGAGTTTTAGTAGTGTATAAATTCCCTGGCTACAGAATTCTAGGAGTTGAAGTCCACACATCTTAAGGATGCCAAGATTGAGAAACATTGCTCTAGAGTATAGTTATTCTGTAATGACTAGTAGTCAATTGTGATACAAATGTCTATTCTTATTGCCTACAACCTGTCTGAAGAAGTAGCCCTTGAGGGTTTCTACAAAGTAGTAATTTATTACAATATTCTCTTCTAGGAAAGGCTGGTTCCCATCCTCTTACACAAAGCCCTTTGAAGGTCCATCAGAAGAGGCAATGCGTATTCCAGCGCCAAGGTAATGTTGCACTGGTATAAAAGTTCTTAAGAACTGGGCTTGCAAAGCAAATTGCAAAAGAAGATCTGTGAACAACCTAACTTGAAACATGGGTTATGTTTATAAAGTTACCATGTTGTGGAAGCCATCTCATGGTCATCTTCGGTTCATGGAGGAGGGCAGGAAGGGGATTCACGGTCCAAGTTGAAACACAGCTGGAGGAGAAAGAGAGGACGAATATTATCTTTTTTTCCGTGTATGCTTCCTCAAGACAGACGAATGATACAGGGCTCAAATAATGGAAAGATGAAGGGATGGTCATCCAGACAGGAGCTCCAGAACTTAAGCAGGCTCAGGACAGAGGGAATGTCTGAGAACGAGTCCCTTGGAGGCCTTTTGGGAGACTCAAGGCAACTTGGGTATTCCAGCCAGATAGAGATTTCAAGGTCCAAATGGGAAGAGGGGCCTTGGAAGTTGTATTAAAAATAGCTAAATAACAATTGTCCTTTTCTTGCTTAGTTAGAAAAGGACCCTCAGCATCTTGGTCTTGACTGTGCCTTGGTCTTGACTGTGGACTCTTCTTCCTTATCTTCATACTTTCAGATGAAAAGGCAGAGTTTTTACCCATTTTCTTGAAGAAATACAGTTTCTGAAAGTTCGAACAAGAGGGAATGGCACAAAAACCATCAGGAGCAAAAAAGGGAATTGTATAGGAAGAATCTGTTGTTTCTTGTAGGGCATTAACAGTGGTTTTCTTTTCTTTAGCCCTGCACCTGTCCGAAGCGTCAGCTCAGTAAACCTAACGGACAGAGAAAATCCCATCCTTCCTCCACCAGATTATTTAGTATCTGGGCAACCAAAAACAGCTTCAGAAGCAAAACTTGAAACTTCCAAAACTACAGCAACTAAAGGAGAAAGCGTAACTCTTGTGAGTAAGACCTGCCAGTTTTGAATGTTTCTTTCTGAAGAGTCTTTAACTATATGTAAGTCCAACTTGATACGAAAATGCCCAAACCATATACTGGCTTATAACCAACTTCCTTTTTCTTTCTCCCATAGCTATGAATGGTGGTTATTCCTCGAAAGCAGAAAAAAATCTGTCAAACAAAATGCTTATTGAAGGGTTTTTTAAAAATATCTTTAAACTCTCCTTTAAAAAAAAGTTTGCATAATGAGACAAATTGCTTGCAAATTTTTAACGTCTAACTTTTCAATCCAGATGTAGAGCTTTCAGTCACATGAATTGCTAAGCAGGCTTTGAACTTCTTCATTACTGTATTGGAATCAAAGAGAGGAGCCATCCTACAGTTAAATATTTAATAGCTGCAGTCATTTTAATTAGAATTCCAGGTGTCAGGTATTCATGTAGAGATTAGGTAGAATACAAGTTACTTTTAAAATAACTTTGAGTTAATAAAATCTGAGAGGCACAGTACAAATTACTAATATTCAGGGGACAAACTCCAGGATCTGAAATAACTCATATGTCCTATTGATAATGCTAACTTTTTTTGTTGAATGATCAAAGTATGCAGTAAAAATAGACAGATGTTTGCAGTTGCCTTATTAAAAATTGACAATTGATGCTATCCTCAAAATAACATTTAAAAAGCTAACTGGCTAACCAACTATAAATCTATGACATCAGTGATAGTAAACCTAAATTTTGTAATAAAATCAGAAGAAATTAAAGCCATCTGCAGCTTTATAAGAAGCAGAAGAATATGCAGTATCTCCTGCTGGTTTTGCAGTTAGAGTTGAAGAAAATTCTCAGGCATTAATTTTTGTTGATAGTGCAGTAGGAAGCTATGTTAAATGCACTCTATTAAGTGGAAAGAGAATGTTTTAAGAGCAGAACAGTGAGGGCTTTTTAGACATCACATTTGCACGAAGGAAGTTTGTACAGTAGAGCTTTCTTGTGAGATTCTCCTAGAAGTGTGTATAAATTATTTTATAGTCAAAACATTCTGATCCTGGAGCATCTCTTCACAGGAGTGATACAGCCTGTTTTGCACTTGGACTGCTTCCACTGTGCTGAATGTGTTCCATTTTGAGATTGAAATAGCTCAACCCCAGAACATTTTGTACACCTCTAGTTGTTCCTAGGAGTGAGAAAAGAAGCTGATTCCATATGTTCCATTGGTGCAATAAAAGTGATTGAGGGTGGCAGTCCCCTGCAGACGCAAGTCACCCAGACGATCTCCTGACCATATCCAGACCTGATTTGAAAAGAGGAAGGCTCTCTACATGATCAGAAACCTTGTTTGTTCAGATCTGGAGAATGCAGCAAACTGGAGAACACAAGCAAATGAGCTTTGCTGCATCGCACTCTCCTAATGTTAAACCGTAGCGTGCCATGATATATCCAAACCAGCCCACATTTACAAGCTGGGTTGAAAACCATAAAAAATAACCCTCCCACATTATATACACTGTCATGTTTATAAATTGATTCATGGAGGTCTCACCAGCTGGCCACAAACTATTTAATCAACACATCCTCTGACAATAATGACAGGGGTGAGACTTTTAAAGATTTATTAGTCTGGAAAAAGTTGCTAAGCCAGCAGTACAGAGAGTCCTGTGATGCGGTGAACAAAGAGCGATGGGAGTTCAGCTTAATTACCATACCGAGCATCGTTGGACGATGTTTCGTCCACTTAATTTACCCAGGTGAATTCTAGAGAGACTGAACTTTTTTTAAAAAAAAAAAGAGGATTAGACAGCTCATTATGAACATATTTCTCACTGAAAAATGAATGGGCATTTCTACAACACAGAGCATCCTAGGATATTAAATCACATGCTATTGTGCCAAAGGTATACACAGAGGGGGAAAAGAAGGTGTTTACTCTATTTTACTTTTTTAAAAAGTATATACATGAGTTGGTTTCTGGATAACTTCTTATCCTACATCAATTCCATGCTAGTAACACATGACCAACTTCTAAAGTGACATGAAAGCACCATAAGAAGAAGTTGGATTAAGGCTGGAGAGGTGGGGAGAAACCAGTTTTAACCCAGTCACCATTATAAAGAAGGCTTCAGTGTGAAGGAAGTTCCAAGGTGGATCCCAAACCAGATATTAGGTGTCCAAGACCCACATGCTGGCTGGGGAATTCTGGGAGTTGAAATCCACACATCTTAAAGTTGCCGAGGTTAGAAACATTGGTCTATAAAGATCTATAGGGAATTAGAGCCTTTTGCACTGAGTCTAGATCTGCACCAAGTTGAGGTCTGCTAGGAATTGGCAAGGCAAGACACCAGCTTTGTTGATGTCCATCTTGTACAGTATTTGACTGTTTACTATATTCTTGTTGTTTTCATTGGCTGCCTTAAACTGTATACAGAATGTAGGATATAAGTAAATGTTCACCTTGTGGGCCAGAGTTAATAAAACGTATTATCTTTTTGCACTTTTGAATTAAAATTCTTTAAGAAACAGGGACTTTTAAAATCATTGCGAGGCATCGGCAGTCAATGCTGGCTTGTTGAGAAATGCAGCAATTTCTGCGTTTGTCCCGAAGCATATCTTCTTCTGTAAAATGTGAGCAGCCATTTCAGGCAGAGATTTGGTTTGGAAAATATCTGTAATAGCCCAGGAATCCGATATTTCTGTCTTAATCTCTCCTACCCTGTGTGACAAGGATACGCATGTTTCCGGTTCGCCTTTTGAAGCTGTAGATTTCTTTCAGTGAATCTCCCATAAAGGTTTTACAGAAACACAATACAAATGGAAGTTAGATCAAATTTCTTGGGTCCTTTATGAGTTTATCTACTGAAACCCAGAGTGTGAGTTACAGGGGACTCAAATACACATTCCAGGAGAACGTGAACTCATTTCAGGGAATTACTTTTTTAACGCAGTTCTACCACTTTGTCATAAAAATAAATCCTTAGAGCTGCAAGCCAGCAATTGTGAGAATAGAATAATTCCCTCTCAGCTGATTGCAGGCTGAATTTTATACCACCCTGGGGTCTCCTAAAAGGCAGCCTTCCTGAGCCATTTTCATTATATCGGAAAGATGGGGAATCGCTGTGCACGATGGAACTTGGGCAGGAATCAGCATCTCCTGGTGGGTTGCTGAATGATGGGCTGTCGGTAAAGATTTCTGACTTTCTGTTAGCCCTTGTCTCTGATCTCTTCCATAGACCGATAGGGCAGATTAACCCAGCATATGCATCAGAGGATGCAGAAAGGGGTTGGCTTTGCTTTCACGTTCTGCATTTGTAGTAAACAAATACGAATGCAGTGTTTCTCAACCTCGGCAACTTTAAGATGTGTGGACTTCAACTCCCAGAACTCTGGGAGTTGAAGTCCACACATCTTAAAGTTGCCGAGGTTGAGAAACACTATACTAATGGGTCATTTTGTTCCTCTGCTCCCAAGCTCCTGTTTTGCACCTGTGTTTGGTTGAAGGCAGTTTAAGTTCTAGCTTTAAAAAAAAAAGATTCTGGACAAGAAAGTTCTATCCAACTCTGCTCTAGGAAATTTGAGGGAAGTTGGTGTCCTGCACATTTCAAATTGATTGATTGATTGATTGATTGATTGATTATGGGCCATCAACTCATTTTTGACTCCTAACAACCACACAGATAGATTTTCTCCATGACAGTCTGTCTCCAACCTGGTCCTTCAGCTCTTCAAATGGTGCAAACAATCTCGTTGTTTTAAAAGGGGCAATCACCATTGTAACTGAGTCCCTCCACCTTGCTGCTGGTCATCCTCTTCTTCTCTTTCCTTCCACATTTCCCAGCATTAGAGCCTTCTCCAGAGAGCTGGGTCTTGGCATAATGTGTCTGAAGTAGGATAATTTGAGCCTGGTCATTTGTACCTTGAGTGAGAACTCTGGGTTGATCTGTTTGATGATCCATCAGTTTGTTTTCTTGGCTGTCCATGGTCTTCTCAGAGTCTTCTCCAACACCAAAATTCAGAGGTGAAAGTACTTCCTTATATGACTTGCACATCTTGAAAATAGACCCAGAACCTCAATACTTGGTAAAATTAGTGACATCATAATCCATATAGGATATTTTGCTGCCGTGTTTCTTCTCAGTAACAAGCTTTCATGTCATATAAAAAACAGCTTTTGAAAATGCTTTTACTGACGGGTTTTACCCAGCTATCTGAGAAATGCCAGGCTGAACTTATTTTCTGTACTTGTTAATGAGTTACATCATTCTTTTAAATTCTGGCGATTGCTTAGGAAAAAACCACCATGAGTGGTTTCAGTTGCATTTCATATGCTTGGGATTGTGGTGTTAATTGTGCTGGCCAAGTATTCGCACAATTAGACCAGTGTTTCTCAACCTTGGCAGCTTGAAGATGTGTGGACTTCAACTCCCAGAATTCCCCAGCCAGCATTTGCTGGCTGGGGAATTCTGGGAGTTGAAGTCCACACATCTTCAAGCTGCCAAGGTTGAGAAACACTGAATTAGACCCTGGAGTGGAGGCTAAAAACTTGGCCAAAATATCTTTGCTACACGCAGCAAACTACAGACATTTGGATGGGCTACACCTTTAAACTTTTAAAATGACATTTCGGGGATTTGAACAAAGCAGACATTATGAGAGGCCAAGAGAAGGCTCGTAAATTCCGATATTATAGATGCTGTTTGTTCAAGAGTTATGTGAAACCGATGAACTCAGAAAGACACTGTAAGTCAGGTTGGAAAGCAGGCGCTGAAAAATGGCATTTTTAAAACCGCTCCATTCTTTTAGCGGTGTTGCCCCTTTTAAAACAACGAGATTGTTTGCAGCGAAATGTCCTGGAAGCATTTTATGCCTTGATTTATAGAGTTAATTTATTTATGGCTGGGGCAGGAAAAGTAGTGATGAATTGAAATCTCCATAGGGGTGGGATGATACCCGTGACGCTCCGGTCTACTGGAAAGCGCCGCCAGCGCCACCTTCTGGGCTCAAAGGGTCACTACAGTTTAGGCATCAGCGAAAATGGAGATGCCCCGAATTGGCAAGAAGACGTTGAGTCTTCTGAACGTTGTGACTTCCTAACTGACTGCGATGGAACCCTAATTCCCTGAATTGCACCATCGTTATTCAAAACCAGGGTTACTTATGCAGGAGGTCCCCCTTCGAGCTGGAAATGATTCCAATGGATCGTCCTGCAATGCTTGCTTGCTTGCTTGTTCTGGTCATAAAACAAATAACATAATCCCCCTAAACTAGAAGTGAAAATAAAGTATCATATTGGTAGAATAAAAGAAGGTAAAAATAAAAATCATTAGCGTAGAATTATAAAGTACAGGGATTAAAACCAGGGAGAGTCCTATAAAATTGCAGTTGATAGTGGGAATGCTCTAAGTCCGTGTTTCTCAACCTTGGCAACTTTAAGATGAGTGGACTTCAACTCCCAGAATTCCCCAGCCAGTTGGCTGGGGAATTCTGGGAGTTGAAGTCCACTCATCTTAAAGTTGCCAAGGTTGAGAAACACTGTTCTAAGTCATTAAGGTAGACAAGTATACATTTATAAGAAGTACTAATGTGGCTCTGCAGCTCAGTCCTTAGTCTTCTGAAGGAAGGGCAGGGCCTGGGGGGAGTCACCTTACCCCCCCCATGCCACCAAATTTCAGGGGGATATCAGTGTGGTGGGACATGCAGGTGGGATGCTAAGGTGCCCCTTGTGCCCACCTCTAATGTAAGGTCTCCAGAGCTGCTGCTTGCCCTCAACATCTCACCTACTGCAGAGGTGAGCCATGTGCTGTACTTCTGTACCAATAAAATGGGAATCGGATTAAGATTCACACATTTACAAGGTTAAAATACTCGCTTGTCTAATGCCCCACGTGCATTAGAAAAGGAAGAGGCTGATGCAGCATCAAAAGAGGATCTAAAATACCAATATACATCCTTCAATGTCTTGTGACTTCTCCTTCCAACCAGTGAACACCACATTTCTACATAAAACTGTCCTTCTAAGGTTCGCTAAAGCAGGCCTGGATGACAAGTTGCTGGCTGGGGAATTCTGGGAGTTGAAGTCCACACATCTTAAGGTTCCCCACATGCTTAGTAAGACATTTAAAGTTTCCCTTGGAGATTATTCCTGTTATTTGAAGGGCCTTCCCATTCTTCTGGACTTGAGCGATAATGACTTTCCTTTCCTTTCTCAGAAACCTAACATGAATGGCATCGTGAAGCCACCTTTCCTAAGGTAAGCTGAGACCATTCAATACAATTGAGAACGTGCTACGGACTCAAAAAAGATAGCCCTGGTCTTTCTTTCCATGCGGTCTTGGGGAACTGTTCGGGTTGTCTCAGTCTCATTTCTGGAAGTGGGTTGAAATCCTCAGTTGTCATTTCACTCCTGGAAAAGCAAAGAATACAGGCCAGGCAGCCGAACCTCAGTCCCACAGCTCAGGGCAAGGCCAAACATTAGTATCCTGATGACACAATGACCGCCCTCAAGAGGGTGGTTTGGTTTGGCTTAGCACAGCACGGGGCCTAGATAATACAGGGAGTCCCCGGGTTAAGAACACCTGGTTTACGGATGACCCGTAGTTAAGAACAGAGCCTATTGTAGCAAAGTTCGAGCTAAATACACAATGATTTGAGTTGAATCCACAATGGTCCAAGTTCATTACACAATACTACTTATACAGTATTATGGAATAATAGCGTTCCGGCTTACTACAAATTCGACTTAAGGACAGACCTTGGGAATGGAACTCGTTCTTAAATAGGGGATTACCTGTATCTGGAGCGGCATAATCCAGTGGTGGCTTGGATTAGGCCCCGTGTTCCCCCAACTTAGCCATTGTTCCATGGAACTCTGGAGCTCAGGGAGCGTCGAGACAACCTGTTGCCTCAAGGCTAGAAACGGGCTCAGACCCGGATCGTGCGGATCCGATCCAGTCATTCTCTCCCAACGGAACCACCTCACGGGACTGTTGTAAAGAAGGGGAAGAACCAGGCCCGTTACCCTGCTGTCTCTCCAGGCAAAGCATGGGGCCTAAGGGTCATAAAAGCAACGCTGCCCAGCCGATGCTTTGCTTTTCCATGACTTAAAAACAGAATACGGAGTTTTTAAAAAGCAGATATAAATGGGTGAAAGCGATTAAACATCCCCCCGGCCATTGCATCTCTCTCCAAACTACCCTCTCCGCACCAGCTGATGCAGTCTTAATTATTTAACTGACCATGACTTAATTTAGGCACCGTTCTGTTGCTTTCCCAGCAGACTTCCCAAATCAATTTAGATGGTTGTTATAACCACAGCCTGTCATGTTGTCTCCCTCTCAGGCCCCCCCATCGCCCTCACCCCAAAACAGCTGCTTAAAAAACTGGGGGGCAATAAGGGTTGGCATAGCAGGAGCCCCTTCCCTTCGTAAAAATAGCACGGCTTATTAGGACCGGCCTTGTATTTGTGTGCCTCTGCTTTATTACAGTGGAGAAAATCCATTTGCAACCGTGAAACTCCGACCGACGGTCACAAACGACAGATCAGCACCAATACTTCGATGAGCAGCATTGACCCCCCCTTTTTTTTAATCCTACCTTGTTAACATTGCACAGCCTCCCCCAGCCTGCTGTCCTCCAGATGTTGCGTCGGGACAGTTCGGAGCTCGGCAACTAGAGGGCCCCTGGTTGGAGACGGCGACACGGTCTTCAGCAATATGGTTTTCAAATACTGTCTGACGTTGTTTTTAACCTTTATTTAAATGTAATTAATGTGTACAGTAGCAGAAAGTTGCAAAAGTTTCTGACTTTTTTTAAAAGAGCTTTTTTGCCTCTTGCTTCTGCTAATTATTAATGGCTTAAGATGCCTCCAGATTTGATTTTAGTGTGCCTTGTTTAGGAAGACAGAAATAGGAGAATAGGGAAGCCAGCAGAACTGATCCTTTAGTCCTCTATTACCAGCATAACTGTTTATTCTTCTGTGCCAATGGTGTGGTTAATCCCATGGATAAGTTCCGTTTAGTTTTGCTTGTACAACTTACTTAGAGAGATGGGTATGAGTAACTGCTTTTTAAATAAGCGAGCTGTTTAAGGATGACCTAGCGTACAATAGAATATTATGCCAATTAATATTTTCACTATATAAGCTAAGATAAAATGTCCTAGGGGTACAATAATAATAAATACTCTGATCAGAAAACAGGACACTCTTTAATTGGTCTGCAATACATGAAAGCACAATCTATTACTTGGTCTTCCTTTGGATAGGATGCTACTTAACGGGATTGTCTAATTCCAGCCCTTTCCATCCTGAATCATTACAGACAGAAAACCTTAAAAGGACTTGCTACATTGACCTTTTCTTTAAGGTTGCATACCCCTCAGATGTTGCCTTTAAAGTTTAATTGATAGATAATAAACAAGGGGTTATTACTGCGTAAAGAATTACCTATACATTTCACAAAGTTAAAAAAGAGCAAACTGGTAAGTCCTCATTTAGTGACTGTTCGCAGTTGCGACGGTGATGAAAAAGTAACTTTACGACCAGTCCTCGCATTGACCACCTTTGCAGGTCTGTAAAGCAAAGGAAAGCTGAAGTCAGATTGTAAGCACCATTGCAGTTTCACACCGTTTCACTTAACCACCAAGTTGCAGGTCCCAATTGTGGTCGCTGAACAAGGACTTACAAGATCTTTGCATTTACACCTTTTTTTCTCTGTAGGTTATTGCATAGGCAGTCTCTATATCCAAATATGCCTCTTCTGCAATGGCTCCAGGTACTCTTACAAGAAAAAAATGTACTGGTGTCATACTGGTGTGACATCTGAGGAGTTAAAAATGACCACCTTGCTGGGTACTTCAAAATGGGGTGAAGAACATGCCCTGGGTGTGTCTGGTCTAAATGGACAGGGCAGAAGAGAGCCAGACCTCTATTATTTTGGAATGATGATATATTAAATGTATATGCTGCCCAACTCCCAGCAAATCTGGGGGGGGTTGCAATTTGTTAAGATTGTTTTTAAAGAGGAGTATGTTATAATATCTCCAGGTGAGATCATTCTAGGTCTAGAGCTTGTAGAAGGCTTCCACGTTCTAGATCCAAAGCATCTTCCTCCCAAGGTGTTGACAGTTCCCATGGTCTCTGCTGGGTGGGAACTGCCAACTGCCATGCCCAACCGAAGGGGAGCAAGGTCCAGAGACTCAATCGTTTCTCCCCAGTTGATTTATGGGGAGTGAAGGCTGGAAAACAGCTGGCCTGTCCTCTACAGCCTTCTTGCAAACGTTCCAGCCAAGTCACATGCCAAAACGAGATAAGGAAGCCTACAGGCTCAGTTTCCCAGCTGTTGCTCCCAGCTCAAGCTGCTGTTTCGTCTTCAACAGCAACTGAGTCATTTTCAGTCATGGCGCATCCCTTCTCTCAGTGGGCTCAGAAAAAAATAGTAGCAAAATATTGATTACTTTTAGCATCTGCCCTGCGGGAGCTGAACACAGGGTTGACGGTGGTACATAATCAGCCCAGAAGCATTCTGAGAACTCGCAGCGAGGCCTTTTCCAGCATCCTAGCCCTGCCCAGGAGATGAACTGCACACTCGAGTCCAGCTTCCAGCCCCAAATAGGAACTACCCTGAACTCAGCGATTGCTGAGATTTTTGAGTGGAGGGGCTGAGGGGAGACCCATCACCCCCAAAAGCCTTAGTAGTAAAAAAAAACTAGTCCAGAGCAAGGCAGTTGCTTTTGATATCTCCCCCGTTAAATAGAAAGCGTGGCTGGCTGGGGAATTCTGGGAGTTGAAGTCCACCCATCTTCAAGTGGCCAAGGTGGAGAAACACTGGTGTAGAGAGATACCTCTGATAGTCAAGTACCACCTTATGGTTTATGCTCATTCTAGTCTGCAGTGAGCAACCCTTTGCGGAGTTAAGACTAGGCTGACTACAGCTGGAAACTCAAGAGCTGTAGCCCCAAGGATAGAGCATCACGTTTAGAAAGGCTGCTTCCTACACGGACGCTCCTCCCAAGTGACGAGCTGAAGAAAGCACAGCGGGCGAGATTGTAATCCAAGGGGTTGTAAGCAACCAACAGAAGCCACAACGTCCTCACGCCGTCCTTGTGGAAATGGCGTAACCGGCCTCCTTCAGGTCATCTGCCCGTCACGCTGCACTTTAGCCACACACGCAGAGACACAAACGGGTGTCGAGCAGGTAATTCTTCTAGAATCCCTGCAAACAATTCTGTGGGGCTCCATAAAACCGTCATGTTCACCCTGCATTTTCCAGAGCGGCTTGGAGCCGCTGGAAACAGCATTGGAACTGTAGCCTGGTTTGAGAACAACTGTTGAAACTTAGTCTATCAATTGTCAAAAGAAGCATCAGCATTTGGGTAGTTGGTGATTTGGTGCGTGGTTCCAATCAGTTCTTGTTTTTTGATGTGCACTCTATGGATTTGAGCCGGCATGGAGAATCTACATTTTCCTTCTGAATAACATTAACACTACCGTAGAAGAGATTTTTCTCTTAATTTTGGGGGTGGGGGTGGAAAAGGCTGGCTCCCCTTGCGAAGTTGCAAAAAGCACTTTTATTTAAATTTCCCCCCCAAAAAGGTGCATTTAAAACACAAAACCCAAACGGGGTTTGTGTTTCCTAACAGATTTGCCCAGGTATCAGTTTTACATGCGAAAGAGAGAGACGCGCGGTTTCTTCTTTACAAAATCAGCTCCGATGCATAAATGTGATTGTACATGACATTTACATTAGAAAAAAGGGACAGCTCCTAAAAGCCTCTGGGGGTTGATCCCTTAACCAAACGTCGCCCCGCAGTTAGGACACGTTCGTTGTCTCAAGGCGAGGCAGAAGAGGATTCCGATGGGGAAGAAGAGGATGGCGCAAAGAACGCCGAGGCAGGTGAAGGTGTCTTCCAACACGCCAACTCTGTAAGAGGAAATTGCACAAAAGAGAAGGAAGAAGTTACTGCAATGTGGTCAACCCCAGCAGCGAAACAAGCACCGAGTTTAGAGTTGCGCACGCTTCCCGCCCGAGTGCCACAATACGCGTGTACACACTTGGCGTTTCATTCTGCAGGCCCCGCGGCTAACTTCCCCGCCATTTTTAGCAGGGAAGACGTACATTCCTGCTCCCAAATAGAGTCGGGGATCCCCGCTCTGTTCCTAGGCTTCTCTTTTGAAATAGCTCTATTTTAAAATAAAGAGATTCAAAACTAACCAGGAGCAATAATGAAGAGAGAAAGTAGGAGAGAGCAAAAGGCAAAGGATGAAAAAGAAAACAAGGTCAAAAGTGCAGAAAGAAGAAGAAATCCAAAAGAAAAATGACTTCCGACTTCCTTTTGCAACAGATAACACGTATAAATTTTACTTTAAGTTCTTACTGTTTACCCCATAACTTTCATTTTTTCTACTGCCTACGATTATTTCTAATCATCCGATCCATAGAGTGTGATTCCATTTCTTTCTGTTGCACGCCAAAAGGGGTTTCCAATCGTCCCTATGCCTTTTCTGAACTCCCCTGCAGATCAGCCCTCTTGCATTTTCTCGATGACGATCACGTCTTCGGTGCGCTAAGGGGAAGGCAGGGAGCCAGGAAGAGGACCATAAAACTTTCCATTTAGAGAAAGGCTAATCTTAGCAATACAGTAAGAGTTGGCCTGGGGAAACCTGAGCAACTTTCCCGTGGTTTACAGTTGTCACTCCCAGGCTGTCTAAAAATAGAGAATGAATGTTTATATTCGTGCATAAAGCCGGGCTGCTCTGTGAGAGCCACAGACATTTAGAATTGGCAAGAAAACCCCTTTGACGTTAACTATTAATCATGCACTGAGGACAGCTTATTTAATGGACTTTGTTTTTACTCAGCGTTTTTACTAACAAGCACAGAATGGAAAGAACGGAGCATACAAGGAAATGCACTTCTCTGCTGAAAAGCTCAGCGGGGCGTTTTGTCTCAGCTGGGAAGGTAAGCAAGATCAGGCCCGGTTAGCTCTTGGATGGGAGAACACAGGGGAATCACAGGGCTGGTGGCCAGACCGGGAAGTGACAAACATCCTGGAACGCAACATGGTTGCACCCATGTAAACATTAGAACTCAAGCCCAGTGCAAAGGGACTTTGTTTTTATCGCCGAAAACCCAGAAACCAGAGCATTTGTCATCCTAGATCAGTGTTTCTCAACCTTGGCGACTTTAAGCTGCGTGGACTTCAACTCCCAGAATTCCCCAGCCAGCATGGCTGGCTGGGGAATTCTGGGAGTTGAAGTCCATATAGCTTAAAGTTGCCAAAGTTGGGAAACACTGCCCTAGATGTGGGATAAACAGCTCCATCACACTTATTGCAATCTTGTCTCAAAGGAGGGAAGAAGATTGAAACCAGTGTTTCTCAACCTTGGCGACTTTAAGCTGCGTGGACTTCAACTCCCAGAATTCCCCAGCCAGCATGGCTGGCTGGGGAATTCTGGGAGTTGAAGTCCACGCAGCTTAAAGTCGCCATGGTTGAGAAACACTGGTTTAAACTCTCCCCAATCTTTCCCCTCCCAGGGGATTATCCATAGAACGACAAATGATTTTGCTTTGTTTCATTCCTTCTCTAGAACGGCTCACCCCAAAGCTTAGAAATGACCCCCATCCTTGCTAGGACTCCAGAAAGCAATTCAAACTTAGCTCTTCTGTTAAGCCTTTAGGGAGGGGGTGAAGGTTCGTGCTGGTGAACCAAATCCAGGCGTTTTGTTGCATGGAGGGTTTTGATCTTGTTCCTGTCCTCGTGGAAGATAGGCCACGCTGCATCTTAAGTCTCGGCAAATAAATAAATAACAGATTCCCCCCCCCCCCCCCAAAAAAACTTACCTGCAAGCCGGGCAGCCACCAACAACTACGACGGACGTGGTGGGAGGGGGCTGCTGGATTATTGTATACGTAGTGTTGGGAAAGTTATGCGGCGGTGGACAAGGAGGAGCAGTATATCCTGGACAGGGAAACAAAATGGAGAAATGAACGTGGGACTTCCCATTCACAGGACCAGGGTTACTGAAACTCTTTGGCAAGGCTCCCCATAGCCACCACCTCTGCCTCCTTCATCCCTCACATAAGCTTAGCCCGCGTATACACACCCCATGACTAGACAACCCATGAGCTCATTCCCCTGTTAGAACGAGAGAGATCTCTCCAGAACTCATCCTTTCTGCGGTCAAGTCTTCCCGTCCAGCTCAGTCCAAACAAGATTTGGGACCTCTAAACTCCAGAAGAAAGCCATCGAGCAGAGCTGAGGTCCAAAGCTTGTGGGAACATCACAATTACAGGATGGGTGGGATCTCCTGCCCCCCATGCAAGCAAGTCACCACCAGTGTCCTTTCAGACATTAAGCAAGCCCCCTTTGCTCGTACTTATAAGGCAGTGTTTCTCAACCTTGGCCGCTTTAAGCTGTGTGGATTTTAACTCCCAGAATTCCCCAGCCAGCACGGCTGGCTGGGGAATTCTGGGAGTTGAAGTCCACACAGCTTAAAGCGGCCAAGGTTGAGAAACACTGTTCTAAGCACTGCTTCTCCCAAATTAACCCAAGACAGCAACTCTTACCGTCTTCTTCTTTTCCCCCTCTTACATCTACTCAACGTGACAAAAGGAACCTAAAAGCATTTCCAACACTTTTAAAGCTGAAGACCCTTCTGACGTTTTCTCTGTCGGCCCCCATCCTCACAGGTCAAATGAACCAACCCAAATGGAGCTTGAACGAATTCTTCTAAAGGCGCCATAACCATTACCCATCCTAGCAACCCGGTCCTAGTCGTCTACTCTTCTCTGTGTCAAAGCCTACAAATGTACCTGGGGCTAATTATTAACTTCAAAGAGACTCTTAACAGGACCGAAACTAACCACACAAGGATCTCAGTTTAGGAAAAAGCCAAACCCTTTCAGATGCACTCAAACGCTTTCAAGTTCTCAAGTGTTCTCCAAATCGTTGTGTTCATCTATCTCTGTAGGCCATAATGCAATTTCCTTGGTAGGGGTTTAATGCAACAGGCCAACCAGCCATGAAGATGTGCAAATCTTAGCTCCCACCCTAAGGTGAGGCATGAACACAGCCCATTGGAGGTTACTCAGCAAACCATGATAAAGTCCAGTCATTGTGGTGTATGAACCCAATGGTTCTGTGCCTGACATCGTAGGGGGAGAAGTCTGTTAGTTTATGACAGCCTAAAATCAGGAGGAGTCTGATGGGACCTCTTCATAACAATTATGCCTTTTAATAAAAGTTGTTCATCTGAAAAAGTGCTACCAGACTCTTCTTGATATTCTCTTTTTTGGGAGGGGGGTCCATTGATGTTGTCCTCTGAAATAGAAGGACCAACTAAAGCATTATCAATTACCAGGGCTTACATCCCTCACCCCCAAGCTTCTGATGTTTTTTGGGTGGATTCTTCTCCTTTGCTGGCCCATCAAGTACGTTAGTTCCATCTTCTTCAACCTCCTGCCTCCAAATGCATTGGACTTCCATTCCCAGAATACCTTTCAGCTGACTGGGAATTCTGGGAGCTGAACCCCCACACATTTGGAAAGCACCAAGCACCGGAAGGCAATTTCTGTTAGCTTATTAGTTCTTGCTGTTGGAATTAAATGGAAGTATGGTGTGTTAGTCTGAATATGTATTTTCTTGCCCCTGGTTAAATATCTCTAATGAAACACTCAAATTAAAGAGGATATCTTTTAAAGAAGCCCCCCCCCCCCACTAGTGGTTTATAACATTCAAGGTCACAGCTATCACGTGAACCTATACAGCAATTATTGTATCTTCTATTTGTAAGAATGGGCCAGTCCTGTATCACCATGATGGAGAACATCCTTAATCCATTTATGCCCCAAGATTCAGGAGGGCCATTGGAGTCCTCTACAAAATCTCCCCCAGGACTGTCCCCCCAGGATCAGGCAGAAATCAAATCAAATAGATGGATTAACCCCCTGAAAAATACTTTACAAAGACCCCAACCTCAAGAGCTGGAGAACCACAGACCCGGCTTTGATGGCTCCAGGTACAGAAACAATGGTCTGCCTTGTGTCGGGGCATACAGATTTGATCGATCAATCAATTAATCAGTCAATCAAATCCCTGGGCAACTTTAGCCAAAGTCCAAAGTTGCGTGGAACATGGACAAAAATAAAGTATAGACACATAAATACATACAAACAAACAGGGCCATGTTGGGGAAGAAAGATATGGAAGAGCAAAAGAAGATCCAGACAGTGAAACTTACCTACAAATAGCCTTTATTCATAAAACAATTGCTGCACGGATTGTGGCGTGTTCTTGTCCCAACAGTATCCCTCCACATAAGCTGGACTACAATTCCAAGCTTCCCCTGCCAGCATTGCCCCACAGCCTCACAAGATTATTAGTCAATGCAAAAAGAGGAAGACCTAGTTTTGTGCATCACACTAAGCCACACTCTAGAGCAGTGTTTCTCAACCTTGGGAACTTTAAGATGGGTGGACTTCAACTCCCATGCTGGCTGGGGAATTCTGGGAGTTGAAGTCCACCCATCTTAAAGTTCCCAAGGTTGAGAAACATTGTTTTAACAGTAACTCACCACTGGCTGGTTCACATAACTTTTCAAACCACAACTGTGGTTATGTTTCATTCTTTGGTAATAATCATGATTTATTAATGACTTCTGCATTATGGAGAGGCCATAGTTCTTGCTTTTAAGGCTCCCTGCTTCTTTGCCAGCGTGCTGGGGCAAAAATAGAGCCACTCACAGACCTTGCACCCTACAGGGGCTGGGTTCACACGCTGCCCTTAAGCCTCCAGCAAACGTCGGGCTGTCCGAACCGTCCCTCCCCGCCACACCCAAGACTCTGAACCAGAAAGGATCATTCCTCATTTTCAAGAGAGATCCTGGCTTGCAAATGCTGGTTTTCCCCCACTTGAGTCTCCACCTCTTCTGCAAAAAAGAAAAAAATACCCCAGAAACTGCTGATCCGCTGCACTGAATCCTCCCCACCGATTTCAACACCCTTCCCAGGACCTGTTGAGAAAAGTCCGAGCGCCGGCAGAACTCCGAAAGCCCCCCTTTTCAGCGCGCGGCCCCGCGAGCGGCAGGGAGGCCGGACCGGGATCGGGTGGATCCACCGGGCGCGACCCAGGAGAAGGAAAGCCACCGGGTTCCCGCGGGGGGAAACTCCGGGCGGGGTTCCCGGGGAAAGACGCCCAGTCCCGACCCGCGCCCGGTGCTTCTCCCCTCGGCTTTCTGCGCGCAAAGCGCCCTCCCGCCCGGCGCGGCCAGAGCGCACCCCCCCCGAGCCGCTTCGCCAACAGGGCGCCCGCCGGGCGTTCCGGACCGCGGCGCCCATCCCTCCCCGGCAGCCCCGCCCTCGAGCGCGATGGGAGCTGTAGTCCCGCGGGCCAGGTCGGGAATAGAAGGGAGGCGGGCGGCCTTCACCCCCACCCCACCCTTTCCGGCCGGTTCCCCTCCTCCCGCCAAGAGGCCCCAGGTGCGGCTCTCCCCTCTCCTCTCCTCTCCTCCCCTCCCGCCGGGCAGGCGCTCTGCCCGCGCTCAGAGGCACGCGCGGGGCGGCTCCCCCCCAGCCCCGGCTGCCCCCCCCCCGCTCTCACCTGCGCCGGGCCCCGCGGGGAACGGGTAGGGCGGCGGGATGGCGCCGTAGGTGTGGGGCCCGCAGCCGCCCGCCGGCGCGGACGGGCTGTACGCCGGCGGCCGGTCCTGCAGCAGCGGCTTGCTGTCCATGGTCCGGCCGGGGCGGCGGCGGCGGAGGGAGGCTCAGGGCCGGGAGCGCTGCTCGGCCCGCACGCGGCGCCACCCAGCCAGCGGCAGCCGGCGGGGCATGGAGGGCAGCCGGGGCGCCCGGGGGCTCCGCGCGAGACGACGCAGCAGCAGCAGCGGCGGCGGCGGCTCCGGAGCGCAGCGCTTTGTGCCTGCGGGCGGCGGCGAGTCAGAGCAGTCACAAGACTGGCGGTCACGTGACGCCCGGCCCGGCCCGGCCCCCCCTTCCTCTCCTCCTCTCCTCCCCCCGCAGCCCCGCTCCTCCGAGACGCCGGAAAGCCCCTCTTAAAGGGGCCGCGCCGCCCGTTCCCCGCCCCACTCCGGAGGGGCGGCGACGGCGGCTCCCGCCCCCCCCGGCAAAAAGCTGCCGTCCCTCCCCTCCGCACGCGCTTCGCTGCCGGGAGGGCGGACCCCGTCCCAGCCCCGTCCCCCAAGCCACGAACCGGGGTCGGGGCAACCTTCCCCGCCTTTTCTTTGCAGGCAGCGGGGCCCCAGTGTTGGGGCCAGTGAGGCGGGACCCCCAAGAGGGGGTTGCGTCCACCGGCATGTGCCGTAAAGCGGAGCACTGTGACGCTATCTATTGGCGGACCCCCGGGAGGGTCTGGGGGCCCCCAGACCCCGCTTTGCGAACGGCTGCTTTATTGCATGAATGCATTAACAGGAGCCCCTTGCAACCCCCCCCCCCACTCCATTTGCTTCTTTAAGGTCTCTAATGCAGTGTTTTTCCAACTTGGCGACTTAAAGCCGTGTGGACTTCAACTCCCAGAATTCCCCAGCCAGCTCTGCTGGCTGGGGAATTCTGGGAGTTGAAGTCCACACGGCTTAAAGTCGCCAAGTTGGAAAAACACTGCTCTACCGTGACTCTTTCACAACCCAAACAACAGAGAGCCCTCCAGTATCTTTAAAGCCTTGCACCCCCCACACCCACCATCACCAAAGCTTTGCACCCAGAAATTTATGAGACTTGGAGATACCAGGAGTAGCTTGGCTTGTTCAGGATCCACACCCGCCCTTAGGGTTGGCCCCGGGCTAACACCCTTGCAGCAACCCATCCTCAGCAACCGCCATAACATAAAAGCTTCGCCCCCTTTTTTTCCGACGTTGGGGAGGCCAGGAACATGAATGGGCTGAGGATCCCCGAGCCTCGAGGTGCCCCTTTTATCATTGCTTGTGACCCTCTGCCGAAAACTGACAATTTAATCTGAGGGAGAGGGTCTCCAGCAAAGAGAATCACGGGCGTGGACTCCCTACATGCCGTACGCTATTGTAAGCTTCAAGTGTAAATCTTCATAGGGAACTTCCATGTTCAAAAACGCTGACCTGGTTCCTCACATGATCTGTCACACACATCCCAGTCGCTTTGTGGCTGAATTGGTGCTTCCTCTCCCCACGGTGTCCCCCCCCCCCGTTTGAAAGAGGAGGGCTTTGGCGAGCGCCCTGCAGCCTCCAACTCATCAGATGATCTTCCTGAAGAACAGCTGACACCAGCCTTGTGGGCCCAACTTGGCATGTGAGTCAACCACGCAGAGGGCAACCGAGCTGATGAGGAGACAAAGTTGGGGAATGATTGTTGAGGGAGAGGATTGTCTCTCTTCTGGAGAAGATAAGATGAAGGTTAGTGGTCTTTACGCAGAACAGGCTGGTGTTCTGTTGGGGAAGATCATTTCTATTTAACGGGGGGAGAATCTTCTTCGCAGAAGGCATTACTGGCAGAACTCTCACTTCATTTGCCCCACCAGCTGAACCAAAACCAAACAAACCCAGTTTGGGCTAAGCAGTTTGCATAAACACAGCTGTTGCTTTAGCCTGGCTTAGGAGATTGCACAAACCCAGCCAACTGTGGTTTATTCGGTAAGCAAACTATAGCTGAGGGCCATGGGTGAACCCAGTGGCTGGCCGAGTTCAGACCGCAGTGACCTTTTGTCTTGGTTGGGTTTGACTTAACAAAACCTAAACGTTGAGTTGCACAGTAGAAGCTCATGAACAAACAAACTAACTTAGCCTGTTGTGGGAACAGATCCAAAATGGTTCAATGGCAGGGTTTCAGATCCAGGCTGCCAAAATGCAGAAATACAGTGGATCCCTAGAAGTTCGTGGTTTTTGTACCTCAGCTGCCCCAGTGGTTCCCCACATTTTTACAACCCATATTTGGTAACCCTACATCAGGGTTCTTCAACCTCAGCAACTTTAAGATGGGTGGACTTCAACTCCCAGAATTCCCCAGCCAGCCATGTTGAAATCCACTCATCTTAAAGTTGCCGAGGTTGTAGAACACTCCCTACATGGACCATCTCAATACAAAGCAGATCACATCAGGCGGTCATTCCTCAGGTGCAGTTCTCTAATTTTGGCTAATGGCTTAGCATCTAGTCTTAGAAGCAGGAGGGCCCATCCCCCATTTGAAGAGAATGTGGGTTTTCTAGAAATGGGGGTGGAGTAAATATTATGCTCCCCCCAAATCATGGTGCATTGGATTGACTGCAATTTTTCTTTCGCTATGGATGGATTTTGCTGTTCGTTTGAGTCCTACTTGGGCCCGTCTATAGGTCTTCAGAAATGGAACGGCCTGTTAACCAGGCCATAAATAGCTCCCGCGTCTTCAGCTAGCTTGAGGTGTATGTCCTGCAAACCCAGCCGCAATGGGGTTCCTTAGAGGTTCACCATAGCTGGGAGCGTGAGCCTAGTTCCTGTGACGGGTAAACCATGGCCTGTGGTTTAGCATGTTGGGTGATTATGGAATAGACCACCCTTGAACAAACCAGGGCTTGGTACCCCTTGTGAACCCAGTCTGTGTGTTTATGCCAGCGGCCAACAGAAGGGGAATGCTATTTCTTAGACGGGCTGCCTGTGTCCTCCCGTCTGCAAAAAAAAAATCCCAAATTCCAGAAGAAACTGCCTTGGGACCTCCTTTCCCACGACCTGCAAACACGCGTCTTCCCCGGGCGGCCCCGGATCTTCCGCGAGGTGAGACGTCACGGCCAAGCGAACAGCTGGTTCGCCCGTCTCCTCCATCCGCCTGCAAAGAAGGAGGCGGGGAGAACAGAACGCCATGTCACCAACTGATTCCCGGGACAGCCAATCGGAGCCGAGGTTGCCGTGCTCCCAGCCAATAAGGGGGCGCCTCCTGCCGGGCTCTAGTTCCTTGTGTTGCAGCTGGCTCTTGCTGGCGCCGCTGCGCGTCTCTCCGGCCGCTGTTGCAGCGCCGGGCGCGGAGGAGGAGAAGGAAGAGAAGGCTGGAGGATCAGGTAGAAGAAACGGTGGGGCTCTTGGAAGAGGAGGCGGGAGCCAATGGATTCATTCCTCTCTGGAGTGACGATCAGGGTCTCCCTTGGGCCCCTCCCGGGCCTCTTTGCAATTATTTATTTGATTGATTGATTGATTGATTGCTATCAATCGTCAGCATTCGGCCGTTGCCTTTTTCCAGATGCAAGCGAGCCGTTCCAGCGGGGGCTGCGTCGGTCTCAGGATGTGCTAAATGCTTGGGGCAGGGGGCGACCTTAGGGTTTCTCTTTCAGCCCCCGGTGCAGGTTCCCCCCCCCCCTTAGTCCCCCCCACCTTCTCTGATAACAGCCTCAACAGGGTCGCGGTTGTGAGATGGGCAGCGGTAGACATCGTGGAAGCAAGTAAATACCAATACTGTAATACCCCCCCATCTCTGCCCTGGACCCTTCCTCCCCCCCATCTGAGCCCCTGGGAACTATGGGGCACCCCAGAACCCTTTAGAACGACTGCCGTTCGTCCGAAAGGAGCAAGCTCCATCTCGGGGAGAATCGTCCTCGCTTGGTTTACTCCGGAGCAAGTCCAGTTGGATTGGTGGGAGTGGAGGGGGGAGAGGGTGGCTTTGCTGTAAAGGCGATTAAAAACCCAATCTGGGCCATGCCGTCTGGAGCTCCTTAAAAGAGAGGAGGTTGTGAAGGAGATAAAGAAATCAGTAGGGTTTTTTTGGACAGATGATGGATTAGGCTTCTCCAAGGAACTGAGGGGTGGAGGGCTTCAGCTGCGGTCAGTCCTCTGGTCCCATTCTGGCTGGCTTGGTGGAGGGTCCTCCGGTGGAGTGCCTGGTGCCCTCTGAGCTAATAATACCTTATTAGGGTATTATTATTACCTTATTATTAGGATAATACCTTAAACAAGGAGAAAATCACACCCCCACCCACACTGGCAGGGCAAGCAACTGTTGATGAGCAGGGGGCAAACCCCCACTCCCTCACACGGATGATGTGAGCTAGTCAGGTCATGAAAAGTCTGCAAGCCAGCCACCAAGCTCAGAGAGCACCAAGGACTCCACGGTTCAACCCTGAGCTACAGAGATTCCCTTCTATTGGAGACGTTTCATGACCCAACTAGGGAACGTCGTCTGTGCGAGGGAGGGTGGAGTTTGCTGCCTGTTTATGTTCAGTAACTTGCCCGGCCAGCTTTGGTGGTTTCCTCCTTGGTGATTCCTTGATTAGAGTATTGGCTGCCGGAGGGGATGTGTTCCAGTCTTTTTAAGGTAGTCAGCGTTTAGATAGGCGAGGATTAACACCAGACAAACGATCAGACAGAAAACAAGACTCTAATCAAGGGACCACCAAGGAGGAAACCAAACCTCCACCAAAACTGGCAGGGCAAGCTACTGAATATAAACAGGCAGCAAATCCCACCCTCACTAGCTCTGATGATGTTACCTAGTCGGGTAATGAAACGTCTGCAAGCAAATAACCAAGCTCAGAGAGCACCAAGGACTTTACAGTTCAGCCCTCAGAAACAGAGATTCTCTTCTATTAGGTCCTCCTTTTCCTAATCAATCCCCCTCCATTTTTATTAATTCGACCCCCTTTGATCTGACCCATTTCCGTGAGTTTTGTGAGTCAGCCCCAGCTATGAACAGAGGGGCTCCAAGCTCTCATCTTTCCTATGGTGGCCCCCACCTCGGGCCCTGTCCTGACTCCAGAAAGTAACACCGCCTTTGAGAGAAACCGGATTAGACCTGTGTAAACCCCTTACCCGCCTCTGCCCCTTGTATTTTCCAGCCATGAGTGCCTCCCATTCCCTCCTGTGGGCAGTGGACATTTTGGGGAGAGTCTACACCTTAACCACGACCAGCCAGTACTGGGAGCTCTGCAAGGATGGCAAACTGGAATTCAAGCGAGTTTCGGCCGTCAAGCAGTGCTGCTGGGGGCTCGCTTGCGATCATCAAGTGTACGTTTACATACACTCCAGCGACGTCCCAATCCGATTTCAGGAGGAAACCTATGAGAATCAGGTAGACTCAAGGAAGGGAACTCCGGGGCCATCCGGCCCAGTGCAGGATCTGCTAAAGTGTTTCTGAGCGTCTGGCGGAAGACTTCCGACCAAGGAAAATTCCCATTTCATGTGGAAGCCTGTTCCTAGTCAGAAAGGAGCTCCTAAGGTCTAACCCAGTGTTTCTCAACCTTGGCAACTTTAAGCTGTGTGGACTTCAACTCCCAGAATTCCCCAGCCAGCATGGCTGGCTGGGGAATTCTGGGAGTTGAAGTCCACACAGCTTAAAGTTGCTAAGGTTGAGCAATACTGGTCTAACCTAAATCTGCTTCTCTGTAATTTCAACCCGCTGGTTCTGGCCCTGCCCTCCAGTGCGAGAGAGAACAAGGCCACTCTATCTTCTATATCAGTTTTTCTCAACCTTGGCAAGTTTAAGATGTGTGGACTTCAACTCCCAGAATTCCCTAGCCAGCAGAGCTGGCTAGGGAATTCTGGGAGTTGAAGTCCACACATCTTAAACTTGCCAAGGTTGAGAAAACCTGTTCTGTGTGAAAACTGATAAAAAGAGTTATGCTACCCGACCACTGAAAGAGTTCCAGCTAGTTATTCGAAATCAATATGGAGAAAGAGATTTAGAGCAATTGACGTTTCTCGCGCAGAGACTGCAGCCCTCAACCTAGATCGAACGGCTTTCTGCCTCTTCTCGGTTCAGATGCTTGCAGGAATAATCCGTTACCTTACTCAGCAGCTTACTCTGGGGAGAGGAAGAGATTCCCAAGAAAAAAATGAGGGAAAAGTGTTGCAAAAAACAGAAGAGAAAGAGAGAGAATTGCCCTCCGCAGTATTAGCGCTGGCCTATTTCTCGCGGTGTCCTCCCAATGCCGGAGCCAAAAACAAGCCAGCTGCATTTTAGGCTGGCCTAATTTGTGAACTCAGCCCATGGGCTTAGTCAGATGGTTTAGGTGGTACAAACCAGAAATTGAGTTACTTGAGCGAAGCATGCATGGATCAGCGCAGCAAAAGTTACTCTTTGCTTCAGCCGTTCTCCGTGAATCCATACGCAGGAAGAATATTCATTTCTATGCCTTCAACCGTTTTCATCCACCCAGACACACCTTTAAACTTAGGAACTGTTGCCTATCGGTGCTTCTGGAGTGTTAATCACTGTAAAAGGGTCAAACTTCAGACCAGGCACAGCCGTCAGTCTCAGCACTTTAGAAATTCAAGCCGGCATTCAGGAACAAGAGAAGAGCAGAATCTTTGTAGACTTGACCCAGCTAAAGAGGTTGCTGTATTGCAGAGAAAAAAAACTTTTTTAGCAATTTTCTACTATGAAATGTATAGTAAACTTAAAATTAAAACTTGAAATTAGAAATGTATAATAAACTTTAAAACTTAAAATTAAAAATGTAGAGTAAACTTTAAAATTAAAAAGTTATAGTAAACTTTAAATTAAAAATTTATAGTAAAATTTAAGTTAAAAATTTAAGTTAAAAATTTATAGTAAACTTTAAACACTTTCAGAAATTGCTTCTTAACTGCTTTTCAGCTGTTAGGAATCTTTGGATCGACCAGTTTTACAGCACTGGCTGAGTTTCCTTCAATCCTTAGCGAAAGAAATTTTAAATGTTAGATTTTTTATCCTGCCTTTATTATTTTATAAATAACTCAAGGCGGCGAACATATATAATACTCCTTCCTCCTCCTTTTTTTCCCCACAATAACAACCCTGTGTTGGGCTGAGAGTGAGTGACTGGCCCAAAATCACCCAGCTGGCAAATACAAGTTTAAGGATTTAATTTTTTTTTCTTTTGGAATCAAGAGCAAAAGGGGGATTAGAACATTGATTTTGGAAAGTTACAAATGGACTAAGGGTCCAGATGGATTTGAAATAAGATTTTGGAATGAATTATAAGAATCCTTCCTGGAGGAAAATGCTTTTGTTTGGAATTCTCTTAAAAAATAAAACATGATAGGATGAGACTTTGAAGGTTGGACAGACAAAAATGAAGATATCCAAAGCCCCCAGATTCTGCCGTAGAATGTGGAAATTCTGTATCTATCAGCCCCAGGGCTTAATCTTAATCATCTTCCTCCTATCTACTTGAGTCAATGGACATTCTTTTCCCACTCTTCCATGTTTCTACAACCATTCAGTCTGACCTCTGCAGGTTCTCTCCTTGGCCACCTTCAGCTTACAAAAAAAGGTCTCTGTTCCTAAAAGATGTGGTTAACTGGAATTTAACTGAGTTTTGGCCATCAAGCAGTGCCACTGAAGGCATCTGGAGGAGTTGAAGAGGACTTGAGTTCGATTTTGAATTGCATTTGAAGAAAACGGGGGGGGGGGATCTCAATTTTGGAGGCATCAGTCCAGGGTGGTATTTAAAAAATAACCACCAGAGGTAAGAGGAGGAGAAGGCTGAAAACTTGGGTTAATTGATCAAGATTGAGTGGGTTTGTCTGGCCCTCATAGCCTCCCTTCCGATTCTTAACCAGGCCCAACACTCCTTAGCTTCCAAGGCCAAGAGAGGTTGTAACTATCACCTGTCAAGAAGAATCATTAGTAGAGGTGTGCCAAAAATGCTGGAATGGTTCACTTTGAGGTCCAAACCCTTCCTGGTGAGGTCTGCTTCTTTGTGGGAAGAGTGCCGGTCAAGTCAAAACTGGGAAGAACATCTCAGGGTTGGGATGTTCTGAGCATGAACCGTTTTGCACAACTCGGTTGGTCAGGCCTATTTTAACTTGATCGAGTGTGTTGTTGTTTTAATCAATTCATTTCTTCAACATTACAGTCCTAAAAATCTAGCCTGAAGGTGTCCGGCTACCCCATAGAAGCTTCCCCAGCCTGGAGTGTTTGGATAGCAAAGCCCATGACCCCCAGCCTGGAAATCACAGCCTGAGCATGTCTGGGGTGGCGGAAAGGCGGATGTCGGTTGGGATGTGTGACTGTTTTCTTCCTTGCCCCCTCGCCCCTCTTCTGGCAGCGCTGGAACCCGGTGGTCGGCTTTTGCGCCAGCCTGCTGCCCAGCGACCGCTGGCAATGGAGTGACGTGAGTGGGCTGAAGCATCAGCAGCTGGAAAGCTTTGCACTGCCGTCTCCTCACTGGGAGTGGGAATCTGACTGGTACGTGGATGAAAATTTTGGAGGGGAACCCACAGAGAAAGGGGTAGGTGAACAATATGGGATCTGACTTCTCGGGGGAAAGCAGTCACCACCACATATGTTAAGGGGCGGGGGGCAGAGAAAGCTAGATCAGGGTCTAAATGCCTTTGTTGAAAGAAAGCTTGCTTACACTGAACATGTGGATGGGCGTTCTTGGGGTGTTTCTCTTGCCCTTGAAGCCCAAGGATCAGCCGCGGGGAAAATGTAATGTTCTCTTCCTATCCCAGTCGCTATAATGATTTATTTGCCAAGAAAATGCCATTTCTTCACGCCCATGATAAGGTGGACTGCTGGGAAAATGCATTTCCCTTTTTCTTTCCCTGAATTAATAATGAATTGCTGGGGAAATGCTGCTCTCTATTATTTTCCTAGCAATTCACATTATCAATGGGATGAGAACAGGAAATAGCATTTCCCCAGCAATTCATTATTAATGCAGGGAAAGGAAAAGGGAATTGCATTTTCCCAGCAAATCACATTCTCAGTTGGATGAGAACAGAATGTGAATTGGTGGGAAAATGCAATTCCCTTTTCCTTTCCCTGTATTAACAATGAATTGCTGGGGAAATGCTATTTTCTGCTCTCAGCCCATTGACAATGTGAATTGCTGGGAAAATGCAATTCCCTTTTCTTTTCCCCGTGTTAATGATCCAAAGGTTGATCCAAAGGTTCCTACTAGCTGTAACAGTTAAGAAGCAATTTCCGAAAGTTATTAGAAAAGGAATTATGCGAAACCAGTGTCCTTTTGAAGGCGCCAACCGTGGTTTGAGCAAGATGGCTATTCCCTCATCTCCCAGTGCTGTAAACCCACCAGAGACCACCATCTTGCAGCCTCCTCGCAAGGAGCAACTGTCTGGAGCGCTTGCGGATGATCTCAAGTCCTCTCCTTGTCCAGGGAGGAATTACAAAGAGCCGGTCTACTTTTCGCAGAGCTGTCTTCAGTCCGCCATTTCTTCCGTGGAAGTCCATCTGTGTACCAAGATGTCTTAGCTTTTGGGAGCAAAAAGAAAACTGAACTGTGGTTCAGTTTTTCAAATCTTTGGGGGAAGGGGGAAAAAAGTCCTTATTGGATGCAATGCTGCAGATGATAGGGTAGATTTAAAACCACTAGCGGATCTCTGTGTTAGATCCCAAAGGGATTCTGAATTGGTCATCCCTCTTTCCATCACAACCCTAAGATGATATTGCTAAATGAATAAAACTTGAGGTTAACTGAGACTAGCTTTTTGTGCAGAGAGACTGTGAGCTCCATTGTGGTCTTGAGATCAAATTCTTGGTCTGCAAATCTTTTAATTTCAAGACAGTCTTTTGCAGAAATCTCCATGTGAAAGATCTCTGGCTTCTAGGTCAAAAAGGCAACAAAGCTTTGCTCACTGAACATGCTCAGCCATAATTGTTGCTTTTAGTCTAGCATGTTGTGTGAACCCAACTATGAATGATGGTTGATTTGGGAAACCACTGCTAAGTAAACCGTGGCTGAGTGCAGTGCCTCCAGCTGATCCTAATGAAATTAGCAATAAGAGAGAGAGTTTCCAGTTCTCCAGAAAGAACGAGAGCTTTGTTTTTGATTTTCTTTTGGAGTTAGTAAGGAGATGGCAAGTCATGTGTAGCTACATCACAAGAGCATCAGTGGTGACTGAATGTCCTTGAAGTTCTTTGAAGCCTTGTTCCTGGTGGGTTCGTCATGTTCTACCTCGTTCCCTTTCTTCTTCTTCTGAAGGGGTGGACCTACGCCATCGATTTCCCAGCTACGTATACCAAGGGCAAAAAGTGGAATTCTTGTGTCAGACGAAGAAGGTGGATTCGGTACAGAAGGTACAAAGCGCGGGACACCTGGGCAAAGGTGTGTGCTGCTTTTTCTCTTTCTCCTTCTTCTCCTTTCCTTAGAATTCCTAGTATGTCCAGAGGTGGTTGGGCATGGCCAAAGAGTTTTAGCTTGTCCAGGTAGCTGTAGTTTCTTGAGTCTCTCTCAACAACATTTTGTTTTATTGTATTATTTTATTTTGTTTCATTTTTAGA
This sequence comes from Python bivittatus, assembly GCF_059951505.1. Classification (NCBI taxonomy): domain Eukaryota; kingdom Metazoa; phylum Chordata; class Lepidosauria; order Squamata; family Pythonidae; genus Python; species Python bivittatus. The sequence continues at coordinate 6,078,733 of NW_028277083.1, forward strand.
TTTATTTTATATTTTATTTCTAAGGCCACCCAACTCTATTATGACTCTGGGTGGTGATGAAGGGCAGGTATAGGTGAGAGTTCTCCCCTCCCCAGGCTTTGAAAGAATATTTGCAATTTTCCCACAGTACCTCTTGGAAAAAAAGGATTCTGTGGTTTTCAATAAGCATTAGAAACATTCTTGTTGGGTTTTCTTTAAATGGGTTTTCTTGCAGGGTGCAGCTCTTTCTAGTTTTAGAAGGTGCTATCAGGATCCCAGGGTAGGGACTGTCCCACCATGTGGAGTTCATCAAGGAAGGGGTGTTCATTCGACCCATTGAAGTAACAATAACTCCAAGTTTTTCTCCTTTCCTTTTTTTGAGATAGATTCCATCTCATGAAGATCCGAAGCAGTTACCAGATCCTTTTAATGACATCTCCGTGGGAGGCTGGGAGACGACCGATGAACCTCCGGGTCAACTATCAGTCTGGGCTGTCTCTCTGCAAGGCAAAGTAATGTCTCCTCGTCATCAGCCCTTCTTATTTACATACTGGTCACATTGGCACAGAGCCAAAGAGTGCCAGTCGATCAGCTGATCAGGGTAGACCAAATTCCCCCAACCTGGTCTCTTCCCAATGAGTTGGAATACAACTCCCATGATTCCCAGCTAGTATGGCTGTCATGGGAGATGTTTATTTGGAAAATGCCAGGCGAAGGCTACCCTACCCACTTCACAATTCTGCCCAGTTTGGGTTCTATCCTTGTCTGTTGTTGAAAAGCAGTCCTCAGTGAAGGGTGGAGATGTTTGCATTAGAAACAGAGTAACGATCACAAGTTCCTTCAGAGTTGGGTCAGGGGTTTTGTCATTCTTATTTTATTTATTTATTATTAAATTTATATGCTGCCTATCTCCCCCAGAGGGTGACATTCTTGGCCATTTTACAATACTAGGATTAGGTAGCGGCACCTTAGGTGACCTTGGCTGATCTTGAAAAGCTTAGCGGGGTCCAACCTGGTTAGTACCTTGATGAGAGACAGCCAAGAAACCCTAGGTCTATAGACTAAACTGGGAGGTTAAAAGAGGTAGGAATAGGACAACGGCAACATTGGCAAAGCACTTTCTTGTTACCAAGAAAAGTCCATGAAAGTGTCCATGAAGCCACCAAAAACTTGACTCTTTCAACAGTTTGCTCCAGTGTGTATTCATCTCTTAACATAAGAGCTCTTGATCAGAGCTGGCCAGGCTGCCGTGCCCGTCTCCAACTTCTCATTCCATTTTCCTTCATTCATAACCTTTTTTTCCCAACATTTCCTGGTGATTGAAAATGTCCTGTCTTCATGGCAGGGTTCTCCTAGGCCCACCAAGCTTTATTTTCAGCTTTCAAGCTTGTTGTTGGTTAGCAAGCAGTCTGAATCTCCCTCTTGACTTTTCTGCATCTCTTCGCTTGCCGAGTTTGCTTTTAGAGGAAATGATGACTGGCTGATACCGTTAACATCCCTCAATGTTGGAATTTTAGAATGATAATATCAAGAAGGCTTCCAGACTTTCATCCCTGATGCAAGAGAAAAAAAAAACCCAAATCCTAGCTTGGTGTGTTCACGAGTGTGTGTTTCCTTCTGAGCAACCGTGCCTGAAAACGGCCTTTTCTTCCTAGATCTGGTATCGGAAAGATGTCAATCATCACAATCCTGAGGGATCTTCCTGGACCTTAATACCTACCCCAGGTGAAGCAATACAGATCAGCTGTGGAGCAAATGATCTCCTTTGGGCCACCTGCTGGGAAGGACAGGCGATCGTGAGAGAAGGAATCGACCGAAACAATCCACAGGGTAGGTCCGTTTGTGGCCCAAGGAAGTTGTTTCTCTGCTGTGGAGCTGTGTCACCCTTCTACTAGTTTCTGTCTCTTCTCTCTGAGCAGGAACGTCTTGGACAACTGTGGATCCGCCGGTTGCAGAGCATGGGATTTTGCACGTGTCTGTTGGGGTGAACGTGGTCTGGGCAGTCACGAAAGACAGAAAAGTAAGTGCCTTTGGAGTTGTAAATGCTGACTAAGTTGCTAGTCCTGTTGATTGTAGAAAGAATTTTTAAAAAATGGTTGATGGGCACTCAGCTGCAAGTTTTTATCTGAATAAAGGGGATAATTCTGTGATTTGCCACAAGCCATCTGGGGTAGGACTATTGCCGTTGCTCATAACATGCTCCAATGTCAGGATTTTAAGGGGTTCTTTTTGGTGGAGGGAGAGAGACCTCAAATCTCCATCCCTGATTTTTTCTGAGCCAGGTCTGGTTCAGACGAGGCGTGAACTCCCACAACCCTTGTGGCACCAGCTGGATCGAGATGATTGGTGAAATGCAGATGGTGGATGTGGGCTTAAATGACCAGGTGAGGCTCTTAGAAAAACTGGGTGGAGGCCGTTGGGTGGAAGAGAGGCAAGAACGGTGGGGATTAGAGTTGCATGTTGCTCTAAGTCATGGTTTAGTCTTGGTTTGCTGAATAAACAACAGTTGGCCAATTTCACAGAACATTTTAGCCATAAACCAGAATAGCTGGGTACATATAAGTACCAAGCTCAAATCATAAAAGCAGATGGTGTCTTAGCACAGGGTACACACCATTTTTCTGAGTCGAGGGCTGCATTGAGTCACTGCATTGAGCCAAGGCCCACATTCCAAAACATTGGGGGGCTGGAGGGAGGGTATGAGTCCTATTTTTTAGTTTTTTTATATTTCCCTTTGTTAACCCTGCTTTCATTGCAGAGGTTATTTTTAGAGCATTTTCATCCGCCACCTTGAGCCATTAAGGGGATAATGGGGGATACATTTTCAGAAGTAACCTTAAAACTCAACTTCATGTCAGTTCATTTGCACATAGTTAAGCATTATTGCAATAACCACTCTCTAGTCATGCGTGCCTCCCACCCACATTCTCCAGGAGGCAAAGAGATAGACAGCGTCATGATTGGACGTCACAATCTCTTCTAGCGGACAGCTATGATTCTTCCCATTCAGCCCTTCAGTTCTTTCCGACTCTTCTAACGTAGGTTTGGGGGATCAGTTGTGAGGACCGAGCGATTTATTTCCGTCAAGGCGTCACACCAAGCGAGCTGAGTGGGAAAATGTGGAAACCGATTGTCTGCAACCGAGAGAGCGACCGATCTCAAACTGGCAGTTCCACCAGCCTTCTTAGGTAACTGTTATCCAAAGTAGAATATAGATGGGGTGGGAAGAACTGCCAATATGTTGGACTCTTGCAAAACCATAGAGAGATCAGTGTAGAGGTACCAGAGAGGCACTTTCGGAGAAGCCCATTCCCTCTTCATTCCCTGATATTCAAGTCAATGACATTTGCCTTTTCATTGCAATTTACAACTTCCTGATTTTACTGTGTGATCTAAGCTGTGCTCTTTGATATTCCTGGTATTTATATTCTGCATAATAACTTTAATAGGGATTTTTGGGATCAAAGGTATTCTTTTATTTACTTACAAATATGGAAAAACTAAAACTTCATTGCACTTGTAATTTACCTCATTCTATTTCTATATTTTTTCTGTTTGTGTGTGTGTGCATGTAAAAATAACCTTTGGAGAGTGGGAGGCCTTCTACAGCCAGGGTCCTACAGAAAATGTTAATCCTGAGAATTCTTTTATTTGACTCAACAAACTCTCTAGTCTCAAGGATCTAAATCTTTTTCATATTATAAAATAATTGAATGCATTTTGCAACCTTTTATCAGTGTCATAACTTAAGCAACCTTATGTTCGTTAACATCTTAGAAATTATATTTAACATTTATTGGGTCATCTTGAAAAGTTTAATTTATCTAAATCATCACAGTGTTAAGTTTCCAGTTTTCATTGTATAAATACCACTGTACTCAGTTATTATATATATACTATAATAGGTTGTTTGCATTTGATAATGCAGTGGAAACAATTAACTTGGGGAAAAAACATACAAACTCACTAGCATTTCAATGAACAATATCATGGATAATTCAGAGTAAGATCGTCTTTTCCCTCCTGCATCTCCAGCGCTGGCTGCTTCTTTACAGATGACATCAAAGAACAAAGCCATTCCACCTTTCAAAGTGATGGAGATTCCCAAGTGGAGTCAGAATCCCTTCTAAATGAGTCTCGTCTCCTTGGGCCAGTATCTGATGCTAATAACGGACCCCATCTGGTCCCAGAGCTGGATACAGACCCGTTGGCCACTGTTCTTGATGAAGTCGCTGCTGGGCCTGACGGAGACCTCCCAGGTGCCCCAGAAAAACCTGTCTCCGATCTGGACTCCCTTCCATCCAAGCCTCAGTGGACTAACATTGATTTGAAAGAAGCCAGCAGGCCATCTAAAGCATCTGTCAGTGTGTTTGCTGAGACGTCCAGCTTGTCTTCCTTCTTACCCACTGGTGTCGAGGATCACTTTGTGGCCGATGAGCATCCATTCTGGACCTGGGTCTCCAGCCGGGGTTGCCTAGTAGATTCCCAGAGTGCTCTAAAATGGTTCACAGCTCAGTCAGGTGTGTGGTATCTCCGTAGCTTTAATTTTTTTAAAATATTCTTTTATTTTGATGTCATTTTCCTTAAAAGTGTGCTTGTTTTTACCTTCGAGGTACGCGTGTGTGTCTTTGTTCCCTCCTTTATTTCTTTACTTAATTGGGAAAATTAAAATCCCAACTAGTCATGTATAGTTGGGAAATGCACTAAAAGAGGTCGAGAGCCTGTATCAACTTCTTGATTTGCAGATGACAGCTGTGCAAAATCCAAATCTCAGCTTGCGAAAGGGAATCGGTTTAGGACTGCTTTTGAGGTTTTGTTCAACTATCAATGTTTCCCTTGGAAGGATGTTCCAGAGATATGGTACCACCACTAAAAAGGCTGTGTCCCATACCCGCCAAGTTTGCAGTCTTCCTACTCACTTGGAAACAGGCTATCTAAGATAAAGACTAAAATTTGGGCACGTTCATACATGTCCCTTGTCCCCTGTTGCCTTACAGACGTGTGCATTTCCTGAGCAGTCCATTAAGCAGAAAAGTGGATAGAAATTCAGTATGAATTCAGCAAAGGGATTCCGTATAAATTCAGCAAAGGGATTTGCCCATGGAACATTAGGAGCTGCGTTGGCTGCCAGTCAGTTTCCAGGTGTAATTCAAGGTGCTGGTTGTGGCCTTGAAAGCTTTTCTTGGCTCACAACCTGGTTTATCTCCAGGGCCATCTGCCAGTCTTGGAAGATCTGGGAGAAGAGCTCTGTTGAGGTCCCGTCACCCAAGGACCTCCATCCACAGGGACCCCATAGTAGGGCCTTCTCAGTGGTGGCACCTCTCCTGTGGAATAACTTGCTTCCATATGTACAGATTACCACTTCCTTGGAGAGCTTTCTCGGAAACATGGCTCTGGGAGAGAATGTTTGGGAGATGTTGGATTGCACCATGTTATGGTTTATATTACTTTTTGCTAGCTCTGTTATTTTTAATTCTTATTGCCATCTGCCCTTCAGAGTCATTTGGAGCAGATCAGCATAGAAATATCAACCGTTTAAAAGAAATATGTTTTTAATTAAGGAATCAGAAAATGCTTGGTTGTGAGTTCTCTTTTTCTTCCCCCTGTTATAGCTTTAAACTCCTGCGCTCAGTCCTTGGCTCTTTCCATCAGCCCAAGTCAGACTGCCCAATGGAGGAAGCAAATCTTTCGCCAGCTATCAGAAAGGACCCACCGGGAGTTGGACAACTTTAGACATTACGAACAGGCTGTTGAGCAAGTAAAGTGAAGAAGGATTGTTTGGGGCGGGGTTTTGTTGTGGTTCCACTGCCAAAAATTTGGAACCAAAAAGTCTTCCAAGGAGAGCTCTGTAAAGAGGCAGATGTTCCTTTCTCTCATAATTCTGTCTTTGTTCTTTAAAATGATGTCTCCTCTGATACATAATTCATCCAAGTAACTAGCTAGATTGAATGGTGTTTATGAGTTCCACCTTCTTCCACTGCCATTTTGTGATGAGAGGTTCCACAGCTTAATTGTGCACTGAGCGGAATAATGCTATCTTTTTTCCCCCCACCGTTCCTCTTCATTGGATGTCCTTAGGTTTAACATTAATATTATGAAGAGGGAAAAAAACGCCCTTACTTCCTCAGTAACACCCATGGGAGTCCTTGAGGAGCGTAAACATGATGTCCCATGCATCAGGACTTCAGCACACAAATGACCCTGATTTGCATCATTTAAACTATGACATGTCATTGTGGCTTCTATCTTTCTCCCCAAATCCTTCCATAAGGTATAGAAAAAATATTAGGCAGTAGAGAACCACAGAGATGACCTTGAAGGTATGAAGAGACCTTTAGCAAAACTTGAATTAAGCCCAGGAAGGGAAGAAGGAGTTAGAAAGAAACTCAAGATGGATCTTGTCTTGGCTCTCTTTTGCATTAGAGGGAGGGAGGGAGGGGAAAATGCTGTCAGGCTTTCAAAATCCTGTTATTATAGTCTATAGCAATGTTTCTCAACCTCAGCAACTTTAAGATGTGTGGATTTCAACTCCCACTGGCTGGGGGATTCTGGGAGTTGGAAGTCCACACATCTTAAAGTTGCTGAGGTTGAGAAATACTGGTCCATATCAATGAAGTTGAGTTCTAATCTTTCGTCTGGTATGTGTTTCCTGACCTGGCCTACCTCGAAGAGCTGACTTCAATCTTGAAAGCCTGACAGCATTTCCCCTTCATCCTCCTTTTACCAAAGAGAATCAAGGTAGAGTCACCTTAAGTTTCTTTCTAACGCCTTCCTCAGTTCTCCTCTCAGCTGACTCTGATGAAATTATGGATTTTGCCTCCTCCAGTCTGTCTGGGTCAAAACTGGAACTTTGCAGTGGTGGAGAAGCTGGAAGCCTTACCGTTGGGTTGACGTGCAGGTGGCCCTTGAACAGTTCACTGCAAACGACGGGACACGGGACAGCATTCTCTTTGTCTACTACACACGCAATGAGGAAAAGAAGGTAGGCATGGCCAAGCAATTCACACACAACTCTTGAACCTAACACAAAGTACATGAGAAAGTAACCTGCCAGGACCATTGAACTCAGGACTTCTTTCCAGAATAAATCAAGGTCCTATTCCATTTTAGTCCATTCCTGGCTTGTTTTATATGAACCAGAAATCAAGATTTGAGAGTAAATGGTAGGTTGTTAAACAGGTTAACTAAAATATCTGGGGATTGCAATAGGCTTGTTTCCCAGTTGAATGAGAAGATTTTTTAAAGGCAGGACATCTAATTCCCCAGTTCTGATAAGCTGAGAAAAGGATGAAGTGAAATTGAATGCAGGACTTTTCCTCCTCCTGGCTGCATGGAAGAAGATGATGGGAGAATTGAATGAAGGAGACTAAAAATGGGTTCATACATTGTACTTAGCCAAGATATAATTTGCTAGAGTCTGATTTAGTGAATGGTGTGGACCTGCGTGTTCATGGTTTGTAGTTTATGGCTGACTTATTCAACAAATCACTGCCAGACTACCTTAGCACGGTGTGTAGATTCTGTCCAAGGTTTCACTTGGCCTGTTTTTTGCTTGAGCAGATAGCACTAAACCAGAGGTGATATCAGAATTAGGCAAAAATAAGTTTTTGAGCAGATGAAGGCAGTAGGAAAAGCCAAGCATTGCTAGACAGGACCATTGTAGACATATGTATCAGAGGTGACTTCCCATAGCACCAGGTTCACCCCTCTTCCTGCTCCGCTTTCTGGGTGGTGGAGACTCTTCCTTAGTCCCTGATGCTTCTGGACTGGGCTTAGTAGGTTCATCTGCTAGAGGAGTGTTTCTCAACCTTGGCAACTTTGAGACATGTGCACTTCAACCAACATGGAGTTGAAGTCCACGTGTCTTAAAGTTGCCAGGGTTGAGAAACACTGTGCTAGAGGCATCAACAGAATCAAGCTGGGTTTCAGTCCTGTGGTTGTGGCCATCCTGACTGTTTTGACCCCCCCTGTCGACACTCCTGCATTCAGCAGGGCTGTCTGGTTGCCCCTTCACCTTTCTACATGTATGGTCTGCATGTCCTGCCAGAAGACTAGAGGACAGGTGCTCATTCTTTGCAGGGGGACTGAGTGGATACAACCAGCCAGGGTTTCTCAACCTTATCAACTTTAAGATGTGCGGACTTCAACTCCCAGAATTCCCCAGCCAGCCATGCTGGCTGGGGAATTCTGGGAGTTGAAGTTCACACGTCTTAAAGTTGATAAGGTTGAGAAACCCTGCAATCAGTCGTAGTCCATGAGTTGTGAAAGATAACAGATCACTGCGCACTTACGCTTAGTACAAACCCCTTGCTAATTTTTTTCTAATGGGAGCAAACTGGTTAGCTAACATCCCTGCATCAAGTCATAGCTAAGCTTGACACAGCTACCATTGCCTGCATCCAGACATAATATTGATTAATCAGTATTTACTGAGAACGTTGACTTGTCATTTCACTAACACACCTGAGGCTAATGTTAAGAGTTCCCACATTTCTTAGACGGGTGACAAACCAAGTGTTTCCTTGCTGTGACCATGATTTTACCTGTTCCCACCAAAAGGAAGCACCAAACAGGAAGAATTTGACACCAGGTCATGCCCAAACAATCAGCTAACTTACTTACTAATGGTAGTTTATTATTCCACTGTAGTGTTTCTACGTTTCTGGATGTTCTGCACTCTTTTGATATTTTATACTTTTAAAAACCTTTGCTGTAGGAGCAGAGAGTTTTTATCCAATGTTTTCCTGTGCTGTAACATTTCCAATTTCTTTTCTGAAAAATTAAGTAGGAATTGAATGAGGAGGATCCAAAAACTGGAATTAGGGTAATTGGCAAATTAAAAATATCTCAGAAATTAAAAAACCGTCAGGGCACTTGCCCAAAAGTTCTGAAATGTGATTTTAGAAGGTGTCCACTGGAGAGCAATGTTATCAAGCAGAATCCTTGGGATGTGCTAAAAGTAGTATATAACCCATTTTAGCACCTTCACATTATTCTTCTATTTAGATGTTAATACAGCAGAAATATGTTCTCTTGAATTGGCACGCTGTGGGTTGTTTACAAGTATAAAAATAAAAGCAATGTTCCAGTAAAACTAGGAATTTATTTGTATATTGGGGGGGATTTTTAAAAATGTTCCCATTACATGGGAATTAACTTGATTTCTGTTCCTCGCCAAATGTTGTTCCTAGCCAAATACATCAGGCCCTTGGAGAAAAGACTTTGTGAATGTCTGTGGCTTAATAATTTAATATGATGTGCTTTTTTAGGGCGCTAAATGAGTTTCAAATCTACTGAAGACACTGAGTTTTTTTTCTTCTGTCCGCTTCTGCTTTTTTTTTTAAATCAATATGATAAAAATCTCACCTCCTTCAGGGAAGTAGTTGTGAAATCCAGGGTTGCAACTGTGAATTGTAATCAAAGGGAGCGCAACCATTTTTTTTGTTTTTACAGCCAGTATGATCTAGCGATGAAGGGGCTCGATTAGGCCTGGGGAGATCTGAGTTCTAATCCTGCCCTTGGCGAGGAAGCTGGCTGGGTGACCTTGGGCCAGTCCCTCTCTCTCAGCCCTAGGATGAAGCAGAGGAAGACAGTAGCAAACTGATTCCTAAACTGTTTCCTAGAAAACTGTAGGGACTTGTCACCAGGAGTAAAATCTGACTCAAAGGCAAAAAATAAATATACAATATAATTTGGATCAGAGGCTCCAAATTATATTGAGTGGTGAGCCAAGATCTTTGTCTTTGAGTGGTGTGCCAGGATTTTTATCCAAAAAAGCAGACAACCCTGAACAAGGAAAAGATTGTAACCAGTAAAAAACCAGTTTGTTTTTTTTCTGTTATAAAAAAGAGAAATTCGTCAGGAACCAAGCTGAACTCAGGAACACATCTGTGCCATTTCTATGACATCAATATGAAAGTGGTTTGTCCCTCCATTTTCTGGAATGTCTTTCTTAATTTCTCACTCTAGCCTATAGCTTGGGTAGTCCCCATCCAGGGTCTAACCAAGCCAAATTCTGCTTAGCCGTTGCACCTGGGCAAGATAATGATGATTTGAGAATCTTGACGAGCTGTGAATCTTTTTGCCCTGAAACCTAAAGGGTTGCCCTTTATTAAAGGGTTCCATTTTTATTAACTGCGCTCCTTCACTTGATTTGACATTGTCTGCGTGTTCCCCAGTACATCCACATGTTCCTCAACGAAGTCACTATCCTAGTTGAGATTCTGAATGAGGCCAAACATTCCTTCGCTCTGTATACGCCAGAGAGGACTAAGCAACGGTGGCCCGTCCGCCTAGCAGCTGGCACCGAACAAGAAATGCACGACTGGGTATGTTTACAGATCTCTTCCAAGCTGGTCAGGAACCACATTGTATCAGGGTTTACACATTGCCCAAGACAGAACGCAGTTTGTTTGCTTGTTGACTTAGTTTGTTGGGGGAGCCCAGCCCTGGTCTTGGTAAAGCTTGGTTGGTGGCTTAGCACAAGGTGCAGAGTCACCTAGTGATGGGTTATTGGGCAAACTCTGGTTTAGAACAGAACTGAAATCGCTCTTAAAATGGGTCCTTCCTCCATCCACTTTGGGAACCCAGCTCTCAACTTGCTGAGCAAAGCCTGGGTTGGCCCTGGACCAAAAACCATCTAGCAGAAGGATGGAAAGTTGGTAGGACTGGGTAGCAACTCCATGTTGACCTTTCCAAAAGGTTAGGAGGTGTCTGAATTGTGCCCATGCGTCTCCCAATGTTTTGTGTCTCCCAGCTGGCACTGCTGAGTATGTCTTGTTGTGAGGGCCGGCAGCTCCAGGGCCCCCCTTCTCATGAAGCCATCTGGTCACTGACCTGCAAAGGTGACATCTTTGTGAGTGAGCCCGGCCCTGACCTGGAAGCTATAACACACCCGATGCCCTGTGACCAAATGTGAGTATTCAGACTTCAATCTCCCTTGCTAATAAAATGTCTTTGCAACCAGGAGCATCTCTCTTTTGGAGAACTCAAGCACAGTATGAAGGAATGGAGACTGAGCCTTGGGACAGAGGTTGGAATGAGTGAACCGTTAAGGGGGGACTTTCAGAAAAGTTTCCTCAGCCCTAGGAAACAGGAAAGTGTGAGGAAGAAACTCCAAATAACCCCGCCTTGAGTTTCTTTAGTATAAGATGGGGCAGGGAGAAGCTTGGAGAGATTTTCAAGATTCTGCTCTTTTAACCAATAAAGAACATCCTTGGAATCTCTCCCAGGCCTCTTTCTGGACCTGGCCTACTTTGAAGGGTTGATCCATAAGAAAGCAAATTGGGATTGGCAGAAGGGTGATGCTCTAGAGACCAGGAGCAGGTAAAGTGAGGCAGAGGAAGGGGCTAAACTGTATCTCTAAAATTAATCCAGGATTGACAGGGCACCTACTTGTCTAGTCTAGTGAGGGAAACACTGGTTTGGTGACCCTTCGTGTGGAGTTAGTTTGCTTCTGGGCTTCATAATTAAGTCTAACTTCACTTTGGGTTCTCTCGTAATCTTAGAGTGGATGAAATCCTTTGTCTTATTACGGGTCTTGCAGGAAATCTGAGCAGAGTGTCTTCTCCTTGTAGGTTTTGGCGCCAGGTCGGGGGACATCTGCGCCTGATTGAATGCAACAGTGATGGCATTGTGTGGGGACTGGGATATGACCACACTGTTTGGATTTACACTGGCGGATATGGAGGAAGCTTTTTGACGGGTAAGAAATACCCCTTCCGGTTGATCTACTCTTCAGCTGAACATGGGGAATGGGTACCTGCCTATTTTACAAGAGCTTCTGGCTCTCTCTTGTTTACCCTTCTGCTAAAACAGTGTTTCTCAACCTTAGCAGCTTTAAGATGTGTGGACTTCAATTCCCAGAACTCCCCAGCCAGCATGCTGGCTGGGGAATTCTGGGAGTTGAAGTCCACACATCTTAAAGTTGCCAAGGTTGAGGAACACTGTGCTAGAACAATGTTTTTAGGCATCTTCTGTTTTTATTCTGTAGTTTTATGCATTGTAAGGATTAAGCTTTTCCAACTTGATGCACTATTGAGTGATCTTGTGCAGTGACTCCAAGACAGGTAATAAAGGACAGAATCAAGATGGCCCAAATGTTATGCAGTTTCATCCATCCCCCTCCAAGATCTCATGAGGAGAACTCCAAAACTTTATGAGGACTCCCAAATCTGCAATTTGACGACCTCCATTTTTCATTCGTTGGTTAGAGTTATATCCTGCCTTTCTTCCAGGAGTTTAAGTAGCATATATATAGACATCCTCTCTTCTTCAGTGATATCCTCACAACCCCCCTGCGAGGTAGGTTGGACTTAGATAACTCTGGGTCAGTCACTACCCCTATCAGACTTCCCACTGAGTCCCCCTCCTTGTAGACTGCTTTAAAATTACGTGTATTTCCTTTTAGAGGCTGGACATGCCATTTTAGGGTGCAACAGGTAATCCTGACAACCTAGGGTTCTCTGTGGCTGACTAATAAACTGGGTTAATTGTTTTTTTTTAGGGTATTGTAGTTCCACTATCCTGACATTTATTGCAATTCATGTTAATATTTTGAGGGCTTTGGTGGATGAGAATCGTTAAACCATAATTTTAAAAAAAGTAAGAAAGGAAAATGAAACAGAGGAATAATTCCATGGCTTGGTTATACAGGTCTGGCAGGCAGCACTGAGAACATTCATCCACAGACAGATGTGAAGTGTGTCTATATTTACGAGAATCAGCGGTGGAATCCGGTGACTGGCTACAGTAACAGGTAGGGAGGGAGGCAGAAAGAAAAAGATCTTTTTTATTCCAGTCCGTTGCAGCAGACGAATGTGGCCTCCAGAATGATGCTTGCCCGGTCATATTCATGTCCTAAAGAAACTAACAGCTGTCAACAATTATTTCCATTTTTTCTTGCAAATGTCCATTAGCTGACATGTGCAACATGGCAGATTGCCCCCTTGTCAAACACCTTTTGCCCTGTATTTTATAAAGCTCCATCTTGCAACCCGAATCTCAACTCTCGTTTTTGGTGAGATTCTTCCAAAATACCCTTTTGCATTGCTGGGTGGACATGACCTTTAACCAGGTCCTTCCCAACCAGGTGAGATCTCTTTTATTCCTTGTTCTTGTGTACTATTATATTGTTTTATTCCTTTTAATGTTGTCGCTTTATGTAATGGTATATGGGAATGACCTTGGGAGAAAGGAGGAAGAGCTGCAGACTAGGCAGTAGTCAGATAAGTGTCAGCTGAGCCCGCAGGAGGAATGGGGATGGGGTAAATGTCTCAGAAGGGACCCTCCCTAGTTTCTTGGGCTATAAAGATGAGGGGGGAGAGATGTACTTTCAGACTTGCAAGATTCTGTTAATGTAACCTTACAGTAAAGTAGAACTAGTACTTCTGGGTATGCTTCTTGTCTGGACTTCCTTGCAAGGCTGTCACCCTGTGAACCACCCAAAGTCATTGGGAATCAGGCAGTGTGCAAGTTTAATCAATAATTACTTATTTTATTTATTGATCGTATTTATATAGCCACCCATTTCACAAAAGAGTCCCTCTGGGCAGCACACAACTCAATTAAAAACCCATCACTACATATAAAAACCCTCATTGAAAGTATAAAAATTATAAAGAACATACACAATAACAACACAACCACAACAACTGAGAGAGTAGCATGCTATACAGTCAGCAGTAGGAGAAGGCTAGATGAACAGAAATGCCCCTGTCATCTCCTGCTTCACTTACGGGCCACGTCTAAGCTTCTGGTTCCCATTTTGAGCTCTTCATCTTGGAAGTCGAGGGCCTACTGTGGGTGAGACTAGGAGTTGAGTGCTGTGCTGTTTGCCTGAACAGAGGCCTGCCCACCGATCGGTATATGTGGAGCGATGCAACGGGGTTACGGGAGTGTACAAAGGCTAACACCAAGCCCCCATCGCCGCAGTGGTCTTGGGTAAGTGGACTTGCTCTGGCCCTGGGTACCCTTGGCGACAGAGTTTGGGAAGAACTCTGCTGTATTCCGTTTCCCACGATCCCCTCCCCAGCATCGTTGGGGAGAATTATGGGAACTTAACCAGTGGTTTTTCAGATAAGACGACTCCAGGTAGGTGAGGCGGGGGAATAAAGTTTTGTTTTACTATTTTGCTGTTCTCTGTACAATTCAGGTATCTGACTGGTCCATCGATTTCAGTGTTTCGGGTGGGACCGACCGAGAAGGTTGGCAGTACGCAGCAGACTTTCCAGCGTAAGGACTTTTTTCTTCTCTGCACCCCGACTAACTGGATTAGATAATGGGTGGGATTGGAATAGAAGGTCTTAGCTCTGTACATGATTCCTGTCTCCAGCATATGACAGAAGAAAATAGTTGGGATAATAAAGTAAAACTGACCCAACCATTAGTTCCTGGCTCGCCAGACAAGATCTTGTCAATCAAGCAGCTGCTTTGAGTCAGGTAGAGATCATAGAATTGATGTTGCCCCAGATGTCACCTAGTCTAGTGTTTCTCAACCTTGGCAGCTTTAAGCTGTGTGGACTTCAACTCCCAGAATTCCCCAGCCAGCCATGGTTGAGAATTCTGGGAGTTGAAGTCCACACAGCTTAAGGCTGCCAAGGTTGAGAAGCACTCAAAGCTCAAGAAATCCATTGCCAGTCTATCCAGATGGCTATCCATGTCCTGTTTGAAGATGTTGGGTGGGGGAAACTGGTTCCATGGTTGAACTGCTTTTACCTTCCAGGAGCTTCGAAAGTGAATCCAGACTTTCTCTTCCCACCTACACCAGTGTCCATTACCCAAATCTTAACACCACTTGCAATGAAGACGCACATTTTTGAGATGTGCTTCGGTCAGGTCAACCCAAAAGCTTTCCAAATGAATTGGATTTAGGTTGGGATCAGGATGAGCTGGGGCGATAAATCTGGCATTCTCCAAGTGGTTTGGACATCCCAACACTCTTCACCATCCTCCATTGCTGGTTGGGGCTGATGGAATGTGAGACCCCAAATCTCTGGGGGCAGTAGGTTGTGGCCCCAACACCAGGCCTTTTAGCAAATTAAAATTGGCCGATGCAATCCATAATCACAGCTTCTGATGCTGTTATTCTTTATTAGATTTATTTTGGCTGGCCAGAGTCTTTGGGCGGCCAAAATAAATCACGATGATGATCATGATGATGTCATCTCAGACTTTCAGAAGACCTTCTGATGGTGATCCTCTTTGGTCTCAAGCTGGCCTTGACCAAAAGGTGGTTATGAGGGTACAAAGAGAATAACAGTTTGGAGAGGAAAGTGGTTTGTTTTCAGAAAAAATATTTGGAAGCAGCAAGGAATTTCCTAGTGCTGCCCAAGACATTACAGTCTGTAAATGTCTTCCAACGATCTCCTGCTCCTTGCCACTCACGACTTCTAGGTGGAACTCCTAAGCACTCTTTTGTTTGAGAAACGCAACTCCTTTTAAAAAGCTGCATCTTCTCTCTTCCGACAGGTCTTATCACAGCCAGAAAACAATGAAGGACTTTGTGCGCCGGAGACGCTGGGCCAGGTAACCACCTCACATTTCACAGAGCTCTAAGGTCCACTTAAAGCCTGTCATTTCTTCCCCCTTTTCATCTGCAGGTACATTCCTCCTTGTTTCTGCTTTTCCTGTTGGCTGTTGGTTGTTTCTTTAAAACATCAGATGCCATTCCAAACACAACATTTGCTTTGGCAGCTAAATGATAGGAGTTTGGCATTTGATAAAAGATTAGTAGATATACCACATCCCTGAACCAGATTTTCTTATATGAGACTCTGTGCATCAATTGGACGGCAGGTCCTGGTATTTCCAGCTCAGAAAGCACCACCTTGGGGAAGAATGGCTTAAAACTAAGGCTGTTAAAGAATCCATTGCTCATTTACACTTATGTTTTCTTTGGATCAGAGCCTCCTGAAGAAATGGCAAGGGACAATAAGCCATAAATCATAACTTGTTCCTTCTTTCATTCATTAGGCACTATTTCTCCCCTCCCACCTCACACCCAGAAACTCAAAGCAAGCTATCTGTATCCAAACCATAGCTTTGGGCTAGCCATGGTTTGCAAAACGCTCTGGGAAAATGAAGGTGATATTTCTGTGTCTGGCTTTACATCCTGTGATGTTCCAGGGGATAAAAGCCAGATATGATAAGGAAATTGGATATCATTCTGAACTCTCAGAAGACAGCATGGTGACGCCTGGTTGAAACCCTTATGCTGCTTGTCTGAAACTTCTAACCCAGGTTGAAAAACTAGGGTGTCTTCAAGGTTCCACCAGGAGTAGAATGAAGCCCCTTCATTGTACCTGTTGAATGATTCTCAGGAGAAAACGATTTCTTAAATGCACTCATTCTTATATTACTGCTCTACTGTGTGCCGCACATACTCTGCTATTTTATATTGGCTGCACAATGGCCACAATAAATTAAATCTACCTATCATGGTTAATATTCATAGCCATCAAGCTAATGCACATAGTTTGCTAAATGCACTGAAGATGCTCAGCTATGCTCGGCTTCGCAGATCTCCTTAAACCAAAATTAATCTGATCACAGAGAGCTTAATCCCATGTCTAAATCTAAGCAGCCTCTGGGCCTTCCAACATGATCCACCTTTTAAGAGCACACCTTCACTGTTTCAGAGCCTGACGTTATATACTGTGGTCTTTGGTTTTCTTCTGGGCCCTGCTAATCTCTAAAGTACACATTCCCTAATTAATTACAGCCCACAGATTTGATTTCTTGAATGGCTCTGTGTTGGCTTCTCCTGGCTACAGATGAATTGTTCTGGGTCCAAGCGTCACTCCTGGAGTTTAAGCAAGATCCTTCCTGGTTCAACCCATTGAACATGTTAGAACTGTGGACACAATCTTTGGGACCTGTGATTTTATCTTGGCCCTGTTCCCTACTCAAGATAGTTCATGAAATGGGCAATAATGGTTCCTTACTGCAATTTCCTCTGAGAACTGGTGGGGTTTTCCCTCATTTTATCCCCACAGGAACCACTGTCAAGTGGGCAAAGACAGAGGCCCAATTTACACATCATGCTAAGTTAGGGTTTCTTAGGATTGATTGAATAAACCAGTGTTGTCCAAACTTGGCCACTTTAAGATGAGTGGACTTCAACTCCCAGAATTCCCCAGCCAGCCATGCTGGCTGGGGAATTCTGGGAGTTGAAGTCCACTCATCTTAAAGTGGCCAAGTTTGGACAACACTGGAATAAACCATGATTGGGTTCCCCAACACGCCAGTTCCTCAACTCTGCTTCACAAACTGCAGGAATAAGGGTCTGCGTGGCGTGTTCTTCTCAAGCAAGCCAATTAACAATTCATCTAGTGTGTGATTGACTGAAAACCATTCATTGAGTTCTCCAACAAAGTGGGACTTGAACAAGAGCGTGCCAACCCTGACATGATGCCTCACATCCTCTCCCTCTTCTTCTTTCCCAGGAAATGTAAAATTGTCACAAGTGGGCCATGGCTGGAAGGACCTCCAATTGCTTTGCGGGATGTTTCTATCATGTCACGATCTTCTGGGAGTAAGGAAGAGTTTGTTCCTCTTTGGGCCATCAGCGACAAGGGGGATGTACTCTGCCGGCAGCACGTCACTCCCCAAAACCCAGCAGTAAGACTTTTCCCTTCTTTGTTACTGTTTCCTCTGGCCTAGCTTTACTCCAAGCATTCCTGGAGATTAAAATAGTTATTTTAACTCCCAAGGATCATCTTTCTTAACTCCATGAAAAATATTTTGGTGATTGCATTTGAGGAAGCTCAGTTTACACATAAGCAACATTGTCTTTGGGTTGAATCTGTATTGTTTTCTTGGCAACAGTGTGGCTTTGTTCTTGTACGTTATTTCATATTTTTTCAGTCTTCCAGTTGAATTTACACCATTTGGATGGTGTCCCATCCAAATGCTAATCAGGGTTAACTTTTCTGCTTAACTTTTTTGGAGATCTAGCCGGGCACAGGTTGCATGACCCAAAGAAAGAATGGGAAGGGGCAGAAGGAAATGGAGGTACACGTTCGCCTCTTGAAGGTCTCCAAGAATCACAAAGGTTTTGTTATTCACACGTTCTCCCCCAATAGGGCACCTCCTGGCTGCATGTGGGAACAGACCAACCCTTCGTTTCAGTCTCCATAGGAGCGTTTCACCAAGTCTGGGCTATTGCACAAGATGGCTCGGCATTCTGTCGGGGTTCAGTGTCTTCAAAGAAACCAGAAGGTGAGTCCTTGGCAAGTCAAGAGTTCTTCTTTGAAGATGAAGCAGTGCCAACTCTGGCTTCATGCCAAGCTCAGTCCCAAACCTATATCCATCAGGTTATAAGGAGGTGAGGCGTATCCAAGAAAGCATTGTTAGAAACAGCAGCTAGTGGGTGTTCTTCCCACCCTGCTGATGGGCCAGAGTTAGGGTTATGGAACTTCTGCCAAGGCCTTCAACTGAAGAAGAGGTCACCCGGGCTGCCCTTCCAAGATCTCTGGCCTCTTCTTTGCTTCCTGCTCATTTGCACCAGTGGAGTAGATTGGGACCAGGAGGCGAATGGGTCACTGGGTACATTATCAGAGGAATGATGGCTTATGCTTCCCACCCTATCCAAACCTGGTTTGATTATCGTGAAGTTAAGGAAAGATCAGGCATATTTTAGTTTAAAGCAAGAAAAGGAGACAAACTTTTTGCAGGTGGAGTTTGTATGCATTTTATTTATTTATTACTAGATTTATATCCCAACTTTATTTTGTACAACGCCAAGCAGTGTATGTCCCATCTCCTGTTTTCCCCACAACAACAACAACCCTGTGAGGTGGATTGGGCTGAGAGCGAGAGCGAGAGAGAGACAGGCCCAAAGTCACCCAGCCGGTTTTCATGCCTAAGGCTAGAACTCACCGTCTCCTGATTTTCAATCCAGCCCCTTAACTTAACTACTCACCAAACTGAGTCACCAAAAAGTTCCTGGTGTGTTTTGAACCAGTCGTATTTGGGTTAGGAGACAGAAGTTATATTGAGGATATTTTGCTAGGAACAAAATAAGTGCTTTAAGTTTTGCACCAGTTAAAAGGGGGGGGGGGGAGAAGATTTTTTTTCCCCCTGTAGAAAAGGTTAAGAGCCAAATTGGGGGTTTTCAGCCTTTGTCCATTAAACCCAGCCAACAGGTCCAAAATGTTGGCTTCATACAACATGGTGATTGTTGAATGTAGACCAAGGAGCCTGCAAATTTCTGACATTGGCCGTGTCTAACAAATCCATCTTTTCATTCAGCGCCTGCCTTGATTCAATCCTTGCACTAATTTCCTTACTTAGTTATTTACTTATTGCTGGTTCTCTGGGAATACCTTTGTCCAGGTGAATGCTGGTATCACATTCCTTCCCCTCTGAAGCAGAAGTTAAAGCAAGTCTCTGTGGGACGAACAGCTGTGCTGGCCATGGATAAAAATGGTGAGGAGGGAATCGTGAGCTGCTGGTTGGGCGTTTTAATGGTGATTTTGAGAAAATTCTTGTTTCTTTGAGTTGCTGGTCAGTTCTGGGATTGCTCCACCAGAAAGGAACTGCAACTATATTAGATAATCAGTGAACAATCCAAAATTGCTGACATACAAGTGTCAGAAAGCATTTGGTAGCACCTTGACTAATCCATTTTATTATAAACCATAAGTTTTCGTGAGCTGCAGCTCATGAAGAAAAAACATATGCCTTTTAATAAAATTTGTTAGCTGGAAAAGTTGCTACCAGACTCCTCTTGATTTTTGGCTCCCTTTGACTATCACGGCTCTCTGTCTACGATGACGTACAAGGAATAAGATGACAAACAGGTGTGAGGTTATTTCTGCTTTTTCTTAGGAGATTGGCCAGTGCATTCTTGTCTTTTATAGGTAATCTCTGGTTTCGTGCTGGAATCACACCGAGTTACCCGCAAGGATCTAGTTGGGAACACATCTCAAACAACATCCGTAAAGTTTCTGTTGGACCCTTGGACCAGGTCTGGCCATAACAACAAAGTATCTCTTTTAAGAACTTCAGCAGTGCCCTGCTAGATCGGACCCCTGTCCCATCTCGTCCAGTAGTCCGTTCTCACGGTGGCCAACCAACCGCACAAGGAAGCCCGCTAGCCTCCCAGAAGGTGGCCTTCAGAAGCAATCCCACAGCCCTCCAGGCTAAGAGCCCTTGATCCCCATGATGTCCATGAATTGGTCCAACCCTTTGTGGAAGCCAGCCAAGCTGGTAGCCAGCACAATTCCAAACTTTAATTATGTGTTGTGTAAAAACAAATCTTTTCTTTGGTCTGTCCCAGTTCTTCCAAGATACAATTTCATTGGGTGACTTCTGGTTCTGGCATTTTGGGAAGGGGAAAATAGCTTCTCCTTGTCCACTTTATCCACATCATGTGTAATTTTATACACCTCGATGATGGTGTATTCGCCTCCTTTCTAGACTAAAAAGCCCCAAATGTCACAACCTTTCCTCCTAGTGAAGTTGCTCCAGCCCTTGGGTCATCTTAGTTGACCTCGTCTGAACCTTCTCAAGCTCCACTATATCCCTTTGGAGGTGCAGTGACCAGAACTACACCCAATATTCCCGTCCCAAATGCTTGGCTTACATCTGAAAGGGTTTAAGGGTTTTCTAGGAAACGAGCATCTTGTGATTGGTCTCACCTGCCATGGTAGATGTTTCATGACTAGACAGACCCCCTCCAGGCTGCCATTTGGTGAGAGCACCTAATCCATGCTCTCCCAGTTCAGAACTTCCCCACTGGCCTCCAAAAGGATGCCCATCTTTCATGTGGGTAGTCCATGTTGTTGAAGGGTGGGCTGTAATGCTTCTCCAGTTATATCCTTGTTTTTTTAGATCTGGGTGATAGCTGACAAAGTTCAAGGGAGCCACAGCCTGAGCTGTGGGACTGTCTGCCATCGGACCAGAGTCCAGCCTATGGAACCAAAGGGGCTTTCCTGGGACTACGGCATTGGGGTGAGCATCAGAAGTGCAAGCAGTTGGTTCTTCCCTGCTCTGTAAACAGATGTCTAGGTCATAGGTAAAAGGTTTCTGAAGTGTCACATTTCAACCTGGTGGGAAGTTGGAATGGCCCTATTTTGTACTTGGACCATTTTGGGTAAGGTCAGAAGAGCATGGGACACCCTAGCCGCATGCTTTGATAAAGCAGCCTATGTGCCTGATGTTCTCAAGGGTTGAAAATCTCCTTTAAAAAAAGGACAACTCCCTCCCCTGTTTTAAATACCCACAAAGCTTTGCTCCCCATTTTCACCCCAAAACAGCGAGACTTGGGGATTTTTCCAACCCTTAAGCTATTCTCTCACATCCCTGATTTTGTAGGGAGGATGGGAACACATCACCGTACGAGGAAACGCAACCGAAAGCACCAAGATCGCATCGCAGGAGGGTTCAAGCAGCTCTCCCCATGACCCTAGTGGCTCAGAAGCTAGAGGAAGCTACCAGCCGCAAGCCACCATTTTTGTAGATGGCACCCAAGGCTTGGATAGAAACACTGTCCAGTGTTGACATGTCTCCAGAGACATGGTGGTGCGTGTTCTTTTTCCACATTCTGCTCATTCCATGTGCCCTGGATCATGGAAACTATCTAAATGTTGGACTGATTTTTGAACACTCGCTTTGAGTGTGTGAACAGACCAAGTAAACTCCAAGCATGCAGTTCATCTACCCTTCCATCTTGTATCTCTTCTGCAAGGCAGAAGTCAGGGTCAACCCAATCCCCATTGAAATGCTCCAACCTGGGCACCCCCCAGGTATGTGGTTGTCAGCTCCCACAATTCCCCAGTCAGCGAGGCCATCAGTGAGCATTCTGGGAGGTAAGTCCACTCCAAGGGAGAAGATATAATCTGAAGACCGCTGAATGGAGAGACTGCACAGCCGTCGCTTCAATGCTTGGTTGGGAGAACTGGATGTTTTTTGTGTGTGAATTCTGGTTGTGTTGTTGTTTTAACCCTTTAATTTATTGTCTTAGTGGTATTTCGTAGGCCGGATGCAATCAGATGTCCTGCAGTAACCCTGGATTCACTCCCATCAACTACACCTTTGTTAATGCTGGTCGATACATGATGCAAAATGTATGTGAACAGGGTCGATTAATCCTTTCTATAAACCCCCGCTTGGAGCGTCTTTGACCCTGATCACTGGCTTCCCTAGAGGCTGCGAGGGCAGGTCCTCAGCTACTGTGAGCCAGCCTCCCTCACAGGGTTGATGTGAATAAACTGAGCCAACTAGTTAATTCTACAGCAAGCACTCCTGTTATGTTCTTTGCTTCAAATGCCTCATCGGTTCTATGTCCATCACAAACTAATGAGAGTTAGCAGAGAAGAACTTGGGAATTGGTACCCAAGGTGGGCAACTGGCAACCCCTGGGTTAAATACAACCCATGAAAGTAGTCAGCATCTCCCCTTGCCTCTTGATTTAGAGCAATGTTTCTCAACCGTGGCAACTTTAAGATGTGTGGACTTCAACTCCCAGAATTCCCCAGCCAGCAGAGCTGGCTGGGGAATTCTGGGAGTTGAAGTCCACACATCTTAAAGAGGCTGAGGTTGAGAAGCAGTGACTTAATGCATCTTTTTGACAGTCGGTTTGTTTTTTATAATGCCACCCAAGTGAAGAGAAGGGCTGAAAATTTCTGCATCCCAGTTGAATAGTCCTGGGTCCTATTGACCTCCACCAGAACCAGGAGTGGTCGATCGAGTTTCCTCTAATGCTCCCTTTTTAGAGAGGCACAGTAACGTCGTGGCATGGTCGCAGAGCTATTTTGCATTTGAAATCAATACCTTTACATATCTTTCTACTTTAGAGCTGGATGTATAAATAGCGGCCCTGCCAAGTCAACGGAGTGAAGAATACGGGAGAGGTGGGGTGGGGGGTTTAAGCGTGACGTTCTTAAAAAGGGGGGGGGAGATGCTCCCTTTTAAAACCACTGGTGGAAGGTTTTTCAGAGCGATATTTTTGCATTTATTGCTGGGGGCAGAAAGAAAAGTTTGTGGCAACAGTGCACGAGTGGGTCTCGCTATAAGAGGACACCTGTTTATGAAACATTCACATTGATTAAATATTCAAGCCAAAGCCGAAGATATTTTGCCTTTCAAGTGCCCAGGACCCAGAGTTTTTCCTCTGCTGAGGAACGTGAAATCAAGAAAGTATGTGAAGCTTCAATAATAATTCACCGGCGCTGAAAATCAAAACACAATGAAATGTAGAAATGGTCCAGATGGGACAATAAAATCAAGTCAGATGTAATCCGTGCATGCTTTATTTCTTCATTTTAACGCCTGTGCTTTGGGTTTTTTGAAACGGTGGCAGTCTGTTTTGAGAGGGATACATTCAGTACTACTTGGAGCAGGGAAGATGCTGTGGGGAGCAGACGGTTTCCCTAAAATAATTCAGGGTTCCGCCCAAAATACCTGAAAAGCCAAACTCTGCATTGTCACCTGATATTACCTAATCCAGTGTTGTCCAAACCTGACCACTTTAAGATAAGTGGACTTCAACTCCCAGAATTCCCCAGCCAGAGGGAATTCTGGGAGTTGAAGTCCACTCATCTTAAAGTGGCCAAGTTTGGATAACACTGACCTAACCAAATGCCTAGATTATTGCTAGCACTGAGTTCTTGGAAAGTGTAATCATACATGGAAATAACCATCTTCAACTGATTTTCCAAAAGAGAAGCCGATCTACCTATCCCTTGGACCGGTGTTTCTCAACCTTACCAACTGTAAGACGCCTGGACTTCAACTCCCAGAATCCTGCAGCCAGCATGCTGGCTGGGGAATTCTGGGAGTTGAAGTCCAGGCTTCTTAAAATTGCCAGGGTTGAGAAACACTGCCTTGGACTGTAGATAAAACTAGGATTTATTTATTTTTTTAAATGCAGAAGACAAGGTAGCAGACCCCTTCTGTACTGTTGCCAAGAAAATATGGATGGGTGCAGCTGAACTTGAAGAAGACTGTCTCTTGACCACGTTAACCTGAGTTAGTACTTTTATTGTGAAAATGCAGCTTTTCTGTGTTTCTTCCCTGGTTTGCATGTTTCATGGGCTCCCTAAACTTTGCCTCCCCCAAACAGAAGGACATGGCTATAAATTAGTATGGCAGTACTTTCTAGACCAGTGTTTCTCAACCTTGGCCAATTTAAGATGTGTGGACTTCAACTCCCAGAATGCCCTAGCCAGGTGGCTAGGCCATTCTGGGAGTTGGTCCACACATCTTAAATTGGTCAAAGTTGAGAAACACTGGTCTAGACAGAAGAAGGGGGGTATTTCTGAGCTAAATTCCTGTCTATGAGAAGGTGTCAGCCATGTTCAGTTCCCCCCACCCCTCCAGAATTGCTAGTTTTGCAAAAGAGCCGCTAAAAATCAGGGCAGGGACCCCAAAACAATGGACCTCATTTTGAAGTAGGGCTTCTGGGAGTTGAGTTCAAATGCTGTTCCTCTCTGCCAATGCTCCTTCAACTCCAAGCTGGAAGAGAAGTTCAGCAGATGCTCCAAATGGTCTCGAGAGAGGGGGGTGGTTTTTAAAACTGGCTTTTCCGCTCTGCCTCTAACAGTCTTCTGCAAGGCAGAGATTAAGAGGAGCTGTGTTTGTATTGGCACAAAGTCGGTAACTAATATCTTTAGCTGCTTAATTTGTGCAAACTGGTTTTAGATTGCTCCTAGGCTGGTACAACTGGACCTTTTAACTGCTTAAAGGTTTAAAGGTTCAAACCCGCCCCTTGAGTTGGGTCTAGAAACAGATAAAGATGGGAAGATGGGAATGAGAGTTTCTTGGGTTCCTTCCTTCCTTCCAAAATTCAGAACCTTCTCTTTAACATAGAGCACAGTGGAGCTCTAAAAGATTACAAATGCCTTCAATTTAGCTCCTGATGACTTAATGGACAGTTTTTTGGCAGTGAAGTTTGTCACCGTCTTCTGGGAAGAAGACTCTCTATTTCACAGTCTAAGCCCTGGGACGTCTTGCTCATCTTTCACTCAGTGACCATCCTGGTTTGTTCCTGCTTTGGTTTGAGCGAGCCCAGACAAGGTTAGCGGAGTGCTGCTGGCTGCTGAGACGTGGTAGAATTTACGTCCCATCAGATCTTCCCTTGGAAACATCCCACCCCCTTGGGAACCTTCTGAAGTTCAGGTTTCCCAGTGTCAGAACCAGTCTTGGAGGCTTAGAGGATCTGTAGTGAGATGGGCGGTGACGAATTTGAAATTAATTAATCAAATAAATAAATAAAGAAATAAAGAAATCTGGGATCAGAATTTCCACGCTGAGCTCTGTGTCCAACCTCTAACTTTGGGAGGGAGAACGTGAATGTTCCTGAGATCTCTAGGAATTTGCACCAAGGAAGATCTTAAGCATGTTCCTTAAGTCCCACAGAAAACAATGGAGGGGGCCTTTCCAGACATCAACTTGGCTTCGTATCTGATTGCACCGAACAGCACAGAATTCAACTCCCTCGAACGCCAGCCAGGAGAATGTCGTGGTCCTAACCAGTGTGACATTTGCACTTGAAATGCCAGCCTGGAAAACAATCCCGGCCTCTGTACGTATGTGAACTTAAACAATGTATTTAGGAAACGTGATCAAATTCCAGGTAGCAGATCAAGTTCTCCGCAGCGACCATTCAATCATCTTGTTCCCAGTGAAGACTGCATTGTTTGTGTTCGCTGGGAGTTAATCACTCTTATCCTGTTCTTCCTAAGTGATGCAGAAGATTCCACTTTGATCAAGGGCGCCTTTGCCAACATCTCTAAGCCGTAAACAACCGTGACCTTTTCCAATGACTCTTTCTTC
This sequence comes from Python bivittatus, assembly GCF_059951505.1. Taxonomy (NCBI): domain Eukaryota; kingdom Metazoa; phylum Chordata; class Lepidosauria; order Squamata; family Pythonidae; genus Python; species Python bivittatus. Next base: position 6,104,491 of record NW_028277083.1, read on the forward strand.
TTGGTGCACCTTCTCTGCTGCTTTGTTCTGCTGCAACGGGGACATTTTTAATGTCACCAAAGTCAAGCCGGGGACTTTTGCACAGCAGCTTGGTTGTCCAAAAGACCGTCTGACCTGCTGTGACTGCCATACTTCTGGACAAGCCGTTCCTGCTTGTGTCTCGCTACCAAGCATAATAGTTCTGCATTTTTCTTTAACTAAGAAATCGGGACTGAGTTGAGTGAACACGGTGGCCAATTCGTGCCATCCGACTAAGGCAGCTATTGTTCTCCTGTTCCCTCCCCACAAGGAAACAGAAAAGACCTGACTCAAAATGTACTTTATTCTTAAAAAAAAAAAAAAGGAAGAAACTGGCTCTCAAACAGCTATTGATTGGATCATAGGAAGAAAAGTCCCCAAGCTATAAAGAAACGGTCCTTTTTAAAAAAAAATAGTATGGGGGTGTCTCCTCTTCTTTCTAATCTTTGGCCTGAACCCTCAGTTTTGATCATAGTCATTGTTGCTCGCTTCGTACCTTGCAAATGTGGATGTCCCATTCTTTACTTGGACTACAAACGTGTCCAAATCTACATCCCTATGAATTCAATCACATGCTTGCCCCAAAAAAGGGACCTCTTTGTATAACTTATTATTAAGATGCTCCCTCCCCTCTTTGTTGACCACAAAACGGCTTCTAGTTATCCAGGCATCAGCTTTTTATCTAAATATACGTTCCTGGGTGCCTCTATTTACACCCATCACCACCATTTAATGGGCTCAAAGGCCCCTCGCGTGATGTCATCAAACCGTCAGAAAACACCTATCGATGCACAACGATTTTAGAAGAGGCGTTCTCTTTGTTGGAGAAAAGGGCTTTGCTTCAGCTAACATGCATGTGCTTTGTTTCCTTTCAGAACAATGGTTTAACTCCTTGGCAAATAGATTAAAATTCACAAGGTTGAAGGACAACCTTCTGGTGAAAGAGGACACCGCTGTCCAGCCTGCCAGCAATTCCTGGAATGAGAGTGGCAAGCAAACCTCACCATCTCCAGCTAGCCCTGGGAAGGGTCTCCTGGCCTCCTTACAGCGGGAGATCTTTGAGGTGGAGAAGTGAACCCTTGAACGAGCTGTGCCAGTCTGAGCATTGCCACTTGAAGTTCTTGCAGGAAAAGAGTAGAATTTGGGAATCCCAGTTTTTATGCTACCCTAGGGTCCTTTCCAAAAACCGGTTGGTGTAGTGGTTAAAGGCCCTGGATTAGAAACTAGGAGACCGTGAATTCTATTCCTGCCTTAGGTACAAAGCCAGTTGGGTGTCTTTGGGCCAATCCTTCTCTCTCAGCGCTAGGAAGGAGGCAAGGGCAAACCGTTTCCAAAACACACACATATATGCACACGCACCCCAAGTAAACTACAGGGACTTGTTCCTGTAGCCACCTGGAGACAGGATTGACTTGAAGGACCATAACAAAAACAATGTCCTTTGTATAGGGGGCTAGTTGAGACCGATTGTATAAATATGAAAAATCTATAGAAGACAGCATGCTGTTTGAGATGGAAAAAGGCAGGTCCATAAAGGGTTTTGACTTACAGTGGCTTACAACCCAAATTCCCAATCGTGAAACCTGCAAGGGCTGCAACTCACCCCCAGTATTTCACACCATCCCATAACCCCTTTCAGTCTGTTTTTTCACCCAGCGCGCTCACTTTACGGGTGTGTAGCACACGGTTCTCTCTCTCCCTTCCTAAAATTTATTTACTGTGCAATTAAAGCCCTTTAGCTCTTGTTTGTCTTTCCAGAAGTCGATGGCTTTTTCTAGCCGCCGTGGAGGGCGGGTTTATTAATTTATTTATTTGCATTGCTTTTCCCGCGGGCTCTGTTGAAATCCGGCAGGTTGTGTCCACAAGGGGGGGGGGGGGAACTAGTATCCCACTCCTGCATTTAATTAAAGAATTTTAAAAATCCATCTGATTATGACACTACCAGAGCATTTGGTAAATGTGTTCAACCTCTTTAAAATGGAGATGCTCAGCTCAACCTGCTAGACGTAAGGTACTCTTAATTGGGGGAGCTGAAGGGTCTCATCAAACGTTCTGTGGGACCTTACGGTACGCACTCCAAAAGCAGGGAGAAGAAGGTAAGGCATTAGAGGTATGTCTTGAGCATTTGTAGAGCTTAAGGCACCCTCAAAAGTTCCTCAAAAACTCTCAGATTGTAAGATGTGCTTCCAAGGATTGCTTTGGTGATCGAAGCATCTAAAATCTTGATTAAACAAGCAAATAAATCAATCCTTGGCTCCATCAATGGAGGGTCAAGCATGGGGGGGGGCACAACAGGCATGCTGGTGAGAGGCATGGCCCCCCCTTCCTCACTTTAAGTAATGGCCAACTGCTGTTTCAGGAATCTCCAACAAGAGTCAGGAGCAACAGGTCCTCCCAAGCTCATGGAGGTGCTTCCTTGAAATCTCTTAGTTTCTCAGCCATTTACTGCAATAGCCATTTTTCAGAGAAACGTGGCTTAACATCTCACGCAAAACCCTCCTGATTCAATACTTGATTTTAGTGTCTCAGAATATTTTTCATTAATCTGATAACAAAAAAGTTGGAGACGTTCCCTCATTTCCCTTCTGTAAGATAAAGCCTGTCGCAAAACCCTTCAAAACTGGCTTTGGTTCCAGGCCTAGATTTAATGGGTTTAGAGGGAGCACCAGTCGTGTTTTGCTTTAATGGTTGTTTTTAGTCCAGGCTGCTTGTTTTATTTCATTTATGTTTTTAATTGTTGTAATCTAGCTTTATGTTTTGTAAGCCATTCAGAATCCACTGGAATGGGTGATAATAATAATAATTATTATTATAGTAATAATTTATTAAACTTGTATCTATGTTAGGAGCCTCATCTGTGTTCTGGTCAAGCTCAAGTTAAACAGACTGATTTTATATCATGCTGATCAGGGGAACCACAATTGTTTTATGCCAGATTAATACATTAATGTGTGGGAGGAATATTAAGGAATTATTAATAGGTGGTTTTATGAGTTGTTTTTCTTGCCTCCCTTTTTAACCCTATCTGTATCCACCAAATTTTATTGCCCTGTTTTTAGCTACTATAAATTTGTTAGAAATATATATTTTTTGAAAATTAGAAAAGAACAAAACCGGTGCGAATGAGAACTTGAATCAGAAGCTCGTCCAGAAACGGTACCGTCCAGTAGCAGAAGAGGAAAAGCAAGAATAGAAGAAAACCACCCTGTTTTAGTCATAGCCACGTTCATTCTTTTATTGTATTCCACAGTACTGCTGTTTATTTTGGACAGAATTTCTCATCAGCTCAGAATTAGCTTACCCAATCACCCCTCCTTTCGATCAAAACAACTGCCTATTCACCAAATCATTACCGTTTCCTTTCTCATCTAAAAGGCTGCGAAAAATACGTTACTGATGGTTGCTATTACAGATTATTTACATTGTCAACTGAGACCAAGACAGGACACCGAAGTTTCAGATCTCCAACATGCTGAGTCGAGGATGACCAGCCTTTGGATGGTCAATGCCATACCTAATATTTGGGGGAAGAAAGACTCTAGTGGGCAGAGTTATTACATAAATAGTCTTCTAAACATGGCCAGAGATGGGCTTTCTGGTTTTCATCCCAACGTTCTGGAAGGACAGATTTGGGGTTTCCTTTGCATGTTTAAAGCTGCACTAAGGGTCAGTTTGGACCTCGTTTCAGTCTTCAGAGTTCCCACCTCTACAAAAGTCATTGCCAACTCTGTACAGTGAAATTAGAAAGCTCCAGAGATCTTCCAAAAAGGGGTCAAGGGCACTGCAGTTATCCAGTCTGCATTAGCAGCTCAGAGATGCATCTACTCGTGTTCCTTTTGAACAGTAGAATGTCAATCCCAGGATACAGAAATTAAGACCAAAATGCTCTTAATATTGAATTCATTGACTGAATATATAAATCTTCCTTCGGCATGCAAAAAACAGACAAGGTACAGCTAACTTAGAGGCTATTCATGCATGGTTTTTAAAACATTAAACATGGGACATAGGCTATCTAGATCAAAACCCTAAAAACAGGGACAAGGGACTTCTTTATCCACTATCATGGTTCTATACTGAAGCTCCTATTTCTATTGGAATTTTTAAAAAATCATTTTGCCCTGATCCCAAAGGAGACTATAGTGTTAAAGCCCCTTGTGTGTTACTGTGCCTGGGTGCCACCTGGCTCAGATGCCCTGCATGCTAATTTATCAATTAAAAAAACATATACAATGAACATATACAATGTTCATACAAATTCTAACAGCTAATATGACTTCACCTAGTATTAGCGTAAGTCAGTAATGTGGGATCTATTGTTCTTCAGATGTCGATGAGCTAATACTAACATTCCTCACCATGGGTCATAATGGCTACAGCTAATAGGAGTTGAGGTTCAGCAACATCTGGAGATCTTCCTGGGGCTGGACAAATAACAGCCTGTAGTATTTACATTAATTCTAGGAAGCTTGTTTTTGCTGAGCAAAACAACCTGTTTAATTCCAAATGGATTTATCTTAGAGAATAGCCTTAAAAGGGGGGGGAAAACCCCTCAAATTTTGTAACAACTGAAATCTAAGTGATGTTGGGACAAACCAGAGATGGATTTTTAAATGGGCATTCTGATCTGTTGGTTTATTCCTAGCACAACACACAGCTGAGCCCCCAATATGCAAAGTTCCTGATCTGCAACAGCTGCTTCTGTCACAAAATTTGAGTCACTGTTGAGGTTGAGTGAGCATACTGATATGCACACAAATTCTCAACATGCCAGCACCTTGATTTCTCCTTTCAATAGCAAACACAGTTAGTGAGTGCCAACAGAAAGGGGTTACAATGATCTGGAATTTTACTAAGAAGATGTCAGGATACAAAACATCTTTTTTTTAAAAAAACCTCAAGTTAGCTTAAATCCACCCTCCAAAGAAAGATCCCATTCTGGACTGAGTATCTTTGATAGCTATGGAACACTGAGAACCAGTCGGAAAAGAAAAATGGAAAATGTAGTATAGAGGGGGAAAAGGGGCCTGTTAAACAGAAGATCTTGCTGGCTGGCACGTTGAATATCTTATGGAGATATCGCTTTGGAATCCTAAGGTGGATTCACACAGAGGTCCTTTCATAAAACAGAGCAGAAGTTCAAAACTGGGCTTCCATTTTGCAAAAATATGGAGAAAAGCCACACATGTCCACTTGATGGTTGGGTGCTTGCTTTCCCAGGCACTGGAAGACAATTGGTAATGTTTAGCCAGCTTTAGCTGCCTTGTCTGAAGCTATGAATCTGGGTGGAATATTTCTGAAGCTGTTCCCCTGGTTCATCTCCTTCCTCGCATTGCTGTTGATAGTGTTCATACAATTTCGACTTGCTTTCAGAGGCTGTGCCCTCAACAACCGGGTGGTGTCCATTGGACATCCTGAGAATTGTGGTTGTGAGCGACTTAATATAGTTCTTGGCCAAAGTGAGGGTCTCGATTTTGGAGAGTTTGTTCTCAGCTCTGACGTGAGGGATGACTTCCCTCAAGGCTTGGAAGGCATTGTTGAGTTTGTGCATGCGCTGGCGTTCGCGTTCGTTGCTTTCCAGCCTCCGCAAGCGCCTATCCTTGCTACTCCAAGGGAGTTTTGAGGTGACCTTCTGGCCCTCTTTGTTCCTCTTTTCCTTGCGCCGTGAACATTTCAGAAGATCATCTCTGCTCTGGGTGGGTTCTTGGCCCAAAGCATCCTCACTGACTGCATTCCGACGCTTGGTTCCTTTGCTCTTGGCCTTCATTGTTGGTGCAACCAAAGATATAAGAACTAGACTTTCATCTCCTAGCAGATGAAATATCCAACATCCACCCAAGGACTGTTTCTTTAAAAAAAAGGGGACATCAACTCGACTGTTTATATAGTTACATCTTCATCTTCATCAGCTGTCAATCCAACCAGATCTTGGTCTAGGCATGCCAGGATCCATGGAAGTAGGAGAATCCTGTGTGTAATAAACAAAAATGACTAGATCACTTTTGAGAGATTTCTTTTATGAAAAACTCTCTATAGGTGGAAAAAATAGGTAATGGTGCCTGCCTAGAACTTTCCCACTCTCATGCTAATTTTTGATTTTCAAGGAATTTCATGCATGGAAGAGTTTTAAAACAGCACCTTCTCCCCTTGTGTTTAAAGATGGTAATTCATCCAACCACCTTGTGTGACTGCATGTTTCCATTTATTCTTATGGGGCATCTTGTATATGGCTACGACAGCCTCTATATAAAGCCCACTTCTCTCACATATTAAAATCACATGGAAGGGTCAGATTCTGAGATATTATGAACTTCTACAGAAGTTCTACAGAAGATCTACAGTAAGGCAGAAACTAGAGCAATCAAATTGGGCCGGCCAAATAGGATTCTACCTAAACCTTCTTGGCACGCAAATAGGAATGGAAATGTAACATATTTACAAAAAAGAAAGGGGTGGTCTTTAGGTCTTGCACCCAACTTACAATGGTGTTATTTCCAACTGAATATACACACAACACAGTCTATGTGAGAAAGTAGCAATTGTGGGTCAATAAGGTCTGTTGAACCACTTTTTGTTGAATTGAACTCTCCTCCTCCTCCTTTACACTTGTGTTTACTCTCTAGGGCTGTTGGGCATTGTGGCTCAGTAGCACTAGCCCTGGTTTGACTCCCCTGCAAAGAGGAGCCACACAGAAGTTACTACAGTATTCCCAAACGAAGAGGGACTGTCTTCGTTGCATGCTGTCAAGAGCACAGCATACTTTCTTGTCTTGGAGGAATGCAAGATTAAAAAATATGTATTTCAATGCTGGGCATGCCTTTAAAAAAAGCAGTAATAGCTTCCACTCCTCTGCTTTCGAAGGGCAAAATACCAATATATGTAACGTTATCAGGCTATTTTCCAAGGCACCCTAAAATGGAATTATTGGACAGGATTCAAATATGAATGCCAAGTCTGCACAGCTCAGAAAACTTCACTGGTCCAAACCAAATCCAAACTAAATCTTGGGAAAGTTGAGTGGAACACATTGAGTCAATCAGCACCCCGCTGGTGCTCCCTGAGCAACCCAAGATACCACTCAAATGGTTGTTAGGAGCAAAGTACAATGCTCGATACAGAACAGCAAGCAATTTAATCACTTGTCCTTGCGACAAAGGTTAATCAACTGTTCATATCCCCCCCCAAACAAAAAAATGAGAGGGAGGGAATTCAGACGTCATCCACCTTTCTCAGTTCTTTGGATAGCTAAATGTCGATAGAGACATCAAATTAAGCGGGCCCTGGTTCTTTCTCTTGATACTTCTGTACTCTTCAGCTCACTGTTGGTGCAAAATGTATTCAGTTCAACAACAGAGACTTCTCAAGGGTCTAGTACAAGTGCCAGGCAGTTGCAATGAACCACAATTCTTAGCTTGAACATCGACGAGGTTGCAAACCTAGATCTGTCCCCAACTCTGTGAACTGGTCCTTGAATAACTCTTCTGCATGTTCATACTGGGGTTACTTTCTCAACTATTTCTAAAGATCTTGATAGTCCCTTTTGGGAAAGGTCCAGGAAGACACACACATCGCTTCCGGGATGAGCTTTCCCCATTAGAGACTCAGAAAAGTTAGCCATACAAAGAAAGGTTCTGAAGTCTATGCTTTGGGGAGAGGAGGCTACGTTTTTAAAGACAGGCATTTCAAGAGAGATTGGTTTCCCTCTGTAGACATTGCAGAGTAGAGTTCGTGTAGGCCACTCTGCACAATAGCTACCCACCTCTTTTCTACCCCCTTTTCCCTCCCAAAATTTGACAGGGATGGCTCTAAACTGAACAGGCCAAAAATGATTCGATCCCTACCTGGCAGTGGAGCAAGTGCCAACAGCATCCTTAACAAGTGGCATCCAGCCTGGCACGGGTCATAAAGACACAGACACAGCCTCAGAAGAAGGTGACCACCTCCCAAGGAGCAAGCTGTCTGCCCGTTCCAATCTGCTACAGACTGTTCACTTGGGCTAGGACACGTCACTTTAATGCACTAACAGGTAGGGAGGCGGAGTCTGGCATGGCCAAGTCTACTGCAAATAAGCCAAGGGATGTGCGGAGTTGCAAGATTATAAGGAGAATATTTTCCCGTGTTGCTGGGGCTCAACCTGGATTCTACGGCTGAGGCCAAGAACTTGGTGTACCCTTGGGGGAAGGTCCAAGACAGAAAGCTGGGGCACGGATGCTGATGACCCCATTGCTGTTCTCTAACCCTAACCCTTCAGTCAAATGAAGCGGTGCAGGCTGTCTGGGTGGCACACGTTTCCTCCAGCATGGAAAGGAAGGCTGCAACCTCTGAAGCTCCGATCGCCCATCCTTCACCTGCTGTGTTTCCCAGATGCATTCAACTGCAACTCCCAGGACTCTCAGGTGGCTGTGGATTAGTACAGTTGTAGTGCAATGCCTGTGGCAAGCCGCAACCCCCAGGATGTGGCAGAAACCTGGAGAGTGAAATTTGATCTTCAAAAGCAGAGGCTGCTGATCTACAGGGTTTGTTGTAGGAATAGCATCTGGCCCAAGGAAGAGTAACTATGGAAGATCCAAGGGAAAAATCACAGACAGAACAGAAAGGGGGGCAGGAAGAAATGTAATGTTCTCTTTGGGTGAAGGCCAAGCTTCAAACTGGTTTACCTGGTTGCTTATTTCTGATTCCCCCCCCCCACACACACACACATGCTCTGGCCAATATCAAATTTCATATATACTTAAAAATTCATTTATTCGGCCTCACGACACTATGCTTTTAACCTTTGGCAAACTGTATTCTAGAACAAACTAATCCCAGAGCTTCCTAGACTAACAACCCAAAGTGCAGAAGACAATACAATCTACGGGGACATTTAACCCTCTTTAAATGGCACCTTTCATGGAGAATATTTGTGTGGTCGCTAGGTGTCGAAAACGACCTGATGGCACCTAATCAATCGAGCAATCAATGACACCTCGTGCCACGGAATGTATCAAAACAGAAGGAACATCCGATTCCAGGCTTATAAATATATAGCTTTATTTTATTTTGAATATTAAATAAGATTCTTTAAATTACAAGCAGCCTTGGATCACACTATGCATGATCAATATACAGTAGAAATCTTACAGTTTTAAAATTTACACAGTTTAAGGATAAATTCGACCTGGAATTTAATTAGCTAGCATATTGCCACGAACCTCAGAGCTGCATTAAATCCCAATCGGAAAATTTCTCCCCTATGATTTTGTTACATAAATTTCCTCATGTACAAATAGAGTAAAACGTCGTATGTACACATAATTGAAACTGCTTTACCATTACCCACCACTGTGCAAGAACAGACAAATTGTTAAACAGAACTGGACATCTTAAATTCGTTCAAGTTTTAACTGAATAAAAATAAAATAAAATAAAATAAAAACCAGGCTGTGGAACAGAACACGTTATCTGCTCTCCATCGAATGTGTTTCCTCTGCAATACTTCCTTAAAGACATCTTGATTTTTTCCTCTTTAGAAATGGATAGTTTATACAAATTAAAGCTGAGGTTATTCTTTTCTTCGCCCTCTGTCCTTATTGTTGAGGCTATTTCTCCCAAAGCAGTCATATTTCCGGTTCTTTCCAATCTAAATAGCCACTTTGCCCCCCATAAAATTTTAGCCAAGCATGTAATCGTTTCTCTCTACAAAAACCTCCAGAGTTGGCTCTCTCAAAAAAAGGAAAAACAAAAGAGACACACAAATCAATCTAAAATAGTGTTTAAAATGTACGCATGAATAGCTTTTGTTAGTGTCAAAGATTTTTTTTTTAAAAAGAAACTTTTCATTTCCAAAAAAAGCAGCAGCTTTTATAAAGAACGGAACTTGGAAATGATTTAGCCATTAAAAGCCTAACTACAAAGACTAGGCCAGCCTTCCCAAAGATGGTGGCCTTCTAGAAGAACGGTAATCTCCATTACTGCTACTAGTTCATTCCAGAAAGGGTTGACAGACTGGTTCATCTTGAGAGCTTACTATCCTTCCTGAAATGGATCGCTTATGGATCACTCTAACACAGTGTTTCTCAACCTTGGCAACTTTAAGATGGGTGGACTTCAACTCCTAGAATTCCCCAGCCAGCCTTCCCCAGGTTGAAGTCCACCCGTCTTAAAGTTGCCAAAGTTGAGAAACACTGCTCTAACAGCGGCTATGCTGCAAATAAACATTCTCCTATGTAAGAGAATTGGGTACTGTAAAGACATTCTGGTTGATGCTATTTGTTTCTTCTCACCCACTCACTCCAGCCTGGCACCAGGCCAACAAAAGCCCTGTTGCAATGCTCCTGAGCTCCTGGTCACCTATACATTTTAGTGCAAATGGCCACCACGAGTGCCTGCATTGCTCCCCTCGGTTATCCTGCAGAACCTCAGAAACTAGGACTGAGAGACCGTTGAGGCTGCAGAAAACATCTGGCCAGGCTCAACTGCCTTCCAAAGCTTCACAATGGGCCGGATGTCCCAACATAAAACTTCCTTAGTCAATCATCTCTACGTTGGTAAATATACACATATACACAGACAAACGTAGACCTCTGCGAAGTTTCAGCCTAGCATTCAGAAGTTCAAATGCACAGGTCCCATACTGAGGGGCTGGGTTGAGGTGAGAGAAAAAGGACAGAGAAGCAGCAACTCTAAGTCTCTAAAGCAGGAGGACCACGGTTGACCTCAGGCTGCCACAGGCCACTTCTGGGACTTGGACATCTGCTAGCTTTGATAAAAACAAGCTCTACAGAAAACAGAAATAACGCTACACAGAACAAGCAACACACCAAACTCTAACCTGCCCCAATTCTCCAAACCTGGCCAGGTCATCAGGGAATTTATAATGCAAAAAAATACAGGGGCCTCAACTCAGTGAAAAGATATAACCACAACTATACATAAATCAACCTTTAGGAATCCATTAAGAAACCTGGACAACTTGGCCTGGATTTGGGAAGCTGAGGATTCTACCTCAGCTAAAGAAAAGCTAATGTGGGGTTTTCAATGGCTCACATATTAAAAGCTGCAGTGCCTAAAAAGATGCATGTGTATTTTGCGCACAAGGAAAACATTTCTGGCTCAGCCTGGGGCATGATGTATCCAGAACGCTGCCTTTTCAATGAGACAGATATGCCCTGGGCCTGTCCAAAAATAGGAGTTTGCAATTCATATGACAGTTTAGACGCAGGATTAAAGTGAAGTGAGGTGAGGTGAGGTGAGGTGAGGTGAGGTGAGGTGAGGTGAGGTGAAAGGGAACAGGGAGAAGCCCCAAGAACGGGGAGAAAACCCTGACATGGGTAGGCATGTTGGGCCAGAGCTAATTCCAAAATTCAAATGCAGACTCCAGAATGAAGGGAATGCTAACACTCATTTCACTCAACCCCACCGACTGGTCTTCACCATTTAGATGTCTTCTGCCCTGAAGGGAGCATTCATCTAATGTATTTAAAGGGCGCCACTGGGGACAGCTGCCATAAACAATGTCCAAATTCCTAATGCACAAGGTCGGGGTGGAGGCTTGCAGCCATGCAACCCAACAGAGAGTTGAGAATGCTCGCTTTTGAGTTCTCGTGTGTGTGTGTGTTTACATATATAAATCACATTATGAAAGAGATGGGCACAGCTGAATTTATCTCAGAAGAGGTTTCACTTCAGACTCCAGATTCTCAAAGAGTAAAGAAGGCCAGATCCAAGGCTGTCAGTTAAGAAGGAATGCAGTGCGTGCAGATGTTGGGTCTGTCAAGAACAGCCACATAAGAGCAGAGCTCCATAAGGCATCTGGGCAGGTGGTGAAGCTAAGCACATGAAGCAAAAGCATTTCTCAAGATGCTACTGTTCTTCAGAGTTCTTCAGATCCTTACACATCAATGCTCTACCACTCCCTGGCATATTTCATGCATGACTGTTCCTGTCCTTCACGCAGCTTCCAAGAGCTAATCTAGATGAAGGCTTAAAAACACCCATGCTTCCCCCCATTCTTTCCTATAGTATTTTTTTCATTCTATTCCAAGAAGTTCTCAAAAACTCATCCTTTAAGCAGAACATTTTGTAGGATAGCCCAACAGCTTTACAAATAGGGTTGCAAACATGTTCTTCCTGTACCAAACTATGGGTGCAAAATATGCATAATAGCTCAAATGCTTATTTTTAAAATGAGGTAAGTAAAAGAGAACCATTTTACTGAGAAGCAAAGCTATTTGCCCACACAATGTGGCCAGAGCCTTCTATTTTAAGAATGTTCAGGATAGGTCTATATGAAGAGGGCTGGAGCTCAGAAAAGTTCCTTTAAGCAGGCTAGAACAACTGGGTTTAATGAAGTAACTGCCTTTTAGTCCATAAGTTGCAGCTTGCATCCTTAAAGACTTTGAGACAATTATTTTGAGAACTTGTATGGGAGAAAACCTACAGGAAGTCCCATTTACATCAGTCATGAAGCTTGTTGTGACACACACTCATGCTTGAGAACCAGGACACCCAGGAAGACCCAAAGAGCCCAAACTTATTAAAGCTTCTATTTTTTACAGGTACCTGACTTCAAAAAGAAAGATCACTAACGGCAGAAGTGAAGCAATCTTCTATCAGATTGCCTACCAGAAATGTTGACAGATCCCTGAAGATGATATGAACAATACTAGACCTTGCCCAATAACCAAGAACATCACTGGGACAAGGATGCACACAGGCATACCACAAACACACATATTAAACAAAATCCCAGAGACTTTGTCCTAGAAAAAGCAAGGAAAACCCAAAAACCAGTACCCCACCACCACCATTTTTAGCCAACTACAAATAAAAAAGTCAATCCATCAACCCCTGTTAATTGCAAATGAGAATTACCCTCCTTTCTCTCCCAAAGTGAGTTGGCCTTTTAGAAGCATGAAGAACACACGAAGTTGCAGAAATCCTTAAAAGGAAAATAATAACTGGAAGACTCAAGTTCTGTACATTCTGACAAGTAGATTGTGTGGAAAGAGACACACAAGGAGTAAAAGGAAACCAACTTAAATGAGCCAGAACGATGATTCCCCTTGGTCCAGAATGGCTTTGTACAGTGCAAAGGGACTTGGCGAGGCTACAACTAGCACACCTACAGCTAAGCAATGAGCAAAACCTGCAAAATATGGCTTGCTACACAACAGCCAGATCAAGGAATGTAGTCAGCTTCAGCTCAGCTATATACAATTTTACACATTCATACAGATAAATACATGGTTACCCCAAAGAAAGTATGTTACAATCCTATATATAAATCAGAACATCACTGTGGTACAAATCATCTGGAGGATACTTCAAGTACTGGGAGAGAGCTAGCATAGGGAGGTCTGGGTTTTTTTTAAGAGGAAATGCAAAATGCACCAGCTTTCAAAAATAGTACACTGTGAAATACATCCACTCCAAATTCTGGTCCTGACTGGGTGTTCCCTCAGTCGTTTTGCCAGCCACTTGATTGAAGGACTTCAGCAGAACTTCGTCTTCAGGTGCAACTTTTTTGAAAAGGCTCTTAGCCCAAAGCAGAGGTATTCCCTACAACCATGAGGACGGACGGGGTGAAGCTTCAGTTCTTAATCTTTTTCTCCATCTTCACTGCTCCCTGTTGAAGAAACAAAGTTATTACAATGGGGAAAATACTTGGGATATTCTGCTTGCCAAAGGACGCTCTAAACTCTGCAGATTTTTTGAGGCCTAATTTGTTGGGGTATTTTGTGGCAGACCAGCTCAGTTGAAATGAAAGTGGGAGAGTCTTTAAGAGAACAGGCACAAGAGGTGTGCTGCAGGTACCCGCTCCATATGGACGTTACGATAGTTTCTGCAGAGGTTGGAGTCCATTTTTTCCTTCCCTTGGAAGGGGGATTCTGATGTTCCAGGCGTTGTTCTCCATCTCCTATTGCAAAATCCACAACGCGGGCACACCTGCAAGTCTCCCAAGCACAACTGTCTAAATCGCACACTTCAATGTCACCATTTAGGACATAAAAGAAAGTTGCCCTATCTCGAACGCCGGCGTTACTGGCTAAAACAAGCAAAGAAGGTTATCTAATCAGCACCCAAACGCAAGTGCAAACAGCGTTTCTCTAAGGAATGGGAACTCACACCCAAACACCAAGTACCAGGGCATCTGCATGGCCAAAGTATGTCCTAGCTCCATGATTTAAAGAAAAATAAAATAAAACGATCCAATGAGAAACCTGCTTATTTTAGCCTGCTTGATCTAAGTGTAGAAAACTCCTGACTCTCAAGATCATGCCGGATCCCAGTTCCAAACATCTCAGCCGTGCTACTAGGGCTGGTAGGAGTTGAAACTAAGAGCAAGTAGAGGCTTGTGTTTTAAATGCAGCTGGGACTCTTTGAGATGAACGGATCTATCTTGGGATTTGACGCTTCCAGAACACTGGCGGGAGAACAATCTGGTGAACCTCCTTGAGCTGCCTCCTCCTCTCTCTTCCACTTGGCCCCAAACTGCAAGGGGGCTTCCCCCGCATGGTGACAAGGTCTGAAGGGTGACAAACTCAAGAGCCACAAAGAACGAACATTTGTGATGGAAAATAAATGCTCTGATCTCAGAACAGAACCCCAAATGTACAAGGTTAGCTGTAACCTTTTATGCTCCCCTACACCTATCCTGTGCTCCTACCTCTTCTTAGATTCTTATAGGCTTTTATATATACTTTTTGTTTTAATACCTTCCAGCTTTTCATAATTTTTTTTAAGACTCTGATGTATCTTCTATTCTTTTTAATTGACGGTACTCCACCCTCCTTATGCTGGTCAATGACTATAATAAAGATTTGATTGGATTTGAATGTTAGCTGAGGTTCAGTTGAATGGAGTAACTTCCTGTAGGGGAACTTTAACATCTTTCCCAAATATAGTGCTTTCCAGACACCTAAGATCGGGGTGTGAGATGGAATTTCAGGGGGTGCAACAATTTTATGCACTGAGTTAAAAGCTTATGTTTTAAAGTTCAGTTTGTTCACCCATATTAAAAATTAGGCTTCTGCATCTTCAAATGTGGTATTACCTTTGTAAGGGGTGCGAACATTAATCAAACATTTCCTAGGGCTGTGGGGCATAGAAAAGATTGGGAACCATGATTTATGTTGTATGATGACTCATATACCAATCAGTTTCCACAATCCCTGAGCAGCTTGCTGGGTTAGCATCAGATGATGAAAAACAAAAATCAGTTAATCTAATTATAACCCTTCAGTCCAATGAGTCACCATTTGGGGTAGCGTGATCTTCCTCATGCCCCAGTGCCTTTTGGAAGAGACCTGTTTTCACAGCTCTCCTAAACTGTGGCAAAGAGGGTCCAGATATCCAGGATAAATTGTTTAAAGGAGAGGGGCCATCACCAAGAAGGCATGAGACCAGTCTCCCTAAACCTACAGAAAGCTTCTGCTTGTCAGCAGCAGCAAATCCACGGGCTGAAAGAAAATACTTGCCTCCTTGTTCAATATCAGAATCTGTAAGGTGAGTGAGCGAAAAGCTTGCGATGTTTGCCGGTGAGATAGAGAACCTGGAGTAAGGTAATGGGTGGGACCAGTCCTGCTCAGGGCTTCGGGGTGGTGGTGGAGGGGAGAGGTACTTTGAGGTCTGAAGAGAAGGCTTGGAGCTGATGAGGCTGCTTGCTGCCTTTAAGATCATGGAGGGCCCCGGAGAAGGAAAATCATCGTCCCACTCAAAACCTCCTCCTAGGACAAGCACATCACACAGGCATTTCAAACAATGAAGAGGAAAATCTATTGTCCATAAAAACTCATCGAAACTAAGGGCTCTTCCCTACCAAGGATGCCCCAAATCAAGAGCACGGTTTTAAAATGCCCTGATCTAGATGGTGCATTTTGGTTAGGAAACCACAGATCTTAATTTTGTAAGCTTTATTTGCTAAAGACACTTGGAGTCACTCAGAGATTAAATAATAAAACGCCCAGAGTCTCTTTTTAAACAAAATGGGTGGTGACAAATTTGATTGATAAATAAATAAATAAATAAATATTTTAAAAAGTACCTTCTTCATCTGTAGAGCTTTCTGAATTTGAAAATTTATTCAAGTAACCAAAACTGGAAGCAAGAGCAGGAGTGTGACTAGAGTTGGAATGGTTTGATTCAGCAGCACGGTTTCCCAGTTCTTTCGTTGGTGTTTCCTAAAAAGGTAACGAAAGAAATGCAGCTAGCTTCTACCGCCATGCAGCTATAAAAATCAACATACATTTCGCCATCTCTTCTGGCAACAAATCTTGAAGTGTGATGGATAGAACAAAGGTAAGCATAATTCAATATTTTGGCTATTACCTGAAATACTTTACACCTGAGGAAGTCTCCGTAGCTTGGCAAGCCAACCCAAACTCATTCTCACAAAAGATCTACCCTGGCTGTGCTGAACTGCCCTCCCAGAACGTAGGAAATTGCGGTATCTCATTGCAGAACTGAAAACTAGTGGTGCAACCTTGGAATTCTGTAAGGCAGGTCACCTATTTTCAAAGAGAGGCAGCACACACACATATCCTTCTGACTCTACACAACTACACACAAACTAAATGGATTATGTAATTACACGAGGATATCGTGGCCACCAATTTTGTTTTAAGCCTCCTGTGGTTTCTTTGCTTAATTTCTCTTTACTGGTATAATTCGGAGTAGAGAGAACCCTGCACAATCATAAAAAATTACATTCATCCTGTTAACAAAAGGTCATGATGAATAGCCACTAGGCAGGAAAATTAATTTAGTCACCTTTAGTTACCTATATTTCCCCATGTTTGACATAATATGGAAGGGCACAGATTTCCCCAATCTGCTAACATATTGAACCTAATGCGCTTTATGGTGCTGCTGCTGCTGCTGCTGCTATTATTCCACCTTTTATATATATTGGCAAACACCTAATCTTCCGGTCTCCTATTCGCCCCACAACAACAACTCAATGAGGTGGCTTGGGCTGAGAGAAAGTGACTGGCCCAAAGTCACCCAGCCAGCTTTCATGCCTAAGGCAGGCCTAGAACTCACCATCTCCTTGTTTCTAGACCAGCATCTTAGCCACACATCCTTGTCTTATCACATAACTTAAAATGACAGTGCAACACACAGGTTTCTTGCATACGAATACAGTAATTCTATCACATAGCAAGATATAGCTTTTCAAGTCTGTTTGGGAAACAATGTTTTGTAGAAACAATGGCATCTCAAATGCTTCTCCAAGATTATGCTGTTGGTGCCCTGACTTCTCCCCTCTGCTCACTGTCACCTTTGGTGGACATGAACTCCATCACTGACTGTACTTGGATGTCACACCAAGCCAGGCTAATGATGTAGCACTGAGTGTGCCCACTCTACTACTAACTGCCATGGGAACAAACAGTGGCTGCCATCTAGTGTAGAGCCTAATCTGTCATCTTTACACAGGACATACACTTCCTTCTGCCTTACCTAACCAGAGAAGGAAGTGACCATTTTTTGAAGTCTATTCTCAAATCCAAGTATTAAAAAAAACCAGATACCTGATCAAAAAGATATACAGTGACATCATCAAAGAATGTTACTGCTTTTCTTTCGTTCTTCTGAAAGGTTTCAGTAGGATTATTCTCCCTGTATTGCTTTGGATGTTTCAGCAAGCTCCTTAGATATCTTCCATCATTTCCATCACTTAGGATTTCTGGCACTTGATGCATAATTTCCTCATCACTGTCAGAGCTAAGCCCGTGAAGATGGAAAGTTTTCATATCATCCTCAGAATCATCGCTGTTTCCATCTTCCTCATCAGCATCATCTTCATCTAATGAGAGATCCAGCATCCCAGAAACATCAAGTTTACCAAGATACTTTCCTTCAATATCTGGTTCTTTTAACTTATGGCCTTCAAGGTGACACAATATGGATTTTTCAAAGACTTCAGAAGGACCATACAAGTTTGGCATAACCTTTAAATCACCCTCAGGAAAAAAATCTGCTGTACTGGTGCCTGTGCAAGATACACTTTTGGGGAAATCCTCATATATTTCATCTTCATCTATATGTTCTAAGTCAGTAACAGGTGGCAACAAAGTTGTATCATCAGTTTTATGGTGCCACTCCTGCTTTGTTTTATGAGACTCACGGTCCTCTACTTTTCCATCTACATCCAGCTGTGAGGTCAAGTTATTGGTGAACTGATAATTAACTATTTGATTGCCACTTAAATGATTTTGTGTATTCCCAGTATTTTCCATTTCAAAAGAATCAGTGTTGTCCTTTGTTAATACTGTTGGCTCTTTTGATGGATTCATAATCTCAGATTTCTTATCTATCTCAGAATCATTATCAGAAAAATAGGCTGAATCTCTATATGAATTATGGATGCCCTCAAAAGTTGTTTTAGTGGGTTTTTCAAACTTATCCTTGATATTTGTTGTGTCTGCATAAGAATTTACATCTGCTGACACAATTATCATGGGGTTATCATGTAAGAGATCACCACCAGCACTAGATAAAGCAGATTCGTTAGAATTGCTGCCAACAAGATGTGAAGTCCATTCAGGAGATTCTAGATTTTCAGTTTCATAGCCACTATCAGCAGGTTTATCAGGTGGCAAAAATTTCTGGGGACTCTCTGGTTCAAAGGATTCTAAAACTTCATTAACATCTAATGCATCAAATGAATCTGGTGTATCTACCAGTTGCCCCAGGCTCTGGGTTGAAATTGATAAACTGTCTTCTAGTAGACTGTCATGACTCATACGATCTGTGGGAAGAGCTTCTGTGTCATACCTCTGAACTTGAGAAGTTCTATCACTTTGCTCTAGAACATAGGCATTATCTTGTTCTGATTTAGAGTTTAAATCATGGGTCAACTCCCAAGAGTTACTACTGTGTCTAAGTTCCTGTTTATTTTTCTGTTGTTCTTCTTGAGCATTGAGTGCAACACCATGACAGGAGCTGATCCCATCAGTCTGGTTTTTGACATTTGTGGATTGGATATCAGTTGAACCAAGTTCAGAGACTTGTTCCATTCCAAGGTAAGAGGCAGCAATACTGTGGGTAGAGTTATCTTCAACCTCTATGTTAGAAAGTTTTTTTTCAGTGCTGGATAAAGAGAACAGGAGCTGCTTATCTATCACAGGTGAACTAGAAAGCATCTGACTCTGCACGAGGGTACTTTGATGTGGCCCTATTCGCACAAGCAGCTCATCTTTAGTGTCATGAGCATTTCCACTAATATTACGTTCAGCTCCCAAAGAGTTCGTATTTGGTGGCTCTAATTTATTTGTTTGGTCATGTGCTCTTCTGAGATCACTACCATCTTCTTTACTCGCTGTCCGCTTTAATAAATTCTTCTCCTGAAGAAAAAGAAAGTTATCAGATAGCTCCTCTAAAGTCAGTAAGCTAAGTTCAGAATCCTGTGAGGTATTCTCCTGCAGATAAACAGCTTCATTTTGAGAAGTGAGTGGGGAACTTTCCTTCTTGGCCAGATCATCGGTAGATTCCTCAGGATCTGAGCATGAAACTGCTTCAAGCTCCACATGAATATCATTAATATCAGCTAAATCAAGTCTACCGAACACATTTGCCAACTGTTCATTTTTGGCAATGCCACTAAATATATTTTGGGAAGGGCTAACAGGGCCAACCTTGTGCAAATTCTCTTCCTTGGGATCTGTATTATAAGAGAAAATATCCTCATCTGTAGTAGATTCAGCAGCAAAGTGCCCTAGAACCACAACATGAGAATTTTTGTCTTTCAGAACTTCAGAGTTGTCCACTTCTGTTGTCAATACAGCAGCCTGGTGGTCAAGGTTTACACTACTAATGCCTCCATTCTTCTCTTCTAACTGGATGTAATAATCACTTCCAAGAGAAGGCTTATGGGCATTAAACACAGGAAGTTCTCCAGGCACATGTAGGGACATTTCCTGTCCACTTTCAACCTGAGCTCCAGGCCCTTGCTCTGTCAGTGTGTTCTCAAACACTTCCACTGGGAAGAAGATGCTTGTGTAAGTCTTCCCTTCAACAGGATTTGACTGGTTACATTCAAAATGGTCATGTTTGGCTGCCTCCCAGATGTATTCAAAATTGAGCCCTCGACTTGTTTCGGTTACCGTGAGAACTTCTTCCATCTCACGACCAAATCTGCTGCCAGTGAAATGATCCAGGATTGGAAACGCAGAATTACCCAAGGGTTCTCTGTTTGAAATGTTCGGCTTGAGATCATCCCACTGTTCAGGATCAATTACAGAATCCCTTTGACTTTGCAAGCAGAGATAGATTAAAAGCTTCTCTACTTCCTCTGCCGTTGCTCGCTTTTCTGGAGACAGCCAACAGAACTGCAGAACTTCATACCTGTAAGAACAAGATTTCAGTACTGTTTATAACAGAACATATTTCAGATCAAGAGTTCTTTCAACAGTTTTCTAAAGTACCCTTGTTTTTCAAAATGATTTACCTGAAAAGTTTTTATTCTTTGACTAACTCTGGAGATTTCAAGTCAGAGAGCACTAAACCTGAACCTCAGGAGGGACAATCTGCAAATGGCCCTGATCTCAATGCTGAAATTCAGAACTATGATTTGAGGTTTTCTTTTTAAGAAAACATAAAGCTCAATAAAGTAGCTGTGTTAAGCCTCCGTGAGTCCTTAAAGCCCACCTTAATTTTATTTTGGGTTGGGTTAAGACATGGTCCCAATTATAAAACATTACTTACCCGGCATGAACTAAACCATTCTGGGCTGCTGTTCAATTAATGTGCAAAACTCAAACAAATACACACGCACACACCTCTCTCTCACAATGTTTTTGTTGTTTTCTTTTTCTGATTTTTCTTCTATCTCTCTGTCTTTTTGGTACATTAAAGCAAGGCAAATTTTAAATTGCAATTCATAACCTCCTGTGTGGTCAGAGGGATGTGTCCCAACTCCTCCTTCCTCAGCGTTTCTTTCTTCAAGTCAGCACTGACCTCTCATTTTGTAGGCTAAAAAAACACCTGAAGCTTTTTGAGCACTGAGCATTTTGAAACTCTTTCCCCCAACTCTTATTTTATAATAGAGCTCGACTGAAAGACAAAAACTTGGTGTTTTTACCATCTATCAGAATATGGCTGCTCGAATTGTGGTTCTGAGAGCTTGGTCCGTTTTTCTTTTATGACCTGCGTCAAAACCTCTTCATTGGAGAGATCAGAATAAGGCTTTGCAGCACTGTTGAAAAGTTCCCACAATGTCACTCCCAGGGCCCTGCGAAAAGGGAAGACTTCAGTAAGATGTCAGATCAAAACAGGGCTAAAGGAATGCCAACCCTTTTGCTTCTCACGGATCAGTTTTTCAGTGGATTTACTATTAGAGCAGTGTTTCTCAACCTTGGCCCCTTGAAGATGTGTGGACTTCAACTCCCAGAATTCCCCAGCCAGCATGGCTAGCTGGGGAATTCTGGGAGTTGAAGCCCATACATTTTCAAGAGGCCAAGGTTGAGAAACAGTGAATTAGAGACGAGGTTGGAACCCGCTTTAGGAGCAAACTCATGTCTTGCCTCTCTGTATCACAGAAAGCTGTACTGTAGACAGTTTCTAAGTTTTTAAATATAACCCTGGGGAGAAAATTAATTGGTCTGACTGGATGAAAATGATGCCCTTCCGGCTTGTCATAGGAGGGGCATTTTGTTTACAGTGTAGGTTTTATTTTGTTTGGTTATCAGTGTCTGGAATTCAGGCAAATTTTTATCCTCAGGATGGAGTGACAAATAAGGTAGAGCTACTGGGATCACGAATGTCATCTTATGGAATCATCCAGTTGATTTTGTGATCTATGAATCCACACTTTCCCTCCTCCCTCATTACAACTTTTGGCTGAGACATGTCGTTGGGGTTTTCCTACCAGATGTTACTGTACTTGGTTTGCTCTGCTGTTAACAGGCGATCCTGAAAGCTTGTCACCAGCTCCGGGGCAGTCCAGCGAAGAGGTACAAGTTTATTTTCATCCGTTTCAATATAATCTTCCTAGCATAAATGGAAATTCAAAAGCCAAGACTTCAGAGAAGGCCATATCAAATGCAATTAACTGTCTTTCATTTTGTTTAGTTAAACCCTCCCATGGATCTATTAAATAAGAATCCTTTCCACTACTAGAAAATGTCTTAGGAATGAGAAATCCCTTCCCGGATTTTTGCAGAACTGAAAGAGCAGCACAAGAATATTGGAAACAGTGAAAAAATGAGATGGGAAATGTTATGGGGCACACTGTATTCTCTTCACATTTTCTGGAATGTGATCTTCAGAGGCAAGCAACATGGAAAATCTTTCTCCCCTAAAGGAAAATGCACCAGCCTCATTAAGCTGCATCCAGACATGATGAGAATTGGAGGGGGTGTATTTGCATGCCCTCCCTAACATTGCTCTGAGTCAATACTGGCCTGAAAGATACACCCACGACAGGAAAGCCGAAGTGGCATGGATAGAGGAAGAGTAGGATAGGGGTAGTTTAGCCCAGCATGGCAACTCCTAGTAATTATTTGCAGGTCAGCATCAGTACAAATGTAAATGCATTGGGTATTACATGAAACATCTAACAATTGGGTTACAGGGCTATAAATAAAAATGAATATTTTTATTTCCGGTACGAATGCATATGGTAAGCATGAATCAGGCTGGATCTAAGTCACAACTTTAATTTAGGGAACCATATAGATTCCTGCAAATGTGTGTCTAGAATGAAAGTGGATGACTAAATTTATCACTTAAACAGATAAAAAGGAGTGCTGTAAGTAACTCTCGAGATTAATGTTTACCAAATTAACTAAACTCAAGCTCAAGGAAGCCCACTTGAAATAAATAACCCAGACTGTCAAAATCACGTTTTTACATTTGACCACTTTTAAATGTGTTGACTTACCTTGTACCTACTGAATCCTATTCCATAATCTCCAATTTTTACATTTAAATCAGATGTAAGGAAGCAATTTCTTAAAGCTAAATCACTGGAAAAATAACAGAAGAGTATTGCAGTGAGAATAAAAGAAATTTCAATAAAAGATCAAATGAGAAAATTCAAGAACACAGCTAATGTTACCAAGCGCATCTCTGAGAGCATTACCCTAAATTTCAGCTTTAAATTCAGCTTGGTGCTAAAGTGCCATAGCAACAGCCATTCAATATTATATTGGGCTCACTATTTTAAACCTGAATGATCAGAGTATTGTGTTGCAAATAGACTTTCTGTTTCTTGACCAGTATCCTTTCAGTCAGAGATCTTAGGTCAATCTCAGCAAACAGCACCATCTGGAGCAACCATCAGCTACAGAATATGGGAAATCTGCTTAGGAAGGGAAGGACATCCCCCAACCCAGATGGGGTCCCCGAAGAGGGTTCTTTTAGTGCCAATATTATTTAAGGCAGTGTTTCTCAACCTTGGCAACTTTAAGATGAGTGGACTTCAATTCCCAGAATTGCACAGCCAGCCTTGCTGGCTGTGGAATTCTGGGAGTTGTAGTCTACTCATCTTAAAGTTGCCAAGGTTGAGAAACACTGATTTAAGGTATCATGCCATCTGGTCCTTCAACTCTACCTTAAGTCTGTTTCCCAACCTGATGGCTAGGAATGGTGGGAAGTATAGCCCCAGCACATATGGATGGTGCCAGATTAGGGAAGGCTGATACAGATGATGAGAAGTACATGTTAACCTCAGAAGAAATCCACACAATAGTCTGACAGCCACGAGTGGGAAGACTTTCACCCACAGCAAAGATCCAACTGCAGCCCAGTTATGTAGTCTAATACAGGGGTTTTCCACTGATCAAGAGGCAAAGCTCTAGTGACAGAAAACTAGATGTGTTCAAGTGGACTTTTTGGGTTTTTTCCTCCCCAATCTCCCACAGAACCCATCATGTTATTGATGAAGCCTAGACTTCCATGGAGCACAGCTTGGAAAACCCTGCTCTAACACCCTAGCATTTATTTTATTCCAGGTTTTACAATAAAAGTGCCCTTTATGAGACTAGCCACTACCCTATAGATGGGAGCCCAAATGGAAAGGTGAACAAGCACCTTTCATTTTTCTGGGAAAGTAGGAAGAAGGCTGAGCTCCTGAATTTAATGAGCTTCTCACTTTAGGGCATTTCAGTATGAGAACTCTGACACGATACTTGGCTATAATATAAAGGAGCGACCTCAGCATTCAGGGTTTAAAGACTTACCCATGCACAAAATTGTGTTTATGCATCATGACAAGTCCCGCCACAATCTCACAGGCCATCCTCTGTAGCAGCATTATTTGAGAATCTCCTTTAATATTATCCTGCTCATTGCAAAGATACGTTTTTAGGTCACCCTGTAAAACAAATTTGAGAATGCTTATAAACAGCGTCTCCTGCCAATGGCAGTTAACAGGTATTTAATGAAGCAGCAACTAAACACATAGTTTAGCACTTGTCCATCAACAACATTATTAGCAGTAGTTATAAATAAACTGGTACTTAGAGAGCACTGTCATTAAATTTCAAGTCCCTTAAGGTGCCGTAGAGAAGACACACAAATGACATGCTGGGCCTCTGTTAAAGCCATCCAGCAGTTAAACTCCACTGCTAGATATGAATCATAGGGCTTAAGTTTATGGGAAGATGAAAAGGTATGTCCACCACTCTTCTCTGGGAGAAAAAAGGAAAGGATCAGGAGCTGAGAGAGAAAAAAAGAAGTTGAATGGACAGCAGTTGTGACGGTTGGGCAAAGAAAGCATATATTTGGGCTTTGCAATGTTTGTCAGTTCCCCAAAAATTGCTGAAGTTCTCTGGGAACCTGAATTTCTTAAAATGGAAATACTATACCCAGAAACATCTCATAACACCCGTTCGGTGCTGTAGATGAAAGCAGAACCTGCAGCGGAGAGAAAAGCTTCGACACACACCCACAGAGAACAACGCATTCCAGCCGCAAAAGCACCCTATCAATATTTAACAGTCTGAAGACTTAAAACATTAACAAGGTCCAGAAAAACCAAAAAAAAAATATTTCCTAGGGGCCAAAAAGGCATTAGCAAAAACATCAGGCTGGCTAGAAAGGTGGATGAAGCACTGAGCAGAACTGACTAGGGGGCAGTACAACACTAGAGAAAACCAGAGACTTTTTTTATTTTCCGGGGGGGGGAGGTCATAGGTTTTTCCAGATTACTTGCTGCAGTTTGTGAATTAAGGATCATTACAAGTTTAAAGTACATCTAATCATTTTTAAAACCAGTTACTTTTCCTAGGTGCCTTGACTCCAAATGCATCAAGACCAAAATACACAGCCGGTCTTTTGACAAGCTTGAGAACTAAACCTCACCTAAGGCAGGGCAGCCCTTGATGTGGCCTCCAAAAGGTGCTTTGGAGCATGAACTGAGCACTTCTCTGCGACTCCTTAAAGCAAGTGCATGCAATGCCAGGAACAGATAGCACTGCTTTAAGGAGCTATAGACGCTCCTGCGCATTCCGCAGCATCTTCTGGAGACTGAATTTGAAGCATCGCACGGCCCTCTAATGTGCTGTCCTCGCACTTGTACGATGCAGGAATAGCTGTCTGTTTTGCTAAAGATGAATTCTGGATTAAAGGCACAGCCCTAACGCATCATGCCCAAGGTGCAGCATGCAGCGACATCTGTGTTTTTTAATTTAATTACAGGCTCTCTTTTCATTAGCAAATAGGGAGATGGGCAGACGGGAAAGATGTATTTGCTTCAGATACTGGCATCCCACAGGATGTAAGGCCCCCCTCGGGAACAGCTCCGAGTAATCCTTGTTAATTAGCTACAGAGCGCTTAAGGTGACATCTTCCTGATCTTTGCCAAGTTAATGCATGCCATCTTTAGTGTCATGGTTTGAACAGGGCATCTCAAAAAGGCATTAATTTAACATAACTTACACAATCTTTCCCGGGCATCATGTCTCATGCACAATTAAAAATACCTGTTTAATTCATGTGTATGAAGTCACAGACCACGTTCCTACTTTAAACTTTTAATCAAATCCACTAACGGTTCTAAAAAAACCCCTCACATTTTGATAGACAAAAGATGCTCCCAATTACATCTACTAAGGAATTAGGGTTTTTTTTAAAGAATTTAAATACAAAGAGTTGTAAGAAGAGCAGATGTCACATTCTGAGAGCATTTCCATCTAAGTACAGCCATATCATAACATATGTACCAAACTCTATTTATTTAACTACATGCTGTTGGAAAGAATTAAGACCTCTCATCTGCCGTGAAATTCCCACCATTCCGCTTCACTGGATGACCCCAGATCTAACACTAAGAGAAAGAAGAATATTTTACTCATTTTTTTCACAATATGCACATTATACATCTTCATTATTTTTGAAACCCCTCCTTTCTTCTAAGGTCAACATCACAAACCAAGGATTCCCTCAGGGGTAGCAACAGTTCTACTTCCTTGATTTCTTGACTGGGCCTTTCTTGACCATCTCCAGCTATTGTTGTTGTTGATGATGACGACGCACGAACTACCAGACAGCTCTGATTGGATTGAGGACTTTTGTCTAACTATCTTAGATCCTTGGGAGGATCTGATAAACACATCATCATTATATACGTGCTACTCCAAGTAATGCAACTTTTTGTAACGGATGAGTTGAGATTCTGTCCATTCATCTGCTGTCCAAGTACCTTTTCAGATCTCTGGGATGGCACCAAGTGCTCCAATCACTTCTGGCACCATTATGCCTTTCTTTTTCCACATTTGCTTGATCTCTATTTGAAGGTCTTTATATTTCTCTATTTTTTTTTTTTTAGTTCACTGAAAGATCTAAACCATACAAACTTGGAGGCGCGAGTAAGTGACAAAGTCAAAGGGCCCAAATTATTCCAGATGATCAGTGAGGAGCAAGGGGATACTTGGATAGATAAGGAAAAGACTATAAGAGTCTTTTAAGATAATGAAAGAAAACTGATTAGAATCAAAGGCCAGAGGCTGGTTTAGGCCTTTCTTCACAAGAGGAGGAGAAGGAGGGATGAGGGAGGAAGAAGACAGAAGAAAATTCCCTACTGTAACTACAGTATAAACTTCCTGTTTCTGGAAATATAGAGCCAAGGGTTCACACCTGAAGAATTCATTTTCCAGATGTGGCAGAATCCAAGATAAGAATCCAAGAGAGACAGAGCACATCAGCTGGGACCAAAGAGCTAATTTTCACCTTCCCACCAGGTTGCTAAAGAAGCAGTCAGAGACTTCCTGCACAAACAAGACTGGCTTGCCAAGCAGGCTAACCTGCAATAGAAACATTACATCCACTTCATAATACGAATCTCTGCTCATCATTCGTCATTCTATCAACAAGGAATTTGGTGCACCGACAAAAGATTGGCCACATATCATCGGGTAATATATTACAGCTAATTAGCTGGTTACTACCCTATTTTTAACCTAGGATAACCTCTATGATGATAGGAAATAATACACCATTAGTTAATTATAGATTAAGTGGGCTGCCACAAACCCAGTGTGTAAGCGACTACAGAATCGTCCCGGACAAGAGGAGAGGAGAGAGCAATTGCTCATTTAGGAAAGAGCAGGAGGTCTAATTTAGGAACAGCTGAACAACAAACGGGTCCTCACTGAAGACTCCAAACTGGATGTTCTTTACATTCAAGACCCTGAAAGAGAACCTGCAAGTTTTGACAGCTGTAGCTTTCTTGACAATCTCTCATAGTTAACGTCGATGGGCTACCAGCCAAAACTGGGCCAGTATCATGGTGGTAAGATGCACACCAACACAAGATCTGCCAATGTTGTGCCTCAGTACAGACATTACACTGATTTACTGCTAGCAATTGGAAAGTGATAGTAGAGCATGCTTCCACTGAGAATACCCTAGGAGGGCACCTACCCAAAATGCATTTCCTATTTGATTAAGCACTGTGGACCAAAGTCTATTACATCACTTACTCAGTAATACCATCTGGCAAGAGACAGATTTTTGGACTAGTCTCATCCTGAGGTTTCCATAGCTGACTCAAGCGAGGCAGAAGTGTGTGTAGAATTGTGAGGGAAAGGGGATGAAGATTCAAAGCTATTAGCCTTGAGGGCAGCGCAACTGCCTCTGAAGACCATCTGCTGGGAGACTAGTGGGCTTCCTTGTGCAGTGGGTCAGCCACTGTGAGAACAAACTGCTGGACTAGATGGGCCAGGGGTTGGATCCAGCAAGGCATCACTTATGTTCTTACGAAGCTCAACCCTAAGGAAAGACTCCCATGAAATAATGCTGACTACCAGACCTCTAGATAAATTATTGATCACTGGAACAAACCAGAGCACAAATTTACCACTCCAAAAGAGTGTTTCAACCAGCTGTAGATGCTAGCACCAATTGCCACATGGGAATGTGACTGTATAGCAAAACAGCCAGGATTTATCTGCTTCAGTTAGAAGCTTTTACCACCTTACTTTACGAACGTTCTTGAGTGTAGTTGTAGCTATAAATGTATGTGTTCACAGGGCTGAGCAGACAAATGCAAATTAACACTAGCATCACCTCCCACTCTTCTTCTCACTTACAAAAGCTGCACTCATCTCACATACTTGCGACTACCGAAGTGTTTTGGCAGCTGTTGTACATTACATTCTTCTGCTTCCAAGACAAGCTTGAGTTTGACTAAAACAGACAGTACCACAGCAATTTCTTTCAATAGCCATAATTAAAAGAGCAGTTGTGCTTATGGACTCCAGCTCCTTTATATGCAAAGTTCATTGTATTATACTGTGTCCTGAGAAGCAAAGTCCTTGTATGAATTACATGCACAGGATCCAAGCACAGAATCGTTCTGATACTATGTGCTAAGTAGCTGAGCGACAGGAGCATTAAGAAACTACTTTCTTTTAGGTTTAATATGCAAAAGCTTCTTGGAAGCAAGCTGAATTGTCAGAAGCATGAAAGCACACAGATGCAAACAAAATATCTCCAAGCAGCTATGCATTTTTCACCAGAAAGAAACAAAAAAAAAGATAATGCCAATTTATCCTACACAATCCCTGCCACCCTCCTCAGAGGTCAGGAAATTAAATGAAAAATAATTAGCACTGAATATCTCTAGAGACACAAAAAATATTGCAGAATTAATATAAACAGGCCAGACCAACCTAGATATATATATTTCAGAGGTCTGGATGGGTGGGTGGGTGTATAAGTAAGTAAGTAAAAAAATAACCTGGAATGGCAGAGGTAGTTTTACCAGGAAATGCAACTGCCCTATCATGTTGCTGAATAATGACTGTAACACATTCTGGGTGCATGCAAACGTATTAAGAACACTAAAAAGATGTTAGAAGAGCAACTTGTCTTGCAAAGTAACATCTAGCTTAAATAACTTTGACAGATAACCAACTGAGTTTTATTATATTTTGTTAGGCCAGTGCATTGTTTCTATTGTCCATTTGTCTTGTTCATTCTAGCTAAACAAAATCCAAGCAAGCCACAATGGTTCAGATTAAGCCACAGACAAGACCTCCATGTCATCTGGTATCCCTTTCACCTAAGACTACCACAGAATGGTCCTTCCTTCCCCAGCTCACTGCTCCAGGAGAAGAAAAGCAAAAAAGCACCTTCCTGAAATTCACAGAACTTCTCAGGGAACTATCAGCAAGGTAGACATCAACCCGAACTCAAACTGCTCTTGACTGATACTGCATTTACTCACCAAGTCACAGAATTCAAACACCAACAGATAAGGAATTGCTTCCACATATTGGCCAGTACAGCGGAGAATATTTGGATGCTGAAGAACACTGTAAAGAAAAGACCAGAAAATAAATACAAAGATCAGGAACAATTTTTTTTTTTATTATTTATGGCTTATGACACTGAAAACCCGGGAGGAAAAAGATAATTACTCTGAGTCTGCTGATGTATTGGGAAATGGTAAAAGCTAAACCCAAGGAAACATTTCACAGAAGCCTAATGCTCTTAACAAACATCTATACATCTTTGCGAATGTTCCTCCTGCTCACATTAGTCAACTAATCAGAATTCTTGGCTTGTCTTTCAGCAAACTTTCCTACAATTCAGCCTGGCTTGAGATTTTGGGAGTGGCTGCCTCTGGAGGGCACCTGGCTGGGGATGGTGGAGTTCACTGCTGCTTGTCTATTCACTCCAAACATACGTTAGCAAAGGCCCGAGAGGCTACTTACAAATATGGCTCCCCGTGCCTCAAGAACCGCTCCTGCTCCTTGGGACTGGCACTGGCTTTTAACTCCTTCACAACAACTCTGGTCACACTAGTACCGGTGTAAACTTCCCCCAGCAGAACCTGAAAACAAAAGAACTAAACCTCAGTTCCACTTCAAAAACCGAGAGCAAACCTGGCGTGCATCCAGAAGTGAAGATCAGTAGAAAGTTTATTAAGAATGTCCTCAAGAACTGTCTTGTAGCCAGATGAACGTTTGCTCCACTTAGTCTGGGACAGGGATGACCAGCCTAACTTACAGCAGCTTTTTTTTGAGGTCCCAACTCTTACTGGACCAGGAGCTTTACTACAGGTAAGGAATGCTCCCTGGGTAATGGTTTGGCAATGTTTTCCTGCTGCCCACAAGTTCTCTTGGAGGCCTAGAAATATAACATTCTGATATGCAGCTTCAATTTCTAGCAGGAAACTAGGTTAATATATTTACAATTACTACAACAACACCTTTCTCAGCACACAAGCTTTCTTGGCAGCGGAATACTTTTCAAGCAGTGATTTAAGATTTGGGCTAATTACTATCCACCTAATTGCCTCATAGCCCTGGTCCCATTTTGTTCAGACTCTGAAGAGAAGAGCTTCAGGGTACCATTAAAGTAGGCTTGAGACATTGTGCTTCCTAAGATGCAGCAACAAATGTCATTAATTTCAGATTATTTGTACCCCAGTCTCCAACTTATTGGAGTATATGAAACAGATGATTTCATAAATATTTGTGAAACCAGATTTACTAAGAAATTTCTGCCCTTATATGCCATCCAAAACCTGCAGAAAAGCAAAGTCACCTCCCTCTACTGAACAGTAGTACATGTAGCTAAAACAGTGAAAAACCATCAGTAAGTTTCTCCTCCATAAATCTTATTAGGTCAAGCTTAGATTCTGTCTAAAGTTATTTACTAAGAATGGAAAATTTCAAGCTACTGCCCAGGACTTCATTTTAAAATAACATACTCATTTTAACCAAACAGATGTAAGTCAGATCTGGAGTGGTGTGCCAAAAATTAAATTATGCCTGCATGTTCTTGTGGCTGTTACATAACAAAAAAATGCATCAGGGAGAAACAGAAGAACAATATTGTTTTCTGTCTTTTAGAATCTTATATTACCAAGAGAGCACATAATGAGTTCTGAGAGTTTAAATGTTCAAGTCTGTGATCATATTTCACAACAAAACAGGGATACTATTCTTCTTTACACAAGCATATTACCAATGCTTGTACCGGCTTTCAGCAAAACATTCATTTCAAAAGCCAATTACCAAATTCTCCTAAAGCTTCTTACCGTGAAGATCGCAAACTTACACTTCACAATTGATTCAAGAAACTTGTTGTTGTTGGGGGTTCACTCTCACCACTGAAAAATATTTTAACTGACAGGTAAACGAACAGAAGAATTATAATATCCAAATATGGATTTCTTACCTTTCCAAACCATCCATTTCCTATTTCTTGAATATAATTGAGATTTTGACGGGCAACCTGAGATTTCAGATCTTCTGTCATGTAAAGGAAATAAAATGTATCAAAGGAATCAGCTGCAAATTTATCTTTGGCTGGATTAACAATTTTTTCCAAGAAATCCAATATAACTCTCCCATTACAGCAGGCCAAAATCATATTTAATCAATAAGTAATTTGAAGCCACATTGAATGTTGTGTGAAGAGACTTCCTGTCACTCTACTCTTGTCATGTCTCCAACATCCGCTCTGGGATACGTGGTGAGATTAGAAATTGTTCTGTTGAGGTAACAGCATCTGCCAGTGGAATGAGACCACTGGATACAACCCAATATTTGTGCCTCTAAGTGATTTCCCACAGATTTGTATTCATTCCCTGTACATTAAGCAGCCCTACCAATGACATTATGAATCCTAACAGATCAAACCATGCTGGTCGCACTGAGTAGAAAAAGAGAAAATACAGAAGCTAGGTTCATGCAACACATTCATCTCTAAATCCAGGCTAACAAAACACAGTAGCTGCAGTTATATAACAGGTGATGCTCAAACCAATATTCTATATTATGGCCTAGCATGATGGCCTGTTTCATACAATACACTAAGACAATAGCTGGGATCTCACACCCCTGTTTTAGCCCTCTTTGCATGTTCTGCAAATGCAGACAACAGTCCTAAGCTTCTTTTCCTTATTTTAGGAAGACCACCCCACCATCCCACATGCCCTTTCTGTAGTTATGAAAATGGGATCAAGCTTCACGAGCATTTCAAGGTATCAAACCCCAAACAGAACAGAGGCAAATTTCCTATCCATAAGATACTCATATAAGCTCTTCCCATTCATTTTCAGAAAAAGCTACATTCACTTCCCCTCTCCACCACCCAACTAGGTATACTTGAGGGTAAAACACACTGAACTCAGCCAGATTTAGTGACCACCCTTCCAAGTTAAACAGGATTTCTTCAAATGTGCATTAGACATCCACAGCATTAAAAAAAAAAGAAGAAACCTAACAGTTCAACCAAGTCATCATTCACGTTGTATAAGTGCTAATGATTATAACAAGATCCTGTGCTGAGGCACCACAGCCTGGCTGGGTTCCAAAACCTAAGCATATCTGTCACTCCCAATCATACACAAGATTGTGTCTGTGCCTGCAGTAGCAAGAAGAAACATCAGAGAACCAACCAGTGCCATGATGGAATACTGGAGGGGACAGGAGAGGGAGCGCAATTATCTGATAGGGATCATCATACCTGCTGGAAGTTGGAATTGTGATGGAGCTGGTAGAGGAACATTGGGAACCGTAAGAGTAAACACTTCCGCTGGAGACTGAATTGTTGGTGTGTCTTCTGCAGGCGGGGTGAAGTCTATTTCGTCATCAAAATTATCTTCAAATTCCTACAAAAGCGAAGAGATTGGCAAACCAACATGGTCATGTCCTATTCAGAAACTCAGAACTGATTTGCGTATCACAACCCAAGCCCAGTTTATAAGTCTTGGTTGCATCACTATATAGATCACAGACATCAAA
The DNA here is from genome assembly GCF_059951505.1 of Python bivittatus. Lineage (NCBI taxonomy): Eukaryota > Metazoa > Chordata > Lepidosauria > Squamata > Pythonidae > Python > Python bivittatus. The sequence continues at coordinate 6,137,697 of NW_028277083.1, forward strand.
AGCTTCTGAGCCCATAATGTCATGTTTTATAGAAGAATACACATTATTCTTTTGTAAAAGAGATTACCAACAGACATTACTCAACTTTGGGTTTGTTTAGGGTGTTTCATTCAATACATTATTGATGTATTTCTTGAATACAGTGGCCTACCAGATGCTGCTAAACATCAGCTATTAACCTCCCTCACCAGTTAAGACTACTAGAAACAGATGACTGAGAAGGCTATAGATACCCCATCCTTTGTGAGCTCAGTACCCATAGTTGCAGACTGCAGATCTTAGATTTGCAATAATAGGAAAAGGATCAAAATAACTGTGTCCCCTAATAGTTCAGAGATAAGATAAATGTATTTTCCTTTGCCAAAAGGATCATTTTTAACTTCCATATAATTTTCAAGGGTTCTTACATATTTTAAAATACAACAATGACAATGCAATGCAAAAACACATCATCACGATGCAAAGCACATCTCACCATAGCACAAAAATAACTCTACACCAACCATAAGTAACAATGAAAGTATATTCGTGGCTTAAGCTGCACATGGTACAGCTGCCGAAAAGATTTTACTTTGGGTTTTTTTTTTCCCCCGTGAACTTGCAACCCTTGTTTGCACAAAGTGGGCTTGATTGCAATACACATCATGCACCACATGGCACCATATTTCTTTGGATACCGCTGTGGCTGCAGAAGCCAATCTTAATTCAGCTACAAAATCTTTTAGACTGGACTGCAAAGGAAATAAGAAGTTTCAAATTCTGCAACACAGAGATAACTTTGAACCAGAGGATGAAAATTGTCTTTTAACAGAACTGCTCTGCATAACGTTTGGTCCATTATACTGAAAGCAAACCTGGTTTATGACTCTGGCTTGTTATTCTTCTATACGGCACAATACCTGGCTCAGGCAAAGCTCTGAGATTCCAGCCATTCATTCTTATTTACTGATGGATGGAAATGGACCTATGCCATTTTTAGCCCCTCCTGAGGTAGAGAAGTCATGTGGGTAGCAGTTGAACAACACACATGGCCATGTTCCCCATTTCCAGTCAGCAAGACCATTTATAAGTCAAGTTATACCACAGTGCTACATACAGCACCCCAAAAGGAGCTTGATTAACCACTGGTTTCATTCAATCAATCCGTGCAAGATTTATCACTGAGATTTGCAAAGCAGGAGAGGAGAGCGAAGAGGCCCTTTAGATAGGCCCAATGGTTTCCCTCTGTCTAGAACAGTTTTAACATTCTCCTTCAACAGCACCTTCCTCTTAACTTCCATACACAAAGAGCTACATTAAAAAAAAAAAACCTTTGAAGATGACCTCCATTCCAAAAGATGACCATTATTTCAAGAGACATATATTACAAACCATGTTAGGATTCTAATTTCTAAGTACAGAACCAGTCTCGCCCTCCACCCCCAGTCCTGGTGTTTAAATTTTTGCTGGATTCTGCTCAAATTTTTCCTATCAAATCCACATGGGTTTCTATTTTAATTTTTTATCTCATGTGACAGTTTCTTTGTGCTTCAGCCCACACAGGAAGTGCTAGCTTTGCTGTGAGATTTGGCTATCCTAATATACCTGCAAAGGAGGCAACGTATGGCTTACATGAACACCCAAGGAATAGGATGCCTTGATCGAGGATCTTTTAAGCTCAACATTCATTCAGGTGTAACTACAGAACTTTCTAGAACAATATTTTGTTTGTCTCATTCTTTGCATTTCCAGAATCCAAATCAATCCATATCTTGATGTGTTCATCCTCTAGCTACGCATTTGAAGGTACAGAATAGTTCTGGAATTGCTTGTTGCATAAACAAGCGTGAAGCAGCCTAGCAAGATGACGGCATCTTGCTGACCTTGAAAAGCTAAGTAAGGTGAGACTTTCTTAAGTACTTGGACAAAATTCCTCCAGAAAGTCTCAAGGCTGCATGCTAGACTGGGAAGTCAAACCATTTCCATGTGATGCTACCAAAAAAGCTACATGGACATTTCCCTACAGTCATCCAGAAGATGAGCTCAACTTAAAAGAAATGAATACCTTTTACTGAATGATCAGGCCTCAAACAATATTGTTACTTTCTTCTGCTTTTTTCCTGAATCCCATTAGAAAAGAAATGATGAAAGAGGCATTTTTCATTTATTTATTTCAGTCTCTTTTCATCCTGAGATATATTTATAGACATGCCCAAATTTCCCACTTGAAACCAATAGATCCATACCACCATAAAAGTGATTTGCTCTATGTTCACTTTCCATTCCAGTTAGCTATTAGCCTGGTCCTAGCACATCTACTGACACAATTTCCATTTTATAAGTTTCTTCAGTTGTTCAATGACTTTGAAACTAGAAGGGCTACAAAATTTGGTCTGGAATACATTAGCTCTTTCTTAGCCTCTGTGCAAGTACAGCTACAAGTTTGTTCCAAATGCATGGCAATTCTAAATAATTTAAAATGACTTGGGGAAATCACCTTAAGAAAACAGTTCTAGGCTTCACTTGAAGAAAGTGATATTTAATATTCCCTAGCATATTTATCATATCTCCATCTATATCTTTGCTATGGTGCCAGGTGCATTCAAATACAACAGACAAAAGCATTTCTTGATACTACTCACCTTGAAGTTAATCTCTTGATCTTTACAGCAGGAGACACAATTTACAAGTAGTAGTATCAAAGCTAAGAGGCCACAGGCAGAAAGAACCACCAGGGAAAAGGAAATTTCAATGGCTGCCTCTTCTCCTAGAGAACAAGTAGGGCATAAATTAAATGTGATTTAATACATTACAATACACAGAGTGAACACTGCAAACTTTAGGAGAAAGGAAGTTAACATTTCTCAAAATTGGCTTCTAAATCCTTGCTTGTTGGCATATTTAACCGAATCCTTTGTAAGGAAGACAGCATAAATAATAAGCTATCAGGTTTCTATCTCTTTTAAGAATCAGTGAACCTCAATTTACAGCGTTTCGTTTCTGACAAACCCCCTTCCCACACACACTTCTGATTCAACATAATAATTAGTACTTGGATTCCTTCATTGTTCCTTTTTGCATCATATCAACTACATTATCACTAGCAGATGAGACTTAGTGTGGTCATCTTTTTATTTCTGTCTGTTGTCTTAGGCATAAAATGGTTTATATGCTTTAAATCTGCCACAGACTTTTTTGCACTAGAAACAAGTTATTACATGTGAAGGTTTCCAAATTATCTAAAGTAGACTTGTGGTATAACTACAGGATATCCATATACAGCAGCAGGATATCTACAGTTATTCAGCTGCTGGGAACAAAGAGAGATTTCTTTGCTTGTGAACGTTCTAGTGGCATCTGGTTGGACACACCTTAAACCAAAGGTTAAGTGGGATTGTGTCCAAGATTATTATGATATCTTGCTGGTCCAGATCAAATTTTCTCTCAATTAACAGATGTTATAAATCTTCCAAATATGACACATGCATAGACTAAAAGGATTCTTAATTAGTATTTCTTGGAGGGATCCACTGATGGCATGTATCAGCAATTATTTTTAAATTACCGCCTAAAGCATATTTGCCAAGCTGATAACTAAGTATTATAATTTGTTTGGATGAGATGAACAGTTCTTCTTAAATGTAATATGTGCAATATCAGAGAAAGAGGATAAATATCAAAATATATCAGAATTTTGTTCCAGAATTTTTATCCCACTCAAATAGGCCAAGTCTTTTTGAGTAGTGCCTACAATCAGTGAAGAAAAATTTTATAAAGAAAAATCTCTAAAAAAACTCTAAAAGAAATTATACAGAAGAAAAAGGAGACTGAGCAGGGTAGAATGAGACTCAAGCAAGCTGTAGCACCAATTCCTGAGGTTAAATTCTAGTTTTTCAATAATGATCAGCTAGTTATGGCAGACAAGGATAAATAAATTTTTCGGTAATAGGATAACCTTGTTTCCACATATGAAGAATACAAAACTATATTTTAGTGAAAGAAAGTGTTCTGAAAATTCAGCACAATTCAGCCTTGGGATACATACAGCCACTCCTAAAAAATAAAAGCCTGAAAATAGCCAACAGAAGGAAAAGTAATTGACTGAATGCCACTTTATTTCTCCAAAATCGATGTATTTTTAAAAAATACAGGTAGTCCTTGACTTATGACCATTCGAAATTACAACGGCACTGAAAAAGTGATTTATGACTGGTCCTCACACTTACGACTGTTGCAGCATCCCCACGGTCACATGATCAAAATTCAGGTGCTTGGCAGCCAGCATGTATTTATGAGGACTGCAGGATCCCGGGGTCACGTGACCACTATCTGCGAACTTTCTAGCAGGCTTTCAATAAGCAAAGTCAATGGGGGAAGCCAGATTCGCTTAATGACCATGTGATTGACTTAATGACTATGTGATTTGCTTAATGATGCACCAAAAAGGTCATAAAATTAGGCACACTTCATTTAACAACTGCATCGCTTAGCGATAGAAGTTCCAGTCCAAATTGTGGTCATAAGTCGAGGACTACCTGTAAGTTCAACATTTTATGAAAGCATTTTAAAAAAAAGAAAGATCCTGGAACATACACTTTATGCTGCAATGAAGACTCACAACTTACAGGAAAACTATACTGTAGAACAAAATACAGTACTGATTTGACAGCAGGGATGTGGGAGTTCAAAAGCAGAGGAGTCATGCCACTGCAATCATCACAGCAGGAGAGAGTTCCCAAGACACTTTTAGTTAAACCAGGAGGGAACAAGGGCATAAAGCTCCATTCTAAAGGAGTTTAGTTTGAGATCACCCCAAATGATCAAAGAGTAAGCCTTTAAACCCTGCTTAATCTGCATATTTGCCTTTAGGATCTCTATGAGACATGCTTATAAATTAACTTTTATGTGAACGTGCCCAGACCTGAGAATAACTCACTCAGTAATCTTGGCTACCTTTCTGACTACTGTTAGACATTCCCTCAAGTACTGTTGCAATTTCATCCAGACTGCTTTGATACAAAGCTATGTGGTCACTTGTATCTGTAAACGTCAGCTCATGGAGTTTTATACTCAATGACTTAAAAAGAGAACATCAAAGGTACTCTTCTTGAACACTTCTACATAATGGTGGCTTTGATCTTTATGGATCTAAATATTAAGCAGGATACTTGAAAGATGGGTGACTTATCAATTTGCACCATTCCTAAGATTAGAGACCTAGCTAAGTGCTTTCTCTTTCAATTTAAGTGAGATGAACAGTCCATCAAAGATACAGGTCATCCTCATTTAGCGACCACAATTGGACTGGCAACTTGGTCATTAAGTGAAGCAGCCACTAAGCAGAACTCTGACTGTGCTTATAATCTCATTTCAGCTTTCCTTTGCATTACAGATCTGCAAAGGTTGTCAAAGTTACTTTTTCACCACTGTTGTCACTGCGAATGGTCGCTAAACGAGGCAGTTGCTACACGAGGACTACCAATATGTCCTTTTCTTTTTTAGTGATGGTGCCCCGACTCCAAATTCCTCACTGGCATCCTGAAGGCCCCACTTAATACAATCCTGTTTTCTTGGGCTCTTCATAGGTTAGAAATATGCTTTGTTACTGTTAATCGATAAATTTCCTTTTAGCAAGTAACAAACACTCTGGAAAACAGATGTTTTCATGCAGCCTGTTTATGGATCACCAACACCATTTCAACTTGGACGCACCCAAAATGAACATTCTTCCTTATTGCTAAGAACTGCTTTGAGTCTACATCACAGAAACACTTCCCTAAAAGTTAGCCAGATGAACATTATTAGCATTATGCTAATGCTACTCTTATGCAGGAACAAAGGAATCATTTGAAAGCTGGCACCCCAAAAGAGGGAAGGAGCTCTGCATACAGACGCAATATATGTTCATCATGCAACTGTACAGTCAGAAGTTGAGCAAATGGTTATTTCAGACCTATTTGTAAGAGTACAAACAAAGCCGGAAATTAGCTAGAAGAATAGGGGAGGGAAGAATGTGTCACAATTATATCACACCCCATGTGAGGTTGCCAAGTCACCTTGCCTCTCCCTTAACAAACAAAATCATCACAGCAATTAATCCCTATTCGCAGGCTCTCTTTCCACTCAGGAAACAGTAGATTTAGAAAGATGCGTTAATCCCGGGAGTCTGTTCAGGGCTGCTGAACTCCCTCCCAATCCTGTTAATCCAACCAATCAGAGTCTCTGATACTGAAAGTGATCTGTCAGTCAAATCTAGTAGGGTTATTCAGACCATGGGAATTTGCTCATCAACACCAGATTTATTCTATTAAAAAACAAGAAACATATACATGCCCTCAAAATCTTATAACAGCTTTTATAACCTGGCATCTTTCAGATGTGTTGAAACTTCAAGTGCCCTATTTCAGGCATTTGGCAAGGCTCCTTCCTTGGGAAGTACCCCAGTTTCACACAGATTCAGTTTGGAGATTAACTTCAAATGCAATTCAATCCAAGCTCCAAATCAGCTTTTTTGAACTGCCCCAGAATAATCAGGCATATTCCACACTCCAGGATGATTCAGAAAGATTTTGCACATCACGAAAGCTATTTTTTTCAAATCAGTTTGGGAAGTCAAATCAGTTTACTTTCCCAAATCAACATGAATGATTGGGTCAATGATCCAAATCAAATCAAAGCCGATTCACATAAAGGTAGGATAGCCGAATCACGGTTTAACTTGGTTGGCATACTTATGAACAACAGACAGCTGCCTCTTTCAAAAAGAAGGCAACTACTGTATACCACAGTGTTTCTCAACCTTGGCAACATTACAATGTGTGGACTTCAACTCCCAGAATTCTCTAGCCAGCCATGCTGGCTAGGGAATTCTGGGAGTTGAAGTCCACATGTCTTCAAGGGGCCAAGATTGAGAAACACTGCTCTAATAGTAAATCCATTGAAAAACTGATCCGTGAGAAGCAAAAGGGTTGGCATTCCTTTTGATCCTAAAGAAGCCACAGACAGAATTCCTTGTCTGCTTAGCCCCTCTCATAAGCTCAGGGACAAAACTCAGGCAAAACTCACCATTCCTTTTACATGCTCCAGGTAATCTAGAATTCTAAATCTCTCAGTAAAACAGCAAACCCAAGACACCAGATCCAAGGATATGTCTTGACTATCTTCTTGGCTAATATAAGCAATGTATTATCTACAGGACAGCTAAGTATTTCTGACTGTTAACCACAAACAACCACAAAGGCAGCTATGCAAACCTCAGAAAAGCTGGAACTGATTTTCACTTCTGTTTTCCAGATTCCCATGAACAGGCAGGAGATCTGGTCAATTATTTTTGAATGTACTGTGACTGAACCTTTACCCAGCCTTCAACAACAGCCATCAAGGACAAAAGGAGAGGAGACGGGCAGAATTAGCAGGCCCTGAATAGCTAAGTAAAAAAAAAAAAAGTAGATATCTGCTCTTGTTGCGTACAGAACAGAACTATAGCATAGTACAGACGCCTTCAGTGTGGTTTCTACAAATATAACCTAAGGGGCAATAGATAGATCCAACTGCCAACCTTACAACAATCCTAAATTTTTATTTTTATTTTTAACATAAAACCTGTTTCTTACCTTTCCAGAGCCTATGCATTGCTCAGATAAGAACAGCTCCTTAACAATGCACATATTCATTCCTTTTAATTAACTTTATTGTTCCAGAAACTCTAAATTCTATACAAATTTGGGATTAAAACACACAAATTAGGCAGATTGTTGCAACCTGGTACATAATTCTGGAACTTGTTCTCCATTATGGGGGACCACATTTCCAGAATGAACAAGGAATAGCAAGCATGTTTTTTATCTTTACTTGGAAGTGAAGACAAAGGCCATTTTTGCCAAGCCAAACAACACACGCCCCCCCCCCATATTATTACATATTACATATTATTTGTAACAGGACCTACTCCAAAGACTTAGAGCAGCCAATGGTAACATTAGCATCTAACAGAGGTTTCCTACTGCAATAAAGCACAATACGAATAAGATGGTTCATATGTCTTATTCTCTCTTATCTTCGTGAGCAAAAACCAGGAAACAAACAGCAGTGTCTGGCACCTGTATCTGACATGAGGTTAAGCAAGTCCACCCAATCAAGATGAAAAGCCAGGATTCACAAGTTAATAACACGTGGAAGTTGAAAATGGGCTTAGGTGTTCATTTAACCACAATTCTAAGATTGGACATTGTATGAACCCATCAGCTTCTTGGTTTCTTTACTCATGGGAAGGGATGGGTCAATGGGTTGGTTATTCTTGTCATGGTTTATTAAAGCAGGATCTGTAACCGGTTATATTCACACATATGTTCCTTTCCTGGCATGATGCAAAAAATAAACCTTAGTATTTTCAATTAACTCTATTATATCCACTATTTGGACTGGCATTTAATGACCAGGGTTAAGCAGAGTAGGGCCTTGTAATTCAAAACAACAACAATAATATAATACCTTATTTTACTGGAAGTTGCATTTTCTATGTCAAATTTTGCTCCTGGCAGTGGAAAAAATAGAACTATAAAAAGTTTTAAGAAAAGAGAGAGAGAATTCTGAACCATTAAGCCCACTCTGTAACATAAAGCAGAAGGCATGTGCTAAGCTTAAACGATGCAAACCAGTAAAAACACAGGGAGGTATGTAACAAAACTGGAGCAGCAAGAAACAAAATACTGTGTTAACAGTAAGCAGGAAGAAATCCTGAAGATCAAACCCCCAAAGTAAGTACAATAAAGGAAGCACAACAAAATGTCAGCTGCAGTTGGAGCAGACCAAGAAAGAAAGGTGGGTCCCTGCAATCCCATACCGACTTGGACTTGAACAGAAACTATACCAAACTTCAGAGCTTGCAACAGAAGGGACAAGTCACCACTAACACAATATGTGTATTTTGTGCTCACTGTGTTAAATCTACACACACAGTGATGCAGTCTGGCAAGCTTGTGTTTTTCAGATGTGTGGGGTTTTAACTGTCACCCAGCACAGCCAGCGCTGGCCAAAACATCCAGAGTCCACCAGTTTGAGAAGGCTCAAACAGAATGCAGTAACATCACCTGTGATGTTAAACCATTTAGATCAGCGTTTCTCAAACTAGGCTACTTTTAAGATGCTGGACTTCAACTCCCAGAATTCCCCAACCAGTTGAAATCCACATATATTAAAGTTGCCAAGTTTGAGAAACACCAATTTAGACAATCAAGCAGGTATACCTGGAAAGCAAACAATTTAAAGCAATAGTTCATTTCTTACAAAATGTAAAACTTGCATCTGATGAAGTGAGATCAAAGGTCAAAGGTGTTTTGCTTTCACACCTGAACATACACTTTGACCACACTGCGCAAGAGAACATTCTCCAATGTTTCTAAAAGAAGCAGAGATCTTCATTCAATTCTGGGATTGCAAGGACAAACTCTGGTAGATCAGTTATTAAGAAGAACCAACTTTCTCAGCTTTTATTAATAGCATAGCAAAGGGACCTTCAAAGTCATAGCACCTCATGGCTGTATAAGCAGCACTTGCTGAGAAAACTGACACAAGAGATCTGCTAAATTCTTCCTTCAATGTTTTGCTTGTTTTTGCATTTAATCATCCAGTTCTGAACAGAATTGTAGCAATTCTCCCAGTTTAAATAGCAGAAATGTAAGGTAGTAAATCTTTACATATTAATGCCAATCACTCCTAAAACCTATGCATTTTATTTGACCCTATACATTCTATTTGAAAATAATGGCTATTATGTTCAACGATGCAGCTGACATCCAGTAAGTGTGCCCAGAACCAAAGCCTTAATATGTGGGAATTTTGTTACAAATAAGATGACGTTCTACCTTAAAAGCAGAATGAAATCTATCAAGGGATAGGTGCAACTGTCAGTTTTAAGATAACCACACTTCCTATTTCAACACAGAAACTGCAAAAGTATGAGAACAGAAAAACACTTTTCAGATATTGCACATCAGGGTTCCCATTTCTACCATTACACACAAAAATACAATATATTACACTATATACACACTATATTTTGAATGCCCCTCACAACAGTATAATGAACGGTTTCAAATGTTGACCTTTGGTCATTTTCAAATTCCTTTTTGCCCATATTGAATTTATACTTCATCAACCACATTCCAGTAGTTTCCAAATTAAGTCTTAGGAAAAAAAAATATGGAAGACAAAGAAGGGTTGCAGGTTGCAACGAAAGAGGTATTTAAAAATGCTAAGATAAACTGCCTTTGATTTCTACTAAGTTTCAGACAATAACAATAATCTTCTCAGAGCAATTATAATTTATTCAAGATCTGAGATTAATATAAAACCAAAAATGATTCGATTAATCAGGCAAACAGATTCAGTTCTATTACTTCCCTTAAGACTAGTATCTGAATCACTATGGGGAACTATTTCATAAAATGCTTGATTTATAGCATTTAAATCCAAAAGACGTGGTAATAACCAGCAAGTTGTTTTGCTTTAAAAAGATTGAATGCATTCAGAAAGTTTACATCCAGTTATTTATCACAACAGCCAAACTGAGTTTCTAGGTTTAGACACAGAATAACCATTTTTGGAAAAAACTGTTTGGGGGGTTCCTTAAATACCTGGGAACAAATGGAGCCAAGACAAGATAGTGATTTGGACAGTCTTATCCATTGTGGCTCTTTTTACATTGTGCTACTAAATGTTTGTGTAATTTGCCTACACAACAGGCTTGCTCTAGTAAAGGAAAATCTTTATGCATGTGTAAAGAGAGATTCGATGATGATAGTCTACAAGTGCCTATACTTGTATCTCTTGTGTTCACAGAGGCCAAGGGTTTCATGGCATTTTAAAAATTAACCAGTTTAACACAGCTGTTTTCACAAACTAAAGCATACCATCGCTATTGGCATGGAGCATTTTGCTAACTGGGTAATTTTTAGACATCAACATACAAACGCATAAAAGCAGGCCGAAAGACCTGAAATGCAAAAAGAATCTTAAGGCTGTTTCTACCCAAAACTCAGGTTTGCCTAGAAAATATGCAAAGTGTAATTTATAACAGCAGAACTGAACACTCTGTTATCCCCACTTTTTTTCCCCTTCCATCTGTGTAAGGTGAGATCTTTGTTTCTCACATCAACACACACTTCTGCAAATATATAACGTGGGCAAGAGGGAGCGAGTGAGACATCTCACCTACATTCTTCGCCCTAGCCATTTCCACATTACCCTTTTTCGACTGTAAGCTCCTCGCAAGCTGTGAATTTTCCAGTATGTACCCCAATGGCAAGGCACAAAGAATGAACCGTAACCACTGACTGTTGGCAAATGGATATAAATGATGAAAAACTGCCATATAAAAGAAGGGCAGAATGGTTCAGGGAGGGATCATGAAAGCAGGGCAAGCAAAGGGCTTAAAACAGAAGGAAGGGCGCTTTGGCCAAACATCTGGAAGACTTTCCTAACAGTAAGCTATTCCACAATGGAAAAGACTACCGTGGGAGATGCAGATGTTTAAACAGAGACTGGCTAGCCCCTGGTTAAGGAACAAGAATATGATCTCCAGAGTCTCTTCCTTACGTTCTATGATTTTATATCAGGAAAAATTTCCTGATGGAATGAGCTGTTCAACTACGAAGCAGGCTGTCTTGGAGTCTCCTTCACTCCAGGTGTTTAAACACAGGGTGGATGTTGGGGACGCTGCACTACTGGCTTCCCGCTCTGGAAGGGGGGCTAGAGGACCTCCAACTTCTGTTCTAGGGTCCCACCAGTCCCCAACCCAAATTCTCCCACAGCCCAACTCAAGACACAAACCTGCCGGGCGTCTCCAACCCATCCCCGTCGTCAGGCTAACCTACCTCACAGGGCTGTGGTGAGAAGCTAATGGACAGGACGAAGCACTGCAACCCAGGCCAGCTTTTTTGCACTCCAGCCCTCTCCAGAGGGGCTGGCCTACCAGGGCGACCCTTACAGCTGGGGGGAATGGGTGCTGGAGTCCTTGGGGGAAGGAGGATCGTGCAGGGTCCCGAGTCAGCGGAGAAGGAAGAGGGCAACAGGGGAATGGCAACCACAGGAAGGGAAGACGCCCGCTCCCCCCTGAGGAAAAGCGCGCCCAGAGTCACAAGGGTGAGATGGGCGGCTACGTAAATTAATAATATATGAATTAAATAGGTATAAATTTGGAATTAAAGAGGGAAAGGAAAGCTGCTCCCACCGACCGCCTTTCCAGTCCTTGGTTGGCTCCGAACGCCCCCTCCCCTGCAGAGGCTTCAGACCCGCCAGCCCTTGAGGCTCACAACAGCCCGGCCAGGTAGGCCAGGCCGAGCGATTCGATCCGAACCCCGGGGGCGCCATGGCGGGGGGGGGCAGCCAATCCCCGCCCCGCGGCCTCCCCTCGCGGGCCCCCCTGCCCCTCCCCGGCTCCTCACCTGCCCCCGCTCGCGGCAGCGGAGCCGCCTGGCCGCCGCCCAGCCACAGGCAGCAGAGTCCGAGGCCGCCCCAGCTGAGCCCGGGGGGCAGGAGCCGGCCCGACATCCCTCCGCCTGCTCGGGGGCTCCGGCTGAGCCCTCAGCGCCGCCCGCGGCCGGGCCTCTCTCGCCTCAGCCCGCGGGGCTCGAAGGCGCCGGCATGGGCCCCCGCCGAAGAACGGCGCAAAGCAGCAGCAGCGGGGCGAGAAGGGAGGCCGGAGGAGCCCGCCGCTCCCCTCACGCGGCACGGCCGGCAGCGGCGCCTCTCCTCGTCCCCATCGCCGCCGCCATCTTCCGGGTTACCTGAGAGGCCGACGCGGAGATTGGCCGCGGGCGAGGGATTGGCTTGCCGGCGCGCCAATCGGCGCGGGGTCCGCTCCCCGAGGAGGCGGAGGCGCACGACCGCGGAGGGGGGAGGCTCGCCTGGAGTGACAGTCGCGTGTCGCAGCCAACCGGAGCAGCGCTCTAGGTTGCCCCGCCTCCTCCGCGTTCGGAGACGAGCGCGTGGGGGCTGGGGGGAAAAGGAGGCAAGCCTGCAAGGGGCGGGCTTCGGCCCCGAGATTGGCAGGAGACGCGAGCAATCAAATTCTACCTTTTTTCCCTCAGCGCCGGGAGAAGGAGGGAGGGTGATTGTGCGGCGTTCGCGGCGCCGATTTGTAATTGGCAGGCGGCGTCACCAATCAGAAAAGAGCGAGGGCGGGCATCGGCCGAAAGATGGGCTAAGAAGGGTGAGGCGCTGTCCTAATCCAAGCGTGTGGAGTGCGCTCTGTGCATGCTCGGAGGTGTCTATTATGTTTATTTCCGCAGTTAATTCTGAGGCTGCTCCCTTCATAGCTGGACCCTTAACAAGGCAACGGATAAATCAAGGAAGACTTGCCGGCTGTGAGACATAACACAAAAGGAAAAGGACACGGGAAGGGTTAAGGAAAAATGCAAGCAACCCTTCTTATCATCAGGCCCTTTCTCCTTATCATAATCGGTACCTGCAGCAGCTTAGAGTTAGGGATAGGTTTATGGCAGGCGTTCCTGAGTCACAGCGGCTGAAACTGGCCAATGTTCCTTCGATCTCAGGGGCACCTGATCAATGTTAGATATTTTTCGTTCTGCGTATATTTGCACAGGGGGAAAACTCATAATACCGGCGCTCTCGTGGGCTTCCTTGGGGAAGAAAGTTGTCCTGACTGCGACATCGACGGGAGGCACAACCTCTGTCCGAGACCAGCCAAAACCAGCTAAGTGCAAATTAAACCTGTTTAAATACAGGGCAGCTCAAGTCAAACTGGTTACTGAACCCGGCTTCTCATTACGAATGGCCAAATGACCGTCCTTCGCTATTTGGGTAGTAAACATCCCAGGAAGCGGTTTGAACCCAGGACTGTGGAACTCCGAAACTTCCTTTTGTTTTACTTTAAATTCCTTTTATTAAAAGCACCCTTTGTTTTTTTGTTTTTTATTTTTTTGCAGGTGGTGTTCAGAGCAAGGCAACCCAGGTCAAAGCGTGGCCGCCGCCCCCGTGTTCGTTTTCCCAGAAGGCCTTTGGAACCTGGCAGAAGACCAGAAGCCTTCTGGGAAGATTGAAAGAAGCTCCCATCCGTTCGCCCGGCTCGGCTGCAGCAACCGATCGGCTGCCACGTGCCTTTTTCTCTGCAGGCCGCGGGTGCAAAATCCGAATCTCTGGATGGCGGAAGAAACGCAGCCGGTCTGGAGGGCTTTGGAGAGGAACCGGCTGGAACGCTATCGAAGAAGCCAGCAATCTTCTTGAAAAAGAAAAGACGCTCCTTCGATAAAGCGCAAGGACATTTGTCAGCATAGTACGGTTAACAGAATCACATCCTTCTTTCCCTGTAATGCCGCCAAAATAGCCCCCGACGTTGAAGATGAAATAACTTGTTAAATAACAACAGCGGCGTTGGCAGCTTTGCTCCGTAATCAAGCTTGGTGCTTTAAGGTGGTTCCCCCCCAGCTAGAGACTACTGGCCGCCAGGGCTGCGGATGATGGGAGCTGTAATCCAGCACATCTGAAAAGACCCCAGTCGTGGCAGGCCAAAGCCTGTTACGTTTGCATCCGCGCTGGACCGGTTTCTCTGCTCAAGGCATCATGGGGATAAAATGGGGAAGCAAAACCCGTAATGCAGAGTTTAAAAGCGTTTTGTTTTAATGGTTGTGTTTAGTCCAGGCTGTCTTGTCGCATTCCGTTCCTGTTTTTAATTGTTTTAATCTGCTATCGTATTTTATAACCCCCCCCCCCCAGAATCCACTGGAGTGGGCAGCTATATTACATTAAATAAATCATAATGCTACCAACAGACTTTCAGCAGCCTTCGGGGACCTTGGAGGGTCAGAATGGGTGGACGAATGATGCAAAGTTACTGGGGCCACCAATGATCTTGCTTTGCTGTTTTTAATAACGAGGCATTAAAAATATTATCTGAGAATCCTATTCGTTGGGATTCTCAGATAATAAAAGTGGGAAACTATGCCACCAGCTTTTTGCAGTCACAGTTAGCAAGATCTCCTGCAGTGACTTTCTAAAGGTGTGTTTCAGTTTCTGCTAACGCCTGTTTAACTCTCTTCTAAAATATGTTTAAATGTGCTGTGTGATCTCGATGGGTGAAGTTGACTTCCTTTTACCCATCTGGGAGCAACCACCTGTGTTCACTGGGGCGGGGACATTCAGGCCACACCACTGGCATCCGTGGGGGGGGATCAACATCAGCAAGATGATGGATGGGATGTCATGGCAGAAGTCCCGCCCCTCCAGGTGCATGCAGAAGAGGCGGGGCTTGCATCATGACGCTCCATCCATCAACTTGTTGAGTTTGACCCCCATGCCCCCAGGGATGCCTGTGGGGCACCCAAAACAGCCAATCACAGTTTAGCTTAGGCGAGGGTCAGGCAAGCCTTGAAAGCCAGTTTGAGATAACCATGGTTAGTTATATGCTAGCCTATAACCATAATTAAGGTTTAATTTGATGGGCACGTTACTGGTTAGGCCCCATGGGGGTAAAACCCAGACGAGGGTGTGGAGACCCATGTTCTGGGCATCTCTTCTAAATCCAAGTTTAAAAACCATACCAGACTCTCACCCCAAACAAATCAAGGCGCATTATCGGTTAGTCTCAATGGCTGAACAAGTCCTTAGCAATGAACAGAGACATTTTCCTGGAAGGTCCATAACTCAGAGCCTCTGTCCCTTTCCGTGTCTGTATTTCAGGGACTCAGCCACGCTTCCTGCAAAAGGAGAGGACTTTTTAAAAAATCAGGCAGAGAGGGAAAAAATGCATCCCACCTCTTGTTCTTGATCCAATTAACCTCCTCTAAAAAAAGATTTTTAAACACTTCCCACACAGAGCAATGTGCGTAAGCAAGCTGGTGACAATAGCAGTGCATAATTAAGAAGCATGCAGCTGTTCGGGTTAGATAACCCAATTTTTGTACCCAAAAAAAAAAAATTCTTGTCTTTCAGTAAGAAGACTTGTTCAAAAAGCTTAAATTGGTTAAGGCGCCCATTTAAATCTCCCACTTTTGCTCATCCAGTTCTCTACTTCTCTTCCTCTTCCTTCTTCTTCCTTTTCACGGAGAGGGGAGCGAAATTAGTCCAAAAGGAGTGAGCATTGGAATATGGATGGCTTAGTTTTGGGGCCAACTCTTTCTCTAATTTTATGCAGGAATACATTACGCTGATTGTAAGGGGAATATGACATTCTGCTTCTCTCATAATCCACTGGATTGCTTTTATTGCTCAACTACGCCCCGGGCCAGGTGAGAGGCACGTTAGCTGAGAGTCGGTGGAATTAATCAAAGTAATAATCTTTGATTGCTAGGAAAGAATTTCTATAATTTTGTCCTCCAGTTTATTCAGGTGCTTGGAATTGCCTTTTATCTAAAGACGAGTCAGTGCCCTACTTGATTAATGGAATAATGCCATAGGCGCATAAGGGCTTGCTAGAAGCCATAATGATGTCACCTTTGTCGTGACATCATCATGCAAGCAAGGCACCATTTGCAGTGATGTCATGACATGTGAGACATCTCTTTTCCTTCCTCCCTCTGGAATGGTGTTTTTCCACCTTGGCAACTTTAAGATGGGTGGACTTCAACTCCCAGAATTCCCCGGCCTGCAATGCTGGGAGTTGAAGTCCACCCATCTTAAAGTTGCCAAGGTGGAAAAACACCGCTCCACACAGATGTGCAGAATTGTCCCCCTCAACTTCAGGACCAAGATTTAGTGGCTGTAACACAGGTGTAACTCAAGGGCGTCTTTATCTTTTTTACCGCACCGTTGTAAAGTCTCCTCCTTTCCTTGTTCAGGTTCTGCGGCCTTTGGAGACGACCGATCGAGGTAGGTCGATGGCATGTCGTGATATTTGGTGGGCTGGCAAATTCCCCAGGGCAGTACCCCAGAGGGGGAGACCAAGAGTATTTCTGCAAGCTGCAATCTAGCGGGCCTCTGGAGCACCCCTTGCAAACTTCATGAGAACTTCTAAAACAGCAAAAACCTCATTCCCAACAGAGCCACTAGATGGCGCCCTGTTGCAAGGGGACTAAGGTGCATCATCGGGTCCCTGTGAAGAGTCTTCAAGATGGGGGTGCAGATCAGAGAGCAATATGCGCTCCGCATACATTCTCAGGCCAGCAATACCCATCATTCTGGAAGAAGCCAGGATTTGGCATGTCTGCCCGCACCGACATGGGAATGCAGGAGGAGGAGCATCCTTGTGCTCCACTGATGGACCCAGGAGCATCCTTGTGCTCCATTGATGGGCCCCATCTAGAAGAATGATCTGGGCACATCTTTTAAACCTAACAGGCCTGTAACTTTGGAATGAGTCTGGAAGAAAAACTGGCTTGTTCCCAGGTACACCACACCACACCACTCACAGTTTCCTCTTCTTCAACGAGTATTCTTGGAACCATCCGTGGTGTTGGCTGTCTCTACAGCATTGAGCAGAGGAGTTCTTGAAATTCTGTAAATACCAACAGCCTCTGTGGGATCTGAGGAAGGATTCTGAATCTTCAAATGCCACCAAGGTGTCCTGCAGATTCCCTCCCACGTCCCAGTCCCCTGCAGCGCCTAGCAGCTTCAAAGAAGGTCTCCACAGACATGCATGGAAACAACCCCCCCCCACCACCCTTTGAAGCTTTAGGGAGGCCCACTGGATAGTTCAGCCATTGCTTTTCAGCCTTCCGTTTCAGAAAGACCCGCAGGAAATTCAGAAGCAATCAATGATTTGCTCCTCCAGGCTGGAGGGGACCACTGGGGCAAGCCTTTTGAGCGGTTCCCTGCCCCACCCTGGCACAGAGCTGAGAAGCAGCTGTGCCAAGATGGCCAAGCCCAGGCTAATACCAAACATATTCGGGACATGCTTTTTAACGACTGCCAACATTGTTCCCAGCCCAGGAGAGCAAGGACCGATACACACTTTTCGTCCTCCTAGCCAGCCTTGGCTTGTGAACGGTCACAAAAGCGGAGTCCTTGGGGTTCTCTGAGCTCGGTTCTGTTCTTGCAAACGTTTCATTACCCAACTAGGTAACGTCTTCTACCTAGCCGGGTAATGAAACGTTTGCAAGAAAAGAACCAAGCTCAGAGAACCCCAAGGACTCCACAGTTCAACCCTGAGCTACATATATTCACCTCTATTGGTCACAAAAGTGTCACGGGTGAATATGTACGACAGTTTGGGTCATGCCTGGAGGTTCACGGGGCTGAGACTGCCTGGAGCAAAAAAAAATCTCTCCAACAGCTTCTGGAACATCCCACCCGTCTGCAGCAAAACACAGAAGGACTGTCCCCCGGGTGCCATTCCTGCTCGGTGGCCTTGGTCAGAAGAAGAAGTGTTGAGAAGGAAGCAAGGGGAATAAAGGCAAGGCTTGAAAAAACATCGGTCTTTCTTCGCAGCCTAGAATTCCACCAGTTAGGTGGGCAGTATTGACAGTATGAATAGCGGCTGGGTTTCTCAACCTTGGCGACTTTAAAATAGGTGGACTTCAACTCCCAGAATTCCCCAGCCAGCATGCTGGCTGGGGAATTCTGGGAGTTGAAGTCCACCTATCTTAAAGTGGTAAGGAGTCATTCTCTATAGAGGCTGACCCCATATAAGTCCAGAAATCCAAGTTACTCCAGGCTGGCGTTTGCATGTCTCGCGTTGAGCTTCCCTAAGGCTGGAGATCCTGTGTCCGCCTTGAAGAATGACTCATTTCAAAAGCCTGCGGGTATCAAAATCCGCGGGGCTCGGCAGCACCTCCTCGCTTGGGGCTGGGCTCTTGCCGGTCCCCATCAACACCCCCCGGGGGGTGCGGGCCGATGGGGACAGGCCGGTTCCACGGCTCCCGTTGCTGCTGGATCCTGTCCAGTTACTCCACTTACAATTACGCAACTTAGCCAAGGGCAATCCAACACCCGCAGACAAATTTAGAATGGCCCAAATGCATTTGCACACAGTTGGCTACCTGTGGGTGTACATGCACATACGTACATATATTTAGGTGGGGGTGGGTGCATATGTACGTGGTGTGTGTGTCTGTGTGTGTGTTACAGAGAGAGAAAAGAGAGAGCCAGTTCAGTGTTGTGGTGAAGCCGGGAGATTGTGAGTTCTGGTCCTGCCTTAGGCACGAAGCCAGCTGGGGGACCTTGGGCCAGTCCCTCTCGCTCAGCCCTGGGAAGGAGGAGGAGGAGGAGGCCAGGGCCAACCCCTTCTGAAAAACCTTGCCAAGAAAACTGCAGGGATTTGTCCAGGCACTCTCCAAGAATGGGTCACGATTGAACGTGCATGCGTGTGTGCGTGTGTGTATATGTGAGTGTGCATGTGTGTGTAAATAAATAAGTAAATAAATACATTCCGTTCAATCGTTTTAAAAAAAAACTCAAACATAAGATGGAGTTATATATATATATATAGTGTATATATATATAGTGTGTGTGTGTAGGTGTCTGTGTGTGTGTGTGTCTGTACGTGTCTGTGTGTGTGTGTGTATATGTATATATATATTGTGTGTGTATGGATGTGTGTGTATATATAAATATATATATGTGTGAATATTTTGTGTGTGTGTCTGTGTATGTGTGTGTGCGCGTATATAATGTATGTGACTCTGTGCGCATGTGTGTATGTATGCATGTATGTATATGTGTGTATATAGAGAGAGAATGTGTGTGTGTGTGTATATATGTGTGTGTGTATATATATGTGTGTATGTATATATATATATATGTGTGTGTGTGTATGTGTGTGTGTGTGTGTGTGTATATATATATATATATATATATGTATGTATATATAGAGATAGATAGCTAGATAGCTAGATAGCTAGATAGCTAGATAGATAGATAGATAGATAGATAGATAGATAGATAGATAGATAGATAGATAGATAGATAGTGTCTGTGTCTCTGAGTACCAAGAAAATGGCCCATTTGCTCCTATTTAATCCACTGACGTTCTTGCGCTGGTCCCAACAGAAGAAAAGACCATTTCTTGCCTTGCCGGAAATAATACCACGACTACAGGAGGTAGCCATGAAAGTTGGTGCCTGGAATTCAAAAAGTTCTAGTCTCCCAGGAAATTACGATGCTCCCTTCCAGCGAGAAGAATCTCCTGCAAGAAGAGATGGAATTTCCCTGGCTTGGTCCTGGGAAGATGATGAAGGCCGTATACCATATTTGTCCCCGGAGGAAACCCCATCTTATGTTTGAGTTGGGGCAGAAAGGACATTGCAAGGAGTTGCCAAAACAACTTCTATTTTAGGAACATCATGCGTGAAGGAAACCTACCTTGACTCGGGAGCCCCAAGCGCTATGACATATTTAGGTCTTCCTCCAGAGATGGCCAAAGGACTTTTGGCCCCTGGAATTTGAGCCACCGGCACAGAAGTCTAAAAGCATGTGGTCTCTGACGGCCCAAGCTGGGGTGCACACCGCTGATTCAAAGCAGAGGGGATCAACTCACAGTTTATTAGACACGTGCGACCCCCCCCCCAACCAATAACTTCCCCTCCAGCTTATTTTTACAGCCTCTGGGAATGCCATGAAAAGCTGCTGAAATTCACCTGCAGTTGGACGGTGTCCAATAGCGTCATCCAACCTGGGCTTTTAAGATAAAATAAAGAGATAAGGTGACAAGGTAAGATGAGATGACAAGACAAGATGATAAGATAGAAGATATCGGCTATAATGGATAAGGTATAAGCTAGATATAAGGTATATAAGATATAAAATATGAGGTATGAGATAGAAGATGGGATGGGAAAGGACAGGATAGGATATTTAAGGAATATCTCCAAACAATCAAGCAGAAAAACCACTGAGGTTTCATGACATTACCTTAGATGCCCCGATCAAAAAAATGGACTTTGACTCTCTCAATCCCCTTCTTACTCTCATGGGGGAAGCCACCCGCCCCCCCGAATTGCAGCTTTTTTGTTAAATATAGCCCTAATCTAGCACCATGCGTAAAACTGCACGTCAGCTTGCAACGTGTCGGCAAGCCGGTAACCTTATAGCTCCACCAGATCTCCGCAGGCCGCTCTAAGACGATTTAGGCTTGCTCGGATAGGCCTGGACTTTCAGCAAAGACCCTGCGGGGTTGTCCCAACCCAGGGCTTTTTCCCACATCCCCGAGCCCGGCATAACCATGCACCGCTGGCCGCCTCCTTTCGGCCCATCCCTGCGACCTTGCTCTTCGTCTTGTCCCCAGTCAGTGGGGGAGCAGTTTGAAACCATCTTTAGTTTTTTGTTTAATTCATTTTTTTTAATTCCGAAAAAAGAAGAAAAAAAGCCTAAACGTGCAGGAGAGTTGTCTAACTCCATGAGAAATATACATGTATCTGAATCATATTCGCGTGAGATAAGCAGATATAGAATTGGAACTGTGTACTCTTATAATGATAGATGAACTTTGCGTTGCTATCGTTCGTTCACTTTTATGTTAAAGCCCTTTTATGAAGCCATCTTTAGCTGAACTGGTCCGAGAGTGATCTTTTCCCCCCCTTCTGACCCCATCCAAGGGCAGCCTCAAGGTAGGTTAAGTCTGTTCAGCTTTGTCGAGTGTCCCCTTTGAAGGAGCGAGATGTCTGCAGGGGCTTGGATGAAGGAGAATGACCGCAAGGTGGAGGAGGGCCAGTTTGATGAACGAGGGGATCGCACTTCTACTCATGCGAGATGCTAATTAATGCTGAAGGTCTTTCAAGCCTCATCTGAGCCTCCTTCCTCTGCTGTAAACCCCAGAACAATCCAGAAGGATTTCCTTCCTGGAAATTGGGTCCAGTTGCAGGCTCATGGCTTGCTCCCGCATGTTTACTCAGAAGTAGATTCTGCTGGGTTAAAAGCCAGGCATGAATTCATGCACCGTGCTCAGTTGTCATGCCTTTTGCTTTAGCTTCATGGGTCGCCTAAACCATAGCCAACTGTAGTTTATCCAACCAACGGTGAGTAAATGGCTTAGTCTTAGGCTTGCCGATCTAAGTCTGTGGCTCTACCGATTACGGCAATCTTCCAGATGGGCTACGTAGGAACTGCAAGAAGTCCAACCCAAGGGGGATGGCTGGGAAGACTGTTTTGGGGTGTGTGAGTATTCCCAAACTAGGAGAAAATAACGTGCAACTGTTTTAACTTCGGCATCACAAAGCTGGAAAATAAGTCCTGAGGCTCTGTCCAGGCAGATCTGAGATATTCCTTAAGAATGGTGTGAAAGCAAGCACAGGGGGATTTGGGTCAAGCGAAGATATCTGATCTGTCCGAACCGAGATGGAATTTCCTTACTGGCTGAAACCGTAGAGCTCAGGCTAAGCGTTCCCCGCAAAATGATCTTAAATTAAGCAGTGGCGTGAAACTTGGTAAAATTGTGATGGGGGAGAAGGAGATGTTAGAAGGGGATCATTTCGGGAAAGCCACCGTGACATTCCACGTCAGCAGTTCTTACATAAACAGAATCCCCCTAAAATAGCTCCTCTGGAACTTTCAAAAGCGCTCAGCAAATTCTCTTGGTGGCCTTAAGGACAAACATTTAAAATTATTTTGCTTTTTTCAGGAGGAGAAGCTACTTTCACCCTCAAAGTCTAACCTCGAGAAGAACAGAGGACTCAGTTTAGAACCTGGACAATTTAGAACCTGCTTCAATGCACTTAGTCAAGAGCTTCCACCAAGTAAACCTTGTTTCAGCCTTGCGCGTTGCATGCATCCAGCACGTGTGGTTAGTCCGTGGCTCAGGATGTCATGCCAAGCTTGAAAATGGGACAGCAACTGAACCATAGTTGAATAAACCAAGTACATCAGGGGAACCTAGCCACTGAAGCCATCTTAGATCCTCTGGGATCACACCAGGGCGAACATTATCTGCTGGCAATAGTAGGACATCACAATGACATCACATTGCACCATGATGTCATCATGCACACGATGCAACGTGCATTAGCCACGTCAGCCACATTATTCAATTTACCTTAAGATAACTGCATAACCTGGGTTTGGGCAACATGCTAGTGAAAACAGGGGTGCTCATTTGCAGTTCAAAGGATCTTGCAATGCTTGATATAGCCACACAACGTGCTTAACCTGGGCACTTATGAACCTTCAAGTTGCCTTCGCATAACCTGCAAAATGTGATTCGGTTTAATATTAGTAAAAAATAAAATAAAATAGCATGCTGTGTGAACCAGCATGTTTGCTTAATGGATGAGTCCCTGTATTGGACACACTCAGAACATGGCTTAACTCAGAAACCTGCTTAAGCATGTTGGAAGAATACAGCCCGCCAGTAAGTGCCTTAAGGAAAAATAGAACTCCTTGGAAAATGGAAAAGGAGGAATAAGCAGGAAAATCCCCTTGTTCCATGTTGCAGCTCTCCAGGATTCCACAAGAGGGCGGTGCAGCAGCTGAAGAATTCCAGGCCAGCTCACCTGAGATCACCTTTAGAGAGATCCAACTTTGACAAAGAAATGAGGTTTACGGCCTCTCCCGAGGAGATGGAAGCGGCCCAACAACCTGCCTTCCCATTTTTGGAAGCCTGATTTCAGACCGAAAGGGGTGTTGGATCATATCCTGGTGTTGTTTTTGCTTTGAAGCAGGAATGTTGCTTAAGAACAACCTCACGGCTGCTCCCTTGGGAATTTGAAATAGTCTTCGCTCCGTCTTTTTAAAAAAGGCTTAGCTCGTTTTTTTAAAGGGGGAGAGAAAGAAACGGGCTTACGGCAAACTGGTTCCTCTAGCATCAGATGACAGGTCCAGGGTACCCTCCCAATCTTAGCTTAGCATCTCATCTTAAATTGCAGCACGTTTTGGGGGTATCGTGCAAACTCCCAGCCAATTCGATCGAGCCTGTTAACCACACTGGGAATGAGCAGGCTGTGTGAACACAGTACAGCCCCAGCTGGGCAGTTTGAAAGTTGTCTCTCAAAGATATCCGGGAAAACGGAGGAGCAGGGAAGTACGGTTGCAGGTTTAAAACTACATAAAAGAGTGAACTCTATTTGGGGGGGGGGCAGGGATGAATATCGGCCAGCCAGAAATGTAATGGGTGGAAAGAAAAAATATATTTATAAGGCAGGAGAGAGTTTAAAAAGGGACAATGAGCGGATGTATTGAGTGAGGCCCCCGGTTTATGTTATACCACAGACTGGACCATCAGACTGAGCAAGCTTTTTGCCAACCCTTCCGCATGTCCACATATTTAGGAATCAGTCCTTCAGAACTCCATGGGGCTATAAGCTATAGGTTTATAGCTTAGCTTGTTGTGTGAATCCAGACAATCCTGGTTTTTTTTTCAACAAACCCAATTAAAACAAACCATGACCACATACAATGTGTGCACTTGCCGAACGGGTCCATTTTCAACCCCAATCTTTCTTTTCCCACTTTCTTCCCCGGAACCAAATTTGGTCTCCTTCTGTTCCATTTTTGGAGAGTCACCCTGGGAATGGACAGACAGGCAGAGGGGCAGAGCTCCTTTATCGAATTGATTTCAGTTGAGTTGGCATCATAGGCGAGTGGTGCTCCTTCAGAGGGTGATGGTGGGGATTTTTTTGAAACCCAATAAATCTCAGCCACCTGTCTTGTGATGGACCAGATGATGGTGCAGCCAAGATCTGACAGCCTTAAATTAAGTGAATCATGGATCCCATGTCAGGGATGGTCCCAGCAACGGCTCAAACCCAGCCTTATCCCAGGGTGGGGTACAGAGCAGAAGAAGTTATTTTAATGACCACATCGCTTCTCCCACTAATAGATATTCAACGTTGTGAATGCAGTTCCTGCAAAAGTTTTCAGAGCTTCTCTGTCTCTCCCTCTCCAGCTGCCAGAGTGAAGGAATGATACTACAATGCAGATCAGCTTTTTATTTAGCGGAGGGACATGCTCAGCTACATTCCATGTGATCACAATTCGGAAATGCTCCTCTGAGTGGAGGGAAGGGTATTATACCAGCTCGGCTTCCCAGGCAAAGCTATCAGTGGGAGGAGGAGGAATTTTTCTTCCCCTTTCTTCTGCATTTTTTGGAAGCCTACCGTACCTGGGTGCAAAACCGAGGACCTCCACTAGACGGCAGCTGAAAGAGAGCGGCATCTAGTAGTCACCCATAAAAACGGGTTGCCGCGGTTGCTTTTTTTAATCCTGCAGCCCATCTAGAATCATTCTGGAGTCAGGCGTCTTTTGACATTTAACCAATAAATAAATACCTCCATATTTTTGCAGCCCCAAATGTAGTACACCTAGTCTCTTGCAGGAAGAGGGTAGCTTGGGCCAAATGCTGAGTTATTTCAGGAATTCATTAAGCTCCCTTTTGTCTCAACAGAGATATGGCCTGACCTTGGAATGTAATATCTGATGTTGCTTCGTATCTCAGAGGACTTCTCTTTGGAGCTAAGAGCTGAATGTGGTTGTACAAACCATGATCAGGATCTGCAGACTCCCTCCCGGTGTGGCCACCAATTTTTAGTTTTAAATGTGATAGAAGGTAGAAAGTTTTCAGTGCGTATTAAACGAATCTAATTTTTAATTAGATTTAAATGTAAATTAAATTAACTCCATTTGTTCTCCAGCTCTTATAAACAAATCTGCACATTTCTTTCATTCAAATTTCCCTTTGATCTGAATCTATTAGATGATCTTAGGGGAACCTCAGCTGCGAGCTGCAGAATGGAACTTATAAGACAAGATGATTGCAATCTTTGTCTTAAGTTGATATATGTCCTTTAGATCATTTGAAAGAATGACATTTCTTTGAGACGGACCATCATTAGCACTAAGAAGGATTGTTCACAAATGTTAGGGTGTGGGGTTTAATCATATGACTGATTCATCACGGTAGCCATGGGAGAAAGACAACTTGCCCTAAATTTTGGCCACGTCATGCTGAACACAATCAGGTCAACAGTGGGCCTTCATACAAATAATCTCTGGGCAGAGGCTAGGATGGGCGAAGCACACACATTACTTCTACAAAGTTCTGCATTGCCCAAATGACATCACGCAGTCTCTTTCAGGCCCTTGTGCTGATCCGACGGGAAGAATTGCCAAATTGAGGATTGTGTAGTTTATTTTCTGGTGGACCCGTTCACCTTGGCTTAAGATGTTGAAGTATTTTTCAATTGTCAAGGACTTAATTGCTTTAAGATGATGCAGAATTGAGACATCTTTGTAGGTTGCAAGGCTATCCTTGAGAAAGGATATGCTGTAGAGACTACTATGTTTTTAAACCCAGATTCAACACCATCTTTCCCCCAAAAAGCTCCCTGGGGGACTCTGGGCCCATTCCTCTTTCTCATCCAAGAGCCAGGATGGTGTAACGGTGAAGATGCTGGACTAGAATCAGGAAGACCCAGGTTCTAGTCCATCCTCGGCCATGGAAGCTCCTGGATGTGTTTGGTCAAAGAGGAAGGAGTGCTAAGAATAATGCCTTGATCTCTTGGAGAAACAGTAGGATTATAACAATAATAATAATACTGAACTCAAAGAACCAATATTTGCAGCACATGATGTGAGTCTACCCAATGGTATCCTATTAATTCAACTAGGAGTAAGAAAGCTCTGAGAAGGCAGGGGCCACAACTCAACCTTCCAATTTTCTACAGGACTTGGAGGAAACTTTCAAGCAATATCATCAAAAGAGATGAGGTCGAAGATGTTTGGTGTGGTTTCATGGTACTGGGGAGGGCTTAGGGGTGGGAGGGAGAGGGGGAGCAGCAGGCCTCTGAAAGGCAAACATTTCCATCTTTAATCCCATTCCAGACCCTGAAAAGTAACTTAAAGTTCTGCGATTGAAACAGAATCATTTTGCCATTGCATCTTTAGCAGGCTTGTGAAACTGACTAGAACAGTTCCCTTTTTCTGATCAGACTGGGTCGCACAATTAACTAGACTCCGCATAGAGCATTCTCCCATGCAATGTGGGTAACATTTAGCCTGACATCTAACAGTGTTTCTCAGGAAGTTAGCTTGGCTGTAACTCTCAAGCAGAAGACTTCTGCTTCAGAGGTGGTAAATTCCCTCAAATGCTTGAGTGCATGTATGAAACCAGAACTAAACTGGTGCTGAACAGCATCCTTTTCAAAACACTGAGCAGACAACAGTATTATCTTGACTATGTCCTGTTTACTGTACTATCCTGATTATGTCTGGTTAGAATATACTGTAATACGATGCCTACTTTTTTCTTTTCTTTAAGAAGACCACTGCCAGCCTCCAGCTCCAGGGCTCATCTAGAGTGGGTAGGACCAAAAACGTCTCCCCCTTCTTTTGTTATTTTTGGAGGGGGGGTTATGGGGCAAAAGACTTCATCCCTTAAAAGCCCCTGCCCCACATCAGATCCGGCTATTCACCTGCCCACTCGACTTCTGAAATACAACCTTTGATACACCATTCAAAATCTGCTTTCGGCCTTTGGAGCCGTAGAAATGGCCAGCCCTGGTTGAGGTAACAGGTAACCGACTGTCAGTTTGCTTGTAACAAAGGCTATCTGGACACTCTTCAAAATGTTTCCTTTTTCCTTTATGTTTTGTTAAATGTGGGATAAAAGCAATTAGGGAAATGGCTCAACACAGCTCCAAGGAAGGAGGAGGAGGAGGAAGAGGAGAAGGAGAAGGAGAAGGAGAAGGAGAAGGAGAAGGAGAAGGAGAAGGAGAAGGAGAAGGAGAAGGAGAAGGAGAAGGAGAAGGAGAAGGAGAAGGAGAAGGAGGAGAGGAGGAGGAGGAGGAGGAAGAAGAAAACAGGGCATCTCTCCCATCGACCATGCTGGAGGGGGGTGTTGTGAAACACTGGGCTGTCTCAGCCCAAGCTGAACAGGTGGCATCTCTTGTTGGCGCATAGGCTAATCTTAGCCAGAGCTTGAAAGAGGAGGGAGACACACTGCTGGAATGTGCTTCCACAGCAGCTCTTGCGCCTTCTCTCCAAAGCCCCTAATTGGGCATCTCCTCCAGCCCTGTTTGTCTGATTCTTTTCCTGCTCGTTTCCTCTCCCAGCAACCTCAACGCTTCCCTGCTCTGCACCTGGTTGAAAAAGAGGCGATGGAGAAAGGGAGGAGAAACCGAAGTGGCGGAAATGAAATGAAAGCCGGTGCTGCAAAACTAGGTTTTGTTGAACATCTCCTGCTCACTGCACAGATGGCTGTTGGTGCTTTGAGCAAGGAGGCTCCATAATGTTCAAGCTGGTGAGGAACACGTAGGCATGCAACTGAAAGCAGCCCATCTGTTGGGAGAGAAGCATCTCAGAGTTACAGCATAAATTCCAAGGCCAGAGGTTAAACATGGCAGTAGCTGCAACGGCTTCGTCTTGCCAATTACACGGGCCATAACATTCTTCTGAAAATGCTTCAGTAGGGTTAGCCTTAGCTTTGTTTTCTATTTTTATTTTGTATTTGCCTCCTGCAGCTAAAAGGGAACGCCCTCCTGTGCAGGATGAGGTGAGAAGGAGGTCCCGTAAGTAGGGTGGACTCTACCATTTCAGATTGCATAGGATGGGTCCAGTCCTCTACTTGATGCATGAAATCCAGAGTTCGGGCATCCTCAAGAAATGGGTCTCCAACCTCTGCCTGTAGACCTTCCATGGAAGAGCTCACCACCCTTCCAGGCCATGGGCTTCATTGACCTTGTTTCCATGACATAGTGAATGGAGAGGGCATGAGAGAGTCATGGGAACAACCAAAAGGATGATTTCAATCTGTCAGTTAACCCAGTTGTGTATGTGTGAAGGCTTAGCCCCAGCCAATCCCAATTTTGCACAGGGTTAGACCAACTCCACCTGGTCAATCATATGTTAGGAGCACTAAAGCCCAGGCAACTGGCATGTTTTGCCTACTTAGTCCTTCAGATATAAGAGCTGGAGAGAAAAAGAGGCTGAGAAAGCAGTCCCTTCCGCTATGAACACACTGGCATGGACTGTCAGCAGAGAACCCATCTCCCAAACATGGATCAGGTGTGGCAGCTAAGCCACGCCAAGCGCTGCATTCTGGCCAGTGAGAAAGGAGCAAGTGATGCCATTAAAAGTTGCCAACACTTTCCTGACTCAGAGCTCATGCAAAAGCAAGCATTTCCTAAAGTGGGGACTCTACTGGCCAACTACCACGTTTGACTCAATTAATACAGCTGTGTGCTGCCAGAACTATCAATAAGTAGATTGGACTGAGTTAACACTAACTAGTTTAAGCATACTGTACACACAGGGCCATTATCTAACTCAACATCTGTGATTTTTGGAATGTCACTGAACCATAACTCTTAGCATCCTTCATCACTGGCCATGCTGGCTGGGGCTGCTGGAGATGGTACTTGAGGAACACCACGATGCAACATCACCTGATGTTCTACTAAGATCTATCCTCCTGCAAATTAAGTCTGATGTAGGTTGGATTCACAATACACTATGCCATAAGGTGGTTTCTTTCATTTGGCTTTGGGTGTTCTGTGAACTCTGCCAATTGTGGTTAATTCCACAAGACACAGAAAGCCAATTTGGTGTTAAGGATGGGGACCAGAACCAAGGAAGCCCAAGTCCTCCCTTAAGTGCAGGAGCCAGTTGGGTGATTTGGGGCCAGTCACTGTCTCTCAGCCCTAGAAAGAAGGCAATGACAAAATGCTACTGAAAATGTTGCCAAGAAAACTGCAGGGACCTGACCATGTAGTCACCAGGAGTCAAGGTTGACTCAAAGGGACATGATATAAACCTGGGCTGCTTTGCATAATGTATGAGCCCAGGTGGCTCCGAACTTTCTTTTTGGGTAGGAGAGAACAAAAGATTGCCACCATCCATACCACAGCCATGCTTCCTGTCCTCAAGGTCAGAACCATAACTGCCCAGCCCTGGACAAAACAGCACGGCTTTCCAGATCAAGAACTTTGCCAGTGTAATTTCCAAGTAGAGATAAACCTTCTTTATTTTCGCTTTCCATCACTTTCTCTTTGTTTCTTCCACTCTTCTCTTACAAAGAAGAGATGCTGTAGTCTCGTAGCATTGGGAGGAGGGGGAAGAACATGGCATCTTCCTGATGCTTTCTGGTCTCATCCTGTTGGCCCTGAACTCTTGTAATCCTTAAGGAACAGAGTTGGAAACAAGAGTCTTAAAATGCAAGAAGTTCAGTCCCGGCTTAGAGAAGATACTGCAGTTGAGGGTGGGGAATAAATTATTGACTGGTTTCTAAAATTTAGATCCACTGAAAGAGGAGCTTCAGTATATATTGCTAGGAAGTCATTAGGAATTGCATTGCATTTTAAAATGCCAGGTGGTTATTACAAACATAGGAAGTGCATATCCAAAGCCAGGGCTATAATAAATCAATGTAACATTGCTTTGGTCTGTTAATCTCCGGCTCTAACCGATACAGTCAGGAGCAAGCTATTTCTCCTTGCTTCTTTGCATAACTAAAGGCTGTCTGTTCGTGACAACCATCTTGCCCACTGAACATGATGCAGTGAGGTCCAAGCTGGCTGCTTGGGCCTCTCAGCTGACAGCCAAAAGGAACCATGCTTTTCTAAATGCTGGTTTCAAAGGGATCCTCCTGCTCTGTTGTCCCTATTTCTCCTTGCAAGACCGATCAGCTGCAGCTTTCCAGATTACTAATACTCGCTCTGTCCATTGGATGGGATCACTTTCCAAAAACTCCATCGTAGTCACCAAGAAGGGCCAAATGCTTGCAGAAAAGAAGCCACGCCAGCTTTCCAGCTGTAGGAGATACAGCACACAGACTGTATTCCTGCTCCCCTGGATTTGGTTGCAAGGCCCACATTTGCAGCCATTTTTACAACCCCTGTGAATCTGGATCTGGGTGAGACACGGTGTGTAGGAGGCCACAGCTTGTCTGATTGCCACTTGTCTTTTTTTCTCTTCTTTCTTTCTTCTTTTTTTTAAAGAACTGCCCCAACCAAATATCTTGGGACATTTATATAACTTTCATCGCTAGCGTAGCCCTGAATTTCAAGCCGATCACGTAATGCCGAGGACGGCTCGATTACAGCCAAGAATGAAACTGAGCCGTGTGTCAAATGTAAGGCTATGAACTCAGAGAAGGAACCCTCAGGAGCCTTCTCCCTGAATGCCTTGGCAAGCAGGGTTATTGCCGAATTATTGCGACGATAAACCTTTCAATCTCTCTAACGTTGAAATATGGGTACTGTCTGTCACTCTGTAATGATGGAATCTGCACTCCTTTTATTTCCTTGCAAAAAAGTCCCAAATCTTATATAGGATGTAATTACCAATGGCTGTGCTTTATCGAAATACACACATAGACACACACACATACATACACACACATAGGGTTAATTCTATCTGGAGGATTGCCTGTTGCAGCAATGGTAAACAAACTTTTGGAATCATGCAAACTTTGTTGGTCTAAAGGAGGCCAAAATTCGGTGTCCAGCAACAGAGAAAGCAGGCTGCGTGAATCCCAGGAGAAACACAATATACCATGTGTTTGGTTCCGGAATAAGGAGAGCATCAGTTTCCCCCAAGTCACTTTAGAAGGTTCGATCATATCCACAACCCTAACTGCTCCAGACAAATTCTGCAGGGCCATTTTAGAAAGACCAATTTGGCGGACAGACTTCTCCATGATGCTTGTCCAGCTGTGTCATTTGAGAATTTCTGGGGCATCTGATGCCTGAGACATACGTGAGTTTGTGCTTAACCCTCTCGTGCAAATTATCCAGTGATCCCAATGTTCATTTCATTTCTTGTTCACTTTCTAGGTGGCAGTCCTGTTAACACCTAGCACAAATATCAAGATCCTATAGATCTGTTATTGCTCCTTTTTGCCCATTGTCGGTTGACCTGATCTTTATCTAACCATAGTTCCAAAGAGAGTGTTGAGGGTGAAATGTAAGTTACGAGTAGCGCTGGGAATTCAGGTCTCTTGAGTACAAACCAGATCCTGATTCTGGGTTAGGCAAACCATGGGCCATCCTTAGAAGACAGGCAGGAGGAGAAGGAAGAGGAGGTTAACGAATGAAAAATATCCATATCGGTATGTATGACAGTCTTATGGGAGACATAATATTTAGTTAACTTCTCTCCTAACAGTTGGATTTGGGTCATCCATGATGAAAGATTTAAGGTGGTTGAATGGACAAACTTTTTCACA
The DNA here is from genome assembly GCF_059951505.1 of Python bivittatus. Lineage (NCBI taxonomy): Eukaryota > Metazoa > Chordata > Lepidosauria > Squamata > Pythonidae > Python > Python bivittatus. The sequence continues at coordinate 6,169,717 of NW_028277083.1, forward strand.
AAGTGCAAACTCCAGTTGCAAGATGAAATTGTGGTAGGCATCACAATCGGACACTTTAGAATGGAGGAGAAGGCTATCAATGGCTACTAGGTATGATGGTTCTATACTACTTTAGATATTAGAAGCTGTATGTGCCTGAATTCCAGGAACTGGGAAGCATAAACGGAAGGATATTTTTCTCTTTATATCCTCTTTGCAAGGCTTCTCATCATCAACTGGTTAGGTGTTGTGGAGAAAGCCTTGCACGAGAAATCCATTTGGTCATAGTCCTTAGGACACTTTTTTCCCCAATCCTACCTGGAGATACCAGGAACTACCTCTCTTTGCACTCTTAATATAGGAGACGGTGTAGAGACTGCCTCAATGCATAGAGCAAAAATGAAGTGGACCTCAAGAAGCAGGCCTCGGCATGAGACCGAGATGTCTCACTGAACCTCTAGTTTCCTCCTTGGATTAGTCAATAAATAATAGAATCAGAGTTGGAAGGGGTCATCATCGGTTCTAAATCCTTTGCTCAGTGGAAGAATCCAAATTAAAATATCCCCAAGAGATGGCTGTCTAGCTTCTGCTTGAACACATCCATTCAAGAGGAAAACCACCACCTCTGTAGGAAAGTGGAGGAGAGGCAGGGGACAGGGAATACTTACTGTGCCATAGGCTGAGGTGGTGAGAAGAGACCAGTGTTCCTCTGTAGAGAACATCAGAAGCATTTTCCATAGAACTTATTTCCTCTGGTGCCACCTATTGGCACGTTGTAACCTAATCACACCGCTCTTTCCATGCCATCCATTCATATACACATTCTTTTGAGAATAAATAAATAGCTAGCTTACGCATGAGTCCATCAAGGTTCTCCAAGAAGATTAAATGAAATGTCCATTTATTTATTTATTAGATGTACACGGCCGCCCAACTCGTATTCACTATTATGGGAAGCTGATGGTTAAAACGGGATAAAAACAGAATAAAAACAAAACCTATAATTATAAACCTACATCACATAAAAAATAGCAACTGAGAAACTCATAGCGCTCCACAATCAACGTAGCCAAGAAACGCACTCGCCCACACTATCAGGGCCCCAGGCTTGATGGCAAAGCCAAATTTTTAATCCCTTGCGAAAGGCCAGTAGGATCAAGACAAGTCTGATTATAATAAGTAACCACTTATTATTTATCTTATCTTATAATGCACTTATTATAAGAGCTGGGCATGGGTTTGCCAATGTCAATTTGCATATGATTATTTACCTATCCCCTTCTGATCTCAGAAAGGTCTCTCACTCCACAGAGAGCTACCAATGAAAACAGAATCATACCATCAGTCCATCATTTAAAACAGGAAGAAAACAGGAAGGCCATTCAAAGCAGAAGTCATAATTCTCTTTCCTGAGGTTTGGATGTCATTGTTCTTCAGACTACCAGCTTCTTCCCATGGCTGAGCTGAAATCTTCTCCACTGATGGGCCAGAGTAGGTTGGTGCTAAGGTTAGGCGCAAGCGAATGCAACATCTGGCCTTACGTTGTTTCGGGCGTAGCTCTCAGCAAGAAACACCATGCTAAATTGTATCTGGGGTCCAAAGAAGGGTCCCCATCTCTGTTTCCAAATATAAGCTAGCAGCTCACTCCGGATGCAGCAGCCAGTTAAAAGGGCTCCCCTCTAGAAACTGTAACTTCAAGTTAGGAATGATTGGCACCTGAAATGTTTACTTAACATTGCATTTCACACCCACACTTATGAGATGAATGATACAGAACAGAGGGCTTCATCGAACACATGTGTGCTGAGGTTTTCTTTCTTTCTTTTTTTAAAGATGTTTAGAAGGAATTTCAGAATGTTATTAACTGTATTCCATCTATTTAGAGCTTATGGTATCATGTCTGGGTGCTTCTCAAAAAGCCATGCCATCTGTTTTCATCGTAGGTGTGTTTGGGAGCTAGATGTGGCCCTCAAATCTCAAGTTGTCTGCTTCCAATTTCCAAATCATGAGTGATGGGGTTGTGCAACCCAACCAGTGATGACTATGAAAGGTCATGTGATAAGTCAAACTCATCATTTGCATGATTTTTAAATTCATCTGGTCCAATTCCAGCACTACAGCTTTGGAGTGGTCTACCAATGGTTGGAGATTTACTTCATATGTGTTCTTAGAAACTCAGATCTGTCATGTTCTGTTGGTTTTATTCCCAGCTCACAAATATGGAAGAACCCAGCTCTTCACCCTACCCTTTGGCCTTTTGGCTTAGCAGAAGTCCTAATGAGAGCAAAACTTCCATCCATTTCCAGTTCCTCCTGTCTGGAACTGAGAAGCAGATTCAGCTGCTGGGAGTCAAGGAGCTCATAGTTCTGAAATGGGCTGACCTCCAGCCCAATGAGATATCGTACAGGGAGTTCCTTCTCAAAGTGACATATTTCTGGTGTATATCCAGTGCACTCTCAAACATGTGTCCCCTTCTTCTTGTTGCCAGGAGAAGCTGCAAGTGGAGAAGCAGCCACGAGCCGGTTAAGACAAAGTATTTAGACTTGAATTCATTACATTCATGGGGTCTAAATTGTCTGAGTGCCAAACATTCTTGTTAGTTTATGGATCTAGGCCTGCCTATGGAAACCTAATTGGCACCAGCCAGTAGAGCGGGGGGAACCATGGCAGTTGCTCAGTTCCAGGCTTGTGTTAGGGCCACCATCTTTGGAAGGAACAGAGGGCAGTGGTTGAGTGGTAGAGCATCTGAAATCTCTAATGTGATTCCTAGCATCTCCAGGTAGGATATAAAATAAGCCTCAGTGAAATCCAGGGGAAGATCCGTGATAGGCAACTTCTAGGATCAGACAGCATATATGGGATTTTGAGAGCATGTCAGGGTTATTCTAACAAAATGGCTTTTATGAGGCAGATTAGATAATATCATCATCATTGTCATCATGACCTTCTTCATCATCATGATCTACAGTACATCATCCTCAACAACAATATTATCTAATTCGTCTCATGAAAAGTGCATTCTCTGTTAAACAACCAGTCTCTCCCTTACATTTATTACCCTGGTTTTCAGTTGTAAGAAGAATTCTCATTGTAATCTAATCTCCATAATAGGTAGGATAGTTATTTTGGACACATGGGACTCATAAACAATTAATTAATTAATATAATTAAAACTCCCCGATCCGCATTAAATTTGTAAGGGAATCTGCCCAGTATTTGCATGCTTTCCCATTATTCAACATCTGCTGCTTTCTGTCAAAGATACTTCAGAGGAATATGTCCTAATTGATCAATCCTTCCTTCCTTGATCTTTCCGTGGTGCAGCAAGAATGTCCCCAAAGCTCATCTGAGATTATTGCTGATGACTTCAGAGACCATAAGCTAGGGACAAAAGAGAAAATGAAGAATGGCCCTTGTTCCAAACTTTGAGGAACACATTCTTAGGGCCAAAACATATCAACAATGGAGTACACCCACCACATCTGGAAATTGTCATCTTTCATGGTCCTCTCTTTCCACAAAGAATCACTCATCCTTGGGCTCCAGGCAAATTTAGAGGGAATTAAAGGAAAAGCAAACTTGGTAACAGTATGGCTTATCTTGAAATCTGAGCCTTCGCGTTTAATGCTGAAATGGTGTCAGACTGAATCTCTATATACATACCAGAAGGGAAAAAAAGTTTTGATTCACTGAGCATTTGGGCAAGTGAACAGATATGGAAGTGTACTGAAAGGACGATAGGCAGAAGGAATGTTTTTAGAGACGTAGAACACAATTCCATGTGTGTTTATCAAGAAATAAGTCCTACTGAATTCAGTGGCAATTACTTCCAGATGCATACGGTTACCACTGACCAAGCCAAGGGGCGAGTGGGAAGCTGTTCTTCATTATGAATCAGACTACTTCCACACACCAGTTCGGCTCGTCATTTCATTTCATTGATTCCAGCGGGTGACATTTGCCTGCAAGGTCTGCACTCACTGAGAAATGCTCCTAGCAGCCCGTTTCACCAAACGCTAGCTAAAAGTCAAAGAAGTAAATAAATAAAATCAAATAATAATGAAAAAAAAATCAAATAAAAGCCAGTGCCGAACTGGGTCCCAACCCAAGAAAAATGATTCCCTCCCCCCGAAAATATTTATTTGTTGATTTGCTTGGCTTACTTATAGCCCACCACAACCCTAAAAGACTCTATTTTTCCTCCGGTGTTCATTAAGAATCAGCAATTAGGAGGGAAATGGTGTGACTTGAAAACTTCTTAGATTGTCTAAGGCCGAATGTACATTCCGGTGAGATATAAATATCAATTTGATTAGCTAGCAGGTCTTGTCAGATACAGTGTCTCATCCCCTCGGTCATTTGAGCGATGACGTGGTCTGAGGACTTCTGTAAAAGGCCGGGGGGTCTTAACTGAAGCCTATATAAGACGGGGACTTTGTTCCAGCAAAGGCTGTAAGCGAAGAGATCTCCTTGGATCACTGTCTTGCCCAGCTTTGCCAAGCAGCCCCAAGGTGAGTTGAGCCTAGCCCTCTATTATTACTATTATTATTATTATTATTATTATTATTATTATTATTATTGTGGTTCTTCCAGTCAAGAGCAAGCATTATGATCCTAAATAGCCCAACAGCATGGGAGCAATCCGTTTTCTCAAAGCCAGCAAGCCTACAGTTGTGGTTTTTTCCCCCTTTTTTTTTTAACCAGGCCAAAGATCCTGAGATAGCACAAACTGGGAATGTGATGTGGAATCAAAAAGCAGCTGCTTCCTGACCATCTCAGTGGGGCCAAAAAAGGGTTAATAATCTGGGTGGACCACAGGATTCTTCCCGAGAAAGCCACTCTCTTTGCTAGATTTCCCTGCCTTGGACCCCGATCCACTCTCTTCTTGTCGCTGCTGCTTCTGGCTGCTGCAAGGATCTGCCTTGAGAAGATTCCTGCATCTTGCAGGTCTTGTCTGAAAACGTGAACAGTGTGTAATTTAATCTCAACGTCTTCTCTTTTCCCCCCTCCCAGCTCTGAGATGGCATTCGCCGGGATCCTGAATGATGCGGACATTGCGGCTGGTTTACAAAGCTGCCAAGGTAACTTCTGTCTTTAAAGCCTTGATTCTCCCCTCTTAAAACGAGATGAAGAGTTAGAACATTCCCGTGAGTCAAAGCAAAGCAGAGTTGAAAGCAAAATCCGTGCTTCCAAAAAAGTTTCCAGAAGAAGAAAACCAGATTATCAAAATTCAGCCCAATAATGCATGATCAGTTGAGACATTCTATGGGTGAGAGAGATTTATATAACCTTCATAGCCAGAGATTGTTAACCCTCATAAATACACAGGCTCATTTAAGAAGACTAGATATGTATATTGATCGAAAACTGTTGCTGAACATTTAGGTCCAAACGTCAAATATCGAGAGGAGAAGTAATAGAATTGCCAGCTTTCGTCCTGCAAAAAACACATTCCCAAATGTCTTGGATGATTTTAGAAAAACAGCCATCCAGTATTTTTGTTGAAGGGTCTGAATTTTTTTATAGAGAAAATGGCAATTCTTAAGGCTGACATATTACACCGGGCACACCTCTTTTTAATGTTAAAAAGCATCTTAGTTCAAATTGCTAAAGACAGTACAGATTACGCAACTAACATCTGTAATTGTAAAACATTCTCAAATTATTTTCTGACCGTGGACAGAGGTCATCGCTCTTCTCCCTTCATCCTCTTGACCGTAATGTTTAGGACAGTTAGGTTTCAATATTTCCCAACCATCTGCTCTTCAGATGTGTTGGACTACAGAGGCCATCATCCCCAGCCAGCAGGGCTGATGGGGCAGGGAGAATTGCCAGCCAAAACATCTGGAAAGTATCAGATCAGGGAAGTCTGGAGCATTTCATCACCTTCTGAGAGCGACCGGCTGCAGCGGTACCGTTCACATTAATCCTGTTGCATCAGCGCCGTGCGAGAAAGAAACAGAAACCCCACTCAAGTGAAGCTGGAAAAAAAATTCTGACTATTCTAGGCTGTCCAAATGACAAATTAGCGCCAGCAGAAAATAGAAGCAATGGAGTGAAACTACCCAAGAAGTAGGTATAGCACAAACTTGCTTTAAAAATATGAATCAACCCAGAATCCTGAGGCATAAGATGATCGGATTTAGCGCAGTGAATGAAGGAGTTTTCTAGAGGTTTAGACACCCACCCACACACACACGCTGCTCAATATTGAAATGTGACCCCCAGGCATTCTCCTGTCTCTAAATATGGTCATGCAGTGCCCATGTATAATTCAGACAAGAGAGACGTTATGTTTTCCTGCACGGAAAATGGAACCGAACTACGTCTAGGTGGTCAGTCAGAATGGGTTTGTAGCAATAAAGTTGCTTAGCTGTTATAAGAATGGCATGTTGACTGTAAAGCTAAACATTTTTTATTGAAACATTTAACTCAGCAGGTTCTTAAGGAACTGTGCTCTTGACATACCACCTAAAGCTGTAGAGCTCAGAGGCTGGAAGTCTCTTGTGTTTCACACATTCTTCCCCGAAGTGAGCAATATCACAAAGTTGCTATCTGGGGATGATGCGATGGGTCATCCTTCACTTCTGAAGGGTGTGCTGCTCTAGGCTTTACACTTTCTTGAGTAGCTTCAGGAGACCAAAACATCTGGAGTAAACCCTCTTGGGATGAGTGGTATCCTGCAGCAGAGACGGGTGTCTGAAGATTCCCAGGTCCTCTCTGTCTAACCATCTTCTAAGGTAATACCGTTCAGATACATTGGATGTTAACTTCCATATTCCAGTTCAGCATGCTGGATGGAAATTATGGAAGTGGAAATTCAACATATCTGGAAAAGGCCAAGGGGAAGGAAGGAAGGAAGGAAGGAAGGAAGGAAGGAAGGAAGGAAGGAAGGAAGGTGAGGGTGAGGGTGAGGGTGAGGGTGAGGGAAGGGAAGGGAAGGGAAGGGAAGGGAAGGGAAGGGAAGGGAAGGGAAGGAAATACCGCCCCTGTTTGGGAGTGTGATGGAACAGGTTTATGTCCCAGCTTCCATTAGAAAAAGACAGAGCAAACACAGAGAAATTCCAAATTCCTGCAGGAAGCTGCAGGAAATATCGGGCACCTAATGTAATTTATTAAACCTGTCCATCTCAGTTTTGAAAAATGAGGAATCTTTGATCTGAAACAGGAAATCCCAACTGCTTGAAACTCACCTGCATCGCCAGAATTGATGCCAGAACATAGCTGGAGAGAATATGAGTCAGAACTGGTCATGCAACCAATGTCCAAGTGGATCAGTGCACATCTAGCTTTCAAGTCAGCTCCTTTTTACTGTGCTTTTTTTGGGTAGCTGATATTTAATCTGTCCCTAAACTTTCTTGGTGTCCAAGGATCAAGTCAGTTAAGGTCAATGCCTCAAATGTCTGTTTCACCCCAACTGACATAGTTGGGACAGCAAAAAGTGATGCTTGATTGACTAGGCAAAGGGAGCTAGAACAGCGCAGTTATAATCGCTTCACCTCTCTTCATCTCCTTATATTTTGTCTTCTGTCTCTCTCTTTTTTTCTTTTCTTTTCTTAAGCTGCTGATTCCTTTAGCTGCAAGACGTTCTTTGCCAAATCAGGTCTGCACTGCAAATCCAAGGATCAGCTAACAAAAGTGTTTGGAGTCATCGATCGGGACAAGAGTGGATACATTGAGCACGAGGAACTGCAGTGAGTAAAATTTAAGAAATATCGCTTGCTAATGGGTGGGATTCTAAGATGGCGTTTCCAAATGCAAAAGGCATCGCCGATCCTTGGAAGGAGTCCTTAATGTTCTGCCCTAGAGAGATGTTCTCTAGCTCCTGCTGGTGGAAGATGATGCATAAGTTCATGCTTCTGCAAAACGACACCCAAAGATTCTGCATTTGCTTCCGTTAGCATTAGCAGACCCGGAGTCGCTGGGAGTCAGGCGACATATAAATTTAATTAATTATTATGAATTATTATTATTACAGAACTGTTGTAGGACTTACCTGATATGCTATGGTGTGAATTCTTAAGCATATACATAACAGTTCTAATTAGTATCATCTTTCCACTTGTGGGTTTTTGAATCCAATCCATGAACCATCTATGCTGGGAATGCAATAGTAGATGAAAATAATTCCTGCAATGCAGAAAAAGATCTTGAGAAGAATTTTGTCTGCCTCTCTACTTTGTCACCTCCCAACATGCAAGGACACCACAATTTTAACGTGCCCTCTCGTTCAAATATCCAGTTATCCTTTCTGTATCACAATTGTTCTTAATTTGAGCTCTGATATAATAGTCATTTTTTTCATCAAAGCTATGTCCCATCAACCACCAAGGATTGGAACGGTCCAAATGCTTATTCAAGCAGGAGTGGGCAACGCTGTAATGTTCTAGTTGTTAACCCAGTAGGAAGGCTTCACACTTTTTGTGTCCCATCCCCAAGCAAGAATTTTTAGGTGATTATGCCTAGAGATGGTTCCGGGGGTCTCAAAAAACTTGGCCCTTTTTTGCATCTCAAGTGCTCTTCACAAGCTGCTGCTGAAAATAAGCTGAGGTTGCCTGCTTGTGGTCAATCAGATCTTTCAGGGAAGCTTGGCACACTGTTCAACGGTGGCTAGATCGGTTGTGATTTAGATTAGTTTTGGTCTCCACCCTCATCCTGTGGAATAGAGCAAACTTCTTCAAAATGACTTATTTTCTGCCCCATAGAACATTGCATTTTCTTAATTGAGACTTCATGTCTCAGGTTTGGTTTGGTTTGTTAACTTACCAAAAAGAAGAGGAGCACAGCTTAAGTTGATCAAATGTTTCCCTCTAGCCAGGGTTCCTCAACCTTGGCAACTTTAAGATGGGTGGACTTCAACTCCCAGAAGGCTGGCTGGCTGGGGAATTCTGGGAGTTGAAGTCTTAAAGTTGCCAAGGTTGAGGAACCCTGCCTCTAGCTTGTCATCCTGGCCCTCATGTAACCTTCTCTCCCCACTAGGAAGTTCCTGCAGAATTTTGATGACAAAGCCCGAGAGTTGACTGACAAGGAGACTTCAGAGTTTCTGAAAGCAGGTGACACCGATGGAGATGGTAAAATTGGTGTGGACGGTAAGGAAGCATTAAAGAGTCCCCTCTTTGATATCCAGCATGATGGGCAATATCGTCACTCAAACACTCAAGGGGGAGCATCAGCAGGGTTAGAATGATTTAGCAGAGTTGATTCAATTCTTTGGCTAATTGCTGAGAGTCTGAGTGACTACAGTGGCATATGAAACCAATTCATCCATCCATCAATCATCCAGAGGGAGCGCAAAGTCCCTCAACCCAACCTCCATCAAAGGTTGTTGTTATGAGGATATACTAGGATAAGAATTATGCCTGCCATCTTGATATGGGCACAATCAACCAATGAAACAAATTCCTAAGGCTATGTAATAAATTGATATATATTAGTAAACAGAACAAACTAATGACAAATGGAATGGAAGCTCTATTTTTTTTAGCATCTGCTATCCAAGATTATCTAGAAGCCCCTATTGGGTTGAAGAGACAAGGTTCAAACTAATATAAACATTTCTTTTCTTTTCCAGAGTTTGTAGTCCTGGTTACAAAGGGTTAACGTGATTCAAGAGGAAGACCAAGCAAATTGTATTGTACAACATCCTTTCTTATTGCAAGTCAACTATTTATTTATACATTTTATACAGCGAAATGGCATTGACAGTTGCCATCACCTTGTTTCTTATTGTTCGGGAACTGTGTTAACTCACAATGCACTGTTTGATCTTTATTATTGTCTAGTGTTGTAAAATTCATAATTAAAAGGGCTCTGTACATCAAAAGCGGGACAAAGCTGGAGCCCAAGGGGAAGAACTTGGATATTTCCTTTTGTGGGTAGGGTCAATTAAGCCTGCTCAGCGAGGGCGAGATTTCCAAGAGATATTTGCATGAAGAGTTAACAAGCATCTGCCTTCCTTCCCGTCAGGATATATGACATGATATCGGAAAAACAGTTACACAAGAAGGTTTAAACTGGTCTTTGCCTTACCTAACCAGCTTCACAAACCCCCTTACTAGTCATACCAGTGGAATTGTCCATTCAGCCATATAAAGCGACTTCATCATTGACAGATTCTGAGCCTATTTCTTTGCGGATAAACCTGCCCTTGTGACGTTCCTTTCCTTGCTTGGTTTAAACGTTGAATGAACACGCCATAACTCAAGACAGGCTAGCTTACAAATTCATTCAGGTTTTTAAAAGTATCATTGCTGGGTGGGTTCAAGGTCTGTGCCAGATCTGCAACGATGGTCCGTAATAAATCAGACAAAGATGAAAGCAAACAGAAGCTCGGATCATCTGCAGCGAAAGCAGGGCCTAAATTAGGGGTGGTGTAAACATGCCTTGGTGGGGAACGGCTCATTCATTGCAAGAAAGTGTACGTGGTCCAAAGTCGCCCTCCCACGTTAGGGACTGATCCTCTGCAAGAGGGTGGTGGTACAAAATGAGGCACAAGGAGGCCCAGAAATGCAGAAAATCAAAACCCATTGCCTTTTCCCAGGCTCTCCTGGCCACAGGAAGGCAGAGTAATGACATAATGACATCTCCAGAGTGGACAAGGGCAAGGTTTTGGTTTTTGTGGGGTTGGTTATAAAAAAAAGCAAAATAAATGTTATAAGCTAGTGGAGGCTTTCCACATCTATTTTGCTTCCCGTTGCCTTCTCCTTTTTTTAAAATGGAAAACCACACACACATTCTCTTGGTTTGCCATCAGATTTGGTGGGGCTCCAGAAGGTATTTACAAATAAGAGGCTGGGACTGAGGATATGTCCCATGGGCCATGTAGTACCCATTCGTGAAGTAGAGGCACAGGAAGCCAACGTTTCTGGAAATCAAGACAAGGACATTCTAGTCGAAAACCAGAATTGCCAATAATTGCAAGAGAAAAATGAGAGATTTAGAAATATAAAACCACTTGGTATTGGCACTCTTGTTTTACTTGCAAGTCCACCTAGCCTTGGTACATCATTGGAAGACAGCAAGGTAATACTGCAAACAAGACAACCAGTAAAATATACCACTGGGCATATAAATTTAATAAATTATTAGTATTATTATGACAATAAAAACAACTGAGAACCTCCCATCAGTTCTTGACCAACAGAATATACATCTCTTGATAGCATTCTAGACCTGAAGAAATATCTACCTCCCGAGTAGATATCTGTCTTCTAAAACTGCACCGAATGGGGGATGTGTTGGACTTCTCCAGGGAGAAAATTCCATAACTGGGTCTCACCACTCAGAAGATCCTACTCTGAGGCATCACATGTGAACCACAGCCCCAGATGAGGCTGTGAAGAGGACCACCCTGGTGAGATTTCTGACATTGGGACGTGCACTCACCATAATCCCCCAGGCTGCTAAAGGAGATGGGAAAATAACAGGAAGTTACACTGGGCTAGAAGTGAGAAGTGGTACCAGGGTAATCTGTTTGGGAAATCTCTAGAATCTTCAGAACATTCATGGGTGGAGGAGAAAATATAGAAAAGAACAGCATTTGGTTGGAAAGAAAGTATTACATTGATGAAGATCTTTCTTGGACAATTTTCCCCAATCTACATGCCACGCCTACTCACAATACAAAAAGAGGCCCTGTTTTCACTGCCAGGTCTTCTCTTCTTCCACAAAACGTGGTTTGCCTCTCTACAGTATTGGTTCCTTAGCTACTGCATCCGGAGGAGAGCTTGCCTGGACTCAAATTGCAGCTGGCTCCCTATTCTGGAAAACTGAGAATAATTGCATTGTCTCTGGGTCACTCTAGCTTCCAGTTGCCAGTAAATTCTTAGATTTAATTCTTAGATTTAAATTAATATCTGTACTGGGTCAGGCTGTTCCACTTGGGGCAGCTCATCTAAGGCTTCATCAAAAATACTTCTTGGAATTAATTCATTAAGGTGACCTGAGCACAGCCTTCTGTAGTAAAACAGATATTGTCAGTATAGATAGCTATTGGAGTTTGATCCTGGTGCAGCCATCAGATTTAATGGTTGGCTGGGTCTGGGGACACCAGTTCTGTTGTCCCTACAGGCTAGCAGTGTTGGATAATGAACTTTGTCCTAACAGCTAGTTTGAGATTCAGGAGAAAGTCCCTCTTGAGTGGGTCCTATTGACATCAACAAAAAACCACTGGCCTGTAGCTATCCATCAGGTTCAATTTCTAGAAATACGTAAGTGGTCTCTTGGAAACAGTGGGGAATGCTGGAAATTGGCATTCATCTTGCAATACACGAACTTCCCATTTCATATTGCTTTATCAAAAGAATTGTTTAAACTAAGCCAGACGGGGCAGGGAACCTGGTGAACCCTACAGGAGTTGCCTGCATTCTGCATTGCCTCGCAGTTGGAAAACGCAGACTCTTCGTTTACAGTTCTCTTCCAATACTGGTTATCTAGGTTTCCCAAAGATGAAACAGTTAGACCAGGGTCATACCTTTGAGTTCTCTGTCTTCATATTTTGCAATAAGTTATTTCAAGAATCAGAGCTGGTACATGTCGATGAATCTGTTCTTCAAGAAGGTGTCTATATAAAAAATCATCTAGCATATGCCTCTACTGCAGTGTTGTCCAAACTTGGCCACTTTAAGAGGAGTGGACTTCAACTCCCAGAATTCCCCAGCCAGCATGCTGGCTGGGGAATTCTGGGAGTTGAAGTCCACTCCTCTTAAAGTGGCCAAGTTTGGACAACACTGCTCTACTGCATTATCTGGCAAAGAGTTAAAGACGTATCCCATAAACAAGAACTAATTTTGCCTGTCCTGCTGTTCTAAGCAACTATTCCTTTCAACAGCACCACAAACTCAGCTTCTTCTTAATATGTGCTGTGATGATTATTTTAAGTCGATGGCCCACAGCGTGCTGGAATCCTAGAAGAGGTACCCGTAACAATATACACAGCCGGATACTTGCAGCTTTTTCACCAATTTCTTGAGAGATATTTTCTAAATGGTTAAACATCCCTTAATCTTTAGGGCCATCTGACTGTTGAATTAACAGAGGAAAGCCTAAATAATTCAACAATTAAAGATGGTTCTCCCTAATTACACCACTGACAGCCGTAGGATAGTGTTACTGAGTCACCATGGTGATTCTAGATGATCTGTTTTGACGATCATGAGATGGAGAATATCAAACGGCAGCTAGAGCAGCAGGGCGGATCTACGGTTGGTTTCAAATTGCAGATCGAGCAGAATTTTAAGGACGTGAGTGGCTGGAACTATAACGTTACTCCAAAAACTGTCTCTAATTTGGACATTTTCCTAGGAAGAAGCAAGGCGGTCTCACGCCTATGTGCTGATGGCGTCATGGTGGGAGAGGATCTCCAATCTTCTCAAGAAAACTTTTTTTTCCAAATAATTTTTATTAAGGATTATATTAAACAAGTAGAACTAATACAACAACCTATTGCAGAAATACATTAAAAATAATGTATATGTGTGTGTGTGTGTGCGTATAAAAGTTAAAAAGTGCAGAGAAAAACCAAAACAAAAGGAAATAAAAAGGAAAAAAGGAAGAAAAAAATAGAAGAAACTTCCCCCTTCATCCCCAGCAAGTATAGTCAATAACTTATCACTGTCTCCTAAAATACAACCAAGTACTTAATTCCACAATCTTCCCAAGAAAACCTGACTGTATTACAGTATTTGGTAGTGCTGGTTTCCTTTCAATATTTGAAATCAGGAAACTGGTTCAGATGCCTTAGCAGGAAGGCAGTCTATGTTAAAAGCATTACCTCTATAAATACACAAATAATACTATGGTGTATGTCATAATTTCGATTTAGGAAGATTTAAGGAGTTCACTGAATTGATAGCCCGATTTTAAAGAGAGATTGTGATAGATTACAAGCAAATAGCAGTGAAAAATCTAGTGGCCCTTTAAAAACCAAGACATTTTCATAGCATCAACTTTTGTGGGAAAATGTCTACAGTAGGGAGTAGATTCCCATCAAAAGCAATGACATGCTATGGCTGTTTTAAGCAATAGGAGGGGGGCACCTATTTTGCACCATCCTTCTATCCACTGAAGCCCTGAAAGCATTTCCTTGTGAATGAAATTCATGGCATTCACTGGACAAATATGGTGGACGTTCTTGGTCATCCTGGAAGTCCTATGTGAACTTTAACTCCCAGAATTCCAAGCAATGGCCAAAATAGCTGGGGAATGCTGGGAATTGAAGAATATCTGAAGGGCATCCAGTTTGGGAAAGGCTGAGGTTAGACGACTTTATTAAAAGAAAAGTGTGATCAAATCTTACAGCAACCCATCAGAAGACCTGCGTGATATCTCTGGATTACAAGCCAGCACCCTGCCAAATTCCACTAGCCCAGGACCGGGAAAAAGTCAGAACTTTTACCCCTTTCTTTGATTTAGGACTTTCCGGAGACAACTCTGGATAACAGATCTATGCCAGAGATAACCACGGAAGAGGGACTTAATTTTTTTTTTATGTTTGCCTGCGTCATGCAAATTACTTGTTAGGAATTCAACCATACAGCCCCAACTGATGGTCCCTTCACTCCCAGGATCCACGCTATGTGGGTAAGACCTCTATGTATTATCAATGTGGGATGAGACTGAAAATGGAAAGGCTTAAGATTTATATGTGGCGGGTATCAAAATCCTCTTGGAATAATTCTTTGTATTCTCTCAATGTTTTATTTATTTATTGGGGGAGAATGTTTTCCATCCTTTCTGTCAAAATCCTTCTGAAGAAGGAATAGTTTCCTTTGCTTTCAAATAACTGTCTCACGCAGACCATTCAGTAGGAATCGTGAAAAATTCCCATAGCAACCCAGATCACCAGGCCCCATAATAAGCTGCTCACGTGAAGGAAGTTGTCTTGCTTTGAAACTAATCTACGGAATCTCAGTGCCCTACGGGAACCCTACAGAGTGGGCCCTTTGTGGGTGCGTTGTCAACCCTTGAAATCTGGCAAATAGCACCTCTAACGTGAACCTCCTGATATTCTGCTCCTTCCTTCCTTCCTTCCTTCCTTCCTTCCTTCCTTCCTTCCTTCCTTCCTTCCTTCCTTCCTTCCTTCCTTCCTTCCTTCCTTCCTTTTGAAAGTTGGTTGAGGACTTCATCTGGCTCATAGTCCCCAGGTGATGCTGACTGACAAGAGCTATGCGGAGTTTCTGATACAACTCTTTTCAAACCTCCTTGGAGATGTCAGCTCCAATCCTTCCATGTTCAAAGCATCGAGCACCAATCTCTCCCTTTCATACTCACCTTGCTTTAGTGGGCCTTGATGCTTGGAATAACCACAAAAGTTGGCCTGACACCCATTCTCATGCTTAGCACATTGCTATATTGTCAGATTGGGAGTCTCTACACTTCTTCCCATCCTATTCTCCTTGAGTATAAATAGAAGGGGAAGACAAAACCCAGTTCATTAGTTAAGCGCGACACTTGAGCACAGTCTCAAATGGAGCACCTAATCCTCGAAAAGGTAACCCAAGTAGCTATTGTCACCTGTTGAATCTTATATAAGTTAGGTAGACAACTGTGTGCCAAAGGTGCAGCCTTGCTAGAAATTGTTTGTGCTTTGGGACCCCATCTTCCCTGTTCAGTGAATCCATACAGGTGAGAGTAAGTAGAAAGTATATACCTGCCCTTGTAAAATGGAGCTGCAATTTGCAATTTTCCGTGCTTGGAGGAACTGTGTAAGGGAGATGTTTACAGAAACGAAAAAGGGCAGAAGCATTTGAGAGGAGGAGAAAATTGTGTCACCACTCTTAAGTGCGATTAAATTGTCATGACTCGGATGAACTACAAACTACAAAGCTAGAAAAATCTGATATTTAATCTGATATTTGGAAAATGGATGGATGGATGGATGGATGGATGGATGGATGGATGGATGGATAGATGGAAGGACAATTTCAATGTGATGTATAAAAACAAGAGTGATGGTGGTTATGTAGACATTTATAAAGCAATTTGTAAAAGGTCATTTCTTCCCCTTATTCTTATTCCTCTTGTACTGCTTGAGTGAAATTACTGTTTGTGCTTCCCTGTAACAGCACTGCCTTACTTTCCTTTGGCAGAGTTCAAGATGAGCATTAGTGACTTCCTTAGTCCTTCTGATATTGCCGCCGCACTCCAAGATTGTCAAGGTAAGACAAAATTGGGGTAAATAAACTAAGATCACTTCACTGGATCAGACCAAGAGCTCAGATGCAGCCTAAGACTGTTTTTGTGAGTCTTCAATTGAGAAATGTACAAACAAGGCTGAATTTCCAGCATCTAATAACCAAAAGCGGGACCACTCTGGTAATGAAGTAACTATCAGGTAATCAATTTAGAAGGTGTCTTGCACCTTAAATGTGGCCTTATTTCTTCAGGATTGGTGGAGGGTGGCATCTCATCACTTTTTGCCCTAAAACATCACTTGAATCAAGAGATGTTTCTCTGAATATGCAAGATTCTATTATGGTGATCGGGCCAACAAGCAGGACTTGAAACTAATAATTTTTTTTTTGAGGGGATTGGGTTTAGCATGTTGGAAGAAGTATGTGCAAACAAAATCTAAACCCCTTGCACTCAGAAGTTTCATAAGCTGAGCATCTTTAAATAATAGAATGCATACGATGAGGATGGCGGAAAGGAAGATGATAGTTATCCTTTCTCCAAAGATCTACATTACAATGGTCTTTTTCCCTTCTCCTCTTAGCTCCAGATAGTTTCAACCACAGAAAATTCTTCCAGCTCAGTGGTATGTCCAAAAAGAGTAGCAGCCAACTCAAAGATATCTTCCAAATCCTAGACCGCAATCAAAATGGATTCATTGAAGAAGAAGAACTCAAGTGAGGATGCTCCACAATTTTTTTCTCTCCTTCTCCTCTCATTTTCTATATACGGAGTAGGTACAATCCTATGTGTTCTTACTTGGGAGGAAACCCAAGTGAAGTATTTGGACTTTCCTTCCTAATAGGCTTGTCTAGAATGGTAATGAATGTCTCTGCTTTCTCATTTGTAAATCCTAGAGGCCTTCATTTAAAATTGCATCTCCACAGTGAGAAATCTTTCAACGTAGGAAAGCAAACATCTTTGAATTTGAGTTATAACCTTTTTATAAGAACATTCCTTTAACTCTTTGCTCTACCCATATTATATACTTATAACTCTCATCATAAATCAAGAGATTTCAGAGCAACAAAATGTTAAAAGACTTAATGGAAAGCCATCTAACAAGACAAAGTACCAAATGATCTGGGGCTTTGTGTGGCACCCCTAACACCATGAACTCAGCTCAAAAGAATACCATCACATGAAATTGCTTTTCTTCTCCTCTCCCTAGATATTTCCTCCAGAGGTTTGAGGTTGGGGCTCGCTTGTTAACAGCGACAGAAACTGAAAAATTTTTGGCGGCAGCAGACCATGATGGAGATGGAAAAATTGGGGCTGAAGGTATGAGCCCAGTTGACTTGGATTTGTTCTATCACGCAGTCCCTCCTGAATCTAGAAATATGAGGAAATGCAATCAATAAATGGTTCTTTTTGGAAGCTGGGGGAGGAATGGAATCATTGCTCCAGGCACCATATACGGAGGAGCTCCTAACCAAACTCTGGTTTCAAAATGTGAATTGAACAGATGGATTGAGATGATTCATTCCTGACAGTAAAGCTAAGCTGTAGAAAGATGTCTCCAAGAGTCATTTGGGTAGTTTGAGATGTTTTCCTGTTCACTGGGAATTCTTTAGCTTCAACAGAGAAAACGTTCAACATTCTGCCCTGGTCCCCTTGGTACCCATGGTGGAAAAAAGGTTTCCGAGTACCCCATTTTCAACAGCGGTCAGTGAAAAATGCTAACAAAGTCAACAATAATCTGTGTCAGGAGTTTAGAACTCCTTCTGGATATGAAAGTTCAGTTTTAGTAGGATAACTATTCCAGCTGAAGAACTGTAGAGAAATCCACACAAAATTTTCCAACTGTTTCTCTTTTTGCTGCAGAATTCCAGGAGATGGTACAGTCCTAAAGCACTGGAAGTAGCCTTGTGTGATGGAAGAACTTGTGCTGCTCTGAGAGTTCTCTTGAAACTTTCAAACCCAAGGATCCTTTCATTATGTTTTTCCCCGTCCAGTTGTGTGCTACTATTTCTAGATTTAATTCTCCCAGGCTACTGAATAAAGATAATTTGTGCTAGTGTAGACTTCAGTCGTTTCCTCTGTGATACAACATACAGATGTCTCTTTTGAGTAGCGGCATCTGTTCTTCTAAGTCAGGATGGGAACTGTCTTCCCAGATATCCTATGCAAGACGGGGTGAAAAAAATGAAGCTTGGTGACCCCAAGCAGGCTGCCAGCATCTCTTTTGTGGCTTCTAGAAGTGAGCCAAAGGTTTTTGATGTATTTGTGTTTTGTTGGGTGATTTTAAAAAGTGGTATGGATTCCTTAAGATTCAGTGATGCTTTAGGACCCTATTTTGCACTTTAAAATATCTGAAATTCCCTCCATATTGGCCCCTGGTATTCATTTCTGGAATGCAACTCTCACATAATGAGCAAGGCCTGACAGAGCTCCTGAGCACACAGAAGTTTCGCAGGCCTGTGCTAAGGACTACTGTCTATAATACAAACACAGGTAAGGGTTGAGCATGTGCCAAGATCTGTCTGAAACAAAGCTGATATCAACAATGCAAAGGAGAATGGCATAAAAGTCTTAGGGGCACTTGCACATTTCAAGCCCCAAGACATTTTACCAATTCTCCTGTGCAATGACCCAATTAATGGTTGGGTTCATTTGCATTCCCATAAGTGAAAGCCAAAACCAGTAGCGTGCCTATCTGTCAGCTTACATTCATACATTCATTCACATTAAATATGCATCTGCTAGAGGGTTCCCCCATGCACCCTCTTGAAAGTGAACCTTTATGTATTTACTAAAACTGGAACTTCAGCATGACTGAAATCTCTCTCTTTGGCAGTGACAGTCATAATTCTTGATTGATTGGTTATGTGCTATCAAGTCGTTTTTGACTCCTGGCAACCACACAGATAGATTTTCTCCATGACAATCTGTCCCCAACCTGGTCCTTCAGCTCTTCCAATGGTGCCCCCATCGCCACTGTAACGGAGTCCATCACCTGGCTGCTGGTCATCCTCTTCTTCTCTTTCCTTCCACCTTTCCCAGCATCAGAGCCTTCTCCAGAGAGCTGGGCCTTTGCACAGTGTGTCCAAAGGAGGATAATTTGAGCCTGGTCCTTTGTGAGAACCCTGGGTTGATTTGTTTGATGACCCATTGCTTTGTTTTCTTGGCTGTCCACGGCCTTCTCAGAGTCTTCTCCAACACCAACGTTCAAAGCCATCAGTACTACTCCTCTCCTGCTTCTTCAAAGTCCAACTTTCGCTTCCATACAGGGAAGACCACGGCTTGCACGGTTCTGATCCTTGCAGGCATAGACACATCCCGGCATCTCAGTATCTTTTCCCAGGCCTTCATGGCTGCTCCTTGGCATCATTCTTGACCCCCAGTTCCTTGACAGCGGATGCTCAAACCAAGAAGGCAGACGCCATAGTTCTTAGCACATCAACTTCTCCTCGTAAGCCGCCTGGAGTCCCTTGTACAGAGCATTTGATTAATCCAATAAATACATAAATAATGCCAGTTACTGCAAAGACACGACAGACCCGACTTAGAACTGAAGCTGAGGCTCACGCTGGCGGGTCAGCGAAAACCCCTGGGGATTGACCACATGAATTCCAGCCCGTCTGGAACTGCAAGCAGCCAAGCTTGGTAGGAACCCTCGGCAGGATTCCTCGGCCATCCATGACACTCCTCGGGTGCCTGGGCTATGGGGGGGCTTCGGGCTTTCCGGCCCTTGGAGTGAGGCCTTTCCTTTCTTTCCATCTAGAGCAGGGTCTCTCAGCCTCGGCCCCTCTAAAATGTGTGGACTTCAACTCCCAGAATTCCCCAGCCAGCCGTGCTGGCTGGGGAATTCTGGGAATTGAAGTCCACACATCTTAGAGGGGCCGAGGCCGAGAGACCCTGCTCTAGAGGGCCGCCCGGGGCGGCTGCCTCCTCCTCCAGCCGGCCCGATGCGGGAAAGGTCGGTTGGCGGAACCAGGCTCCGGGCTCAGCCGGCCGCCGCGGCTCTAGGTTGGCCCGGTTAGGCGCGCGAGCGCGCGGCGGCACGCCGGGACAGGCGAGGCCGGGGCTCGGGGCGGCGGGAAGGCCGCTGGCAGGGCGGCTGAGGAAGAGGCGGCGGCCGCCCCGCGGCTGCCCCCTGCCGCTCCCGAGGCTGCTGTGCTCCGCTCCGCTCCGCTCCGTTCCGCCCGGCAGGATGGCGGCGGCGGCGGCGGCAGCGGAGGCGGGGGCCGGGCCCGAGAAGCTGCTGGCGCCGGCCCTGCTCGGCTTCTTCGTGTACAACCCGCGGCTGGGCCCGCGAGAGGGCGAGGTGGGCGGCGCGGCGCGGCGCGGCGCGGGAACCTCCGAGCGAGGGCCGGGGGAGGCCGGAGGGCCGGCTGGGCCTTCCCCGGGGGCGGCTCTCCCGGGCCCCGCCGAGCCGGCGGAGGGGGAGGCGGCCCTTCTCTCCGGACAGACCCGCCAGAGATGGAGGCCCAGCCGGGCGGAGGGAGGGGAAGGAAGGGAAGGGGAGGGGAGGGCCTCCAGTGGACCCAGAGAGAGGGGGGGGCTGTGTGTGTGTGTGGGGGGGGTTGGGTGTGGGGTGTATGTAAAAAGTGGAGATACATAGATTGGGGGGGTGTTGTGTGTAATCATACGTAAAATGGGAAAAAGTATAGGGGTGCGTGTGTGTGTAAAAGTATAAATACCTAGAGAGGTATATGTGTATGTGCTGGGTGTAAGCACACGTTCAAAAGTATAAATGCATAGATATATGGGGGTATATGGGTCTGTATATACATGCAATATGTGAAAAAGTATAAATGCGTCTGTACATATGTGTAAAATGGGAAAAATATAGATACATAGAGAGGTATATGGTGTGTACACACATGTAATATGTGAAAAGTAAATATAGATAAACATGCACGTGTGTACACATGTAAAATGTTAAATATACATTTGTGTATATATGTGTGTACACATTAGAATATGCTAAAAAGTATACAAACATGCTTATATGTGTACACATACATGATATATAAAAACAAAAGTGTGTGTATATATGTAAAATGAAAAATTATAGTTATGTGTGTGTAAAGTAGAAATACATAGAGAGGTATATGTATAAACACATGTAATATGTGAAAAAGCATAAATATAGATAGGTGTGTGTGTTGTGTGGACACATGTAGAAAAGTATAAGTACATAGCTATATGAGTATATATCTGTGTAAAAAAACTATAGTATATACTATAAAAAAAGTATAGATAAAGCATGTGTGTGTATAAATGTATGTATGTGTGTGATATGTAAAATTATTATTATTTGATTTGTATGGCTGCGTATCTCATCTGAGCAACTGGGCAGCTCATAAAATGTTATATATATATATATATATATATATATATATATATATATATAAGTGTGTGTGTGTGTGTATTTGTATACATATGCAAATGTTAAAAAGTAATCAGAAGTGATCGTCCTGATCGAAATATAAACCTGTTGCAGATGCTGGATTCTCAGGGGCCACTTATATACCTATATATGTATGTATTTTGCTTATCATATCCCAGGTATACAGTTTAAAAGGCAGTTCAAAAAGGGAGATAAGCTATGAGGATGATGGGGAGAAGTTAATATAGACAGCAAAATGTCTGAATATATAGATTAAACGGTAAATGAGAAGCCTTCATAGCTCATTCCTATAGTACATATTTTCTTTAAGAAGTCTTGCAGACTCCTTTTTTAAAAAATCTCATAGTTACATTCCAGAGTGATAGCATTTTAGCACAACATATCTTTTAAGGGCCCTATTCATAGATTTGTGAATTAATTTAAAACAGGTTAATATGTAAAATGCAGTAGGTTGTGAAGACCTGCATTTAAAGGTGTTTGCACAGATATATTTAAAGTAATGAATTAGGTGTTTTTTTCCTAACTTCAGGAAGAAAAGAAGATTCTCTTCTATTACCCAAACGATGTAGAAAAGAATGAAAAAATCAGAAATGTTGGATTATGCGAGGCCATTGTTCAGTTCACAAGGTACAACGCTTCGTATGTCTGCATGTCTCGTATCTTATTTATTTGTAAGAAGAATCAAAACTCACTTGGCTCTTTCCAGATCAAAAAAACACTTTGCCCAGGTGATGGTCAGACTAGACCATCCAACCCTGTAATTTTCTCAGTTATACCTTCCATGACTTGATTTACAGAAATTGCTTGTTCTGTGTTCATACAAGATTTTTTTCACACATTAACATCCCCAAACAGGCATCCGTGGGAAACATGGGGAAGAATGGTGGCATGAACCTTGGCCAAAAATACTAAATTGTCTCCTTTCCGTGATGATGTCACAACACATCTCATCTTGATGTTCTTGAGGCTCGTTACTGATGTTACTGATCCCACATTTCACCTAAGACAATATACTTACTTCCTTTTCTACCTGATTCGTTTTGTGCTTCCAGCAAGCCTGTGAAAAAAAGATGCTAGAAGGATTATAGGACTAAAATTGTCCCGTGAGTTTCTTGCTAATTAGGGATTAAACTAAATTTACCCAGTCCATGTTGGTTTTGTTTATATATTACTTTGTTTATATATTATTTAAGCTAGGAGGTCTGAGCGTGAAGAACCCAATGAGATTAACAGTTTCTTCCTTTTTGAGACTTCCTCTTCCTGTTGACCATGGATAATCAAGACAATGGATTATTTTGTGTTAAATTCAGACTTGGGGTTATGGCTAAATATGTTCTAATAAGGCAGGATTTATCAGCCAGCTTGAAAACTGGTTTCTAGTTAAATCTACATTCAGGTAAAGCCAACTATAAAACATGAAGTCGTTGCCTGTTCTATCTGCAGTTTCTAGAAATCTGTTTGATTAATTCAGGCAATTTGTTAGTCAATTTTATGTGTGTTGGAAGTCATTCAGTGTAGTGTAAAAATTAATTAAACATTGTTCTGATCAGAGTTGTTCACAGGTTAAAAAAAAGTTAAGATGGTGCCTATGAGGCACATTAAACAAAGGTGGAGCTCCAATTGCACTGTTACAGTTGCCATCTTAATTTTGGGGACCATACCTAGTGGACATCCCTGGTCCTAATGAACAGTTAAATTATGCTCATTCGTATATTTTTTTTCCTCTTAGGACCTTTAGTCCTACAAAACCTGCAAAATCCCTACATACTCAGAAAAATAGACAGTTCTTCAATGAACCGGAAGAAAATTTCTGGATGGTTATGGTATATAAATACACGATACTATTCTTTTAAGCAATTTCTTTGTAATTTCTTGAATGTCCGTCAGATTTTTATACCCTTCATTTAAGCTGAAAATGTCTCTAGAACGATTTACAGATGAGTAATTGAACAATCCATGCTGTCAGACTCCAAAGGAAAAAAAAGGATGGATAGGAAGGGGGAAGGAAGCAAACACAGGCCCCATTTCTTAGTTAGAATTGGTGGATGTAATGGAAACAGTTCAGGAGCCTGAAGGAATAACTGTTGCTGGATGACAATTTGACAAAGCCAAAAGTAGTTGGTCTTTCAATAGAACCAATAGAAAAATCTCCTCCTCTTCTTCTTCTTGCTCTTCTCACTTGTAAATTAACTACAGGAAGAGAAAAGCCTGATTAAATTGATTGCTTAAGTCTTCCCCTCCCCTTCCCCCTCCCTCTCCTCCTCCTCCTCCTTCTTCCTGTTCTCTCAACCTTCTCAAAAGAACCTACAGAAGGGAAAACATGCAAAACAATATGGCTTGAATGAAACAAATATAATATACATTGTTTTTGAGTAGCAGTATGGCTAAACCCTAATAAAAGAGCAAAGCAATAAACGTTAAAAACACGTCATGTTTTAAGGCCTATTGAAAAAAGTGGGAAGGCACAAAGCTTGATGAACGGCCCAGAGATCAGTGCCTTAAAAAAAAAAAGTAAACCATTTTGCCTGGACTTATATCACCAGTGATGAAAGGGAGGAGCATTATGTCTTGAATTAGGATCTGGGTAGACTCTTTGAGATAATCTGATCCTTTAAATGGTGTTTGGAGCAAATGGATAATTGATGTAGCTAGTATAATACAGATGTTAAGAAATCCAGCACATGTACTTTTTGCAAGGTTTTCTAATAAAAAGATATTCTGAAGCTTTTGAAAAGAGAAACCATTCTCAATTATATGTTTTCCCCTTTGCATTTATGTCCTTGGATGTAAACGTAGAAGGTCTATATTAAGTTCTTTTAAGCGATCATTTAGTTTTAAAATACTAAATCGGTGTTGGACGTTTTTATGATGTGGCCATTGGCCTTTTTTGTGTGTGTAAATTAATTAACAAAATGAGATGCATTCTTGGAGATTTTGTTCCTGTTTTTTAGTTGATTCTCCTTTGTGTATTGTTGATGCTGCTGTATATATTGATTACCTTGAAGAGAGCACTAGCAATTCCAGATGATTACATGAAGCCTGTTTTTTTCCATTTTCAAGGTTGTACGGAATCCAATGATCGAAAAACACAAAGATGGGAAAGCTGTCATTGAATACCAAGAAGAGGAGTTACTGGTAATAATTAACTGTCGCATTGGAAATGTTAGCAAATACGGACAGGTGTTATTTCCCTCTCTTTTATGACGTGAACACTTCAAGACTTGCCTTTTCTGTCCTTTCTCCTAACATTTGTAAATAATTTCTGAAGTTCTGTACTCCAACATGCAGTGGCCTCCCCTGTCTTAGCTTTTAAAAGAAGAAAATTAAGCAGGATAGTAATTCAAGATATTTATAGGACCCAGGTGGGAAAAGCTGCTCTCTGTGGCACTTCTCCCACTCTCAGTTTTATTTGGTATTAAAATCTTTAATGCCCTTGGGGTTGGTCAGTTTTTCCTCTTGCATGTTTCTGCAGAGATCAAGCCATTTTAGTGGTAGCATTGTAGGGCTGGGCTCACCCTAAGTGGAAATATATGGGATAAACAAGTTATGATGAGTGTAACTAATACCTATTCAGAAGCCAGACCCGCTGATTGTGGTTTTATTGCATCTGGATCCAGTCCCATTGGAGCTGGTTTTCATGATTTGTTAACTTTTTAATTTTTTAACTTTGGTTAACTTTATTTTTTAACTAACCCTGGGCGTGGCTGGCACCCTGATGACGCTCCCCAAGCCTAATATTTGCTAGTTACCATCAATCCTTGGAATATACTTATTTATTTAGGACTATTCTTATATTGTATTTTTAATTAATTTTATCTTTTCTGTAAACTGCCCAGAGTCGCTTTTTAACGAGATGGGCAGTGACAAGTTTGATATATAAAATATATAAAATAAATAAACAACTTATTTTCCCTAGAAAGGTTTCTTTTCAAAACAGCGGGTATCTAACGGTGCAATTTGGAATCCCTTGGAGCGACTTTTTTCGCTTTGGCATACGGTTTGAGAAAGAGACTGGGGAACTCACCTACACGTACAAAATGTCAAAGAAGACTCCTCATTTATTGATTGCTGGGAATGTGCTGATCAGCAAAATATTTGGTTTTTTTGGAAAATAAGCCTATGTAACCGAATGCATCTCTGTTCAAAATATTTGTCTTTGTGTCATTCTTGTAATAACTCCTTGATTCTGAATATCTTACAGGACAAAGTTTATAGTTCGGTGTTACAGCAATGTTATAACATGTACAAGGTCAGTTTTACTATACTTTTTGTTACTTAGGCTAGAGTGGGTAAAACAGCCTTTACTTCCCTAAAGTAAAATTGAACTAATACTTCGCTCCAGTTTTTCCAAAGCGTGGGCAGCAGAAATATGTCTTCAGGGCCGAATATTTACAGATACTTATTCAGTAGCACATTTCTTTCATAAGACTTCTTGTCCCAAACTGCTTATATTTGTGCCCTCCTGACAGCATGCAGATTAAAAGAAGAGCTTATAATCTAGTATGTTGTAGAAAGAAAAAGGAGGAGAGGACAAAATAGGGATTATTTTGGCAAGACAAATGACAGCGGTCACTTAGTTTTCTCTAAAATGTCAGACTGATCTTTTGGGGTTGTTGGGTTTTTTTGAACATGTTATAATTAGCTGGCTGTTGTCTGAATCAGACATGATTTTTTTTTTATAAGAGTCCATTATATTCATCCTCCAAAGTTTGAGAAGGTGCAGCTGGCTAGAAGAAAAAGAGATGCTTTCTAAGCAATTGGGTGCTGTCCTAACACTGTATTCCAAACTGCTTTCCATTCAAAAACAGAGGATGATAGGCACAAACTCCAGAGTTTCTTGTGCAGGTTCAGCCTTTTGCAGAGTTGGTTGGCTCTTGGTTTGAACCACGGTTTGACACTAGGAGAATAAGCCTTGAAGAACTTTTAAATTCCTAATGCTTCATCCTCTGCTTATATGGTCTGATGTCTTCCCTTCCTGGTTTTGCGGCCACCTAGCTCATTCAAAACGGCAAGCTTATGTTGCCAATTGCTCTGGCAGTTGGGGGAAAAATGCCTTTTCCCAAGTAGTGATAATCACTGTGGATTGCAACAGGCTGCAAAGGGAATGAATTCATGAATAAAATAATGTACTGTTAACTCTCATACGTGCATTATTTTTGCAATACGTTAGTTAAGGGGGAAAGATGTCACGCATTAGCAATCAGAAATATACAGTGTTTGTCATCTGCTGGAAGCCTTCTGCAAATAGACTCCTAAGTGCTATGGAACCATTATTCCTAAAATAATGAAGTGTATTATTTCCTTTGAATCCCGGAAGCTGGCATTACAGGACCAACATTACATTTTCTTGGTTAAATGTTTATATCTTGAAAAACAAAGTGTGGATTAAGTGATAACTTAATCACCCCATTAATTTTTTTCTCTTGAAAATAATGATTAGCTTTTTAATGGCACATTCCGAAAAGCCATGGAGGATGGAGGCGTACGAGTTCTGAAAGACAGGCTAGAGAAATTCTTCCATCGGGTAAGACTTTTCCCCTCTTTTTATCTGAACAACAAGTGGATGTTTAAGACTTTGGCAGTTTATTTACACTGGAGCCTCTGCTGGAAAGGCATAATGGGTTCGGGTGGGTGGGTGGGTGGGGTTACTTAGAACCTTGGCAAATTCTGTAGTAAGAAGAGTGGTAATATCCACTAGATTTTTAAAAATTTGGTCTCTTAGTGCTTACTTTCTCCTGTAGCTGTTTATTGGGAGAACATTGATTAACTGATTAAGTGCCATCAAGTCAGTGTCTACTTTTAGCACCACATGGATAGGTTTTTTCCCATGATGATCTATCCCTAACCTGGTCATTCAGGTCTTCCAACGGTGCACTCAGCACCACTGTAACTGAGTCCCTCCACCTTGCTGTTGGTTGTCCTCTTCTTCTCTTCTTCCACCTTTCTCAGCATTAGAGCATTTTCCAGAGAGCTGGGTCTTTGCATAATGTGTCCAAAGTGGGATAATTTGAGCTTGGTCATTTGTGCCTCCAATGAGAACTCTGGGTTTATTTATTTGATGATCCATCGGTTTGTTTTCTTGGCTGTCCATCGTATTGTCAGGAGTCTCCAACACCAAAATTCAAAAGCATCAAAACCCTTTCTGTTGTTTCTTCAAAGTCCATTGGGAGAATATCCTAGGTATTATTTTGCTTGCTGTCCCTTAAGATGATGAGAAAACCCAGCACAGTCTTGGAGATCACAATTTGTGAACATCTTAGAACATACCAGAGAGCACTATGGGTGATCTCTAAACTAATTGCTTTGATGCTGAACATAAAATTTTGTCTGTAGCAATTTTAAAGCTAAAGAAGGAAATATTACTAATGTAGCATGTAACTTTTTAAAAAAATTCAAATGATAGTTACTCCAATTCAGCCATCACTTTTCTATCAGTGCAGTAGACCTTTCCTTTCTTTTTGAAGACTTTGCTTCAGACAAGGATGCTTTGAGTTGCTGATCGTGCTTTTCTCTCTCATACATCACACCGTGATTTTGTTTGGATTTGGTTAATCTGCCAGGTACATTCAGCCAGTCGTTGCTTATTCAGCAAGCCATGGTTAATCCGTAGCTTAGTGTGATGTGTGAACCCAGGCAACATGAAGTTGATCAGAGGAGTTAGAGCGTTGAGGCACAGCAGCAAAATTAACTAGGTTGTCTAAGTTCAGATATTTTCTTCCATTTGTTTTCCAGTACTTGCAAACGCTCCACTTACAGTCCTGCGATCTGCTGGATGTCTTCTGTGGAATCAGCTTCTTTCCATTAGATAAGATGACTTACTTGAAAATCCAGTCGTTCATCAATAAAATGGAAGAAAGCTTAAGCATAGTCAAGTACACAGCCTTCCTCTACAACGATCAGCTCATCTGGTGAGTACCAGAATGCCTTTGAGGAGCTTAAGCAGATGGCTATCGTAATGGAATGTGAAATACACATGATACAGGATGAAGTGGGGGGCTTGTGTGCAAACTCATATTGTGTAGAATCTCCCTGGGCACGCTCAGCATTCTTCCCTGCACACGTATGTCTCTGACATAAAAGTAGGAATGTGCAAAATGTTCTGCTTCCACGTGAGCTAGGCATAAGGAAGAGAAAAGTCCCCTATATTTCCCAGGTTCCAGGATATATTAGTTCTCTGTCATGCCACCCTGTTGTCCAAATGTGACTTACACTCACTCTAAAGTTCTTAATCCAGCTGTCTTCTAATCTACCTTCTGCAGTCAATGGGATGGCCCTTTGACTTTTATGCTACCCAGATTTAATGCAAATTTAACTATGCAAAATCTATACTATCCAGAATATCCTTGGCTTTTTCATGTGTATGGTTTTTGAAAACACTTCTCTTTTATGCTGTTCCCCATCATGTTTGGAACAACTAAAAAAATCAAATTGACACCAGCCTAAAATATGCCTAAGAGAGTGGATGGACTTAAACTTAAACCAAGCTTAAACCAGACTTAAACCAAGGAGTCCACCTGAGCAACTACAGCCATTTTGCTTGCTCTCAGATAACTTCAGAATAGAAGGGGCCTTGAGAAATAAATATATGCTATCTTGACCTCTTTCTATGAAGGACAGCAAGATAGAATTTTTTTTTCAAAGAATTGGCTTAGAGGACCAGACAAAACGTGTGACAAGCAGCCACCAGGGCTGTTCCAGATGTTTATCTGGGGGGAATGAAATGAGAGTGGTGGAGGAGCAGCAGTAAGGGCCAGTGTGGAGGGCTGACATTTAATCGGTATATCTGTGCATATTCGAGATTGTGCAGCCAATTCTATTGTTCAGCCTACCCCATGTGAAGAAGTCCTTCCTTTTGTGTCAGTCTGGAACTGTCCACGATTCAGCTTCGTTATGTGACTGCAGGGTTCCTGTGGTATGACAAAGGGAGAGCAAAATTTCTCTGTTCATTTTTGCCATGCTCTTCACAACTTAAGACAGCTGTCAGGTATAACTCACAAAAAAAGCTTGCCTTTATTCCCAGCTAAAAAGCATTAAATCTAACATTTCCTCAAAAAGGTTGGTAACAAAGGAACCAAGCAGTTTTTGAACATGGGATTAGCTGAATAGCAGCAATTGTTTCTGACATGAGGGCGTCATTGTGGCAACTTGGTGCAAGGAAAAAAGGAAGAAATATATATTTCTTTATCCTATTCTCAGCCTCCCAGAATCTTAGTCCTTTCAAATGTTGAAGAACATCTTCAGTGTTGAAAGAAAGAAAGCACGTGCAAAACCTTGAACGGTAGCCCATTTTCAACACGCTCTTTCGACCTCATGCTGAAAAAATGTTGCATTTTAAACAGAAACGAAGGAGTGCCGGCAGTTTGCGGCCATCAATGTAATTGAAACCGGGGGACTTTTCTTCAGCTGTGTTTGCTTTCAGGGTGTTTATTGACACGGCACAGCTGTCCTGCGCCTCCCGTTTCATTTTCAGAGGAGCATCTCGAGGGCTTCCTATTCAGAAGTGATTAAGGAGCCGAGAGAAAAGGCTTAGATAAAAAGCAGTCTACAGAGCGCTATGTAAAATAAGTACCAATTAGAAGGGGATTCGAAGAGGCTCCTCCAGCTTTAATATAAAACATTGACTTCAGATTTGAGGCATTTGTTTTACTTCAGCTTTGCCCATTAAGACCAGTTGCTAAATGTAGCAGGAGCGTATAATTTAGGGCCCTTTCCTTATATGGGGCCCTTCTCAAGCCCTTCCTTGGAAATTGGTCGCTTGTTGGCGTGCCTCTAGGTCACGTGGAAAGGATGGCTCCGTCTAGCTAGCACAGAACCAAGAAGTGCAGATGGTGAGATTTTGACAAGTGTTGGGGGATCCTTCTTTTCACTTCTTGGTGCTTCACTCAGAGTGGTTAACACTACTGTGCCAAAGGCAATACATATTGGAACTTATTTGTAGAACATGCAAGCTGAAGCCAAGCAAACATGGGAAAACTTCTCCTTCTGAGATCTTGAGCAGCTGCGGTCAGTTAAAGAAGAGAGCATTAAGTCCAAAACCAGTTGTCTGACCCAGCAGGCCTAGACAGATTCATGGAAAACCTTTAATTGCTTGAAAGAGTTGACAAGCTGAAACATTAAGGATACTTTAAGGTAGCCTTTTTAACCTTCCAGGAGTGGATTAGAACAAGAAGACATGAGAATTTTGTACAAGTACCTCACCACATCACTGTTTCCAAGACATATGGAACCTGAGGTGAGTTGGGTGCCCTGCCTTCCACTGGAACATGTGGTTTCTCTGGTTGAAAGGGAAACAATTTCATGCACAGGTTTCATCTGCTAAAAGAAATCAAAGCTTTCCTTGACTATTTCTTCTGTTTCAGTTGGCAGGAAGAGATTCCCCCATACATGTAGAAATATCTGGAAATCTACAGCACTATGGAAGGTAGCTGTTCCTTATCTCTTGTTTCTTTTCATGCCCTATAGAGCGTTCAGTCTGAGACCCCACAGTCCTGTTTTGTACCCCTTCCCACAACCCCAGCAGCAACTGCTGAAAATCGGCAACATTGGTTTCTGCCATTTTTAAATAGCACAAAAACTAATACAAGGCTAAGAAAGCTTAACATAGTTAAATGAACAACAACAAGGCCCTCCCCAAACAGAAGAAAACTGAAAATCCTGGCCTCTCCCCATAGATACAGCCTCTCCCACTTTGCCCATGATTGATTCCCCACCCAATGCTAAATGGCAGCCAGTTACTGAAGATTGTCCATTGCAGCCTAGCAGTGGATCATTTTGGTTCTCATCAGGGTCTGATTTGCTTAATCTGCTAATATTTATCAAAGATTCCTGTATATTAAAAGCAAAGAAACAGAGAAGTAATTGAGTTGGGTACCAGGTCTATAAAATGAAGATAGATTTGTTGGGTTATAAAACTGGTTTCTTTTAAGATTTGGGCTGAGGTCTAATAGTTGAATGCGGAAAGATCCTGTCTTTGTTTTTTAGGTTCCTCACTGGACCTCTGAATCTGAATGACCCAGAAGCAAAATGCAGGTTCCCCAAAATATTTGTTAACACAGAGGATGCTTATGAAGAGCTTCATTTAATTGTGTATAAGGTAACCTGTTTAATTTTTCCCCCTTCACCATAAGATGAAGTGATACTCCAGAGCATTCATAATATTCTTGGATGGAAAGGGGTTGTGCCCTAGAGCAGTGTGGAAGAAGCCAGAAATTGCTTCAGCTGATAACTACCTGGTGCGTCTTGGTGAGGCGTCAGTCCTGTGCTTAGCTTATTTTGAAGTGAATTCCGCTGAAGTTAGAACTACTTTTTAGTGAGCACATGTACATTGGGCATCAGGTTTTTCTCTCTTTCCAGCAGCATTCTGGAAAATCTACCCATGCCCCAGGTTGACAACACCTACCTAAGGACAGCCAACTCTCTCAACTACCTTATATTGTAGAAGACAAGCTGGTTGCCAGGACCAGAGTTTACGAACTCCTAACTTTAAAGATATGGTTGAACTAGTAGTGGCTTCAAAAAAATGACTTCTGTTGTCTGTTCCGTTAATGTTCCTGAAGTTGCAAGATGGAGTGAATCTGTCTCCTCCAAGGAACTCTAGATTATGTCATTGTCCTTCCAGATCACATAGGAAAAGCGTTAGTGGTAAACCATATAGTTTGTAATGGCAGATCTCAGATTGAGCAAAAAATTGTTGTTTAATGAAAACAAGGTGCTGGATCCTAGGAAGAAGAGTTGAAAATTTATGTTTTAGATCCATTGCTAGTCAGAGCTAAGTAGCAACAGCTTAGATGATGAATTCTTCTGGAGCATGGCTGGCTGGGGAATTCTGGGAGTTGAAGTCCACACATCTTCAAGTGGCCATGGTTGAGAAACACTGTTCTGGGGGTTATAGTGAACCTGAGGTGATAAGCCTATGCTTGTTGGTTTACAACTCCAATCGTCTTCACCCAATGACCATGCTAGCTGGGTTTGATAGTAGCTGGAGCCCAATTTTGGGGAGCACCAGAACTACCCCATCCACAATCTAAGTTATCCTTTCATCCCAGGGGAGCATCCTCAAACCAGAGGTCTTTTTTATGCCAGCTTGCGCCAACATTCTTAAGCAATAGAGCTGGACGCAACTTGATATTAACGGGATAGCTAGAAAATTGCCGGTATGATCAATGTTTTGTCTCTTCCAGGCGATGAGTGCAGCTGTCTGTTTTATGATTGATGGTGAGTATCAAATAATAATCATTGAAATAACTGTTCCTGTCTCTGTTCCCTAAATCCCGTCATTTGAACATTCTCCATGGTTGTTTGGGTATTAGCTGTGATAGCATGTTCTCTGTCTGTAAGATTTCCAGAATCTTGTAATGAAAGAGCTGTTTGAACTACTTCCTGAAAGAGAAGAGGATACCATTTTTGTCTTCTCTGAGAGCCATAGTGTGCCAGTGAGTCATCAAAGAATAAAATCTCAGTAATGAAGTGAAGATTTGTCTAAACTGGGGCAGCCTGTGGTCCTGGGACTGTGACTGACAAAACCACTGTGCCGTTTCCTATTTCTTTGAACTCAGGAACATAGACACCGTAGCATAAATCCTAAAATAAACATAACAAAGGTTTTGGGGAAAAAATTCCACCCCTGAACAAATCAAACAAAACCCAGATCTCGTTAGTGCCCTTCAGTACAACCTTCATCACATGATCTGCCAAGGCACCTTGGCATTGATTGAAACCAGTGCACCGTGTGTCTGTGACTTGCGCCACTGCCTTATGCGTATATCATTGTAAGGCCTCGACCTTTCCTCAAAGCCATTTTGATCTGCCTTCCGTGTTCAGGGTGGCAGAAGCCTCACCATTCTTTTTCCCCCAACTCTTTCACAGCCTCTGTGCAGCCTACGTTGGATTTCTGCCGCAGACTCGATAGCCTTGTTGGGCCTCAGCTTACCGTACTAGCTTCGGATATATGCGAACAGTACAACCTCAAGAAAAGGATGTCAGGGTTGGCTCTCTTTTTGTTTTCTTCCTTTTTCAGTTTTTTGGGAGACGGCACCTTCTTAACGAGAAACTAGTATTTAGAAACGTCAGGGATGTTTTTCACTACACACTAAGTTTCAGTTGGCAAAGCAGAGGGTGGTTCAAGATAAGCATTAATGGAAGGGCTCTCTCCCTCTTTTCAATCCTCCCCCATATTGTCCTGAATAACAAGTAGTAATCCCGCTCTGTTCTCCACCCCAGTGAAGGACAGATAAACCGTTGATTTCCACAGTGGGGATTGTTTGCAGGTTTTGACTGAAGTTGACATGGAGAGCAACCTTGTTGAGACCAGCATGGATTATAGATTGCGTGCTTGGCTTCATTCCCATCCCAGGTTGATAAATAAACAAACCAGGAACTCTGGGAGGGAGCCAGACTGCAGATGTATGCATAGTCCTGTGAGGTCGCAACAGTATATTTCTTGGAGAAGCAAAGAATAGCCCTCCACCTCACTGTGTACTGTATGGTATCACAGTTCTCCTCTCCTGCTCCAAGATCATAAAATAGAGTTGGGTGAGATGCATGCATCCAGTGATGAGTTATGGCGCAGGCCGAGGGGCAGTAAAAGTAGAAGTCTAGCCTTTTCTCCTAGCCAGATGTTGAACAGTGATGGTAGAAAGCTAGGCTTTCACTGCCAACAGCTGGAAAGAGCTGGAACTCCTAGCTTCCTGAAGTTGGTTGAAAAGCTAGTGAGGTTCTAGCAACGCAGCAGGAACATTCTCCTGCCAACTCCAAAATTGTCTCAGGGCCTGAATCCCTTTTGACCTGATTCTCATCCTCGGGGTTAAAGAGGATAATTCTGAGTTTTAGGAGAAGAGTTGGCCCTTGTTGTTTCTAAAGAGATGAGGAAAACGGGGGAGGGGTGGAAGAAGTCATAAATCATTTGCGTGTTCTCATACTAAAACAAAGGAGGCTTCCCTCACTTGTAATCTTTTCTTGGATAATCTGAGATAATTAAGAGCTCTGTGTACGTGAATGTATAAAAATATAGTCCACTGAAGGGAACCCCCTGTGTTAATTGCAAATACACAAATGCAAACAAATCTTCAAAGGGAAGTGTCTAACTCAAGAGCTTCAGGTTGTATGTGCTCCCCAAACTTCAGGCATGGTGCCCAGAGACCTCTCAGCACTTTTTTCCAGATTGTAACGTCCATGATTAAATTCTTGAATCATCACCTTAGGGATGATCAGGTAGTGAACAAGTCAATTTTCAGCATGGCTGTTCTGAGACAAGGCATTTGTGCCCATAACTGAAGTGACCCATTAATGGTGCCTGAAGATTAAAGCCATGAGAGCTTTTCTGATTAAATCTGCCTTAACAATTTAATGTGGCAGTATATTGGGAACTTGATACTATACAACTTCTTTTGGTAAGAATGGAGCTGACGATACAATGGAAGCTAAGTTGGACCTTAAAGTTCTGTGTCATATTTATTGTGAGGGAAGCATAACCTACAGAATTCCAACTACAGAAAAAAATTTAGAGCTGTGGATCATAACATTAGACCCAGCCTGTTTGTCAGAGAAAAACATCTGTAATGTTTTATAGCTATCAGACTAACCAGCTCCTGATTTTAGCGGGAGTTTGCTTGTAAATGTTAACATGCTAAATATATTCGCACTGTGTCCTAAGCCATGAATTTTTAAAACAGTTTGTTGACTATGTGACTATGTGAGAAGTAGCAGGATTCACACATCCTACTTCCCCCAAACAAACCAGACAGTGAGTTTATTCCTAAACTCGACAGATTCTGGTGGTTCAGTAGCTGGCAGGAACAAGTGCAGAGTATCAGAACAGCTGGCTCTTTCTTACCCTAAGGAAAACCCTTTCTGAAATACCTGAAATGCATCTTTATCCTGTTTACAAAAAGAGCTGCAGTGTCTCATTTGATCTCTCCCTTTGCCTCTTTCTTAGATCAGAGAAGGACCCTCAGTTTAAATTTATCTACTTCAATCATATGAATTTGGCAGAGAAAAGTACCATCCATATGAAGAGAACTTCAAGTTTCTCACTCACATCAGTCCACCCTGACTTGATGAAGATTCTTGGCGATATCAACAATGATTTTACTAGGTGATTTACCCTCTTCCATCTCCATTATTTATCACTCTCCTTGTCACTTCAGATGCAGGGTGAATGATATTTCTTTTTTGTCCTGTTAAAAATATCCTGTTTGTACATGACTATCTTTTGTGTCTTTTACAATTTAATCGGCATTTCCGACAGTGCCAGTGGGCATCAAGTACGTCTCGGAGTCTTATCTGGAAAATAAAAGGGGTGTGTTTTTGGTTAGTTCTTCTTGCATATGGGCGTTTCATGCTCCATTGCGACAATTATTTTGTGAGGGTGCCCGAAATGTTGAAAACTGCTGTCTTCATTTATAGTTGCCAAGAAAATGCTGTGGATGTTTTTGTTTAATCATGAACTGAACTTGCTGACTATTTTAATGTCCTTTTTTCCCCGAGTTTATTTCTAATTGAGCTTTCCATACATCTGAAAATCTGATCTTCTTTTTTAAAGGGTTGACGATGACGAAGAAATCATTGTGAAGGCCATGAGCGACTACTGGATTGTCGGCAAGAAGTCTGATCAGCGGGAACTGTATGTTATTTTGAATCAGAAAAATGCAAACTTGATTGAAGTGAACGGTAAGGAACTCTTAAAAATGTAGGCCTTTAATATGACTGGGGAAAATATTAGTCACCTGCTCATTCAGTGTCATTTTCCAGATAGAACCATGGTTATGAAGTACAAGAAAAGAGCAATGAGGAGGTTTATCAAAGCTTCGATGCAGGAGAAACAGAAGGAAAGGCAGATAAGTTAGGCAGGCCTAGAATTTGCATTTGTTTCAGTTACGAGCTCTTAAGATCTGGTATCCCTAGAGCAGCTCTTCCCTGATGTTACATCCACCAGATGTGTGGAGGCTATGATACCCCTCCTAGCTTGGGATTCTGGGAATTGTAGTAAATCTCAGTCAAGGAGGTAGATTACAAAGAGGTTGTGCCAAAGATTTTTAGCAGACCTCATTAACCGGCATTCACTGATCATCTTTTTTATATTAAGCTGAGCTTTTCTGAGTTAGCACAAAGTTTTGTGGTTGCCTAAACCAGTTCTCAACCATGGCAACTTTAAGACATGTGGATTTCAATTCCCAGCTGGCTGGGGAATTCTGGGAGATGAAGTCCCAACATCTTAATGTTGCCAAGATTGAGAAACACTGGTTCACCCAAGGCTGTTGAACAGAGTTTGCACACTCTGTAAGAAGGCACTTATGCTAGAAGGAATGGTATTCTCATTCAGTTTTTTGGGGTGGCAATGACAATAGGTATAGTTCCTGGGCTTTTTTAGGCTGCCCCTCAAAAATAAATTAACGAGCAAAATTAAAAAATGATTTGGAACCACAGAAATAATTTATCAGGCAGCTTTCAGGAAATCTGCTAAAGATATGTTTATGTCCTACTGTTGGCAACTTGTCAACACTGAGTACTTCATTCTTTTAAGCCTTAAAACTCATTCTTTCTCCCCCTCAGAAGAAGTAAAGAAACTTTGTGCAACCCAGTTCAACAACATTTTCTTCTTGGATTGATCAGCCAAGGGTCTCACTCATCAAATATGGCTTTAAGACTTCCAGAAGGCATAATCTGTTTACAGGGACCAGTTATTGAGTCATGTTACTGACTGGCAAAATGACAATAGTAAAGCAATACTTGCTTTGTACGAATTGACTTTCTACGAAAACCATATCCTCTCCGATCGTATCGTTTTTTAGATTTTAAAGTATTTATGTGCAAATTGATTAAAATTGGTCCAAATTAAATATGTGTCATTCCTTGTCTCTGTTCGGCGTTGTGTAACTATTTTACTGGAATAATAAAATTTAATTGTTACCATTTTAATCAACTTTCTTCCTCTTTCTGTTCTTCGGAATAAAATAAACACATTTTATAGGTAGCATTCTGATCTTGAGGGATAGCGTTGTGATGTTTTGATGTCCTAGAAATAATTTGTCTTCTTTAGGGAAAGTGAAATAAACTCCAATAAGGACATTCCAGAGTAGAAATCAAGACCACAAAGGATAACTGCAGAAAAAGTGATGGAACTACTGTAAGTAGTGTTAGAATTATTCTCAGCATTAGTTAATCCATGCAGAAAACATTGATTAATTATGTACAATAGCAGAACTGCCACTGTAAAGAAAAAGGTAATTGTTTTTAGAAGATGCAAACATGAAGCCCACTCTTCTCTTAGAAGAAATATTTTATCTCTTAGATGGCCCTGGCTATCTGCAACTTTTATAAGTTGTCTTTTCAAATCCAGCTGTCTCATTTATGGGGTAGCAATGGAGTTTCCATTTTAAAACTTTTTGATTAAGTGCTGCAGCCGGGCTGTGAAAATAACTTTATCCTGAATTGCACCAACAAGTGAAAGGCCTTCCACATGCTTGATCATTTCTAATTTTGTACATCCAAGCCCGCAGCAAGATTTGAAACAAATCTCATAAGGCAAATTGGGGAAACAAGTTTTTTCTTACTGTTATTACTAGATTGACATCTGGGAGCTCAACATGATGTACATGCTTTTCCCAAGAACCCTGTGAGGCCAGATGGGCTGGAAGATTATATGTACTCCTTGAAAATAAATGTGGAACCCCTATTTATTTCCTTTGTCTACATTTTCTTCAGTTGTACAGAACATTTGCACAAACCTGGGAGAGTTTTCATATGGGCTTTTCTGTTAAAGCGCTACTGGAACTTATTTTCCAACCACTGAAAAATGGGTTGTAACCTTCCCACCTGAGGCTCACTGAACCTTGCCTGTGCTTGCCTGTGCTTTGAAATATCTGAAAACTTCTGAAAGGCTTCATGCTTTTTCCCCCTTTAATCTGCATAAGACAAGTACATTCACCCTCGAGGCTGCTCCCAACCCTCTGTATCGCAGCGCTGAGATTCGGTGCCAGTCGATCGTGGCCGCGCAACTCCTCTTATCACTTCCTCTTCTTCTTCCCTGCTACGGCTGCCTTGCCACTGGGCGGGATGGAAAGCGAAGCCGGAGATTCTTCTTTGGGAGGAGACTGGAGCTGGCTCAGGCTTTCCTCCGCTTCACGACACAAACTCTCCTCTACTTCTAAGGCTGCTTTCTCAGCTGCAGCCTCTTCTAATTTCCTGGCTTCCTCGGCCTCCTGCATAGCCTTCAGCCTGTGAACAAAGGGGAGATCAGTCCTAGGGTCTTTCAACCCGTGCTTCCGAACTGCAGTTGGAACCAACTTGGATCTTGAACCCACCACCCTGTTTGAGTCAAAACCACAGTTTCCCCACAAGGAGGGTCTACACCAAAGTCCTAACCCTGTGCAATGTTTTGATGCTCTGTGATCCCAACGCTGCTAAGGGGTGATCCCCAGTAAACCAGATTGCCAAAGTTGATCAGGGATCCTTTCCGTGACTAAACTCTTCCCTCCTCGGCCAAATTTGAAGTGAAGCAGGGAAGTTAAAAGCAGAGCAGGTAGGAAATCCTTGGATTTGGTAAGCCACAGTTGCAGTCAGTAAGCAACCAGAAATCATGGTTAGTTCACCAACTCCCTTTGAAGGGTTGAACTGAGACCAAACCAAACCACATTATGGTTTAGAGCACTGTTTCTCAACCTCGGCAACTTTAAGATGTGTGGACTTCAACTCCCAGAATTCCCCAGCCAGCCATGCTGGCTGGGGAATTCTGGGAGTTGAAGTCCACACATCTTAAAGTTGCCGAGGTTGAGAAACACTGGTTTAGAGCATAGCCCCAACCTAGCTGGTGGGACAGGAAAGTGTCCTTGTGGCCATGCCACAGCTTTGATCCAAATCAACCCAACTTGAACCATGGAAGGTTGGCCCCATGGAGAAATCTTCCATTTGGGGCCACCCCCTTGGCTACGTTCAGACCCCAAAACCCAATGGCTCACTTGGCCTCTTCTTCCTCCTCCTGGATTTTCCACAGCACCAAATGCTCGGCTTCTCGGGCTCTGTTGTCTACCATGGTTTCCTTCACCAGCTGCAAGTTCTTGTAGTTGGCGAAAAAATGGTTGACAAAGAAAATGTACATCTGACTCATCCACAGATTGAGCTTGTCCTTTTGCTCGTTTTTCTGTTTTTCAAGCCGTTCTGGAAAAGAAAAGAAAAAAAAAACAGTAGTAGAAAGGACATACCTCTATATAAAACCACACAAAACCTGTAGAAGTCCCAAGGTTTTGCCAAGAATTCTCCAGTCCAGTCCAAGAGGTCCAAGTAGCCTAGAATAGGATACAGGTAATCTGGCATGCTGCTGACAACCAGGGAAAGCTGGACTAGCTGGATTTCTCTATTCTCACGCACTCTGTTTTTCCGATAGGAGCTCCCTCTGCGTGATGTGGCCAAAGACGTCATTTGGAACGGATGTGCAAAACTTCAGTTTGAAGGCTGCTTTGACCAAAGCACTGAAACTACGCAACCCTCCAGACCAGATTAATGATGCAGACTGCAGCCCCAAGATAAATCGAATGCCTCCAGACCAATTAAATGATTTTGAAAATAATTCCCCCTCCCCCCCCCCAAAACAGATTGGAAAAAGTGAATCAAAATGATTCGGTGCCTCAAATCACTTCCGACCATGGATCAAACGGAACCGATGCCTTGAATCAGATCTGATTCAATCAGAGCTGATCCTACACATCCCTTTAATGATGCACCATGCAAGACTCAGGAAGAGACGCTTGTTATACCCTTCTCTGATGTTCTTTTACTGCCCTCTTGTGAGAACGCCAGTACTTAAAGGCACATTTGTCCAACATACATTTCCAGTTGTCTAATTGCACAGCCTGGAAAGTCAATTTCAAAGGGGGAATTTGGGAACTACAGTGCTGGATTCCATTGCTTTGGACAAAACTCACCAAAATCCAGAAATTTTTAAATATATAAATATATCCAGAATACGCTAGATTAGTTTGATTTGCTAAAATGAAAAGATAATCACTTCCCTTATAGCTCAAACCTTAAAAAGCCAACTGATTAGATTAAATTAAATTAAATTAAATTAAATTAAATGTGTTTTCTTCCTTCAGAAACGGAATCCTAAGCTGTGGAATGTGCTTTGTTAAGCTCCTAAAAGCAGAATCTTTACCCCAGTCTTCCCCCACCTAACGCTATCCAAATTTGGAGAAAACCTGGTCGGCCGGAATGAAGGGACTCGGCACTCCATTATTGGTTTTGTTTCCAAAAACACCTTGTAAATCTCACACCTGCTAATTCCTTCATTGGATAACTAAGGTTTCTATCCTGCTCCCCTCCTAAAATCGGCAGACTTTCAGCCTTGGTTTCTTTCTCTTCTGGGATAGGAGAAAACACGATATTCACAGCCACGCCTGAAAGAAGGAGAAACACAGAATGAATGAATAGTAATCAAACAGTGCTTTGTCTTTAGCAGAAAAAAAAAGTCTTAAGTTACGTGGAGAAAGTTGATGCAGAGCTGTGATGCTTTCCCTACCAGTGAGGTGCCAGTGAAGATCTAGGACAAAGTTTCTCAGCCTTAAGATATGTGGACTTCAACTCCCAGAATTCCCCAGCCAGCCATGAATTCTGGGAATTGAAGTTCACATATCTTAAAGTTGCTAAGGCTGAGAAACATTGTCCTAGATCTTAAACTAAATTAAATTAAATTAAATTAAATTAAATTAAATTAAATTAATTAACTTAAATTCCCCATGCTGGCTGGGGAATTCTGGGAGTTGAAGTCCACATATCTTAAAAATTGCTAAGGTTGAGAAACACTGATCTAAGAAGTGGGAACTCAGAAGGCCACCAGTGCTCAAGTATAGGATTACACATTGCACCAAATTATAATATATCTTGTTTGACTCTGTCTTAGTGTGACGCATGAACCCAAC
The DNA here is from genome assembly GCF_059951505.1 of Python bivittatus. NCBI lineage: Eukaryota > Metazoa > Chordata > Lepidosauria > Squamata > Pythonidae > Python > Python bivittatus. Next base: position 6,211,132 of record NW_028277083.1, read on the forward strand.
CATTCTGTTCTGTAAGCCTTGGTTGAAGGCTGAGCGTGTGGTGGAAACTCAGTGGGCATGGCACAGTGCAAACCGTGATGCCAACGAATCGTAGAGGTTTTGTCACCATGGCCATTCCCATTGGGAAGTAGTAACCAGTTGTTGGAACACCTTTTGGTGTCAAGAGCTACCATGTCAAAGGATTACAACCTATCCACAAGGATAACTTAAATGATGCAATTCCTCTACCTGGAGCATTGTCTCAGGAAGGTCATTCAGCAGGCAAACACTATTTCTTCCACTCGTTTTCACGAGAGCCCAGCTAAAGCGCCTCATAGATTGTACAGCCTGGATGTTTTACACTCACTTGGGGGAGAAGCAGCTTTTCCTTTGCTGTGGGATTTCCCACTTTTGTGGGGTTTATCCTCTTTCTTCCCCTCCTTGCTTTTGGCTTTCTGAGGAAAGAAGAGGTAAACATGGGCATAAATTGGGGGCAGGGAGATGGGTGGATGGGGTTAGAAAAATTTGGCAAGGCAGAAATGAAGATACACCAAAGAGAAAGAAGTGGAAAGGAAGGAAACTTGCCAAGTTCCCCTCCCAACATCATTCTGATGTTGCTGCTCAAGAAGAAGATGGGCCAATTCCTGCCAATTCCTGCCTTTTGAATTGCCACAGGCAGAGCTAGGATGGTAGCTACACGTATTTCTCTTCTGGATTCTGCTAGTATGTGATTATGGCGGATACCAAAATGATAACTAAATAAATACATCTGAAGCTAGGTATCCCAGATGTAACAACATAAGCGAGCTGTCCTCCAAGAGAAGGAGGTCTTTGCTGCCTCTTAGAAGGGTGGAAAAGGAGAAGATGGAGAGACCTTCTTCCAGGCTTTGGAAACCACACTAAGAAGGTCCATTTAGAGAACCACCTATCCCATCTTGGAGGGTTGGAACTGCAGAACAGTTCACTTTTCTTCACTTGACTGTGCTGTTAATCCAGCATCTGGCCAAGGAAATGTGATGCTACCATTATGACTTCCCTTTTTATGGCCTTCAGATTTCTTGGTCTTGCCCACTTCCACGAAATGCACAATCTTGCTCGAGGAACACTTGGTGCTAACGTGGCTGGTGCTGACGTCAGTGGCTGCTTCAGTGCTTGCTTCATCGCTGCTGGTGCTTCTGGTACGAAAGGACTAGTTGTTGAAAACAGAACACAGTGTGACTAAAACAAAAAGGAAGCCAAGACCCCTAACCTTTCTCCCCCATCCCCAAAATCTGGCCAGGGCCAGGCCAAACATCAACTCTCATCTTGGATAATCACAAATCTCATTAACCACCTGTTATAATTTGGGATATTATCAATAATTGCATTCCCACAAGACGGTATCGAATGGTTTCCCACAACATGCTAAAGCTTAAACTAACCAAACAGAATCTGCCTGACACACTGAGCCATGAAAAACCTTAACCAAGGTTACCACTATCTCAGCTTAGCATGCAACTATTTTGTCTCTGCCTGACCTAGTTGCATGAGAACAGCCAGAGAACCAGGGCTGACTTCAAATGGACTAACCTGAGGAGAGGACATTTCGGGAGGCAAAGAGGAAACTCCAGTCCTGTCTGTGAACTCATCTGTTCTGTAAGAAACTGTTACTGCATGGCTAGCTTCTTCAGCTTGCTGCTTCAACATCTCATCGGTGACATAAATAAGGGCACAGTCTACTAGAGCTTCAAAGAACTCAAGGAAGACAAGCTGAAAGAGAAACCAAAGAAGAGAAGGCAGGCAAGGGGGTAGGAGGAGTCCTGCTGGAGTAGGATTCAGGGATAAGCTACTGGCAGGGAATCGACTCCGAGGAACCAGGCGAAGTTTCAGGCGCTGAAGGATACACCAAAACGCAAATGGGCCTAAGACGGTTGAGGGTCTTCTTAAAATCCAAAGTACAAAAACTCTAGCCTGAGTAACCCAAACCCCCATAGCCACCTACGCAAAGCGAGCTTTTTCTTAAAATTGCTGTAGCCAAATTGTACATCCACATCTATTATCCCAAAGTCTCTTAGGTTCATACCTCACACTCCAAATTAGTGGACTCTCCATCAGAGACACAAGGGCTGTCTTTAGCTAGAATATTCACAACCTTGGTAGCTGTTAGTTGATTGCTTATGAGTCTTAAATCCTGAAGATTGAAACAAACCAAAATATGGTTAGCTTTACCCACATTTTGATGATTATGCGCCATCAAGTCAATGTCAACTCTTAGCAATTACATAGATTTCTAGGATGATCTGTCACCAACCTGGCCCTTCAGGTCTTCCAACAGTTCTTCCTTGACTTCTATAACTTGAAAGAAAAGCTTCTGTAAGGCATATCTAGTTCAAGTTGTATAAAAATGTGGGTTACACCCAAAGCACCATCCAGAGGATGGTGATGATGATGCAAATTGACTGATGCAAAAATGGGGTTATGCAGAGCTCTCTGGAATGGAACATTCCCTACGTCTTGGAGTTTTTGCAAATACTCATCACTGAGACCAAATATTCTTGAAATGCATCAGCCAAGCTCGTCGTTCTAGCTTTAATTCAAAATGCCCCTTCTCTCCTCTCATTTTGCACGGTCAAGCACTCGTATATGTGCTTCAGTTTTTGTATTTGGAATTTCATCACTCATATCCCCACCTCAAAGCATCTTTTCCTCCATATTCAAAAGTCCCCAAAGAAATGATCCAGAGCATTGGTCATACTGAAAAATGTGATCGTGACCATTTCATCTCCGTGCCTACAAAACCTCAACTGCTATTTAAAGATCCCTTGTTGGATATTACCAAATGGTTTGAACCATGCTCCTGAGGCTATCTGGTAAAGCATCCCATTTTCCTGGCCCATCCCTGTAGACAGATCTGCATGAAAGGGCTCCCTGGAAGTGACATCAGTATTTTATTCTGACCATTTCTGACCATAGAGGTCACGTGGGTGGATCCATACATAACGGTACTTCCAACTTATCTGGAAAGCACCAAGTTGGGGAAGAAGATTTTATTAAATTATCTAAACCAGGCAAGGTGTGCTTGTGACTGATCCAGGTACAAAGGAATGAGAATCTTCCACTGACTCTTGGTGATTACATGGACATAATGATTTTAATTATTTGCCAATCTAGCTAACAGCCTGCCACAAGATCAGTCAAGGTCGGCTAACGATCTGCTGCTAAACCTTCTGAGAGTTAAGATTACTTTCAGCATCCAAAGGAAGTCTCTCATCTTCATTGTAGGTTCATAAGGAGCTACAGCTCTAGGTCTGCAGAACGCCTGGAAAATCTCCCAGCACTTATCAATGTAACTGAGTGCGTAGACTGCTTGCTGTCGATCACTGAACAAAATGCCTGTGAAGATGAGCAGAAAGAGGTGTCTGAAGTTATTAATTAGATAAACATAATTAATTGGATATTAATTAGTTGAACATGGCAGAGGAAACTGGAGAAGGTCAGAAAACCAACCAGCTAAGCAAAACTTGATTCTACCTTTGACATGGCAGGCATTGGGACTAATATTCTTGGTCATCAACTTGGAGAAGCACTTGAACAGGCGGGGACTTCTATCACTAGGGTTAGAAAAGACCACCATTATGGGGTTGCCACTGGAACAGTTGGCAAAAACAGCTTAAAAAGTTCAGGAAAAAAAGTTAGGTTGAGTGTGTTCTTCATCTGAGATGCTTTCACCCTTTAGTTATGTTAACTGGTTAGATTTGCTAATTGGTCAGTCCAACCTGGCATTTCCATACCCGCCTGGCCCAGGAATTAATTCTGGGAGTGCAGTTCCAACTCATCTGAAGAGTGTTGGGTGAGAGAAGGCTGGGTTAGATTCAGATTTAAAACAATCACTTTAATTGAATGAAAAGCTGCTTCCATTAATAAGACAGCATTAGAAAAAAAAATATGAAGTCTGCCCTGAGAATTAACTGCAGGAGGTAGACATCGCCCCTAGAAGAAGCTTCTCCCACACCTGGGCAGGGATGCTGCTTCTAAGAGGACAATCAGGAGAGAAGGTGCATCATGTCAAAAGCAGAGAATGATTTATGCTTGGGTGCAGTTGTGCCAATTTCAGTTATTAATCAGGCCAACCCAGGATTAAACTGGTGATAGCCCTGATTCATCCAGATCAGTGGTGGTGAACTTGTGGCTCTGCAAGTGAAACTAAGTTATAACTGCCAACGTCCCTCGTCTTTGGCTGCTGCTAGTTTGCCGTTGCTCCCGTTCTGACTGAGGTCATCCCTATTTATCAAACAGCAAGCAAAATGTTGACCTTATGACATATTTCTCTGTGTGTAGAATCCTTTACCCGTGACTTGGTCTAAATGCCTTTTAAAGCCATCTAAATTGGAGGCAAGTCTAGAATCCCCTGACGTTGATCCTCAATCGGATAGACGCAGGCATGTCTCAACCTGCATGACCAGCTCATCGTCTGCGCGCCACTTACTCAAACTCCTTGTGATAAATGTGGAAGGACAAATAAATAAGATATGTCAAAAACATCCTAAGGAGCAAAGTCTCATATGGAGAATGAATCTCTTCCAGTAATGTTTTATCTGAAAAACACAAAGACCGTCATGCACAGATACGGAAGAATTAAGTAGGAAGCATATAACTAGAACTGGCTTAAGCTACATACGATTGATTTCCTCACTCACTGATCTGACAGCTAGGCCTTTAGACAGTGGTGCTGGTCTTCTTTAGGAAGGGGCCATTGGATGGTAACTGAATATACATACATACATATATTTATATATATATTTATCCCAATATAGACACTGCTTAAACCAAACTCTTCCCTCCCCCCCCATCCGGTTCCTCCTCAGATCTAGGACCCCAATTCCCTCAATGGCTAGGAATTCTGGATATGGCTCAACCTCCTTGCCTCTGCTTCCCAGAAACTTACAAGTTTATACCTGCTCCTCAGTCGAAATGCATTTCTCCATTAAACACAATCAGATTAAAATTGGTTGAGTTTGCTAAGTAAGAAAAACGGATTGGCTTTTCCCAATGTCCATTTGTCAGAGAGTTGGGGGTTTGGGTGTGCAAGAGAAACAGGGCACCGTATTGAGATACATGTATGGTGTTTATGTGCATCAGCTGGGTGGACCATTTTTGTTTTCAACGCTTTAAATTCCAATCTGAAATAATGCAATGGATCTGGGTAATAGTTCATCAGTTCCAAATTGACCCAAAACAGAAATCTTCTAAGCTGCTAAGCCTTCTTCCAAACAGTCAGGTCTCTCCTGGTACGAACAACAGCAAGAAAAGTAATGTCCTCAAGTCCAAGTCCTCGTCAGCAATATGGACACACTCTGCCATTGCCCTCTTCCAGGGTGCTTCCTCAACTTCCAAGTTCTGCTAGCAGTCCCCCCACCAAAGCTCACCACACTTTGCCGTACTTTCCTTTTGAGACTAGGTAAGATCAGCCTAATACTGGAGCAACAGTGAGAAATTAAGAAAATCCCCAAAGTAACGGAGCAGGAGAAGGAAAAGGGGTGGGGGTGCATGGAGTTGGGGTAGAAAGAGAAGATGATGGAGGAGCAGGAAAAACAAAATGGGTGGAAAGAGTAGAGCGATAGAAAAGTGGTAGAACACAAGGGGAGAAACAAAGACAGAAGGAGAAAGGAATAATAAAAGGGGCAACGGGTGGAAGAAAGAAACATGGGTGGACAACACATACAAGGAACAAATAAGACGGAATAAAACCAAGAAAAACATGTAGAAACAAGGAGACAAAGAACTAAGCAAAACAGCAACTAATCGAGAAAGAAGTTAATCTGCCATTGAACCGAATCGGGGAGCACTGGTCCTGGAAGTACTGCAATACCAGGTCAATGCGTGGAGAGGACGGAGCAAGCCCCTGTTCCAACTCCTAGTTACAAAAATCGGCTTAATACATCGTTCTCAAATAGAGAACATATCAGATATTAAACTGATAAGAACAGATACTACACTTGATCTTAGCCAAAAGGCCGAGAAGCGATACCCGTAAGTCGGAGAGATTCCGAAGACATCCCTTCCGTTGACATTCGGAGTTAGGGAGAGAAGAGCTAAATCGCAGACCAGCTGAGGGCTAAAGTGGGGTCGGGTTGGCTCCTGATCCCAGGGGTATCCTCCGAAAACACATCTTTTCCAAAACCCACAGGGACCAACTCCTTCCGGTTGATGATGATCTGCAGATTTTATACGTTTTCTTGATTATGTCAAGTCTGGGGCTTCCTGCTTTCCCCATTGGCGCTAGATTTGCATAGGTCCACCCACTACCTCTCCGTGCTCTCTGATGATTCTTGTTAAGTTTGCTTTGAAGGTCATTGCTTCTGAATTCTTTCTCTTAGACTACGTATTCTTTTATTATCCTCTACTTAAAAACAGCAACAGGAACAACACTCAGCTGGTTTCTGCAGCTCACTCTTTCATGCTTCACCTGGCAGAGATTTGGACGTGAAACTTTTCCAGGAATAGAAATTAGCCTCTATATCTTTCCTGATTCCAATTCATTGCTTTCTGTTTCTCCGTCTTTACATCTTTCCCTGTCTGAGTCATTTTTCTTCTCCATTCCTTCTTGCAAAAAGCGATTTTAAAAAAAAGAAAAGAAAATTCCGCTTCCCAAAAGGAAAGAAGAATAGAAGGGGGGGAAATAACCCCATCGATTGCAAGAGAACCATGAGAAAATGGATATTTCCATGCTTCGAGGACCGACTGGAGGATCTTGTAAACTGTAAAAGGTATGAGCAATCTGAATATGTATTTAAAAAAAAAAAAAGCAAAAGGAAGCGGCTGGGTATGTTAAAAGGAGTGGCCCGGGGAGGAAGAAAATAAAAAAGAAAATGTTGTAGAGGAAGGAGTTGTCACAGGCTAACAAATGAAGCAATCTTCCATTGAGAGAGCCAGGATGGCGTAGTGGTTAAGGCAGCATTGCTCAACCTTGGCAGCTTGAAGATGTGTGGACTTCAACTCCCAGAATTCCCCAGCCAGCCATGCTGGCTGGGGAATTCTGGGAGTTGAAGTCCACACATCTTCAAGCTGCCAAGGTTGAGAAATGCTGCCTTAACGCATCAGACTAGAAACCAGGAGACTGTGAGTTCTAGTCCTGCCTAAGGCAGAAAGCCAGCTGGGTGATGTTGGGCCAGTCACTCTCTCTCAGCCCTAGGAAGGAGGCAATGGCAAACCACTTCTGAAATCTTGCCAAGAAAATGGCAGGGACTTGTCCAGGCAGGGGCCAGGAGTCAACAATGTCACACACACACACACACACACACACACACACAAAACCTTCCACTGATTCCCCCCACCCCCCCACTCAAGTATAGATTTTAATTCATCTGATTTATTTATTCATCATATGTATATATAGATTCATCTTCAGTGGCGTTTCTTCCCAGGGAAGCGAAGCAAAGTTTAAATCTATGGATTGACTGAAGGAGCGGCTGTCAGGAGCTATGGGATATTCAAACTCTGCTACTTCTGCTCTTAATACGCTGCCTGGTTTACTCTGCAAATGCTATAAAGCAATGGAATCACAGTAATAGCACAATGGTGCAAATGTTTCTCCTGTCTTCAGGATGTCCAACTGGTGCTCGTGGTGGTCATGCTACATCCCTAGATAGATATTACTGTGGGTGGTGCCCGCCCCACGCCCCCCATAGCCTTCTCTGCATGCTGTATGTGTTTATCTGGGGGGCAACCACAGTATTGATCTAAGTTTGGCTTCGTTTGGTTCGGTGCTACTGTGGGTGGTGGCTGGGCTAAGAATCCCCCAATAAACTCTTAAATTTTGGGAATGTTATACCTGTTCTAACGGAACAGTCCTTTGCAATGGCTCCAGTTCAAAACCACCAATGGCTTTGGAACTAACTAGACTTTGGGACAAACCAGAACCTGCGGTAGGGAGAGACATCACAAGGTAAAGAAAGCATTTGCATGGCCTGTAATGAAAAATGCAGACCGTTCAGGATCCGGTCCATCGCAGCCAGCGTCACGTTGCAGTAATGAAATCTGCAGTCCTTCAAGAACCGCCAGAATTGCAGCTTGGTCATCAGGAAGGTGTTATCGAGGGAGTGGTTGTAGCCAAGGCTGCTGTAAAAGGTGTAGATTCTCCTCAGCTTGGAGATATGTCTCAGCACAGCATACTCCGTCTAGGGGAAGAAAAAGTGAATAAAGAATAAGAGGTGAGGATTGATATGGCCATAACTGATATTTAAGCTACTAGGGTACTGGAGATGTATTGCGTATGTGCATCGGTCCCTTTTCCAGCACAGAAGAGGACAATACTACAAAACATCAGCCTCTGACATTGCTTAGTGAAGTTTCTGGACCAGTATTTTCTCAACCTTGGCAACTTTAAGAAATCTGGACTTCAACTCCCAGAATTTCCTGGCTAGCATACTGGCCAGGCAATTCTGGGAGCTGAAGTCCAGACTTCTTAAAGTTGCCAAGGTTGAGAAACATTGTTCTGGACTGTGTAAAATCATAGATACCACTTCCAAACATCATAAGAGTTTGGCCGTTCTTTTCTTCATTGCAACAACACTCTCAATGCTTGAAAAGGTTTCCAATTCCTCACTCGTGCTGTAGTGCTTCTTGCTGAAGAACCATCCTTCTTAACTTTTTTTGTTAGTGTCTTTGGTTTATTTCTATCTTCCTAGGCTTTATGGTTGTGTAGATCAGCCGTGGGGAGGCATCCTGTACCTGTTTGATTTCATCTTCCTTATCTTTTTCTGGAAATAAGGCCAGCAAAGTTGACAGATCTATTTCAATGTTTGGCCCTGATGTAGATGAACTTCCTGGGTGATCAACAACTTTGATACTATCTAGACAATGAAAAAGAGAAAACGACAAATGCATCCATTCTCTACTACAGTCTTTTTTGAAAGTAAGACACAGTCCTGGAAACCGAGGACACCTACAGGAAGGATAAACAAGCAAATCCCCATTTTTTAAAAAAGGCTTTAAACGCATACTCCCATTCTTTCAAAATACACCTTTCAAATGCATTCTTTTCTTCAGTATTTTGAAACTTACTTATGACATTCTACGAGCTGAGAACGTTTCAAGAGTGTGGGGGAAAACTTGTGGAAACAAAGTTCAGATAGACATTACGTCAATTAAATTTCCCAGCAGCACCTAGCTAATCGTGGTTGATTTCAAAAAAACTAAGCAAGGTATGACCTGGTTAAGATTGGGATGGACCACCTATGTCCATGAAGTCACCAGACGTCTTCAGGGTTAATGGAGCACCTTAGACAATGGTCATCAAGTCTAATTTTTTCCTCCATCTATTTTGAAGCAACTCACCTATGCCAGAAGAGCCCTTCAGACCCTGGTTGCTCAGTTCTTCCATATTTGTCATGTCAATTTGCAAGGCTGGACACTCCACTATGTGATCGTAGTTAAATTCGCCTTCGTACACACGGCCATTCTTGAAGACTAGCTTACCCTGAGGAAGAAGTAACTGCTCATAGGTGCTCTGCTTTTAAAACTCTGTTAACCACCTACACAACACCTCTCTCAGTAGTACTTCTCCCAGTGCTGTTGGTTTGCAACATTAGAGGAAGAGACAGGACGGTAGGCTAGAAATGGGTACAACTAGATCAGGGATGAGAAACATTTTAGTAGCTAAGCAGGGTTGGATCTGGTTAGTACTTGAATGGGAGAAATCCCAGAAATCTCAGAGTAGTTTAGAATGCCTTACCAGGTAGATCAGACAGGAAACACAACCAGATGAGCTAATTCTACTTTATTGTAAAGCTACATGAACAGAATCTTGCAAGTCTGAAAGTACAGATCTCCCACCATCTCCTTCACAGCCCAAGAAACTAGGGAGGGTCCCTTCTGAGCCTCTTGCCCCATCCATTATCCAGCTGTGGGCTATGCCGTCTCTTATCTGACTGTTCCCTAGGCAGCATCTCTCTGCCTTGTCTCCCAAGGTCTTTCCTACATGCCATTACATTTCCTCAGGCTAAAATACCCAGAGTCTTTCCTCATAAGGTTTGACATCTACTAGATGTCAGACTTACCAGGTAGACCAGACAGGAAACACGACCAAATGAGCTCATTCTACTTTATTGTACAGCTGTGCCCTCTCTTATCTGATCATTCCCAAGGCAGCATCTCTTCACCCAGCCTTCCAAGGTCTTTGCCACATACCATTACAGAATGGGAAGTCAAAAAACAGTCTGGAAAAAGGTAGTGGCAAGCGCCTTCCATACCGTGGCCAAGAAAACGATCAGCGTGTCCATGAAGCCACCAAGTGTTGAGTTCAACTTGAAGAAACTGTCTTAGATTGACTGTTGTTTTCCTCTGTGATAAATTTGACGTATTAACCCCATTATAGAAATTAACTAGAACCTTGGTCGGTTTTCCACTACAAAATTCTGCCCGTAATCATTGGAGGAGGCTCAGAGATCCCAAAGAAAGGTACCAAACGCCTAAATTCAGGAGAAGCGCTGATGGAGACCTATTGAGGACCTCAGTTGTTTGCAGTGGGTGCATAATAACAGATCCCTTTTAATGTACTGAATATAAAATATCGACATAGAGAGAGATTTATAAATGAGAAGCAGGATCCTCGCTCAAACGTTTTAGAATGCGTGTCCATAAGACAGACTGAATCACCACCAGTGGACCACCTTTCAGCCTAGCTTGTAATATGAACTAAGCCCAGGGACTTAGTTGTATTCTACAAACCCAGAAAACGGGTTAATGAAATAAACTAGTTAAATTCACTCAGGATGAGGGTGCAGTGTGGACAAGGACACTATTAAAAAAAAAACAGTACAAGGAAGACGAGAGAGAAACAAGGATTGCTTCATATTTAGAGAAGGCAAGTTGGCTGCTCTAATGTTGAAACTCTTCCCCCCACCCCAACTTTTCCATGTTTACCTTGCCATGCTTTTTATTCAAAACCCATTCTCCATCATACATTGCTCCGCTCGCAAAGAAGAATTTCCCGTGTCCGTGCCGATCGCCATTGACGAAATCTCCCACGTATTCATTCCTGAGGGGATACTGTGACCCAGGAATTCTCTTCAGATACCAAGTGTGGGTACCACACCCGTGCTAGGGAAATAAAACAACAAAACATTATCTAGGGCAGTGTTTCTCAACCTTGGCCACTTGAAGATGCATAGACTTCAACTCCCAGAGTTCCCAAGCCAGCATGAGTCCACACATCTTAAAGTGGCCAAGGTTGAGAAACACTGAACTAGAGAGTCTCTCAGGGACTTGGTCTATACAAGACCATTTATAGTTGGAGGAAGGGGGAAAATGTCTGGTTTCCGGTCCATAGCATCTCTTAATCAAACCTAGTTCAGCCTTTATTTTTAAAAAAATCCAGATGAATTTTATATTCAATACTGACTTTAAAGTTGCATATTTAATGGCAAAATGAAGCTACTAGGACTTGCTGCATTCTTGTAATCCCCACAGTTACGATGGTGATGGAAAAGTAATTTTATGACCAGTCCTCACATTTATGACCTTTGCAGGTCTGTAAAGCAAAGGAAGGCTGAAGTCAGATCATAAGCACCGTCGCAGTTTCACTTAGCAACCACTTTGCTTAATGACTGAGTTGCCAGTCCCAACTGTGGTTGCTAAATGAGGATGACCTGTAAAGGAGATGTGCTGGAAGAGGTGGGACATGATGGAGGTATATAAAATCACACATAGCATGGAAAACAGAGAAAAAGTTATTTTTCTCTCATACAATGTTGGAATTTTAGCATTTTTGAGTTTCATTTTACTGGTATTGGCTGCTTATCTGCCCGGAACAGCATATAAACGTCAGAAGGGCCAGTGATGACCTAGTACAAGTGAAGACAAATTGCAAACAGGCCTGTAAAATTTAAGCTCTTGTTCCCTTTTGGCCTCACCTGTATGCCATTAACCCACTTCCCAGTGTATTCTTGGTTAGATGTTAGCCATCTCATTCGTCCTTCTCCATGGCGCAGGTTTCTCTCCCATTGGCCTTCATAGATATTTCCAGACTTGTAACTGTTCAAGGAGATAGAGAAGGAAGTCAACATTGCAGCAATCATTTATGTGACAATCATCATGGAGGAACATTATTTTAAGATAGATCAGCCTTTCCCAACCAGGCACCACCTTCCAGATGGATATTCAGCTCCCAGCATCCCCAGCCAAAATAGGCATTTTTTGCTGGAAATTCTGGGATAGGAGGTCCAATGTACATCAGATGCCATACATCATAAGCTTCCCTCTCAAAAAAAAAAAAAATGGATGAGCAGTTTTCTTCATGAACACAGCAGAGTTTGAAGCGTTATCATCACTTCCCTTTGCCCTGAGACTTGGTTGCTCATCAAACTGTATTTCCTCTTTTATAATTAAAAAAATAAAATCCCAGAGTTGTATTTTATTATGATAAAATACATACCAGCTCCCTAAAAGGGGGGTGAAGATTTTTGCAATCCAGGGCCAACAATATCTTAGCTGTAGCTCCTCCAAAAGTGTCCATCAAATTATAACTTCACCACAGAGAAGGTACTAAATACGTGGGGAGCAAGCTTATCATCTTACCATCTTATCCCCCATCCACTTTTTATATTGTTCACAAAGTCTCCTTCATACCAAGAAGAACCTGCTTCGTTGTAGTAAATGGTGCCCTAAAAATCAATTGCACAAATGCGTTAATGAACTTAAGATGGCTTAAGTATCGCCCATCAGGTTTTACACAAGCAGAAGGCATGGTTACATTACTAAAGCACTTAAAAAGTTATCCATCAGTCAGATTGGCCTCTTTGTAGCTGGCAGAAGGAAAGACCATATTCAGCTAAGAACCAGTACCCAAAGGTTATTTTCTTTTTCTTCCCCCATCTTTGTGCACACATGTATGCCATGTCTAGTTCAGACTGTAGATCTAATAGAGGGGATCCTTGTTTTCCTTTCCTTAAAAGTGGTTTATAAGTTATCCAGGGAACTCTTCCAGCTGATGTGCAGGTCCAAATGTTCTAAGTACATAAACAGAATGTTGTTAAGATTGAGATAATTAAAGAAGGAAGATCTCTGCCTGGGGATGGCTTACAGGGCCACCCAAAGATGATGTCTTTGATGCCTCATAGTGGCACAAAGTTGTATCAGTAATGAAAAGGGCTGAGGGTCCATTTTTTCCAAGCAGCCCCCATGCATCATCATCTGGTGTGCAGTTGCTGGAGCTCTTCTGCTGTTCCTTGCCCATCTGAGGCCTACAGCAAGAGAAGTTTCTTTGGTAGATGTTTTAGTTGAAATAGGAGGTAGATCCACCAGAGGGGGCCTAGGCTGAACACAAGTTTTCAAAGGTGTGAAAAGAAGACCCCTATTTGGAATCCAGAAATCAGAAGAAGTCTGGGAGCACCTTTTCTGACTAACACGTTTTATGAAAAGACAGAAGTTTTCAGGAGCTGTAGCTCACTTCCTCAGTGAATGAAATGTGCAGCTCATGAAACTTCTGCCTTTTCATAAAATGTGCTAGTTGAAGAAGGTGCTCCCAGACTCCTGAGGTTTACTAAGTGTGGTGCAACTAACACGGTGCTCCTCCTACAGTCTCAGTCATTCAGTCAAGTGCAAATCTGTATCAGGCCAGGAAGAGGATTTTTAAGTTGATTCTGGATTTGGCAGCCACTGTCTGCAAAGGAGAGCTTTCTGCACAGAATCTAGCCATGACAACCGTGATTTCAGTGACCCCATTTTCACTACCTTGCCGTGCCTCTTGCCTTCAACCCATTGGCCAATATACGAAACGGGATAGGTGCCACATTTGTACATGCCAAAACCGTGTCTAATCCCGTTCTTCACCTCGCCTTCATACATGCTCCCATCTGGCCACTTGTAACTGCCATGATCCATTTGCAGGTTCTTCACAAAGTTTCCCTACAACAGATGAAGATACAGGAAAAACAACAACCCACTCCTGAAACCAACATCTCTTCATTTCACCTGGAAAGGTAGGAAAAATTGACAACATTGAGCAAAGAGATCTGCCTTCCATTCCAATCCGCAAAACGGAGATTTTAGCATGGATTATGGTTTTAATTCTAAATGCACTCATGTTCTATAAACCTCCCCCCCTCCAAACAGCAAGAAAGAACTGCAAATGATTGTAGAGCAAAATAAAGCTGTGTCCTTAAATCTCAGTGGTTATTCTTCGTTTTCCCAAACATGAGCTTTTGCTGAAACTTCAGTGAATGACCCTTCCGCCTATATTTCTGCCCTTGGTCAGCTTTCCTTAAGCTGGTGCCTTTCAAATGTGATTATTACAATGCCCATCTCTAGCATTAGAAAATGAGAGTTATAATAATCACATCTGAAAGGGTGAGTGTTTTTGCAAAAGCAGTAAAGGGCTGTGTTACTTAGAGGACAATGGGAGCTGTAGTACATCTGAAAGGCAGAAAGAGATGGTCAGAATTTTTTAATCTATTTAATTTATTTATATTTCAAATTTAGATACCGCCCATCTCACAAAAAAGTGAATATTTTTCTTACTTGTTTACAATAAGTTTAAATTAAGGAAAGATTGTATAGGCGGCAGTAAGGTCATTTATAAAAGCTGGTTTCTCCATTAGAAACAAAAGAGACATCATGTAGAGAGGCCCATGTAAAGGAAGACCTATATCTTATGAATAGAAAAACATATGTAGAGGAAAGATAAAATGCCTATTTAAGAAGACATCTGTTTTAGCTCTAGAGAAAGAGATATCTGTTTAACTATAAATAAGGAGGCATCTGCTTTAATTCTAAGATAAGGAAGCTTTTGTTTGTAATAAGGTAACACATTCCATTCCATTGATGATTGGCTAAATTCTTAAACTAAAAAAACCTATAAAAAGGGAGATGGAGAAGCAGTCCATTGCGGCTGCCCACTCAAAGTTACTTAACAATTTTGGGTTGAATAAACATATTTTCTTTGACCTCCACTGATTGTCTGGTGTGTTATATTGGAATTTCAGCTTGGAAACAAACCAGGGAAAGAGAAGGTGTCTGGTCTGATCCTTCTGACAAGATTATAATTCTAAAGTCATCTAAACCCAAGGAGTCCAGTTTGCATGCTTACAAGTTACCAGTTTTCTTTTCTTTGTTCTGATTTGCAATCAGTTGCAATGACAGCTGATCTTCTCTAAGTACTTACCTCGTACTGCACTCCATCAATCCAAGTGTAAGTCCCTCGCCCGTGCATGAGGCCTTCCGAAAACATGCCCTACAAAATGACAGGAAGCTGATGAGTGTGTGGCATGATCCCTAAAATCACAGAACAGTAAGAAAAGGCAGACCTCTACACCTCTGCAAAAGACTCTGGTTCTTCTTTTAAAGTTGGTAACTGAATCAGCCCTGGTTTTTTCACCATGGCTGAGTTCACACCACACTTTCAACCAAATTATTTTCTTGGTTTTGCGCTTGAATTTTTCAACCAATGTGTAGGAAACAAAAGATGCTACTCTTTAAATCCATCCTACTCTTCAAGGAAATAATGAAATGGGCCTATCACACCAAAGGAAATTATATATCCTTAAATTTATGACAGGTGTTGTCACCTTGTATATGTTGCCTCCTTGAAAATAGGCAGTTCCTTCCCCTTCATATAATCCACGGACCTTTTCTCCCTCGTACCTATGAAGAACATAAATTCAAGATGAAAACTCACCTGTGTTAATAAATCATATGGTGAACACTGACATTTTGGGCATGGTCAAAGGAACATAGGGTCCTGTAATGCACATTTTCTGGTCCAAAGGCAGCAGTGATGGAAATCTTAAACCTAGCCAGCTTTTCTTCTCTGTCCAGAGGAATCTTCTCGAGACTGGAAAATGGCAAATGTGCAGCCACCTGCAAACCAGCTTCACATATTTCACTAAACAAGCCTGGTTGGTTTTGGCTTTACATTTGAATGAATTCACCCATTGTGATTTATTAACCCTGGTTTGTGGTGGTGTAGCACAGTGAGCAAAACAGGCCCTGATGGTTTGGCAAAAGATGGTGAAAACAAAACATGGCTTGAATGCTATGTTGTCGATAGCGTGAAAACCCTTTCATTTGTCATTTGAGTCTCTGGTTAGCCTCTCCATCTAAAACTGAAAAAGAAGACAGCCTTTCCTTCTCCCAGATATGTGGGGATCACGACTCCCAGAATTTCAGCTAGGTGGTTGGGAATTCTGGATGTTGAGGATCCAACATATCTGGGGGGCACAAGCTGGGGAACAATAGAAAATCATGAGCAGGGACTCAGACCCCAAAATTGGTCAAAAAACTCCTCAGATAGCAATCCCCAATGGACTTCCCCCATTTTTAGCTAAACTCTGGCTTTACCTTTCGACAATGAGTTGTGTGAGGATTGGTTCTTCATACTCAATGGGTTCAGGGGCTGGAGGGGGCTCTGGGTCCTTGGTTTCTTCTTTGGAAGCTACGTGGGTAGCCAAGTGTTCGTCCCCCTGGTCTGCAAGAGGTGGGACATTCTGGTTGGAAGTTGCTAATTCCATGGACATGTCATGGGCAGGAGTAGGCGTAGACTTCTCCCCCTTTTTACTGTCTTTCTTCTTATCTTTACCCATTGCTCCAACTTACGGCAGAATTAGTTGTCCTTGCAAAGAGTTGCAGCTCCTATTTTTAATCTCAAGACGGGAAAAAGAGATATTTCATTAGGAGACCTGCCTGCTCTGCAGAGAGAGAAATGATTGAATGAGATGCAAGAACATGCCATAAGTTGATGTAGCCAAGCTGAGGTTCTCCAGAGGTTTAGGGAGGACAAACTTCACAATTCCTAGCTGGCACTGATAGGAATTAAAGTCCAAAATATCCAGGCATCCAGAGGAGCATGTGATATAATTATGTACCCAAAGCTTTCCTGTTTTCCCTTTAGATTTAAAAACATAAATCTCCCCATAATTTCTTCCTTGCCCTGCTAAAATAAACTCAGTTGCATAAAAAAAAACAGGTAGAGCTTTGATCACACCACCGTGGCCACCATCTTTACTTTTTGGACCATACCCTATACACACCCCAGCTTCAGATAGGTCCAGAAGACCAACTTTAAAAAATTATTAAGTTTAATACTTATTTTCTTCTTTGACTAATTCAGGACAGGGGCAACGATGATACTGACTGTAAAAGCAAAGCAAAGCAAAACTTCATGACAGTCATTGACCAGAAATCTAGTAAAATAAATAAAACCTGACACATAAAAAAGTTACAATTTTCGTAGGTGTTAGAAGAATTTACTACTTTCTAACATAGGTAAGCAAGGTTACTGCTGCAGATGGTCATTCTTCTCGCAGTGTTTTCTATGTCCCTAAATAGCAAAAATTTGCAACACAACAGGATTTCTATGCTACAAGATCACTTACATAAAATCCTCAATACGAGCAGGAGATATTACATTTATTTTACATTGCTTTATTAGCATGTAATTCATAGCATATGTCCTTTCTTATAAAGGACAGCCCTTTATTTCAGACAGCTGTCCTTTAGATTTCATTACTTTTTTTCAATAACTCCCTTTTGTCCTTTATTTTGGTCATTTCACTTTTCCCGGACAAAGGGGACTCCTTAATGCACAGTCGGATGGCAGAAATCCTTTTTAATACTCGCTGCTTAAAACTTCAAGGCTTTTTATGCTTTTTAGATGTTATTGTTAGAATATGCATTTTTGTAAAGTTTTCCTTAGTTCTGCTCTTGAATTAAAAATAAATTAAAATAATTAAAAGTAAAGCAAAGTTATACACAATTATTATTTTTTTTATCCTGATGAACCTCTTTCAGGTTTACTCCATTTTCAGGTTGCTCCTTTATTCTTTCCAAGAAAATAGGGTCCCTGTACTC
Source organism: Python bivittatus (assembly GCF_059951505.1). Taxonomy (NCBI): domain Eukaryota; kingdom Metazoa; phylum Chordata; class Lepidosauria; order Squamata; family Pythonidae; genus Python; species Python bivittatus. The sequence goes on from NW_028277083.1 coordinate 6,228,934, forward strand.
ATAGCACACTTTTTAAAAAATAGATCCCTTTCTAAAAACTGGGGATTTAGCTCATCGTTTTTATTTTTAATAATATTTGGATTGTAAATCCCTTTGAAAAAACGTTTCCCTTCCGGAGGGCAACATTTAAAAATCCCAAACGCTCTTTAACACAATCCAGCTGACTTTCTAAGCAACCTTAAAACACCTTTTGAAAGCAGAGAGACCCAGAGTTGATCCGGATTTGGGCCACCTAGAAACTGGATGACTGAAGAACAAGAATAAAATAATAGTAATAAAAAAAAACACCCTTGAATCATTGCAACAACCATCAGCACGCCTGGAGGGATGCTGAGAAATCTGCCATCACAGCGCCAGTCATCGCAGGAACAGGAGGAGGAATTGGGGAACTGGCTCTCAGGACCGGGAAAAAAACCAGGAAAAAATAAAATCCACCTCTTTGGAAATCCCCGCTATTTTGCACCCTCAGCCTCCCTCCGCAAGGCTGTGGTGGGTTTATGTGCAGGGAAGGCCGCCTGAACCTTTCCTGCGATGCAAGTGGGAGCGGCCTTGTTTGAGGCCTGAGCAGTGGCCATGGCAACCGCAGGCAGGGCTGGGTGGTGGCCATAGCAACCCCAGGCCTGGGCGGGGCGAGAGGCCTTCCTTGCTGCTCCAAGAGATGAGCGGGCCCTGGGCCGCCTCCCCTTCCGGGTTCACCTGCCTGCGCTTTGGAAAGCTTTGCGAAAACTCGCTCTGACTTGCAAAGGCCCACTTTTGTTTCGAGGCAGGGAAAAGGCCCAAACCCGGCCCCGCCCAGTTGCAAAACTGCAAAAGGGTCCATAGTGCCCCATGTGAGAAAGCAGTGATGAAAATGCTAAACTAATGCCATTTCAGAAGGGGAATCAGGGCTTCCTGGTGACACAGGAGCCAGAGAGTCACTCGCATACAGTAGAGTGACTGTTCACAAAACGGTTTGGGCAGAGTCTGTTTAAAGCAGGGTTCCTCAACCTCGGCAACTTGAAGATGGGTGGACTTCAACTCCCAGAATTCCCCAGCCAGCCATGCTGGCTGGGGAATGCTGGGGATTGAAGTCCACCCATCTTCAAGTTGCCGAGGTTGAGGAACCCTGGTTTAACATAGTGAGTAACGTTGAACCAAAGGTATTCACCATCCAATCCATGTTGTATTTGTTACTCGTACAGTGACCGTACGTCCTTTATTATAGAAAGGACAGTCCTTTTATTTCAGAAAGCTCTCCTCTGGATTTATTTCATTTTTTATTTTCTTGGTTTTGCGCTTGAATTTTTCTTTGCAAAGCGAAGTTATCAACAAAAACAATTGGCTTTTCTTATCCTGATGAACCTCTTTCATATTTGCTCCTTCTTCAGGTTGGACCTCTATTTTTTCCAAGAAAATAGGGTCACTGTAGTTATTCGGGGAAATCAGGGAGTGTCTTGGGAAACAAGATTTTCCCTACTAATTCTTCAATACTTTCCTAACAGACACAGCCTGTGTCCAGTCTATTAACTCAGGTGCGGCTTCTCATGGTTATGCATTATATTTTTTGCCTGTATGGTAGTTAATACCAGACTTCAGGTTTATCACCGGGACCTTTACGCTGTTGTGTTTTGACATCTTGCCTTCACCTGTCCTAGAGGGCAAGTTTCAGAAAATCTATTTTGCAGAAAGGGTGTGTCTTGCCAGCCTGGGAATATCAAACCACTGGTCCACGTGTTACTCTACTGCAGTATTTCCCAACCTTGGCAACGAAGATATGTAGACTTCAACTCCCAGAATTCCCCAGCTAGCGTCCTGGCTGGGGAATTCTGGGAGTTGAAGTCCACACAGCTTAAGCTTCTCCAGCATGCTAGCAAGGGAATTCTGGGAGTTGGTCCACACATCTTCAAGTTGCTGAGGTAGAGAATCACTGCTTCTACTATAGCTTCTATAGAGGGACATACATGGAGGTTTTAACACCTCTAACTAGCCCGTTCCTTAAACATCTGAATGAATTCTGTATCCAATGTCATCTGGTAGATCAGGAACCTAAATAATTCAAATTGTTGCAAAGTTTACATTAGCAGCCTGTAGAATCTATGCATTATTGTTGGGAAATTAATTGTTGGCTGTACTGTGTAGCATATTCCCTAAAGCCTGAGAGTGCTGTATTGTTTTAGTCTTATTATATTTTTCCTCTTTTCTCTATCTTACTTCATCGTACGTGATCTAATTGTATGATGGGTCTGTGGCTTGTAATAAAGTAACTGATCGATTCAAACTTTATCATTCATTCGCTATTAGATAAACCAGTTACTAAAGACTGGATTACTACAGAATAATTGTTTAAGCCTTTCATCTCATAGTTACTAAAATGCCATGACACCAGTGTCCTGTAAAACTGACACTTGGCATTAACCATCCGTATTATGCTTACAGGAACTGGCCATCCCATTTTAGGTTGTAGATGAGAACCACTCCGTTAAAGCACAAAGAATTTTTAGGTATTTTAAAAAGAATCTTTATTTTAAAAATGGGTCTGCTATAAAACAGGAGGTCCTCCAAACAGAGTATGTTATGTGCCCTTAATTCTTTCTGTACACAGGGAAGAGGAAATCAATAAAATGAAGAGCACGGGCAGAAAACAAATGTTCCCATAAGGGCAGCCATAAAACAAGCCCATTTGGGGAAAAAGAGGAAGGGCAACACTATGTTTTCTGGCCATTTTTTCAACATAAATGCGAAAAAGTCTTCTTTCGGAAGGCAGGAGATGGAAAGGTATTGTGTCCGTATTAACTGAACCACCTGGAGGGTCTCCAGTCCTTTTGAAAGAGAGAGAGAGAGAGAGAGAGAAATGTTCTTTTGCAACACAAAATAACGATTTAAGCTTCTGGTCCAGCAAAATCAAGAACCTGGGATTCTAAAACGAGATCACGATTGCGTTCCATGATAAAGAAGTGCTAATACAGCATGAACTGCCTGTCACTCTTGAGTAATGAGGTCCAGGTTGACCAAATGTCGTATTGTGGGTCTGCCATGCGGACAATTCCAAGGGTGCTCGATTTCACCCATGTGAACGATCAATTTCTTCATTTCACTGGCAGTGAGTGGGGTTCCAATCATCACCTGTAATAGGAACAAAGTCGGAGTGTCAATATCCATTCCTTTTAGCTTGGCTGCTCCCTTGTTCTTTGAAATACCCCTCTCAAGGTCCTTTTCATTGAGAACTTCTGGAGCAGTGTTTTTCACCCTTGGCAGCTTGAAGATGTGTGGACTTCAACTCCTAGAATTCTGGGAGTTGAAGTCCATGAATGCTGGCTGGGGAATTCTGGGAGTTGAAGTCCACACATCTTCAAGTTGCCAAGATTGAGAAACAGTGGTCTAGAGCAGTGTTTCTCAACCATGGCATCTTTCAGATGTGTGGACTTCAACTTCCAGAATTCTGCCAAGGTTGAGGAACACTGATCTAGAGGACATGCCCAGTGAAAAGAGCTATATAACCCAGACCTCTCCTTTTTACCCCCAAAGGCTTGATTTTATAAAGAACTGCTCAATTGTGAAAGTCATGTAATGAGCAGATCTTCCACATGATTTAAAAGAGGAGCAAGACTCTGAACTTTCCTTAAGTGGCTACTCTGAGAAAAGAAGGAGGCATTTGATGTTAATCAATATTCTCCAACTTAACTACTCATTCATTTACTCTGTCGTAAACCCAAGCTGCTTGGTTTGCAAAACCGCAGGAGTGGGAAGGCAGGTTGGGCCTACGTAATTGGGGTCCCTTCAATGCAGGGAGAGTATGTGAGTTCTCCTGTTTTTCCAGCTACTCCAGGATCACCCCAAAGAGACTTGGGAAGGCAACCAAGAACTACCCCAAATTAACAGAACTGAAAATCTTCTTAAGTGGCTCTTCTATGCCTAAATAATTAAATCACAGTGCAGAATAAAATGAATCAAAGATAGCAACAGAAACCAAAGATGGGAGGGTCCGTCTGTTTAGCTTCCATGGGAACCCGGCACCTATGGATGCTTCCCTTGGCTCCGTGACCAAAAGGGGAACCCCACCTGATGCAAAGCAAACCCCCGAGGTGGTTCTAGGGTCACCTTTATTTACATGAATGCCCCTTGGCCTCACGGTCTCCAGAGACTTCCTTAGGGAGTTTAAAAAGTGGGTACAGCAAGGCCCACTGACTCTTCATAATGAAGCCCTGTGCGGGTAAACATTTTCGGAGGCTGCCCCAAAGTGTTTTGAAAAGGTCCAGGGTCCCCATCCATCCAAAAGGGTTACCAAGCCCCAGTCTGCAGCAACTGCAATACTTACGGATTTCCGACACGCCCGAGAAGCAAACATTTGCCTTACTCTGGATGGCCTGCACATGATTCCTGGAGAATCGCTTAACATAAAGATTAATTCTTCTATGTCTTGAGGACCAAAAGTCCAGTTTCTGCTGGTTGGTAAGGATATGAGCTTAACTCTTTGAGTTACAGGAGCTGAAAGGTTTTAAAATAACATCACTGACACGGTCTCAGTGTAAAGACAGTGAGAACATTTTAACATCAAACCCAGCTGCTCGCGTGATAGACCTTGTGAGCTAAGTTTTAAACCTAGGGGATTTTTGGGGGGGCAGTAAAAGAATATCCAATTGGACCCCACTTTCAAAGACTGTTTAAATATCACTATTTCAGACAACTTTAAAATGAAATTGTTTGACATGCTGATTTTTCTATTTTAATTATTTGAAAGTTGTTTCATACTTCCATAGCTGAGACAATCTGCAATTAAAATAATGGAGCAAGACTACCCGCATGTGCTACAGAAAATCCAGAGTGAATTTTTAAGACAGTATTTTTCCAGCAACTCTCCCCAAACAATTAGAAAGACAATTTCAAAAGCTGCTTTTTATTCTATTTTAGTCAGCTAAGATCTAAGTCAGCAAGGCAACCTGGTTTTTTTTTTTTCCAGTTTCCTAATGGATAACAGGGAAGAAACTGATGTTTCCCCCATGCTAGAACTTTCTCCCCATTTCCCTTACAGAAACTAGGAAAGATTGTAGGCCAGAACTCACCATTTTCATCAACGACAAAATCAAATCCATTTTTTTGGAAAATCTCCAGATTATCCATCAAGACACTTTTACTCACAGCAGTTAAATTAAGATTTTGAGGCCTGAAAAAGCGGGGCACAGAAAAAAAACAATAATAGCCATTAAATCTGAGGCAGCCCTTGTGGAGCTGGGAGTGTGTGTGTGTGTGTGTGTGTGTGTGTGTAGAGAGAGAGAGAAAGAGAGAGAGAGAGAGTGTAAATAAATAATACATTAAAAACACTGAAAGCCCAATATGAGCCATTCACTATTGTTCATCTAAAATTTGCTATCAAGTATCCTGTTTTTGTATAGCCAAATCAGTTTACAAACTGGGGGAGGGAGGAGATTCACAGGCGCATACATAGAGCAGAGAGAATATGACAGTGCTGGCTGTGGGTGATGGGAGAGATTATCAGACTGGGAAAGCCTACCTGGCAGTAAAAAGCAACACAGCACATCACAATGCAAAGAATCAGCACTGACAATGCTAATTTAGCTCAGAGCTCGGTTCACACTCTACATTCAGCTATGACCCGGTTTGCTTGTTCATGGCCTAGCATGTTGGATGAACACAAGCCAACTATGGCTCAATTCAGGAAACCACACTGAAATGAGCCACGGGTGAACTGGGACAGTCGAGAAGACACTCACCTGATCAGCTTCTGCCCCTGCAGGACCGTGTGCTCCTGTAACATCTCAAAGTTGTATTTCTCATCTGAAGCGTGCTGATCAACGATGAAGAGGTCTGATTTCAGCTTGGTGATGATAAATCCTAGATTAAACTGGCCAACTATATCCATCTTAGCAAACATGTCTTTACTGTATGCAGAGGGAGAAACAGAAAGATATGTTGACTGTAAGATGCATCTGCTCTTCAAAGCAGCCTTTTTCAACCTGATGATGTCCAAATGTGTTCGACTGTTCCCAGCAGTGTTTCTCAACCTCATCCATTTTAAGATGTGTGGACTTCAACTCCTAGAATTCCCCAGCCAGAATAACATTTAGCTTATATCCATAACTACATAGTCACCCAGAGTCATAACAGGTTAGGGCAGCCTATAAATCTGACAGATTGTAAAGGAATCTTTATAAGTATAATAATATAATATAATACAATATTGATTAATCAAGTTTGTACGGCCGCCCATCTCACAAAAAACGACTCTGGATGATGTACAACAATCCAATAAAACAACACATATATAAAACAATCGATATAAAAATCAGTATTAAAAATGATACAGAAAAGCAAAATATACAAAGGGAAATAAGAATATCCACCTCAGCCATGCAGGTATCTAAGCATGTCTCCGGTTATTTATAATATAAATAAATGAATAAAGAAATAAATGTACAAAGCTATCATCTGTCAATAGCACTTATTTTTTAGAATGGCTCTCTTCTCTCCAATACCTTATTTCCTTTCTTAACTCATCCTCCGCCGTTTTGCTTTCCTCCGGGCTAATCTTTGCCCTAAATTTTCTGAATTTCAGCATTTCCCCTTTGGTCTCCTGGCGCCTAATTTGCTTCTGGATTCGGTCTGCCAAGGTGCTCCAAGAGATGGTCAGAGGCACTGTTCTCTTTTCTATTTTCACTGGGACGTCGTACAAGGGCTGGGCTCCAGAGTCCTGCTCACGCGTCATCTCCGAGGAACTGGCTTTTGGGGAACAAGGTTGGCTGTTCTTAAAACGTTTTGCTTTGGGGGATAAATTCCCTTTGCTCTGGTTTGATTCAGAGGGCCAGAAAACCCCACTAGATCCACAGTCGCTGCTCTGAATTTCTTCTCTAAAAACACGGGGTTCTTTGCTGGGGGAACTAACAGCACTTTCAGCTCTAAGATGGGCACTCATTTCTGGGGTGCTCAAACTCCCATCTGACCCAGCAGAGGCACTGCCCAAACCAGAATCGCTGTCTTCAATTGATTTCTCCAACTTCCTGCCTGCAAGCGGGGATCTCCTTGAATCGACCTCGCTTCCATCTTCAGCCTCCTTGTTAGAAGCAGTTTTCTTTGAGGGAGAGGCTGAAATGCCAGCAAACATTTGGAGTTTTCCCCGGTCAGGGGACCTGCATTTCTGTTTGACTTTTTCAGCCTCTTGAAAAGCAAATGTCTTCCCTTGAGAAAGAGAAAAGGATTTCCTCAGTCGAGCAACGGCCAGGTCTATTTTTGCTTTCCCGCCCAGATTTGGAGGCAAAAAACTGCATGACGTTTCCGAGGGACGCACTTCTCTCTCGTTTTGGAGAATGCTTTTCAAGTTCCCTGCCAAAAAGTATGAAAAGAGAACGGTGGTGATTTTGCTAGCCTGGTCTTCGACTTCCCACTGATTTATTTATTATTAAAACTGATAGAGCCGCCCATCTCATATACATGACTCTGGGCAAAAATAAAGATAAAAAATAAAAAAGAACGGTATGATAAGGAAAATATACAACAGGAAAAAAAACAATATAGAAGCATATTAACAAATCATCATAAAACACTTCATAAAATTCCACCCGGCTGCACTCTATCTGCAATGGATCATAATCTTCCAGCTAGCAGATCAGGGAAGTCTGAGCCATTGTTATCAATCTGTCTTAAAAGCTGCATACAAAAATGGAAATGGGTTTTACTTTAAATAGCAACTTGGCTTCCTACCTTCAACATCCATCAGCTTTTGATTGACCTCCAATTTATTAACGTCCCTGCCAAACATGGCCATCAGTGACGTTTTTAGGATGGCTAATAGAAGCTTCTCTTCCTGGAGCAAGATCTGCCTTTTATCCGGCGTCACGTTGACGTCCACGCATCCTGAAATCAAAAATATTCACCATTTTTTGGTTCTCCTCCTTCTTTGCACTTACGGATGGGCTCCCTTTTGTGACGTGCGGTGCTCATGCAAAGTTTCTCTGATACTGTGTTTTGTTCTCTCTTAAGAGAGAGAGATTACTGAAAAGTTCCTTTCCAGATTCTAACTGGGAGACCACAGTTTCCCCCATTCTATCTCGTGGGAAAATCATTCAGAGTTTTTGTTCTCTCTTGCATTTCGTTCACTTGTCGGTTACATCTGTCAAAAAGCAAGACTATCCCTTGCTGTCTTGTGAATTTGAAAAGCTGGCTTTAGTCATGAGATAGCAGAAGCCTCTGCTAGACATTGGTTAACAAAAGTAGCAGCTGCTTTATTTTCCTGAGCATGTACTGAATTTTTATCACACTGTTGAAATTGCCAGCCTTCTTGTCAACGGGCTAATTCAAAACTGGAATATTGCTTGCAATCGAATTAAACATCAGCAGCAGCAACATACGTTAAAAAAAACTCCACAGTCAGCACTCAAATATTAGAATAATGGCTATAAGTCCAACGTTAAAGATTAAAACTTCCATGGGAAAACCATCCACAATAACTCAAAAACCATAAACACAACTGGGAGGGTAGAGAATATATCCAATCATTTGGGTTGGAGAACTTCTCTGAACTTGGATTTTTATTTGCAGACATTTCGTTACCTGTGCTTTGGTCTTGGAGAAGGGAAGTTTGTTGGTTAGCTGTAGAAGATGCCTCTCCAAGGTCATAGCTCTGAAGTTCTTATCTAAGAGGGTATGGAAGCATCTTCAAATGAAAAACCAAATTCAGAAAATTCCTCCAACCCATCATAAATGGGACTTCTATCAAATGGTCCCAACACCATCTCCATCAAGATGACCATCAATCACCAAAGGCCCTCTGGACCAATTCTGTCTTCACTGCTCTCTGGAAGACCTGAACCATGGGGGACATTCTAATATCTAGGAGATAGCACCAACCCACCGTTTTAAAAATATATTCTGATGTGATGGAAATGGTCGGCTTTGATCCGACCATCCCCGCTGTCTTTCAATGGGAAGTTAAACTTCAGACCATGTAAACTTTCCAAGTTGGTATCTACATTGTCAGATTGTAGTCTCTTTGTGTTTTAAGGCAGCTGACAACTTTGTTTTGAAAATAAAAGCTGCTGAAATAAAATTCTGTATTTCCAATCAAGCTGTGTAGAAACAGGAGATTCATTCCAAATGGTAGTCAGGGACACAACTGACAAGCTTACACATTTAGTTAAAAAAAGGAAACAGCAGCACATAAGACTCACCAGATTCTGCACGGATGTTAAGAACAATAAATGGATATTGGTGCTTATTATACATATGATACACTTCATTCACAACTTTGGAAACCTGTTCAGAAAAAGAAGAAGAATAGATGTCTATTCCTGCTCAGTTTAATTCAGTTGAGACTTAAAACATTGGTTCCAAACCAGTGTGGTTTATTTATTTTAATTATCTGTTAAAATGTCTGACAGCCACTTTGGTATAGTGGTTAAGGCACCAGGCTAGAAACTGGGAGACTGTGACTTCTTGTCCCACCTTAGGCACAAAGCCAGCTGGGTGACCTTGGGCCAGTCCCTCTCTGCCAGCCCTGGGAAGCAGACAATGGCAAACCACTTCAAAAATCTTGCAAGAAAACTGCAGGGACTTGTCCAGGCAGTCGCCAGAAGTCAAAAAATGATTCAAAGGCATAAAAAAAAAAGTTTAACGTTTATATCACCCAACAGCTGAAGCTCTCTGGGCAATTTACAATAAAAGGCACTAAAAATACTGTTGGAAGAAAAACATATTCAATAAGATGAGGTGAAATGCAAAATGAAAACACCATACATTCTTGACAACAGCAAGGTGGTCATTCAGAATCTTAAACAATATGGATTAAAATACAATTGCAACTCTGAGAGCAGAGCCAAGAGAGAGACTGAGTGCCAGAGAGAAGTTAAGACTAAGAACTCATCCCACTGCAGAAGAAAAATGTACCTTTCCTGGATCACACGGCCGCTGGTTAATAAAGAAGAATTGCCTATCCGCAGCACTTCTCCCATCGCCGTGATTGCAACGGGAAACAAATCCTGTGATGCTGTTTAAAATGAACACGTCAACAAGAGAGTCCCATAAAAACAAAGATTAAAAAAGCTGATCATTTGACGTATTTTTAAAAAGACCCAGATGAGGCTTGTGGAAATTCTCACCTGCACTTGCTCAAGAACAATGTATATTCCTGAAGTATAATGAATAACTCTTTTAATCCAAAGCCCCTCGATTTGAAAAGCACACGATCCCTCTGTTCAGCTTGTTTATCAAAAGATCCACACTTTTATCCAAGAAAATCATGCTCCCCTTTCACTTAGATGGGATTGCTTCATCTGAGTGCTCAATGCAGAAATTAAAGGAGGTGGTTTCAAAACAGCCCTCCCTTTTGGCTCAGAACGACAACCAAAACTAAGGATATGTTGTGACTGGCAGCCCTGAATCTCTGGTTTTTAAGCCCAGATGAACAACAAAGAGGAAAGAGATCCAGAAAAGGTCTTTCCCATTTTTTTTACTCACGTATAAAGCTTAGTGGGCATATCAGAAAAATGCAAGCCATATTCTTCACAGACTTCTCCGCTCGGAGGCAGCTGTGCAAACGGAATCAGGGTTTGTACCTGGAAAAGAAATAACAAACTATACTGAAATTGAATTCCCAGATGCCCTAGTTTGCAAACCATAATGCAAATCTAATCGAAGCCTTTCCTCTTGCTGTTGCCTCAACATTTCTAATACAAGATTGGCCCAACTATCTGGACCGAGCCCCTTTTCTGCCTGTTCTACCTTCTTCTCTGGTTTAACAACAGGCTTAGGCAGGAACCCTGCCTCTACCAGAGTAGTAGCCTCCTCGGTGTCCAAAGGAGAATCAGCCCCTTCTACCGTTTCCATCCCTGCTTGTCTGATGTAGGCTCTAGTGAGGGGTCTGGTTTCTGCAGCCAGCACATTGGCTATTGCCTGCAAAGTCTGAGGTCGGCAAGGACGACATTCCCTTCCTTTGGCAACTAAGATTTGGTTTGTTTTCTTTTCATGTACAGTGCTTAATGAGTCCTTTGGGTCTGAGCCAACAGGAGGGGAGGGAGGGAGCACAGGATCCTGCAACTGTTTCTCAACAGCCTGCTCTTCCGCAGCCAGAGTCAACCAACCACATTATGACTCGATGCGATATACAGGCCAAACTTCCTGCTGTCCATCTTTGAAGCCCACCTATGCCATTTTATAAACATGGTGCTTCCTGCCATGTGCTAAGTTTTGGACAACCCCAAAATGGCAGAGTATACCCTACAGAGCTGAATTGGCAAGCCCACGGGGAACTTACACATGTCAGAAACCTGAATGCAATGCCAGTGGATTCAAAATCACAGGTTCCCCAGAAACGTTATTTTGAATTTAGGCTTCAGCCAACTTGATTGAAGACATTGGAACAGATCTAACACTTAGCTAATATTATTACTTTTTCCTTGAAGCATGACTGTTGGCAAATGTAGAGCTTCGTTGCAGTCCTTAGAGGAGTTGTTTTTAAACAGAGGATCAAAAATTTGTAAATAAGGCAGTTTTTAAAACAATTGACCCCCAAACCCAACCACTCTTTAGATATGGCTTATGCTTATGTGATTTATTTTTCTTCCACCCAAAAGATGATTATATTTGTTATATTGTTATATTTAGTATTTATGTATAGGGTTTGGTTTATAGGGGATTTCAATGGATTCAGTTTTTAATTATTTATGGGTTATTTTAATTGTTATAGGCTTTTGGTTTTTTAATTGTGAGCCGCCCAGTGTCACCCATTGGGGGAGATGAGCGGCATACACATTTAATAATAAATAAATAAATAAAATTTTGTGACTGTGTTAACTTTTAATGCAAAATAGAGTTCCTGGCCTTATTGCAGATTTTGTCCCATCACTGAATACAATAACAGGTCACCAAACAGAATACAGTTTCAAATGCATAGTATTGATTTCCACTGAATTTTAACCCCTCTATTTAACTAGATCTCCCAAGCTGTAATATTCAAAGGCAGTTTTCTTCCAATCAGCAACAGCAACAGCCACAGCAACTGCAACAATTAATACATAAAAATACCTGTTTTTGTCCAAATATGGCGCCAATATTTTCCTTTAAAGTAGAGCTTCCGCTGGTCCACACCACAGCTTGCTTTTTCCCTTGACCAACCTGGTTGGTGCAGTTAATTCGAATCCCAGTGCAAATGATGCAGTACGCTTGCAATACCTGAACCATTCTTCCAAACTCCTTTGGGCATGTAAAATAGAAAAAAAGTTATTTTTGAGTGAAACCATAATTATAAAGAATAGATCTTGCCTAGGTTTTTTCCCCCAACATACAATTTGTGATCAATGCCTTCCTCTCATCTTTTTAACGGTTTCCTAGTTAACATCTCCACCAAAAAAAAAACAAAACTTGGACATACAGTATGTAACAAGATTTAGTGATCATGAACAGTATGAGGACAATAATGAGCTGAGAATCTTAATCTATTTAAACTTAAATCTACCACGAGAAGTTCACTAAGCACGCTTAGGTTCCTTGTTGCTATTACAGGCATCTAAAAACTAAAAACCAAGGCATTCTTTATTGCAATCTTTGTACAGTTCTTTTTCAACAAGCCTCTCTTTTTATTGGAGGTGGAACAGTGTGGCGCAAATGAATGTACATGCCAATTTGGGCATCAAATCTAAAAAAGATGCTCATTTAAGATTTTCCTTTTGCATATATTTTATCCTGCTTATCTATTGCCCAGCAGTCAAACTGCAGTATTCAAACCTTACAATAACATATGTAAAGCATGGTACATTTTTCAGGGTTTTATGCTCTCCAGGGTTTAGAACCACAAAAAGATATCTACGCATGCATTCAGGCTGAAAGTCCTTTTTTTAAAAAAAAAAATCTATTTACTCAATTTACATCTCAGCAAGGGCTGGCAGTGCTTTATTTTTAGTCACCTTAGTGGTACTTGTCCTCATTTCAGTTCCTCAGGAAGGTTTCTTTCTTCCTGCCAGAGTTAAAAGCAAGGTCACTGACTCCTACCTTCTTTATGTTACGCTGAAATTCTTTGTGTCGAACTGGCAAAGTATGAAACAGCTGCTGGACGCTGACAGTGGTCCCCTGTGGCCGGGAGAAAGGGACTCTCCGGGTGATCTTCCCGCTGTGATCAAACGCCAGTCGTGTCCCGATATCGGCAGACTTGTGACAGGTGACAACGGAAACGTTGCTGAGCAAAAGAATGCGTTCGTTTTCACGGTTAACAAGGAAACGCAGAGAGGCGAGGAAAGACTCGAATACAGAAGAGGGACAAGCCTGGGGTTAAGGCAATCCTCCCAAAAGATGAGGCGGAAGAAGATTAAGCACCTGCAGAGAAATCCAATATACTGCCCATTTTCCCCACCTGGTCAGCTGGAGTTGCCAATTGATACTGAATCAGTCTTAGAGATTTCTCCCCACCGAAGGCAAGCACTCAACGCCTGCAAAAATCTGCCACATGGTGCCCACCATTATACCCAACTAGTCCTAGTTGCCATCATTAACCAAATCCCACGGTCCTTAGGTAAGGCAACTTCCTGCTGGCTTCCCACAAGCAAAGGCAGTGGGGAAGCCGCCCAGGAAGTTGCAAGGCCCAGGTGGTTTGCAAGCAAGCAAGCCGGCAGGCAGGTAAGTGACTACTGCCAAGTGGGGGAGGGCACGAGGGGGTGCACGAGAGGTGTGGGATTGGTCAGGAAGGGTGCGAGGGGGTGCGCAAGCGGTACGGGTCAGAGAGGGTGTGTGAGAGGCATGGTGCGGGTCAGGGAGGCGGGTGCAATGGGGTGTGTGAGTTGCCAGCACGGCGCAAACACAGAGGGGCCGGGGAGGGCGAGACGTTGACTTTCTGGGGAAGCTGGCAGGGAAGGATGCAAATGGTGATCACGTGATCGCGGGGTGCTGCAACCAGTCGTAAGTGCGAACTGGTTGCCAAATGCCCCACTTGCAATCACATGACCATGGGGGTGCCGGGATGGCTGGAACTCTGAGGACTGGTCGTAGCCGCTACTAGTTCAATGCCATCGTAACCCTGAACGGTCACTGAATGAATGGTCATAAGTCGAGGACTACCTATATAATCATTACTTGCATAGTCACTATGTGTTTACTTTCTGCTAGTCAAAGAACAAAGTAAAGGTATTACATTATGTTGTACTATATACATATATGTACGTGGACAACTAGAGGCCATCACCCCAAAAAGGGTAAGGCCAACCCAACAAATTAAACATTTAAATAATTAGCAAAGGAAGCTAATTATTAATGGCTAGCAACTAAGAATAGTTCACTGCAAAGGAAAGTCTCCCGTTTGTAAAATTAATCAGTTCCCATTTGCATACATGCACACAAAGCATTCCCTCCCCACACAAGGGCACACAGAGAATGAAGCCACACAAACCTGGGTTCAGCAGAATAAACCTGCACACGCTTGTCCTGGTCTAGGTCATACAGAGCTCAAGGGCCCTTCTGCCTCTTAAGTGTACAAAGGCTGCTGCTATGCTGGGGATAGATCTGCTCTGCCCAAATTACTCTGTATAAGCTGAGATGGGAGCTGGAGATCTATGCAATGTTTTCCCCTTTGTTTACAGCAAGGAAGCAAGCTTTCCTGACTGAAGCTGGCATAAGATTCACCAACCGTTCTAGCTAGAACACTTCCCACATGGACAAGCTTCTTACCTTAACGCACACAAGGAACTCAGAGCTTCACCTCGAAAACCAAACGTTTCCACATTGATAAGGTCAGAGAAATCTTGGATCTTGGAAGTATAATGCTTCAGTGCTAGAAGAGATATGTATCTCTTAAGAGAAGTAAGAAGAGGATGGGCCAGGAGGCAGGGTTTCTCTGGGCTGGCCCCCCATTATGGGACAGACTGATGCCAGAGGTGCACTGGCTCCCCTTTTTCCTGGCAATTCAGAAGGCACTGAAAATTATACATTTTTAACAGGGCTTTGGCCCCTAGCAAGGAACAAATAGTGACTGTTTAATTTTCCTACACTTTTGGAGGATGAGGGAAAGGTTATTAATTGATGTTTATTGTATTGATTATTTTGTACCCTACCAGGTCATTTGACTGGGGTGGTTTGGAAATGCTGGAAAAGAAAGCAAGGAAGGAGCTGAAGGGCTCTCACCCTCCTCTCACAATCTCACACCATTGTTAAACCTCATGAGAGCTTGGTGATCTCACTCCCAAATCTTGAGAGATCTTGCGGAAAAAAAAACCCACTGAAATGTTGCAAGGCGATGCTAATCCTAGCACATTTTTAAATGATTATATATAATTTAGGTGCAGGCATTGTTTGGGGTGCCCAGGCACCCACAAACATCAGGTTGCCAAACTTTGCATTACAAAGAAAAGAATAACAACAATCCAAGAGGTTCAGTTTTCAAACATCTCACCACACCAAACAGCGACCTTATTTTTTTTAAGATTGGATGATAAAAGTAATTCTTTGTGAAAGAACTATGTATTAACTGTAAATAACATTAAAAATGAATAGACATGCTTCACAGTGAATTATTGTTTTGTTTTCAAAAGCACTACGTCAGCTTTCCCAGATTCAAAATCTGCAACTGGATACAAGTAAAAATTGTATCAGAACAAAAGTTGTCCAAAATATTTTTCTTTGCCTATGAAAAATGCACGAAATGCAGCATACTTAAGCCTGCAAAGTTTTCCTCTTCTACACCGCAGCCATTATCAGAGACTTCAATAAGATCTGTTCCATAATCTTTAAGCTTCACTTCTACAAACGACACAAAAAACAAAACAAATAATGAAGATTAAATCTCTACAGACATTTTCCTGCTTTCTTCCCTCCAAACACCAATAGGGAGCAACAGCATGACTAAAACAGCCGAGATTTAACAACTTTAAAGCAACAAGTAACTTACCAACATTAGTGGCACCAGCATCTAGGCTGTTTTCCACCAGCTCTTTCACGGCAGTAGACAGATTCAGCACCACCTGGCCTGAACAGATCTGATGAACTGATCTCTGGTCGATTGGCTTGATCGCTTTTTCCACCCTTTGAAAGAGAAAAAACAATAAAAGAGGCCTTGTTTCTTACACACTTCGCTGCTCAGAAACCATTACGGGACTCAGGACTGTATTCTGTGGTTTCTTTCATTTCCGCTCTCGGACTGTAACGTTACCTTCATTCTGAATCAGATTTTAAACCGTGCTGAAAGGCAGCCTAGGAAAACTCGCTTTGGTGGGCAACACGGCCTCTCTTAAAACCGGACCCAAGAATTCACTTTCCCCTCTGGGCAATATCCGGAGACCTGCAGAAACAGCTTTGCAGCCATTGGCCCAAAGAGCGTTTTTTGTGTCTGGCTTTCCTGTTTTCATGTGTTTTTAACCGTTTATGAACCGCCCAGAGTCGCTGGGAGTCGGGCAACGCATACATTTAATAAAAATAGATTTAAAAGAGTGGTTCCGATTTACAAGAACGGGAAGTCAGGTTTTATACACACTTACACTGGAGTAAATTCCATGCTGCTCGGAGCTGCAATTAATGCAATTCTGGCCTGCTCACTTTTCAAACGGGGCATGCAAATGACATGCAAATAGGATGCAAATGAGCGCGAAGGGCGCGGTTCGGCTCTGTCCCGCCCATTTTCCCCTCAGTCGATCTCACGGAAGGAAATCAAGGATCGGGCCGGGGCTCTACCCGGGCCCGCGCCTCCCTTCGACCCCGCGACCGAGGCGCGCCGCTCCGCCCCGGGCGACGCGAGGTCTCTCCCTCCGCTGCATCCCTCCAGCTACCCAGGCTCGCGATGCCTTCTGGGTAAAATCCTTGTCCTCCAATCGGCGCGGCGGAGCCTTCTCATTGGCCCATCAGCGCACCAATCAGGGAGGAGAAGGGATTAAAAGGAAGGAGGAGAGGAATCCTAGTGAAGCCCGTCGAGTGAGGAATGGGGGAGGGGAGTCGGATGTAGTGACCACCACTTCAGGTACGCCATGGAACCCAAGGGCCTCCCAACGCCGAAATACTGTGTTCAGAGCCGTGTTTCTCAAGCTCGGCAACTTTAAGATGTGTGGGCTTCAACTCCCAGAATTCTCATCAATGACCATGCTGGCTGGGGAATTGTGGGGGCTGAAGTCCACACGCCTGGAAATCGCTATGGTTGGCCGCCGTGATTTAGAGTTTTAAAAAATCGGCATTAAATCTAAAACAGAAACGCTGGCTGAGAAGGAGGTCATGATAGTACTGCGAAGAGCATCCCTCAATCTCCGCTCATCCTTGTGGAGCTCCGTTCGCACGAAGCGCTGACCTGGTTGCTGAATTCACCCGTTTCCTGGGCTGGGCTACAACACGCCGAAGCAGCAACTCCCCCAGCCTGGCAGGGGGCGCAGAGGCGTCCGCTGAGCCTGGGCCCAAGAAGCGTATTTGAGTGGAAGCCGCCCTTCCCCGCACGAGGCGACGATGGACTCGCTTGTTAACCCGAAGTCCAGGGTCAGCGCCGTTTTGCCCGCCCTCTACACTCCGTCCTTCGGGCTTGCATCAGATTGCGGCGAAGGCCAAGTCCGCACGCGGCCGACGCAGAAGCCCCGCCCCTTTCGGCCGCCGGGAGCCGCCAATGGCCTTCGCGGCCGCGGCGAGCGAGCCAATCGGAGGCGCGACGGGCAGGGGGCGGGGCGGGCTCCTCCGACGGGAGCCGCGCGGGGCGGCGGCGCGTCACTCGGCCGTCGCGTGAGGAGAGGCGGCGGGCGGCCGCGATGCCGATGTACAAGGTGAGGCCCTTTTGCGACGGGTCGGGCCCGGCGGTGCTGGCCGAGCACCTCCCCACCTGCATGTACCGCGTGCGCTGCGCCCACCGCCCGACCGAGGGCGGCGAGGGCTCCGGCCCTTCCTCGCCGCCGCCTCAGCAGGTAGGAGCCGGCCGGCCCTGCGGCGCCTCTCTTGGGCTGGGTGGGTGGGTGGCGGGGGGCCGCCGAGGAAGGCGTTCCCTTCCTTTCCTAGCGCCTTCGCTTTCGGACTGCCGCTCCCATCCTCCCCAGCACCCGGTTTCCGCCCTGCCCGCAACCCACCCCCTTCGGACTACAGTCCCTATCCGCCCCGCCCCTTTTTTCGAGCCTGCCTTTTCTCGTTCCGCCCCTCCCGAGTGTGCCTGGCTCCAGGTCCCATCAGCCCCAGCCCAGGGCGGTGGGAGTTGTGGTTCGAAACCTTTGGCGGGGCGGCCTTCCGCAGAGACCCGTTGGGGCCCCGCGCAGACGGGGTTGGCGAAGGGGCCCCCTTCCCTCGCCCCGGAGCGTCCCCGGATTCGGGTCCGGCTGCCTCCCTTTCGCTTTCCTTTCACTCCAGGCCGCCGACCTGGCCGAGTCGCCTCCCTCCCCGAGGTGGGGCCGGGCCAGCCCAGCCCAGCCCAGCCCGGGTCCGCCCGCTCTTCTGCCGCTTGCTTTGCCTTTTCTTTCCTCTCTTCACTGGAGAACGTACGCTCATGATCCAAAAGGAGGCGGCGGGGGCGGTCCAGAGAACCGCCGCCTCGCAGCAGGGCGCCCGGTGCCAGGGCATCTCGAAGCAGGGTGCAAAATGCGGCTGGGCGGAATGCGGAGCCGCAGCGGCTTAATCGGGAGAGGAAGTTTCTCCCTGCCTTGTTCCCGCAAAGAAGGCCTGGCTGAAGGGAATAGGTGCGGCAGGGGAGTTACAGGGCATCCCTCGGAATGTCCTCCTTCCCCAGTCCTGGCCCTTGTGTAATGCGCTGGATTACAGTTCCCTGAATGCACAGCCACAGCAGGTGTAGCTCCCAGCACAGCTCGGATCAAGGATGGTGAATTTAAACAAATCAGGGGGAAATACGCTGTGTGATCAAATGACACACACATGCACCCCTGGCAGACTTCCACTGAACGGAACGATGTTTATATTGCTGTTTTTATGGTGCTCTGTAAAGGGCCTTGGATTACGTTTTGACCAATGGCAATATTTACATTGGTTTTAACATCAATACATTGCTAATTTTCTCTTTTGATTTTAATGTGTGAATCTGTTTGAGAGTTTATTACAGTTTTTGAACATTCCTCACCTTAGAATGGCAGGAAACGATAGGAAGAGTCAGTGACTGGGTTCAGACATCATAAGACATAATACAGTTTGTTTGGTTCAGATTAGCTTTTTAAAAAAACAGCCATTATGGTTGATTCAACATGGCTTAGCATAATACAAGCCCAGTTGTCACAGTAGTAATGCAAGCCAAGCTCCAGATCCTAAGACAGCTGTACCCATATTCCTTAAAAAATATTTGCACATGTTGTTGAGACTTGACTCCTACATTATGCTGGTGACTGTTTTTGATTAGGAAGCCAGTTTTGAGAAATAGACCCAAGTGTATAACCAAAGACAGTTCAACAGGCAGACAACTTTCAAGGAAAACTTTGACTCAGTTATTTTAAAATCTACAATAATTTGTCGGTAAAAGACGGTATCTGTTAATTCTCCTCTAAATTTGGTGCAAGCTTTTAAGCCAAAGCTATAATACAACAAATGTTTAAGACGACTTTGGTTGTAGTGGGAAAAAAATTGGTGTTCTTTTTCTGTGAACTTAGGGAACTGCATGAGTGGGCAACAGGAATTCCAACTCTTTGTATCCATCTGTTTGGAAGGGGTAATATTTTTTTTCTTCGGTGGTTTTGAGGCTGTCCCCTGGTTGTTAATGCAGCAGTGTATTAAGTATAAGCTAATTAATCATTACTGGATCTGTACATATCAGCAACAATCCCATGTGTGTATTCATGATATCAAATGCTGGTTAGAGAATTAGTATTTTGGATAAGTTCTAATAGAAACCCATTCAATTAAGTGGGATTATGGTACCTACAAAGGGACATCTGAAATATCCAGTTTTGTTCTGACACAATACAAAGCAGCTGAGTGAATGCTAACTTAATTTTCATTTAGGATGAAGTTGATCCAGCACTCCAGGAGCTTGAATCCCGCCAAGAAGAGATTTTGAAACGCTTGCATGAATTGAAAGCTGCTGTGGATGGGCTCTCAAAACTGATCCAGACACCCGATGCAGACTTTGATGCCACTAACATAATTCAAGCTGATGAACATGCTCCTCTGACCGTCAGCTCTGCAGAACTTGATAGTTTACTTGGCAAGGTAAGTCTGGATGAATTTTTCCTTGATTGTTTACATTCTGCCTAGTGAATAATTAGCCAAAGTTGGTTGTTGTTGTTGTTGCAACTTGCAATAGCAAGTTGCAGCCTGACCAAAAGTCCAGATACATTTAGTGATGGTGATTCTACAAAGTTATATTGCAAAAGTATCGACCAAATGGTAATATAATTTTGTCCCAAGTCAACAGTGATGCCAGAGTTGGATTTCAGGGCTTTAAGGAAATGGAAAGTACACTTGATCATTCAAAATTGGCTTAAAAATGAGAGGAACCTGTTTGTTTTTAGTTATTTACAAATAGTTACTTCAGCTAGCATGAGCAAAAAGCGATTTAAATTAAACTGTTGTTAGTGATGAATACCACCTTGTATGTTAATAGCTAGCTAAGTAAAAATAACTAGCCCTTTCTCCTTTATCTGGGAGTGGCATTTGATTCTATTTCCTATCACTTGGTATATCGGAGTTGGTACAAATTTTTTTGTGCAGTTCCTGACCTTTGCAGAATATTATCGCCTAAATGTTGAGTTGCTATTAGTAGTAATTGCCAAATTTTTCCATCTTTGTGCATATGCGATATTTCATGTCTTAACATTGTACGTGTTATAGGATGGATTCAAATGTAGTGGTGCAACAGTACAACAGAACATTGTACTGTTCTATGACTACATATGACTAAATCTGGATCCAGTTCAGCATCTGTTTAAGACAGAGATTCGTTTTTTTGTTTGGGCACTCTATTCTTGTAACAGTCTCAGAAGTCTAGCATTTTCAAGCTCTCAAAGGTGATGGCTGGTTCATCTCTTGCCACCTACAAAAGCCATTTATGTGGTCTATCCCCTGCTTCTTCTCCACAGCTAGTTTAAGCAGGGTGGAAGATGAAGTGAATAGGCAGTGTCAAACTGCAGTTAATCTATGGAAAGATAGTTGCAGTACTAAAAAAACCGCAGAATATTAACTATAACGTGTGGAAAAGCTCTAAAAGAATGGAAATCTCCTGAATAGCTCACTAAAGGCAAGTCTGTTTTAATGCAGGACTATGGCGCTCTAAAGGATATCGTGATCAATGCCAACCCCTCTTTCCCTCCATTATCATTGTTAATACTCCACAGTTTGCTGTGTGAGAACTACAAGATACTTTCAACTGTTCATACACACTCATCTGTGAAAAAAGTGCCAGAAAACCTCCTCAAATGCTTTGGTGAGCAGACAAAGAAACAATCGCGCCATGAATACCAGTTGGGATTTACTTTAATTTGGAAAGACGGTAAGTCCATGGGCATTTATTAATAGCTGCTAGAACTGTTAGAGTTAGCTTATACCATCTTACTATCATAACTCATAACATGAAGATGTATGCTTGGATCTTTGTATCTAAAATGGTTTTAAGTATGTCTCTGCAAGTCAGGATCAGTTTATGAATGAGATTCAAATCGTATTTTTGTTCTTCATGGCATATTTTATAATATGAACTGTGGCAAAGAACACAGGCCTTGCCAAAGTAAGTCTTAAAAAGAATTAATAGCTCTTTACAGTGTAGTCACATTTTATAGGGCACTTTGTTGTACGCCGCCCAGAGCTGCCTGTGTTGAGATGGGTGGCTATATAAATTGGTTTAATAAATAATAAATAAATACATTTACAATAGATTGTGAGAAGATCTGTGATAGGTCACAGCTAGTTATGCCTAATCCAGATATTTTAAAATCTGAGATACATAATTCTATAGTATAATGACATTTAAAGCTAAACCCTGGGCAGCCCACTCCCTCTCCTTAGAAGTAGTAAAGGTAGGCAATGGAGCTAGTGGGACACTTTCCTGTTTTCTTTATTTTCACAAAAATCCTAAGGTTTTCAGGAATTCCCGTTCTTAGAATTGATTATGCGCCATCAAGTCATTTAGTGACCCCACAGATATTTTCCATGACAGTCTGTCCCCAACCTGATCCTTCAGCTCTTCCAATAGTTCCTCCATCTTGCTGCTGGTCGTCCTCTTCTTCTCTTTCCTTCCACCTTTCCCAGCATTAGAGGCTTCTCCAGAGAGCTGGGTCTTGGCATAATGTGTCCAAAGTAGGATAATTTGAGCCTGGTCGTTTGTGAAAACTCTGGGTTGATTTGTTTCGTGGACCGTTGGTTTGTTTTCTTGGCTATCCACAGTATTCTCAGAGTCTTCTCCAACACCATAATTCAAAGGCGTCAATACTCTTCCTATCCTGCTTCTTAGAAGGTAGTTTGAAAATGCCCTTTTAAAGATTCCTTTACCCAGCTAATACAATTAAAATGATGAAATTAACTTGTAATGAATTATAGAACAAGCACACTGCCAGTTCTTACTGGCCTTAAATTCAATCCCTTTGAAGTAGATGCAATGAGATTTTACCTGTGGTTATGAATTGGAGAAATCATTGTTTGAAAAGCGTTGAGGGTACCTGAGCAATGTAGTGACAGGAGGAACTGCACTGATTAGACTCAGTGTTGCAGTGAATACTTTGGCAATGTTAGCTTGGGCTGTTCTTGCTGAATTATTATCTCAGCTATTTGTCATTCTGAACCGAATCTGACAGCTAAGCATAGCTAGCATTATCTTTGGAAGAACTCAAAACACGAAGAGTGGCACATCCATGCACTCCCTGTCTACTTCAAGGACATTGCCTTAGCTAGAAAGAGAATCATAGGGCAGTTTTGATGTAGCTGCAAGCTTTCTAAGGTGAAGATGCACCTTCTGTTGTTGTGTCTGCCTTTTGGAAGGATCCTCCCCCCCAAGATTTGGATGGCCCTGATCCACTTAGCCTTTAGGGGAATTTAAAAATCTGGCTTTCGCTCTAAGTATTGGGCCAGGATGATAACTGAACCCATCTTCCAGGAGATAGTGTATGATTGGTGAGTCTCAGCTTTGTGTTGTTGATACGGTTGATGGGTTTGTTTTTGTTGACATTGGATGTTTTTATTTGCACCATTATTTGGGGGGGTGATCTTTATTTGATGTATACTGCTTGGAGTTGCAGTTGGGTTGGGTGGCTACATAAATCTTTTAAATATGACGCAAGATGGAGAAGGAAAGGCTGAGGTATTTGAAGATGTTTGTTGCTTGCTGTTCATCTTGAGGTATTCGTTACCTGCAGAGCAATATCTTATGTGAAAAATCAGGCTGGCAACCAAGGAAATGTCTCTTCAAACTCCATGAGACCAAAAAGATGTTTAGAATGAACAGCGAATATATACTGGCTCTTCAAATGTCATCAGTGTCTAATACTCTATTGGGATTATCATTTCAGTGCCAAAACCCCAGATGAAGTTCAGCATTCAAACCATGTGCCCCATCGAAGGAGAAGGAAACATTGCTCGGTTCTTGTTCTCCTTACTTGGCCAAAAGCATAATGCAGTTACAGCCACTCTGATAGACAGCTGGGTCGATACTGCCATCTTCCAACTCCAAGCAGGAAGCAATAAAGAAAAAGCAGCAGTTCTGCGATCCATGAATGCAACCCTTGGCAAGACCTCCTGGCTGGTGGGCAATGAATTGACGGTAGCGGATATTGTGGCCTGGTGCGCCCTTCAGCAGACAGGGAGTACGGATGCTGTTCCAGCCAACGTGCAGAAATGGCTCCGATCTTGTGAGAATTTGGCACCTTTTAATTCTGCTCTCAAGTTATTAAAGTAAATTTCTATCCTGTGGACAGGCAACCAAATTCAACGTTTTCTACATCTTATGTTCTGGCTATGAATCTGGGATGTTTGTTGGACGAATGAGATTTTAGAAATAGTCAAGCTGTAATGCCAATAAAGATATCAGAATTGTCTTTTGTAAAATGATACTTCTTCAGCAAGAAAACGAGCCCCTAGTCACTTCATGGACATATCTACGTGGTCTCCTTGGCAAAAATTTGGGCCAGGTTTGCCATTTGAGATGTTTTCCTCTTAATATTCCCACTTAGCCTACAACCCTGGAATCTCCTGGCAGTCTTTCATCCAAGCAGTTTCCAGACCCAATTCTGTTTAGCTTCTTTGGGATTACCCAAGATTGGCTGGTCCTGCTATCTGCTGTAACTACAGCATTTTTGTTAATGTAAGAAACTGAAGAATTTCAGGAACACTTATCTGTAATTTCTGCTCAGTTCAAATGAGAAACATCCACATTAAGACCTGGAACATTTTATATAAAAAAATAGGACAAGTTAATAGTAATACACTTACAAGTACCTTTGGTTCACTTAAACAGGAGAGCCAAGTGGCTTAATTCTGTCTCTTTCATCCCTCTCTTGTAAAAGTAATTTAATTTTTTCTTTAAGCAGTTTGATTTCTTCTTCTTGCTTCATTACTTTCTGCTGAAGAATACAAATGACCTAAACAAAGCAAAGCAGACAATTATTGCAGCCACCCTACATCCAAAATAATACTAGTCCAGGAAGTAGAACATCTGATAGTACAGCATAATTTTTTTCAATGGCTATTCACTTCCTTTTTAAATTAAGAATACCCAGCTTAATTTCACTTAAATTATATTCGTGGTTCACATTTCAGCATGTAGGAAGTGTTGCATCTCAAACTATGTTGGGACATCATTTGTGGGGGAATACTAAATGAAAACCACAATTTACTATCTGGCCAAAGAGTGCTGTCATCTAAGGAAGAATATCTCAGATTCTCCTGTTCTGGCATTTCCCTTCCGCAGCCTTGTCTTGTGGCAATTCCAGATGACAAATGTAATTTCTAATTTATTACAATATTTTGGGATCCATGCCTCTGAAAAAGGAAGTCTTAAAAAAAAAAAATAAGGATATAACTTCAAATGTTACACCTTTTGTCCATTTGGGTTATCAATCTATCTGTGAGCCACACCCAGGAAGCTGTCTTACATAATAGAGGCCCATCTACTCCAAGTATTGCAAAAGGAGCCCCTTGACAGGAACAGATCTTGCCAACGCTTACATTTGCTGAGTTATGGAAGAGTTCACTTTCCAGAAGCTGAATGGCTGTTGGTCTATGTGAGGATACATTGCTGGTCAGCAGCTTCACATATTTGGACTGTATTGGCCATCTTCCACTAAAAGAAAACGGGAGGCTGCCACGTCTTAAGCCCATCAAAACTTCTGTTCTCTCCATTTCTGTTCCAAATGGCTGGAAGAGTTCAAACAGGATGACACCCAAGCTGTACATATCCGACTAGGGAGAAAAGAAATGTTCAGGGTTACAACTCTTTCCAGATTTTAATACAATTTTTTAATATTCCTGTCCCTCAGGATCATTGTTGGGATGTGCACTGTACAACAACAGCTATATAGTGCCTCACACTTGACCCATACACTAGGGAGGCAAATTTTGGCAAAAGCAGAGAGGTGGGCCAGAAACTTTTCCAGGTTGATATTTCCCACTTCAGGCCACCTTGGCAATTTCAAAGCTGTACAATGTTTGCCTTTTAGGCGATCGTTCTAAAAAACTGAGAAGCCCAAATACTTGTACAGATGCTGGTTACTGAGGGGATAACTGGGATTGGACCCACATAGGAAAATGGGACACTCACATCCTGTCTATTCACCAAACACCTGTCATAGCCACTGCAGCCAGTCTGCAATATACCCATTTTCCAGAAGGGACAAGTAAGGATCCTGTGTCCTTTCCTCTCAAGCTTCCAGTGTGCTCTCTATCCCCCTCTAAGCTTGCTTGCTTGGGTGGGTGTGCGTCTGTGTCTTCCTGGATAGGCAGGCAGACTTCTAAGGCACAATACAATCACTGTAATTTTGTAAGGAATAAGCATTCTTGTAAGTCAAGGCACATTTGTCTTTCACACCGCAAACACCTCTTTATCTTTTAAAGAGAGATTGCCTCCCAATATTTTCAAAGCCGATGGCTAAATGGCTTGGTAAGGATTAAAGACTGCTGCTTGCTGTTGTTCTGTTATTTCTTATGGCTGCAAACAATCCCTGTGCCCTACTTCCTTCATGGGAGCATTTGGACTTTCAGTAGTTTTCCATGTCGAGGGTTTCGTGCCTTTTTAATTAGTTCACCTTTAGAATTCTTGGATCGGCATCCTGCCCTTTGACACCTATGCTAAAAAATACAATTTCACAACTGGGGTCCTGTTAAAAAAAGCTACAATTACACTGGAGGTTTGGATGGCTGTACCTTGAAATCATAGTAAGAGCCTTGGAGTTGTTCAGGTGAAGCATACAGGCAAGTGCCTACTCCGGAGGTATGGATGAATGCTATACCAAAATAGAGAACGTTAGCGTTTTTTTAAAAAAATCCAAAATTGCTATCCAAATCAATAACTGAAGCTCTACTGGAGTGCTTTATGGTTACCATTATTTTTCTCTGCATGTAGCAAGTGGGTTGTATCTTCCTCTATAATATCTCTACAGGCTAACCCAAAGTCTCCTATTTTCACATGGTGGTCAGGTCCTTGTAGAAAGATATTTCGGGGCTGTGAAAACAAATGGTGAATGTATTTCAGAAACGTTGGCCCACTTGACGTGTGAAATTTAGATTAACTGAAAATGTTAAAATAGAGCGAAGAGCTAAAGCTATATGCTAACCAGATTCTGGTTGTCAACACCAAGTAGGGGTTCTGACCTTGATGGCCCTCAATGGCCCCTTCCAATTCTAAGTGTCTTTTCCAGTGGTGATGTAAGCCTGAGCTGAACATGTCATCATTGCAGAGGTAATACATCTCTCTGCTGGCCTGAAACCTTTCAGAGTTAGGCCACTGGAAAGAACTATGAGATCATCTCCTAACTGGTTCCAGAACCAGGCAGACGTTGGGCACCATCATCACAAAGGGACAATGGCTCACACATAAGGTTCTAAGCCTCTGAATTTGCTCTGTACCAAGTCTTCTAAACTAGGCATTTCCTTTTCTGAGATGGGTAATTTGGTAAGAAGTCCCTGGAAATGGGAAAGTGAATGGACAGAAGAAAAATTAATTGAAGCAATAATGACCAATGATACATCGATGCTTCAAGATTTACTACCCTCCCATTCAGTCTACCAAACCGTTATCTGCCAGGTAGCCATCTGCCTAAATCTTAAAGACTATAATATCAAGATACATAGAATTTGATGTAGAATGCTCAAAAGCCAGTATTTCTGAAAAAAATGTTTAATTTAGTACAGGTAGTCCCCAGTTTCAGAACAAGTTCTGTTCCCAAGGTCTGTCCTTAAGTCAAATTTGTATGTAAGCCGGAACAGTATTATTGTATAATAGAGGTAGTCCCCGAGTTAAGAATGCCCAATTTACAGATCACCCATAGTTAAGAACTCAGTCTACTGTAGCAAAATTTTAGTTAAATACACAATGATTTGAGTTAAATACCCAATGGTTCGAGTTAATTACACAATACTATTTATACAGTATTATACAATAATACTGTTCCAACTTACATACACATTCAACTTAAGGGCGGACCTTGGGAACAGAACTTGTTCTTAAACTGGGGACTACCTGTACTGTATAAGTAGTAGTGTGTATTCAACTCAAATCATTGTGTATTTAACTTGAATTTTGTTACAATAGGCTCTGTTCTTATGGGTTGTCTGTAAACTGGGTGTTCTTAACCTGGGGACTACCTGTATTACAAATTCATTCCAAATATTATTTATATGTTATTTCAACCTGACTTTTTGACAAGCAGCAGAATGACTCTGCAATCTTATGCATATCTAAAAGTAAGATCCACTGACCCACTCTTAGGATTTAAAGCTAAATGGGACTTAATTCTGAGCTAACAAGCACAAGTCTATGCAATGAGGCTGTAATCTTACACACAAATACATTGGATTAAGTCTTCACTGAAAAAGGGTTCTTTGGCTAATCCTTCAGATATTTATTCCAATATAAATTATAAAATATCTTAGCAGGTTTCCTGCAGAGGTCCCATGCTTTCAAAACAATCAGCAAAATATATTACAATTAAACTTTCTGCAATCAGTTTCTGGGCATTAGTCAAAGTTCACATCAGATTCAGAGAATAAGCTACTATTTGAGACAGTAGAACAAAATGTATTATAAATACAGTAGAGTCCTTCAGACGGACTGATTTAATTAAAGTACATCAAATATGATGAGTTGTTCCAATAGCTTACATGTTACCAACTATCAGTTTTATATCTTCTTTCTCCCCTACTGTCAAAGAAACAGCAAGGAAGGTATGTGCAAGATAATATACACAACGAAGATCCTGAAACGAGGTAATGTCTTACCAAATATCAGAGGTCATAATATGGGATTTGGGAAATGCTTAACAGGAAGAAAATTCCCAACCCCTCTTAAAGGCTTCACCATCAACATTGCCAACCCAAGCTGTTTAGCAGTGAAAGACCAAATTATGGGAAGTCAACTTTGGTTGGTTGGCTGGAGTTGATGATGTCCAAAATATCTAGACAGCGCCATGTATTTTACCCGTACATATTAGACATTACAGTACAGAGAAAAAGGGCTTGCAAAGTATTTATTTATTTTATCCCTGCCCAAATAGCCACCAAACAGCAGAATGCTCCCAGGAGATCCATCACAGAACAGAAGAAAGGAATGATAAAAAACATCTCCCTGTCAAATTGAAGGAGAACGTCAAGACCATAAACAGTTACATGTTTGGCCACCATGATCACCATCCTCTCCATTTAGCTGTAACAATTGGGTGTCATCACGTAATACCGGACCTGCTGAAGCGGGGGGCAAAAATAAACGACAGAGCTAAAGCAGGCCAAACTGCTCTTCATCTAGCTTCAGAAACCCTCAACCAAG
This sequence comes from Python bivittatus, assembly GCF_059951505.1. NCBI lineage: Eukaryota > Metazoa > Chordata > Lepidosauria > Squamata > Pythonidae > Python > Python bivittatus. The sequence continues at coordinate 6,257,753 of NW_028277083.1, forward strand.
AAGCCATTAAAATGTTACTCCGTTGTGGTGCCAAGGTAAACTGCACAACTCCGATTACCGAAGAGACCGCGCTCCATTTGGCTGTCCGCTCCTCTTCTTCCAAGGCTGGCATTGTCTTAGCAGCAGGTGGGAAGTGTGTTGAGCTTCTGCTGCTGAATGGCGCAAATGTGCACATGAAAGACTGGGAAGGCCAGGAAGCCATTCACAGCGCTTGCCGAAACGGCAGAGAAGACATCATTAATCTCCTCTTCAATTATGGGGCAGACGCTAACTCCTTAACGCAGCAGGAGGAGTCTCCCCTTTTCCTATTCCTCGAAAAAGCAATAAATCTAAGAAAGGCCAATGTTCTGAAGAAGCTGCTAAGCCAAACATATCCTCTGAAGCTCACTAACTATGAAGGTCGCCTACCTCAAGTGCTTGGCCATCCCAACTGGGAACCGCTGAAGGACATGCTCCTGCAAGCGTCTTTAGAAGTGTGGTCCTTGCAGGATATTTGCAAATTCAACATCAGGAAGATATATGGAGGAAACTTGAGATATTGGCTCAAAGGGATAATCCCAGCCCAACTGTGGGACTCTATATACATTAACCAAGAGTTCTCATATGCTTCAAAAATAAATGATTTTTGACTGTGTGCAATGTGCACACCAGTCAAGAGTAGGAGAAATTAGGCCCTGTGATGCTAACCAATGTATCAAAAAAATAAAGACTTGGCTTTGTGTTCTGAGTCCATCCACATGAACATTTATTTCAATACAGTGCACTCCATCTGTTGAAATATTTATAAGAAAAATGGGAAGGGATTTCTACCTTTAGAGATGTGCAACAGACATACAGCAGAGCCTTTTTAATCACTATTAGAAGGAATGTAATTATACCTGAACACAACAGAAATTGGGGAAAACTCAAAAACAGGGAGAGGAGGAAATGGCATGCATGGTAAATAAATATATATTAAAAAGGTGTTCATCAGTTTGAAGTGACAGAAATTTGTGTTTAAGGAGAAGTTTCTACTGTTCTCCATATCTAATATGATGCCAATATATAGGTGTTTTTTAATTCTAAATATTTAACTATATATCCATGTTCTTAATGCACTATTTGAATACAGAATTTATAAGCATTTTTTTCTGTGGCATATGTAAGCCACAGGCTTATGGAGCTTCCATAATAGCTTTAAAGGAGTATTTTACTTACTTTAATGTCCCGGTGCATGACTCCCATACTGTGGATATAATACACTCCTTCTAGCAGCTCTTGGAAAATCTTTAATGTCCAGTGTTTCTCAATAGGGTGATAAGAACCTTTAAAAAATGTGGAGTGTTTAATGTTCAGTACTGGAATGTCTTACAACAGCTTGTTAACAAGTCTATTTTAAAACAGTGTTGTTTTAAAAAAAGAAAATCAAGCCAGCGGTCTTTTCAAGAACAGTTGCTTAAACTTTAAGGCTTACTAGAGGCATCTGCTGCCCTCAGACATATGTCATTTCTGGTAGCAATCCAGTCACATAAGGAGGTTTCACACAGTTGCATTTGTATGTGAAGCATCAGGTGATACTCGGTCTAAGAAGAAAACAGGAATGCACACTTCTTTAATGCACCGCCACAAACATGTATAATACTATAGCAAACCTAGGAAAGGCCATGCAGTTCCTAAAAATCAGAACTGCGGCAGATAATTTACTGAAAAATCCTTCCTGCTTTTCCATCCTCAAAACTCTTCTGGGTCATATATGGGGTAGGGAAGCCTGACACAGATGATGCATTTTTGAGGACTGCTTATCAAAAGTTCATATTCACCAACTTCTGAATAAATACACCATCCCTCAACACTCAGACCGTTTCAGACCTGCATGTAAAAACACCCCTCCCCACTTCACTCAAACCACGTGGTTCACCAGGGCTGTGCAAATCCTGAAGCATCTTTTTCACATAATTAGCACAATCCTACTCCTTCCCTTTAATAGTACTTAAAACTATTCTGCAGAAGTATCAGAGCATAATTAAAACATATTCAATATGAATTTGTGCTTACTGTACAGGGCTGATGCCAAGACATCTCCTTCTGCAGATCTTCTTCATCGCTGCGAGAATCACTGGCATTTGCATGGTCCCTATTTTGACTACTGTAATATAGGATTGATGACTGATTTATGCTGTCCCTTAATCTGCTGGTCATGTCATTTTCGCCACTGCTCTCATGTGTCCCTAGAGGAAGTGCGCAAGCATTCATTTCACTTCCTTCAGAGTTTCTGCTGAGAGAATCCTCTGGGCTCCCATTGGCAAAGATAATGGAACTGTCTTCCATTTCTTGAATGGAACTCTGATCCCTGCAAAAAAGCGAAATCAAGGCAGTGAAGGAGACTGTACATCCTTCACTGTCCAAGAAAAAAAAAGAGGGCTTTTCTTTGGAAAAAAATGAGGCTGTTCTTGTGGAATCCTAGAATACGTACTCAGAATTTCCTTGCCCAGAAGACATTTTGAGAGATGGAAGATCCAAGACTGAGTCACCTATAATTGAGAAACAGGACATTTCATAAAGATAATATTATACTGCTGGGTTCATACAAGATGGACTAGGTGAAAATCAAACTGGATTTTACTATGTTTTGCAATTCGTTGGGGGCATTATATAATATGTGAACATGTCTGTTAATCCAGGTTTAAGATTGTAGGTCTGTACCCAAACCATTATCTCACTATTTATTAATACCATGAAACTTTCAAGTTATTCAGCTTTATAAATATAGTGATGAAAGACGAGGAACCTGCAGTCATCAAGAGGGCTGGGAACTAAATTCCAGTCTCCCTCTCCGTTAGCCTTTCTGGCAAGGGCTGATGCCAATGACACTGCCTTGATTTCACTTTTTTGCAGGGACCAGAGTTGCATTCAAGTCCAGCAACATCTGAAAGACCACATGTCCCTATCTCTGGGGTCAGCAACAGAAGTCGTACCACAGTGTAAACAGTACAAGTTACCACGTGTTCTTTTTTCAATATTAGTGACATATTTATTAAGGGTGTAAGCCTCATCAGGTCCCTGCCAAGACACTAATGGAGAAAAACTTAAAAGGATGATTATGGATTATATAGAGGGCGGAATGAAGTTATACTCCCCTTTTGGACCTGTTGGTTGAACATGTTCCATCCAAGCAGTGTGGTAACCTACAATATTAGGATGCTGCAGCTGAGCCAAGACCTTCACTTCCCGCAAGACCTACAAAAAGATCAAAGAGGACTTGTACTTGGCATGGCCAGAGGAGCCACTATTTCCCAAGCTGTCCACAGTGTTGCCTGGGGCCTTTCACTTTTGCCCTTACCCACTAGCGAAAGATGTAACTTCCCCAATAAGGGGACCACAGGCCTAAAGGCACCCCTTGAAAAACTCGGCACCCCAGGCAAATGGTTTGAGTTGGATGATGGGAAAGACTCCTGAAGAGCTGGGCAACGTTTCCCTCCACCCCCCCATGGGCATTCCTCTGGGAATACAACGAACAAATCGTAGGTGGGATTAACGAGCAGGAATTGCCAAAGTGAAAAGTGAGTGGGGTTACCCATTCAACCCGTTTCCTTCTCTCTCTCCCTCCATTCTTCTTCCCGTGCATGGGGGCAGGAAGAGAGTACCTTTGCTAAAAGTCTACATCAACGATTAGCAGAAGTTTTGAAACAAGACCATGAAATAGCAACGTTTCTGCTTGCGGGCCAGAGACTTCCTTTAACTTTAAACATCAACTAACCCCGAGCCGAGAACCACGATGCCTGCCTTTCCACAACGCCCTCGAGCAAACATAAAACAAGCACATACCTTCATGCAATCTCGTTTCGTGGCTTTCTTAATCAGGATTTTTTTAATCGCGTAGAATTGACTATCAAGTTTATTTCTGACCTGAAAGTAGATCAACAGGGCAGAGGGATATAAGAGAAATTTAGACTAATTTCTCTGATAGAGCGTCCTTTTTGCAAAGAAGTTTAATCCAGACACAGTGATTTCAGAAACACATATATAATCTGCCAGATTCAGAATATGGGCATCGGGTGGCAGGTGGGAAGAAACACATCATGTGTATCATGACATAATTGCACAAACAATACAAATTACATAATTTCACTTTTCAGCAAATCCAAACAATCTTGTGGTTTTAAGAGCGTATTCTTGCATCACATTCTATAAGTCTACTCAGAATAAAATCTTAGATATATTCAAAGAAGGCCTCCCAGAATTTCGATCCACCACCAATGAGAATTATTCTCCATTCCATTATAAACAATGATAATGCTGCTAATATAGTCAATTATAAATACCTTATATACTGTTCCATATCCTCCTTTTCCGAGCCTCGAAATCTCATCAAATTCATTAACATAGCGGGATGTCTGTGCTTCAAAGAGGATTTCATTTTCCCTAATTTTTAAAAGAGCATATTAATAGTTGCTATATACAAATCAGCAGTGCGAGAACAATCACCAACAGACAAATCCACCGTAGGACTTCCCGTCATGGATAGATGAGCAAAGTATGGAAGTAGGAAAGACAGTATCTTTCAAGCAGGAGAAAAAGATCAGCTGTCCCTAACTGGAGGCCTTCTAGATGCACTGCCCTGCACTCTTACCGCTCATCACTAAATAGAAATATCAGTGCAGCTTGGGAATCTAAATCTGTGGAAGCAGGGCTGAAAACCAGGAAGTTTTGCAGTACTTGACCCTGTCTCTACACATGCAGCCACCATCCATGTAGAAAAATATCCAGATTGGTGACAGCCTACCAGGATCACACTGTTGATTTATATCCTGCCTTAGACACATCTCAATTTTTCCAATTCAGACAACGTGGGAAAATTCTCCCTTCGGAACAGAAACCAAAAGACTTTAGTCTCTTCTTGGGATGCCCAAGACTTTTACATTACATGATTTTTGATTCCAACCTGACATTAACCTGAATTTTATATCTGCAATGCAGGAACTCCAGAAACCAGTGCTGAATGCACTTCATAGAGAATAAAGCTCTACCAAGCAGTTTTAAAGTCAATGTGTTTAATAAAATAGGCAGCTGATTTAAACATTACTCACAGGGATTTGAACACGTACCTGTTTCTGCAGGAATCACCAAGACCAACTTCCTACATAATACAAAGAAAGAAATGTCACAGTCGGGTTCAGTAACAAACGCGCAATCCAAAAACAAAATCTGATTAGTGAAAATAAAACGAAAGCCAAGAAAGCAAAAATCAGCAGCCTTTAAGCACAAATGTTAATCCAGCAGAGAAGCCGTTTTGAGCTTCTTTTCCAATTCCTTCTTATTCCTATTCTCCAGGTATTTTACAAAACCGTACCTAAGGAAACCGAACATTAAAAAAAAACAAAAACTACACACCTTTTCTGGTCACCCAACGGATCAGATCCATGGTTTGAAGATCTGCTTGCAAAGCAGAGTTTGCATTAATTGTGCTTAATAGGAATAATAAGCTGCTCTGAACCACAGTTGCCTTTTTAAAGTCTGAAAGCTGAACCCTCTGTTCAGAGTTTTTCTTCAACTCCCAGGATTCCCCAGCCAGTCCCAGCCAGCCCCCCGCATCTTAAAGTTGCCAAGGTTGAGAAACACTGCTCTAGTTTATATTCTACCATGCAGTTAATATAGCCTATCGTTTGGCATGACATCCAAATGAACCGGAATAATGGTGTTTTGTTCCCTCCTCACCCTCCTTCAGCAAAATAAGATGCATCAGCTGTAATAAACCCACCAAAACCACAGCAGTGAACTGCCAAGATTCCCCATTTTGCACGAGTATTAAAAGAGTCATCCTGGACTGATCTGAAACCCCATATGGTGTGCTAGCATGCTTTTAATGGACATGCCGGGAAGCAGAGAGAGAAATACCTCACTGTGTATTTGCTTGTTGGCGGCTTTCATTAGTTCAGTAATAGCTCGATTATGCTGCAGTCGCAAACTGCTGAATTCTTCACAGACGGCGAAATCGGAAAGCAAGCGCATCTGAGTAAATGTTTTACAGAGTACTGTATGAAAAAAAGAGAAGGCCATTTGAAAATAAACCTAACACTATTCAATGCTTGCGTTCATTATGGTTTTATGGCCTCACTCTACTTAAATTGCTTTTATTTCATTTAAATTATGTTTACAAGCCCCGGAGGGTGGCTTCAAGAATAATAAAAAGCCAGATATTAATACAACTAACAATTATAATAAAACTAGCCTCATCCAGCCCTCCAAATCTAAAATCCAGTAAATAATAGCAGCTAAAAACCATCAGCAGGTAAATAAAAAGCAACTTAAAAGAGAAAAACAAAGGGAAAAGCGGGGAGGTTTTAAACTTCCCTATAAGACTTAAGGCTTAATTGCTCAGGTAATGCACTGCAGAGGAGGAAGGCCAGGTCACTATTAAAGGGCCCTTTGTTACAGTGCTGTTGTAACGTAACAGTAGACAAGAGTAAAGCTGGAAAAAAAAATGAACCCACAATGATACATTCATATAAACTGAAGCCCACCACCTGGCATGTTGTGGCAATCTGAGTATCTTTAAATATCTAAATACAGAGACATGAAGTACCTATTTAATCTATACAACTTTAACCAATCAAAAGATCACATTTCCCCATGTCAGGAGCTTTGAGGCCAAATGTGTGTCTTGGACTTCTGCAAAGCTTAAGATCCCCCTATTTCATACCTTCAAACCTGAAAAATGCAAAAAAAAAAAAGGGGGGGGGACATAAAATACAAAAAATTTCAGTCCAACCCATGGGGTATCATTATGACATCACTGGCCACACCCTCAATACAGCTGTGGGCGGAGCAAATGGCAAAGTATATCTGCAGGGCCGAAAAAAATTGCCACTTTAAGTATGGACAAAGAGCGTCTTGAACGTGTTGATCTTTTTATTCTCTACCCTTCTATTTAACATGTTTATTGAATGTAATAAAACTGAGATCAAGCGAATGCTGCTTTTTGGTGTTACTCTCTGGGAAGTATTGTCCCCAGTCTATTCCACAAGCTCAATTCAAACTCTTCACTAACATTGAAACAAACGCCTCGAACGTGTAGGATCTTGAGTGTATATGTGGCAAAGATGCTCCAGCAGAGAAACTAGCAGGAGCTGATTGGCAAATGAGGACGTGATGTTCATTAATTTCTGGGAACCATTTGCACCCCGAAATTCAGTGGGCCAGTCAGAATCTGAAAAAAAAGAAAGAACAAGAAGGAAAGTGGATTACGTCTAATTTGTAGTACCTTGAAAATAAGATCTAAAGGAGTTTCAAATACGTTGGGCTGTAGTGTAAAGAACCCAGATTTCTTCAAAGGCCATTTGATTTTCTTCCCCCTTCTTTCCGTACCCTTTTGAGAACAGATGGAAACTGTGAGGAGTGCAGCAATAATCCATTATTTATCTCAGCCTCCTATCGACGCCATGGAATATCAATGCTGCAAAGCTGTTTTATGGCCATATGAAGGTGCAAGACCCATGTTCATAAGAGAAATGCTTTGTTTTCATGACAAATGGGATGTAATAAAGATGCAATCCATCTCTAGGGCTATATCAGCAGGGTTGCTTTAAAAAAGCATGTGTGTAGGAAGCAATCATCCCCAGAATTATTATACAGTCTATAAGTAATACATGTATTGTTATATGGACAAACTGTTATTACTCATTTATAAAAAGCTTTATTGCTCTTTCCATCTCCTTGTTTTATATTTATGGTACGAGCTACAGTAGTTATAACATTTTTAATAAAGAAAATGTGAAAGAAAAATATAGATTATCGCATACGATAATTTTGCCTGTGTTTATCTGTGTGCGGACAACTAAATTGATTCCGTCTCATACAGAAATACTATAGCAAGAAATTCACATGCAACTTGTGAGTATCCACCACATGTATATACTGCAGTGAAAAAATACTAACACAACTACATTGAAGCTTTTGGGCAATAGGTGATTTCCTCCCAAGGTGTGGAATTCCAATTCCCGTTAATTCTCATCCAGCCTAGCCAGTTATAGAGAGCATGGGATCTGTAGTTCAACAATACCTGGTCACTCAGGGGACCCATTCCTCCTCTATTCTACCCTCTAGTTATCACATGATCCCTCTTTGCACCAGTAACCTGCAAGTTCATCTGGTTATTTACATCATTACTATTATTATTATTACTACTACTACTACTATTACTATTATATTTTTATCCTACCTTTCTTTATATATTTTTGGTCAACTCAAGGCTTTATCTTAGGATAAATCAATTCTAAACAGGAAATAGCTTAACTGCTGAAATCCTTGTAACTCTATCCCTTTCACGCCAATCAATGTGCTAAAAATGTTGTGAGATTTATGCCCAGCCATAGAATTTACTTTTGAATTGGTCTGGGCAACCAACCCAATATCTGTGCAGCAGACCTGTTTTTAAGCAAGCATAGTTCAGAATTCCAAAGATCCTAGTTTCCATCTGAAGTAACAGAAATGACGCTGATGCAATGATACTGCAAACCAAGTCACAAGGCCCCTTCAGAGCAATGATGAAATAGCACTTTCCCTCATCTGCCTCAAGGTAAAGAAATGAGATCCAACCATGTGAAAGTTCAGCCATCCAATATCCTTCAACACTTAGGCTATAATATCTCAAATAAGGTTCTACAAGGAGAATATTTCCAAAAACAGAGAGGAAAGGAAAAATAAAAAATGGCAACAGAATTACATGGAAAGTAGCCATTTAACTGAAAACCCAGAACCCCAAAATGCCTCTTCCTTGTTTAGCAAGGAAGATTTTTCCCCTCAGGCAGAACCGAAGGAACACTAGCTCACCTCTCATTCTGAATTTTAAATCTCTGCCCAGAAACTCTGAACTGGGAAAAATGCAAGGCTTCCTATTTTACTTTTTTTAAAAAAATACACATAATTTAGCATTTTTAAAAAAGGTATCTTCTTTCCAAAGCAAGGCTGTCAACCTGCACAGCTCAAAACTGTATTTTCTAAGTTCACTTTACTTCACAGAGGAAATATATAGATGTAACAAATAAATTATTAAGCTATCTTTGACTGTTCCACTTCCTACATCAGGGGTAATACCTTAATATTCCAGCCAAAATCTTGCATGTAGAAAACTAGCATGTTAGGGAAAAGGCTGCAACTGACCTTATCTTCCAGCCCAACCCTTTTTCTAGATGCAGGTAGTTTCCAGCAAAAAAAGCATTCAAACAGAAATTGAACAACCCAGGGGGGAAAAATGCATATGGTCTCTCATGTGGATTAAGTCTCCCAGGTGAACTTTACCACAAAGCTATTCCCTGCTCAGGGGCACTCTGCTAAGTGTGTTTTGCAAATGTGGAGGTGGGTGGAGAAAATTGATTCCATTCCTGGAATTAATTAGCTTTCTTATTAGAGGCTGCAAGTAGTAATTTGCACTTTATTATGCATCATTTGCCTCCATCTTCCTCCATCAACTTTGTAACCTCCTCTTGTTGAATGTCAGATTATAAAGGCTGCCGGGCAGGGACCTTTGTCTAATCCATTGAACAAAACACACTAAAGAACAGGGGAGGGGGTGTCCTTGTGTCACCTAATGCAACTCACAAAACACTAAACAATACCCAGAAATGTAATTATTATCTTGTGGGTCTATTTTTTTTTGCATATCTATATTTTTGTTTATTATTTGATTACTTATTGTTAATCAATAAGTAATTAGTTACTTATTAATACATTGACTTATTATTAGTTGCTTTTTGTCATTTGAGGCATTACTAGTATTGCTTTTATCATGTCACTTTGTTGTAACTTGCCCAGAATCTTTTATTATTGCAATAATAATAATAATTAATATTGCAATAATAAAAGATTCTGGGCAATTAATTATTATTATTATTATTTGGGAGGGCTACAAAAATTGCAAAATAAATAATTTTCTATGGGTGTACACGTGTGGGTGTATATTGACACACATACACACAATTGTTTATATGCACGCACAAGTTATAGATGCATAACTATATATCAACTTGACCTATGAACTACAATTCATACCTGTATTATCCAGTTAAGACCCAGCTGTGATAATGTACAAGTATGATATCTAACCCATTTATAATCCAGAACTACATCTATAATAATCTAGAATTTTATATACTTATATGTTTAAACATACACATCTTTCTCTCAAATAAACGTATTTTTATATACCCATCCACTTACAATCCACAACTGTATATATAATAATCTAGGCTTTTATATACATGTATGTGTATATTTATGCATACACATATATCACTAAAAAAAATCTCTTTATGCAACCCACTTTACAATCCCCAGTGCATACATAACAATCTAGGGTCTCTTATGTATACATATATGTATCAAACACACACACTCTCTCTCGCTCTCTCTCTAAAATAACCATCTTTTTATACACCCCCTGCTTCCAATCCACAATGGTATATATAATATTATCTAGAACGTTATATACATGTATATTTATACAGATACATACCTATATCACTAAAAAAGCCATCTTACACACCCCTACTTACAATCCCCAGATGCATATACAATAATCTACACACACACATACACCTCTCTCTAAAATAACCATCTTAGACACCCCCGCTTACAATCCCTAGTGGCATATATAATAAACTATATAAAAGAGACCCTAGATTAGTATGTATGTACGTACGTACGTACACACACACACACAGGTATATATACATTTTATTTTATTTATTTATCATATTTATATAACCGCCCATCTCACACAAGGTGACTCTGGGCAGGGTACAACAATAAACATTCACATTCTCTCTCTCTCTCTCTCTCTCACACACACACATATATACACGTACTCTCTCACACACGTGTGTATATATGTATACATATATATAGATATATACACACACACACATGTATATACATGCCGTACTGTACATACACGCACCCCTCTCCCTCACGAATAACCACCTTTTCCTCCCCCCACCTCCAACCTACTCACCTTCCCTACCATCGACACGCGCGCACGCATTCCCACACACACGCACACAGACACCCGCTTTCCGTTCCCGCGCTCGCCCTCCCTCCCTCCGGGGCCACGGCGAGGCCGAGGGGCCCCTTCCCGCCCTCCGCGGCCCTGCAGAAAAGCCCGCCACCCCGGCCCCGCGCACCGTCGAAGGGCAGCTCGGCTGCCGGCTGCTCCTCGGGGAAGCCGAGGGCGGCCCGCGGCCCCTCAGCCCGGCCGCCGCCGGCCTTCCCCCGCCACATGGCCGCGCGCCTGCTGCGCCTGCTGCTGCTGCTGCTCCGGAGGCCCGGCCCGGCCCGGCCTTCGCTTCTTCCTCGCGCCAGGCCCGCCCGGCTCGGCGGCGCCCCCTGGCCGTGGCCGCCCCCGGCCGCGCCCTCCACTACACGGCCCATGGTCCGCACCCCGCCTCAGGCCCTGGGAGGTCGGGGACTGTGGTGTCAGGAAGGGCGGCCACCAAATGTTGGGGATGAGGGTGAGGATGGACTCGGGATGTGGCACTGCATGGCCTTGGATGCTGAGGCGGAAAAGCAGAACCTGGTGGACTCTCTGCCTGCCACTGAACCGGGTGGACTCTCCCCCGGCGACTCCACCTGGTGGACTTTCCTTCTCTCAGTGAACCTGCTGGATTCTCCCTGGACTGAACCTAGTGGATTTGCTGCCTGTAATTGAACTCGGAGGACTCTCCTCTAACTGAACCTGGTGGATTCTCCATTTGCAATTGAGCCTGGTGGACTCCCAGCCTCTAATCCAACCTGGTAGACGTTCAGCATCTAATTGAACCTGGTGATTCCCCCTGTAACTGAACCTGGTAGATTCTCCATCTGTAGTTGAACCTGGTGGACTTTCAGCCTCTAACTGAACCAGGGGATTCTCCGCCTGTAATTGAACCTGTTGGCCTGGAGCTGGGGAGGCATTAACCGGCCAGACCCCTGAAAACAGGGCCTCAGAGTCAATGCAGGCGGCTGCAGACATGGGTCAGACAGTCAGATCCTGATCTGGGGAGAGGCCAACCCATAAATACACTGCCACTAAAGAGGGCTGAGCAGAGGAGATCTGCAGGACCCCTTGAGAGAAGAGGATTCAGATCCTCTCAGTAAAGCCACACCAGGATCTCTGGCTGGACAAGAAAGCAGAAAACTCCCCGCTTTCCAACCTGCATTCCTGCAGCTTCACTTCCAAGTTCCCGGATCTGTGGACGGACCTCTGGTTTGACCTTGCACTCCCATCTGCAGACCCTTCTCTGCTGTAGACCCACAGCCAGCTTCTTACAGGAGCCAACCGCCTTTGCCTGTTTCCAGCCAGCAAACCTTCTTCCCTGTTATAAGCTACTGGCAGAAACTCTAATCTGTAAAACTAAGACATACTTTACCTCTTCCTCTGCTCCTGTGGAAGATTTAGGACAAACCCATGAAAGCTTTAAGATTTGCAAATTGCCTCGTGCTGTTACCAATCTACGACTTTACACAGGATGGGAAGGGGAAAGCATTCATTGCTCTGCATCAGCAGCATTTCATGCCTTAGCCCTCTGCACTCAAGTCTATTTACTCTGAAGTCCCAGTACTGAACTCGGGGTGATTTACACCTTCCCACACATGCATCTTATGTCCACGTTTATGTCCCTTCCGCATAAACATAGGGTAGACAGACTCAATTTTCTGATCTTGGCTGGTCTGGAGAAACTAAAGAGGATCAGATCTGCTTAACACTTGGATGGAAGCACACCAAGAAATTCTACAGGCTGTAGGGGAAGGAAGGAAGGAAGGAAGGAAGGAAGGAAGGAAGGAAGGAAGGAAGGAAGGAAGCCATTTCCATTATTGTTGTAAAAAAAGCTGCATGGGCAGGATTATTCAGGATGGAGCAAACTAGTTTCAAATTTTAGGCCCCTCTATCAGTCATTTTGTAAATTATTTATTAATAATTGACATATTCACTCTCCTGTGCATCTTCCTTCAGACATTAGTCCCTTTATGTTTAAGGAAACATATTCTCAGGTAATAGATTGACATATATCTATTATTCAATAAACCTCGGTTAAAGTAAACATGGATTAAACCAAAACACTTGTACATGTGTCTTCATACATAAGTTCTTCGTAAATAAGTTCCAGTGGCTGCGTTCACGTGACACACTCAACCACATACTGTACTAACTGATCACATTTTACCCAACTTCTTATGCCATGCCAGACAGTTAAGGCAGCTTATGGCTGGTAAGTTGTGGGTGCCCAAAAATTAGGTAATCAAACATCTGCAAGCACTAATGAAGTAAACATCAGGTAATGAAACATCTGCAAGCAAACCACCAAACTCAGAAACCACTAAGGATTCGCAGTTCAACCCTGAACTACAGATACTGTATTCTCTTCTATTGCAGCACTAAGGACTCCCATAAAATTAGGTCAGATGAATACACTGCAGGTAATTCAAAAGCATTTTCTCGCAAGTGAAGGATGCATAGGAGCAAAACATATATTTGGAGATGTTTCTAAAAGCCAGCTCATGTCAAAAATGAGAAATGAATATTAGTGAGAACAGCTAGCTTTATTATCATTTGCATTTCACTGAAAGTAATAAATGCATTCCCGCTGCTAACATAGCATTCAGATCAATTATTTTATTTAAATTCGGATGGGACCTTACATGATAAACCTATGCAAAATTAATCCCATTAAAGCTCGGTGAGGCTGGTTGCTGCTGAATTTCATCCATGATGTTCTGGATGTATAGTTTTGGATCTGGTAGAAAAGAGGCTTCCTAATTTGTATGGGTATTCAATAGGAGGTCTAAAAAAAGCCATATTTTACGCAGGAGCCATCTGTGTCAAGCTAATGGGGCCATCCATTTCTCTGGGGAATATGCAGTTCAAGAACTCAGCAAACCGAGAGATGATTAATTAAATCATATCTTCCCAGTAATTGTAGTGAAGGCTTCTGTTTTTTCATGATCTGTTACAAAAATTTAGAATGGACACTCCTGTTCACCTTGATGTTTTCACTCACCGTAGTTTCCCCCAATTTTCTAGAGGATTTTTTTTGTCTCCTGTCAAAACCCAACAGATTTCAAAAGTGAGTGCCTGCAGAGTGCTATTGAAAGCACTTGCAAATCCTGAATTTTTGTTATCTACCAGACACTGTTCTACATTCACACATCTTTATCATTTTTTTTCTTCCCAAGGGCAGAGATGCTTGTGGGGGAGACATAGAATTTGGGGAAGATCTATAGCGTTAATATCATTTTTCTGAACTAGGTACGAAACATGGGATAATCTACCTCATTTTGATGAGCTCGTATGAGTTGGCAGTCAGTGTTCAGACATGTCTTTCAGAACTTGGAAATGTTTACTGGGGGTGTGGGTAGGAGTGTACCTCTCTTCCAGCTTTCTGAACGGCGAAATACCTGAATAAATGAACAACTGAACTGCTCTTAGCAGCTGTGACATTAATAACTGGTGGTATTGAAAGTTTATTTATTTAACATATTAGATCAGGGTTAGGGTTAGGGTTAGCCTGGGTCCCTCCAGTTCTGTTAAATTTTAGAAATGCCTGGTTGCATCTAAAAATCGCAGACTCTGCCAGGTTGGAATGAGGGATAAGCAAACTCAGGGCCTCCAAGCGGGTTGAATTTTTATTCCATGAATTCTAATCCACATGGCCTGCAAAGGAATATTGGAGAACCCCAAAACTCTGCATGACACCAAGCTGCTAGTTCTTAAGAAGTGACATAAACATTTTCCTACTCTTCTGTGCTTTCTACATCTCAGCCATGACTTTGAAATTCCAGCTGTTCTGATGGGGTGTTCTGGAGCTTCACTGTAGTGGAGCAGTCTATCAAGACATCTCTCTCAGCCCTGTGTTCAGTGCTTTCACCAAATCTCACAGCTCCTTGGTCTGTGTATCTTTAGTACAGAACAATCTCCTTCAACTCTGATTTCTTTTTATTTTCGGTGCAATTTCATTTTTTTTTTCCTTTTGGGAAAGCTTCTCCTTTCCCAAAGAACCAAGGATGTAAATTGCCAGTTTATCCTCCTAACAGCTTTGTGAGGTAGACAACTTTGACAGGTTGACAAGATACTCTCTGGTCAGCAAGAACTCACAATAAAAGAAAGATCCAAGTGCAGATCTGATTGAGCCCAAGAGCTGAATGTGCTTCTGCTAGTGTGGTAGCAGCTCCTTGAAAATAATGCCTTATCTAAAGAGGGACGGGGCCCAACTCACAGCAGAGCATGTGCTTTTGAATGCCAAAAACTCCCAGTTCCATTCCAGATAAGGAATGCCATTGCCTGTAGCAAAATCACTATCACACCCCTACAAAACTGAATTTGACACGAATCTGTGGTCTCGCTTCTATGCCCCAAAGGACCCTTTTAATCGGGACTAGAAACATGCTTGCTTTCTGACCTAAGGATTATCGCTCAAGGGTCAGCATCCTCCGCGATTGCAGTCTCAGATTCTCTCTGCGTCTCAGGCAAGCCTTTTTCAGAAAACCAGGAGCCCATGGATGAATCGATGCAACATGCTAACCCATGGTTTATTGATTGGTTTCAGGGGATACGTGGAGTCCCCTCAGTTTGCACAACACTTGGAGGTGCCAACGGACCCATCCCGCGTGTGTTAGCCCTGGGTGTCGGCTGAACCGGCCAAAAGACTAGTGACTTTCATGATCAGCGGCTTGACTCAATATAAGGAAGCTTTCAGTGTTTCTCAACCCTGGCAGCTTTAAGATGCGTGGACTTCAACTCCCAGAATTCCCCAGCCAGCCGGCTGGGGAATTCTGGGAGTTGAAGTCCACGCATCTTAAAGCTGCCAAGGTTGAGAAACATCCTCCTAGAAGCTTGGCAGGGGAATTGCTTTCAGAATGCCATCAGATGCTTCAGGAATTCCCCCTCGCTTTTGAACCCGCCTTTCCAAACGCAAGCTTGCCAAGGATGCTAGTCCCCAAGATTTCTTCCCCCTCCCCCCCGGTGGGAGACGGGGGGAGGGCGATCAGGCAGCCTTCATGCGGGAGACGATATCGGGGCACCACTCCCACTGGATGGGACGCAGCCTGCCATCCCGGCGAAGAAGGAAGGAGACGATCAGGTCTGTATTTCGCCTCCTGCTGCTCAGCCCGGCCGCCCCTCCAGGGGTGCCGGACGGGAATGGTGGGAACTGGAGTCCTCAGCCCAGGCTGCACCCATCCGACCTGGCCTGATCTGGAAAAAGCACAGCGGGGGTGGGGGGGTTGGAAGCGGAGGATGGGAGGCCACCCGGCGATCAGCCCGCCCCGGGAAAAGGCCAAGTAGGAAAAGCCGCTCCCGTTTCACGGCCAAGACTCGGGAGGGCGCCCGCGGGCGCAGCCCGTCTCCCAGCGCGCGGCGCCGGCTCGGCCCCGCCCCTCCCGGCCCCGCCCCGGCGCCTGCGCGCGCAGCGCCCCCTGCCGCCCGCCGTCGGTAGCGGCGGCGCTGGTCCCCGTGTGACCCAGAGCCGCGCCGGCCGCCGGAGCCCCGGATGCAGGAGGCCGGGCGGATCGGGGACGTCATTGTTCCCCGACACGGGCGAAGCAGGAGGCGGAGGCGGAGCGGGCGGGCGGGCTGAGGCCGAGAGCGACCCGGCAGCGCCGAGCCAGGTAACTGAGGCGGCGGGAAGGCGGGCGGGCCGGCCGGCCGGGAGAGGAGCGGCGCGAAGGCGCGCTAGGCCGCCGCCGGCCCGCGCGGCTCGGCCCGGGCCGGGCCGGCCCGGCCCGCCCCCCTGCTGAGGCGGGAGCGCCCCCTCAGCTGGCCGCCGCCCCCTCCCGGCCAGGCCCCGCCCCTCCCTCGGCCGCCGGGCTGCCCACCCCCGCGCGGGGGCCGGGGGGCGAAGGCCGGGCCCCTCCTGGGGAGGCGGGGGCGTGCACGCGTGGGGTGGAGGGCCGCGGGGCCCCCTCCTCCTCTCCTCGGGGGCTGGGGGCGCACCGCGGGGAGGGAGGTGTGTCTGCGCGCGCGGGTGGGGGGCTCCTTCGCGCTCCGAGGCCGTTGGGGGCTCGGCGGGCGGGCGGGAGGGCGGGCGCGTGCCTCCCGCCAGGGCCCCCGCGACCCCCGCCAGGCCCCCGCGGCTCCGCGGCGCGGAGGGCTCCCTCCCCGCGCCTGCTGGCGGGCCCCTCCGGCCTGCCCCAGCCGGCCGTCCGGCGGCGCGGGTGGCCCTCCGACCCGGCGCGGCGACAGGGAAAGCGAGCCTTGCTCGCTGGGGATCATGGGCGTTGCAGTCCGGCCCCCGGGCCGGGGGAAACCGAGGGGCGGTCCCTCTCGCGGGCAGCCGAGCCCCCCGCCGGAGGGCCGCCTCTGCTCACCTGCCGCAGCGAACAATAACCACACCTGTGCGAAGACCCCCCTTGTCCGACCCGTGTCTGGAGAGCGCGAAGTGCGCGAGGCTCCGCGTGCGGCGCATCCCTTAAAGGTGCCCTCGGGCTTTGCCACGGACGCGGCGTGGGGTGTGCATCCTGGGGCGCGGATCCCTGGGGTTAAAGCGGGGGAGCGCGCACGTGCGATACAAAAGGATTTGCAGAGAGAGGGCTTGTGGGTGGCTTTGCATAGGCATCCCTGTCTCCCCCTGCCCTCCTTTGTCTGGGGACTTCTGAATTATTTCGTTTTTCACCTCTTCAGGTTTCCCGTGGGATGGCTTGGACCCTGTGGCTCCCTGTTTTTGATCCGCCTATATTTTGAGCAAATACTGCTTCCCCTTCCTCTAGTTTGCAAGCAGCCTGCATTCGCTCTCCCCTTCCAGGGCGCCCGGTCTTTATTTTGCATTACTTGCCTTCACTTTTGCCTTCTCCTTCTGTTGCCCAGTCTACATTCCTCCTTTTGCTGTTGAAGGGGGTGGATTTTAAAGTCACTTGTCATTGGTGTTTCTTCCCTGGCTTGGTTGCCATGGCCACTGCCTCTCAAATGAGTGATTCCTTTACAGTCCCGTCTTCTCTTTTCCTCCCCCTGCGTCTGGGAATCAGGCCTTGATACGGTGGGGATGGAAATTAACAGAGGCCGGTGCTGTGGATTCTCTGCGGCGTCTTGGGCCTGAGCTGGCACTCCTGTTTCTCTCTTTCCCTATTTGAGGAGAAGTGTTGCAGGAGATGTCACTGGATTTGGACAAGGGTGGTGAATCTTTCTCCTGCATGAACATTTGCTGGGTGACGTGTTGATATGAAGTTGCTCTTCCTTTAGTGCAAATGATAGAGCTCCGACACAGTAAATCCCAAGGTAGTAGAACTCAGAATAGGACTGTGAATATGGCTTTGCCTTCCCACATAGGATGCATGTCTCTCAAGGAAAATGTCTTTCAGATGCTCCTGTAATATTAATTTCCAGGGCTAAGGGAAATTGGCTTTTTATAGATTGTCTGCTTGCTTTCACTGTGGACTGATTACTGCTCTGTGCTGCTTTATAGAAATATTAGCCTCTGTTGGCATAAATGATGTCTTGTAGCTATGAAACTGTGACCGTAAATCTACCTTAAAGGTGCCCTTAAACACACAGAATACTCCTTGCAAGTTAATTGCTTATTCAGGCGGGCGAGATCAATTCCGTTAAGAGAACCAGTTAACTTAGTGGTAAAAGGCTGTTGTTAAATTGAAAGGATTCAGGCAGCAGACCAAAGCTGGAGGAGGAAAAAGAATTAGAAGCTCTTAAAAATGAATCAGTTTAGAATCAAAAGTAGAGGACAGTGCACTGTTTTACACAAAAATAGAACTGGTGGAAGTGGGAGTTTATTGCTAGAAATTCACATTCATACTCATCTAGGTCTCTAAAATAATTCTTGATTTCTAATTAGAGATCCAGTGCATTTAATCAAGGCATTTGCTTTATGGTAAGTTGTGTTCTGTTGAGTTCCAGGTACGTTTTTTTTCCAAAGGGAATGCAAATTTTAAAGTTCAAAGACAAGCGTGAACCATTTATCTTCTGCTTACACTGTGATTGTTAAAGGTATTGTTCTTTCTGAGGTTGTGTTAAAATAAATTTTAAAACTATACTGCAGTTCTGCTTCCAGTTCTCAGTAGTTGGGCTACCTTTGTGTATTTTTGATTTGTGTAATAATTATAGAAATGCCAGATTTTAACAGATGCATGCTTTAATGCAAGAAGTTAATAATATGCCAGATAGTCCTACAGTGTTGTGCCTCCCATTCCCTCCACAAAAGGCTCCTGTCTGTAACACAGTAGTTCACACATGGGCAACTTTCTTATCCAGCTTGAGCTTCCATATAGAAACAATAAATATGCATCTGTAAGGATGTAATGTTTGTGGTGTATGTGCTGAGCATCAGATGATGGAGGAATGAAGCATTACAATATTCCAAACGATAGCCATGAGATATTTAAGCATTTTTTCTTTGTAAAGTGTAGGGGCAATTGTCACATGTTAACTAGCCCAGATTAAGTCATAGAAGGGACTTGGGGAAGGGAGGGCTAACTGGAATTAAGATGGAAGTTACACAGAAGTAAAAAAGGCAGCTAAAATGCTCATGTTTCTCCTTGTTTACATTAATGATGCTCATCTAGCTACATTGCTGTCATATATTCTGAGGAATATAGGAGGGGAGAACTGCCATATACTTGATCCCATGAGCATTAGTGCATTAGCCCATATTGTCTCCTTTGCGAGTGTCTCTTCAGGGATTTCAGGAAGGTCTTTCCCTTCACCTCAGACTGGATCCTTTTCCTGGATCCCAGGGATTGGGCCTCCTACATCCAGTGCATGTGGCTTGCTTCTGAGTTCCCCATCCCAGTTTTAAAAAACTAGTTGTCTCCCCATATCCTCATAATAAAGAGTCCAGTGGATTCAAGACCGTTTGTATATTGTCCTAAACTCTAATATATTTGGTTTGATTTTGATTTAACATAGCTTATGAACCAAGCCATTGTAGTTTACAGTATAAACCATGGTTTATGGGGGCCCTTTGAAAGGCTGGTGGCTGCAGCACAGTCTCTCAACTTGCTGGAGGGGTTCAGGAGGCTGACATCACCACAAGGGGTGTGACCAAAAATGTTAAGCTTCTTTTGGGGGTGGGGGGAATTCAAGGATGCAAACAAGAATGAAAGGCTTTTGGAGGCAAACCATTACCATCCCCACCCTTAAAAACCCTCCAAACTCGTCATGGTGAGGGAGGTTTAATGGTGGTTGTGAGTCTTAGAGAAAATCCACAACCATTCCAAGCCTTAAAAAAAATTTTTTTTAAACCCCAAAACCTTAAGCACACAAAAAAAGCCAAAATCACATTGCACAAATCCAGCCATTTGGTAGAGTAATATTTGGGTGCTGGGGGTCACAGATTGCCCACAGCTTAGTTTCACTAAGTTTACAGTTTAGTAAAACTT
This sequence comes from Python bivittatus, assembly GCF_059951505.1. Lineage (NCBI taxonomy): Eukaryota > Metazoa > Chordata > Lepidosauria > Squamata > Pythonidae > Python > Python bivittatus. The sequence continues at coordinate 6,278,084 of NW_028277083.1, forward strand.
GTGAATAGGTTAGTAGGGCTTGTTCAGGAAACCATGGTTCAAAAACCATAGTTAGGTGTGATGTTCGAAGCCTATCTTCTGTTTCGTTCTGCTCCTTCTCAGTCAGCTGACACACAGTTGTGGTATCAGGGTACAGACATGCAGGGCTGGCTTTTGGCTGAGGCTGAGCAGCCAGAAGTTAGGGAGTGCCAACGCCACCCCACTTCCAAATCATTCTAAAAATGCAAATCTTTGCAGCAGCGGGAGGCGGCACCATCAGTCAGCGTGGCCTAAGGGCGCCATATACCCTTGAGCCGGCTTGGCGTGTGTCTATTCTTCCTCCTTCCGCTTCATGCAAAATCATAGGTGAAAGGCAAGGCAAGGCCAGTTAACCCAATGGCCTTTTTAAGTCCTTTCTGACTGCTCCTGGAAAAGGGAGTGTGGCATACTTGGGCCTTCCAGTTTTCCATCAGAGAACTTATCATAAGAAAGCTAATTTCTAGTTAATGGAAGAGAGACAGCCCTGAATCCCACTGAGGGTGGTCTGACCCTAAATGAATTTGCACGGACTGGTGGGATCACATGTCATCTGTTCATTCTGAGGGACGGTGGGGTCTTTTAAGCCTGCCTTTTGGAAAAAACAGAAATTATGTAACAAAGTTAGTTTGTATGTGGCTTTTAACTCCCTCCCGGTTACTGTAGCTGATTAAGAGATATAAATATTTCCTTTTACCCGATTCATCAGTTGTTTGTTTTTGAAGGGAGGATCAAATACACTGTAGCTTCATTTTCAGCCCTTCATATTTTACCCTTTTCCTTTTGTCATATTATGCACCCTTCTTTCCTACAGGAAAATCCCACTCCCCCACAGAATGTATCCTTTGGATTTGCATCTCCAGGCAAATAATCTGAGTGGTTGATAATTCTGAGTTCTCTCTTATTGCTAGCTTTGCTCCAGGCACCCCTGGAATACTGTGCCTGTAGTTTATTGTCATCCAAATGAATTTTGGCTTCTTGTCTTCTTTCCTGCTGGTTTTTCCCCCCCTGTAAACAAATCTCCTAGATGACTTGCAAGTGAACTCAACCAGCAATCCTGTAATAGGGTTCTTTGTAAAACAAGGGACTTCTTACCTCCAATCTGCCTCTTTCCCTTCTCTTTGTACATTGTACCTTTCCTAGTTAATGGGAAAAGGAGAATTCTGCTTAAGATGTGCTTTCATTGCTATTCAAATTAAGGACAATCAGCCACATGCAGGAAATGAGTAAATACTTGAGCATGTTGGTGCAGAGGCTCCTTTCTCAGTGTGATTTTTATTCTACGATTGTGCAATTTTAGTAATTTGAGCCTTACAATTCCGTGAAGGAAATGTGATTTAATAGGGACTTCTGAGAATGTGTGGTTTTCTAGAGCAAGGAAAGCTGTTAAATGTTACTTTATTTAATCTGGTGCATGTAAAAACACTTCCAGTATTTGTCCATTCTCAGTCAAACCACAGGCTTTATCAGTTGAGCATCAGGAGGTTGTTGGGACTTAAAAGTTTTGCAGATTTCACAGTAAGAATGTCAGATGCTGCCTTTCAGTGGACGGATCACTCCTTCTAGCCCATGTTTTGAAGGGTGTCTTTCCAAGATTTCTGGAGTTTTCCAGGTCAACCTGGAGATGCGAGAACTTGGAATGGATCTTTCTACATTGAAAGGAGGTATTCTGCTAGTAACCAGGATCCCTTTTCCTTGTAACTGCAAAGAGATTAATTTCAGGAAATTGTCATTCATATTGAAATGAGAAAGCACTTCATCTTGCAATGGCTTAAAAGTTGGGCTTTTAAAAAACAAATCCTTACTCCCCCATGAAGTTTACTGGTAATCTGGGAGCCAATGTTTCTCAACCTCAGCAGCTTTAAGATATGTGGACTTCAACTCCCAGGATTCCCCAGTTGAAGTCCACATATCTTAAAGTCGCCAAGGTTGAGAAACACTGCTGGGAGCAGTCATCCCTCAATGGGTTTATAGGTTTATTTATTTATGTATAGTACTTCATGGAACTGAAGTACTATAAAGAGTAATTCCATTTCAGCCTTCCCTTTTTCAGCCCCAGGGCCTGCTCCAGCAGCTTAAATAATAACAAAATAGGCTTAAAACAACCAGTAACCCTTAACTACCTCCCCACCCCAATCAGGAAAAAATGGGAAATCGTTCGTTACACACGCAAGCTTCTACAAGTTGTTTCTGCTGTTAGTTCTTTGGCTTTGAAAAATGCAGCACCATGATGGTAGCTTATTTTACACAGTATATTTTAGCTTTAGTGGGCCAGTGTCCCTGTGAGTAACAACCAGAGTGCCTTCTCTAGGCAGCAGCATGATGGCAGCTTTGTGTGTTTCTTCATCCCTGTATGTATGTATGTATGTATGTATGTATTTATTTATTTATTTATTTAATCCATTTATATGGCCACCCAATTTCTGCATGGGCTGTCCTTGAAGCTCTTCTGAAGGCTACAGCTGGTCCAAAATCCAGTGAAACAGGCAGTAATTATCAGTCCTCATTATACCGATGTGTCACTGCTGCTTTGCGTGCTGCGTTGGCTACCAGTTGGCTTCCGAGTGCAATCCATGGTGCTAGCTGTCACCTATAAAGCCTTCCTGACATCATTCATTCATTATGTGCCCTCAAGTCATTTTCAACTCCCAGCGACCACATAGATAGATTTTTCTCCATGACGATCTATCCCTAACCTGGTCTTTCAGGTCTCCCAGAAATGCCCCCATTGGCACTGTAACTGAGCCCATCCACCCACTGCTGGTCATCCTTTTCTTCTCTTTCCTTCCACCTTTCCCAACATTAGAACCTTTTCCAGAGAGCTGGGTCTTCGCATAAGGTGTCCAAAGTGTAATAATTTGAGCTTGGTTATTTGTGCTTCAGGTGAGAACTCTGGGTTGATTTATTTGTTGATCCGTTTGTTTGTTTTCTTGGCTGTCTGTGGTATTCTCAGAGTCTTCTCCAACACCAGAGTTCAAAAGCATCAAAACTCTTTCTATCCTGGTTCTTTGAAGTCCAACTTTTGGTTTCACAGGGAGTATCATTGCTTGTGCTGTTCTGAACTCTGTAGGTAAAAAGACATCACAGCATTTCAGTATCTTTTCCGAGGCCTTCGTGGCTGCTCTACCAAGTGCTAGTCTGTGACCTGTTTCTTCTCTGCTTGTTGCTTAACTCTTGATGGTTGATCCTAAAAGTCAGAAGCTATCTTCTGAAGATATCGTTCTTCACTATCAATTGGTTGTTGTACCTGTTGGCATGAGTTTGGTCTTCTTTATATTTAATGTTAGTCCCATTTTTTCACTGTGCTCCTTGACTTTTATTTGAGTGACCACCTGTCTCCTATTGTTTCTGCCCATCCGGTATGATCGGGCAGAGCGGGTGCGTTCTTGGTGCCTTCAGTTAAATGTTGTTATCTTGCAAGACTGAGGAAGAATGTCTTCTCTGTTGCAGCATCTGCCCTCTGGACAGCTCCCACCCATCAAACGTTCTGGAAGTCTCTGTTCCTAGGCCTGCGGTTAGGGTTTTTGTGGGGTCCCTGGCCCCCACAATTTTTTTTCCTGGATGTTATTTATGTGGCTTTTGTCCAGACAGTCATATTCCTTTTTTTTTTTTAATTACATATTCTTTTTAGGAATTGTAAACTGCTCACAGAATCTTTTTAGAATAGGCAGCCTCAAAATCCAATCAATCAATCAATCAACCCACAAATTCTGGGTGGCTAAAATAGGGGTAAAACATATTTTTTTAAAAGCCAAGAAAGATAAAAAGAACACAAACTATAGTTACAACCAACTACAGTCATATTCCCGACCTCTACAAAATGGGCTCATCCCAACAGTTTATATGACCCAAAGGCAGTTGTGCATCAATTTCCTGTTTTGGTTTTAGCATCAGAGGGAAATGTGACCTCGGCTACACTAGTGTTCCAAATGGGAAAATTGGCAGAATGTTAGGTTGGCCAGTGAAACTTGGGGGCTCATGTTATTGTAGATGCTGAATTGATTTAATTTTCTTTAGCGGCCAGTAAACCTAGGTATGTCACTTTCTGTTTCACAGATATTGCCATCACTTCTTTGGGTGGAATTAAATATACTGGGTAAAAGGGTGGGGATGTAACTGTGCATTTTATATTATTTTATTGATTTTACTAAGTTACAAGTAATAGAAATATCCACAGCTATGTTTGTATTGTCCAGTTGCAATTCGTTTTTGTTTTTTGGTTATGAAGCAGGTGTGTGTGTGTTTTTAAAAATGAATGCTATTTTGAAATTAACAACACCATGAGTTGCTGGAGGAGCTAATGCTACTACGTAGCCATGAGATATAGTTTTCATAAGCTTTAGCTGTTGTTTTTTTTTTAATGCCTGCTGCTCCTTCAAAACTATTAGAGAGCTCTCAGTAGCCAGAGTACTAGAAAACAAAATGATAATGCATTTCTTCCATATGAAAGATTCACTTCTCTTTGGCAGACTTTCCTTCATGGAGGAAAAGAGACCGTGTGTTCTCTCTCTCTTTTAAATGAACTGAATTCTTTATTCTCCCCTTGCTGGCTGAGTCCAGGTAGTCCCCAGTTGAAGACTGAGTGCCGTTCCCAAGGTCTGTCCCTAAGTCAAACTTGTCTGTAAGCCGGAACAGTATTATTGTATAATACTGTATAAGTAGTATTGCGTATTTAACTCAAATCATTGCGTGCTGTAGTTCTCTGAAGTCTAGAACAACTGGAAAGTTGCAAGTTGAATAAGGACTGCTCTGCTTCTCCTGCTATATGCTAAAGATTTTTTTCCCCCTCTTTTCTTTTCCAGAGATGAACCATGACCATAGTTGACAAGACGTCTGAGTCCTCAAAGCCCTCGGCTTCTGAGAAGCAGCCTTTCAGCTCCGTGGCGCCAGCTTCCGGTGATATGGACTCAGGCTCTGCAGGATGGGGTGCTGTGTCTTCTTCGTTAGAAGTGCCAAAACACAAGATCTCCTTGGGACCAGTGCCAGGAGCTGCAGTTTATTCCAGTGCATCAGGACCAGATAAATGCAAGCCTTCCGCCAAAGAGCTGTGTGAGTTACCAGTGCTGTTTAAAAGCACGGACAAACCCTTTTTAATGATTATCGCTACACTGCAGTTGGGAAGAGCTGTTCTTGGTGATTCTCGGTTATTCTTTCATACAAAAATAAAACAAGGTGCTTATGATAACACTATCCAAGAGTGTTTATGGAGGCAAACAACATTAAGAAAAGTTACAGTACACCTGTTTCTCAAGAGCATTTTTAGCTTTTTATCAACTTACTGTGGCACATGTTCTGCTTTCTATAGTGCCAGGTTGCCAGAAAAATGATAAAAAAGGGAATTAATAAGCTGTAAAAGCAACCCTCCCAACCACCCACAGAGGTGTGGGTTCCAGGACAGGCTGCCTTCCAGTCTAAAAAGCAGCCTGGAGGTTTTGGTTGCAATGATTTAATTCCACAGTTTCCATTTTCATCTGCATACATCTTGGGGCTTTGGAATAAGTTGCACCAACATCCATTTGGAAACTGGAGGGTAAATTTGGCCATGAAACCTCTTTGAATTGGAAGTTACTTTTGCGTATAATAGCATGCTCTTGGCTAGCTGTCCATATAAAACAACCCATTAATATACAGCCTGTAACTCCTTGGTAAATGAAGCTTTAAGCGTCTGCTCTGGGGGCTGATTCGTACGCTGTGCATCACCTCAAGCTCTTTTTTATATTGGATGACCTCTTGGTAGCCAAGGAGAAAACGTCCTGTAAGCCAGCGCCATTTCCTGACTCACTGGCAAAGTTCATTGTGCCACTTCCTGAGGGTGATGTGTGCAGGAGGGGGGATGGGGAGGGGGAACATATTCCCATGCTCGTGTGAGTTGCACAGGGAAGCGATGCACTTAAATTACTTGTTTTGCCTGGCTGCATCTCAGGAGGTGAGAGCTCCTCTCACATTCCTCCTACAAAGACCAAACTCCACCACCAGCTCATTCAGATTTATAAGGTAAGCCAAACCCTGCAGATGTCCGTCACTTGCATAACCTTCCTTCTGAAAAAGAATTGTAATTGTCACAGCAGATAGTGTGCAAATGTGTATTTCTCTCTCACACACACACACAATCCCAAAGACGTTTCCCCTGAATGGGAGAGCAGATTTTTATATTTTATCATTGCAAAATGGGCAGCAAGCCAGCACCATCAAGTATTCCTTCCTGTATGTTTGAGAAGAGAAATGCTTTCTTTCTGAAAATGTCCACTTAGTGCAGGCGTGCCTCCTTTAAAATTAAAGAACACATTTCTTTTCCTTCAAATTTCTGTTTCCTTAACCTTCATCTTTATGCTGTCTAACATATTGATAAAAGAAGCCACACCTTTCACTGTAATACCAAAAAAAAAGGTCAGCTAAGTATCTCTCATGAATTGTAAAAGGGGGAAATAGAAAAAAAAGTGACAAATTAGATTCTGCCTCAATAAATTTGCTGGCTTTAAGAGCTGAACATGACACTTTGAATTGTTTTTACTTTAGGGGTTAATCCAGCTATCCTTATGAACCCTTTGTTAATTAATGTCAGTGTTTTTCAGCCCTTCTTTCAACTGGAGCTCCCGAGGCTCCTACTTTATCCAAGAAATGGGAAGAGTTTATTCCTTTGCCTAATTTTTTTTTTATAACCATAATTATTTCCTGATCTCTAATTTCCGACAGCTATTGGTGATGGGATTGCGGCGCCCCAGAAGGTCCTCTTTCCGGCAGAGAAGATCTGCTTAAAATGGCAAAAGATGCATCGAGTTGGAGCTGGTCTCCAAAATCTTGGCAACACTTGTTTTCTGAACTCAGCTCTGCAGTGTCTGACGTACACCCCTCCCCTTGCCAATTACATGCTTTCCTATGAACACTCCAAAACCTGTGAGTATGTTTTATAACGTTTTCTCCTATACATTGAAAAAGAAAGTCTCAGCTGAAAAGCATATTCTTCAGAGGGTGGTTCAGTCTGAGTTTGGTTCTGTTTTTTCCCCCAAATATGCAGGAACAGCAAGGCAAATATTTCTATACAGAGGAGCCACTCCAAGCCTATGTTTGGCTAGATATTTTCCCAGATGTTTATGTCACGTATAGAAATTGCCTTGCTTGCTCAATATGTTGAATATTTTATGTACTCTTTATTTATTCAATCAGTGATCATTCATATCGTAATGGTATATGGGAAAGATGTTGGGAGACGGGGAAAAGAGATGCTGCCTAGGGAATAGTCAGATAAGAGGGAGCATAGCCCACAGCTGGATAGTGGACAGGGCAAGAGGCTCAGAAGGGACCCTCCCTAACTTCTCAGGTTGTAAAGGAGGCAGGGGCGGGGGGAGGATTGCACTTTCAGACTTGCAAGATTCTGTTAATGTAGCTTTACAATAAGGCAGAATTAGCTCATCTGGTCATGTTTCCTGTCTGGTCTACCTAGTAAGGCTGACAAATATTTGTTGGCTCTTATATGACCCCAGTCTCCTCTTCCTCCTCCCCCTTAGTTTCTTGTGGGGATTTAGGCTGCCAGAGGTATTGTTCTATTTATCAAGTATGCACATTTTCATAATGGGATATATCGTTTTTTTTTTTCTTCTTTGCATGCAGGTCACGAACAAGGATTTTGCATGATGTGCACCATGCAAGGTCACATCAACCAGGCTTTTTCCAATTCTGGCAATGTCATCAAGCCGATGTCTGTCATAAATGACCTTAGACGTAAGCCTCTATCAGTGCTGGCGTATGTGTATGCAAAGGGTTGTGACATCCAGTTGGCCCCCTTGGCCACTAAGCTGAACCCAGGGGTTGAGTGGTGTGTTTTGACCCCTCTGTCATACTGAGAATTTCTGTTCCTTTGGATTCCCCCCCAAAAAGAGAGCTATATGCTGTCTCTAATAGGTTATTTTGTACCTGGAAGGGGGTTGGTTCAGCTTAATAGGCCTGGTCTGCACTTTGATTTTTATTTTCTTACAAAAGCTTTCATAAAATATGTAATGTGATCTTCTCCTTTGCTTATTAGGAATAGCAAAACATTTCCGTTTTGGTAATCAAGAAGATGCGCATGAGTTCCTAAGGTACACTGTTGACGCTATGCAGAAAGCATGTCTGAATGGTAGCAACAAGTAAGCGGCAATCCATATTTCTTTTCTTGATTATTTTCATTCCTAGATAGATAGGTGGGTTTTTAATTCTTATGTTTGATCTACCTCTGTAACTTATTTTTAGATTGGACAGGCATACCCAGGCGACCACCTTCATTCACCAGATATTTGGAGGATATCTCAGATCTAGAGGTACACCCCTAACTAGCTCCCCTTTTTGAATATTTTTTAAAGTTCATTGAGAATATCGAATATTCTGATTTTTACTTTCATAAATCTCCTTTTTTTTTAATTTCAGTAAAATGTATGAATTGCAAAGGTGTTTCAGATACATTTGATCCATATCTGGATATTACATTGGAAATAAAGGTACGTTTTCATTTCTCTTTGTGGTGCTTTGTTTCATGTTTTGCAAATTCTTAATTAAACTTAGTGCAATACATCCCTGTGAATGACTATTTTTTTCACAGTAGCTAGCAAGAACAAACGTAGACATTTTCCCCATGCTTGTAAGCACCAGTGATATGCTGTTGGACCAGATCAATACAGCCATCTGATCTAACCCCTGACATCTTAGGGCAGTGTTTCTCAACCTTGGCAACTTTAAGCTATATGGACTTCAATTCCCAGAATTCTGGGAATTGAAGTCCATATAGCTTAGAGTTGCCAAGGTTGAGAAACACTGTCCTACAGTGATGCTTCCTATTTTAGAAGCACAACAGGCATGTGATCTAAAATAATGGGGTTTTTGGAGTCCTTGGGGTTCCCCGAGCTTGGTTCTTTTCTTGCAAATGTTTCATACAAACGTTTGCAGGAAAAGAACCAAGCTCAGAGAACCCCAAGGACTCCACAGTTCAACCCTGAATGTTTTTTCTGTTGTTGCTGCCCTCCTCCCCACTACAGTAGCTATAGCTAGCTATTCAGTGGTATTTATGCCTCAGATCCTGAGGAATTCCACTTCATTGTCACGATCAGTAGTTAACAGTTGAATATTCCATAATTTTTCCCTTCTCAACTCATGACTCTTGCCCCTTCTCCTAACAGTGGATTTTGTTTCTTTAGTAAGGCTTTGCATGAAGAATGTGTTGTTCTTTTTATGCCCCTATTTAAAACCTTGGAAATTACATTATTGTTTTGCTGAGCAGAGGGGATAAGAAAGGATACAGAGAATTGATCATTCTGCAGAATTAATGGTGACGAAGCATTAGATAGCCGGAAAGGGTTCTGTCCATTTAGAACAAGGCTGCGCCCCATTTTTAGGCCAAGAGCTGCATTTATTCTTGGGGTAATCTGGCCAAGGGTGCTCTGGAAAAAGTAGCTGGAGGGTTTCTCTGGGTCACAGCAAGACTTTTGAGGTTGTCCGGTTGTGCACTGCTGCTACAAAGATTCCAGCAAGACCTAGAGCTATCGTGAGTATTTGTACTGAATTATTTGCTTGTGAGTGCTCCTAACAGTTTTTTCCCCCCGTTTTCTTTCAGTCAGCTCAAAGTGTCAACAAAGCTCTGGAGCAGTTTGTCAAGCCCGAACAGCTGGATGGTGAAAATGCATATAAATGTAGCAAGTAAGAGGGAGAATTAATATGTTCTATAATTAATAGACTGATTGATCTCGGGTGTCTTGCATGGTTACAAAACCTGAGATTTAATGCCAAACAGGTTTTGCTGTGTTATAATTTATTTAGCCAGTCATGGTATGTATGTCTATCTTTTTTGCTCTGTGTTTGCTTCCTAAATGCACATGACATACTTTGAGGAAAATGAAAAGGCCACCTCCTCTTACATACCTCGGGCAAACTCTACGGCAGTGTTTTTCAAATTTGGCAACTTTAAGATGTGTGGACTTCAATTCCCAGGGTTGAAGCTGGGGAACTCTGGGAGTTGAAGTCCACACATCTTAAAGTTGCCAAGTTTGAAAAACACTGCCCTAGGGGAATATCAAAGGAGGTGAATCTAAGGGTGGAAGGAAGAGAAGAATGCATTGGCTGCTCTTTCATGTCTTTAAGCAAATCTAAATCTGTTTCAAACACCAATTCCCAAATAGAAAGTAGTTGCGTGAACTTCAGGAAATGGTCAATGTGAGGGGGAAAAAAAGTCTTCAATCTCTCTTATGTTTTAGGTGTAAAAAAATGGTTCCTGCATCCAAGCGGTTTACGATACATCGGGCTTCAAATGTCCTCACCTTGTCCCTCAAACGGTTTGCAAATTTCAGTGGCGGCAAAATCACAAAGGTAAATTCCATGATTCATGGTCATGGCGTAGCCCTATAGCAACATGAATGTTAAAGACTTGAATGTACACTACTCAGCATAGAATTAAGCCAGATGAAGGTCTGTATAAATGAACAGTGCTTAGGAGGGGGTGGTGTTAGATGCTCAGGGTAACCAATTTGCGGCATTTCCACAAACATAATTGTGTGAACTGATGTTCTCTGTAGAGACAAGTATAAAAGCTTTAATTTTTATGAGGTGGTTTCTCTGTGTGTGTGTGTTTTTTAAACTAGATTCTGTATGCAAACTCAGAAGTACCTCTCTGTCTGTTTGGTTTAGGAGGTGAAATACCCAGAGTATTTAGATGTCCGACCGTATATGTCCCAACCAAATGGAGAACCAATAATTTATGCACTTTATGCAGTGCTAGTCCATACGGGCTTCAGCTGTCATGCTGGACATTACTACTGCTACATAAAGGTAAATGTGTTCTTGTGTTTCCCGTCTCACTGTTCTCAAACATGAAAGAAGTTGTGTCTGTTTTATAATAACTGGTTACAGTTTGAAATGGGTGAGTAGTACAGACAGAAAGCAGTACAGATTGTTATCACAGCGAAGTACGAATAATTGATTCCACTAACCCATAACTCTGAATACGCTGTTATGTGAAATACTAAACGTAAACCAGCATAAAATGTAAAGGCCTAACTCCCAAATCATATAGGGGTGATCCTTGTGCCCTGGAATACTTAGACGTCCAATATCTGCTGTATGTCATTTCAGGTTTGTTCGGTCTCATTTATTATTTTATCTTTTCTTTCCATCAAGGTGTTCAAAGCAGCATTTGTCCTTTTTTAATTACTATAATAGTTCTGTGGGTAGGCCAGGCAGAGAGTGTAGATAGCAGCATAATAAGCCACCCTGGGTTTTGCTAGGTGGTAGCTTTTCCAGATGTGCGATCTTATTATGATTTATAAATTAAGATTTATCGCGTAGAGTGTGAGCCAAGCCATGATTTAGTGCAGTGTATGAATACATTCAGTGATGGCCCAATGTGAGTTTGGCAAAGGGATTGAGATTTGAACCCAGGCATTTAATTCTTTAAGGCAGCGTTTCTCAGCCTTGGCCATTTTAAGATGTGTGGACTTGAACTCCCAGAATTCCCCAGTCAGGGAATTCTGGGAGTTGAAGTCCACACATTTTAAAGTGGCCAAGGTTGAGAAACGCTGCTTTAAGGTATTGCATGCTCTCAAGAAATTTGTGCTTGCTTTTAGATTCTAGTAAATGCTTATTCTAAAACTTAAAAGACTATCTTAGTCTCTTTTTCCTTCTGCAATCCTTTCCCTTCTCGTTCTGCTAAACAAAATATCTGATTGTTTAGTAACAAGAATGGCTCTGTGTATTTCATTTAGTCCCAGTAGAGGGCATAGTTTCTCCTCCCACCAGCTTTAAGGAAGGCCTTTTATTTTCCAATTAAAACTGAGCCATGCTCTTTCTGAAGAGCATACCGCAGCTGCTTTTTCCTAACTTTCTGTCGCTGTTTTCTGGAGCGTACACCGAAGTGTCTGCAATGGTAATGCATCTTTAAGGATGTATTGCTGTAGTTTCCTGCAGAAATGGTGGAGGGGTTGAAAACAGTGAAGCCAAAAACGCTGAAAAGCAACAGATACAAAGGTCAGTTCTGCAGGCTGGGCCTCCTTCCAGACCCAGCATTGACACCGGACAGCCCCGTCACATCTGTGGCCCAGAAAAGCTTTTATCCATTTTGGCTGATCACCAGTTGCATCCCTTTCTAGAAGAGGAACATCTGGTGGGATCCAATTCCAGTCAAAGCAGGGGCTCGGTCTCCCATCCACCAGTTTCGTTTTTTTAAAAAACACCTCTGATGTCTTGGTGGGAGCCAAAGGTATTCTTCAAAATAAAGGTGACGCAAGAGGTTGGGGTTTGGCTTTGCCTCACCTTGGAGAATTGATTTACTGAGAGCAATAATTTTTTGTTGTTCTTCTTTTTAGGCCAGTAACGGGCAGTGGTACCAGATGAATGACTCCACTGTTTCCAACAGTGACATCAGAACTGTATTAAATCAACAAGCCTATGTGCTTTTTTACATCAGGTAGTGTCAAGCGCTCAAAATTCGATTTTCTACCCTTGGCACAATGATCTGTCTTGCATTTTTGCCCCACTTCTGGTCTACTAACCATATTTGCGGATTTGGATCAGACAGCAAGTCCATCAGGACCAGCTGCTAGATCTGTGGGGGAACTGCAGTATTTCAGCAAGGGATTTTAATTACAACAAGCTCTTTTAAAAAAAAGTCAATATTAAAAAAAAAATCATGTCTCTCAAAACGGCCCACAGGCTGTGCCATCCAACTAAAAATCCAGGACGTGCACTAGGCAGCAGGAAGAGAAAAAGCAGAGGGAAGGAATACGTTCGCTAAGGCTAGAACCAAGCAGGGAGATAAAGCAGGCTTTTTTTGTCCATTTGGGCCAGGCCAGAAACTTGTCTGCAGGGGAGAAGACACGTGCAGCATCATCCCAGTGATCCCTATAGCCTGGCCGAAGGATGGGACCCCAGATTGATACTTTTCAGCCCTCCACCCTAGGGCAGCTTATCCCCAGGATTCTTTCTAGCAGAGTGTAATGGTCTGTGAGAATGTCCTGGAGAGATAGGAGGAGGGGGAGCAGCAGTCTAGGCAACACTCAGATAAGCGGCAGCTGAGCCCTCAGAAGGAATGGGGGTGTGGCAAGCGCCTCAGTAGGGACCCTCCCTAGTTTCTTGGCTGTAAATGCGGGGGGGTGGGTGGAGATGTACTTTCAGACTTGCAAGATTCTGTTACTGTAACCTTACAATAAAGGTAGTGTTAGGACTCACGGTTGGTACTTCTTGTCTGGACTACCTCTAAGGGCTGACACAGAGAGAGGAAGGAAACTCTCAGCAGCTGCTCTTTCTCTAGCCGATATAAGCGGCCATGACCTCTTCTTTCTGGAGCCAAGAATCCAGCTGCCAGCCTTTCTTGGTCCCCCGATCTGTGAATGGGGTCAGAAGGATGACATGGGAATCCAACTGTTGTTTCTCAGACTCAAGTTTATAGTGACACTAAACCACCACTTAGGGGTTTTTTTGTGGGGGGGAGGAAATATGGTAGGGTATAACTGTGATAAATAAGGATGCCAGCCTAAGAAAAGAATACCAGGTTGTTGGTGAAAGGAGAAGTGAACATGGATTAATGTGACTTTTTATTTATTAGGTCCCATGACATGAAAAATGGTGGCGAACACATTCATTCGGTTCATGCGCCAGGGCAGTCTTCTCCCCGACCTGTTATCAATCAACGGGTGGTCAGTAATAAACAAACTACTCCGGGGTTTATTGGACCTCAGCTCCCTCCACACATGGTTAAGGTAAGTTAAGGGGAATCAAAGAAGCTGTTTAGAGAGCCAGGATTTAATTTCTGAAATAAAGTTCTTATCACACCTCCTTTTATAATACATTGATAAGATAAGGGAAATAAATGTTGCGGCACTTTCAGAAGTTTGGTTCAGGAAGAAACCTGTCCATCAGGTGAAAATGTTCAATGTAGCATTAATATTTTCATATTTAATGGAGCAACTCAAGCTTTCTCCCAACTTTCTTTATGCTGCTTTGATTCTGAATTGGCTTGCACGTGTATGTCCTCAGTCTTCCTTCTGAATGTTAAAGGAAGATTGTACTTGTGGAACAAGAGCAGAGAGGAATGATTGAGGCTTCTTCAAATGTAGCTGAGCTATGAGAGTTCCATTGACCATCCTGGAGCAACTGTTTCCCTCTGTAAGAGCCACATACTTCCAATCGGATTCTCCTAGGATGCTCTACCATAAGTAAAGCTGTAACTACAGCAACTGCAACTGTACTATAAGTAAAGTTCTGTGATTGTTGTGTTAGAAAGACAGATCCTCTAAGGCAAATATAATTACAGATATCTAATAGGCTGAAATAAAGCTCTAGTGTTTGTCTGCTTCTAGAGGAAGATTTGTGGTTTCTTTTCCTGAAATCCTCAAATTGCAGCAGCTCAGTTCAAACTTTGTGGCAAGCCATGAAGTTTGGACTCAGTGTCACCACAGTAGAACCCAAATGATGATTTGAACATCTAGGTGCACTCACTGTTTGTATTGCTGGCGTTTCCATTCTCTTAGCCTCAGATTCTTGACCCGCCACAGGACAGGGCCTGTGTACTGGGCCTTGTACAGCTGTAGCTTCATCGACAGTTGGCCAATTCAGTCATTGTGCTGAATGGCGTGACAGTTCAGACACCACATCAAACCATGGTTGAGGAAATGCAACTTTGGCTCTATTTCTGACATGAGGAAATACTAATATGGGAGGAAGGGTTGAGGAACTGACGTCTGGGATCTCTTATTTTCTGTTTGTTTGTTTTTCCCCTTTTGTATAATTACAGAATTCAAATCATTTGAATGGAACTGGATCCTTGAAGGAAACTCCCAGCAGTACTGTGGCAATTGCTAGCAATGCTTCCCTAGTCAAATCTCCTTCCGCACCTCCTGCCATGTCCATCTCAAATTGGACCATGAACAGGTCAACTGCTGCTGCCACCCCAGATCCTTCCAAGAAGCCAAAACTCACCCTCAGTATTCACAATAACAAGCTGCCTGCTCGCCAAAGCGTGTCTCATGCCAGCTGTACCTTGGACAACCTCAACAAGCCTGCCCCATCCTCCACCATTTCTAACCCTTCTGCAGTGCAATCTACCTCAAGCACGTCCACCGTATCGGCTGCTAACCAAGTCTCCAAACCAACCACCCCTAGCGAACCTTGTTCCAAGCTGATAATGAACGGCAAGTCCAAACGCAGTCCTAGTACATTGGTCCCTTATGGAGCAGAATCTTCTGAAGACTCTGATGAGGAATCCAAAGGCCTGCTGAAGGAGAATGGCCACGCCAAAGTGTTCAACGGCATTTTATTAGAAAACGCAGCTGGTGGGCTGGAGAACTCTTGCTTGTCCTGTCACAACCCTGAAAAGGAGGGGCCCCAGCACGAGTTGCCCCAAAACATTACCGTGGTGGTCTCAATTAGCCTCAACGATGCCCCTAAGCAGAATGGACAGTTATGCAATGATTCCACCTGCCAGGTGAAGCCAGTGAAATTGGCAGACAACCCGTTTTCCAAAACCAATGGATTGCCTGGAAAAGTGAGTGTATTTCTGTGGTTTGGAATAGTTATGATTCTGGTTCTCAGCAAGCCTTAAGTTGCAAATCTGTGATCCCAGAAGATTGTCTCGGAGCCTCATGAGGCAACCATCTTGCTGGGATTAATGAGGTCTGAGACTGAATGAGCAGTGGGCTGAAGTCCCTATGCCTTCAGTTACTGTGAAGCTAGAAATGACCCAGAGCCATCTTCAGGAAGACAGGTGTTTCTTCCTCAAGTCTCTAGTCCAGTGTTTCTCAACCTTGGGAACTTTAAGATGTGTGGACTTCAACTCCCAGAATTCCCCATGCTGACTGGGAGTTGAAGTCCTGGGAGTTGAAGTCCACACGTCTTAAAGTTCCCAAGGTTGAGAAACACTGCTCTAGTCAGTTGTTCCCTCCCCTTTCCTTTTGTTAGTTACCCATAGTTTAGTATTTCCTATGCAGTCTTGGAATATTAATACTGGTCAGGTCCCCTCTTAACCAGGATTGGAGACCTTTTTTAGATTCAAGCTGAGATAGGGCCACAGATGAATACTAATGCTGAGTAGGAAAAGACAGGTGCTTAATGCAACAATTCTGGGAGCTGTTCGTGTTGGAAAGCGAGTGAGCGTTCTTGAGGCTGCTCTGTAGCTGGCAATCTCTGCACTAACAGCCCACCTTCTTTGGGGCCACACGTGTCACAACTGTCACCGCCAAATGAAATTGAATGTGCTGGATTCACGCGTCCTGCAAAGCTGTGATGTGGTTTGTTTTGGTTTGGGCAGAATGTGTTGTGCACACTCAGCCACAGTTAACCATAGTTAAACCAGGGCTAAGCGCAGAAGTTGACAAACTGTGGCCCTCCAGCATGGCCAACGGTGAGGGATGCTGGAACCTGCAGTTCATCATCTGGTGCGCCACAGATTGCCCCCCCCCCCCGGCTTGGCTTGTGGCGTGAACCGTGCCACGGCCTGGCACAGAACAGGACAGCCTATGAATTGCAGGTTCTCAGACGAATATCTGGGCCTGGAAAATGCTCCAGTTGCGTGATGGAGATGGGGGGTCGGAATAGATACTCCCTTTTGAGCTCCTCCTATGATGTATCGACCCACCCCTCCTGATGGGGGAGCAGGCGTAGTTAATGAAATAAGCCACTGTAGGCAGAGTTGCTTGATTTGCATAATTTATTCATGTCACAGAATCCGGCTCTTCTGGGCGCAGAACTTGACTTCTTTTGCATGACGTATGCCCAGCCATGCTCTGCCCTTATTCAGGGAGCATTCAGACAGCTCGGGTGAAGTTTGGAGGCAACACGCTAGCAGCCCTAGCATGCTTTGCAAGTTCAGAAAGGACCTGCGGGGCCTGTGACCTAAGGTTGCAGAATATTCTCACTCCCTTCCAGGTACGCTCCTGTTAGTCAGCTCTGCCCACCTCAGGGGCTTTTGCCAACCTGGCCTGCTGCCTGGGATGGTGGGAACTCCAGCCCAGGGATCTGGAGGGCACCAGATTGGGCAGGCTGGTATGCACAAGCTGATTCGTTGCTGGCCCATCCCCTGCAATGCGCCTTTCCCCTAGTCCCCGACATGCTGTGGCTGCCTGCTCAATTTTTGTTGGACTGTTTGGGGTGGGGGGAGTTACCACCTTAACGCTTCATAAAAATATTTTGTCCTTCACCTGATCTCCCTTTGCACCTCAGAAGTCTCCTCTGGGTTGACTGAGTTCAAGCCACCTGAACTTGTGGGTCCTTTCCTAAGTCAAAAGTTGTTTGTAATTCCTTCTCTTATGACACAGTCAGCTCGGTGGAATGGCCATCCTCATGGATGGTTCTGTACTTTTCCAAACTGAGAAACTTAAACAAGTTACTTCTAGCCCAGTTTCTCCAACTCTTTTTTGAACAAGTTCCAGATAGGGACAAGAACACGAAGCTCATTTAAACAGGAAAAATGACTTTATTTAAAGTCAAAGTCTTTTAGGCTGGTATGTTTCTTAGAGCAATCCAAATGCATCACCCCAAAAAGGACATAAGTGTTTTTCTTATGGTGAACACAGTTATTCCCATTATGGTGTAATGGTGGCTAGAACAGTCTTTCCAAGCAGTTGCCCTTGAATTATGCTAGATTGCAAGTTCCAGGGTTTTACACCATTAGAACCAGCAGGGCTGGGAGTTGTGGCCCACTTACTTCCTT
The DNA here is from genome assembly GCF_059951505.1 of Python bivittatus. Taxonomy (NCBI): domain Eukaryota; kingdom Metazoa; phylum Chordata; class Lepidosauria; order Squamata; family Pythonidae; genus Python; species Python bivittatus. The sequence goes on from NW_028277083.1 coordinate 6,295,758, forward strand.
TGAAAGGCCCTGAGTTGGGTCAAGGCCAGAGGAAGAAGCTTGGGTGGGGAGGGGTGGGGGGGTTGCTGGGGTCCAGGCTTTGTATGGCCATGAAGCTCATGTCATCTTGGCTTCATCACTGACGCTTTTGCCAAACTGCCACACAAAGGAACGTCCTTGGGGTTGCCGTCTTGAACTCTTTACAGAAAAGGTGGCTTATAAATCAGCCTCACATACTCAGTGGCATAGGAAGACAAGATGTAAATCCAATAAGCCAATGAAAGGAGAAAAATAATACAAGTTCCGCTCCTTTGTAAATTAATTGCTGGCTAAAAGGAGAGGTAAGGTTATAGGGTGGGGAAAGGAAAGGGAGTAAGATTGATAGAAGTAACAGGAAGAACGAAACTGCAAACTCTGGGAATAGCAGTCGGCGCAAGATGGAGAGCTTCTTTTCTCACATTGTTTAAGCACCCAGAGCTTCAGCAAAGTAATAAAAATACCCTTGTACGCTAGGAGGGTAAGGGGAAAAATACTGTCTGTATTCATAGCTCTTCCTTCTTTAACTTCAGAGTAAGATTTGGTGCTTCTTAACTGGAGAGGAAAGGCCAGAGCATAGTGCTTAAAGCTAGCTTCCCGTGCAGGCAGCCTCAGGGTTGATCCCTAACTTTCCAAGAAGATGACCACTGAATTGCTCTAGATCAGGTGGGGACCCCTGGTCCTATTCTTCTTCCAGGTGATGGTTGTACTCTTCTTGGGAGCAAGTCAGGTGTGCATATTTTACTGCTACATGGGAGTGGGGTCTTGGGTTTCATACTGGAGTCTAGACCAGCTGATCCCATTGCTCAGTCCTGTCATTTTGTTAACCTTGTCTGTTCTGAATCTACAGGGTTCTCCAGCAGCTTTGTCCCCAGTCCCTGAAGAGAGGGTCCTAGACGCCTTCAGATATAAGCAACCGAAAATCTTGCCCGGGGAATCCAGGTAAAATGGTCTTCCTTGATTCTGAATCTTTGAATTTGTTTTGAATTTTAAAAGGCAGATGATTAGCTCTCTTTAAAAGAAACACATCACGTCTTTAAAACCAGGTGATTTCAGTAATCTAGATAGCCAGTAGTATAGCATTGTAGTTTTGGTGCTGGCCTGGTACTGGGAAGATCCAGGATTGAGTCCCCACTTGATCACAGGGTCTATAGAGCTACCCATCTCTCAGACCAACCTACCTCACAAGGTTGTTGTAGAGGTAAAATTAGAGGAGACTCCTAAATATACCACCTTGAGTTCTCAGAAGAAAGCGGTGCTAAAAATTCAAAAGAATAAATACATTGGTGCTTGGAACACATCTAGACTTAATACACTTCTTAGCTAGATATTCAGGTGACGTAGATGCCCACATCATTCTGTTTTATTTTCTTTCTATTTTTTATTATATTTTCCATGTTTCCCCCTTTGGGCACATGAATTTATATTTTGTGTACGCATAAGTAGCTACGCTCCAGTTAAACAAACTGAATTGATTTAATAGACACGTTTTATTGCTTTCAGTGGCATCAGGGTGACTATGATTTATCCGATTTTGTAAAAAGGGGAAAGTTGACTTGTCTTCTGTTGGTGTGAGCATACATGTGGCACCTTTAGAAGACACGCTGTCTGCTTTTCAAGGTCGATAACATGTATTTTCTAGGATAATGCCTGGTCTTGGCAGATTTTATAAATTCTTTCATTAAATGGTTTATAGTTCTTTAAACTCAGAATTGCCGTCTTCATTGATTTAAAGTTTCAAGTCATCATCTTAACTGCTTGATGGTGTGTCCTGCTCCTGTGCTGGTAAATTCTTCCTGCCTACTTCAGGAACTGAGGGAATCCGGGTGAAACAAGGGATCGGAGATAAGAAAGGGAAGCAGATTCTGAGGCTGCATTTTTAAGCTGCCTTGCTTTGAAGAAAAGGATCTCCATGTCTCTGTGTTTGGGGCAGTTAGAATTTTATCTTATGAGATGAGGAAGACAAACTACTTTTGGCAAGATAACCTTTTTATGGGCCTCACAAAATCTGTATTGTCAAATGCCGAGAGTGGTCCCCAGTTTTTTTTCCCCCTTTAAAAAAAAGTTCCCCAGAAGTTAAAAGTTCCTAGAACATTTAAGAAATGCTCATGTTGAAATCCTTCTCGCATCTTTCTCTTTCTGACCAGCAGTGCTCCTGAACCAGAACAATCGTTGGCCGAGGGTGCTTCTGAAAAGGCCTCCAATGCCCTTCCCAACAGCATCCCAGCCCCCTTGCCACCTTTGGAGCCCGACGTCACTTCGACCACGGAGGATCCTTGTGAAAGGACCGCCCAGACGGAAGACAGGCCGCTCAAGAGTGACAGGCAGCACGATCCTCAGTCCGGTTCCCCAGGAGCAGAGGAAACAGCTTTCCCTGGACAAGTGGATGGGGAAGCCCATCCTGAAAGGGCAGGAACATCAAAAGAAGAGAAGGCAGCTTTCGAAAAGGGCCCTGAGCTTGCCGAAGGAAAGGTGGGGCCCACGGAAAAAGATGGGCAGAGTCCCCGGATAAGGTCGGACGGTGAATGTAGGCCTCAGAAGCTAAAGGCCCTGCTAAATGCAGGCGAGAAAGGTCACGAAATGCAGGACAACCCCCAGAGCAGTGAGGATGCCCCGTGTGCCGAAAATTCCCCCGTTCCACAGCCCAAAATTGTCGCCGAGAGCCCGTGTTCAAAGGAGGAAGGCAAGCCGGCGGAGAGCAGCGAACCGGTCCGAAGAAGTGTCGAAAAGCCAGGGCTAAGGTCGCCCCCCAAGGAGAAAGCCCACACCTACAAGAAAACTGACCAAGAGCATTACCGTTCCAAAAGGAAGCGCTCCGAAAGCGAGGAAGAGGCGGCAGATGGGGCGGCCGGCCGGAGCCAGCCCGAGGGACATTACAGCAAGCAGAGGTGCGCTTACAGCAGAGAGCGGGCTAAGCAGCAGGACCAGCACCGACGGGAACACCACGGCACAAGCTACTACAGATTCCCGGGCAGCCCCGATCCTGCCAGGAGTTTGGGAAAATACCCTCCTTACCGATCCCGCAGCAGGGGGAAAACAGACTCTGAGCGGAGCAGGCACTGTTACGGGAAAGGAGAGAGATCGTGGAGTAGGGAGAGGTACTACCAGGAGACCCCAAGGAGGTGGGATGGATGTCGATCTTACAGTTACTATTACTCCACTTCCCACGTCCCCAGGCATAATCAGGAGAGGAAATTTGCTCATTCTGAGAGAGACTATAGCAAATCAAGTCACGTTTACAGTAGCCCTTATAAGTACGATTATTATAAAAGCCGGTGGAGTCAAGACCAGGACCGGAAAAGACGCTCCCCAAACCCTGAGGCGAGCGAGTGCATCCTCGAAAAGAGACACCCCAAAATCTTGCAAAGCAGTTCTCTCAGTGAACAAAGGGGGAGGAAACGCAAGAAGTCCAAGAAGAAGAAAAAGTTAAAAGATAAACACAAAGAGAGAGATTACAGGTGAGCGGAGGAGGGCGGGAGGCTGGCGACGTAATGGGAGTGGGTCACATATCTTTCGTTTTATTAACCTATACCAGAGTCACCAACCCTGTCCTCTCACAGGAGCCGAGATGTCCCACTCTGCCCCCCAAAGGTGGCTGAAAGATTTCAGGAACTTTAATTTTTTTTAAATTATTTTTATTTCGTTTGGAAAGGTCTGGCTGATGTGCTGTGGCCTACCTCTGAATTAACACTTACTTTTCAACAGAATCCTCCAGGAAGTGGATATAGCTTCATGACATCGGTGTATTAATATTATGGGAGAATTGTGGTTGAAATGTATGAACTATGGATTAATAGGGTGGGCTTTAAGCACTTTCCTTTCTTTTAGCCCTAGTTCCTTATCTGTAAAATGGGTCGCACAGCAGTCTTCACTCCCCTCTTTTTGGAATGGCTGAATGAATGAATGAATGAATGAATGAATGAATGAATGAATGAATGAATGAATGAATGAATGGAAGCCACAGAAAACTTCTCTTCATTCAAGGCACGAGGACAGCCGATAGGTCCTGTGTCTACCTATTGCATCGGCCTCTTCACTGAGTAAACTGCATAGTAATTTAAAACGTACCTTTTTCTTGCAGTTCAACAGAAAAAACAAAAAATTCCCAATGCCTTGCAGGGATGAATAATAAGATGATAATCCCATCAAATTTGCAGACTTAAAGGCGCAATGCAAAGGCAAAGCCCCTGGGAAGGATGCAGGAACAAAGAAAGATGAGATCCCGATTGGGTCCCTTTCTGCTTCAACAGGCAGATAGATGGTCTCTCTGGGCAGATCCAAAGTTTGTTTGTTTGTTTAAATTCGTTATGGCTGCCCAACAGCAAGGGACAGTTAGCAGCAGGAGGAATCCCTTCTCCCTGAAAGCATCAGTGCTCATAAACGTGTGCATAGGAAAAGGTTAGGAAAAAGTTAAGGGAGCCCTCCTTAAAGGGGCAGTGGCTGCTTGGATCACAGTGGCCATGTGGCTTTTCCCACCTACTTCTTTTTGCTTCCCTTCAGGCATCGCCATGATTCCGACCCCTCTCCCTCCAGCTCTGAGGCCGAGACCCACAAACATAAACATAAGAAGAAGAAGAAAAAGAAGAAGAAACATACCAAGAAATCAGAAGACTGCAACGGAAGCTCAACACCCCTCCTTCCCAAGCCAACCGCCTTGGAAATCAAGAATTTCAAAACCTGGGAGGTGCCCAGATCTTCTTCAGAGGCTTGTAGAAAACACAGCCCAACTTCCCGCAATGAAACCACGGCTGTTTGCCAGAAAGCAAAGGGCCTTGAAAGGAGCAACAGGGATGGCTTCTGTCCACTGAGAGATCATAAGATTGGTAAGTAAGGGAGGCTGGGAGGAAGATGATCATTGGGGTGACTCAGTCCTTGCCCTCCTGTCATTCTTTGAGGTTCTTAGAATCATAGAGTTGAAAAGGACCACATGGATCGCCTATTCCAGGGTTTCTCAGACTTGGCAACTTTCAGATGGGTGGACTTCAACTCCCAGAGTTCCCCAGCCAGCATGGCTGGCTGGGGAACTCTGGGAGTTGAAGTCCACCCATCTGAAAGTTGCCAAGTCTGAGAAACACTGATCTAGTCCAACCCTCTGGGCAGGAAAATTAATGAAAGTATTCACAAGAGGTAAAACCTCCAGAGTTTACAATTTTTTCCTTATCTTCAAGCAAAATACAGACACCCATAATTCACGTGTTATTTCTGGTCCTAGGTTCTAAGGCCATAGAAAATCATTCTTGATCATCTTCTCTGTAGCTTCCATTTGTGTACCTGGACACACATCTCCCCTCAGTCTAGCTGAAGAGCCCAAGTCTCTTCAGCCTCTCCTTTTAGCTTACTGTTATTATTATTATTATTGCTCACCTTCTCTCACAATTTCATGCAATGGCATTCCAGCTCCATTTTTATGCCAAAAGTCTTTTAGTAAAGGTTCAGGTGATGGAGCCAAGGGCACCAGCTGATCTCTTTTCTTTCGGACTTCATCCAACCACAGTTATGCCAACCAACCTTAGAAGCAAACTCCAGCAGACCCTTCTACCTGCAGGGTCTAATAATGGGCCCTGCCTTTTGCATTCAGAGTTTGAGAAGGTCTGGATCATGCTCATCTGGACCACCAAGCCCCCATGGGATTATTCTGATATAACCCTAGCTTGTCGCTTTTGGAAGCCAGCTAGAGAATGGTAGTATTGCTGGTAGCAGATACCAAATTCCAGCAAGTATTTCAGAATGCTGTCTCTAGCTGGGTGCATTCTGGCCAAGAGCTGGGCATCCTCCATTTATTTCAGTGATTACTGTACTTATTTAAAAGATTTATATTTATTTATTTTATTTATAGATCAGATTTGTCACCACTCATCTCGTTGAAATGACTCTGGGCAGTTTAACAACAGAGTTAAAATCCATTAAAATGCAATATGAAAACAATCTTAATAATAAATAAATTCCAAGAATGATGGAGAATTGGCAAATAACTCAGGGAGCATCATCAGGGCACTAACCACCCCCATATATGGCCGTCCATACTTTATAAAATAACTCTGGGTGGCTAACAGCAATTAAATAACCAAAGGCGCAGAATTAAAAAACCCTTTCAAACCACCAAGCGCCCTAACAGTTCCATCGCAGAACCACAAACGCCAGGCTCACCTCCCTTCCTGACCCAGCATCGTAACAGCCTTCTTGAAGGCAAGGAGAGAATCTGTGATTCCAAAGTGAAGGATTCCTTGAGCTTTCTAGTATTTGTTCAGTTTTTTTTATTGTTATTTGTGGCTAGGAGCTAGATAACCACCATGGGAAGGGAAATGTTAAGCACCAGTTTTAAAGCTGCAGAATTGTTAACGATTGCTGGCTTTTTCTGCATTCTCACTGCTACGGACTAGTTTGTTTCAGAGAAAGACGAGAAGTGATGGTTTTTCAGCAGTGCAGGTGGTAGAGTTGTCACATGCCAGTAAGGCTGAGAAGTGTTGGGCTACGAAAACCTCCTCTTTGCCTCAAAAATCACATTGTCATCCTTGCCTTTCAGATCCGGAGTGTCCATTGGAAGCTATTCCTTCACAGCTTACAGTGTATTTATAAACCGAAAAGCGATTAACTCTTTAATTCATAATTGGTGCTTCAGAAAATACTGTACAGGATTTTACCATTGAAGAACCCCCCCCCTTTTTTTTTTTAGTTTTTACCTAGAGTCTTTCTTCTTTTTTTTAAAAAAAAAATTTCTCTGCAATCCCAAAACACAAGAGGATGGACACTTTCTACAGCTGCTGAACATTGTGAACTGTCAATGTCACAGTGAGAAATACTGCCCTGGATCAGAACATCTCAAATGCTGCTTCGTTCCACGACTCAGGTTGAATGTGTTTGTCCACGTGATGTTGCTCCAAGTCTACATATTTGGCGCAAGGGGCGAGGAAACTACAGAATTAGCAAGCTGCAACTGATAGTGTCTATTTAATTTAAATAATTATTTAAACATTTCACACGCAACTTGGATTTTTGCGAGAGCTCCATCGGTTTCCCTCGGATGTCTGCTACTAGAAACTCAACGTCATTTCTTTTGTTGGATTCCAGTCTTGGACTTTGTGAAGTGTGTGCTGTTCAGACGCTTGCCAGTTTTTGAATGTATCACAGAACATGTCCGAAGACCGCTTGTCACCGCAGCCTGTCCTCCGGCCTAATCTTTGGGTTCCCGGAATTCATTTCAACACCAACTGGCCATTGCAGTGTTTGGGCAGCCAGTTTCTTGCGGGAAATGCTTCTGCCTCTGTTTCCCCCACTTGAGCGATCCTTGTCTGCCTTTTGCAGCGTCTCCTGCTGTACCCTCCTGTAGGCCCTCAGCTGCTCCTTTTTTATTTCTATCCCTCCTTCCCTCCCTCCCTCCATCCCTTTTCAGCTTTTCTTCCTGTCCTCTGTCGCTTTGTCCTCGGGCATCTATCTGCTCTGCAGAGTTACTCTACTGCTCTTTAGAAGCGCTCAGATTGCGTTACTGTATCTGGGCTTCTGGCCTACGCCGGAAGTACGCAAGAGCAGGTGCCGGGTCCATAGCTGCCGGAAGGAGCCATTTTCATTCTTCCGCTAAGTTTTTATTGTGTTTAATTTTAATGTAGTGATGCTTGTCTTGACAGGTCTCAGCCATCTGGTTCTTGTCCCTTCAAAGTTTCTAGTTACAGACACGTTCATACTGTGATTTATTTTTATTTTTATTTTTTAATGATGAAATGCTATCAAACTGTGATACACTTAATTCACTGGTCCTGCATCAGGAGACAGAGTGGGGAAAACTGTATTAAATACAGTTCATCTGAATAATCTGTCTGATTTATACAAGCCGTGTTGTTCAGAGATGTCTAAAGTTTGATCTTTGTTTTTTTAAAGATAAAAGCACTTGCCCCACTTGTAAATATATGGCATGTAAAATTTATATAGTATATAAATCCAACAAATCAAATCAAATGCGTTTCTGTGGTTAGTTCAGTTACATCTGACTGTAGCTGATGGGTATGAACTGTTGTTTCAGCACAAATCCTCTGAAGGTCACACGAGTTTAACCAGCTCTTGGTTCAATTGCCGTTACCAGCAAGGTCTCATTTACTTTCCCTCCAGTACTTGAGTGTTGTAGTGTTTAAGCAGAAATAGCACCCCTTCGTCAAATTCACGTTTATTTTTAGATAAAGTGACGGCTTCGTTGCCTAAATGGATTTCAAAGCAGTCGTACTAGATCGCCACAGGTGGATACGGAATTAGATTGCGCACTTTATTGGTAACCAAGCACTCAGTCAATACATAAATGTACACTATATACATTGACTTTACATTTAGTTGTTGATAAGAAATATTCTACAAGAAAATAGAACTGGGGAGTTACATACTCATTTGCGATACCTGGCCGAAAAGGTCCCTGTACAGAAAGAAAATTGGTTCCCTTACTACCACTAGCCAATCTCAAGAACACATCCCTTGGGTCATGATGGTACCAAGGCAAGATTTGTTGACAAAGCATAATAGGCTAGGATCACATCATAAGCACATTAAGCCAAAATTTCAGCTAGGTTAGAAAAGCGTTCCTCAACCGTAGTGACTTTAAGATGTGTGGACTTCAACTCCCAGAGTTCCCCAGCCAGCTATGCTGGCTGGAGAACTCTGGGAGTTGAAGTCCACACATCTTAGTGGCCTCAGCTGCATCTCTTTCAGTCATAGAATCATTCCAGTGGGCCACTAAATCTAGCAGAATTATGCCACAGAGGATGGCCCTTGATTCGTTAACCATGGCTAGTAAGGAGCCAGCATGATGCCTTCATCTGTCTCTTGAGCCTTTTTTCCAGCAAGCACACCTAGAAAGATACGTACTACCTTTGTAAAAATAGGGTTTTTCTTTTAAAGTATGAAGTCTTCTAAATGCTCTTAAGCTTAAAAAGTTTTTAATTTAGTACCACACATGGCAAGCCACCCAACATCTTCAGGTGAGCTTCCCAATCCAAACTCCCTGTTACGTTTCGCACCCGTCAGGCCAGCTGAACCTAAAGTGCTATTCAACTCTCTCTGCACCCCGACGACTCAAAAACTAAAGAGCCTAAGATTGGAAGGATAACAGTGACCCAAGGTGAGCAAGGCAGAACACAAGGCTGTCAGCTCTGGGCTCAAAAATCCAGACGAACACCAGATGACAGCAGGGATCCAGCAGGCGGTAATGGTCAGTCCAAGTTTTGTAGCCCAAAGATGGTGCCCGGTAAAAATGGCATTCCATTTACCTTCTCAGTGAGGGAAGAGGTGAGATGGAGACCAGAAGGACTGAAGTTTTTAAAGGAATGCTTGGTTCCCCCCCACCCCCAAATATCTGGGACAAACAATAGAGGCGGTCCATCCAAATGCTCCAAGGAACTTTTGGGTACCTCCTGCTTTATTCCCTAAATCAGTGTTTCTCAACCTTGGCCATTTTAAGATGGGTGGACTTCAACTCCCAGAATTCCCCAGCCAGCCATGCTGGCTGGGGAATTCTGGGAGTTGAAGTCCACCCATCTTAAAGTGGCCAAGGTTGAGAAACACTGCCCTAAACCAAGCCTAGGCTCCCTCTTATCATGAAAGTAATAACAAATAAAAATTAAGAGCAGAAATTCTTAGGCAAGTTCTTACAAAATGGCAGGATTTGGGATGGGGAGGGGGTTTGGCCCATGGGCCCAGAAAAGGTAGTCCGTCCTTGGCACGCAATGGGTGCACACACGTAACCACCACCACCACCACTCAAAAAAATTGCACAGGACAGTTACGGATGCATCTCACAGATCAAGCCCTGAAGATGTACCCAAGATTATCCACTGGTATCCAAGAGTAGACCGTCATCTGTGCGGTCAGTATGAGAAAACCAACTTCTAGAACACAATTTTGCCAAAGCACAAAGAAGGATCAAAGAGGAGATTTTGATATCTTCAGAAAGCTAGTACCTTGAGTAGCCAAAAACTTTCAGAGGCCTTTTAAACTAAACTAAAACTAAAACTAAACTTACACCTTTTGTAACTTCTTTACTGACCTTATGACTAATTAAAAGTTTTGGCTCAGTTGGGTCCCTGTTAACACTGTTGTCAATGCTATCCGGTTGGTGACCACCAATGCAATTTGTTCTTTTGACCTTACTGAACTTCTTGTCAGCCACTGATGATTCTCCTGAGAAAATACTGTTAGATACATACATTTATAAACAATCTATATGCCTAGCAAGGGTATTGCTTTCTCATTCACTAGGAAGCTTACAGATCATTATTTATTGATTTATTTTTTGCCCACAGAGGATTTCTAATCAGAGGGACTGAAAAATGCAAAACATCTCTGGTTTTGCTTTCTTTTAGGAATCCCTCAATCTTATGGGTTCCAAATAGAGGGCTGAATAGACCTAACCATGTGAGATTAAGATCCTCAGAATTTCTAATATATTCTGACCACAGTAGATAATCCTTTTCTCACTTGAGGCTTTATGCTAAATCCACCTCTTCATCAGAGGCTTCCACAACATCTGACAGTTTCATGTACACCACAAGGCAAGTCCCCCTATGTCCTTCTATGCAAGTCCTTCTATGTGGACATGTGTAAAAGGGGCACAGCTTACACAGTGATGGTGTGACTCTCGGTTTGTCATTTTCCCCCTCCCCACCCGCCAATAGCTCTTCTTTTTTAGCAGGCACAGCAGATCCTGTAAATCCAGTTTTCTGGAAGTAGAATGAGAACTTCCTAGAGAAGACAATACAGAGGATTGCACTAAAAACCCAAGAGAAACAAAGTTGGGGAATTCCAGTTGGGGAAAAAAGCAACATCTTGGAGAACTTTTCCAAGCAGGACCATCTGTTGAGGAGAGGGAGATGTGATCACACATCAGCCACACTGGTGGGTTCAACATTATGCACAACAGTCTGGACATAAGCTGTATGAGCAAGACTCTAACGATACAGAGGAAAAGATTTCCCTGTACCAGAAAGGCCATAACATTGACTAGTCACAATCCCCAACAATGCCTCCCACACGTAAAGAGGGACAGGAGATGCTTAGATCATTTTTGGTTCCACCACACCCCCAAAAGGGGCATAAGGCTCCCAATTCGTCCATTCCCCCAAATGACCCATCCCTCTAACTGAAGGTCTTCCAGGAGCTTATGGTAGGGTAGAAGACACATGGGCAAAGGGAAAAACAGATGCCACAGGAAAGAGACAAGGTTGCTGGAATGAGGCTGGTTTCCTTTGCACTTGCGCTTGGCACATGGATGGTGAGAGTCTTCCTCATCACGGCTACTTTTTATTAGCAATCCTCCTCTTCCGAGTTGCCAGCATGTCATAAAAGGGATCCTTGCTGATGCTTGCTCTAAAGAAAAAACAGTTATTAGGCTGGGTTTGCACATTGCCCTAATTCATGGTTCCTCTGGACCAGCGTTTCTCAATCTTGGCCATTTTAAGATGTGTGGATTGGGGAATTCTGGGAGTTGAAGTCCACACATCTTCAAGTGGCCAAGGTTGAGAAACACTGGCCTGGACCATGACAAACTATGGACAAGCCATTGTCTCTCCATGCACATTGGGCGGTTACTTTCCACCTGGTTTCTCAACGCTAAGGTAGCGTTGACTGAATGGCAACCCCCTCCCCATGTCTCTGGTTGGGTTCGCAGATTGCATTAAGCTAGGTTTGCTTTAATCATCATTTGTTGAACAATGGCTGGATTCTCCCAGCACAATAAGCTAAAAGCAGCAAGGCACACGACGGCTTAGTATAAGGAGCAAACCAAGGATTAATTTCCTGCATTTCTACTGTAAAATATGGTTCTCCTTCTTCTCTGATTATAAGCCAGGCGATGCAGTTATTAGGGCATTAGACAAGGATCGGGAGATCTAGGTCCAAATCCAAGCTAAGCCATGGAAACTCACTTAGTGATTTTGGGTTCGCCAAAATCTCTCAGTGGAACCCATTTCATAAGGTGGTTGTTAGGGACAGAATTGGAGGAGGGAACATGTTCCATTTTGAGCTCCAGGAAGTAGCATGAGATATAAATTAAGGGAATATATACACATGAAGGAGAAAACAAACTCCTATTGAATAGGTACAGAATTCCTACATACAACAGCCAGGACCAGAGATCCAAGTGCCTAGGCGTAGAGCAAGTCTCATGGTGCACCAAAGACAAGGAAATGAACTTTACAGGCTGAATTCACACATCACACTAAGCCACAGTTTGTTGATCCATGATTTGTGAAGTAACCAACTTCACTGACTGGTTTCTGGTCTAGCACCAAGTCATTATGATGTAATGCTGGAGGTGCTGGACCAGAAGTGGAGAGACCCAGGTGGTAGTCCCCTGCTCAGCCACAGAAGCTCCCTGAAGGACTCTGGGCCAGTCCCTCCCTCACAGCTCAACCAACCCCACAGGGTGGTTGTTGTAGGGAAAAATAGGAGGGAGTGCTATCTATGCCCCCTTGAGTCCTGAATCAAAGTTAAGATATCAATCAATATAGGGTGAACAAGTATATACGATATGCAAAACTCAAACTAAGCAAACCACTTTAAGCTGAGCTCTCTGTTCAGATGGCCTTGTGCCACTCATCTCTGAATTAAGAAAGCCCTCACTTGATGGATTTAATCCACTCTTCTTTTTCTTCAGGTGTGGGAGCAGATATCCTGTAAACCACGTGGTTGCCCTCAACCACCCGGCCATCAGCTTCAGTCTTGCAGGCTTTTATCACCTGTCCTTTGTGGCTAGGGTTGTACAGCTCAAAGCAATTCTAGGGAGGAGAAAACAAACCAAGATTGATAGTCTAGTAGTCTCCATTTGGCATGGAGGTGCTATGCTGCAGAAGCGAACATACAACAAGAGCTTCCTTTGACAGTTGTTACTATACAGTGTATTCATATATGTCATTCTATTTTATATAAGTCAGTATAATTTCTCCAACCTACTTTTCCATTGGTTTAATAACCAAAGTGGTTTACAACTCAAATCAGCAATCCATAACATAACAAAGCAAGACTTAACAATGACCTGATAATCAAGAACAGATAAAAACTAGACACAGAAATTGATATAATGGTTACAATTGTATGACTGGTGATTATAAGGTTTTTGGATCTGAAGTTCTTAATTAAAAAAAAAAGTTGAACAGCAGGGTTGGGGTGGTTCAAGGAAGTCAAGATGGTGACCTCGACCATATGACTGAAGCTCTTCGCTTGTAAAAAGGGAGAAGGCGTCAATCATGTGGTGGTGGCTGTCATTTTGACTTTTCTGAGCACCATCTCTCCGCATACGTCCCCACCCAATTGTGTATCAGCAATTTTCTATTTTATTTTAGCAGATGTTCACATTGCTAAGCAGTTGAAATGCATCTCCAGGACAAGAGTTTATCAGCAAGCTGAGGGTAGAGAAGCCAGCAGGTACACCCAGAAGAGCTGCTCATTAGGGATGAGGACTGATGGATAGGAATCAAGAAAGGTCCCTGGGAGAAAAGGATCTTCTGAAGAAGATGGGGAAGGAGGGAGATCTTACTGGTTTTCTTGGATCCTCAACTTCTTTGATGCTGAGGTTTTCCAATGGGATAATTCCTCTGGGTTCTTTGTCCTAGGAATCCAGGAAAAACAGTATCCAGTCAATCAGTTGAAATAACTTGGATGTAGAAGTGACGTTATCTGCAACATCAAGCCATACTTACGGTTGTGTATTCAAAATAATAGAGGCAGTTATCAGTCAGTATAAACCATCTCCTTTTCCACGTTTTCACTCGTCCACCTACAAGACAAAAGGCAACCCCCTCAGTTAGATTGGGTTTCATCCTAAGCTACCATAGATGGGACAAAATAGAAAAACTGGTTATCTTGTTACTTCATTAAATGATTAGGTGGGTCAAAATCAGACGATTGAGGGGGGAGATGGATACAGAAGTAGGGTTAAAATGAACACAAGGTTACTGAGAATCTCCTTATCCAGAAACGATAGCTGGGTTGGTTTGCTGAGTTAAGCCACGGTTTGTGTAACTATGATTTGACAAGCCACAGTTAGCTGAGTTCAGACACAATACTAATCCATGGCTTGCCTACCCATTGTCAACTGAGCTGACACTGGCTGGGTTCACACATCTCATGGAGCCAAATCCAAATGGCCTGCATTATAGCTTAGCATGATGTGTACATCCAACCAGTATTATGAAATGCTGTTGCCTGCCTACATTCTTCAACCATCTGAACACTAGGGGAAAAACCTTCCAAAAAGTATATTAAAAAAACCTTCACTGTACTGTATCTGAAATGGAGTCTTCTCTCCCTTTCCCCACCAGTATATTCAAAAGCTCGTTTGATCAGAAACGAAAAGAACAAGGACGCCTTCTGTTCCTTTCAAGCTCATGATTTAACCAAACGGTTATAGAATTCAGGCTGTCTGCATCAGTCCATCCAGATTCTATTCCTCATCAAACCACAAATCATTTGGAATTCTAGAAGAGGCCATGCCAAGAAAAATGTAAGGCTTGTGGTTGGAAAAATTTGGAATTCACACTTCAGTACTAAAAGATGACTTACCAGTTGTAATGTTGGGAAAGGACGGGGGAAAAGTTTGACACCCACAACTTGGGGGCTGATGAGTGATAGTTCAAGTCAAAGATCTCAAAGAGATGTCAGGAACATCTTCTTGACCCACCCAGCAGAAGGTAGAACAAATGGTTCATTTGTGTTCCAAACTCTTGCCAAAAGTTTAGGCAGAAACTATTTTTGACGCTCCCAAAAATGCAGCCAAGGATCTCTTTAATTAGAGATTTGAGAGGTGCATCACCCCCATTTTATCTCATTAGCCTTCATTCTCTGCATAGCCAAATTCATTACCAATTATTCCAGAAATATCACTACATAGAAGAATATGTCTACAAAATTATCATCTCTTCATAATCAAGTCACTCAATTCAGGAATAGAAAACCCTCTGCACCAAACCCCTTTGGGAAGATAGCTCTGCATTCGTGGTGGGCCATTTATTATTTTTTAAAAGACCTCAAACTCTAGAACAATGGCAGGAATAGGCCACACATCCTGACATTTTATTTCTCGCTCTGCAATACGAACTCTAACTCGAAAGGCCATATTTTGTCTAAATGAATGAAATGGAAGTTCATGGAGACTTTGGGCCAAGCACTAACTCTCAGCCTAACCTATCTTACAGAGCTGTTGGGATAAAACAGAGGTGAGCATTTTATGGACACCGTCTTCAATTCCTGCTGGAAAGGCAGGGGTTGGATGGATGAAGGGTGTTTAAGAGTAAGTTAAAGCTTCCGTAACATTCACATGAATGTCTAATTTCCTACCACCAGCAGACCCATGTTGCATAACCCTAGCAGGGCAGGAGGAACAGCCTTTTCCTGGTTGGTGGGTAGATGGATGGGTGTTTGAGGGCACCAAGCAAGGAATTCCAGAAAGAAAACACTCAGGATGGTGGTGAATTAATTGCAGAACCTGGGCACTTCTAGGAGCCACCCAGAACTTGATTTAATTGCACCAACCGGATCAAACTCCTACTCAGAATCAGTGGCAAAGATGACTAGCTTGAGGTAGATCCAAAAGCTGGTGGCACGCCAACATAAATGAAGGATCAGCCAGCAATGGCAACTGCTTATCTTAATTTGGAATCCAAGTCCACCCAGATCATTGAGGGCCAAGCTCTTCCTTCAAAGGCAGTGCTAAAATCCACCTTATTCTTTCTCCAATGTTTCCTTCTGCAAAAGGGGCCTTTGTTTTTCTACCTTGTCCTCAGTGTGCTTTAGAATTTCTTCCAAATTTCTCTAATTTGCATTTTTCCACTAAGGGATTTTCAGTATTCAAAAGGTGAAGGTGCTGGCCACGTACCAGGTAAGCAAAGAAGGCATTAAAGAAGAGACAGTCTACCCTCTCGCTACCTCGTCAGGAAAATGCACATGACCCACAGAACAGTTCCTTTTCAGCAGAAACATCAGAGAAAGCAAAATAACACATTCCAAAATTGGATATATTTATTTCCTGAGCAGAAGAGGAAGTAATTAAAACCAGACCTTGGCTATTTACAATAAATGGTTTAGTCTCAGACAGTTGAGCTGAGCGGTTGCCAACAGACACTGTTATTTGGAATTTTTTAAAAAAAAATCTTGTCCAAAAAAACCCCTCCCTGGGATCTATTGCTTGCAAAGATTTTGTCCAGCTGCAGTGTCTACTAATATGCAACAGGGATCTGATTTCATCTTCCACCCCCTCAGTTGGCCCACAATTAATCATTATGCAATGTCTCCAAATTCACCCAAAATAAACTTGGGCGTTACCAATTTTTTTTTCCCCAGGCAGGGGGGGAGGGAAGGAAATGGAATTCTTAGCACTACCCCAAAAAGTATTTATTTTGGGGTAGAAGGGAGAATAAAAGGCACAGCAAAAGCAGCAGGAGGGAAACATCCTGGAGAATTGGAAAGTAGATGTTTTTCGTGCTGCCGAGTTATGCAGAAATTGTGCAATGTAAATTTCACGCAGAGAAGCCTTCTAATTTAGATGGGGCAGTCGTATCATTGAAGGTGATGGACACCTCGTTGTAAAATATCCAGGAAATCATGCAGACTTTGAAGGGTCCTGTAGGATTGGGAAGAGAAAAAAAATCTCTTTGCCAGTATCTCATCTCATATCCGTTCTCTATCAATGAAAGTGACACCTTTAGAAGAAGACTCCGGATTCAACCCGATGCAAACATCTGCTAGGGCTTCTTAAAAAGGCGAGGAATGGGTTTCTATCACTGCTAACCCAGGGGGATCACTAGGGCAACCCCCCACTTGTGATCTGGGAGAGGGCAGATTTGCCAAAGAAGAAAACAAACCTCAGATTTCTGGCAAAGATTTCTGGCAATCCGGTCCCTAGGAGGAGAAAAACCATCTGCCGTTCATGGACTGTTTTCCCTCCTCCGTAGCTTTAACATACAGTAGTAGCCAACTCTTGCCTCTGAAATGGACAGGGTGAGACTCTGAAACTTGTCCTTTTCAAACAGACAAGTCAGCAGTAAGTTAGCTGGGAACGAAAGCAGCTGCGCTCTGGGGCAGATGGTCTCACGAAACCTTTATTTGTAACTAAGCCCTTTTCAGAAGAGTGGAGAGTTTGGACCCAGAATATCAACTGGCCACCATGTCATCAGAGTCCAGGTGACTTTGGAGAACCTCCGGTTTGGTTAGAAATGCCTGCTTTGGGAATGCGCCAACCACCAAGATTCCAGGTAGACTTGGATGTGTAAGGTCCAGAGGCTCCTTAATGAAGGTAATGATTAAACCAAAAGATGGCTGAAATCTCACTTGATGGCCAATTCCAATGTGTCTACTGAAGGTTCTCCACTCACCATTTTCGATACTTCATTTTTGTGTTTTGTGTGAGGGCCGCCTGAAAAAGTCACTGTGCCTTGATTTATGTAGCGGATGTGAACTTTGAATTTAAAACTTATTTAAAATGGGGGAAGGTGCCCCAGTACGACTCCTGCAGATAATTTTCTGGTTTCCTGAAAAACATTCCAGAACTCCTCTACCAATGGAGAATTCTGTTTTTACCCTTCATATAAACTCTTTCTTGTTTGAATTCTTCCAATTGCTAATCCACCAACCTTGATAAGTCCAGCTACATGTCCTTGGTGCATAACCTTCTCATGATTATCTTATCACGGCAACAGCTGAGTACAACCAGACGGTATTTGTTAAGAGCTGTTGCACAGGGATCAAACATAGAAGAGAAAGACACCAGTAACTTGGGCAGGAACAAAAATGTACTACATCAAAACCTCACTTTAGCAGACTAATGGGAGAGGGGGTGTCCGTTATTGACAAATGTCTGTTAAATCAGAAAGTATTCTCCCACAGCAATTTGCATTCTTTGCGCCCATTTATGAGGAATAGTGACACTATTATGCCGATGGCATTCATCGGTGCAGAAAATTGGTCTGTTCCATGCAAAACGTCTGTTGCATCAAAACCCAAGAAATCGAGATTTTAATGGGAAATAAAGGGAAATTCACGGGCTACTTTGGTGCTCTAATTCCACAGAGGTCAAACCACATGGTATCAAACTGCCCTGAATATCAAGGGGGTCAGTGACAAAGTGTTAAGACGTTACCAAGGACTCTGCAACTCGCTAAGGTTTCCGATTTAGGCGCACGCCATTCTGCAGGCTGTAGTGCGGTGTGGTCCAAACTTGGCCACTTTAAGATGAGTGGACTTCAACTCCCAGAATTCCCCAGCCAGCTGGCTGGGGAATTCTGGGAGTTGAAGTCCACTCATCTTAAAGTGGCCAAGTTTGGACAACACTGCTCTAGTGACAAGCACAGAAACGTCAGCAAACTGATGTTGAGAAAGGGGTTAAATGAAGACAGAACCAAGCAACAGAAGATGAAAAGAGGGATACGTACCTCCTAACGCAGAATAAGAAGAGACAGCCAGTCACAGAACAGAAAGGTGATAGATCTCAGCCCAAAAGAAAACAAGAAGGTACGTTTAAACCACTCATTCCCCAAAATCGTAGCCCCAAATCAAACCAACAGAAATGCACAAATAACAGAGTGGGAAAAAACAGAAGACATCCAGGTATAAAAGAAAAAGGCATGTTTCTTTTGGGTGTGGACCCAAAAACCAACAGTAAACGTACATTATAGCATATTGACGAGAGATTATTTAAACCCAACCGAGCTGTTGATGCGTGAGCTCGGATGCTTGAAAAAGGAGAGGAATGCTTTTCGGATGAGATGGGCAATCTCAGAAATCAAATTTCACGTGCCGGAGTAAAAGAATCAAAAAGCAGGAGTAGGAGATCATGAGGCGGAAGGATTGCCGATGAAATAATGCTTCAGCAGAAAGTAACAATACTGCCATTCTGTTCGATTTCCAGCACAGCAGTGGAAGAACAGAAAGGAGAGAGGCAAATCAACCATATGCCAAGGAAAAAGCCAGAATTTATCTACTGACCTAATTTCAGGAGCCAGCCTTCTCGATCCGGGTTAAAAAATGTGTGGGTTAAATCGTTCCCATCGTCTTCTGGAATCTTAAAGGGCTCGTTTTTAATACTTTCATATAAATTCTAGAAGAAAAGAGAAGGCAGAAAACTTTAACACCATCTGGCCAGAGATACATTCTGTTCAGAAATCTCAAACAGAAATCAAGAGTCTGTTCTTCTTCGAGGACCATTTGGCAACATCTTCTTTAGGACATGTGACAACTTCAATAAGTAATTGTTAAGCGCTTGGAAATGAAATACAGTTTGGTCCACAATCTACAAATGTGTTTGGGATGTATCCAAAATGTAGTGGTTGTATAAGTTGGGGAAATACCGATTTCGCAAGGCAGACTCGTTCTCTCTTTCCAAGAGAAGGCTTCCCACTCTGAAGAAGCCTCATCCAAGGCAATCTTGCCAGATCAGGAAAAACAGAGTTTCCTGCAAGAAGGACAGTCAACAGGTCGCCACTACAGTAGAAAAAATATCTAGATTGTCATTTGAGAGCCACATGCTCCTCTACAAAGCTGCCCGAGCAACAGAAGGAAGGGGTGTGCAAAAAATCATCTCTAGGCAGAGACAGAAGTTTTCTTGGCCAACATCCTGGAGAACAGTTGCAAGACAGAGGAGTAATCGTCTGGTAGATGGGCCAATAGTCTAATTCAGCATAAGGTAGCACTACAATCTAAGGCCTTTGAATACATGAAGGCATTCCAATACATTGTATAAAGAAGGAGTAAAAATCAGTGGCCTGGTCTACACCTTGCAAGACATCGTGGTTGCATGAGTTCCGAGATCTCTGGTTTATGCATTATACTAAGTCATGTTGCTCCTTACAGTGTGTGAAGCCAGACAGGGCAACACAGCAGCTAGCATGTTGGACTAAAACCAGGGGCCAGTTTGTTGTATCACCTCAAAGCTTGATGGTCACCGTTGTGCTAGTCCCTCACTCTAAGGTTACTCCATTTCATAGTATTGTTTATACTAAAGGATCAAATTCAAGGGCAACTGTGTATATCATCCAGAAATCTTTGAAGACTTGATGGAATGAAAAAATAATAGGACCAATAATAACAATACAACTAATAACAACAGGAATACCATCACTTCTCTACTGAGATCTAACGTCCCATGATGTGAACCCTGTTGTGTTGGTTTCCACAGTGATCAGTACCAAGAGCAATGTAGTTATTCCTTGGCCCCACTTCAAAGCCCTACATCACGTGCTCATCCCTTTCAAAGCCACTTACCCGTAGCAGTTCTTCTGGGAGGTCTCCACCCTCATTAATACCTCGGTTCATAGAGATAAACCTCTCCGCTGTTGGCTTGTCTCTTACATTGTGGTTGTGTAGACTTGTGTTCAACATAATGATTGCGAACGAGAGTACGTAGCATGTATCTGGGAAACAAAACATCAAAGGAGGACGTTTGCCCCGCACAGCTGCTTGTAAAACCAGCCTCTGGCACATGAGGAATAAAGTAAACAAGCACGTTCTCATCTCTTACTACCCCCAGCAGAGAGAAAAGCCATCCTGCTGGAGTTGTGTTGAACTTGGGACACAAATTTCTCAGGCATGGGTCCAAGAAGGAAAACTTAAAGCTGTATTTCAGTGTTCTAGGCATGAAATTACTACTGGCAAATTATTCTCAATGTCATGCCATTTCATGACCAGACAACTTCCCAGGACAAAAATGATCTTCCTCTTGCATGTTTTGGTTCAGGGCAATCCTTCTATGATGGAGCAACCCACAGTATCCAATGAATTTGAATTGTTTGACTATGGTTTTTTCTGCCTGTGCTTAAGAGGAGTGGAATCCTTTGATCAAAGCTAGTTTGCAACCTGGTTTGGAAGGCAGCCACAATTTGCCCGTTCAAGTGAAGCAGGAAGCTCTGTATTGTGTTATACAAGAAGTAAGTCAGTGAGCCAAAACATGGTAGAAAAGGAAGGAACGTATGAAGTTGATGTATCTCATCTGGAACCCTATTAACATGTGTCATAAATAAATGGCATCTATGGAGACTCCATTGTAACATGTTTTGGACCAACCCATCCCTGTGACCAAAAGATAGCTTGGAATCTAGAGATTTGATTCTACACTCCAGAAGAAACCAGATCATTACAGGGTTTCTTCAGCTTAGTTTCTGTCAACAGGGATTCACCCATCACATTAAGCTTTAACTTGTTTTTTTTTTTTTTGGTGAGGAGGTCTTGAACTGTTAGATGAAACCAATCATTGTTTTATAATCATTCCTAGCAGAGATCATCTCTTTGCTCAGAAACAACAGAAAATAATATTTGGACAAAGATGATGAAGATGGTAAAGCAGGATTTTTCTTACATTCTAAGATACAACTTCTACCCATAGTTTCTTGAATAAATCATAGTGGCCTGCTTCACACATAATGCTAAGCCATACTGTGTATCTGGCCAATTTCCCCACCTTCCAACCCCTATTGCTCTAAAGAGGTTTCCAAAAACATAGCAAAACAACAGTTGTCACCACTGACAACCATTACAACAGCCAGCCAAGCCATTACAACACCAAACAGGTTGAGACTTGCAGAATGTGGGAGCCCAACTGATAGAGGCAAAGAGCAGCAGGAAAGGCCACATCCACTAACCTGTAGACTGGAAGACCCCAGGGTTACAAAGGCAGTAGCGTGAAGCAAATGCTTCCATCATACGATCAATTTTTTGAGCTTCTCCAGGCAATCTAAAACTCCACAGGAATTGCCTGCAAAGATATCCAGAAAGTTGTGGACAGAGTACAACCCAAGTCCAAGCCTCTTGCGAATAAAAGGAGACTCTCATGAGTTCAGGCGAATCAGAAATTAAACATCTGTATATCAGATTGGGTTTGAAACGTTTCTCTGAAGGTCATCTTGGTAGCTTAGCAGCTCAAGCAGGACAAGGTTTGCTGATTACAGAAGTCAGCCAACCTGATCTCTTTGTCTCCCAACACAACCTTTTGACCTGTTGCAAAAGATCAATCAAGCCAACCCTTTCCGTGATTTCCACAGCAACGGTCTGATCCAGCGGATTAGATGGTGCAGGCCGTGCACAGGAGAGGATTTAACATTTAAGAGACTTAAACATGGCTTAAGTTTCAGCTCATGTCCAGATGGCTTCATGACCACGCTAAGCCATGACTGGTGTGATCCTGGCGGCCTTCGTTCACACTATCTATGAACAGGTTCCTGCCACGCTTGAAGCAACAATAGAGTTTGTGCCCTGTACAAACACAGCCAAACAGGGACTTATTCAACCAACTGTGGTGAAGTAAATCTGACCCTGGTGATTGTCAACAGGGGTGGTTAAAAAATCAAGATGGCAGCCAAAAGGGGGCGGGGCTTCCATCATGGGGTTGTGGCTGCCATCTTGATTTTTTAAATTATCCCCGTGGACACACCCAAGATAGCCACATTGGTTAAGCCATGAATTATGCTAAGAAACCACACCAGTTGAATTCCCTTAACACCCCAACTATTACTGTACAAACTATCTTGTGGCTTAGTGCAGGAAGCCGTGCGTAGTGCTAAACTCAACAAGTAGGGCCACAATTCTGTATGCAGATATGGAGGGTTAAGTCCACGGATCTTCCTAACACCAGACAAGTCTTGCAAATAGTGGGGGGGGGGGGTTTCCTGCTTCAAAAAGGCAAAGGATTTTTAACGTCATTTTTCCAACAGCCTTTTAAAAATATTTCTTACCGTAATGCTTGGACAAGATTGAGATCTGCAAACTCGTGGAGTTCAACAAAAGCCTGAAGGACTTTGATATTAAAGTCATCCCTGTAAAAGAAAGAAAAAAATGTTGAAATAGCAACCATTTCATTTAATATTCAGCTGTTGGGCTGTTGAGGTTGATGGTTTGGGGTTTTTTTTCGTTTTAGTTGGCCTGTTATCAAGCTGTACTCATTGGTCCAATGCTAGGCAGTCCTCAACCATAACCTTAAGAAATTAATCTTATTATTAGCTGATTGAAGAAGGCATTCATGTCAAAGATCATATGATTCTATTACTATAACCAAGATTTTCTTTTTCCAAAACGCATACTGATTATTCCAGCGACAGTGAAATTCATCTCCTCTGGCTTGATTTCAAACAGGACGCACCCTCCTCCAACTGGTAGGTCCCCCTCTCCTGCACGGCTAACCATCACGTCTCCATCACAACTGACTGTTACATTCAGCAAAATATCAGCTTGCCTGCTACCATAATGAACCAGTTTGGTGTGTTTGGTGGTTAAGGCACCAGGCGAAGAAACTGGGAGTCTGTGGGTTCTAGTCCACCTTAGGCACAAAACCAGTTGGGTGACCTTGGGCCAGTCCCTCTCACTCAGCCCCAGGAAGGAGACAATGGCCAACCACTTCTGAAAAACCTTGCCAAGAAAACTGCAGGGACTCATCCAGGCAGTCTCTGAGAATCGGACATGTTTGCAGATATGGGGGAAAAAAACATAACAGGGAACCACTATGCAAATCACTTGTATTTCCTTTCTCAAGGGCAAACCGAGAGAACCTGTCCTCACACAGATTGCCTCCTTCAAGAGTCAGCAGAATGGAGTTCCAGTCTGTCATCCTATTCCAATGAGAGACAGGAAACCCAGAAACTTGGTTTGTTTTTTTCAATGAGCTCTTGGGACTGTCATGAAGCCAACGGCACTCCAAATTAGAACCTCTGAGCAAATCCTTCAGTCTTATTTACCTTCCATACCTTGTCAAGTTTTCTGTCAAAGATGTGAACGCTAAGGTCATGATCCAGCACCCATCACATTTCTTTAACGTAAGCAATAATGCCATTAAGACAATGATTTAGCATCAGTCAACCACGCAAGGATGAAGTCCTGCAATCCACACGGTGTGTTTGAAAGTCATAAGTAGATTAAAATGTTGCAGATCCGCTTCTACCCCAAGAAAGGGTAGGCGGATTTTTACAGCAGTTCTCAAAGTGAACACCACAAACCTTTCCAAGAATTTTAATTAGTATGTCGAAAAACCCACTAATTAAATTGGAGGCAAGCAAGTTGTTGTATAAATACTGTGGTGTGCTTGCCAAGGGGAAATAAATGTGGTGGATCAAAAGGCGTGTTTTTTAACCTTAGCACAATCGTATCAACAACAACAATGATGATGCAATTTAGCAAATATGGTCCAGGAGAATCTTTTGGAGAAAGATCTCAAGATCTTTTGGAGCATTTCAAAGATCTCAAGATCTTTCTCCAAGACCTCACTCTTAGTTATAAAATGCTCCAATTATATTGAATGAAGATTGGGTCCAGTAAAAGAAAGTAATATAGAAGCAACAATTCCTGTTCTCTCTGAAAAAGAGCGCATAAGCGTGAAAGATGGTTGCAAGATTCCCAGCTACTACATGAATAAGTTCATATAACATGTTAAGCCATGGGCATCTCGGTCTGTGTACAGGGGACAACAAGAGGGGTTACTTGATGCCATATGCATTGTGACGTCATTATGCAAGTGATATCATGGTGCACATAATATCATTATGGCTTGTACAAGATGCCCTCTCCTGAGAAATCTGTATGCAGGCCAAGAAGCAACAGTTAGAACCGGTCATGGAACAACCGATTGGTTCAAAATAGGGAAAGGAGTACGACAAAGCTGTATACTGTCACCCTGCTTATTTAATCTATATGCAGAGTACATCATGAGAAATGCCAGGCTGGAAGAATCACAAGCCGGAATTAAGATTGCAGGGAGAATCATCAACAACCTCAGATATGCGGACGATACCACCCTAATGGCAGAAAGTGAAGAACTAAAGAGCCTCTTGATGAGGGTGAAAGAGGAGAGTGCAAAAGCTGGCTTGAAACTCAACATTAAAAAAACTAAGATCATGGCATCTGGACCCATCAGTTCCTGGCAAATAGAAGGGGTAGAAATGGAAGCAGTAACAGACTTCATTTATTTGGGCTCCAAGATCACCGCAGACAGAGACTGCAGCCATGAAATTAAAAGACGCTTGCTCCTTGGGAGGAAAGCTATGGCAAGCCTAGATAGCTTATTAAAAAGCAGAGACGTCACCTTGCCGACAAAGATCCGCATAGTCAAAGCTATGGTTTTTCCAGTAGTAATGTATGGCTGTGAGAGCTGGACCATAAAGAAGGCTGAGCGCCGAAGAATTGATGCCTTTGAACTGTGGTGCTGGAGAAGACTCTTGAGAGTCCCCTGGACTGCTAGGAGGTCAAACCAGTCAATCAACCCTGACTGCTCATTGGAAGGATTGATAATGAAGCTCAAGCTCAGATACTTTGGTCACCTAATGCGAAGAGAGATCTCTTTGGAGAAGACCCTGATGCTGGGAAAGATTGAAGGCAAAAGGAGAAGAGGACGGCAGAGGATGAGATGGTTAGATAGCATCACTGAAGCAATGAGCATGAAACTGAGCAAACTCAGGGAGGCAGTGAAGAACAGGAAGGCCTGGCGCAATATGGTTCATGGGGTCACGAAGAGTCGGACACGACTTAACGACTAAACAACAACAAGTTGCCCATGCCAAAAGCAAAACAAACTTTATCTTAGCTTAGCATGGTAGGTGAATCTAGCCTCTGTGATAGGCTTTATGACAGGCATGTTTTATGAACAGTCATATAATACTTGGGAGAGATGAGATTGACATCTGCAGAAAACCTGATCAATATCTTGGTACTGATCTCCTGAAGCCTAGAGAACCTAACTACTATGTATATGTAGCAAACCAGGACTACCTCTATCTCAGGGAATCCATAATTCTCTCTGTTGTAACCCCATCCAAGGTTATGGAGTGATCTCCTTGTTGACCTCAGTGCAACAGCTGAAGATTGGGAGATAATTCTAAGTAGATCTCTGAATGACCTTTGTCGGGTATGACCTCCTTCTTTGTAAACTGGGAAGTGATCACATGAATGTTGGGAGGATGAAAGAAAGGGAGGAGGGAAAAGCAAAACAAAAGAATATTGCTGTCTCCCTGGATTGAAACCAGGATACATTATTAACATGAAATTGTCCTGGCTTGAATTCCTCATCTCATAAATTCGATTGATATAAATGCTCTGAACAATTTTACAAGTCTGCATTGCAAGCTGATAGCACCCCCCCAAACAGATGGACCCACAGCAGAGTCTTTTAGATATATTTTTAGTATGTAGATAGATATTTAACTAATGGGAGAAATGCACGGAAATGAGTTTGGAAAATTTCTCAATAACTTGCTAAAGATAATACACAGTTGACTAACATTTCTTGTGTCCAAGTTGTACAGACCATCTGTTTTCATTAATTATAGAACGCAATGCCAGTCTTAAAATTCAACCATCATACAGGACAATGGTCTTCAGCATGAATGTGTCCTTAGGGCTTTACATACAGGGATTAACTCTGGGTTCCCGATCAATCAATTTCACAATCAAATGGTTAGCAAGTGTCACAGATTTCCTGTTTTGTAGTATAAGCTGCACACGGAATCTTGTGCATTTTTACCCTGACACAGATTCCACCCATCATGCTAAGCCACATGATCTACTGAATAAACCACAATGAGTTCATTTGCATAGGCCACAAAGCAATGATTTGCAAGACACAATGACTAGATTCAAGACATCAATACGCCTAAAGAAAACAAACAATATTATGGCTTAGCATACTGTGTGAACTCAATCATTGTGCTTATTTTTTTAAAAAAAACCATTGAAATCCTGATTTATCTCAAACCAAGTTACTCGCTTTATGAGACTTAGGCTACTATCTTATGGACATGTTTCCTGGAGTAAGTCCCATGGAGCATAGTGGTAATCAAATATTGAATTGTCACATAAAATATATATATTTTTAAACTACTGTCATTCTAGGCACATTTTGAACATACAAGCTTCTTTTCTACAAAACTGATAAATCTCAGCCTTCAAGGATTATATAGGTTTAAAAAAAAAATGTAACCTTGCAACCCTACTCCAAGCCAATTTAATACAAAATATGTTGTTGTTTTTCCCTTTTGACCATCTCCTGCACGAAGCAAATGTGATATGAACAAAACCTAAATTCCTATTTGGCCAATGTTGGTAGAATCAAGATCAGCAGAAGAAAACAGAGTCATGGACAGAGTTCGGCTGGTTGCATTGACAGCATTTCTCTTTCTCGCCAGCTGAGCTCCTTCTTAAGTGCCTTGGGGACAATGCTGGACCTCATTTTGTCCTCTTGAGGGGCATGCAAGCAGAACAGGCCTGCCATCCTGCAGTGTCTTTTACACAACTTTCTCCTGCCTGCATTATCACAAGAAAGCAGCTTAGTGTTTCTTAGAAGTAGGATTAGGCTGGAGATTCATCCCCAAAGAGTTTTAGGAATAAGCTCCTACTGCTGGATGAATTCTTTCTTTGATTCCTGCAATTTTACGCTGGGAAGATAGTTGAGAAGAGGCTCCTATATTCTTTGTCTCTGGAAAGCATTACAACCGAAGAAACCATGAGGACTCCATCAAGATGCTCTCCATCTTCGCCCGTCTGGGCTATTTTGAGGCACGTTTACGAGTTACGCACCCTAAGCTTGAAATAGTTTGCAGGCAAGAGAATCCAAATGAAATTGGAGAAGTCAACCCTCTCAAGATGATTTAGATGGCAACCTCCATTCCCGACCACTCGTTTTTTAAGCCCCCCTTTGAATTTATGTTTTTTTCAATCACGTTTGTCACCACAACAAAGGGTTCTTTCAATGTCTTACTATTTTTACTAAAGAATTTTTCCAAAGGAGAGAAAACTAAAAAAAAGATGACTACAAAGACAGGATAGGTAGAATTTTAGCAATAACAAATAAAACTAATATGCCTTCTAAAATTAGCAATTGCTTTTTATTTTGGTCTTCCAATATTCAATGCTGCAGCCTATTTTTAAAAAATCTAACTTTGAAATTCCCCCAAGATTTGTATTCTGGATTCTTTTCTCAGCTTTTGTCTCTCTCTCTTTCTCTCTCTCTTTGGTCTATGAATGCATATTTTAATAATAAATTAATGATGGAAAAAAGCAGAAAAGCTTAGCTGCAGAGTGCATGCAATGCACGTTGCAGAGAGCAAGGCCGACGGGCATATTTGGAATTTGGAGAAAGAGCACATTCACAAAATGGTGCCCCTGAAGGCTTCTCTACAAAATGGCACCCAAAGGAGATGTGGGCAGTCAACCAAATCTTCTGTGACATTCTGAGGCCATCTCCTTCCTTAACTGCTTTCTCACCAAGCGGGCTCACTTTAATTAAACCAAGCACTGTGCTGAAGTATCTACCATCTTTATCCTCCAAGAAGACCTGGGAAGACATCTTTGGGGCATTGTGGAATACAGATGAAACCACAATCCAACCTTTTGCTTTGCAGCAGCCCAACTTTCTATATATGGATAGTTTTAAGTGAATAGATCTCTTTTTCAAAAAAAAAGTCCATTGGGGCAGGACGCCTGACGGCCACCAAAGAAAGCACTGACTTTCTCAACCTATTCTTGGAATAAAAGTTCTCAGCTTCAAACTCCTAGTGTTTCCAGTTGAAAAGATCAGGTTCCCTTGAGGGGACAAAGTACTGGCGTGAAGCCACTTAGGACAAATAAATCTGGCTTGGATATTCTATTACCTCAAAGGGCAGAAAAGGTGGGTTTCTAAAAACCCAATAAATCAGTGTGAAAGTTAGATGGAAGAACTGGCCAGTCCTAACCAGGAGCTCCAAGAGAGAATGACACAACCGATCTTTGTGGTGGGTGGGAAGGTCCCTCTAAGGTAGGTGTGACCAAGGCAAAAATGAAGTGTCCTTCCATTTACACCGACATGCGATTACAATGAACTCTTAACAGGATGGCTTTCTAGTCTCATGTTTAATATTTCCCCACTCAGCAGCGTGAGAAACTACACGGTGGAAATGTTGGGAGGGCTATGGAGGGGTTGAAATGCAGCAACGGTGTGGAACTCACCCCTACAACAGCAATCAGAGCTGCCAACTTTAATGTGCTCTGTGGTGGGACCTGGGATGGAGCTGCCTGGCCCTTCAGTTGAACTGCAATATTTACAGTGCTTTCAATGCTAACTTTTTTTTCATACTTCAAAGGCTCTTTTCATTGGCTCAGAGATGGGATGGTGCTTCTGTAAAATAACTTCTCAAGTGTTCCTATTCTGCTGAACTTCCTGGCATAAAAGCAGAGGAAGATCAAGGTTGTAAGTAAAGTTCTCTACGTCCATCTCAAGGAGATACACACCGGGACTGGCCTTCACTTACCTCTCACCAAGATAATCTCCAATAACCGTTTTATTTAGCCCTTCCCCTTTATAAAGGAACTGAGCGATGTCCTCTGGAGTATTCTGTAGGAGATCATTTTCAATGAGAAACTGAATTCCCTAAAACAGCAGAAAAAAGGAAGACAAGAATTCAGGCTTTGTTCCTCTTTATCGAAATCTACATTCCGGAAATATCAAGAAGCTTGAGAGAACATTTTCTTTTCAGCAAGTAATGACCCTGCTTGTTAGTCCAAGGAGCAGAAAACAAAGTGAATATTCAGCAGATTCAGCAATAGGAACAGTTTGCAGGGGGCGTCCGTCCGCGGAGGGTCAAAAACGTCAAGGTGTAATCAAAGCCTGTCCCCTTTTGAAGATAAAAAGAGGTGGGGCTTCACTTACACGGTAGCCACTGCCATCTTGACTTTTTTGACCATCTCCTGCAGATGCCCCTGACACTTTGGACAACTTTTGCTCTTTTTTTACACTTCTTCTTAAGAATGGAGAAGTCAAGTCAAGAAGAGAAAATTGAAACTAATGTTTTTTTCTTACTTTCCTGTTCCTGGTTGATTGAACAAGGAAACTCATCTACCCAAAGCTTTGGCAATCTCATGGTTGGGTTGACACATGGCTAAATACCATACTAACCCATGGCTTGCTTTAACCATGGTTGACTGAACAAGCAATTGGGATTACCTATAATGTTAAGCTATCATGTGGCTTGCTTGATTCTGACTTAGTGTGTTGTACAAACTCAGCCTCTGCTGGTTGGGCTCTGTCCCTTCTTCATTTTTTTTTTTGAGAGAGAGATGCATTTGAACATTTTGACTCACATTAGCATCAATAGAATTAAATACCATTTAGAAAATGGCATTTTAACTACACTTTGAAACGGGACTTAATGGGAGCAATGCTTTGGCAAGATTTATTGCTCTTTCTCATTCTCGAGACAGCTGGAGCCAGAAACGGCTGGAATGGAAATACAGTCCTGGGTTCCTTTTTCCAAACAAACAGGCATAAAGTTCAAAGCAGGTTTGGGATGAAGGAGGAATGGGGAAAAACAAACGTATTTTTGACAGAAGAAACACCGAGGTTGATGCCAAAAGGCAACCGGTGCTGACTGCTCCTGAGGAAGAACAATGTCTTGAACTCCTTTATCAGCATAAGCCCAATGCTATTTTATCAATCTTGGAAACTATTTTTAGTCTCGAAAAAAGCGCAGTTGCTTTTCACTCCCTTTCTGCCTGTGTGTGCAGAAAATTGCTACCGCAAAAACTTCCCTAAGTATCTAGCCAAACTGCAAAACCCAAGAATCAGATTTCCTTTTGAAGCTACAGCATGAGGCAGTGTTTTGTTACCAAAAAGGATTAGGTTTCCTTCCACAAAACCACCAGGAGTAAAGAAATTTGTTGCAATTCAAAAGCTCGTCAAGGGATCTCCTGTTTTCTCTCTCTCTTATTTTCTTTCAGCTCTACGCTTCAGAAATTCCTTTCCTGTTATAGGGCCTGTTTTCTGGAGATCCAGATGTCTCCCAAAAATGAAGTTATCGTCCTCTGAAACAAAATAAAGATAACCACTTAGGGAGAAAACAAGGCTCCAGATGTATTTAGCTCTTAGGATGGAGGGAGGTGAACAAGACAAAACAGACTGTGTGTTGGCAAAACTGCCTCTCGGAGATCTAATAAAGAAAAATGGGAGAATGAAATAAAGAATGAAATGTAATAAGAAAGATACATTTCCAGAACGGACTTCGACAGCACACACCGATGATGCAGAGCTCTGTTTGTTAGACTTCTCCAGCAAGGTGGTCCATTGGAGATCAGGGGTGTCCATGGAGGTGGGTTAATAAAACAAGATGGCGGTTGCAATTGCATGCTTGCAGTTGCCATCTTGACTTTTTTAAGGTCCTCCTTATGGACCCCCGAGAGCTGGGTAGCTGAGGCAAACACCAATGCTTTAAGGAAGCTGTAATGGTCTGTGAGAATGACTTTGGGAGACAGGTAGAAGAGCTGCAGACTAGGCAATGGTCAGGCAAATGGCAGCTGAGCCCGCAGAAGGAATGGGGGCATGGCAAACATCTCAGAAGGGACTCTCCCTAATTTCTTGGACTGTAAAGGGGAGAGGGGAGAGATGTACTTCCAGACTTGCAAGATCGATGTCAGCCTTGTGAGGTAGTCCAGACAAGAAACATACCCAGAAGTACTAGCCCTATCTTTATTGTAAGGTTACATTAACAGAACCTTGCAAGTCTGAACAGAATTTTGCAAATCTCTCCCCCGTTGCCTTTATAGTGCAAGAAACTAGGGAGGATCCCTTCTGAGACATTTACCCTGTCCCATTCCTTCTCTGGGCTCAGCTGCCACTTATCTGACAGTTGCCTTGTCTGTGACTCTTCCTCCTCTCTCCCAAGGTCATTCCCATATACTATGACAGAAGCTGTTGGAAGTAGCACTTGGAAGGAGAGAAACAAGCAAGTAACACACCTTTACACAAAGACAATCCATTCTGAGTTCCATCTTGGGGCTGTCCTTCTAAGGTACCACAATCTACAATCTAAAAAATGGTTTTGCAGCAAACTATTTTGATGCCATTACAGATACCTCCTGAGAAACCCATATTGTGAACCCAATGGTTTATGGCTTAGAACAGTGTTTCTCAACCTTGGCAACTTGAAGACGTGTGGACTTCAACTCCCAAATGCTGGCTGGGGAATTTTGGGAGTTGAAGTCCACACCTCTTCAAGTTGCCACAGTTGAGAAACACTGGCTTAGAGTATGGGATGAACTCCTCCAACTATGGTTGATTGAATAAATGGTGGTTAAACAAACAATGGCTTGGGGCACATGAAACAACTCAGCCCAAAGTAAAGATTCTCAAGAACCAGAAAACATCTCACCTTCTTGGGATCCATGTTGAATTTTTTTCTTCCCATTGCAACTTGCTTATTTCTTTGGGTAGCTTTACTGTCAGTTTGGAGGGAAGAGAAATGAAAAAGGAACACCATTAGACAAAAAGACTTGTCTCCATGAAATATATTTCCACCATTAAATTTCAGGCGTTATTTACAGCATCATAGCACCCGATGTAGCCAACACAGAAACTACAGCCTAGTTGAATCTTCCTTCTCGAAGTTAAAAAATTGTTATTAACTCAGACAAAAATCAGGAGTTGCCTTGGTTTTATTGCAGAGAGTCAGAAATGGCATCTACATATTTTGACATACCAGAGCCAGGAATTATAGGGTTTTAACCCACAGACCAGTTAAACTGGATTCATTCAAGCCAACTGACAATATAATACACTGAGTGTCTGGACTGCCAATAAGTGTTTAGGTCTTCTGGTTTGCTAGCACAAACCCACAACAGAAACGATGGCAGAGGCTGAATAAATGAATGAAGGACGTTGTGCCAAAAACACCGTGAGAATTGCAGGGTTGTGCCAACGGCAAGATGCAAGGCTCTTTCCAGTCCACTCTCCAAAAAGTTGATGCAGAAACATCAACCATCATATCCTGAAGACCCTTCAGCCACTCTGAGTCCAGATGCACTAAAATAACACTCTTCGTATAAGAAAAAAGGTTGTTTCTTCCCCCCCCCACAAAGGCAACGAAAATTACATTTTTGCTTGCTAAGACCCAATGGCAGTTTAAGATATAAAACCCTTTCCTTTGCTTTAAAATGTATGTCTGCTCTGGATGCAGAAACGTGTGTCTCTTGCAGCAAAGGAGAAAAGATTATACAATAAATTGAATAAACAGAGAGATCTGATGGGAAAGCCTACATTTATGGACGGCAGAAAAGTTCCTGCTGGCAGATAGAAATTTTCAGTTGCACCCCAAATTTAGAATTTGGTAGGGTCTGTTTAGAGAAAGGGAGTGTGTGAGTCTTTGAACATGGATTGCTTTGTATGTTATGTGAATGTTTTGTGACATATGATTTGTTGTGTTTAAAATGACATTGAAGGTCAGGTCCTACTTGTTTCTTTGTTATTTGGCACTTAGACACACCCAGCATTAAACCACAGTCTGTTTAATCATGGTTTGTCAATTCAACTAACTGGCTGGGTCAGACTCCTCACTAAGCCCATAAACCTGGCTTTACAAGCTACTGTGTGTTGTTTGGCCCAGACAATACACTGCTAAGCCACCGTATACTAGATACAACATATGAACCCAGTCTTTCTGCCCCAATTTCAGTATGACAGACATCAAATGTAAATGGGGCAACTCTGTTGAATGGGTAGTCTTGCAACATGATGTGCAAATAGGAGGGTCAAAGGGAAGGAGCAAGAAACACTGTGTGCATCATGACGCAAGACACCAATCTTGTATTTGCATCGTGTGCGTCATGACACGACGATGCCTGCAACATCATTTTGATGTCGTCATGGATCCTACCAGATACCAGTGTTCCATAGCCCTCTGAGGAAGAACATTATGGCAACAGAGGGATCCACTGGACCCCTTCCTTCAGCCCAAGAAAATAATCTGCAAAGAACTTGTTGAGTTACTGAGCAGAGCAGAGCAAAACTTCTTCTGCTATCTCTCTAGGACAGTGTTTCTCAACCTCAACAACTTTAAGATGTATGGACCAACTCCCAGAATTCCCCAGCCAGCCATGGGAGTTGAAGTCCACATGTCTTAAAGTTGCTGAGGTTGAGAAACATTGCTCTGGAGACTTGAGAGATGAAGGTCAGGACATCAGCCAAAGGACCATGACTCACAGAACTGGAGAAAAATCACAACTCCCCACTTTGTCCTAGCCTGCAAAAGCTGACCTCCCACCCACCCCCTTTTCTTCCTCCCCTTCCCTTGGTCTCCTCAGCTTACAAGCCTGATCTGAGCCCCTCTGAGAGACCAGCACTACCTGAAAAGTGGGCAAAGAAATGCAGCTGATACCTAACAAATAACGAATATATTGTCCATGAAGCCCCACAGGCCAAACCAACTCACCTTTCCTCTACGCTCGTCAGGTGATCGATCTCAGTCATAACTTCTTCAATCTCAAATTTTAACCGCTGCAGAAAGAACACAAGTCACAGTATTTTGTTGGTAATACGATTGTCGTGTTGTTGGCTGGATTCTCTGCCTTGTCCTTTATTTTGTTCTGTTCCTATTTGTCTTTCTTGGTTTAGTTTTTTTTGGGAAACCGTATTGCATTTTCTTTTCTGTGCCCTATTGTGAAGCCCCCAGAGTCATTCTGGAGTTGGGCAGTGCCTACATCAAATCAATGAAATTAAAATAATGGAATTATAGGAGCTCTCCCATAAAATGTACTCATGGGACGGCATTTCTTCCTTTTTCAAAAAAGGAATTTAGATACTTCATAAATCTGGGGGTACCTTTATCTGCCATGTCACTTTATTCACATGAATCTGAACTAACTTCTCTTAGTAGCAATTATTAAAAAAAACAACTCTTGAGTTGAAAAACAGCCATTTAATCCAAGCCAGGAGACGAGAAACTTTATGAATGAAAGGAAAAGGATTTACCTCGATATCATCAATTAATTCTTTTTTTCTACGACGGATGTTTAAAAGCTCTTCTCTCTCCTCCACAGAAAGATCATCGGGCACTGGAGGAAAAGAAATACACACTTATGAACAAACTAGAGCTTGCCCTAAGCTGAGAACTGGTGGCTGGTTGAAAATAAAAGGACATACGGATTACTTCATCCTTTGCCCATAAAGAGAAACTCCATCAACTGAGTGAATATTATTAGTTTAATAGCAAAGACCTCACGTCAGGTTTATTTTCCCATAAAACACTCAACAATGATTAGCAAGGAACTCCATTAGATGCGCACATCCGCATGTTGGCTAATATAGGAGCCCTTCACTTAGCTCGAAAATTATAAAAGCCATTTGCTCCTCAAACTCCATGAAAAGCAGAGGCTGAAACAATTAACAACATTAAATGGTTCCATGTCAGTGGCAAAGTGCACGCATGGAGACATTTTAAACTGCAAGTGTTTTTCCTTGTCTACAAACAGACCCATTTCGGGAGCCGAAAAGGAAGAGCATCTCTGTTTCAATCAACGCGGCTGCTGAAAAAAGTTCATTTTTGACCAGCTCTTTTTCATTCTGCAATGGAAATGGGCTATAATCTTTATTTAAGATTTAACAGCTACAGGGAATTACATTATTCTGCTCAGTGATGTATAAAGTTGGGCAAGGAAAAGGAAAAACGAGAGAGATGTCAGCATTTTTGACGGGAGATTTTATGGGTTTTTTCATTTTAAAAAACTCAACTCATCCCTACGAAAGGCCAACTAGGTTTAAAGACGTTTCAGAAAGTAGAAACCGAAGCGATCGAGTTTTGGGTCATCACCCATTTTGATATATCGGAATCATCCAGAGAAATATCACAGAAAAATACTGGTTGACGGAAACTGCTCTCACCAACTGGAATATAACAATAAGAAGGCAAAATTCCTCAACCCAATTTTTGCACAGGAACTTTGTTTTCAACACTGCTTTCTTTTCTAGTTGTCAGAAACCCCTTACAATATTTTTTGCACGCTGCTACTGTTGAGCTAGAACAGTATTTTTCAATCTTGACCACTTTAAGATGTGCCGACTTCAACTCCCAGAATTCCCCAGCCAGCTGTTGGGGTTGGAGTTGAAGTCCACACATCTTAAAGTGGCCAAGATTGAAAAACACTGAGCTAGAAGGATGCAAATGGAAAAAAAAAATCAAGGACGTTCTTTCAACTAAAAAAACAAGACATTTCCTGGACAGTCCAAATTACCAAACACAAGTGCCCCTTAATGGCATCTGGAATTGTTGCATTCAAAATTTCTATTCCTTTTAGAGCCCGAACTCACAAAAGAACTACTTGCTTGTTTCAATGTTTGGCCCAAGCGAGAAAATTAATTAATGTTTTGTTCAGAGTCAACGAAGCCCTTTAAAGCGAGGACTATTTTTATCCAGGTTTCTAAGAAGAGCTCTTGCATATGAGAAAATAGGGACGATTAGCTCAATATGACAGAGTTTTTTAAAAAAGGAAATTACAACCTTATTTTGAACGTTTTTCTTGAAAATGGCCTTCATGGTATTGCTTTCATCTACCGAAGCAACATGATGTTTTGCATAATTCTTTATAAATATGTCCCTGTGTCTCAGGGTATATGTCTGTTTAGGTACCTAGGTGTCCATGTGAATGCATGAATCTCTGTATATATTTATCCTTGTACATACATGTAGGCATGAGAACCAGTGTAGAGTAGCAGTGGTTAAGGTGCTAGATGAAGATGAAGCTGGTTCTAGCTTCTGGATCTGAGTTCCCCCTCAGTTCCAGAAGCTCCTTGGGAGACTCAGCACCTCTCTCTCTCTCTCAGCCCCACAACCAATATAGTTCAGTGGTGAAGGTGCTGGACTAGGAGATGGGAGACCCAGGCTCTAGTCCCACTCAGCCACAGAGGCTCCCCAAGGGACTTTGGGCCAGTCCATCCTTGTCAGTCCAAGATCCAGTGTGATCTGATGCTGAAGGTGCTGGACTAGAAGATGGGAGACCCAGGTTCTAGTCCTTCCTTAATCAATGAACCTCACTGCTCTCTGCCTAATCTATCCTAACAGGGTTGTAATTTGGGGGGGGGGAGATATGGACAGAAGTAGTAATATATAAATCGATATGAATAGAGATTCATACAGAAGATTAGTTATCTTGGCAAGCTAGTATGGTGTTATGGTGAAAGTATTGGACTAGGGATGGGAAGATCTAGGTTCCAGCCCTCCAATAGGCATGGAAGCCAGCTGGGTGTCTTTGGGTCAATCCCCTTCTCTCAGCCCTCAGCTGGGAAGTCGAAAAACTTCCATCTAGCAACCCACACTAGGCCAGTGCAGTAGATTATGGTCTATAGTCCTCCATGAAGAGCTTTTCATCCTGCAGCGTATTGCTTCCAGCTGATAACACTAGTAGTGATAATAATGTCTCTGTAGATCTGTGTAGATGGATATAAAAACTTTAAAACAGCAGGAAGGAATAGCTGGTCTTTGGTGGAACAGAGCTCCATGTTTTGAAAAGCTTTTCCCAGAAATGTCCTAGACCTGGCTGAATTGGGTTGGCCATTAAGCAAAATTATTCCAGGGTGGGCTGGATTAAGAGCTGTAGGATTCTTTGGACAAAAGTAAAGACGACGCATTATAAATAATTTTTGGGAGCAGCAGAAGGAAGTCTCCATATGTAAAACAAGAAACATATTTTGGCTGCTCTTCCAGGAACATACCTTTGATCTCCCAAAGATTTGGACAGCAAGCTGATACCATGTAGGAAGTCTAGAGGATAGGCTCTGTTTGGTTAAGTATTGTAGTCGGGCCCTAACATTCACAAGCCAAGTCAAAAATTATCCCCCACCCACCCACTGTCTTAATTTCCTTAGCAGTAGAACATTAGTAATCCTTCAGTTTACATATTTCTGAAAGCCAAGAACTATGAAAAAGCAACTAATAATAAAACCTAACCCTGCTTCAGGAGAGAGACTGCTCTGCAACTTAACCAAATTTAACAAATGCTACTGTTCATAAAGGGAAAAGATTCACATGTTTCTTCTTAAAAAAAATTACAAATATTTTTATACCTTCAGTGAAGATCGGCAGGTGCTTCGCCTTTTTAATAATCCTCCTTCCACTTTAACCCACTGTCATAAATCTGATTCATCTATGAAGTATTTTTCAGACCACGGCAACAACCAGAGTCAAGCTTAGACCTACTTGGCCATGCAGATCTTTTCACTCAACCAGCACAAGGTCTCCATCTTCCTTTCTGGCAGGTGCCATGTAATGTTACTGATGAAAGAGAGGCACTTGGTTTTATTAACAGAAGGAAAAGGCGATTTCTAAGGTGGGTTTGACATATTTCTCCCTGATCATAGTGGACCAGTTTGGATGCCACCCTTACTGGGCTTATAGTTAAGCACTGAAATTGCCATGAAGATCATGGTTGGCCAGCTATCTATGCATGGTTCATAATTGGAAGGGGGCGACAAGCATCATCTAGTCCAACTTTCCTCAATGTGCAGGAAAACCAACTCAACCATCCATGAGAGGTGGTTCTCCATCCTCTTCTTAAAAACTTCCAGAGATGAAAAACCCACCGTCTCCATAAGGAGACTCTTCCACTGTTGTACAGTTGTTCCTAAGTGTTCATTTAAGCATAACTACTGGATAAGCTGGTTCTGGATCTTACATACTGGTGGAACAAGCGTAAGCAAGCTACAATGATATAACCTCAGGGTGCTTAGGGAGACATATGCGACCTGGGGAGTACAAGTTGCTCAGCCTTGGTTTCACACATTATGGAAATCTAACCACTCCAGCACATCATCCTTTCTAAATGCATCACGGAGAAATATACTTCGGTTAAGGACAGAATCATCTTCACAGCTTCACAACCTTCACAACAAGGGGGCAAGAAAGCAAATTGAAAACTTCTGAACAGATAATCCATAAAATAACCGGACGACCATTCTGCTCCTTGGGTGGCTGCACCATTCCCACCACATTAGCTCCAACTTCAGAGCTACTGCAGCAAAGCAAAACCTTAAAATGCCAATTAGATTAACTGAATTCCAACTGCTTAACAGTTTTGTCATCCTGGTGCTAAAAGACTTGCTCCACTTATTCCTTCCCCATTTCTTGGGTACACACCACATTTAAAGAGGAGAAAGCAGTGAGTTCACTTCCTTGTATTGGGCTACGTGCCCAGACTGCAGCTGAACTTGATCTTACACTGAGTTTCTTATCGCCATTAATTACATTTTAGAAATGTAAATCAAATCAAATTTAATGTTTCTCCTGCCTCATCCCACACTACTTTCCCAAATGCGTCCCTCAGGACATCGTTCAAAAACTCAGTATGTTCCTTGGCCTAAAAAACATTGGACAGACACGCTCTGCTTAAATTTTAAGAAGAATGAGAATGTGGGAAAGAAAATGTGGCTCAGAATTTTTTGTTGGATTTATCAGGTATAACCTGTTTTATTTCACCATCCATATGCTTCCACCAGACTTTGGAGTTTGCACTATTCCAGACATATCTGAGTTACATCATTAAGCTGAATTAAAACAAACCTTATCAAATAGTTTCAATGCTATGATTTTTTTCCAAACAACGTTAGTTTAATCTTAGTAATAGGTCAGGATTTTTAGCAGATGACTTCTGGTTTTGAGGCATTTTCACACGCTGAAAAGATGCAACTCTGGGGGTAGGGGGGCACATTTGAAGGCATTTCAAGCTTCTTAAGACTTTCAGTTCAATACAGCACAAGTTATTTATTTACGTGTTCTAAATTTCTGTTGTCACAATTTACATGCAGACAACCTTTGAGACAATCCAGAACAAAATTAAATTTGATTTAATTTCTATTAGGCGAACATAGAGTTGATATGATGACACTCTGATTTTTTTTCCTGATTTTCCTCTTTGTTCTGTTTGAAGATTTCAACTGGGTGGCAACTTTAGGGCACACCTATGGGGGGTACATATTGCAGCTCTTAAGCCCTTAAATTCTACCTCTTTCAATATTCCCAGTTATTACAATAAATAAATGAATTTTTAAAAAAGACATAATCCTGTAAAATTCGTGTAGTGGCCAACTTTGATTCTACATTATTTTTAGATTAACATCTAAGCTAAAAGCAGCTGTTACAATGAAATAAACCAGTCCAATCCATTTTTATAAACAGATTTTCTCAGCAATATTACTCAACTTCTCTCCAAACACACACTTTCCTTCTACTTAATGGTGGTTATCTTAGCCAGCTTCTGTATAACATTTATTTATGCAAATGTGCTTAACCATGGCTTAGCAAATAAAGCACAATTTCCTGGATTTGTAGAACACACTAAGCCATAGCCACGCTAAGCACATCATGACTTGCCACATTGGATGAACCAGACTTTCATATTATATTTATTGCCTGGGATGATTTTCCCCTAGAAAAATGTTCCTTTTGGAAATTGTACTTCTAAGGAGGGAAAGGATCTCAGTTGCCTTTTTTCTTAACCAAACATGCTGAAGACCCAGCTCTCTAAATAGCTTTGGCCCTCATGACTTGTTGCTTGAAATTAACATCTTCGTCCAAAAAGTTAAAACAGGGTGTAATCTTGAACTGGTGTTCAGAAAGGCAGTTCTTCTGCTCGTGGATCCACTTTCTCGCAAAGCAGATGAACATCTTGGCTTCAGAAAGTGGAGGGCGTAAGTCTTCTACCTAAACATTGGGACATCCTTCTCTTCACCTTCTCACCCTGCAAGTTCATGGGGCCACGTCCCACCATCACAGCAGACCTGTCCAAATTGGTTCTGGAGATTATCTGGGTCATTTGGCAAATAATAAAACATGAAGAAATGAACAGATGGTCTATCTAGATCTTCCCACAAAGAGCAAAGACAGATTAGACAACGGTCAAGTCAAAGCATTGTTTGGTAAAGGAGTCACAGGAAGGGGAACACTAAGAAGTCACACGTTTCTCCTGAAAGTCCATTATGTCTTCACGTGGCTTGGCAAATGTTTGTTTAGCTCTTTAACAGCCAGATAACTGAACACTTAGCTAGATGTCTCTTACCCCCCCCCTTAATTACCCCAGCGATACAAGTAGTCACATTTTGAAAAATACATATTTAAGCTCAGATAATACATGCTTTCTATTCTCATCTGTTCTTTTATTTTTTTTCCATCACACACCACCATCTGATAACAAGCAGGTCTATAATTTGTGTACTCTGCTGTCATCTCTCACAATGTGCTTTTATAGCATGAATATAAACGGCTTGGAAATGGCCAGACAAAACACAAAAGTAAACTCTTTTACAATGAAGTGATGGATTCTCTCTCTCTCTCTCTCTCTCTCTCTCTCTCTCCCTCTCTCTCTCACACACACACACACACACACACACCATTTTTAGAAAATAAAGACTGTCATTCTGTTCCTGTAAACAGATGCATCTTTCTCACAGGCTTCCTTTCCTGGGTTACCTTTAAATGATAGCATTTTGTTTAAGAAATTATGCCCATTTTTTCAATGTTATGGCACGATGTTACTGCCCTGAGTTCTGGTGATGGCTTCTCACATCTCACTATGTTGTTAAAAGGGCTCCTTCTTCTTGATCTCCCATGTCGTATGAAGCCATTCCTATGGTTTTTAAGCCATCGTTTACAGTTTTGTATTATGTAAGGACCCCTACTGTGACAATTAAAAAACTATGGTTAAACCCAAGCTTAGTGTGATGTGTGAACTGCAGATGTAATCAATCTGTGTTATGTATGAACTAGGCCAACAATTGTGGTTAGTTTTAATTCATAGATGTAAATGGACACCGGAGACGAAAACTTAGTAATGTGAAAATATGTAACACACAGCATCTTGTTTTAAAAGAGGAATTTCAGATTTCCTGGGTTGTTTTTATTCAGCAATATTTGATTAGTTATTGCTCAGTTAGCCCTGGTTGGGGTTTAAGGAAATAAAGAAGTGGGTTTGGGGGATCAACCTCAGGAGAGAAGCAATGCAACTCACAGACAGATGGAGAAAGAGCATGGATCCGTTTTGTATATTTTGTATATCCAGGATGAATCTCCAAATATTCATAGAGGAAAGTTTCAGAAGGGTGCTGACCAAGTGTTAGAAGAATAGGTCCTAGTTCTTTCATACTCCCCTTTGAACAAGACTTGAGTAGAAAGCAAATCAATCTATTTCTGTTCAAGGTATATTAAAGACAAGAAAATCAATGAGTCTGCAATTCTGTGCAAAGTTCACTAGATAAGGTATCACCTCCAACAGAAGCTACACCAAGATAAATGCCAGGAGCTTTGGCTGAAGGACAACCAGCTTTTGGAAGAGTCAACCACCCCAGTTGCGGGAGAGGTCACAAGATAACTGGCTTAATTTAAACCAAGAAATCAAAGAATGAGAGGTTTTAGTGCTTTCCCCCTTTTGCTACATTAGAAATTATAATTTGGGGGCCATTTTGCAAAAGAATAAGGCCTTTCATAGCTTTTAGGCCAACCTGAAATCTCTGGACAGCACCCACATACACTCCACTGTAAACTATGATGAGGACACATAGGGATGTGTGAAAAAACACTCAACATTGTTCAAGCTTATAGTAGCTCAACAGGACAAAGTTCATACATGAACAAAATTAAAAAATGGAAATAAGGAACTTGGAGTTTTATGTCCTGGGTTGCCCCTCTAAGACTGAGAAAGGAAAAATATTTCTTTTTCTAGATATGGTCATCGCTAATAAAGAAGAAAGAGCTAGGGAATATATTCTTTTTTACAAGGTTCAACATGAACCTCCGAAAGAGCCCAGACTCAACGTCAGAAAAGCAAAGGGGGAAAAAAGAGAAGAAAAGAAAGACATTTCAGCAGAGAAAAGGGGGGGGGCAATTCCTGACCAGTAATATTAGTACCACATGTTACTAAAAGAGGCAAGGCTCCCCCAACCCAACCAACTAAGATTGTTGATATGTTCAAGCCAAAGAATTTGAATTTAGCCAGAAGAAACGAAGAACGTGTTTCCTAAAACAACAATTCCTCTTATGTCTCAGATAAAAGAAAGGAATGTCTCTGGGGTTTGCTGCAGCTAAATTAAGAGAACTAGGTCCTGCGTTTTGCACACTATTGTCCTATTAGCGATCGGCCTCAGATCTCCTTTGCCAAGAACTCCCCCTTTTTTCCAAGACATCTTGCTTTGGTGTAGTCCTTTCCTCAGAATGTTTTACCTTCCGCAGCTCAGAGGGTGCCCAACGTTCACATGCAAGAAGTATCTTTGGTTCCCATTGGCCTAACTGAAGAAGCAAATACCTGCCAAAACCTGTTTAAGGGCCCTATTTGAAACAATCAGGAAGCCCCTCAGGAATCCCTTAAACTAGTTTACAATTCTTAAACTTGATTGTCCTTGAAGAGCCAGTCTACCCAACTCAATATGACTTACAAGAAATTGACAAGTAAGAGCCAATATCATCTGCATTTGATTGATTATGTGCCATCAAGTTGTTTTCGACTCCTAGCAACCACACAGATAGAT
Source organism: Python bivittatus (assembly GCF_059951505.1). Taxonomy (NCBI): domain Eukaryota; kingdom Metazoa; phylum Chordata; class Lepidosauria; order Squamata; family Pythonidae; genus Python; species Python bivittatus. Next base: position 6,339,010 of record NW_028277083.1, read on the forward strand.
TTTCTCCATGATGATCTCTCTCTAACCTGGTCCTTCAGCTCTTCCAATGGTGCCCCCATCGCCACTGTAACTGAGTCCCTCCACCTTGCCGCTGGTCATCCTTTTCTTCTCTTTCCTTCCATCTTTCCCAGCATTAGAGTCTTCTCCAGAGAGCTGGGTCTTGGTATAATGTGTCTGAAGTTGGATAATTTGAGCCTGGTCATTTGTACTTTGAGCGAGAACTCTGGGTTGATTTGTTTGATGATCGGTTTGTTTTCTTGGCTGTCCATTGTACAGATAGCCCCCGACTTACAACCACAATTGGGACCAGAACTTCCATCGCTAAGCGAGGGAGTCTTTAAGTAAGTTGTGTCCAATTTTGCAACCTTTTTTGCTGCAGTCGTTAAGCGAATCATGTAGTTGTTAAGTGAATCTGGCTTCCCCCTTTGACCTTGCTTTTCAGAAGCCCCCTGGGAAGGTCCCAAATGGCAATCACATGACCCTGGGATGCTGCAACTGTTGTAAATACATGCCGGTTGCCAAGTGCCCAAATTTTGAACATGTGACCACAGGGATGCTGTGACAGTTGTAAGTGCAAGGACCGGTTGTAAGACACTTTTTTCAGCGCCATTGTAACTTCAAATGGTCATTAAATAAATGGTCATAAGTCGAGGACTACCTGCATTCTCAGGAGTATATACCCATCCATCAATTCCATCTCAGGCATTGAAAATATTTCCTCTCTTATGCATTTAAGACATACTTAATACGTCTTAAATATATCTTAAATATTTAGATTAGGAATAAAAGGAGTGGTGGACTCTCCTTTGCCTGAGATGAAGCAGAAGTCAGAGGCCCCTTGGTCTGGAATGGTGTAATCGTGGATTCCTGCACTGGGGAGGGGGTTGGGCTAGATGATCCCCCAGGAGCTTTCCAATCTTTACATTCTATGAATCCACATCAGGAAGAATTTCCTAATGGTAAGAGCAGTCCACCAACGGACTGGGCTACCTTAAGAGGTGGTGGAATCCCCTTTGTGGAGATGCTCAAACAGACGCTAGATGGCCATTGGTTTGGGATGCTGTAGTAACAGATACCTGCACTTAGCGGGGGATGGAGTGGATGACCTTCACGATCCCGTCCAACCCTTACATTTTATGATTCTAAACAGGACACCAAGCAAGGCCTAAGAAACAGCCCATTGCACGTATAACTGTGGCAGTGATAAACATCAGCTTCCCAGCCTTCGGAGCGTCCAATCGTGGGATTTAGCAAGGCCCAACCATCCCCCCTTGTTCCATCCTTGTTCGACGCCACTGATGAAAATCAACGTGATTTATTCTCATGTGCTCTTCGGCAAGCCACCCGCATCAACTTGTGTTGCATTTTACTAACAGCCAAGAAACAGACAGGAAGCAAAACGATTCCCATCTGCAAGCAAATTTAGAGTGCTGAGTCTAGATTTAGATTTAATTCTTGGCTGGTTCCTGACAGCCGCAGTTCTGGACGCTAATTTGTACATCTAAAGAGATCCGGCCGGTAATCAAATCCTCCAGTTTGTTATCGCTGGATGTGGCGCTACACAATTGCACTGTGAACTGCCTACTCCGAGGCACAGAAAACAACGGCAAATAATAATTTTTCTATCTCCGGGGGGCTGAACGGTTGTTAATTTGGAGGCTGTCACTTCCCAAGGGTTCATCTATTGAATGGTGACCAAGAGGAGACCAATTAATCCGATACAAAAGCCCCCGTGCCAGCATTATGCAAAAAGCCAGATGAAACGTTTGCAGCCCCATTAACAGAAAGAAATCCTTGGAATCTTTAAACCAGCAATATTTGATTAGGCACAATTCATGCCCACAAACGTCTTTTTCGACTATGCTGGGTTTCTATGCTTGCAGGGTTAACCATTCGATTTTTTGGTTTGGCAGAAATCCATACTATTCCTCCATTTAGAAATCCCACGTGCATCATTCGTGGGATTGAGAAACTCCCCTCTTTTCCCAGACAAGTTGCCAGGGCAGATCTGTGGCCAGTTATTTCTGAAAACCTAATATCAAGCATGCCCACGCACTCTTCCAGAACATATGGATCTTGTCTGAGAGTTCCTTCACCACTGGTTTAGGGATCGGCACAACCACATTTAATTATGGCTGATGGACATTATGTAGGGGTTTAACTTTAACCAATCCGCCCCTCCAAGAACACCGGACCCTTGTACCATCCACTGTTTAACCATGGTTTATTGAACAAGGGTTCTTGCAACACTTAAGCCATGAACTATGAATTACAATGACACCCCAATTTATCAAATCTTGACACAATGCACTTCACATGCAACAGACCAAATACCCATGGTGACTCAGATCATTAGCATCATGACATCATTGCACAAATGATCCAAATCATGTCACTCATTTGATGACATCAATGCCCAAATGACATAAAAGGGCATCGTTTGCCTCATTTGTGCAAAGAAGCCATGACAGAAATGACGTAAATCAGAAATAACATATTCTCTGATTTAACAGACAGTTGGGAATAACAGACACTGCTAAATGGTCCGCTAAATCAAGATTCTGCTAAATCACAATCCGCTAAATCAAGGTTTCATGGCATAAACTACAGTGATTGAGTTAATACAGCCTCCTAAGCCAAAGCTAAACAAACCATATTGTGGCACAGCGCTATGTGTGAACATGGTAATCGGGCCTTTCCACTGACAGTAAAATGTCGCCTTTGTGGCTGGATCAACTCCCTCAACCTTTGCACGCTGACACATGCAGTCTGGCTGCGGTATGTTGCAAACAAGACGAAGTCTGGCTCCTAGAACTCCGGAGAAACCAGGTTTTGATTCTCTTCCTCTGCTTTAGAAGCAGATACAGCATGAGCCCCACATGTTTTTTCACCCTCTGCTTTTCAACTGGAGGGAGAAAATATCTGCCCCACCTCCTGCCGGCAGAAAGAGGGAGCAAGTAAGGATGGGTACGTCCTGATGTCATAGTGGAAATGAAGCAGATAGCATAATCCTCACCATTTGCCCATCATGGCACACCCAGCAACATCGTGGCTTGTACTGGACACCTGTGACTGGAAATGCTGAGGTTGGAACCGGGGATTGTGGGGCAGAGAGCCCTCATCACACTGCTGCTCCTAAGAGTTCCATGAAATCCACTCCAACAGATTCAGAAAGGTTACGTCTTTAACTCGTGGGCAGTATTTTCTATTTTCATAAGAAGCCCAGCTCCCATATGGACCATAGCCAGAAGAATGAATTCAGAGCAGAGCAAGTGATTTTGATGGCACCGTGACTGGTGGAATGTGCCAATGCTATAATTAGATATAATTAGATTGTATTGCAATACCTAATTATAGTTCCCAGATGCATATTATTAACTCGATGCTAGCCCAGCCTCCATCAACAATGGCATTACATATGTATAAGAACAATGCCACTTTAGGACTTTAAAAGCAGAAGGAATGGTAGGGTGAATTGGTATCTGGTGATCAAGCCCACTTTGATGCTAACTGGGGATAGGTTTGACTGACTGAGCCAGGACCTCTCTTCTAGGAACTTGGAAAAGATATAATCTGAAAATTGCATGCCGATAACCTTCATTAACTTCATTTGTCCAATCCAGAGCCCTTTCTGGAAAGAGGAAACTTGGTGACTCAGTCACACCACAAATAGAATTTTAGAGTCATTTTCTGAACATTCTGAAGGACATTTACGACTTTTGAAGGGACAATTTTTCTGCTCCTCAATTAAGAAAGACATAGACCATTTAAAATTGCAATACACTTTAAAGTAGCCAAGCTTTTAACCCAACCCAAAGGCTTTGCTTGATCATACAAGCAAAAATGAGAATATAGCAACTCATAAATTCTAAATAAAAGTAAAGTAAATGTATGTTTGATGGGAAGTAGGCTTTACATGAGAAGCGAACCCTTAAAATCTGGTTCTTTTGAAGATGGGTCGATAAGCATGCAAGACGTTTGGAAGCAATAGGTCTTGTACAAATATTTTGAGAGAGTGGCATAACCACTGGGTGCCATTTTCTTTTTTTTAAATAATTTTATTAGATTTTAAAATAAGAACAATAAAAGCTAACAAAGACTAATGTTAAAGATAAAGAAGGCAAAAAGAAGGAAAGAATAAGAAAGAAGAAACAAAGTCAAAAGTGCAGAAAAAAAGAAATACAAAAAGGAATGACTTCCAACTTTTCTCACAACAGATATAAGTAACAATTTACACTCAACTCTGACTCTAAGCTTACAACATCACTTTCATTTTTTCTATTGTCCAGTATCGATTCTAGTCATCAAACCCATACAACATAATTTCATTTTTTTTTTCGGTTTCATGCAGGAAGTCCAAAAAACTGGTGGCATTTTCCATTCGACCCAAAGATCAGCTCTTCATGAATGAAGCCTGGCCCTGTTTCCACACCAATTCAGGACCATTCAAGATGACAATTTCTGGAGGCCTACAAATAAATCAACGTTCAAAGCTAAGTGCTTTTCTCTGCCATTCATGCAGACACTATCCTTGTCAGTTCCTTAATCTGGATTATTTTAAGATGCAGGCAAGGATGGAAGAAGAAAGCCATCATCTGCCAAACAGCGAGGATGTGCAAGGACGGACAAGATGTAGATAATAAGTAATTCCTTCACGATTTACTACAGGATAAATAACTCAACAGGCTATTCTGATTTTGGAGCCCAGCTACTAAACATACCGACTATCTGCAGGAAATATTAGCCACTAACTTCACGACTGTATCTTCTCCCCTGCTTTTTTTTTTTTTAATTTCTATTTGGGGGAAAAGACTGCAACAGATGTGGACATCTATAGTTTTCCAGGTGTTGCGAATTACAACTCCCAGCAGTCCCAGCCTCTCTGGTCAATGGCAAGGGATGCTGGGAGTTGTAGTTTAGGGATATCTTGAGGGGCACAGGTCCCCCACACCTAACATGGAGAACTAAGGTTAACCAGTCCCTCAAGACATTTTCTCCTTAAAAAAGCGAGTTTTTCTCCGTTTCTCTAAAAGCACAGGAAGATTGCATGAATTGCCATCAAGAGCACAGGCCTTTCAGCTGGGAAGCCTGTTGTTTTTTATGATCCAACTATTACTTAATTTTGAAAGGAAAAATAAAAATTTGCAGGCACCAACCATGGAAAAACTAAACATGTAAGCTGTGGGTTTTTTTTAATTATTTCAATATGGCCTCTCAAAAACAGGCCTGACATGGAGAGACAGATTTCCTGTTTGCTTTTCCTCGAATATTTTTACACCACGTCATTTTTTTCCCACCCTGCCCTCTTCCTTGAGAATTTTTACACAATGAGTTCGACCTGACCACCACGAAACCAAGCTCATTCACAAGCAAAAAAATCTCCTACAGCTGGATCCTGTATTATTCCCAAATGAGCGAAAGCCATGTTTATAATACTCAAGAGCCTAGTAAGCAGTGGGAAAATCTGACCTACTTTGTGATAAATTAATTTTCCCAACATGTGACCCAACCGTTTTTTTCTGTTTTGTCCCATATATGCACATGTGCCTTGCATCTGATTTTAAAAAAAGATTTAAAAAAAACTGTAGAAATTCCCCCATCAATGAATTCCATACAGACTTCTCAAAGCAATACCATGAATACATTCGCATCTGAAATCTACCCTCCCACCAATTCCACCGACAGGAGAATTACATCTACTTCGTCTTCCTTACTGGTTTCCTCAAGGCTTTCAGAAAAATTATAAGCATTTCTAGGCATACAGGATCCCCCAAGACACTTTTTTGATGCTCTGGAGACGTTTTAAGCCACTCCTGGCAGGAAGAACCGAGCAAGAAATATGCAGCACGAAAGTCAGCTTCTTCAGGAATTTGTGAAATGTTAATGCAAGCAAAGCCTCCAGAGTTGGAAGCAGTCTTGATTCCCTTTTAAAATAAACTTTCTCCAGCAGACACACATATAAATAAATATGTGTGAAATCATATTCTCTTAACTGTGCAACACACCTATTTCCACACTATTAGCATCTGTTGAAATCTCACTTTTGTTATGTATGTTGCTATGAAACAGTCAAGTACCAAGAGGTCCTTTTGAGACAAGCTATAACACACAGTCACACCGCTGGGCCCAAGGGTGCACTTCTCTTTGCTCAGCTGTATTCCCACAATAGCTTTCTTGCTTCATTTTAAGAAACTGGAACCTCAGCGCTGTAATCCAGAGTGAGGGCTGGGGCATATACTTGCTCCCACAACTGTGCTAAGAACAGCTTAACTTGGTTAATTTAGTACTGGCTAAATAGAGTTCTCACCCAAAGCACAAATGATCAAGCTCAAACTATTGTATTTTGGTCAAACTATCCCATGTGGACCGTTATGCCAAGACCCAGCTCTCTGGAGAAGGCTCTAATGCTGGGAAAGGTGGAAAGAAAGAGAAGAAGAGGATGACCAGCAGTAAGGTGGAGGGACTCAGTTACAATGGTGATGGGGGCACCATTGGAAGAGCTGAAGGACCAGGTTGGGGGATAGATCATCATGGAGAAAATCTATGTGGTCACTAGGGGTCAAAAACAACTTGATGGCACTTAATCAATCAACACGAAGACTTAGTTCTCTGGAGAAGTCCATAATGCTAGAAAAGGTGGAAGGAAAGAGAAGAAGAGCATGACCAACAGCAAGGTGGGTGGATTTAGTGACAGTGGCAGTGGTTGCACCATTGGGAGACCACCCAGATAGACCTTCTCAAGGACAATGTGTCCCCAACCTGGCCCTTCAGGACATATCATTCTGGAGAAGATGTATGTGGTTGCTAAGAGTCAACACCAACACAATAATCTTGTGAACTCAGCCACCAGAATTTGCAAATCCCCGTGTTATGGTGTCATGCTGTACTCAGAATCAGCAGATGCCATTTATCCAAGAAAACACACTTTGGCCCCATGGTGAATCAGGTCACAGACTATTATTTCGCAGATGTCCTTCTAACCAAGGTTTCTAAGGGTGACACACCCTAATGATCCAAAGAGCAGGACTGATCTGTGGCTTCCCTTCCCAGACGGGCAAGAGAACTCTCACATCATTTTCCCCGTAACGAAAATGCCCACGATACAAAAGGCCTCTGAAATGCCCAGATGAGAACAGAACAAACGAATACTCGACCAAAAGGCATACCCAGTGTTATAAAGCAGGAAATTTGCCTGTGTGAGTCAGCCGTTTAGGGCAAGTTAAATAAAAGCACTGCTTTCAGAGATCACTTGTCCCCTTTTCCTTTAAGGTTTACTTAAACACAGCCACGGTTGGACGTTTCACAGGACAAGATGACAGGGCCTCCAGCTATGTTACGATGCGGTCTGCCAGGTTTGGCTTCGCACGCCGTAGGAACCGAGCCAGGGGCCGCCTTCACACAAACTCACCAAGCTGGCATTTACTAAACCACAGTTTGTTGAATAAGCCACAAACAGCTAGCTTCACACGTGCCCCAGTCCAAACTAAACAAACCATATTGGCGCAGCGTGCGGATCCAACTGTGAGAATAAAGCCAGTTCTTTGAGGAGCCAAGATCCGTGTTTCCTGCATATATTCACAGTCCCTGACTGCGGTTATTAAGATCAGTTGCGGGCCCCAGATGGCATCTCAGCTTAATCCAAACCTTGCCTAAGTTTTCCTACATTTGGAACGTTACAGAACAATTTGTACCAGTAGATCATTTGGTACTGTACACAGAAACCTGGGACAACTCACACTCGCCTGCGCTGAAAGTTTCATTTCAGCAGATGAGAGAGGCTTAGGAGAAAATACCTAACAGCTGTAGGGCCCAGCTGCATATTTTCCAATTCCCTTGGATTGCATCTATCCTGCAGCAGCCAATCTATAAACAATCTTTTAGAGCTATTTCGAGACATGCCATCGCCCTAAATGCAGTAGTCACATTTAGGTCACCAGATGGTGTGGAAGGGGACAAAGAATGTCTCGCCTAGATGTTGCCCAACAGAAATGTTCAAAGCTTATCCTGTTGACCCCCAAAGCTCTTCATCGGAGGGGGTCCCATTGCAGGAGAGTTCAGGAGCCATAACGGCTAACCAGACTGTTGGCCAGGAAACCGGTGTTGGGTAGGTACGAGGATCCGGCGTGAGGATCTCCAAATAACATGCAGGATGAAATCCAACCCAACTTGTTTATGACTGCAAGGAGGACACATCCACGTGTCTTTGCCCAGGGAGCGCCCTCAGCGCTTGTCCCATTAGGACTTTTATACAATATTCAAACAGGGAGGAAAAATACGATTGGTCAAAATTTGATACAAATCACACCTGCATATAACACCTTGCTTATCCCATAATATACAAGTGGGGGTGCAATTATAATTATAATAACCTAGGAGGTGTGATTTTAGGGTCCTTTTGTCATAAGGTCATGGTGGTTCACCAGTCCAACCGCAGAACTGGTCTTGTCTGGTTCTGACCATTAGTCCTGGGCTTCCCTCACTTTCGTAACTCCCTTTTCTGCCCAGCAGCAGCCAGTACAGGCCATCAATACTGGCTGAAGACATGGGGAAGGCTCTCAGCCCTTCGAAGTGGGCCAGGTCAAGAAGTAGACACTGCAAGTTTCTAGGATTGCTACTTGATGGTTGTAGGGTATAATAAAGGAATCTTGAAAGTTCTGAGTTTCTCTCTGTCCCAACTTCTACTAAACCAAGCAAGGAGGGGCTGTTTTGAGTTTCTCCTCACACTTCCTTCTGCCATCATACAGATGAGCTTCTTCTGTACGATGAATCCAATTCCTACAATTAGCTAGTTTCAAGTCTCATATGGGCCAACCTGATGTGGTTGTGTTGCCACAACTGCACATCTATCCTTATTGCTAATGTTAGCAATAGCCCAACTGTGGTTTGTTTAGCTCTGTCAACACCGTGTGTGGCTCCAGCGGCTATGGTTGAGTCATCCTGGCTTAGCATGTGGTACAGGCCCCATCAATTACAGTTTGTGGTAACTAATCCTTAGGCCAAACTATAAACTAGGGTAGACGCAGCCATAAACCAGTGTTGCCAGCTTAGCATTTCTAAGGCTGGGTTCATTGAACGCAAAAACCATCATGTGGTTGTTTGGTTTTGGCTTCAGTTGTCATGTGAATCCAGCCAACTGTGGTTTACGCAGATTCTGTATGAATGTAATAGAACAAACTTTTTATGGAGCAAGAAGGTTTTAAGTGGATCTCTTCTGGAGATGTTTGGACAGTCAAAAGCATCCCAAGGATAACATAGGGTTGATCCATCCAAATCACATTTCCTCTTCATTCAGGGATACTTCTGCAATTCTCCAACATTTTTTCTGGAGAACTAGAGTTCTGGGAATATCAAAAAGCTAAAAATATACACTGTTTATGATATCACTGGTCACTAAAATATCTGAAAGAAAGTACTGAGAGGCATCAAGAATAAGTTAAAGGGAAATATGCATCTTCTTGTTGAAATGGTAGGAAGTTCACGGTCTTCTGTGCAATGAATCAAACTGATAAATTACAGATATTCTCCTATAAGGCCCAGGCAAGATCAATCTATATAACTGAGCATTCCAAGGGTTTTCAAAGCTCTCACATTGCCCCTTGCATATTAAATTTAATAACGAGTATTTTCATATTCAGGATGCAAAAATCATCTCAACCATCTACACTTTTCAACCTGGGCTTCAAAAACGATCAAAGCTGCTCTTAGCCATTAATGAGAAACTTAAGCAGCTGTTATATTTAGTTATAGAAACAACTGCACCCAAAAGGGCCAGTGGGAGACTAGAAATCTGAGAATATTTGCTTTCGTTCAGAAAGAAAATTTTAGTCTACAAGGCTAAGGATACAGAATTTCTAGGTTCATGTCCTGAAATTCAAGACGCAGATGCAAGAAAACTGCTTTTCCTGCAATTACCGACTCTAAAATATTTCAGTTGCTTAGAATATTTGCAAGGGACCCTTTTATAAAAGATGTCAAAAGCTGAGGAGAAATGGGAAAGTGTCTCAAAAAATTGCACTCCAATTATTAGGCAAATCCAAATGAGTTTGTCACAAGTACATACTTTAACCAACGTCAAGAATGACAAACAAATCGAGAAAATAGTAACACGATGTCCCCTGTAAAACAGACATTATACATCAAAAATACAAACATTAAAAAAAACCCAAACCAATAAAAATAAAAAACGTGTAGGATCACTCTCCCTACAGATACACACATTCTAAACTTGAAAATACTTGCCTACGCTCAAAGGAATTCTCATTATAGATCAGCTAAGAATTGAAAGTTGATCCCATGGGACAGGATAAGGGCAAAATCTACATTCAGACATCAACAAGGGAAGGCAGTAAAAGAAGATCACATTTTAATCTGATAACAGATTCCACTTGTGGAGGGGGTGTTCAATAGTCTTCTAAGTACTGATCACACCCACTTATTTTTTCCTACGTTTGTACCATGGTGGAAGAAAATGTACTAACCAGTATTGCCCACGTGTTCTTGTGATACGATTACTCCTTGTATGCACAGAGTGTGCATTCCAAACAAACACCTGCGAATAATACAAAGTTCACTTCTCTGCACAGAGCTTCTTCGTGCATGAAAAAATATATGTCAGCCCACTTAGTAGACCATACCAGAAAATCAGCTCTACGGTAAATCTCTTCTACTGAGATTGGCTATAAAAACAGAATTTTGCAATCCTGATTGTGCTGCATCTCCTCCCCCTTCTTATATTTCATTAAATCAGGGAGGCGTCTGTCTGAGCCACTTCCGAATGTTATCTCATCGCTCGGGATTTAAAACATGTTTCTGCCCCTTTTGCTTAGGTAAAGGTTCCTGCATATTTCCATCAAGGTCATCTTCCTGACTCTACACCATTCAATGCTGACTTCTGACTGGCTTCGTTTTGAATGAAACAGCACTCCGAACATGCACGTTCTGCCCTTCAATAAATTAGAGACGGAGTGTCCATCTTGTGAATGCTGTTCAGAACTTGGAGGTGAACTGTTAAGAGAAGAATAAGCCAGCATCCTTAAATCATGTGCAAACTGGGAATGCTAGCTTGTTCTTCTCTTAACAATTCATCTCCTCCTAGATCAGACCATGGAACTTCTAGTATCAAAGGTGGCATATTCCTGAATAACAGCTGCTGGTGAACGCAAGGAGAAGGGTGTTCCTGAATTTACATCCTGTCTCCTGGGCTTCCCACAACACCCAGTGGATTGGCCACCATGAGAAGAGAAAGCTGAACAAACCATGTCATCTGGGCTCTTACTCTGCTCTTTTCCTTTGCTCTTCCTGAAAGCTGTTCACCCTCAGTTTCAGCGTCCATTAAGCACCACTTAAGAGATGTTGGCCAGAAGAGAGTCCAACTGGATGCAATCGCGTTGATGCTTTGTTGGGGTTTTTTAAAGGAACACTTAGAACATCACACCACAAAGTTTCGAGAACCTCCAAAAGGAAACCGAATAAACCCAACACAGATGTTCACCCAAGACATAAATACGAGTCTTTGTACTTCATAGCAACTAAACAGGTTGAGCTATTTCCTTCTTCGGGTGACTCTCCAAGGAGCAGCAAAAAAGAAGACCAAAAACCCGACGCACACATGGCTTTCTCGTGAATGGTGTGTGTCTGCTGCCAAGAAAAAGAAAACGCAGCGGTGCCAAACAACATTTTGCTTTATGGAGCATCTGTTAGCTCAAGTGGGGGAACAGGGATGTCAAATGTCTAAGTAAAAAGGCAGAGATTAATAGGGGTGGTCACGGGGGAAAGGAGGAGGTCCAAGCTGCAAGGTGAATCACTCAGAAACAGGACACGCCAACATTTAAGCTGCCGCTGCAAACTTTTCCTTACCCTGTGCATATGTATGCATATTACATCAGGCATGGTTCTTCTGTAGATGTCTCCGCAGTCCAAGAAAGGACGGTTGTTGGCAAGAGATGAAGCCGACAAATGTTTTCTCATCTCCGGTCTGCTTACCTGGGTGTCTCACACACCATATCAGACACCCAAACTCTGTACTGTGTTGACAAGCTAGCAAAAAGCTTAGTGACCTCCTTATTAACTAACACTGATCCTTCAGCAACAACAAACCCGCTCTTCTTCTCTGCCGCTCCATCATTCTCCAGCTCAAGTCAACAAGACAACTGAACACAACATCGAAAGGTGGCAAAACGTGTTGATGGGGGTGTATAGTTTTGGATTTGGGGACGTTAGCCTTTTTCTGCACACAAAAATGCTATACCAAGGGTTTAGCGTGAATTATTTAACATTAATTTGACTAATTCAAGGCATGTTCTCTGCACTGGGGCCATATTCAAATGCAACCCTATGTCGGAATTTGGTGAGCACATAAAAAAACCAGTGGAGCTTCCAGAGCACCATCAGGGCCACCATCTTGACTTTTTTGACTGCACCCTGGAGACACCCCTGGCATCGTGTGCTAAATAAACCACCGCTGACTATGTTCGCAGACGGTGCTAAGTCATAAACTATGGCTTCTGTAAACTAAAATGGTTAGAATGCACAACAGAAGCCAGAAATAAGCCACCCAAATGGGTCTTTAGCACTCAGTTCAATGGCCTGGCTTATCCATCAGACTAGACCATGGTTGTGTTATCCATGGTTTGTTGATTAAGCCACAAGGGCTGGATTCAGCCAACATATGAAGCAAAACAAGCGAACTAAAGGGTGTCATACCCTTTTTCCACAAGGAAAAATTAAAAAAAAAAAATCAAGAGAGCACCCATGTCTGTGCAACTAAAGCCCCACTTGTTTTTCATGTGCATTGCACATGCTACACCCACAAAAAAGCAAGCCATTGATTGTGCAATTGATTTTTTTTTACTCCCCCGGGAACATCCCCGGCACCATTCCCGTTCTGTATCAACCAGACCTATTTCTTCTGCCCTTAAGAGCATCTTCTTCCAAAAATAGCATCTCTTTATACCCTTTGCAGTTTCCCATTGCTGTGTTTAAAAATCCTCATTCTTTCTTTTTTACATGAAGAACCAACCCCCCCCCCATTCAAGAGTGCAAAAGAACCACCAATAAATAAATAAAGCTGAAGAAGTTTCGGATGACACAGACGATTCATAAACAAATGCCGTATTTATTTTAAAAAGGGAAGAAAAGAGAACAAGTTCCCCAAAGCAGCTGCAGTTGAGTCTCTGTTTCAAGCAAGCAAAAATAAATAAATGAAGGATGTGCAGGATACTGGATCACTGAGGCCATATTATACAAGGAATCTGAATTCAGGAAGTGTTCTTACTCAGTGTCAGGGTGGCGTTTGGTTCTGAAAACAAATCCCTTGCTTGCCATTTTAAGAGAAAGAAAGAAAGAAAGAAAGAAAGGAAGGAAGGAAGGAAGGAAGGAAGGAAGGAAGGAAGGAAGGAAGGAAGGAAGGAGGAGAAGCAGAAGGAGAAGGAGAAGGAGAAGGAGAAGGAGAAGGAGAAGGAGAAGGAGAAGGAGAAGGAGAAGGAGGAGGAGAAGGAGAAGGAGGAGGAGAAGGAGGAGGAGAAGCAGAAGGAGAAGGAGAAGGAGAAGGAGAAGGAGAAGGAGAAGCAGAAGGAGAAGCAGAAGGAGAAGCAGAAGGAGAAGGAGAAGGAGAAGGAGAAGGAGAAGGAGAAGGAGAAGGAGAAGGAGAAGGAGAAGGAGAAGGAGAAGGAGAAGGAGAAAGAGGAGAGAGAGAGAGAGAGAAAGAAAGAAGAGAGAGAGAGAGAGAGAGAGAAAGAAAAAGAAAGAAAGAAAGAAAGAAAGAAAGAAAGAAAGAAAGAAAGAAAGAAAGAAAGAAAGAGGGAGGGAGGGAGGGAGGGAGGGAGGGAAGCAAGCATCCAAAGCTGGTTGTCCTTAACCCGGGACTACCTGTCATGAACATCAAGGACCACCGCTCTGTAAAATGAAAGGGCAGACTTCATGCAGAAAGCATGAAGAGAACATGGGGAGGAGTACATCAAAGTGTGGGTATGTGCGTATGCATATTAGGACATTTGAATGAACTGTGAAAATTAAAGGAAACCACATCAAGAGGCTTTATTTGTCAGCTTTGCAACACTTAAGAGAGGCGAGACAAAAGATCTCTCAATTCTCCCTGGGCCTCGGCTTTTCCTGTAGCATCTTAGGTTCCTTCGGTCTCATGAAACGTTTTATCTAAGGAGCATCTTCAGACGTTTTCATAAAAGCGGCTAAAGACGGACCCCTGTGGGTATTTTACTGGTGGACTTTCTCACACCAAAAGGAACATGTCTCTTGGTCCAACGCGCTTAATTGGACACCCGACACCAACTGGGTCATTTTGCAGACATGATGAAGTCTACCAACTGGAGTCACTAACAACACCAAGTGAATTTTGAAGCAACAGAGCTTTATACTTGGAGAAGGTCAAGAATGGAGAAACTCTCAGCCCAAGATTAACTAACATTACTTGAAAATCTCCCTTCCCTCTTGGATCTGGTATGCTGACTTTTCAACCCTTTGACTGGGTTCCGACACCACCCTAAGCTGTACCTTTATGCTGAGCAAACGCAGTCACTCAACTTGGTAGGTCACATTTCTGGCCTAACCAAAAGGCTTAGTCAACAGGGTTGGGTGGTTAAAACCATAGCTGGATGCAATTGTGAACTGAGTCATATCATACTAACCCTTGTTTTGTTTAACCCTGGTTTATTGAATGAACTACCAGGTGGACACCTGAGGCCAGTGTTGTCCAAACTTGGCCACTTTAAGATGAGTGGACTTCAACTCCCAGAATTCCCCAGCCAGCATGGCTGGCTGGGGAATTCTGGGAGTTGAAGTCCACTCATCTTAAAGTGGCCAAGTTTGGACAACACTGCCTTAGGCAAAGCCCAAACCACAATTTGCAAACCACAATAGCTGTGACCATCAAACCATCCACCTTTCTTAGCCTGTTCTGAAAACTCAGCTTGCAGTAGAGGCAACCAATTTTTCCATAGCGCCACATTCTTGGTTTAAACTCGGCAAGTGGCACCGTACATCGACCTGTTATTATTTTTAAACCTGGAGCGCCCCACCTACCAAAGTATTTTAAATATGGAAAGTTCAGCTTCCTTGTTGTGATTGCTAATTCAGGACCTCTTCTGGTCCTTCTTGGCCCCCCAGTTTTGTGGCAGATGAACAAGTCTTAAAGCGACACTATGATTTTTGCTTTTTTTCCAGAGGAACCCTTCCACATCTGCAGCTGCCTGAACAGCTGGGGAAATAGATGCTGAGAGATATCTATGGAAGCCCTGCTTGTTTATAGACTCCTTGCTACATGGCATTGATTCATCCTTGCATGTTTTCCTCTTCTTCTCAAGATAAATGCACCACACCCACAGTAAGAAACTCTGGTTTCTTACATTGGATGCTTGTAGTCATAACCCAACAATTACTCATGCGCCTTGGAAAAGTTTCAAGGCTCAGTGCATACCTTTCTATCGTACCTATTAAAATGGCATTTAAATTATACATCTCTACCTTTCATTTCAAGACAAACTTTTGCAATGGGAGCCAAACTCTGCAGCTCAGAGTTGGCACGGTGTAGTGCAGGAGTTCTTCTCCAAGCTTGGTTTGGGGGCTGCAGAGGGAGGGGTCCGCAGGGGGCAAAAAAGTCAAGATGGCGACCACGCCTGCCCAAAGCCTTGCCCCTTAGGTCCAAATGATGTTGCCTAGTACACTAAGGAAATGACCACGACCGAGAAACCAACCTCCTAGGACTCCAACTAGGCCCAAACATATAAATGTTTAAATTGAATAACATTAGACACTTGAACATGAAACACCGTACTGTGCAAGGAAAAGAATCTGACCCTGACTGATCATCTCTAAAGCTAATTAGGTTCAACTTGGATTAACCCAATATACCACTGAACCAGAGCCAGCCCCCCATGTTTGGGCTGAAATTGCCACCTGAAATTCAAACACGGAAATAACTCCACAGCCAGGCATACCGCCAACGAGGTCCTGAAGATACACCAACGTCCTGTTTGGATTATGAGAGCTGTTTACAAACATTTCAGTAAATGCCTATGGAAACCTGGAGAAGCCTCCAGCGATTCTGGCTGCGCTTAAAGACAGCCACGAAGCCAAATCAGATTCTGCAACATGAAAGCACAGTGATGGAGTCTGCACGCTCAATAACCAAGACCATCGGGAATGTGTCCCAACAGGCCAGGTTCGTATGTTGAGCCAGAAACCATGGTTTATAAGCCAAATTGACTGCATTAGGGCAAGATACTCAGCCAGACCCTGATGGCTTCGCGCAGTGTTTCTCAACCTCGGCAACTTTAAGATGTGTGGACTTCAACTCCCATGCTGGCTGGGGAATTCTGGGAGTTGAAGTCCACACATCTTAAAGTTGCCGAGGTTGAGAAACACTGGCTTAGTGCAATGTGTAAATGAAGCCACTGTCACACACCAGCTCAGTTCACGCTTCACACTAAGCCACTGTTTGTTTTAAGCAAACCTTATGAGGGGATCCACCACGGTTGGGTTCATGTACCACCTAAAGTCATAAACCCTGGTTTACAACTCAACCGGGTGGCCTTTACACAACCCCTAAGTGCAAAGCCTAACAAGTCACATGATGGCCTATGGAACAAATCACGGTTAAACCAACCCTGGCTTTGTAAGATGTGCAAACTGGAACAGTGGTTGGCCACCGCAGAGGAAATGACGTCTTTTGGGCACATCCATCCGGCAACCGCACCAAAGACAGACAATGGTTGCCCTATGTCAGGAAACAAGAAGCAACCATTTATGGTTGGCAGTGATACCATCAGCACGAACCAACCGTGCGAAAGCAGCAACCTCGGGCTCCATCGGGCTCCGATGGCCCCACGGCCACCTTTCTCCCTTTCTATAGAATCTTTATATCCAGCCCGAATCATGCATGCATTCATGGCTTTTTCCAACCATGGGCACAACCCCCAAACAACTAAGCTTTCATTTGCCTTCTTTTCAGAAACAGTTGACCTTTCAGGGGGAAACGCAGGGCAGGGGGAGAAATCCATAAGTGAGGTTGCAGGATAAAACAGAGCTCCTAATTGTCCTCCACGGTGAATGGAGCTGCCCGATTCTGAATTGGCACACAGGACTCCCGTCTCCCGTCAGAAAGTCCCAGTCCGTGGCAGCGTCCCTTCCAACAAGCTGCTTCTTTATAACAAGAGGCGTCTGGAAACAGGGGTCCTTGGCCCCCCCATCCGAAGAAAGCCAACTGGGGGCAAGTGCGGGGCGGTGAACGGCAGAAGAGGGTGATGCTTGAAAGCCAAAGGCGTCCAAAGGCGAGCTTGAATGGGGATATTGACATTGCAAAGATGAGAAGGAAAGGCTGGGATGGGAGGGTGGGCTCGAATCCTGCAACCAGGCATCGCCATCTTGACTTTTTTGACTCAGCCTTGCAGACACCCTCAGTTGCAACAGTTTTAGGGCAATCTCTGCCTGGACAGATAGGAAAAGAGAGCTTAAAAGGATCTGTAGTCCTGCACATCTGGAAGTACAGAGACGGCTGGATCCCAGACCAGAACTTCCCCAGAGGTAGATCCAGCCGTCTCTGCTCTTCCAGATGTGCAGGACTACCGGTCCTTTTATCCTCAGCTAGGAATTGAAAAACCAGATCCGACCTCAAAAATATGGATTATGCAAGGCTTTGATGTTAGGCCGAGGAAGGAAGGTTGTTTTGGGTTTAGGATGTCATGCAAATCCAGGGGAAGGGTTGTTCTTTAACACAGCCGCCTATTTGTTCAGAGGCAGTTGTGTTTTTTAAAACACGTGAAATTGGAGTGAAACTGCGGTGAGGCAACTCTGGCCATTCAGGAGAACAAAGGCCAAACTTCATTTTATCCCTGATAATGGCCAACAGAATACTCAATACCAACAGGAGAAGGAATGCCAGAGAAAAGGCCTAGTTATTATTCATTTTTCAAGCTGGCTTATCTAAAGCACGAGGACCCTGCCCTTCGTTCACCTGCGACTGCAAATCCAGCTGATCCTTAATCAACCAAGGGCTTCGCTTTTCAATGAAGCAGAACCAGAAATTCGGACAGCCGAGGGTATCAGAGGTGAGTAAGTTTAACTTTGAGAAGTCGGAAATCACACACACAGAATTGACAAAGAAAATAAATATATAAACTAAGAGATCTGGCTCCAAGTCCTTCCATGGACAGAAATAAAGACAGGTTGGGGTAAGAACAGAATTTGGGGGTTTCGAATCTAGGGCTCAGACCAACGGCATGAGAGGAACCAACATGCACTGGGGTTTAGACAGTCATGCCCATTAAAACCTCCACTTTGCTTTGCATAAAACTATTCATGGCAGGCACCAAATATTATCAAGTCTGCAACAATCTCCGTGCACCCAGCAGGATGCCAGGGGCACTGGGACTGCAGCTGGACTCCAGCTCCCATCATCCCTGATCCCGGGACAGGGTGGCTGGAGGTTGGCACAGGCGGCACCGGAGGCCAGAGGACGCCAGTCAGCCTGTCCTGTTCTGACTTTGCTGAGATAAGACATTTATCCAGCTTTGCCCGTGACACGGCGGAATCACACCCTTGCCATACGGGGTGGGTGCGTGTGTGTGTGTGTGTGCGCGCAAGTGTGCGTCCCACCACAGAGCCCCCCCCCGCCCGCCCGCCCGCAACCAAGGTTAACCCTAAACCCGCGCAAGTGCTTTGGCTGGTCTTTCGCACCGCGGCCACGGCGGATCGTGGGGACGGGCCGAGGCGTGTTCGCGAGCCCGCTCGCGCGATTCCCAAAGCGGAGGGCCCTCCCCTGCCGCCCCCCTCCGGGGACGCCGCCTGGCCCGGCCTCCTCCTCCCCAGCCCCCCAAAGAGGCGCCCCCCAGACGGACCCCGAAGAGTCGGGGAGCCCCTCTGCACGCGCTCAGAGGCGCTCTCGCCCGGCCCCGGCGCGGGGGCAAACGCCTTCCATCTCCCCCTCCCCTTTCCGCGGACGCCCGGCCGGAGCGGCTGCCCCGGCCGGAGGCAGCTCCGGCCGCCGCCGGCCTTGCTCACCGCTTCCGCCGCCGCCGTCTTCGTCCATGGCGGGGCAGCGCGGCGGGCGTCGCCCCCGGAGCAGCCCCG
This sequence comes from Python bivittatus, assembly GCF_059951505.1. NCBI lineage: Eukaryota > Metazoa > Chordata > Lepidosauria > Squamata > Pythonidae > Python > Python bivittatus. Next base: position 6,358,090 of record NW_028277083.1, read on the forward strand.
AGGCAGCCGCCGCTCCGCCGCCCCTCCGCGCCCGGGACGCTCCGCGGACCCCGCGCTCGCGATCGCCGCCGCCGCGCTGGCAGCTGCTGCAGCTGTTGCAGCTGCTGCCGCTGCTGCTGTCGCCGTCGCCGCTGGCTCGGCCCGCCCGCCCGGCCGACTCATATGACCCGGTGCCGTCCCCGCGGAAATGGGCGGGGGACGCCTCGCCTCGCCTCGCCTCGGCCGCGCTCCTCTGCCCAGCCCTGCCCGGAGCAGCCGCCGCCGCCGCCACCGCCGCCCGGCTGCCAGAGGATGGGGGCGCGCCGGGGCAAGCCTGGAAGCGGCCGCGAGGGGGCACCCCGGGGGACCCCGGCCCGACGGGGCGCCCCAAGGCGACGCGGGCGGGGCAGGTTAGCGCCTCCGCCCCCCCTCCGCGACCCTTCTGATGGTCGCGATGACTCTCACGGGAAGGCGCTGCAGGGAAACGCTATTTGGGGAAAGGGACACGGAACATTTTTATTATTGCCCCCATCAGGGTCATCATCCGTAAGCCTTATGCGGAATCACAATTGTTATTAGGGGGAGAAACCGCAGGGAAACGTCATTTGGGGAAAAAGCACAGGGAAATAATGTTTCATGGCTGCTCTTCTACTATTATTATTATTTTTTTAATTATTATTATTATTAGCATCCTCACCAACGTAATCCTTATATCACTAGTTTCACTGTGATTACTGTTTTGGGAAGAAACAGGAGGCAACTGTTCCTTGGGGGGAAAGCCCAGGTAAATACTTTATTGTGACAGCTATTCCATTATCATCCTGATCCCATCATCCATAACCCTTATATCACTGTTACTATGACAGGACGAAACTGTAGGCAAATTTATTTATTTATTTATTTATTTATTTATTTATTCATTCATTCATTCATTTATTTATTAAATTTCTCCCCCACCCATCTCCCCCCAGTGGGGGAACTCTGGGCGACTCACACAAAACATTAAAACCATAAATATATATATATAAATACACAAAACATCAATTTAAAAACATTACTAAAAAAGGAAAAGGAGAGTCCAAGAAGATGAAGAATCTGGGCCTCTATAATATATTTAATATTTTTGGGAAACCGACCACAGGTAAATAATGTTGCTCCTCTCTTTACTGATATAAGAATATTTCAGAGATAGGCAGCTGTATAAAATGAAACGATAAATACTATTTCATTTTATATAGCTGCCCTTCTCAAATAGATGGCTCTAGGTGGCTCACAAGAATTGTTGTTGGTCAGTCATTAAGTCATGTCCGACTCTTCGTGACCCCATGAACCGCATCGCGCCAGGCCTTCCTGCCCTTCACTGCCTCCCAGAGTTGGCTCAGTTTCATGCTCATTGCTTCAGTGATGCTATCTAGCCATCTCATCCTCTGCCGTCCTCTTCTCCTTTTGCCTTCCATCTTTCCCAGCATCAGGGTCTTTTCCAAAGAGTCCTCTCTTCCCATTAGGTGACCAAAGTATCTGAGCTTGAGCTTCATTATCAATCCTTCCAATGAGCAGTCGGGGTTGATTGACTGGTTTGACCTCCTAGCAGTCCAGGGGACTCTTAAGAATCTTCTCCAGCACCACAGTTCAAAGGCATCAATTCTTCGGCGCTCAGCCGAAGCAATTAAAAAAAAAAAGACAAAAACAAGGGTTTAAAAAGCAAGGTAAAACAATGTAAAAACCAGATGACACAACCTATAGTCGAGGTATTCCAAGATCCATCGACGACAATCCACGCAGGCACTGCACAGGCCCTCCCAGGACCCTCCCAGGACCCCTGATGGCTAAACCACATCTTCAAGGTCTTATGGAAACCATCAGGGTCAAGGTCAATCGGATCTCCAGGGGGATGATGTTCCAAAAGGTGGGCATCATATCATCTTCCTCATCCTCATCCTCATCCTCATCACACCCTGGATACATTTGTATATTGCCCTAAGTCATGATTTGTTCAACCATGATTAATCGCCGAACCCACCATTGATAGGACATGCACAACAGCCAAAGCCCAGACCATCTGTGTTCCCACCACATACATACCTGTGGCCAAATTAACCATGGCTTTCTCAGAGAACCCAGTTGTCTGGTCCTTCAGCCCACTAAACGACTGGGCAACTAACCGCTGGCTCTCTTCTCATCAAAAATGGTTACCTTCATTTTTACAGTAAGCCACAATCAAACATGACCCTTTAATGCGTCTTGGGAACCAAAGATTCCTTCTCGCATTCTGGCCTAGCATCCAGACTTCCAGCATTACGTTTCACACGAACTTGAAAGCCATGATATCAAATACATGAATCCACTTTCAGACTGGCAAGATTCTATTAACATCGCCTTACAATAAAGTAGAATTAGCCCACCTGGTTGTGGTTCTTGTCTGGTCCACCTGGTAAGGTTGACCCAGAGAGGCAAAGACAGTCAAGAAATTTGTGAGTCTCCCCATGATGGGAGAATTCATCCTTAAATAGCAGAAGAAGAGCAAAAGAACTAACCATTCTCTGCTTCAGATACTTTAGAGCAAGGTTCCTCAACCTTGGCAACCTTAAGACGGGTGGACTTCAACTCCCAGAATTCCCCAGCCAGCAAGCCTGGCTGGCTGGGGAATTCTGGGAGTTGAAGTCCACCCGTCTTAAAGTTGCCAAGGTTGAGGAACCCTGATTTAGAGCAGCAAGATGGGGTCTACAGACCCACCTGCCCCTCAAGCTGTCTGAAGGCCATCTAAACCTAGTTCTAATTCTGCCTGGTTTTCACGTGCTCCACGACGACTTCAATTTCGCCTCTCCCTTATTCGCAGATGCTCATCGTTGCTGTATCTGTGCAGAGTGAGAAGCCATTCCAAATCGCTAAAAGTCCTTCCGTCCCACATCACCCATCCAGCTCGAGAAAATGGTAGAAAGACTCTCGTTAAGAATAATCAAAAGTCAGGTTCCTATTACAACGCGGGAGCCGGCTTTGAGGAATTAGCCAGATGTCTGTCAACAGTAAGGGAAAAATAAGGCCAGTTGAAACGGCGCTCCATTGTGTAATGGAAGAAGGAAGGGAATGCCAATTTTAAAGGTGGGGTCCCCAAAGCAAAATTATCATTTAATAATATATATGTTGATTGAATGGCATCATGTCATGATTTGATCCCAGGCTTTAATTTCGGGTAAATAAATGGCACCAAAAAAATCTTCATTAAGACCATGTTACAGTCTCTTCGTTGCTGATGAATTGCACTGCACAGCTGAAGTTTAGGAAGACTTAACACCGAAGCTGGGTTTGGTTATTTTATCCCAAACGGGTGCTTTAAATAAAAAAAGGAAAATGGGACTTTTCCTTTCCTATTTTTCATTTTGTTGTGGAAGAGAAGGCTTGCCCAACCTTTCTGGCGCATCCAAAGACAGAAGAATTAAAGACAGAAAGGAATTTAAACACACATACACACACCCTAAAATGAGGAATTTTCCCCAGGAAGTCCTATTCAAGTCCTCTTTTTTTTTTTTTTTTTTTGGTGTTAGGGATGCGTTTGATGCTTTGATGTCCCTTTTTTGGCCAGAACAGGAATAATACAAGTTCTCCGTGCAAGAAAGCAACAGCCAATATTTAATAAAACGATAGAATTAGAAGCTGCCTTTGAGCCATCAAGAGCAACTTCCTTGGTTGGGGCAGGAATTCAAATTAAAAAATCTCAACATGTGTTCAGTCTCTGCTTGAACACATCTAGTGAAGGGAAATCACCAACTTTTGGGTTGATGAATTCCTCTGTTGAATTGCTCGATTAGGGACAGGGATGTCCATGGAGGTGGGGGTCCAAAAGCTTAAGATGATGCCTGCAAACATGTCGCACATTAAAAGGGGGCAGGATGCAACTCTATGGTTGTGGACACCATCTTGACTTTTTTGACCCTTTCTTTGGATGCCCCTAGTAGGAAGGGTTTTTCGGCGTTCCGTTTTAGCCATCCTCCAGATTCAGTTGAGATCTGCACATTTCCAAACGCCTTGGCCCTGCAAAGGGTTGGAGAGCCCGTCTTATTTTCTTCTTTAAACCGAATGGAATAAATCGAATAAAGAAATGCATTTACCACGAGGGATGGAGGCGGTCACAGCCTCAGCCTATGTGTGAAAAAGAAAAAAGATGACATCCTGAGTGACGTCTGGTGAGGTTGAATTTCCAAACAGAAGCAGGAATAAGATGAGGCCATTTTTCTTTAGAACAGGACAAGTTACCATTGCTAAGAGGGGCAAGGCAATTTTTCCAAACAATTACTCAAAATATTGTTTTTTACAAAAATTAGCACTGCTCACTGTTTTGCACATTAAAAACAGTAGAACTAGAGGCATCTGCCTTGACTTCTAACCTTCATGACTGCAAAGAGGTTCAGACGTTGACATCGTGCATTGCGCTCCAGCAGTGAATCAGCCGTCTGCAGAGGTTAAGACGTGGGGGATCTTTAGTCCATGTTCACACGCTATTTTCTAACTGTGGTTTTGTGGCCTCAGTAACCCACCTACGTGCTGCTCAAGTTCTCAGATTCTTCTAAAAACTGCTTGGGCTGTGCCCCTCACATCTCCTGGAAACATTTTTTTCAAGTATCTTCATTATACTAACCTAATTAACCAAAGAAAATTTCACATACATATCACAGTACTTACCATATAACTTCAAAATGAATAATTCTGGTAATAAAAGAACAACATGGCGGGGGGGGGGAGGCTGGGGAAAAGCCTGGAAATTTATGTTATAAGTAGAACTCCCCCAAATGGGACCATTTTGTCCTTTGATTCTTGGTTGAAAAATAAAAGCCCCCATCTTTGGGGTCAGCAACCTGCCGCTGTGAACAGGCGTAGATTCCTCCTTCAAATGTTGCATGATCATCTCCTCAGCCCAGCCTCCCACCCCACGTCCTCAAAATCCACCATTCTTGATGTGTCTTCATACCTTCCAAATATGGAGATGGAGCCGAGGAGAACATACACATCTTTAACACACATCATCTCCTGAAAACATGAAGTTACAGCCTTGGAGGAGAATCTAAGATTATGTCCCAAAAGGGCATCCTTAAACACGATGAGGGTATTGCTGATTTTTCAAAACTAACTAAATGCCCATCACAATCAAATTTCCATCACTGGAAATTTCTTTTTTGCCTCATTCTCAGGCTAAGCATAATAGCTGATTTCTCCATTATTAAAATAAATAAACAGTGTGTTAGAACTGTAATTAAAAAGCAGCCCATGAGTTTTAAAGTATTATTATTATTATTATTATTATTATTATTATTATTATTATTTCAACAACCAGCCCCTTCAAAAGATGGATGGCCAGGGAAGGACAAAAGGTGTTTTGAAAAAACACCTAAATTATTCATTTTACAACTCACTCTGACCTTAGCTCATGAAATTTATGCTCTCCACTTAGAGCTTAATAGTGATTTTCAAGTTTTTAAAACAATCGATTCAGTTATTCACATTCAGTTAATGATATACTTTGTTATATGTGTAAATCCCTTTTTATTCATTTGTACGTTACCCTTTCATTCTTTCCATTCTTTTTCCTTTCCTGTTTCTATATTTTCTCTAAAATGTCCAACACAATATATCAATGTCCAATCACATATATTTTTGAAAAAAATGAAGAGGTGCCTAAAACAGGCCAGGGTTGGTTCTTGATGGACCATAGGTAGTGGTTCTATGGGGTACCACCGATAAGACCATGTTTGTGTCCCCATCGAGGTACAAGTTGGAAAGCAGGGAGGGAAGAACCCTCATTTGTCTCTTCTAAGAGATGACAAGGAAAGATCAACATTCATTTCTCTCTCTACTCTTATGGACAAGAATGTCCACAGTCCAACCTAAGGTTTGGGAGAAGATAATCTTTTCCACTGCTTCATTGGTTGGCACCCCAAAACAGACTAATTTTCTTCTAACTTTTCTTCTGTTGCCTCCAAGTTGAATCGTGAAACCAGCATGAGAAGAAAATCCAGATGTAACCTCAAGGAGGGTAGAACTAAAGTGGAATTTAGAATATGAGGAGCTACTACTGGAAATCATAACAACAACAGGTTGAATGAAGAACATATCCCAAGTTTGAAAAAAAGCTTTAATATAAAAGAAAAACAGAAACTAGAAAACATGCATTTTTAAAATTCTATAGAATTTCCTTCGAGACTGATCGGGCCAAGATGGTGTTTTCAAGCTGAGTTTTCTTTACGTGCATTTTGATCAAGCCGGTGATGGTTTCATTCCCAAACATTTCGGCAAGCTGCAAAGGTGTCACGCCTCCCATAGCACTGTTTACATCAGCAGCAGCATTCAGCAATAAATAGCAAATTCCCAGATGCCCTGAAGTCATTAAAAAAAGAAAGCAATCTTATGAAGTGACACACTCTCTCTCTGTCCATTTATTCCAAGACTGCCATAAGATCTAGTTTTACTTCTCTTTTAACGACTTATGTATTATTAGATTTATATCCCACTTTTCACACTGGAATTATTTTCCCCTCAAACAGCAACCCTGTGTGGCAGGTTGGGCTGAAGGAGAGGGACTAATTCAATGTCATCCAGTGTGCTTCAGCAATTGAGGGGGGCCTAGAATCTGGGTCTCCCCACCTAGTCCAGCATCTTAACCACACTACCACACTAGCTCTTGGGCTGAGATATGGAGACTGGCCCAAAGTCCCCCAGGGAGCTTTCATGGCTGAAGAGGGACTTGAACATCAGTCTCCCCACTCCTAGTCCAGCATCTTCATCATGGCACCATGTTGACTTCTGGGTTCCGAGAGAAGAATTGGTCCAAAATCCTCCAGGGAGCTTCTGTGGCCAAGATGGGACTAGAATATGAGTCTCCCTGCTCCTAGTCCAACACCTTCACTGCTACCCTACACTGACTCTTTTTTACTAATATTTCTTCTGTGATCTTGCTCCAAAGGGCAGGATCCAAAGATGGTAGTGGAGGTAGAGCCAGGTTCAAAATGGTAGCTTAGTTACCCTATGAGACTTGCACTGGAATAACAGAAGCACACCTCCGTCTATATTGCTGCAGATTAAGAATTGGAACACAGACCTCGAAAGCCAGCCTGCAAAGGAACACAAAAGCCTGAAGAACTGTATTTCTTCCCTATTTTACAGAGAAGAGGCAAAGGCCCTTTGTGAAGGATTCCAGATTCCACCTGCTTTCAGATCATCGTGGTTTGCTATGTTTCAACATGACCATTTGTAACACGACCCTTTCGTTTGGATCTTCCATACCATTGGACTCATTAGTGACTCAGGTACAGCAAAATTTCAGAACAATATCCTAACTAGTTTAGCAGCCAATGTGTAGATTAGAATCTACCAAAGGCAGTATGTCACATGTACCATTCAGACTTAAAAACCTGTCAGTGGGGCGCATTGGAATTATGATGTATCGTTCAGCACATATTTAGAAATATTCATGCAGTTAGCAACAGTTCCTTGTGACTTTCCTTGCTCACTTATGACATTATTGGTTCAATGATAGGACCTGAAGATCAGGGCAGAGAGACTTTCATTGTGGGAACTATGGGTGGGTAGAATATACACCATGAAGAACCGTTCTGCATGTCAGCAAAGGCAAGGATCCGGGGTGTATTTAACTCAGTTACAGCAGTGATGAATGCACAGTTGGAAGACCTGAAAGACCAGGTTACGACAGAACGTCCTGGAGAAAATCTATCTATGTGGTCACTAGGAGGCTACACCAATGTTTCTCCCAGAATTCTGGGAGTTGAAGTCCACACATCTTCAGGTTGCCAAGGTTGAGAAACACTGATCTACACCAATGTGATGGCTCATAATCAATCAATCAATCAAATTTCATTTCTCCCTGTTCCCTTGGAAGGCAGATCATGGAATAGATAGAAACTCTCCTTGTTAATTCAGAAATCAATACACAGCAGCATGGGTAGAAAAAAATATCAATTGTGTGACTCCCCACAAAAAGACCCCTTCCAAAGGCATGAGCCAGAATTTTGCTTTTAGTTTGGGTTTTGTTTTTTGTTTTTGCATGGGGGGATTTTAAGAGACAAAAATGGCAGAGGCACAGAAAAATTCCCACCTACCCCACAACTGAGACCCTTGAGTCTTGGTTTGGCCCATTTGGGGGCAAGGCTTTCAACATGGCCCCCTCCAAGCCCAGCGCAGCCCTCACACTCATAAATCTTGCCTTTGTGTAGACAAGCATGTAACACCTTAAACAAAATTCTACATATAGCTGTCCCTATAATATAATATAATATAATATAATATAATATAATATAATATAATATAATATAATATAATATAATATAATGTGTGTTTATTTGTATTGATGTAAATCTTTATTCTACGCATATGCTATCCTTGAAGGAAGAGCTGGACATTTCTTACTAGGACAATGGCATTGAAGGAACCAGGGAAGCCCCCAATCCCCAAGATTACTATTCCAATCAGAATTATCTTCCCTTTTCCCTTGAAAAAACTCATTGAGTTGCTCTGGTACAATTGCAGATCTCTGCAGGCTTACCTCTCTGCTCTTCAACAATGTTGTTCATGATGGATGTAGTATATTTATAAACCCCGCTTTATGCCTGCCCTGGAAACCAGCTTCCACAGAGGCTACCAATAAGGGAGAATTATTACCATCATTATGTGTAATAGCATCCTTTTATGAAGGATCCAGGGGGGAGAAACCCAGTGAAAAATGTCCGTTATCCAAGCATCAAACATAAATGTAGGAGGACTATCCTAAGAAGGATATAACTCAATGGCCAAAGTTTACCATAAACAATTGCAAGGTGCAGTGGAGTTGCCCCATCGCACTGGGGGTTTTGGACGTTCACGTTAATCCCGGGGTAGTGTAAAAGCAGAGAAATAAGATGCATTTTGCCAGTGTTCACTGCAGCGTGAAGAGGTGTATTACCATTTTCAGCAGCTTGGTTTACATCAGGTACAGGAAGTGCCTGCAAACCAACACATTGACAGCATTAGCAGGAAAGAGCATAACTTGAAACCTGAAGGTTCACCTCCACCATCCCTTCAAAAGAATCTCCAAATAACTTTAAATGGGAATGTATCCCAAACAGGGAGAATAAGATTAGAACTAGATTAAATTGATTTAAAATAACATAATTTACATTTAATTTAATGGCCTTTTACTTTTTCTGTGGATCCTACTCATTCTTTGGCTCTAAAAATGCGATTCCTGCAATGACATGGCAGTGCCATCCACCTCCTATTTCATGGTTGTCCACTAATAGAACAGCCAACGTTTTCTTGTCTTAAATGTATCTCCCCTGATATAATGTGTATGTGCAGACACTCCCTCTGCTGCTGCCTCCCAAGACCTCCCTGAATTAAAATTGTACACTACTCATATCATCGGTTACTTGGTGGCAAAGACAAGGTAAGGAAATTGTCCTAAATGTCTAGGTTGAGAAGCCTTCTTGGTTGACTGCTGTGGGAAGAAAGTTGCCTTGGATCTAATCTGGCAGGAAACTATGTTCACAGGTGTCATTTGTTTTGGAGTTGTTGAACCAAAACTTAGGCCGAAGCCCAGGCATGGGAGAACTTGTGTCATGGCATCCTTCTACCACCACGAATACCAAGATGATGAGATGTCTTCTTGATAAAAGTGTTGTTCTCTTGGCATTCCACACAGCCTACTGCCTAATTGCTAGATTTGGCCTTCTTACAAGGTTTCAACCCTTGTTTTAAAAAAATAATTCTGAGTTCTGAGAATCCAGATGCAACCAATGGGATGGTGCCTGGGGCTTATTCTAGCGCCTTCTTCATTTGGCCCCAGAAGTAAAGATTTGACCCTGAAAAGATTTCACCTGAAAAGACTGAAAAAATGGTGGCCAACTCTTTGACACATTATTGTTTACCTTCCTCAGAATGAGGAAGCATTATCCCTAGCTGTTTTTTTTAATCTATAAAAACCCTATCTGTATCTCTTCCAATCTGATGTTCTCCAGCTCTACCGGGTTACAACTCCCTCACCCCTAATCAAATTGGGAAAAGCTGAACCAAACTTGGAAGTATCTTTGGAAATCTACAATAATAAAGGTTAACAAAATCTTTTGCACAACTGACCATTTCAAGAAAATAGTCCAGAATCTTAGACTGGTCATGGATAGTGGCCAAAAATAAAAGATTTCGGTTCTTTTCATCCACGATGCTAAGGTCCAGCTTCTGGCTTTTAACAAGATAATCCAAGACATCTACATATCCCCACTGAACAGCCTGCAGAGCTCTTAGAAGGAGAAAAGCAAGGATATTAATGGCTAATACCATTTGCAAAAGACCAGCATCAAAGACAGGCTACTTTGATCATTTTCATCTCTACACAAATTGAGCGAGGATTTTCTCCTACAATTAGTAGGCAGGATCCAAAGAGGCTGGATATTTATAACTTGTCCTCACCTAAAGATGCAGAGAACAGAGAGGAAAGGGGATTAAAACAAAAAACAAATCTTACAACTACAAAATGCAGCAAAAATAACAACTTACAACATGATGAGATTGGGGACCAAAATTATTGCTAGATAGCTTCTACTAAATTTTATGAACAGTAAATGATGGCTTATGATTTAGCATTAAGGGGCAACCAGGCCACTATGCCTTGTTCAACAAACTAAGGTGAAAACAAATCAATTTATGTGATGTTGAAATTTAATGAGTAAAAACTATCCATTGTCCTTTGCCAGATGTAAAGACAAGTAGATTTACACATGATACAAAGCCAGAATGTGGGTGTTATGGTCTTAGGGTATTGTTTGAACACAATCACTGTGTGTTATAAACCATGTTTATAAAACTTCAAATTTTATAAAAGGCTTCAAAACAATGGGGGAACCCAGCCAGTTGTGGCTTCTTTAACAAACTATTGTTCAGGGAAATGTGGAGTAGCATGTGTGAAGCACATTCTCAGTAGATTCCACCAAAAAAAACCCCAACCACAGTACTGTAACTACCTTGCTGTAATTAAAATTCAGGTCGATCCTATGGCGCAATACCTTGTCTTAGATTTTGATCTTCTAAACTGCCTTGAATTATGGGAAGAAGAGCATTGCGTGTTCATATTTAAATCATCACCACAAATACATGCCTTTCAATATTGATACAATATGCTACTCTACTAAGATGACAACATAAACCCTGCACATTTCCAGTGACATTTAAATGTTGATAAATGTACTCCCCCATCGAAGAACTAAAATTCTCCAGCTTAAGGAGCTTCAAACACTTGACCTCTAACACCCTCCAGTGGTGTGAGCAAGCAATTCCATCATCAGCTTCAAGAAACATCTGTGTTTTGTCGTATCTACCTAATTTCTAATCTAAAGAGTTCTAGTTATCCAGAAGTTTCTTTGATTAAACTATGTTCTAATGACATATGACAACAGTGAAAGCTGATGTAATCTGCTTTCTAATAGAGACGTTACATCAATTGTAAGAGACTGAGTAGTTGTTTGCAGACAAGTAGAGATTGTTGAATAAAGATTTTAAAATTAATTGGTTATGGTAACCCAATTTGTCTATGCCACTGCAGAATCTCTCTCTCTTTCCTCTCCTCTCCAAGATACGTGTCTGAGAGGTGATTTTGTTTTCTCTTTTTAAACTACTGGAGCAGGTCCCATGAAAAATCTTCCTTCCAACCTACTTCTCTCCATTCTCCTGTTTCCAATGTAGGTGCATGGAAAAGACATATCCTCACACGATTTAAGAATTTGGTGCATGGAGACAGAATGGAGACAGTCCCAGGTTTAGAGGGCGCAAAAAGGGAGCAGATATTTTGAAGGAGGTCACTCAATGGCACTTGGTCACAAGGATTGGGTTCTTCCAAAGACGGGCAGGTTTGATCCTTGGTGAACTTAGTGTGGTGTGTGAACTCATCTGCTGTCATAAGACATTATGACTTATGCAACACATCAAGATTTAAAAATCTTAGGCTTAGCATGATGTGCAAACCCAGCCACTGAGTATACAAAAGCTCCAACCTGAAAAGTAATGTCATAAGCAGGATGCTGGATTAGGTAAGGGCTCAAAGATGATATCTCTGGCTTTGTCTGAAAGGCCAAGTTGACTGAACTCCAACTCCTATCAGTCTTAGAAATCTTGGGTGGTTATGAGGCATGATTGTGGTTACAGTCTGAATTCACCCACCATTTAGCATGATGTGTGAAAATTTGTAAACTATGGTTGATGACTCTAGCTTGCTCCTCCACCCAGTTAGTTGGCCACAGAGGATGTCTAGTTAGGAATATTTTAAAATAGTCTTGGCTCTGAAGCTTGTAACTGAGTACAGCCCAGCCAGGAGTTAGGAATTATTATCCACCGGAGTAGCCAATAGTACATGTACCCAACCTCTCGTTTGTGAACAGTGGTTCATTCCTTGTCATGCCAAGCCAGCCAATTGTGACTTTTTCAACAAACCATAGTTAAACAAACCTGGCTCAGCTACTATGAGGAAACCATGCAAGAAATCAGACTATAACACATGGGTCCCGTAATCCCACCCAAACTGACTTGGATAGTGAACATTAGATGGGAAATGCATATGAAATACTTTCCTATTTCTTGCAATACTTCCCAAGCTGTCTGTATCCACGCTTGCATTGAGGAAGTGGGGAAATTAAATTTAACACACTTCTGTGTATGGGAACTATGCCCAGGTTTGACTGAATGGAAACCCTTAATTTTTAGCAACATAGATGCCAAATCATAGGAATGCAGGTCAACAAGGTACAGTTGCCAAAAAAAATTCAAGCCAATTTAATAAGGTTCTTGTCCAAACTCTGCTGATGTGAACAAAGAACACAAATAGCAGGGATTTAACATCTTCCAGAAGGAAGGGGACAAATTATAGCTGCTTTGTTGCACCGCCAAATATTTAGGCAATGAAACTTCTACTGTCTCTTTAAGCAAACAGGTAGGGCAAGTAAACATTTTACAGTCATACCCTGGGCATTAATCCAACCTCACATGATTTTGCTGTCATATGCAATGTTTCCCATTATTACCACTAACTTGTCCTGTTTGGAAAAAAGAAAAATCCAGCAGCTTTTCAACACCTGGGTCTATATGAATGAAATGGTGGAAGTAAACTATTCCTAAGCATTAAAGCATCTTAAGTGGGCAATTTGGGGCACTAAATATGAAACTGAATACAGGCATATTATTCAGAGGAACATTATACAAGTCTTTCTCTGACATGCAAACATCAGCCACATTCAAGCAAGATTGCTTTTCTTGTGAAAATGCCATCAAAAAGGCAATTATGCCCGACTTCATAAAGCAAAGCAGGCGGTCTTCAGCCATAATAAAGAGTGTATTCATTCGTAATGCAGTGCAAGATGTGCATCAGTTCTAGTTTAAAATAAAATAGAAAAATAATACTGTCAAAGAGATTCTTCAAAGGCCAACATCCTTACCTTTCTTTAATGACTTCAGTGGATTCTTTTCTAGTGGCAGAACCAGGACTCTTGATGGGTGGTTCAGAAGAGAGCTGGGTGCTGACCAATTTCTTATAGAACTAAATTTTAAAAGTCGGGCACTTAGTATGTGACTGTGCATCTTAATTCCAAATCTCTCTGATAATCAACTCATCTAAAAAGAAATCACTGTCACAAGCAAAACATATACAATCACAGTTGGGACAGTCATCTATCTTGGTCCTTTTTCTAAAGATATTTTGCTTTGTTACAAAAGTCCCAACATATCAGCAGAACTTTTTCCAGGCTGTTTGGACCACCCTGTTTTCAAAGTGGCGACTTTATAGGAAGTTCAACATTTCACTCTGTTCTACATTTAGATGCACCAAAGTATTTGCCCAAGAGGGTACCCAAAGACATTGAGGGTCTACAGTCCCATCTTCCCATGCCATGGTCAAGGTCAAAGCTATGCTTCATATGTTATGTTTCTGATGGACTCCTGAAATGCTTCAAAAATATAAGTTCATAGTAAACATCTTTCACTTAGATAAAAATGCAAAAAACTAGGATTGGCTAAAAGATATGTTGCCGCTGTAGCAGATGGCAAAAGACCCATCAAGTTGAAACACAACCCCATTGATAATAGGCTGATACTAACTTAGAAGCGATGCCCCATTTTTATCTAACCATCTAACTGCCTAATGCTACTTCGTATTGGCTTTCTAGAGTGTTCTTAAACCACACCAGTATATGCAGTCTCAGCATCTGGTCAATGTTAAAAATAACGTATAAGCCAGTTTGCAATCCTGCACCAACATTTCTCACTTGGGTTTTTACCTTGACTATAGCATGCCAGAGGTTCGCCAGGGCAAATTCTCGTATAGCGAGCAACCACTGAGTTATCTGAGGGTTTTTGCTTGGATATTGTATGTTGGAAAGCATTTCCGTGTATCCGGATGTATTGGGTGAAGACATGAGGTTCAAGTAATCCAAAAAAACATAGGGGTGCTGGTTACTGGTGAACCCCATTGGATATTCACTCAGTGCAGCCACCAGGATGGAACTCAAGTCTGAAGGCTGAAGGTCCTTACAGTCCAGCCCTTCTAGGAATGCAAGATGCACTTCATCACCAATAACCCCCAATTCCAGTTCTAACAACTGTTGCTTCTGGTTGTGGTGGAGCTCAGATAGCCAGAAGTGTGCAAAGTGTACAAAGTTCTCTCTGGAGGAACTCCACCTGCCCAGCTCGCAAAGGATGCCATGAGCTCTCTCCAGCCATCCCGTTACTGTGGTGCTATCAAAGTGGCTGAAGATCTTCTCCAAGAGATTGTTTTCTGGTAAAAAATGCAGATTGAGGGATTCCTTGAGTGACACAGCTCCACTGGCCACCTTGCTCAGGTTTGGCAAGACTTTTTTACCAATATGAGGGAGTGGGACGGCTTTGAACAGAGGACAGTTCCTAATCTTAAGGGAGAAGAATTCCTTTTGCAAATGGTTATTGTCGGAGTGAGAGCTGTTCATCAAGGAATGGATATCTGGAAGGTGAAGGATCTCCTCTTGCTGATTCAAGGCACTTTCCTGCAGCTGCTGTCCCAAATCCTCTTCCTGTGCCATATTGAGAGAAGAGAGTGGTGCCACTCTGTCCTCAACGCTCTGCATTGTAGTGTACCCCAGTATACGGTGGATGCCTTCCTTTGCAACGTAAGTCACGATTTAATAGATCTCAATGTGTACCTGCATCAAAGCAAAAATAACAAAAAAACACGGGCAAGTAAACAAGAGTTGGAACCAACAGGTGGAAGCTTTACTGAAGAAGATCCAAACTCATAATAAGGAGGAATTTCCTGGCTGTGAGAGCTATTTAGCAGTGGAGCAATTTGCTTCCTGGAGTCATAGAAGCTCCATCACTGGAGATTTTCAAGCAAAGATTGGACAGCCATTTGTTTGGGATGGTCTGAGGATTCTGTCCTATGGAATCATTCAGTTTGGGAGTTTAGTGATCTTTTCCAAGGTCCCTTTCAACCTTATGATTCTATGTTTCTAATTCTAACACATATATTGTTAGAATTATAGAATAAGTCTATTTTACCTGCTTTCTGCATCTTTTCACAGATTAAACTGAACTGGCCAATTAATTATTTTAATGATGCATTCAGATCACAGAAACCTGGACATATGACATGATCTCAAAGTGTAGTTTACCACCACAAGTAGAAATCACTTTTAGATTCCTATTCTGCCCACTTGAGAAGACTGGAAGCCCTTACTTCTTTTTAAATTAACTAGTCACATTAAATCATCATTTGGTGAAAGAAGCCAAGTCCCTAAACTATGATTTATGATTACATCCACATTTGTTTCAACAAACCAAGTCACACTTTTAATCATCCCGAACTGTTTCAGCAAAGTAAGGTTTAAATTAATTTGCTTTTTTTTCTGATTGTTGACTACTTCATTTGGGTTTCTCTATTTCAGGTGGGCTGATGCTTTTGTTCATCACTAAAGTCCCCATTTTAGAAGGAGAAAATAAAGTATGAATTTTTGCTATGATCATCTACTTGTTAATGTGCATATTATGCGGCTTTAAGTTACAACCCAAACCACTATTTTCACAGAATTGTTTTAAGTGACCCCTCTGAAATCTTGGCAGGTGTTAATCTTTATAACTCAATAAAGCAAAACATTTAAATTGACCTAAATCATCTTGCACATTGTTTAATTTTGGCTTAGCATGACACGTAAATCCAGCCACTGTGACTTATTCAACTTGTGACTTATTCAACTTATTTAAAACAAATTGTAATGGAGTGGCACAGAAATCATAGAACATACTTCCTCTTGTGTTTTATTTAGGAGAGCTTTTTAACCCATTTTAAGAAACCCACATGAGGAGATATAGTATAAATGAGATCCCCAATCCAGGATTATGTCTGGAAGTTTTTGTTCTTGATGGCCTTAGCTTCTTTCTTAGTAATCTTGGTTGCTATTATTATTTCTCACTATAGTGTGTTCTTTTTATTATATCTTTTTTGTATTTTAACCTTTTTGCTATAAGAACAGAATGTAAACCATTCAGAGTCCTGTTGGACTGGAGGAGCATATCGGCTCCTGTAATGAGTAAGTAAGTAAATAGAGTAAGTAAATAAATGAATTAATAAATTAGCTTGGTGTGAAATGACAATCTACTTTATTTTACAGTGCAGAGATTTGCGTGCCATTTCTGTCAATCACAATCATACACTAATCAACTCCTGTCTCATTTTGGATTCATAAACTAGGTTATGACACTTTGAAAACTTACATTGCTTGATCTTTATCTTTTCTTTCCTTCTACAACTAGATTACTGCAACTTAACCCTTTGGCCTTTTAGTTAAGTGTTGCACATTACTTGCCATCCTCCAGCAAATGAGATAGCAGAATATTTATTAGGCAACAATCACTAATTCCAACCAATAAGACCTCAGGAAGTAGTCTGTGATGTCATAATCCTCTATTATTCCAGAGTGTCATTTTCTTCAAAAATAAAATGGAATATTAGACCATGTTTATTATTATTATTTTTAATAAATGGAGTTTCTGCTGAGCCAAGATGGTTACAAACCAATCTTCATCATGAGAAAAACATATTAAAGAGGCAATTAAAAATATTCATATTAAATTCATATTAAAGAGGCTATTCAAAAGAGACAAAAGACCAGAAGATTGCCTCACCAGCAATCATCACCCAGATGAGCAAAGGTTACCACCAGGCACACAATCAAGCAGTAAGTCGGTAACGACTGAGCGCAGATTAAAAAAAAAAAATCAAAGAACTACCAGAGGAGCAAAACAGAACCCCCACTCCCACCAACACTGGCAAGGCAGACCACAGTCCATAAATAGAGAGCAAACTCCATCCCATTTTAGCACTGAAGATGTTACCTAGCCAGGTAATGAAACGTTTCCAAGAAAAGAACCAAGCTCAGAGAACCCCAAGGACTCCACAGTTCAACCCTGAGGTACCCATATTCACCTCTATTGATATTAAAGAGGAATTTATTCTACTCTGAGCAGGAGAAAAACCAGTTTTAAGACACTTTATGAGTTCTACCTGCATATTACAACAGGGCCCATACCCCAAAATGGAATATGACCAGCTACATGCAATTGTTAATGAACATTAAAGATTACTGGTTAAGGAAACATACATGAAGTGCAAGAGAAGATCTGTAAGACTCCAAAGACCTGCATTTTACCAAAAGACACTCTTTGTCCATCTACTACAGAGGTGGGCAATCTAAAGGACTCCAGATGTTCAGTGAATTACAACTCCCATCATTTCTGGAAGCACAATCAAAGTGCAAGATGCTCAGAATTGTAGTTGAATAACATCCGGAGTTCACAGTGAGCATGCAGGTGTTTATATGCACTTAGCCAGAATTTATTTCTTTGTTAAAACTGATTTATCGCCTACCCTCCAGAAGTTCAAGGCAATGATCTCTCCTCCAATTGTTTTTCTCCTCAAACCACCATCCTGTGAAGTAGGTTGAGAAAGAATAACTGTCCAGTCCTCCCTTTTACGAGATAATTTGGAAAAGAAGGGTCAGGGTATAGGTTGATCTTAACCTTCACATATGCTTTTGTAATTTCTCGTTTTTATATTATTGTTACATTTCTGTTTTGATTATTATTGTTATTTTAGATTTTTTTTAGGGGGAGGTTATGACAGCCAGATAGGTCTAGTGTTAAGGCACTCACAGCCCCAGGGTGTAGACAAGAGCAAACCATTTCCAAAAATATTGCCAAGAAAAATGCAGGGACTTGCCAGTGTAGTTCCTAGGAGTCAAGACTGACTCAAAGGCAAAAAAATGGTATGTTAGTCACCCAAGCTGGGTGGATTTATTTATTTATTGCCTTCAAGTCAGTCTTGACTCTTGGTGACCACATGGACAAGTCCCTGCAGTTCTTTAGGAAGCATTTTTTGGAAGTGGTTGGTCATTGTCTTCTTTCTAGGGCTGAGAGAAAAGGATAGGCTTAGGATCACCCAGAGGGTTTTATGTCTAAGATGGAACTAGATTTTTCCCACTCCTAGTCCCTCTCCTTAGCCACTAGACCACTGAACTCTTTGGGGGAAATACATGTTAGTAAATAAATGATAAAGACTTCAATTCAAATCTTGATTATGGTCCTAGACTGGCATAAAATACAATGAGAAAACATTACATCCATTTCAATAATCACACAGAAACTGAGTTAAATAAAAGCTAGGACTGCTAACACAATGTTGTAAAATAAAAATATTAAGCTATCTCTATAAACATTCTTAATATTAATACAAAGAGTGAGAACTAAAGGGTTGGGGGGTCTCTGAAGGCCACGAAAAGGAGATAAGAACAGATAAAGATTAAAATAACAAATAAAAGAGGAATACTCAGTAACTTTACCCAAGCCCAAACCATTAATTATTTGTTTGTAAATTTTAATTGCTGCCAGGCAAAATCTAGTGATGTGTATGTAATAAATGGTTCTTGATCGGAGAGGAGAAATAAATAGTAAAGACTTCAGCTCTAGTCCAGGATGCTGTAAGAACCCATCTTCTGGGGCCACCTGATGATTCAGCATGTACAAGTCCAGTCAAGTGCATTATTTAACAAACCATTGACTTAGCCATAGGTAAACATTGCAGACTCAACATGATTTCCTAGGTTTCTACCTAGCATGTTGTCTGTGATTAGCTGATGATTCAATCATATCTCCTGCGTAACCACTGGACACACACATCATGGGTTAGTTTTAACCTTAGTTTGCTTTTTGTGGCTTGGCTTTTGTGGTTAGTGTATAAACCTAACCTTTTTATTAAGTTTATGAATCAATATATTGTATGAACCCAGAAAATAAGTTAACTCAGTTACTAAGCTGCCAGTGTGTTGTGTAAACATGGCCTGTGGGTAGCACAAACCCAGAAAACAGGGCTGCTTCAGGAAACCATTATTAGTTTGCAGGATGTCACTGCAAATTATCCATAAAGTTGACTTGGTTTCAGCTTCATGTGTGACACGAGACCAGGAACTGTGATTTGCTCATGAAACAGGACTGCACAAGTCATGGCTTGAGCAATGGGTGAACCCAAGTTGAGTACAAAGTTAAAGCAAATGAAGGGCTGAGCCATGCTCGCCCCCTGGGTTGAACTCCCTCCTCCAAAGGTTACCTGTAGCCTGACGTTGAACATCATGGAAGCCACTAGGTACAGGTAGGAGAAATTGATGCGGAACTTCCAGGCCAATTCAAAGAAGATGAGGAGGGTCCGCATCAGTCCTTTACAGAAGATCCCATATGAGTGGGCAGTGGCTGACTGGGAGAGCTGGGCAGCCAAAGCAGATAGCAGCACAGTTGCCACCGCCATTGATACCCACACACACCTGCCAAGCCACGCCTCATAGGCTCCGCCTCCCACCTGTACAAAGATCTGGATGTCCACAGATCAAAGCAATGCAGCCCAAGAGATGATCTGGATGCTATCTTGTTGATGATGACATGACATTCCTATGTCACAATGCGCTGCTCTGTCTCGACCAATCCAGTCTTTGTATAACAATAACTCCTTCCCATCCAGTTCATCATCCATAAGGTAAAAAAGGAAACTAGGGGATGAGTTACACTGGACTTAATACTTATTACCAGGAAAAAATGGTTGAGGAAGTGGAAGCTGATGGACAACTGGGAAAGCATGAGAATGTAATCCTAGAATTCACCATATTGCAGGCAGGGAGAACTGACGTTAGCCAGATTAGCGTTCTGGATTTCAAGAGAGTTGACTTCAACAAGCAAAGGGAAAAAATAGAAGGATTCCATAGGCGGAGATCTTGAAGGGAGAAACAGTTGATGAGAACTGGGAAGTTCTGAAAAATGAGAGGATTAAGGCCCCAAACCCAAACAATACCAAAGGGAAAGAAAAAGGGGAGACTGCTGATAAGATTGGTGTGGTTGCATAAAGACCTTTTTGATAACCTGAGAAACAAAAAGGATAAGTTTAAAAAATGGAAAATGTAACAAAAACAGAATATCAGGAAATCACCTGGATCTCTAAGAAGGGAATCAGGAAGGCCAAGGCTCAGAATGAGCTGAAGCTTGCAAATACCAAGAATAACACCAAAAGGTATGTGCAGAACAAGAGGGAAATCAGGGAAATGGTTGGTCAGCTGGTTGGAGAAAATGGCAAGATAGGGACAGACAACTACAGGGAGCAAGCTGAAATGCTTAATTCTCTTTTTGCATCTGTCTTTCTGGAAAAGGAAAAAGCGGTCCACTTTGTTAGAAGCTGCACCAAGGAGAGGTGAGAACAGAAGAAAAAGGTAGGTACTAATGGACCTGGCAGATGTGATCTCAGAATTCCTGACTGTAATTTTGAGAACTCCTGGTGGACATGGGAAGCACCAGAAGGTTGGAGAAGAGCTAATGTGGTTCCAGTCTTTTAAAAAAGTGGAAAAGTGGGTCCTACTGAGTAATCAGCTTGACCTCAATACTTGGGAAAGTTCTAGAAAAGATGATCAAGCAGAGAGTTTACAAGTAGATAGAAAGGAACAAGGTGATTATCAAAACCCAGCATGACTCTCCTTGTTAAAATAGATTAATAATAATAACAGAAAAAAAAAATAGAAGCATAGGCTGTGAAATATTAAAAAAATCTTTTACATCAACCTGTACAAATCAGTGCCAATTATAACTGGGCCTATAACTACGATTTTTTTTTCTTTAAATGTAAACACAGTCCTTTTAAATGATGCTATAAAAATCGACACGGCTATTATTCTCTCCTCTTTCATGTTCTGCAATGTGTGTCAATTTTTCCAGAATTACATCAGTGTGATTTTTCTGGCAGCTCACACCCATATAAAGTAATCATGTTTTTGCTGCCAAGATTCATGATAAAAGTCCCACACGGATTTCCTTTTCCTAAGTAAGTACTAGCTGTCCTCATTTCAGATCCGTCTGAATTGAGGAAAAGAACATTATCAGATTTATGATACGGACAAATCTTACGGGAGAAAAAGTTTTTTTAAAAAATAAACAATGATAGAGCCATTCAGTTTCGTTTACGCAAATTTGGGTGGTTTTCATTATCTTCTGACCATCTGATGTAAAACAATGAGAAATTGACTTAAATTACGGGAATGATTTCACCTTGGCCCCAGGGACACAGAAAGAAAAATCAAAGGGCACAAACAATGTCAAATGTCCCAACTTCACATTAAGCTCTAACATGGTTTGTTTATGTCAGAATGTCATGTGATTGCAAGCAGTTATTTGCAAATCATGGTTTAGGGGTTAGTGGGTTGAGAGCATATACCTCAGTGTGGCTTCTTGAACAAATCACACCTTGGGTTTAATTTTCTTTTTCTCTTATTTCCTACCTTTAATTTCTTTTCTTTGCTATTATTCCCCCTCTTTTTTCTTTTTCTTATTTCCTACCTTTATTTTCTTTGCTATTTCCCCCCCCACCTTTCTTTGCTTTTTCTGTCCTTCCCCTAATATTGCTCAGAGTGCAATGGGGTTGTATGCATGGGGCTGAACAAACCATAGTGTGAACCCAAACACAGAGGTTCATAAACTAGAGTTATGCTTAGGATGCATTAACAAACCACAGTTAAAACATGGCTTCAACCCAGTCACTTCAGAAGTCCCCATTTTCGGTAGCTTGTTTTGTAATAGAAAAAAGCAGTTGCAGCCGTAGCTGCGTACATGAGATAAAACAAAGGTTGACAGTAAAAACCAGCCCTCTTTCTCCTCCTTTTCACAACTTTAAAGGCATGAAGAGAACCAACATGGCGCCCCCGTCAGACCGAGGCCAGACACCGAAGCGACCAATAGCGAAAGAAAAAGCAGAGGAAGAGAATGACTCTCCTCAGCCGCGAAGATTGCCGAACATAACCGAAAACCCGAGTCCGAGGCGAGCCGGCGGGGAACGCGCCACTCGAGCTTTCCCGAACCCCTTCGTTCCTCTCAGGCCGGGGGCTGGGCGGGGCGGAGGAGGCGGCGGACACTCCCGAAATACCTCAGCGATCGGGCGGCGTGCGTCCAAGGCTGGCAGAAGGCCTTCCGGAAGGCGGGCCTAAGACGGGCGGTCGCGCGCGCGCGCGGCCGGATGTGAGCGGAGCGGTCGCTTCCTGTTTCCTCCGCGCTCTCCTCAGTCGCCCGCCCCGCGCTTTGGGTGGTGGCCGTTGCCTCCTACGCTGTCGCTGCCGCTCTAACCCTCCTCTCGGGGCCCTCATTCCGGTTCCTTCCGGGGGAAGAAGCAGCCGAGGCGAGAGAGACAGCGGAGGCGCCGGGGCCTTTCCTTTCGCTCCCCGAGCTCGCGCCCACGCTCGCCCCGACCGAGCAGCCGCCCCGATGCAGGCCATCAAGTGTGTGGTGGTGGGCGACGGGTGAGTGTCCCCCCCGCCGCCTCGCGTCGACCTAAGGAGAGCCTATTTGGGCGGGCCCGCGGGAGGGGAAAGCCGGGCCTCGGCCAGCCAGCGCTGGCTGCGGCTTATGAGAGTCGGAGTCCAGCCTGCGGGTGGGAATCCAGGCTCCCCCTCCCCCCAGGCCCGAATATGGACCCTGAAACGGTGGAAGCTTTTCTCAAAGAGACTTGGGGTTGATGTAGCCTCTTCTTCACGCAAAAGCGTGCTTTGAAAGGGGGGGTTGCTTAAATTGGCTGGGGAAGTGATGATGGAGGGCAGAAAAGTGGTTTCCCTCTTTAATTTTCCCGGGGGGTGGGTGGGGGTGGTTTAATATAGGGTAGCCTTTATTTTAGGTAAATTAGTCTCAAAATTGCGCCGAGGGAGAAGAAAATGCCAGGCGGACAGGGGAGCGTATGAAAATTCATTGGTAAAGATTTGGAAATGTAATTAGAAGTAATAATAATTGATTAAACTTATGTGCCTCCCGATTCTCAACAACTCTGGGTGGCTTTATTTATTTAGATGTACTTTCTCTCCCTCATTCTGTCCCCCCCCTCCCCAGTTTTTGGGGCGTTTCCACTAGCATGGGAAGGGCATCCTTTTGCTTGCGTTTCCATTCCTTTCTCTTTTTGAACCCTTCAGCTACAGGAAACACCGGCTGCTCCCCTCTCGGTGCTAGAAGTGTGGAGCTGGGCCATTTTATGTCTCTTTAATTGTCTGCCTTTTTTTTTTTTTTTTTTTGGCAGCCTTCTCCAGTTGGGTGTACTCTGTACGGGTTGGACTACAGTTCTTGTCATTTATTTTACAATAACGGAATAAAATAAAATCAGCCAGCATCCTGGGTGGGGTTGGTGGGGGGTTGCAGGCCATCCCTTCTCAAGGTGCCAAGTTAGGTAGGCTGGAAGAGTCAGGATGCGTTTTACTCTGCGTTAGGTCTCCCTACTCCGAATCTTGTGTAATTACTACCCGATTAATTGGAGCTTATTCCCTCATATATGCAAGATTGCAGCCCAGATATCTCTGTAATTTGTTCCTGGGAGCTGGGACTTCTCTGTGAGCGAGTTACTAAATAGCCTGCAGCAAGTCTACCTAGACTTTACATAAATCCATATTAAACTAAGTAGACTTGTCTGCCAGATAAGTGTGTGGTTCAGTGGGGCTGGTTCCCAAGTAAGCATGCATTGTGTTCAGGCTCTGCAACAGTTGAAGCATTACTTCTCTTCTCTTCCTCCTCCTTTGCTCCTAATACTTTTAATACGGTTATCTGAGGAGCCATTATCTGAGGAGCTGTCTTGCCCCTGTTACATCAGCCTGCCCCACTCAGTCTGGCAGAAGGGGCATGTTGCAGACCCCACCAGTCAAGGAATTTTGACTGGTGGGATCTAGGAAGAGGGCCTTTTCTGCCGTGGCCCCCGCTCTACGGAACAACCTACCTCCCGCAGTGTGGTGCGCCCGCACTCTCATGGCCTTCAGGAAAAGTGAAATCCTGGCTATGCCAGAAGGCCTGGGGGCCAGATGGGGGCTCGCATCAGTGGAAGTGGCTTGTGGGGTAATTGATTTTGCCCCTCCCCCGGTCATCTTGAATGTTTTAAGTATTTATATATAGGGTTTGTTTTACAGTTTGACTTTTTAATGGATTAATTAATTTTAATTATCTGTGATATTTTTTAATTGTTCATGGGTTTTTGGTTTTAGTTGTGAGCTGCCCAGAGGCACTCGTTGGGGGAGATGAGTGGCATACAAATTCAATCAATCAGTCAGTCAATCAGGCTTCCTTATGCACCATACAATCTTAAGTGCATTTCAGTTGCCCTGATCAAGGTGATTTTAATAGGTGAGCTCAAGGCACTCCTTGAATTGCAGGATAAGAGTAAACCTTTGTCTTTTGCTGTGGGGCAGTTGCTTAATATAAAAGCTATATTGGCTTTGTTTGCCTTGTCTGAGTTAAGATGGTCAATAAGGAAATAGAGAAATTCTCCACTGCTGCTTCCTTCTAAAAAAGAGCTTTTTTCTATGGGGTGCAAGCCCAGTGTTTACATGCACGCAGTATAAGTGCCCCTAGATATAAGGATTGTCAGCTTTTGTAGAGAGAGGTGGATTTTCTGAAAAATCTTATCAAGGCAGCTGAGGCTTTGGAATGCTCAAACATTGAGTGGAGAAATGATACGATATCCATGTAGATTTTGTTGTGTAATGGGCAGAGGTTTCCAGAATTTAGTGGCTGCTGTTGTGTGCTGTGTTTTTGCCTTTCTTTGGTATGTCCTCAATAGTATGAAACTTTGCTTTGTTTTGTGGTTAACGAAAGAAACATTTTTCAAAGGCTGAAGTTATTTTGAGACTATACTTTTAGCTATCTTTATAAAAGAAGCCAGACCTACTGAGCACACTGGCATGTTCCCAAAATATTTTTTGAGAAGTTGTGCTTCCTGCATGGAGCCTTTGAGATGAGTCAGTTTGATAATGGAAAGAAATGAACTGTAATGAGATGAACACTCCTGATTTTTTTTTTTTTTTTGAGGGTGATGGTGAGATTAGTTGTGGATACGGTGTTTTATGGAGGTAGTTGTGCACAACTTAAACATTTACATAATAATGACTCAAGCTTTTGCTTGTTTTCAGCCCTGAAATTTCCCTGAAGCCTTATCCATAATCTGCCTAAATTTGAGTAGTAACTTACATTTGAGCAGGGCCAAATGGTGCAGTTTAGGCATTGAAAATGTAGCTGAGTTTCAAGAACTTGAATTTTGGAAAATGGAAGTTTTCTCTTTTCCAGAGGGATCCAGATAAACTTCAAAATTCCCCAGGTGCCTGGGCATCCAGATCTCTAAAGTGAAATAATGATGTCTAAGATTTAGGGTTTTTTTAAATAGCTCTGGATAGCATCTTAACTATGATTCTAGTTGTCAAGTATTTAAAATATTTTTCCAGCCCTGCCTTTATTGACTCTTGATTTAGCTTGAGTGTGGAGGGGGATTTACCAGATCTTCTCTTTGTATTAAACTTGCTGCAATTCATCATGGGGGAAAGCTGTGCACAAAATTTAGTTTTGGGGCTGTGCAGCTTTTGTTTCCCAGGGGAATACATGGCTAAACATGTATAATATTGCTTTTGTTTATGCATTATTTTTACAATAAATCATTGCTGATTCTCTTTTCCTAACTGCACTGTTAATGATACATGATATTAACAAGTCATTTCCCATTGTTCCCACCCTTTTCAAGATCACTGATGTGGTTGGTATATTATGTATTAAACTATTTACAGTTACTTCCTTTTGCATTTATTAGTTTTCTTCTGGTATGATTTAAAAAAAAAAGAATGGAGAAAAGGGAATTTAGAAGGCATATATCAAAGTCAAGATAAGGGAAAAATAAAACATTTTTCTTTTGACATGGTCTCATGTTAAAAATTCACATTTTATAATGCCATGGGGAAATTGAATAAGACTTGTTTAAGATCACATTGTGCTTTTGTTACCAAAAATACAGCACAGTTAAAGTAAAGGAGGACAAGGTTAGCCTATGATGCTTAACATCTCCTATAGTTGGCATATGTCTAGAGGTCTAAACAGAACTATTCAGATGTATTTTTTTCCTGGATTATGAGATGGAAATCTAAAGTTAAAGCCTTTATATCTGCCAGGTCAGCTTACTATTGCAATAGCTTTGATGTAAGTTTCCCATCCCAGTCTGGTTGCAATTCTTGTCAGAGAGTAATTGAAAGAAATCTGGTGACTTTGTGAAGTGCCATCCAGTTCTTTAGCATTTGAGGCAGCTCCAAGCAATCTGTAATACCTAGCACAGTGTTTCTCAATCTTGGCAACTTTAAGATGTGTGGACTTCAACTCCCGTTGCTGGCTGGGGAATTCTGGGAGTTGAAGTCCACACATCTTAAAGTTGCCAAGATTGAGAAACATTGACCTAGCACATCTATGCTAGTGTGTAATGTTGTATTTGAGTTGTAGATTGCCATAGGGCTAAAAGTATCTAAAATTAACCTTGAAGAGTTTGGAACGGTTTGAAAAAACTTACTTTCTGAACAAAAGTGGGATAAAATAAAAATGTCCTTATCAGTCTGGGCTTTCCAATTCACCAATTTATGACCAAATAGAATAAGCAGGTTTTATAATAGTGGGTGTCGTCGTTTCTAATACTGCCTGTTTCTGGTTGTTAGCATTTTTCATCTTGCCCATGCTCAGCTATTAAGTGTGTGTGTGTGTGTGTGTGTGTGTGTGTGTGTGTACAGATCAACAGCACACCCAGTAAACTGAACACAATTTAAAAGTAGCTGAGGTTTGATAATGTAGAATATGAATTTCTTCCTCGCTCCCCAAAATGCCTGTATTTTCCTTAAGAAGGACAAGCTCAGTATATAGATCAGTGGTGATTTTAGGAATCTGAACATTGTAAGGCAAAAACACCCCTACTGATTCTCTGCTTGAGTGTCTGCCTTTCACATTGCAGAGGACAGTTATGGATTCCCTTCTGAGAAGTAAAAAGGTAACATCTATGCTCTCTGGGCAGTTCTTGACTCTCTGAAAAGCTTGTTAGATACGAATGTAAGTGTTGCTGAAATCATGGATATGTGCCACATATTCTTCTTCCTGGCATCATGATCTAATAGGTGAAACAGGAAAACAATGGAAAGAAACCCAGCTATTTACTTAGTAACGCCCTTTGCTTCCTTCCCCTGCACGGATTGGAACCATATGTGGAAGGAACAGTTTTAAGACACCCTTGTATTTGTCTCCTCGCCCCTCACGACAGCAGAGACCTCTCTTCCCGCAAATCATTTCAACACAACAGCTTAAAAGGTTTCTCATAACTTTTAGGGGATGAGCAGTGGTAATTTAATAACTGGTTTATGGCATTCGCTCCCTTCTATGATTCTTGTGTTTACCGAGAAGCTGACGTGTTTGTGCCCTAGGAAGTGAGGTTTGTTGTGAGTGACCTTTCCTATTCTCTCTCTTCCTCCCTTCTCCAGCACCCCAAAATAACCACGCACAAAAGAGAGAAAGTAACAGATTCTTAGTATTGTCGAAGGCTTTCATGGCCGGCATACGATGGCTGGTGTGGGTCTTCCGGGCTGTGTGGCCGTGTTTTGGAAGTTTTGTTTCCTAACGTTTCGCCAGCACCTGTGACCGGCATCTTCAGAGTGCAGGAGCACAGACAGGAGCAGTTCTCTCTGGGCACAGAACTGCTCCTGTCTGAGCTCCTGCACTCTGAAGATGCCAGTCACAGGTGCTGGCGAAACGTTAGGAAACAAAACTTCCAGAACACGGCCACACAGCCCGGAAGACCCACACCAGCTAACAGATTCTTAGCTGCCCTTGGGGGATCAGGGAATTCACACTGGCCAGTGTTGCACCCTTAATGCTGCTTTGCAGAGTAACTGCTGCTTCTGCTTGGATTTATAATACCCTCACTGACTACAAGGTTGGGGGAACAAAGTGAATAGTCATCCGTCCCTTACTCAGTCCTGTTTTGAGCCTCTGCTGTTGGCTGTCTTCTGTGCAGATGTTCAATGTCAGCTTTTATTTTGGTTTGGAATCAGATGAACTGATGATGTGTCAGATGCTAGCTTTTACCGTGTGGGCCCAGAACATTCTTCCCCAGACTAGTTAGTACCATCCAATTGTGCTGACTGCAGCTCCCATAACCTCCAGCTAGCCTAACTGTTGGCCAGGATGGCTGTGGATTATGAGAATTCAGATCTTAATACATGTTGATGAAATTAGGTTAGGGAAGATCAGCCTAGAATGTTAGTTGTAAACACAGAAGTAAGCAAGGGATTTCTCAGGATGGTGTATCTTCTGAAGGTGATTTCTATGGGTTTCATGCCCAAGGAGAGTAGATAAATAAGTAGGACTATTGAAGTTCCAGAGACAGGCTGCTTCCCAAATTAGAAATTTAAGTTCCAGTTTAGAAAGACCTCTACAGGATTAAACAGTCAGTATTCTGTATCCCTGCATCTTTCTGCCTTGTAGCAATTCTTCTGTGCTCTGGCTAGTTATGTATGCATCCAGCAATTTTGACATAATTTTCCCCTGCAATAAACTTGGCTTCCCAAGAACTGTCAGTCTTTTCTGTTTATTTGAACTGGAGAATCATTACAGAGTCTAGGTAAATCAAAATTTCGTCTTGGAGCTGAATACAAAGCTGACTCATTGGGCTGAAAGCCAGCAAGCTTAGAAGACAGGAAATTTAGAATAGAACAAATGTGTTTGTTCTTGTGGGTATTTCCTTCTCTTAGTGGACCTGTTTGACTTGTACCGCACGACCACTGTGGAGGCTGTTTTAATGGCCTGGTTATGCTTGACTTGAAATCTTTCATTCCTCTTTTCACTCCCTTGGAGTGGCTCTGAAGGTTTCCTGCCTTGTAGGAAATCTGAGAGAGATTGGCTACTTAAAAAACTTGATGGTGAAGGAGAAACAAATCCACATTTATTTATTTATGAAATTGTTGATTTGCCATTAATTATGAATACAGTATAATAATCCCAGAGCAGAGAGAGCATCTTAAAATCAGGACAAGTAGAGTAGGTCCAGTTAAAAGCTTGAGCAAGCAGATCTGCATCCATTGGGCACTGGTGAAACCTGCAAAGCGCAGCCAGGTAAACATTCCATCAGAAGGAGAACCGTGCACCTTTTCTTGTTATGCCTTAAGATAGTAGGGCTGAACTGAGCAGCTGTGTGATGCACCAGCTCCCACCCACTCCCCCAGGAATCAGATGGTTTCAAAGCTTCTAGCAATTTTAGTTCTTTGATTTGGAAGTAAAAGTCCTGGCTACCTTGCAGTCATGCCAGAATGACTTAAAAATGGCAAAAATGATGAAAAACATGACCATATCTGGAGGTGGGGATGGATTTTTTCAGGGCAGTTGAAAAGTCCAATTTTTACTAGGATAGGAAAGCGATGGATGAACTAAAGAAAAAATTAATTTTATTGTAATCAGTCCCTATGTCAGAGATCTCATGTTTGAATTCACAGGCATGCTTTTCTCTTATTTTGGCAGAGGGAAAGAAAAATAACTTCTGCCAATCCATTAATTGAGAATAATGATGTAATTCAAAAGTCCACACAGAGTGGTACAATTAGGTTTCTGGTGCAGTCACACTTATTCAGCAGGACTTTGGCCTGTGCTCTGTAAGACTTGGTTGGTGAAAATTACATGTGTGTCCTCTTTCTCTGCATTGCTTCCTGTCTTGTTTCACTGTCATGAGAAGTGAACCAATTAATGAGACACTACTTGAATATGACTCTGCTCTGACCTGAAAAGTAAAGCTCAAGAAACCTCCATTCTCATGAAAAGTCCTGGGCTTGTGGGTGTTTTTCTTACTCTGTTGATATGCTTCTCCCTACGGTGAGGTTCTTTTCTCCTTGCCACAAGAAATTCCATTTAATCAATTTTGTTAGGCTTCATGGTTGTAAATGCACAGAACAGGGTTTTCAAAGCATGCTAAGTCACTCAGCCACACATGCCTCACTGGGGCGAACCGTTCTACAAAATAGACATTCTGGTTTAAATTGACACACAGGCTTTCATCTTGAGGACTTTGCAAACACCAGAAATCACAGTCCTCCAGAAGGTTAAGAAAATTCAAATAGTCTAATGACCCAAAGCTGAGATTACAAGTTTTGGCTTCAGGACTTGAATTTAAGTTGCAGAAAGATTAAGATCCATGCCCAGTATCCTGTCCCCCATAATGGCCATCTGTATGCTTCCAGAAAGTTCACAAAATCATGTCAGTGCTCCATGTTGGTGGAAAGCTAGTATGTCAGCTGGCGAAAGCTGGCCAGGTCTGCAAATAAGTTCTCCGTAGGCAAGATGTATTTGATGTGGGAGTTCAGCCAAGTATGAATTTTAAAGACTAAATTTTAAAGATAAATCCTTTATCCAGCCTGGCATGAATATATCTAAAAATAAGGTTCAACCCTGCAGTTAAAGGATTAGATTTATCTTGTTTAAAGTCAAGTACTATTAAACAGTTAATTTTGCTCTACTGAATGGCTTGCTTGTTAGCTCCATCACATGAATAAGTTCTTATGGCAATTTTTTCCTCCTCTTTCACAGTGCTGTAGGTAAAACATGCCTACTCATCAGTTACACAACCAATGCATTTCCTGGAGAATATATACCAACTGTGTGAGTATTTTATTTTTCTCTTGAGCATTTTTAAGTGTTCGAAAGACCATAAAGAGAGTTCATTTGGTTGTTTTATAATAGAGGAGCTGCACTTTAAGTTGTATTTCTGGCACAAATATTTCTTTTGCTTATGATGGGATAAGTGGCCTTGTCTATATTGCTCTCCATCTCTGGAAAATTAGCATTTATTTTATTTATTCAGTTTGTACACTGCCCAACTCCCAGTGACTCTGAATGGTTCACAAAAAACATAAACTATAAAATAATAAAAAATAGCATGTCAGAAGAATGTGCAATGCCTGCGTAACAATACACAGAATTCCCCAGGATTTTTTGAGAAGCACCTATTGACTGAAATGAAGTCTAACATTGCTTCATTTGTTTTAATATAACTCACTTGGGAGGGGTTTCCTGTGCCTTAGACCTCATGTGATGAAATATATGTTCTATTTTAAAGTATGTGAAATAATTCTGCATTCCTTTAAAGTAATATTACAACACCGGTTATTATAATAAAGCACACTTTAAAAAAAAATGCAGAAATATCACAATGTCAAATTACAGAAGCACATTGTCAATTTTTGGAGAGATCATTGGAGGAAAAACAAGACTCTTTCAGCCTCTTAGTGATACAGGCTTTCACAGACCATAGTCAACTTTGAAAATGTTGTAAAATTACTAATCTTTAAGATGCCACGGTTTCTCTTAATTTTATCATTCAAAGGGAGAAGCCAGGCTCCAAGATTGGGTTTAAACCTCTTATTGATGTGTTGTTTTAAGCTGCATGTACACTGACATGGGCTGGGTTTGAAGAGAACGTGCTAACTTCTTCCTGTTCCCTGGCAGCTTTGACAACTATTCTGCCAATGTGATGGTTGATGGAAAGCCAGTTAACCTGGGCTTGTGGGATACTGCTGGACAAGAAGACTATGACAGGCTACGCCCGTTATCTTACCCACAAACAGTAAGCTTTATATGGTGGAAGAGCTGACCGCACCTTATTACAGGCTTGCTGAAAATCAGAGGGGCTTCTAATTCAGTGTAAATGCACTGATCCACCGTCCCAGATACTTACAAACTGGCACAGTAGTTCCAATATCACCTGTAGTAATCCTTCCTCCGGCAAGCAGGTCGGAAGACGCAGAGCTCCCACACCCATCGAGCAGACTTTCCACATTATGTGGTACGCCTGCTCTTTCAGCCCTGATGGTTCCAGATCTGAACCAGCCATGTTGAAAGCTCCCTCGGAAAAAAAGAATGAGAGAAGTGGGAACTCCTCGTGCGTGGGCTCATTTTGAACCTAACAGCCCTGGGCAGCCAGGCTGGTGTGTAGCTTCTGCAGTTGATACAGGAGCATTGTATTGGTTGCCCTATGCCTTCCTTTCAAGTGTGAATGTTTAGCGACTGGCTAAACATTAAAGTAGCTGCGTATTTGTAGAACTGCTGCGTTGGAAGCTGCTGTGACATAAGTAACTCTTGTGCACAAACCTGTCTGTCCTCCATCAGTCTTGTGTGTTTCTGGGACTGGTGGAGTTTCCAGTAAAATGTCAAAATCAATCCTGAATATTCACACTTCCCTTTCATATGACTGCTTTCACTCTCTTTACTGTCATTAATTGCTTTACTGCTAACATTTTGAATATGCAGAAGTGTTCTGAATCTGTGGCTTGTTCATCCTGTCCTGGGTTCCTTTCTTGCTCCCAAATGAACAGGTCGCTTCCCCCCCCCCCCAAAGCAGTCCATTGGTCCCATGGCTGACTTTTTTAAGGCTTTAATTCAATGTTGGACCAGAGGCCAAGCGAAACAGTTATAGCGCTGTGCTCAGAACAACATAACCAGAATCAGACCCCGGTGGAATTAATAAATCTAGGAGGCAGAAGAGTTTCATCAGCAAGGCTGTGGATGGGAAGTCAGCTGTCTTGCTATAAAGCCAGCTTTGTTCAGGCTGTCAGGCACAGTCTGACACTCCCATGGCTAAGGACAATGTTGGCTTTTCACTTCAGGACGAGAGATGAATTGTGACCGAGGCCCTAAATTAAATGAACCCGTTAGGTAGCGTAGCTGATGACTCTGCAATGAGATGACTTGAATTGCTTTAAACAGCAGCACTGTGGCAGTGTAGTGCAGGTTGATGCTTGCTCCTGCTTGCTCCCATTTGTTCATTCTGGGCTTGGGAGTGAAGGATGCGGTACAGGAGTTGTCTACTTGCTTTCAAACTAGCGGGTTTTACAGCACAGTTCTTCCAAATCTTTTTTTTGTTCAAAGTGAGAAACTAACTAGGGTTGTTTTGAATTTCCCCACTTCCCCATGGCAAGTTAAGGGAGTCCGTGTTATGTGTGATTTAGCCAAGTGTGTTTTTCCAAGACTTGGTTGTCCTAAACAAAAGCACACATGAGCAATTTATAAGCTATCCATGTACTTCAAAGCGTGTTCTAACACATACGGACACACCTTTATGACAAGCAGTGTTTGCTCTCAAAAGTCTGGTGACGCTGTTCTAGACCTACCCTGAATTTAATGTGCTTCTCATTGTGAGTGAGAATGTTTTGTTTCCTGATCAAAATTGGCCAAACTGCCCACCAGTGATGCAGGTATTTCTTCCTGCTTGTCCTTCTGGCGTTGCCCTGAGTTTACCGCTCTGAAAACTAACAACAATAATTCACACGCTTCCCCCAAAGAGACCGAGGCCCTTTCCTGGCTCTTCAATCGGTGCATTTTTTCCCCCCTCTTGCCACCCCTCCAATGAAAAAGCTCAGCTGTTCAGTTCTGTGAACTTTTTTTTTCCCTTTCACTTGCTCACTAAGTGTTTTGCACGTACAACTCTGGGAAGTCCGTTTCTGTGCCTTGCTTTGGCTTTACGGAAGAGCAAGATGGGCAGAGGGCTGGCAGAGCCATTGGTTGATGGCCTTGCTGCTTCCAAGAAGACTGCCAGAAAAGAAAAAGGAGTCCTTTGTTCCCAGAAGGGCCTTCGGCGTGCAACAAGTGACTCATCTGGGACAGCCACCCAATCCCAAGGGGAAAGCACACCTCTGAAGGGTAGCTGAGTGGAGAAAGAGCAGGAGGTGTTGTACGTAGGGCCTCTCCTCCGCTCCTTTGCTAATAGCCTCAAAAACAAGTGAGAGCTAAGTACTTTGCCAAGCCCCAGTGCTTTTCTAGGATTGCTGAAGAAGCCTTTAATATTGTAAGATACCTCTCCCTATGTTGCGTGATGAGATCTCCAGACTTGTCCCTGCAGAAAAGTGCATATCTGTAACCTCAGGGTAAGATGATAACTTGAGCCAAATGGTATCGAAGAAGGATCTTAGGTGCCTCTGGCCGTTAGAACGTTTTGTAATCTCTTTGTAAATGGGATTGGTAAAAGTCGTCGTAAATTCCAGAAACAGCTTCTTAGGGGAAAAGTCCCCTACTTTTAGAGACATCTAAGCAAATACGCATAGCAAAATGTTCAGATTGGTTGCAGTTTTCTTCTAAATGCTTCCTCTTTGGATGCATAACCTAAGTTCCTAAGTACATGTTCCTAAGTACAGAAACATTTTCCCTAGGGAAAAAAATAATAATAAAACACATTGTGATTGGCCTATGGGACCTGACTTTTGGTACCCCCTGTATACATCTTTAAAAAAAAAAAATTAAGTATATACACAGACGCAAATACTTTTTTCATGTAGGAGATCTCCCCTCCAAGAAGTTAGGCTAGAATAATTTCCTCTCTGGGCAGGCTAGTTTTCTACAAGCAGAGGAATCTGAAACAAAAACTGGGGCCCATTCAATTAGAAGTCCGACCTCTTGCAGTTCTGAAGCTGTAAAATCCTGGGAACCTTGAACCCCCTTTCAGCCGATGAACAAAGAGCATCTTTCCAAGCATCTCCTAACTTTAACTGAAGTTGTCTCGTGCTATTACTAGGTTGAAGGTACGAATGGTAAGGATTTAACTTCCAGTGCGAAACGCCAGCCACTCTGCGTATGTAACGCTTTCATCCATTACATTCCAAGTGCTTTTGCTGCACTCTCCCTCTTTCCTGCTTCTGCGGCCATGAAACTGGCTTCCCGTCCTCTGCCATCTTCCTGTCCCTCTAATGCTCTAGACAACTGTTCCTTAACCAACAGTTAAATCAGGCACTTACAAAAGCGGCTTCCTTCAAAGACTTCCTGTCTTTGAGGGGCTGGGAATGGTGGAAAGGAGATGGGTTGGACACCAGCCACTTGGCCGGCAAGCGAGAGGAGCTGTAAGGGGCTACGGGAGCGTACCAACTTTCCACCAACTTTCCACCAGTTACCCGGCTGCATGGTTAATTACGGTTGCGAATGCTTAACTGTGAAGGCCTCAGGAGCTGACCTCCCCGGTGGCCTCAGGCTACAGCTCAATCAACTAACACCCCAGAGCGCTTCTCTGATTCTTAGCAGCCCAGCTGTTGATCTGCATTTGGGATAATTTGGAAAGATGCGCAGGGGGAAATAATGTGGTCTAGGCGTAGAAGGGTTTTCTAAGTTAGGCACTTGAGAAATGGCATTTGCGAATGGTAGCTCATTGCTGATTCGGTCTGGAGCAGATGGTGTGAGAGTAGATCCTGGCTTCTAAAGTTCCTGGTGGTTTTGAACAGAAAACTAAAGCCCTGTATTTGCCCCCCCTCCCCCCCAAGCTGGCTGTCACTTTACAGAACAGCGAAGTGGGGATGACTAATGGAATATAAGTTAAGACAGCATGCCATCCAAGTGTATGCAGTAGGAAAGGAATCAGCAACTTTTTTAGACAGAAGACTAAGACAACATTTGATGGGTTCCTTTATTCTTCTAGTATTTCTTGTCTGCTAGTATTTAATTCCATCTTGAACAGCAAAGAAAGATAATTTTAACATGCTCTATCCTGCTAGCCCAGTGTTGCTATTTCTTGGTCATTAGAAATCGTCAGAGGAGCTAGGTATGTGAAAATCATGTCAAGCCGCTGGAGACTGAGATTCTGATAATGCTGTTTTGCAGGATGTGTTCTTAATTTGCTTTTCCCTTGTGAGTCCAGCATCCTTTGAAAATGTCCGTGCAAAGGTGAGTAAAAAATTGCTGTTCCCCCCCTTAAGAGAGACCTAGGCTATTAATAGCAGAAAAATAAATTAGTCCAAACGTTCAGTGAAACTAACAAAACATGGCTTTATAAAAGAAGGAAATCTTTTTGGAAATGGAACTGGTATCCGGTTTGCCACACCGTGTTTAACACAGTGTAAAAGCCGGTGGCAAAAGTTGTTTTTGCTGTTGTGGACTGTCAGTCAAGCTAACAGCGAAGTACAACCCAAATTTTTCATTTTGTACACTGCCTATGAGTAAGCTGCAGTAGATTTTGTACAGTGCATAGAAAACCTTGGCACCTCATAGATTGTCTCAGATTCCTGGACTGGAGCCTGTTACGTCCTCCTTAAAACAGGAAAAGGGGGAACTGGTTCCCCCTATATGTCTGAACTCTGGGCGTTGTAATGCTTCCTTTTGTGCACGTGTGGGTCTTCTAAAGCAGTGGTGTGTCCACTGGTTTGCATGCCTTAAAGAATCTGACTTGTTGGTGGGAAGTTGGCTTCTTATTTGTTTTGACAGTGTTGATCTTCCGGGCAGAACATTGACAATTTTCCTTCTTCTGCAGTGGTATCCAGAGGTGCGACACCATTGCCCCAACACTCCCATCATCCTAGTGGGAACCAAACTTGATCTCCGAGATGACAAAGACACTATTGAAAAACTCAAGGAGAAGAAACTGACTCCTATCACCTATCCGCAAGGCCTTGCCATGGCGAAGGAGATTGGTAGGGCTTTGACCCATGCAGAGGGTTACTATTAGATTCTCTTTGGACTGAGGCTGTAGTGCAGTGTTTTCCAAACTTGGCAACTTTTAAGATGCATGGACTTCAACTCCCAGAATTCCCCAGCCAGGAATTCTGGGAATTGAAATCCACATGCCTTAAATAAAGTTGCCAAGTCTGAAAACACTGCTGTAGAGAAATACTTTTTTTTTAAATCCTTTCAGGAGGATGGATATTGTAGCTTCCCTGTTCTCCTGTTGCCAAGAACACTTCTTATTCTTTGATTGTAGGATGTTGGGATGTGTGTGTTCTCAGAAAAGTTTGTCTTTTTTTGTAGGCGCAGTAAAATACTTAGAATGCTCAGCACTTACACAGCGGGGCCTCAAGACAGTCTTTGATGAAGCCATTCGAGCCGTTCTTTGCCCCCCTCCGGTAAAGAAGAGGAAGAGAAAATGTCTGCTGCTGTAATGCTGACTCCCCCACCCCAAACCTTCTGTGCTTTGCTTGGAATAATGGAGCGTTCACATGTTTCTGTTTAAAAAAATGGTTCTCTTCCATCAGATTATTTTGAACAGCAATCTTACCTTTTCCTTTGTTTAAAAAGTTAGGTTCTTCTTTCTTCTAAAGAGATCTTTTTTTTAAAAAAAAAGACAGACTTATATAAAAGCCTTATTTTTTTCCCCCACTCTTTTTGCTCAGCTTAATCAACTGTTGCCAAACTATTTGCTCCTTACTCTGTTGGATTGCTGTGCTTTGTTATGTGGAGCACCAAGCCTGTTTTTTAAAGTCAGGCAGGTGTCTTTAAAAATACTAATGTTTATTAGGAATTGCAACACTTTATAGGATTTTCCCGGGAAGAAAACACTGCTGTCTAATGCGCTCGTTCCATCTGACAGCTTTCACATCCATTTTCATGCTTGAACAAATGCAATAATTGACAACTCCAGATTCACCCTTCCCTTTTTTTAAAAAAAAACAAAATCAAACCTACTAAGGTCTGTGATTAAAGCTATTTTTTCTTGAAATGTATTTGTCTTCCTTCATATTGCTTTGTTGGGGGAAAGACAGCTAGATTGGTCAACGGAAACAACCAGAACAGTATTTTGACACTCTAAAGATCAATTTACACTACATTGTCAACACACTAGTTTAAAACCGAGTGGATTTTTTTCTTGTATGATAAGACCTACTAAAGGAAGCCCCCTTCTGCAGCTAATGAATAGCTGAACAGCAGGTTGGTGTTTTTCTAGAGTGTTTGTCCACATTTTTCTGGTAGAGCATTCAGTCTACTGCAATTTTGAACTGGTCCTCTCTTCACATGTTCTTGCTGGATGCTTTTCTTATAGAATCTCCTCCTGAGCAATATAACTTGTATTTTAAAGCATTTCTGATTTATATTAGCCATTTTTGGGGGGGGTAAGCTAGAGTAGTCAAGCATAACTTTCGGTCTTTTTTCCCCCCCATCCTATATATACATGGTTTAAAAGGCTTTCTTTAATCTTCAAGGTGACTCGGTGTAAAAATCATGGGCAGCTGAAATACTTTTTTTTTTTTTTTTAATATTTCACTCCACCTTTCCTTATTGCTAATGTCACTACCTGTCAGGTATCCTGAAGCTGTATAACTTTACTAACGCTGACATAGCCCGTTTTAACATTTCCAGGAACACATACCTCCTTTCGATAGGTCTAATAATGGTAATCAGGTCTGTGAGGTTCTGTACGTCCCAGGTGCTGGCAAGAACACGTTGATCTCCCACCTTTCAACTACTAGAACAAAAAATAAATATATATATATATAAATATATATAAATGGAGTTTGCAAGATTGTGAAGTTTTTACATTGATCTTTTTTGGTAATGCAGGTTAGCAGTCTGTTTTGCATGTATGACTTAATAAATTCTTAAATCACACACAGGCTACAGTCTGACTCTGTGAGCTGCGTTAGTGTATCGAATGTGTGGTACCGTGGCAGGCTTCTTGCCCCAGGGACGGGAATTTAAGCGCCTCACGGGTTAAATTCTTTGTGTCCGCCGTGCAGATACACAGTGGGGCTCGGCCTTTGTCTGCCATGACAGGTTTCCCTGTCTTAACCCAGTCTGGCTTTATTTCTCTTGCCTCTTAATTAAAAAAAAAATCTATGCTGGCACTTCATGAGATTCCACTGATGTGCGCAGCTGCAAGATACCTTCAGGCAGCGTTTGGCCCAGTGCCTTCTGGTTCTGTGCAGCGACCTCCCAGAAGAGGCATAGGTCTTGTTGGCCAGGAAATGGTAGGCGTTTCACTCTAACCAATATGGAAGGCAGCTCTTGTGAATCTTCCTGCGCGTCTTCTCGTGTCCGCAGCGACAGGCTGTGACACTCTGGTGGTCCCTCCTGTTTATGAGCCGTGCTCTTTCACCCCTAAAGGGAAACACAAGGTTGATCGGGTGGAAACTTGTTTTTAATGGGAAAAGTATCAGGATGTTATATATAGACGCTGCTTAGGCTAACGGTACTCGTTGCAAGAACTCTCCCATAATTTCACCCTGTTGTGCATTTGCCGCACGCAACGGTGATAAGAAAAGTCCAGAACACCACTTTCATCTACTCTCCCAACAAGGTTGCTTTTATACATAAACACTGCTTACGGATCCCAAATGTCGACAGCAAGCTTTAGGGAACCCACTGTAGGTATTTTGATACATTTTTAGTGGGGGGGGACCCTCCTTTACTGAGAGACCCTTTAAAATCCTCCAGTCTGAGCACATAACACGCACATATAGCATGATTAGTGGCAGGTGCCAGTTCAGATAAAACTTACTAGAAACCATTCAATTTTCAGTGCCTTTAACAGATCCTGCTCCTAGAAATCATCTAACCCCAAGATTAAAAGGAAAACATGCTGAATAGGCACCAAACATACACATACATACATACATACATACATACATACATACATATATATATATATATATATATATAAAATTCCCTTCTCACCCCTATGGTGGGTCTGTGTCTTCCTCAATCTCGGGTCCTCTACCAGAGGCCTAGGAGTTTGAGGGTTCTGCACAGAAACTCAGCTGTTTCTAGCACTGTACTCTTATGGACAGAGAGCTCAGATGTTCTTCCTGGGATCTGTGGGAGCCCCTCTCCCAGCTTAGGAGTCACGGTCCCAAGTGCTCCTACCACCGCTGGGACCACTTTGGCCTTTACTTTCCACATCCCCTCTAGGTCCTCCTTCAAGCCCTGGTCCTTCCCCAGCTTCTCATATTCCTTCTTCCTGATGTTCCTGTCACCTGGCACCCCTACATCTGTCACCACTACTGTCTTCTGGTCATTGTCTACCAGCACCCTCCTACATTTTCCAATCTGACTCTGGAATCCTATGTCCTGGCCTTACTTAAATCGTCCTTTTAAAAAACCCAATTGCTGACCTTGTTATTTGCTGCTGAAATCAGAATGGGGCAAAAAAGAATGGCCAGCTCAGATCTAGTTCACTTCCAGAACGGAAATACATTTGTTTTTTAATAGCATGCACTCTTCCTGATTTGCATAATTTCTCCAGGAACCCGATGCATTGAAAATTAGCCTACTTTCCTTCTATCAGAAGATCTATGAAAAAAACACAAAAAAATAGTGCCACATCCCACCAGCGACCATCAGGGCGGCAATTACGTGATTCGATCTCTGAATTTGTTTCTGGACAATCACACCAAGCTTTATCAGCTGTATATGTGAGTAAGAATTGTTTTTTTGAAAAAAAA
The DNA here is from genome assembly GCF_059951505.1 of Python bivittatus. Classification (NCBI taxonomy): domain Eukaryota; kingdom Metazoa; phylum Chordata; class Lepidosauria; order Squamata; family Pythonidae; genus Python; species Python bivittatus. The sequence goes on from NW_028277083.1 coordinate 6,398,616, forward strand.
TGACAAGGTCTTGACACAGCTAAAATGATCCTTCTGGTTTGTACTAACACAGGAAGAACAAAAGACAACGGATTTTAAATTTTCTGTAATTGCACATTTAGCGGGGTTAAAGAACTGTAAACAAAAGTAGACATAATTGCACATATATCCAAGAATAGAGTTCAGTCCGTGAAAAGCATCTGAAATGCTAATTCCTTTGCAGAAGAAAGAGAACCAAGACATTTCTGATCATCAACAGAAGCGTAAGAACTGGCAAGGGATCATCACTGCATATCCAAGTAGGTGATGTCTTGAACTTAATTTTCCCCAACATTCCTGATTTACTTACACATTTACAAGTACTTCATAAACCTGCAGTTACATGTCACTATGCCATAGGGAACTGTTTTGAGGACACGTTTCAGAAAAACCTGTAGCATATCAGTTGGATCTAAAGTTCTGGATCTTTAGGATCACATCAACCACCACTCTCCGTCTCCCATCATTTGGGTTGTTCTCAGTCACAGCAGTCCCTGGTCAGACGTGACATATTAAACTTCATTTTCAAATCACATCTTTCTGTCAAGACGAAACACCTCAGCTTTAAAAGGCTCCCATTAACAGAGCAGTCCAGAAGACGTTACTGCAACCCAACGTCATCCAGAAACTTCTGAAGATCTTGCCTCGGTTTCTGCTTCAGACATACTGAGCTGAACTGCTAAAGGCTGCTCTTGTGAATGCCTGGAAACAGTCATGTTGTGTTTGTCCGATCTCTGCAATTATACAGCATTCAGAAAGGTGTCCCCTTGTGTTTGGCAGGAAAGGCAAGCTGTATTGGTTTCGAGCAAGCTGAACAGAGCTCTAAGGACTACGTCTGGCAAATGATCGGTTATCATCTTGGGGCTTACTAAAATATTACCAAAGGCAGTTTCTCTCGACCAGTTTGCTGAATATTTGACTTCGGAAGAGAACCACCTGCAAAAGAAGAAAATGTCAATGCTGGATTTGAAGTCTAAGGCTCCTTGCCTTATTTAAATACTTTCTGTTCCCTCACAGGAATACAGAGTAAACCTAGTAAGCCACAATATTTTGGATATTATTAACAATTGAGTGCAAAATTTTTCCTGCAAACTTTTGCAAACTCATGTTTCAAGGATGAAACAGGCCACCCTGAAGATCTGGAAGGGCTTCAAGTTGGAAACAAATGGAATGACCATAATAAAACATGGAGATAAGCCCTTCACACTAAAAACAAACAATCTGGGAAGCTTTGCAAAATATTATGCTTGGAACATTTCAAAGCAAGATGTTTTGCACACTCCTAATATAGAACAAAATATGGAAAGGGTTTCCTGAAGGCAAAAGGTTAACACACGATTTCAGTTATCTTGTGCTTGCCAACTCTAGCATAAATGAGAAGAGCAGAAAAATAGTTCTTGTACATGTGATGCCAAAGAGGACTTAAGAGAAGCTTGCTCATGCAAGCTATTCTTAAAATAGATTATTTCATAAGGTCAACCCAAAAAAATCCAAGACAGAGAAGTTGTATTTTCTTGCAGATGGAGAACAGTCTGGATATTAGTGCCAAAAAGGAAGAGTGTGCGTAACTTGCAACATTTACATTGTCAGCAGTATGGGGTTGGGGGCATGGTTTCCTTTAGACAAAGGTTTTTTTTCGGCTTCAAGCTAAACAGCCCACATTAAAACATTTAAGTTCATTAAGTATTAGTGCAGTTTCCCTCTTTTTATTGGACTTGCACTGATCAAGCACGTATTGCTAGATTTGTGCAATAACTATAAAAGGGATCGTTACCTCTTCAGTCCTACATATTCAGGCAGTTATGATCCAGAGTGCCTTTGCTTACGATCTTCGAGAAGATGCGTCTGACCACAAAGTGACATCCCTCCCTTAATAAACCTACCTTCTTGTGCTGTTTTCTTCAACAATATGGATGATTCTCCCAGGAAGAAACAAGTGAGGATATTGAGGACCAGAACTTAAAGGGGAATTGTCATCTAAAGTAGTGTACGAAGGAGAATGGTGGACCATCAAGTTCTCTTCAGCTAGGAGAGGCTGGGTCAAAGCATCTTGGTTTCTACCATCCAGTTCTGTTGGGAAGTTATCAGGTTTTCCTCCAAAGACTTCATACCAGCACCCATGTAAGAGAATCTGGTACTGAATGTTGGGCAACAGAAAGACCAAAAGAAGAAGAAGAAGAAGAAGAAGAAGAAGAAGAAGAAGAGATAAGGAAATTATGAAACTCTTTGATTTTATTGGATCATGTTAAGGAGAGCGGGCAATAAATGACCAAGAACATTTCTACCCACGCTGATTCGGAGCTCTGCTAATATCATGATAGCACAAATCTTAAGCTGCAGTACTCTTTTGACCTTCCTGATTACTTAATGTGAAGGGAAAAAAAATGATTTGTGAAAAATGTGGAGGGTGGAAGTTGACTTCAGTGCCCAACAACCTGCTTTTGAATGACATCTCAGTGGTGTTACGGAAGGTCACGCAAGAGTGAGAGCAGAAGAGAATAAGAGTGGTATTTCTGCTGTTATTTTCCCACCTACGCAACTGGCCCATTAAGTAAGAAACAGCAAAAGTTAAGCCAGCAAATCCACCCACCCCAAGTTAAGAGGCCCATTCAAAATAATTTACCAAGGAAAGTACAATAAAACATAGGACTCGTTTATACAAAATACAATAAGTTTTAAAAAATTTTAAAAAACACAGTAGTCATAGAAATGTATTAGAAATATATATGGACTAGAATAATATTTGCATTAGATAAGTATATATCGAATTGTAATGTATTGTTATAATGACACATTAATATGTTTTTTGTGGAATTTCTTTCACTTTTTTCTTAAAGCGCTTTCTATGTGCGTTTTTTTTCCTTTTCAATAATAAGAAAATAACTAACCCCCCCCAAAAAAATTTACCGAAGGATTTTTACCTTGGGTTTGTTACAGTTGGCAACGATTCTAATGATCCTTTTTTTGAGATCTTCCAAGTTGAGCATACTTAACCTGTTTTGTGCACAACAGAAGGGAGAAAAGGTCACAATTCAAGGCGTTCCCTACAAGACACTGTTCTCAACACGAACTACATACGTGACACCCTTACCTGGGAACGACGTCCTTTCCCACGATGACCGACACAATAAACTGCTTTGTGTAGTCTGCAAGGGATTTGCTTAAAAAGAAGAAATATTAAGGGAAGCACAGTTAAGTCACCTGATGATGGATTTTCACTATCGATATAAAGACAGAAATGTATTTATTGACATATCCATGTGACTCCCCTCTCTTCTTTTAGAGAATCAACCACAGGTCTACTTTCCATAGGTGCAAGATACACACCTAAATGCATAGTATACCCAAACTCAACACAAGATTTTGTGGAATTCAGGAATAAAAAATCTTGGTAGCTGTTAACGTAGTTCTCGTTGTACGCGGGCCTTCGGTCTTTCCAAACCGAGTGCCCGTATTTAATTGAGAGAAATCATTTTTCATGTACGAACCAGCCTGTAGCAGTTTTGTTTAGTTGGAATGGCTGTGGTTTATTCCCACAATGGAGGAATGGATTGTGAAGATGTTACAACTGGCAGAAATGGCAAAACTGACCTGTCTGGTCAGGGATAAAACAATTTAAGTACTTTTCTAAAAGACTGGAAACCTTTTATGGACTTTTTGCTGAAAACGAGAGAAAAGTGAAGTGCTTATTTATGGATTTGATGACTGAAAAAGAATTAAATATGGGCCTGAAGGGATTTCTGTAATACTAAGGAGGGAGGTTAGGTAATGAATTTGTTAATTTCTGTTACAAAGAAGATCAAAAGTCACTTATTTTTGTTTCTTTAGTTAATTTTCTCTTTTTTCCTTCTTGTTTTTCACACTTTTTCTTCTTTTTCTTTTAATTCTTTTACTTCTTCTCTTAGGTTTGTCTTGAACTGTTTGAAAAAATTCTTAATAAAAATTATATATATATATGTGTGTGTGTGTGTGTGTGTGTCTGTGTGTGTGAGAGAGGGAGGGAGGGAGGGAGGAAGGAAGGAAGGAAGGAAGGAAGGAAGGAAGGAAGGAAGGAAGGAAGGAAGGAAGGAAGGAAGGAAGGAAGGAAGGAAGGAAGGAAGGAAGGAAGGAAGGAAGGAAGGAAGGAAGGAAGGAAGGAAGGAAGGAAGGAAGGAAGGAAGGAAGGAAGGAAGGAAGGAAGGAAGGAAGGAAGGAAGGAAGGAAGGAAGGAAGGAAGGAAGGAAGGAAGGAAGGAAGGAAGGAAGGAAGGAAGGAAGGAAGGAAGGAAGGAAGGAAGGAAGGAAGGAAGGAAGGAAGGAAGGAAGGAAGGAAGGAAGGAAGGAAGGAAGGAAGGAAGGAAGGAAGGAAGGAAGGAAGGAAGGAAGGAAGGAAGGAAGGAAGGAAGGAAGGGCTGTGGTTTAAAAGTGAAGCAACTCTTTATTTGGACCAGTTTATTTTTCACTGTTGACTGCTTATTCCACAAGGATGTGCTTGTTGAATAAGGATGGCCAAGATGAATGAAGAAAACAATGGCCCACCACACTAATTTTCATGTCAACCCAGTTCTTACAGGCAGGACACTTTTCTCTCTCTCTGTTGAGAGCTGTATTCTTGCTGGGATAATCTGTTAATACCAGTCTTTCAAGAAACAGATATTGTACGTTAGGGAAGCATACAATCATAGGGTCTGAAGGGAGCTGGGAGGTCTTCTAGTCCAACCCCCTGCCCCATGCAAGAATCTTCATACCATCCTTGACAAATGACTGTCCAGGAATGCTATTTTATTATTGTAGGGTATATTAACAGAATCTTGAAAGCCTGTCCGAGTTTCTCTCTTGCCCCATCTTATACTAAACAAAATGAAGGTGGGGTTATTTTTACTTTCTTTCTCACACTTCCTTCTGTCCCTGGACTGAAGAATCTTTTCTCCAAGTTCTCCCTTAATGGTCTCTCATATCTTCCCCAAGGTCAGCTCTAGATTCCTTTACAGCTGGGGAGTCCACAAACTTTTTTCCACTCTCCAACATTTGCTCTCCATCAGCTGGCCACCATCACAGTTTCTGACGTCTGACTACTTGCAAAGACTCTGACATTAGGCTGAAGTCCTTAAATGCCAATTTCCACCTTTTGGGAAAGCATCTTGACTCAACAAAATTCATCCAAGCCACCATGGCTTCCTTCAGGAACTTCCAGGGAATCCCAGCTCAATCTGGCCCCGTGTTCTGTTCCCCATTGGATTGATGTCCCTCCATGAAAAGAAGTAACAGGATCAACATACCTTAACAAACCCCCAGGTGGAGAAAAAGCGTAACATCTTAGGTTGGGAAAAGAGTTTCTGAGCATGATAGCCAAGATGGAGGCACTCCCCCCGCCTAAGCTGTGGCCAACAACAACGAGTTTATATTCCTAGGGGAAGAGAAAACAAGGTAGGAGAAAGAAAGAAATCTCAATAGAAGATGGAGTCCAACTCAACAGTTGCACTAGAGAGACAGGCAGAGACCAAAAGCCATTACTTACTGGAGCAATGGTAAGCGCTTGGTTCAAAATCCCATCGTTGATCAGTCTTCCATAAATGTAATTGGCAGCCTGGGTTATCCCCTATAAGGTAAAATGACAGAGGTTAGTAGTGCCTGTAAGGCCTCAGCTGCAAGTCATGAAGCCAACTTCCTCAATTACAGCTCCCATCATCCCTACCCGGTACAGCCCACTAGTTCATGAAGATACTACTCCACCTTTTGCTACTGAGTGGCACTGATGTAAGGTTAGTAGGCACAATATAACATGCCCTTCTCAAGGGTGGCACCCAGTCCTGAAGCTATCTCATGAGGTTCCTCTCTCAGTAACCACCTGGATTAGCTACATTGAATCTTCTATAGAGGAGCATTGTAGGAGGGCACTCTTGGATAATACAAAATTGACAGAGATTTATCAACTCCTGGGTTCAGCGGTTTGCCCCTAATAATATTCTGTGTTATTGATTTGCTCCTATAATGATTATTAGTGGGCTTAAGGTTCCTAACTGAGGCCAGGAATGTGGGATATATCAAAACAAGAGGGTGCTGCGTGCCAAATGGTCTTTCTGTGACTATCTGGCCAATAACAGTTCTAAAAATACTTGCCAACCTTATGCACAAGACCGTTTTCTAGGACATCTTCAAGAGTTAGGTTTTCACATTCTGCTGAGAGGTCTGTTAGGACGTCCTGAATGCAAAAGAAATATAACACAGGTCATGGATTTTCACTTGCCTGTCAGACACATTCAAGATTATTATCACAGCCAATATAAGAGGCATATTCTTAGCGACCAGGTTCGCCCAGCAAATTTCATCTAATCAACTTATTTTCTGGATTCTCAGTATACACTAACCGAACTTAGCATGTTGTATGAACACAGAAGCCAGAACTTTAACTAACTTAGTTTGTTGTTTTTAGTGCTTTCGAGTCAGCGTTGACTCCTGGTGACAAGTCCCTGCAGTTTTCTTGGCAAGATTTCAGAAGTGGTTTGCCACTGCCTTCTTCCTAAGACTGAGAGTCTGACTGACCTAAGAACATCCTAAAGTGGGACTACAAGTCATGGTCTCCTGATTTCTAGCCTGATGCCTTAACCGCTATATCAAACTGGCTCTCCACTAACTAACTTGGTTCCCTGACCTGTATGAACATAGCCGTAGAGTTAAAAAAACCGGACGACAGAAGACAAACCACCGTCATCCATTTTCTGGAACACTGTTCCAACAATAATACAACATAAAACATCTTGAGTATCCTGTTCCTCATCTGGTGCCCTCTAGCTATGTATAATCTCCATTGTACCGGGTCGGGTTCACTGGTCGGGTTCATGGAACTGAAGCTCAGCATGGCTGGAGGGCGCAAGTTCTGAGAAGGCCTTGGCTGTTCCACCCAATTCAAGTACATCTCTCTTAGACTCCAAATAAGATGTTTAATTAAAACCATCAATAGGAAGCACCAACATGAAATGGTCAAGAAGGGGAAGACACAAGAGGAACCAAGGGTAGCAGGGTAGTTTTCTTAGGGACAGATGAAAATATTCCATAAGCAAACCCTTATTCAACGTGAGCCATACACAGAAAGACTACCTCAAACGATAAAGTTCCTCTCACAGCTATAATGATAGCTTCTTTCTGGTGATCCAAGGCCACAAAGAAAGGTATCTCGAAAATCTGAAAACACAAGCAGCAGAGGATAAAAAGGAGGGTTCTCCTACGCTTGGACTCTTCTTATAGGGCATTCAGCTCTGAGCGGTATCATCTGACAACGGCTCATCATATGTAAGCAGGGTGATAGCTATTGTCCAATGAGAACCCCATCAGCCATCACAGGCTGAAAACTGCTTCCAGATATGGAAGCTGGGCTCTGAGCTATCAGCCAAGGTGGACCATCTTTCATCTAGGCAAGTGTCCTTTTACAAAAAACATCTATAGCATTGCCCATCCCACGATCTATGGCAGCAACTCACAGATTCCATAGGTCAGTTCAATCTTAAGGGACGGAGCCCCAGTTAAACAGATCCCAACTGAAATCTCCAGTTCCAATGGAGATATTTTGTGTTTTGAAATAAGGTGTTTTCTAATTACTATCACATGTAGCAGTGGGACTCTTGCAGCCTTCAATTTTCCAAAGCCGTTTTGGATCAAAGTTATTATTGTTGGCCCTTTTTCTCTTCCAAAAAAATTCACGGACATCCTCCACGGTCAAGCCACTCCAACGGAGAAATCTCTTTTTGGGCCCCAAGAGCTAAAATTGAGAAGGGACTCAGCTGCTTGCCAGAGACGCCTTCAAACTGCTTACTTTATTGTGAAAGCTGATGTGGATGAAATCTCTGTTCTGCAGTCCTGTTATTTGTAACATGGATCCAAAGTTCATGTTAAGGTAGTCGTTGCCAATGATCTCCGTCTGCGTTGGGCTGTTTCTACAACTAAGGAAGGAAGGAAACCAAAAACAGTGAAGAGTTGAGAACAGCTGCATTTCTGCACACTACAGAGATGTCTTACATCCCACACTCCCATTACGTAATCTAAATGCAATATAAATTCAGTGCAACAGGACTGGTATTCAAGCAAACGAGGATGCATTAGAAAGCCTTAGATGATTAAATTTAATGATAATTAAATAATTATTAAAAAAAAATAATATGGAAGCATATTTAAATTATTTTGTTGAGCAGGTTATGCAGCAGATTATCTCATTCTTTGGCTCTGGCTCTTGGTTTTGATGTTCTGCTCCAATTTTGTATATACATAATGAACTATTCTGATATTCTTCTCTTGATCATTCCTGCCTTCCTTCTCTTCTTTTTTTCCCATGTCTGGTTTTAAATTAGATTCTTTGTATTTTCTAAGAAACTACAGATGGTATTTTATCAGCCTAAATCTGTGCTAATAACATGGAATTATTATTAAATTATAATCATGTTATCGTTAATTATATTAATATAATATTAGTAATGATGCAAGAGTGTGATGGGGTTATTTATGCAAGCAGCACGGAGGATATTTTCAGGCTTTTTAGGGTACAGAAAAACCAAAAGTTAGTTTTAAGAAACCTAATTTTAAATTAAAATTTTGAAAAGATTAACATTTTAAATTTTAAAAATTAAGATCTGACATTTGAAAAAACCTAATTTGAAATTAAAATGTTGAAAAGATTGATATTTTAAATTTTAAAAATTGAGATTTGAAATTTGAAAAAACCTAATTTGAAATTAAGGATTCTACGATTCAGGTTACGTTTCACCCACTGAATCTCCCCAGTTATCCAGTTCTACATCTTGGACGACCGGTTTCTGCATGCAGCCCTGCGGTTAATACACGGCATTGTAAAAACCACACTTTTTTTAAATGCTTTTTAAAAACGTTAAGTTGACCTACCAAAACCCTTTCAGTTTACAGAGACCCGTGAAAGGCTTTGTCATGAGATAGTAGGGCCAGCCATAGGCAGCTGCAGCAAACTTCATATAATGAGCAGCGTTTTCTAATTCAACCTCCAAATCGTTCACCTGTGAAAGGGACCAGCGACAAATTGCATCAGCCAGTCATTGCAGCAGGAAGCAAAACAACAGGGGATGGGCTCTATAGTCCAAACATCTGGAAAACACCCAGTTGGAGAAAGCTGGACTTGAACAACAGCTGAAACCGCTCTCCTGGCTCAGGTTTAAGTCTCCTCTCAGCCACAGAAGCCCCAGGGGATCTCTGGCCAGTCCCTCCTTCTCAGTCCAAGAACCAAGGTGGTCTTGTGGCAAAGGTGTCAGACCAGGAACAGGAAGTCCTGATTCTAGCCCACCCTTGGCCATGGACTTTGGGGGACTTTGGGCCAATCACTTGCTCTGAGTCCAACCTACGTCACAGGGTTGCTGTTGAGGGAATAAAACTGGAGTGCAATTTCCCGGTAAGCCTCCTTAAAGTCCTGGAGGAAAACTGGGATGTAAATATAAATGGAATTTGGGAATTTACACGATAAATGTAACATGGCAACGAAGCAATGAATGTAGCGGCAATGAAAACAGACTTTGTTGGGAACGTCCCATCACCCTCCATCTTCTCTGAACCGTAGCCTTCTTGAAAAAGTGGACTGAACCAGAGTCGCCACAGGAATCTATAAATCCACGTTTTCCAACCTTTGCAAGTTTAAGATGGGTGGGCTTCAAGCAAATGTTTAAGGCCCTTAGGGCTCGCAAATGTTTAAGGCCCTTTGCTACATTTGCTTCAATCGGGATTATTTTATTTTATTTTTATTTATCATTAAATTTATATGCTGCTCATCTCCCCCAGAGGGGATGCTGGGCGGTTTACAATTCATGGATTAACACAATTCCCAAGTGCAACAGGAAAACATGCTTCGTTCTCCCCGGAATACTTAGTCATGCGACACAGAAAAGGCAGCTGCAAGGGATGGCGTGTGCACGTACAAAATTGCACCCGCGCATACCTGCCCGAATGGGTCCAAGAGACTTACTGCAGGAGACGACGGGGACTGAGTCAGAACTTCATCGAGGTCTCTTGAACTTTCCACCTTATCTTGCTCCTGGTGCAGCAGGGTCAGGCCGGCGGCTATGTCACTTGGCACTAAGTCAGTGTCCTGCAGAGAGAAAGTGACACATCCTTTCAGATGAATCTGTAAAAACCAGAGTCAGGCTGAAACGTCGCGGCGGGGCGTGACTCTGGCTTGCTGCTCAAAATGCTCAGGGCTCAACCACCTCGTCGTTGTTCCTGGCCTTGTCCTGCTGAATGTCACCGCTTGATTTTTTTTTCCTGCTACACCGATAAAAATTATCCTACTTCTCCGATGCTATACTATAAATCAGGGTTCCTCAACCTTAGCAACTTGAAGGTGGGTGGACTTCAACTCCAGGAATTCCCCAGCCAGGCTGGCTGGGGAATTCCTGGAGTTGAAGTCCACCCACCTTCAAGTTGCTAAGGTTGAGGAACCCTGCTATAAATCATCGCAGGTGAATGAACAGATGTAGTGGTGCAAAAGATTTTTCATGAGCAGGTCTAGATCTCAACAATACAAAAAAGTGTAAGAAATCATCACGGGTATTCCAAGTATGTCTTTTAACATCCATCCATCAGGAAAAAGCTGCCTAAAATCATTCAAGAATCATCCAAAAACTTGGACACAGGCAATAAGAACTAAATTTTTTTACCAAACGTGAGAGTTGAATCCTACCCGATTATTTTCACGTGTTACTTTATTAGAACAAGATGCATCGAAGCCTCAAACAGCAGATCTTGCTGGCAGTTTTTCTGAAGCTTCGACCAACCGAAACTAAACTGTGATTTAGTTCATTCTGCTGTCACAGAATTCCAGCGAGAGCACAAAGAGAAAAAAAACAAGCACGGAACTCTTACCGAGAAGTAACAACGGAAAAGTTCAGCGATGCTCGTGAAAGCCACTCGGTGATCGTCATCTTGCATGATGCAGCAACACAGCAACCGGATTCTTTTTTCCCAGACTCGAGTTGCCGACTTCTTGATGTTATAAAGCAGCTGCCCCGACTGGCTGCTCTCCAGATCGCGACTAGAGTGGTTAGCCAGGTAGACCATCTTCCTCCCAAGGGGATCAAAGATAATGATGATACCCACGATGGTAAAGACAATGATCACCCAGCTGCCATGAAGAACAGAGAAGAAATTCCATAAATACTGAGGAGGACATCATTGCCCACAACACTTGCAGCTCCTAAAACCTTCCCAGGATTCTGTGGCCAAAATGTGGGGGCACCTACTTTACTCAAGATCCACCACCCCACCCCCAAAAGCAGGAAAAGCCAAACATTCTGGCCCTCAAAAAGAGTTGCCCAACTTTGGTGAGAGATAGCACCTCTTCAGCCAGATTAATTTCCCTAGCCAGCATTAATTTCCCAGCATTACTGAAGACACCCCAGCTGGATCGCATCTGAGATCTTCCGTGTGCAAAGCAAATATTCCACTCCAGTTTTCAAATCCTGCCCCACGTCCCCATTCTGAGTGCCCTCCACCAACTCCAGAATCCTCAATCTCCATGGCCACTGCTGAGAACTTTGAGACTTGAAGTCCACATATCTGGAAGATGCCCAGGTTGGAGAAGATATTCTCACAGACTGGGTAGGCTTGTCCAAACACTAGCCTAGGCTAAAAGAGGGTTGGGTCATTGTGATTTGGTGGGTTATGGGAACCCAGCCACTATCAGAGATGATTGGGTGAACCAAGCATAACTACAGTTGGTGGGTTTGGACATTCACATGAAGTTTTGTGAATTCTGCAATTTTCATTTTGTTCAGCTGAGTTTGACGCGTTGTGTGAAACCATCTATCAGACAGCTGCTGGAAGCATGGCATTACTAGGACCTACCAACAAGACTCAAGTAGATGAACTTGAGGCCTCATCTATCTCAAAGACATCTTCACAAATCGAAGAAAATATCCAGCTGCAACCAAAACAGCTGTGTATACTTCTTCAGAAAGCCATATCCAGCCTCCTTCTCTAGCTACAGAAGGCAGAACGTCCTCACCTGGCAATGACAGTCCCAAAAATGGCATTTATCATAGTCCTTTCACAGTTTACTCTGCTGTCAGCGACCCATATGATTCCCACAACAGCCCAGACCAGCTCTGGTACAAAGAGGGCCAGACGGAGGTACAGAAGTTTGGGAAGTGATTTTCTTGGTCCAGGGTTGGAAATGGTTCCTGGAAAAGATAGTCCTTCCACTCATAATACTGTACGTTTCTTTTTATTTATTTCAGAAAAAGTTAAGATGCAAGCAAAACACCAAGGTACACTAGCCCCCCATTAAATGGAACAACCCTTCAACTTTAAAAAAATGATAAAAACCAGAAAAAGAGGAGGAAAAAAGAAAGACCCAAGCCAACAAACTAAATAAAATAAAATAAGAAATCGTATATATTACAGTTAGCAACAAATACCCTATATTATAGTATAATCAATATTATTGTAAAGTATCATCAAATGTAATCCTGTAAGTTTCTAAAGAGGTATTGGAATATAATACTATTTTTATGACATTTCAGATTTCTTGTCTATCCAACCCTAGTTCAGTATCTATGCCTAATTTTCTATATCATCTTTGTATTCTTTTAAACCAGTGTTTCTCAACCTTGGCAATTTTAAGACGTGTGGACTTCAATTCCCAGAATTTCCCAGCCAGCCGTGCTGGCTGGGGAATTCTGGGAGTTGAAGTCCACACGTCTTAAAGTTGCCAAGGTTGAGAAACACTGGTTTAAACCATATAATAAAGGCAAAAAAACTTAAGATAATATCGTTATTGCAAGCAACTGGGATGATTTCTTTAAAAGATTTTCAATTTTAATTGAAGGGGCACTGCAAAGCAACCCCAATTCTCTGTTACTAAAAAATAAATAGCCAAAGACCTCATTGTACAGACTTCTCTCTGTTTAGACCCTGTTTCGGTTTCTTCTGATAGGGGTCTGGTAAGTTCACACTTAACATAGAGGTGTGCAGTAGACGTGTGTGGCTCCGAAGCAAAAGAGGTGTTTTGATTGAGTGCGAGCACCCACACAATACTTCATGGTGCCTCCTTAAAGAATCTGAATCTTTTCCAAAGTACACACACAGCTGTTTTTAGACCGAAAGCCTCTGAGAACAGAAAGAGGTTCCCTTCCTATGGATTGACTGATTAGGTGCCAATAAGTTGATGTCAAAACTTAGCCACCGCCTAGGAAAACCTTCTCCAGGATGATCTCCTCTCCAACCTTATAGGAGAAACTATATTTAATATAATGGGACTCTAACAAAAGATGATCTTATTTCCTTCAGGACCCAAACATAGATGTCATTACTAGAACTGCTAAGTTTATAGGCAGGGCTGTCCAACAGGCAACATGTTTTATGCAACACGCTGAGGCTGCACGCAAAGGTGAAGAAGTCACCCACCCGTATACTGGTTTTGAACTGAAATATTTACCTTCTTATGTATCTCTGCATTGTATTTTATCTTATACTATTTCATCTTACTCTTTTATCTTTACTTTATCTCACCTTACTATATTTTATTCTATTTTACCTCACCGTAGTCTATTTTATCTCATTTTATTTTATTTTGGCCCATGTCCATGCTTTGATATGGTCAACACACTAATCAATAAAGTACAGTATATCTATCCATCTAACTATATTTAACAGAAGTTATTTATGATAATAATTACAAGATCATAGCATGCACATAGGTATTTCTGTGTGCGTGCATATAATTACTGCTTGGACACGTAGATCTCTGTTCTAAATAGCTTCATAAATATTAATTGGAGATCATCCTTAAATTGCTTTCAGAATAAGTTACGCTGGTCCAAATGTAAGAATCATCACTAACTGATCACTGCTTCTATGATATTCAATAAACACTTAAAATGATTTATGGGATATTGTAAAGCTTGGTGAATTGCTGTCTAATTTACATCACCCACAACCAATTTAATTCTCTTTCCCTCTATACGCCCCTACTTGTTTGCAGAACTTTCCCTATATTTTTATTTTATTTATTATTTATTATTAAATTTATATGCCAAATCAAACCAAACTATATATAGTTTGGCATATGTGTGTGTGTGTGTGTGTGTGTGTGTGTGTGTATCTATATGTATGTATGTAACAGTGGAACCTTGGGTTACGAATGCCTCTGTTAACGAACTTTTCGGGTTACGACCAGCTCCGGCCGCAAAAATTTACCTCGGTTTGCGAACTCCGCCTCGGGGTACGAACAGGATACGTGGCCATTTTCCGCCCCTGACACGTGTTCCGCGGCCACTTTTTCGCCCCTGACACGTGGTCCGCGGCCACTTTTCCGCCTGACACGTGGTCCGCGGCCACTTTTCCGCCCCTGACACGTGGTCGTAGGGAGGGGGACTCTCCCTCCAAGCAACAGCCGCCTCCCTGTCCTCCACGCCAGAACGGATTAACGGTAATTACACTGAACCTTATGGGGACATTTGCTTCGGGTTGCGACCAATTCGGGGTGCGACCAGAGTCACGGAACGAATTAAGTTCATAAACTGAGGTTCCACTGTATGTGTGTATGTATGTGTGTGTGTGTGTGTGTGTGTATATATATATATATATATATATATATATATATATATCTCCGCCAAACTATGTACCAAATCGCGTTCTTGATGGAGAGCATTTAGCATGATTGATGTTCAATACCGATACTCACGCAAGTCAAAGTGCTTGATTTATAAGCTAACACAGAAGGCAAATTACCTTGCATGCTGATGTACACAATAGATGACAAAGCCCATATGATGAACGCCAAGAGGATAAGGAGGATGAGAAGGTAACTGTTCAACAAGCCACCTCCAGTACAGTTAAATTTTCCTTTGTGTATGGAATACAAAACCAAAATTCCGATCCACCTGAGAGGCCAAAACAAAAACGTGGCAAAGTATTAACACACCAGAAAGAAACACTGGATCACCCTGCAAATTCACAGCACCAGCCCTGTCTTTCCAGAAGAGCAAGTTACTTCCAACCGAGCATCAAACCCCAAAGGACTTCACAAAGGGAACGAAAAGCCCATCTCCTACAATGACTTCAAACAAGCATCCTCCGTTGAGGTCTCCATTGTAAACAGCTGCAAAACAGCAAAAGAAAGGTTTGGAGATTGCAATTCCTAAAATTCTGGAAGCCTACTGGTAGCACCATGGTGACAATGTCACGTCATGAGATGGATTGTGGCTGAAATTCCCCCCCCCCTTTTTTTGCTTTGGGGACATCTAAGGTGGGCATGAAAGAAAGGGTAGAAAATGCCAACGTTCAACCACAATTAGATCCCCACCGCAAGATGGACCGGTTTCCAAATCAGAAACTTCTATGGAAGCTCAACTACTAAGGTATCTAGTAGCAGCCCTACCACCGAGAGTGGTCATCTTACCAAGTCACTCTGATGAATAATTCAAAGGCTCCAGGGAAAACAAAATCATCACTGCCGATAGCCCAGCGCCTCCCAAACATCACCATTCCAGGCATGGTGGAAACGAAGTCAAAGCTGCAATCCTTCAACCGCTGCAGGAGAACAAGGAGACCCAACACCAGGTTATGTCTTTCTTGCCCGTCTCTCCAAGGGAAAACAACTCGGAGCGTTGAGCCTATTGGCGTAAAAACATTTTTATAGGTTTACCTTAACAGGTTTTACAGAAAGACATGGAGAAAGATTGCAACTCCCCCCACAAAAGGAAATATAGAAAAAATGACAAAAAATACAGCTAGCCAAGTTAACAGAAAACAAAATTAGATTTACCTGCAGAGTGTCTTAGAATCAGAGTTGGAAGAGACATCTAAGTCATCTTAGTCCAACCCTCTGTTCTGTGCAGGAATCCACTAGAACTTCTCCAGCAGATGCCACCCAGTCTTCGAATGATGAAGAATATCCACTATTGTTCTAGGCAGATCATCCCACTGCTTAACAGCTCTCACAGTTAGCCTGACATTTTTAATATGTTTGGGCTTTCTTGACCTCCTTCCCGCTCATCATGTCCTTCCAAACTTCTTGAGGACACCATTATAATCAACCAAGGAGCCCTTCATCTCATTCCTTTCAGCTTTATTGGTTGCACCTTCCAAACAAGCTTTGGTGAAGCCATAGAGATTTAAGAGATCTCTTCTGTCTTTCTCTTTCCTGCCCTTACACACACTTCTCAAGAACGTTTTGATGGCACCATAAACAAATGGAATATTTATTGGGGCATATATTCTGATGGGACTATTGAAGGAGACTGGTCCAAGAGTGGACAGCCTGGTGTCCTCTAAATGTTCTGGATGACAAACCCCATAATTCTTTGTCACTGGCTAAACTGGCCAAGACTGATAGGAGCAAAACTTGTAAACATCAAAAGAGCCTCAACTAATTCACTAATTTATGAAGGATTGTACCACTGTAACTGATAGCCTTTAAGAGTCTCTGGCTGTGTTGTATTATAAACCAGCCTTTCTCAACCTTTTAACTCTGGAGGAATAATGCTCAGGTCTCGAAGAGCCTCTGTATAAACGTTGCAAAAACATGAAAACTTCACAGTACCAGTCACTTCTAGCCTAGACAATCCATGTTTTACGAGAACAGCAAATCAACAGGCCAGCAGTTGAGTCACAGCATGTACAAATTCCCACCACTGCAAGTGCAAAATTCAATAAATATTTTTTTCAATCATGACCTCCTGATTGGAACCCCCGTTGAGAAAGGCTGCCCTGCACCATAAGTTTACAAACCACAAACCCCCTTGCTAAGTTCTAATCTCCCCAAACCCCCATATTATGTTTTAGCCTGCCCTGGAATGAGGCCTTGATTTCATGCCCTACTAGAATTTGTTTGTTTAGGCTGTATGATCATTAACCATGGTTTATAAACTAGTACGCTGCGACAAACAGCCTCTGATACAGCAAACAGAGCACAGAAGCGTTATAGCACTTTTAAAAGATTATCTGATTTAGGGTGACGTAGTCTCATGAGCTAAAGCCCACTTCGAATCAGTTCATCTTTAGAGGACCCCAGACTATATCTGCATCTGATACACCTGCAGACCAACCTGAAATAAAACCAACCTTTTGTTTTTATTTCAGGTTGGAAGGAAGGAAGGAAGGAAGGAAGGAAGGAAGGAAGGAAGGAAGGAAGGAAGGAGAGAGAGAGAAAGGGAAGGAAGGAAGGAAGGAAGGAAGGAAGGAAGGAAGGAAGGAAGGAAGGAAGGAAGGAAAGAAGGAGAGAGAAAGGGAAAGAAGGAAGGAGAGAGAAAGGGAGGGAGGGAGGGAGGGAGGGAGGGAAGGAAGGAAGGAAGGAAGGAAGGAAGGAAGGAAGGAAGGAAGGAAGGAAGGAAGGAAGGAAGGAAGGAAGGAGAGAAAGGGAAAGAAGGAAGGAGAGAGAAAGGGAGGGAGGGAGGGAGGGAGGGAGGGAGGAAGGAAGGAAGGAAGGAAGGAAGGAAGGAAGGAAGGAAGGAAGGAAGGAAGGAAGGAAGGAAGGAAGGAAGGACGGAAGGAAGGAAGGAGAGAGAAAGGGAAGGGAGGGAGGGAGGGAGGAGGGAAGGAGGAAGGAAAAATGGAGGGAGGAAGGAATGAGAGAGAGAGAGAAAGAAAGGGAAGGAAGGAAGGAGGGAAGGTAGGTCCCAAATAAAGGACCAACCTGAAAAAGGGGCAAATCTGAAAGAGGTTCATCAGGATAAAACATTTTAATTGTTGATAACTTTGCTTTTACAAAGGGAAATTCAAGAGCTGAACCAAGGAACCCTTGACCAGAATGCCTATTCTAACAAAAATATCGAAAAAGCATAACAAGCGATGAAGTCAGAAGCAGCAAATACGAAACAGGATTTCTGCCATCCGACTGGGCATTAAGTGGTCCCATTTGGGCGGTGAAAGTGAAAGGACCCAAAGGCCAAAAGGCCAAAGGCGTCTTTGAAAAATAAATACATTTAAAGGACAGCTTTCTGAAATCAAGGATCTTCCTTCATAATAATGGTGGTGGCATCGGTGGTGCTCAACCTTGGGAACTGTAAGATGGGTGGACTTCAATGCCCAGAATTCCCCAGCCAGCCATGCCGGCTGGGGAATTCTGGGCATTGAAGTCCACCCATCTTAAAGTTCCCAAGGTTGAGCACCACTGCTGTAGATCTACCCCGTGCATTGAAATAATAAAACTTTGTAGCACTCCCAAGTCCCCTGAACTCTGACAAAACTCCCCAAATCTGTCCCCCCAGCACGAGACCAGGGAAGTCTCCGCCCCAAGAAAGGCGACCCGCTTAGCAGGCTCCGAAGTCCCTTCCCCTCTTCCGACCAAGGCAAGCCGCGATCTGGCGATCTGGCGATGCGCAGCGCCGTTATCTCTGCGCCCACCCGGCCTCCCGTCGCCCTGTCGGGGGCGGCCCAGCGCGGACCCGGGGCCAGCTGGAAGGGCGCTCTCCCGCAAGCCTCACCGGACGGACTTCTGCTTTTTCTCCCCCGCGCCAACTTTCCGCGGCTGCAATTCGCTCCGTGAAGAGCAACCCCGCCCTGTCGCCTTCTTTCACATGGGGGTACGCAAGACCCCCCCAAGCTTTTCCCTCCGGGCCCCCCAAGCTTCCCCCCACGCTTGCAAGCTTTCCCCTCCAGCACCCCAAAGACCCATGGCCCCCATCTCCTTCCACTCCCCCATGCCCCCCCACCTCGACCCCTTGCAAATCTCTCCCCCCGGCAGCCCCGAGCTTTGCCCCCCCAGGCAAGTCCGCTCCCCAGCCCAGGCCCTTGCAAGCGGCCTCCCCTCCTTATTCCCAGCGCCCCCCCCCGGCCCCAGCGTTTGCAACCCACCTTCCCGGCTTTGCACCTTCCCCGCAAAAAAGCAGGTCGCCTCGCGCCGCTCGGCGTCAGAAGGCAGTGACGTCACTCCAGAATCCCCGGGCCGAGTGTTCTTGCTGTCAGGTAGCCTCTCCGGAAGGGGCGCATGCGCAAAGCCCTCCGCTGCCCTTTCGGCGGCTTGACGGAGCGGGGATTGAAAGAAAGGAGCATGCGCAGACCGGAGCAGGGGGAGGCAGTCTTTCGAGCTAAAGAGGGAAGTATGACTCAAGAGAGCTCCAGGCACGCCACAGTTTCGGTTTCGTTCGGATTCCGTGGGACGCCGGCCGGCCGCGTCGCTCGGGATTCCAGCTGCGCGTTACAAACGCCGCGAGTAGGAGTAGGCTGGGCAGCCTGCTTTGCAAAGGGAGTCCCCTCGCACCCGAGAAGGGGCTGCGGTCGAGCTGAGTTGCTCGTCTGTTAAGGCAGAACCGCTTCCCGGGGAATTGCTTTGAGAACCCTGCAGTGGGGGTACGGTAGCGCCTTGTTTAATCCGCTTGGAGAACAAAATGAGGCTCTTTAACACGCATCCCAAACCTCTGCAGGATGTTTTCCGTCCGCTCCGAGTTTTAAGAGATTGCCCCCAGTGGTTTAGAAAAATAATGCGGTACCTAAAAGTTAACAAATGCATTTAGGGCATTTTTTTTTCGTCTTTCAAACTTGGCAACTTTAAGAGATGTGGACTTTGACTCTCAGAATTCTCTTAAAGTTGCCAAGTTTGGAAAAAAGAGATTTAGGGCATAGAAGTTTTCATGGACAAAACTCCCATCAGGTGCAGTGCTACCGTGATTTGGCCAAATAAGTATTTTTATTTGTGTAGTTTATCTAAGGGAAGGGGGAACTCAGTTTTCCGTAGTTCTCTGAAGGAATGTGGCTTGAATACAAGGCGGCTTGAAATGTAGCTCTTCAAATGGGGAGGTGGTTAGTTTAAAGGGAGAAAAAATCAGGGACGGGGTTTCGCATCTTTCATACTTTGAAAGCCTTTGAAACGTGTGGTATTGAGTATCTTACCTCCTGGTAGCTTTAAGATGTCCCAGCCCAGCTTCCAAGAACTGACCCTACAACATATATACCACCACAAACCAAGTTCTATCAACTGCAGAACAAAGCACCCTGATTCATACATTTTATTATTATGGCCACCCACTCCGAGACTCTGGGCAGGTTACAAATCAAGCTGTGGTTTCCTTAAGTGTTGCTGATGGACTAAATTATTGGTTGCGTCTAGCCTTCAAATCTTAAGAGGTGGATTTATATACACGCTGAACCAAACCACGTCTATCTGGGCTTAGCAGAGTGTTATGGAAATAATTTATTTCTGGGAGTTGAAGTCCACACATCATTCATGAAAGCAAAACAGGTTTCTGAAAAGGCACAACACTGTGATACTATCATAACGAAGATTCATAGAAACCATTAAAAGCCGCAACAGACTCAGCTGCTGTCAAAGAACTTCTGCTTCTTGCCTGATTCCTCCTTTGCCTTACAAAATGAGGTACCGTCCTTGCTAGGAACTTCTCCCCCAAACCATGCATTTCATGAATAAGACACAGCAATAGAGTGAGAAAAAAAATATATATTTGGAACAGAAAATTATACATACACAAAATAAAAGGTTTGAGTTGAGGTGCTGCTTTTCTCCAGTCAATAGATGACTGACCCTCTTGCAATTTCAGATAGATATTTTTCCTGTGAAGTTCCTGCTCTTTTCGCCCACTTCTTTCATTGCTTCGACCCACCAATAATTGCTTCCTTCAATTTACAAAAGGCTTAGGTGATGGGAGGTGGTGCTGGAAGCACCAGGAAGCACTTCATCTGAAACTAATTGAGGTGACTTATGCAAATGATCCAAAGGCCTCAACTCGCTGCAAAAGAACAATTATTTGTTCTTTTTCTTTAGTCTATTTGTCAGGTAGGCAACCACACAGATCCAGGAGGAAGACTCAGCGGCTTCCGCATTTCGAAAGAACCTTGGGCTCCAACCATCCTAGGGCCAACTCTCTCAATATCACTTCAGTACGTTCTAACGTTTTCTTTGCAGCTATTGTGATTAAAAAAAAAAAAATACTGCCAACACTTTACAATTTGAAAGCTACACCTATTTTGCAGATAAATGAGGCGGGACGGTGCCTTTACTGTATAGCCAAGATGTAACTGAGCGCTGATTTGAACGCTTCCAAGTCACAGCAATTCACGGAGATCAACTGCAGCAGCGGGATCATTTGAGGACACCACAATGGAGAACCACTTCATAAAATGTTTATTTAGGATGGTAACACAGGATAAATCATGCAACAGCTCAGTAAAAAAGGGAAGCTAGAGAACAGGACTTGGTGCTGCTGATTCAGGAACAAGTCTATAAAAGTGACAATTAACTGTCCAAAACTGGCACATCTAAAATTGCCGGAAAGCTAAACAAAGACATTACTTGTAAAAGGATTCTGTATTAAAAAAGTCGGAGACATCGTTAAAAATTGCCACCTATAGATTACTTCAACTGGACAAGTGCAGGGGTAGTGTTAACGCTGCTATGAGTAGGAAAAGAAAAACCTCCAAAAAATGTGGAACGATTTTAGTCTGAATGGGGCACGTGGAAACAGGAATGATTGCTGCTAAACCACTACATTGGAGAGAAAAAAATCTGCATTGGCACCAAATAGTCTTAAGCGAATGTCATCAGGAGGTGAACAGAGGTAGAGGAAAGTATTCATCAGCAGACACTATAGAAACATCCCTTTGTGGAAAGAGGAGGAAAACGAGCGATTCGAGGCATTTGTGAAACGGTGACATCTTTTCCATGAGACTTTTCTGACATTTGTAGTTTGATTCCAGCCGACACAAAACTCTCAACATTTGGGGGGAAAGGAGGAAAATAAATACAGCGGAATGAAATTTGAAATCAAACAGGAAAGAACAGTTACCATCCAACAGTCAGCATGGGCCTGGGCGCGTCAAAATAACTCAGCAATTTAAAGAGAATCTTTTGAAAATAAGTGTTTGCACTTATTCCTGATCACCAAGAACCCCACCCCCCCAAAAAAACCTCACTGTTTTTGGAACTATTCCAATTGAAACTACACACTGAATTAAATCCACACGGTATTAAGTTTCTCTCAGGTAAAAAATCTTTATACATAGTAATAAAAAAAGAGAAAAGGCAAGATGCCTCAAACAGAAGTCAGCTGGTTCTCTGGTCCTACAGAGCCCACGGAGGACTCTCTGCAAGAAGAGGGGGAGGCCATCTGTTCGAGCATCTTCAACCTCTTGAAGGTCAGGATTGTTCTGTCTACGCATCCAAGATGACAGATGGGGATGACTACCCTTGGCACTTATGCTGGCAAACTGAGCTTCTTCCCTTTGAGTACTGAAAGAGGGAAACAAGGTCAATTCACACAGGCATCCGATCCAAAGCACTGCTGCTGTTCACACAGGACAACAACTGGGGAATTCCTTTACATTTTTCATTGCCAACAAACAAAGGTCTCCACTGTAAGACATGCAGAGAAGACAGAAGGAAATGGAAGGGGTGGAGAGTTCAATAAAAATTACAAGTCCTCATTTAGCAACCACAACTGAGACTGGCAACTCAGTCGCTAAGCGAAGCAACCGCTAAGCGAAACCGTGACGGTGCTTACGATCTTCCTTCAGACCTGAGAAAGTTATCAATGTGAGGATGGGTCAAAAGTTACCTTTTCATTACTATTGTAATTGTGAATGGTCGCTAAATGAGGCACTAAATGATGACTACCTGTTAATAATGGTAATTCTGAAAGAGATATTAGACACTAGGTTGGAGCCCTGAGTATCTCTGAAGTTGCATATCCCCTCCTTTTTTTCACAACTTTTATTTTTTTCCTGATTTGAAGCAAAGTGTAACTTGATATGTCTTTTAGGACCGGTAAGTTGTGGCCTGTGCTTGCCTCACAAAGCCGGAATAGAAACAAGGTAGGGAAACCCCACAAAGCAGGTTTCAGAAAGCCTTTCCAACATCGGCAGCCATAGGAGGCACCTATATTTTCTTCCGTGTAACAAAACAGCATGTTGTATTTATTTCTGACTCCCGGCAATCACAAACCACAACCTGGTTGGAAGGAATGGGGGAGGGGAACTATAGTCGGTGAAAAAATGGAGGGTCCTTGGAAGGGAAGGGAAGGGACCATTGAAAACATGGAGTTTAAAACAGAAATAATATTAGCCAATTTAATTTACTATTAGCTAATTCAATGTTTCTCAACCTTGGCAGCTTGAAGTCCACACATCTTCAAGTTGCCAAGGTTGAGAAACACTGAACTAATTTAATACAGAAATAGCATCCAGTTACTACCCAACACTCCCCATGAAAAAGAGACAGCCCATGGAGTTCTTTTTCAAGTTTTCCCTACAGTACACATATTAGCTCTTTTTCTTTTTTCAAGAGCCCAGATTTATAGGATTCACCAAGCATTAGATTAGAAATGAAATAGTTCCTGCTTAGGCACAAGGAGAAATTCCAACTCAGCCACAGAGATCCATGGGTAATCTTGAACCAGTCACTATCTCAAAGCCTTGCTTATGACACAGGACAACTATGTTGACATGATGAGAGGTGAGCACATGTATTCCTGCTTGCAGGATGAGAGAGACTGTCACCAAAAATCAGATCTACTCCTTGTTGGGATTTCTTCAGTTCTCTAAAACTGGCCAACCCTGGTGTGCCTGGATCTCAACCCAAATCTTTTGTTCAGGAACACTGCTCTATTTTGTAAAGCAAAGATGGTTTGAGGTGTCTAATTTCCTTCACTTTTTAAAATATAGCGATGCCCACAATATATTTATTGCTATAATCAGTGGAATTAAATGGGCAAGGGAATGGCAACCGAAGCCACCCAACTGGAAGAACCGGTTCCACTGCCACATTTTCAAGACAGGGAAGCATTTTAATGCGTTCTCATCATTTGCAAAGGGGGTAATTTAGGCCCAGGTACTGTACTTCTAAAAAATAACTGTACCCACTCCATCCCTTTCTATAGGAAACGTACAGGTCCTTCTGTGGCTGCAATCCATTTCAAAAATGTGTTGAGGGAAACAGGGAAACTATTCCAATTGCCTAGGATACTAAACTTACGGAGACATGATTCTCCCAGTCCATCAACCTAACAGACCTGGAGGGTAGCAAGGTTGAAAGAGAGTGACCAGCCCAAGGTCACTAAGGGAAGTGCCAGCAAAGGTCTCTCACAGCCTACCCCATTTTCAAGCTACTTTAATCCAAGCTTAGCATACATAAAAATGTATTATATTAAAAATCTAGAGTCGCTTGCAGAGGGAGCATACACCAAATGAACCAGACAAGGAAAGAAATATGCCATTCAAAATATCTTCCAACATTTTCCCCAACTATTTCATGGTCCTGATCAATGACATTGACTTACTTATTTGTGGTTAATATGGGCTTTTTTAAAAAATGCAGAGCTCAGAAACAATGTTTTGTCATAGAAGGACCATATTCTATGAAGCTGCAGAGAGATACAGGAGGAGAAGTTGGCGGGGGGACCCTATAGCTTATTACATTTCCTGAAAATGAGATCTAGAAAGATCCACACCCACTCTTGCTTTGATGAAGCTTTAGTGTAACCTATATAAGGTACCATGGAAACATACTGTAGGAATCTAGATTCTCCTTTTCCATCCTGGTGCCCTGTAGCTGAGCAGGACTATACCTCCCAGCATCTGCAGCCATGGGGAATGATGGGAGCTGGAGTCCAACACAACCACAGGCCATCAAGTTGAGGAAAGATGCTGCATGACAAGTCGTAACGTGAGTTACCATGTGTCTCTTACCTTTTGTAACGTACAAATAGAAGAAGTCACAGTACAAAATAGTCTGGACCACCCCAGCCACCACGGCTATGAGGTCAAAGAATCCCTCAAAATAGTAACGCCAAATCCAGTTGATAAGGTACAAGGCACGGTAGAGGCCCAGAAAGAAAAGATAGTGAGTAGTGATGGTCTCTGCTTCCCCAGTTTTACTGATCATAAAAAGTTGGGGAAGAATCGCAACAGACTCCAAGTAGATGGAGAAAGTCCACAAGATCTGGAAGAATAAGACAAAGATGTTCAAGTCATACTCTCAAGAATTCTCCATCCACCTCTTGAAAACAATGTTGGAAAAACCCAATACACATCAAAATGCAGCAAAAAATACCCAAATGAGAAATAGAGGAGAGAAAGAGCTGTGTAATGCATTCTTCCTCAATCCGGGTATCTGTCAGATATGTCAATCAAGTCCCAGAATCCCCCAGCCAGTACAACTATTTCTAAGAAGGGTAGAACGTGAAGTTCATATACCAGGATGGCATCAAGGTTAGCAGCATTGCCCAGCATTGGCAAACACATCCTCTGAAAGCTTTACACTCATACTGCAGCATACAGCATGCTGGCTGGGGAATGCTGGGAGTTGAAGGGCATACATCTTAAAGCTGCTGAGGCGGAGAAACACTGCTCTAGATGACTGATCTTATGCATAGCGCAGATCAGTTGGAACGTAAGATGCATCGAAGTCATGCCCCCTTTTTCAAGCTAAAATGATTTTTAAAATAGTAGATCTTGTTCAGTCCTCCAGATGGCGGCAATCACTTCTCAAATGCTGGCTGAAGAACTTGAGAGAAAATGAAGGACAAAAGACAGAATTTACTTTCCCAATATTTGTTTAAGGAACTGGGCATCTGAATAACTAAAGCAGCAATCCTGTATGTAAGTGGGGAGCAAGTTCCCTTGAATTCAGTTGAACTATACAGCTCGAATGAGCAACACCACCACCCCAACTGAACCCCAGCTGACTACAAGGGGGTTCTACGACTACATCCAACCCTTCCTTCAGGCCATGATGCAAACCTGCTACTTCTCACTGTTCCCAGGCTTAAATTCAAGAGGACAATAAGCTTGTCTCGACCGCCTCTGCTGTGCGGGGCAAAAACTTTGGGTTCATATATGGGGCTAAACCATAGCATGTTTTAATAGGGGTCTGCTAACTAGATTACAAACAGCTGGGCTCACACATCAGGCTAATGCATAAGCCATGATTTAGCAACGCCCACAGTGTTCATACCACACATGTCAGACAAAGCAAACAACCCATATTATGGGTCAATAGGCTGCATGAACCTGGCCTGAATTTATACACAGTGACCAAGCACATTTTTTCCATTGCTTTGGATTACACTGGGCTATCCTTAGCCTGTGAGCTTACCAGTTTATTTGCCTGGGCCACCCGCAAGGAAGGTGAGCTGTTCCACTGTTCCCACCAGCTCTGCTGGGAGTCCTCCCCTCCCTGGACGGCTTGCATTTCAATTCACCAACTCTGAGAGTATGGGGAGTGTGTGTGTGTGTGACTTCACTTTCCCCCTATTATTCTTTCCCCATCCCTTTTTCCCTTTTACAACCCTGCAGGCAGAAAACATTATATTGGCTGTGCAAGATTTAAAAAAAAAAAAGCTTTATGTATAGAAAACATGTTTACATTAACCTGTCATTTATAGATAACTATTGTGTTTGTGGGTTGGCTGTAAAGCTGCCAGTACAGTGCTTTTCACTGTATCGATGATAAGGTGTCAAAACTCTTCAACTTTTCCTTTTTATGGGGTCATCTGCCCATCTGTATGATGTAAATCATCTGTTTTGCTCATCACTGAAAATGAAATATATTTCTACCTCTCCGTACCCTCAAGAAAGGAAGGAAGGACCCACAAAAGTCTCCCTTCATTGTCTTCTACTCGCTTTGTTGTTGTTTTAAAAGATTAACCAGTGTACTGTTGTCTTGGTGATACCTGCACTGCTTCAAAACACAAATGTTTTGGACTCACCTCTAGAGGGGAGAAGTCATGATTGACCAGAAAAGAGAGTCCGCCAACCGGAACCACAAGAAACTCGACTCTGAACGTATCATGATTCCCATCATAGGTAGCCTTAAATTTCATGTAGATCAGATAGACTGTAGCATATGAGCAAGCAATGTAGATTAGCTGAAAGGGAGAGATCCAGATGTGTTATCAAGCTTCTAATCAGCTTCAAACCTTCAGGAAAAGCATTTTACATATGTAAAAAGGAACCTTTGTGCATTGTCTGAGTGAGGTTCCCTCCCTGAGTTGCTCAGTAACAGACATCAGTTTGCCACACTGTCTACCTCACAAGTTTACATTTTTGTCTGAAGACACACTCTTTATATTATGGTGAAAGTTATCTAGAATATAAAGAGATGCCCCCCCCAAAAAACACCTTTTTTCCATAGCAACTCATTGACTGACAGACTGAAACCAGTTGGACTCAAAATCTGGTGGCTTGAAACCAAGCCCATCTCTGATGCTGCAGATCCCGAATACAGGGGTTTTCTCTGCAACCTTCCATGACTCCAAGATACATCATATCTTAATTAACAAAGAAATGAAAACTCTTTAGAAACCATCATAATAAATGTTGCAGACCAAAACATGTCTATTGAGTATTTTTTCATAACTGAACCACCAGCAATACTTCTGAAGCAAGACTGTCCCTTCTGGATGGCAGGCAGACCATCTTAGAAGATTCACTTTTGAAAGGGAACTTGCTCTCTGCAGCTTTTATAGATATTTAGCTTCCTAAATCTGCTTTCTGATCAACCAAGATGCTTTTCCAGTAATAAGATTTTCACTGAAATAAGCATTGCAGCCCAGGTTATAGGCACTTCTAACAAAACTGGATTTTGTTATAAACTTGTTGAAAATACTAGATGCTGACACGATTAATGTGGGGAAAAACAAGAAAATTTCAATGGCTTTTTCAAGATCATGTCAGTAATGTTGGAACCAGAATTTAGGACAGTCACCTTTTCTAACCTGGCACCCTCTAAGGGTGTACTAGCAACAATTCTGTTGACCACAGGGTTTTGAGACTCTCCTCTAACCTGACGCTTCCCAGATCTCCTGGATATCAGTGTCCAGGGTAGAGTCTGTGACTAAGCACAGCTACACAAATGCCTTCCTAAAAATTAAATTTCCAGGTAATGCATTTAGAGTAGAAAGCTTTGCAGTTTGTTTGAAATTATTTTCCAAAGACTAAACTCCATGAATTATATGGCTGGATTTTAGAAGGTTAAAAGAAAATTGAAGATAACCATTATTCAGAGGGCTGAAAACATATATCTCAACTGTTTTTCCAGTTTTAATCTTCTCTGAACTATGACCATTAGTTCTCCAACCAGACAGGGAATTTAAACTGTTGTGAGATAAATGAATCAACAAATACAGATAAGCGCTCAGTCCTACAAATATACGAGCTTGATCTAAGGTGCTTGATATTTTATGTGGGCTTCTGACCAGGGATAGAGATCTATATTTCTTTAAGTACAGCACCTCTGCAGCTTTAAGCATTCTCATATTATTCCCCAAACCAGGCTTTTAAAGCATTTTTGACTAATGGTCCAATACTATTCAGACCCAGAGCTGGCTAAACCATTTCAAGGTCAACATGTTCCTACCTCCAAACAGAAGTTAAGAGATTTATGGAGGTCATTCAAAAGAAGAAGGAGATTCAGTTCTCTTCCTTGGAACTTCAGTGCCTTCTTTGTTGTTCAGTTCCAGACAAGGCTTTGAATGAGGACAAGATTTGCAAATACCAACACAATGCCAAGAAATTTATACTACTGCCGCTAGATGGAGACGTGGACACACAGTCTCTAATCTAAGGCAGGCCTGATGGTCCTCCAAAAGTAAAATGTGCTTAAGGAGTATCAAATACAGTTTTGATACTCTGCTTTGGCAGACACCTTGTAAGATGAATGCTTTGAATTGGAACATTAAATATTGTTGCCAATATTCATGGCAATAACACAACTCACCACATCGAAGTGTGGAACTTGGTTCCAAGCCAAGCTGCAGCACTTAGAACAGAATCAAGAAGCTTTTAATAACTTTCGCCAGCAATTTATTCCTGTCCAAACTGGAAAAATCTTCTAGTCATGAAATGCATACGGCTGCAGACCCCAGATGTAATTAATGGTTTGTAGCCCTCTTACTTATTCAGTATACTGTACCTTCATAGAAGTGTTATAAAGTGAAATGAATGAAGTGAAGAGATCCAGGTATCGAGTAGTGAACACCAGTGCAAAGAGAAGCTGACTTTTCCCAGATATACCTAGAGCAAATTAAAAAAAAAAAAAGAAAGAAGAGGAAAGTCTTTTTTTCCCTTTCTTTTGGTTTTTACAGTATGCCAATTGCCTTTATCTTAAACCAGTGTTGGCTGGCTGGGGAATTCTGGGAGTTGAAGTCCACTCATCTTAAAGTGGCCAAGTTTGGACAACAGTGTCTTAAATGCTTGCATCAGGCAGGGCCACTTTATGTCCCCCAACCAAAGCTTATGGAAAGAGTCCATCCATCTTGTGAAAGTCTCAAGATGGATATCTTCATATGCATCATGATCAGTGATTTGCTTCTGTCTGCTTGTTTTACTCCTCAATTTCATTTCCACTCCATTCCAAACTTGCAATCTATCAGGCACTGTACTGAAAAGGCTAAATCTTCATTGAAAAGACATCATAAATAAGAGCCCAGGGCAATTGAGATGAATTAAGAGCAGTTAGCCCAGTAGTATTGAAAGTCAATTTGGTTTTAATGCCTGCCTTAGGCGTGAAACCCGCCTAGGTGACTTTGGGCCAGTCATTCTCTCTCAAGCCTAGGAAGAAAGTCTGGCAAATCACTTCTGACACTGAAAGGGCCTGCCCATAGAGACCTGAACTAGGGCAGCAGATCAGTCAGAAGGTCGCCACAAATGACACATTATTTTCATACTCTGTTTGTGGGCTTCTCAGAGTCAGCTAGTAGGAATGTCAACACTGCCAAAATGGCTAAATAGTTTGATCCCACAAATGCTAATATTTATTGGATGGCAAACCTTTGACCCCAGTTGAATGCAAACAGTTACAGGCAAGGAGGACCTCTGCAGAGCAGATAGAACGTCCCTGCTTCCCATTTCCTTTAGCCACAGTTAGAAAGCAAATGCTTCAGTTTAGAAAGTTTGTGTGCAAGGACAGAGACAGCCCAAGACAAACCAAACATACGAAGGAGAATTTGGCTGTTGAGGGTAAACGCAGGCCACATTTACTCAACTCATGAAGCCATAGTTAATGAATTGATTCTGGTGTAGCTCATTGTGTGCACCAAGCCAATGTGGGTATAAGTTTGCGGCTTAGCAAAAGGGGCAAATCCAGCAGTTTGTGCTTAGCCAACAGATCATGGTTAAAACGCAAACCATGCCTGTGTTCTTCAATCAAGTTAGATTTGAGGATGGTTCTCTTCCTCCAGATCCTAAGGCTTAAGATGCACCAAGCCACAAAAACACTAGCCTTGCAAAATATTTGCCCCATCTTTCTACTCCAAACATGGTTAAATTGAACAAGAATCACTAGCTGGGTTCACTCCAAACCCTTATCCTAAACCTGGATTAAGAAAGCACAACTGCTCTTTTTGCAGGACACACAGTGTGCGTGGAGCACGTTGGTCAGGCTCACCGTAAACTGCTATGAAAGGGCTGGGCTTCCAAACACAGAAACCACAAACTACCCAACCCTACCTGAGGCAAGGCTATTGTGTTGCACAGACCACACCATTCAGTGTCAAGTAACAAAAATTGCCGTGGGAGTTTCACCAATTGCCTAATTAGCCCAGGGTTCACCACAGCTTTTAAATAACACAAATGCAGTTTTAGCTTGTGCTTTCTGTGTCAGTCAAGGACTTTGGCAGAGAAAGGGCAGCCATGAAACGCAAGGAGCGTGTATCTTAGCATCAAGGTAGAAGAACCTATGCCTCCCAATACTGCTAAACTACCACAGCTAGCATCTTCCATGTTGCTGGAAACAGCTGTTCAAAACCAGTTGGAGGTCTGTGTATTCCCTAGCCTGCTACAGCAGCTTTGGGCATTTAAGCTGGTTGCATGCCTGGGAAAGATTAGAAAGGAAGCAATTTCCATGATGTTAGTTCTCTTTCTTCTCTTTGATCTCCACTGGGATCCTAACCCTGTTGGCAAGATCACAACCCCGATCCCAATCTGCGAGAAACTCTCCCAGGGGCAGCTCTGAGCCTTAATGCAGTAGTTCATTTATCCCCAAAGTGTCATTTCTACCAGGAGCCCCTCAAGCAGGACACAATGACTAATGCACCCCACTCCCACTGATAGTTTATCAGGAAGATGCAATGATCTGGATTTGAAGGAGAAAAGATGCTTTTTTTATACACAGGAGCACTGATGTTGCAACTGTTGGCAACTTCTAAAAGCAGCAGCATTTTTCCCTGGGCTTGTGAAGGAGCAAGACACATGGGATTTAAGGAGGTGTTGCCAGGTGTGTGATGTGCACATTCACATGTGCTCTAAATCACCTTTTCTCTTTTGAATCTGGATCCTTCCATGGCTCCAACATTTACAACCTGACAAGCAAGGTGTTTAACACACACCTCTTCCCACTACATGGAGTTCACAGGTCACAATTTTGTAAAGGTAACACCTCACTGCTAGAAAAGCAGGTGTTGATAACAATACAAGCCCCGTTGTCTGAACATACTGTGGGGTCACATGCCCCACTGATTAGCTCTACCATGCATACAAACTTCCTGTGAGCAAAGCTTCTGAGCCGTAAATGCTGCGTATTTCAGCAAGCACCGCAAAAGTATGGAGGCTCTGTGACCTACTTTTTATGCCCTGGAGAGGACAAGACCTAGTCATTTAATCTATATCTATCTACTTTCTAACATTAAAAACAAACTCCAAGTAAAGATAAACATTCCCTCAGGTCAAATTCAACTCTTAGCAACTACACAGAGACATCTGTGACATATTTATTTATTTTTATTTATTTATTAAATTTCTCCCCCACCCATCACTAGCTCCTCGACAATGTATATTCTGATCATTTTGATTTACTGTAAAATCTGCTTCCTTGAAGTCTTTCATTATATATTTTATTCAAAATATATATTTTTGCAACAATAGTTCTTTTTCCCTGATGCTTTTCTGACATCTCAGTTTAACCTACAGCCCTGGGATGTCCCAGTGATCTCCCATGCAGGTACTAACCATGACCTGCCCTACTTAGCTTTTTCAAGGTTCAGTCCAGCTCTGCCTAGCTTTTTCGTGATCACACACCACATTTATTTATATGTACATTTGTGTGCTACATACTCCACAGATTTTCCCACCCACATTTTGATAAAGCTCTCTATGCAACTTAAAATGGGGGCACGTAAACAGGCCTGACACCGAAGGAAATGGGTAGGGAGAGAAAGAGAAGGTAAATATGCCGTCACAACTACCAAAGCTTGCATAATCTTTGCATTCAGTAAAACACCAGGCCAAAGAGCTATCAAGAGACAGTTTGGGAACAGCACCATCCAATGGATAATAGGTTAATCCAGTGGAGAAATCCTCATTGCCACAGCTCTGTTGCTAGGGAAGATTATGCCAAGACTGGAGAAAACTCCAGTTTATAAGCTTTCGACTCAGTTCAAGCATGACCCTAACCCACAATGTAGTTTGCTAGTCTTTTGGCTTAGGGCAGTGTTTCTCAACCTCAGCAACTTTAAGATGTGTGGACTTCAACTCCCAGAATTCCCCAGCCAGCCAGGAGTTGAAGTCCATGCATCTTAAAGTTGCTGAGGTTGAACAACACTGGCTTAGGGTGATGAATGGACATAGCCATTAAATGATTTAGTGTTGCTTGAACTAGGCTGTTTTGACAATGGTTAAACAAACCATGGTTTAATATGACATGAAAAATCAAAGTATTCCTCAGCACCAGGGGCCTTGTGTTCTATTTCACTAGCTCCTCAACAATGTATATTCTGATCATTTTGATTTACTGTAAAATCTGCTTCCTTGAAGTCTTTCATTATATATTTTTATTCAAAAACAAAGCAGTAGATTAAAGAAAATGCCACTGCAATGATGTTCATTATCTTTTTTTTTCTTAAACACTTTCCTATGGGACAGCAAGCATGCAATCTATTGCTCCTCGTTCATCCTTCTAATATTGTTGTTTCTTGAAAAGTTAATATTTTAGATTCAAAAGTCTGCATAAATGAGTCCAAAAGTCTTCATACCAATTTTTTTTTGTTAATCAGTCTTGAAGGTCTGTGTATAGTTGTTGCCAACTTGCTTTAATAAATAGCTATATTAAATGAATACGATTAGCTTCAGTGTAACTAATTCACATTTTACCATAATGCCCCAAATGCTAATGCTTCATTTCAAGCTATTCCGAGCAGAGTAGCAAACAGAACCTAAAAACAGCCCTACAATAATCATGATTTTCTAGTTCCAAAATGCTTCCACTAATTGATTTCCAAGATATTTGCATCATTTATAAAAAAAAAAAACAGGATTAGGCCTATATAAATCATTCAGTAAGGCTGTATCATTTTCTCCAACCAGGTCCTTCCAGTTGTGCAGGATTTCAACCACCACAACTCCCATTCAGCACAGCCTCGATCATACTAGCTAAGAATCATGGGATCTGAAGTCCAACACACCTGGGCTATTGCTTTTGGTAGCCAGCTTTGCAGAAGCAACTTTCTGCACGGATGATTTGCTCACAGACACAAGGATGACAAGACTCGGATTACATCTGCTCTCGCTGTTTAGTATTTGAAGACACACAAAACCCACGTTACATGATATATGAAAAGTTAGCAGCAACTAGACAACCATACTACTACTGTAAAAATGGAATGGTTTAGGGTTTGCAAACAGCCTTCCCTAAATCTGCATCTCTGAATGGACAGGATGGTAACTCTTCTGTGCCCAACCAGATATGAACTGCCACGCTGGCTGCAAAAATGGGAATTATAGTCCAATGTATCTGATGGGTGCCTGGCTGGGGAAAGGCTGCACAGGACAACGGAGTCATACTTCTGAATGGTTCTTCCTACAAGGGGACACGTGGCTTTTTCAGACTCTGCTTCCTTCTCAACAATAACTCAAGTCCTGGCTTTAAAATCTCTTCCAATAAAATGCCAAGGAAGACTGATTTATTTCAACCACTTGTGGCCCTTCATTCTCCTTAATCCCACTGTTCTAAAACTGCTGGGTTTGCTTGCCAGAGGTCAAAGCACATTTTGCACCACGGGACTAGCCTGGAGACACCAGAACCCCGTTCAAGTCATGTCACTGATGCAAGTTAAACAAACAAAAAGTGCTTAGGGTTAGTAGATGGGTTTAAAAAAATAGTCCAAAGCACAAAAAGGTTTAAATGCTCGGGGGGGGAGGGGCTTTTAATAAAATCTGTTAGTTGGAAAGGCTACTTCTGTTTATCAGCAATAAAGTTACTTTCAAAATAAGGTAACCACAGAAGAGGCAGCATTCGATTTCATCTGGGAACGCATGACAAACACCCATCTCTTCCATAATCAGTGAGAATCCTGGTTTTCTACTAAGAAATGAGCAAGTGGAGAATGTCTCTTCCCAGACAGTTCTGTTCACCACACCTTCTCTGAGTTGCCACGTCAGACTAACTCAGGCCTTCCAATTGAAAGCCTACTCTCTCAAGCCTGGATTCATTTGCTTCCAATTTTCAACTGCAGTTGGCAAGACGAGGAAGAGCGTCCATCAAGCTCTCCGAGCCGGATCACCGCTTAACCCCTTCATGGAAAAGGAAGCCAACCACCTGCAGGGGAAAGGCTCCGGCCGTTCAGGAGCAGGAGCTTTGGCCTTACAAAGTCAGCAGGAAAGCGGGATCGTTCTGCTCTTGGAAACAGCAAAACGTCACTGCTAAAGGAGAATAGGTTGGGCCCCACATCGCACAACTCCAGAATCTCAAGCTTTGTTCCCCCCCCCCAAATCCATTCATTCCATTTTTGCACATCAATTCCATGGGGAAGAAGAGACATGTGGGATCAGCTCCCTTAGTCCCGGAACATTTATTTTATGATTTCAGAGTCAAAGACCAAAACAACACTGGAAAGTGGTTCTGCTGGAAATGAACCCAGCACTTCACCTTTCTATGCTAATAAAGGTACCATTCATTTAAACCAGGGTTCCTCAACCTCAGCAACTTTAAGATGGGTTAAATTTTAAAGTTGCTGAGGTTGAGGAACCCTGATTTAGACCACATCCCTGGGTTTTTAATCCACAAAGGTTATTCCCTGCCCTTAATATTTCCAATGACTTTTCAAGTAAATCTTTTAGAATATTTTTAACAGCCTGCCTAGATTTGGACCCCATTCTGAGCCTCTGGTCTCAATCAGCTTCAATTCCAATTGCAGTGTAGGAGCTCTGTATTTGTGATACAGAGAAATAAAAAAGCAGTACTATTTCCAGTTAATTCCCATGGGACTTTCATACACCAGTTTCTCCTTTGTAGCACCAAGGGAAAAGGTCTCAGTGGGGATTCTGAATCTTTTGTGTTTGCAAATGGTAGCTGACAGCTTTCTACTGTTACAAATGTAGCCCAGCGAAACTACAGAAATATCTTTAAAGATATGTCTAGATTGCCCTATAATTTTTTTCTCTATGCCTTTGTGTTTAGGATCAGAATCTTAACCAAATCCTTGCTTTCTAATACTGCATAGGTTTTAAAAGCAACACCTTCTCAGCCTTCTAAATAAAGAGGGGTAGTACTGATTAGGGATAGGGGTACCCACCACATCTGTAAGCCACTGTATCTTAATCTTAACCTTTAGAATTGACAATTCACACTGACTCCAATACTCAGATCAACCATGTGAGAGATGCTAAACTGAGAAAAACCTATGGTTATTCAAAAAGCAGACCGGAATTTGAACCTCTCTTCCTAATCTAGTATACAATGGGCCCCATTCTTCTGCCCAAAATACCACTTTTTTGCAACATCCCCAATTCCCCCTCACCTAATGCAAAACTCCCCATCAACTACACCCACAGGAGACCAGCATTAGCTATATAAGATGCATCTCGGAGACCCAGTGTTGTACTCAGTGATGACTCTATTGAATGCAGGACACCCACACGCCTGCCTCCCACAAACCGGGAAGCTAAGCAAATCTAAGAAAATCTGCCCTGCTTTCCTCTAACCTCCCTCCCTGCAAACAAACTCAACTGACCCACCATTGATGAAGAAAGATGTACGCCTCCCACCCCAATCCACGTTCCTCAACTGCTCCTTCCTAGCATGCAAAGTCCAGGTGGGGACAGGAAAAATTATTAAAGCAGGGGGAGGACGAATCTCAAAGCCACCCTTCCCATAAGACCCCAACCCTAAAGGTGCAGCACCCCCACCCACGCCAGTCTTCGCGGAAAGCTCTCAGCCCCACTGAAATCTCTTTTCCCTCCAACCCCAGCTACGGAGGAGATCCGCAGTCCCTCTGCCTCCCCGTCTGAAAGCAGAGTCCTCCCCATGGAAGGCGCGGCAGGCGGATTCTCCCCCCAAACTCAACGCTAATCCTGCAACCCCAGGAAGCGGCAGGCAGGGGTCCGTACCCCAAAAGGAGCCCCAGGTCTCCTCCCAGTCAAGCCCACCTGCACGGGATGGGGGGAACTTCTCCCAACGAAACACCCCCAAGACTGAGGGGGAACCTAACCCTAAGCGAGCCCCCCACCCACCCACCCAAATCCCATCCCAACCCAAACCAGCCTGCAGCACGAAAAGGGGGTGGGGGGCGCCACCCCCTCCCAGTCTTTCCCCAAGCCCCCCAAGGAGGGGGCGCCACCCCACTTCCTCTCCTCTTTCGACAACCCCCTCCAAGAAGGGGGCGGGGGTCGACCTCCCAAGACCCCAGCAGCCTCCTAAGCGGCAAGCGACGCCCCCCCAGCCCAGCGGGGGCCACGGGGACCCCCCTCAGCCCAGAGAAAGGCCTCCGAGGCGCGCCGGGCCACGAGGCCCTCGCCCGCCGCCCCGCAACCGCCCGCCCGCCGCCACACACCGGCGCACGAGCGGGTCTTCCAGATCTTCAGCAGCAGGATGATGATGGCCGCCAGGTGGGAGAGGTCCCCGGTGAGGCGGAAGATGTTCATGGCGGCGGCGGCGGGAGAGGAACCGGGGACCGAACCGAAGATGGCGAGCGCGCAGCGGGCACCGAGCGACGTGGCCCGGGGACGTGGCCAGAGACAGCCAGCGCGGGCGCGGGGCACGCCGGGAAAAGCGCGCACCGCCCTCTGAGGCGGGCAGGGGGAGGAGGAAGCCACGCCCCCGCCCGGCCTATCTAGCCCGGCCAGGCGGGCGGAGGGGCCGGCGCCAGTCGCCGCTCCGGCCCAGCTCTGCGCACGCGCGGAGGCTTCGGTTCCCCTCCGTTCTCTCGCTTCCTCCGCTCGGCTGCGCCTGCGCGCCTGCCGCCGGTTGTTCAACTCGGCCGGCTTTCTGTACGGAGCCCCACGTGGCGCCGGCGTTTTTCCCTCCCTTTGGCGCGGTGCGAAATAAAAGCTGCCCTCAGTGAAAAAGGGAGCCCAGAAGGAAGTGAACTGATGATTGATCGGTTATTTAGGTAGTCACTGACCAGTGTTTCTCAATATTGGCTGCTTGAAGACCTGTGGACTTCAACTCCCAGAATTCCCCAGCCAGCATGGCTGGCTGGGGAATTCTGGGAGTTGAAGTCCACAGGTCTTCAAGCAGCCAGTATTGAGAAACACCAATTCAGCCAATTTATATAACCTTATCTCACAAGCATGACTCTGGGCGGCATACAACAAGGCAGTTAAAAACAAAAATGGCAACTATGAAAACCAAGTGAAGACTGCAGGAGAATGAACAACATCCTAAAGACAATGCAGCCAGCTCACCGGCTCCAGGCCATCAAGTTGTTTTTGACTCCTGGCAACCACACAGATAGATTTTCTCCATAACGATCTGCCCCCAGCCTGGTCCTTCAGCTCTTCCAATGGTGCCCCCATCGCCACTGTAACGGAGTCCATCACCTTGCTGCTGGTCGCCCTCTTCTTCTCTTTCCTTCTACTTTCCCAGCATCAGAGCCTTCTCCAGAGAGCTGGGTCTTGGCATAACGTGCCCAAAGTAGGATAATTTGAGCCTGGTCCTTTGTGAAAACTCTAGGTTGATTTGTTTGATGATCCGTCAGTTTGTTTTCTTGGCTGTCCACAATCTTCTCAGAGTCTTCTCTTTCAAACACCAGAGTTCAAAAGCATCAATACTCTTCCTCTCCTGCTTCTTCAAAATCCAACTTTCGCTTCCATAGAGGTCACAGGAATGCCACGCTTGCACAGTTCTGATCTTTGTAGGTATAGACACATCCTAGCCTCTGACTGTGTTTTCCCAGGCCTTCATGGCTGCTCTGTAGTGGAGAAAATAAACCTTAACAAACAAAATGGAAGTTGCACCCTTTTTCTTCCCGTCTTTTAGATAGGACCAGGGTCAAACCCAGTTCATCTCTTTGCCAAATTGACCCTTCCTGCCCCAAAGCCCCTGTGAGACTAGGCTGAAGCTGCCATAACCTAAAGATGAAGCAGGCACGTAAGCAGAGAGGACAAAAGCCAGGAAACTTATCTATGAGATCCCTTCAGGGAGGTAGATAAGAAGGAAGCAAGTCCTTAAGGGGGAAAAAAAGGACCTGAACCAGAAAAAGGAAGTTGGGCCTGAGCACATGGAAACCCTCATCCCAATCCCATCAACTTGTAAATCAACCCAGCAAGGACTTTTGGGGATAAAAGGGGTCCCAAAGCCCGCCCACTCTGAGTCGTCTGAGTCATCTGAGTCACCTTTGGATCCAGACTTGGCGGCTTCCTTCCCTCTAGCTAGTGCCTGGCAGCCTAGTTGGGAAGGACGTGGGTAAGTGCGTGTGTGTGTATGAGGAAGAGCAAATGTACCTTGCAACCAGTAAAGTTTTGCTGTTACTTTAAATTCCCTGGGTCTCCGTGTATTCCAAAGAACCTCTTGTGCCTCAGTGTTCAGTTGGAAGTGATTTGTGTGTATCCCTAATTATTTCCCCGCTGTTGACCAGGGCTGTGTGTCTGTCTGCTCCAGCCGCACCTCTCTGGAGAACCCAGGTAGAAAGCAAGGGGGGCTGACAAGATCAACAGGCTGTGAGTGTGTGAGTGAGTGACCATAAGCCGAACCTGGGAGCAGTGTGTGTAACACCCCCCCTGCAATCCCATCAAACCAAAGAATAGAAGCTTCCTCACCAGTACAGCCCAAAGGAACTGTGACCTAGAGGAACCCCAACCTTCCATCCATCAGCTGATGACCTCAGCATTCCATCTCCTTCACAATGAACTTCCCCAGCTCTGCTCCCTCCTGAAAGGCCCATTTTACCTAACAATAGAATTTACCCCAGGTTCACTGATAAGGACCTACCTAGCTTCCCCCAACTGGCCAGCAAACCAGATCCCTAGGATTTCCCACCCGGTAGCCCTCAACTTCTATAAAAGTCTTTGCTTTCCTATTGTTCAGGGTCTTTCTTGTAAAGCAGACACCCAACAATTCTTGCAATAAACATGGCTTTTCTCCTTAGTGCTGTGGCCCTTCTTCAGACTGAATCCATGACAGCTCTACCTAGTCTGCAGTGTATTTCTTGACTGGTTCCTTTACTGTTGATGGTTGATCCTAAAAGGCAGAAGTTGTCCATCACTTTGATACCTTCATTGCCAATTTAATAGAGGATTGCAAAACACATCTGGCTGCTGTGCTTTTAAATATTTTCCAATTCTCAGAGTACATGTGTTGCAATAGGCTAATGTCCCCTTAATTTCACTATTAATATTAATTATAATTTGACTTGTAGATTGCAGCGATCTGGTAATTTTACATCTTGTGTTAGCAATGTTGGTTTCCAGCTACCATTCTATAGTTTTTATACAATAACATTTATATCACACAATTTTATACTGCAATCTATTAGGCTTGGTTTCCATAATCAAGATTTTAGTGGAACCGTGATTTTTATGGTTTGTATTAGTAATTTCAAATTTTAGTTATTTTTGCCCAGCTTGTCACAATGGGATGATTATAAATTTCATCACTGAATGTTATGTTATGCTGGTCAGTACCAAAACAAAGATTGTTTCTACTAATATGTTAGATAAAACCTGACTTATAGTGATGGAAGACTTTAGTCTTGGTGTACGGCTGGGAGAAAACCAGTGTTTTGACCATGCGGTGTGTATTTTCCTAAATCTCATATCACATCAACATTTAAAGCTCCTGTGTTTCCACAGCACTGAGGAAACTAACATTTTTTTTTTCCACCCAAAGCCCATGCTGACAGCTAGACATATATCTTGTAACTCCTAACAATGAACTTCAGTGGTGCATGGCAGATACAGTATTTAACTGATAAGGAAATCAGCAAAATCACACATCCGGTTTCCACACTTAACGTTCTGGCCTGGAACAAACGTGAAACACGAAAAGGGCAGGTTTGTAGCCGGCTGAATGAGCAGGAGAAAGTAGAGTGATCTCTCCATTCCCCTGCGGTAAAACCCAATTCGATCAGTGAAAGTCTTTGAGGACAAAGACATGGGATTGAAGCAAAGGGACTTGTTCCCCAAACCGTAATTCTTAGTGCGGCAGAAGGAAAATCCGTACATTTATGATGGAAGCATCATCTTACGTGTACGACGAAAACGTAAATGAAATCAAATGAAGTTTAAAACAAAAGCTTCTCTTGGCAAGTCAAACAAGAAGCTTTTTTTTGTTGAGGTTCCCCTTGAGTGTCCCCTTTTTCTCTTCCAGAAAAATGGCAAATTGGTTATCCAACACACACCCACACACATCCAAAAGAAGCCACATGATTATAAAAGTTGGCTTTTATAACAAACAAAAAGTTCTTTTGTTCGTTTGAAAACAAAATAAGTGAAATTACATACAACTATATTTCCCTGTAATATTTTCTACCATATAATAGAAAGGAACGAAAAACAAGTATCAAGGCTTTACTTTTACCATAGCCCAAAAGAATGCACCTAAATTAGTCAAACGCATAATTTAATTCATCCCTAATGCCTCAATTGCACTAATTAAAGGCACAAATGGGAAATTAGCATTTGTAAAGCAGAGCACCATAGATTCAGTTATAACCTAGATATTTTTTATTTTTTTTTTTAGCAATGCCTCCTGGCATCAAATGGACCCAAGAGCCATTCTTAGGAAATAGAGGATTTTCTTTGTCTTTCTGGTATTGGGCTTTTGTGAGTGAGCACACCTACCATAGCAACAATTTTGTGAAAGCGTTCTCAAAATGCCAGCTGTAGTCACTGGCCAAAAACTTGCAAACCAACATAACCCCAATGTTTGGAATTAAACATTTCTCCATAAACAGTAAATACACCCAAGGACCTTCCATTTTAAAAAAATAAAAAATTGTATTTGACTCTATCTAATACGTTTGGTGACAAGTTGGTGTAGCAAAAAAATAGCATGAGCTTTAAGAGATATTCCATTTCTATATTTGTTCCAAGTTATATTTCAGGGACATTTTACATCAGAATTGCATTTTTATTTATATCTACTTGGAATTAAGTTGTATTCTTTTCCGTGGACGTTACGTTTGAACCAGCTACACAACTTCCAACACACCTAACAAGATGCAATTTCAAACATCTGCAGGACATTCAGTTGGGTGTCAGGTTGTAGAATCAATATCTTTATACTTCAGGTTGTAGCAGATTTAAATCACTCTTTGTAGAAACCCACTCGGAGAAGGCAGGTGAAACATTACCAAGACATAAACTAAGTGCAAATAGAATATATGTAGCTCAGGCTTGGGGTTCTCTGAGCTTGGTGGTTTTCTTGCAGACGTTTCATTACCCAGCTAGGTAACATCTTCAGTGCTAGAAAGGAGTGGGGTTTGCTCCCTGTTTATATATAGTAGCTTGCCCTGCCAGTGTGCTTGATTGTTTTGTGTTAATCTTGGTGTTAATCTCTGCTTATCTGGGTGATGATTGCTGGCAAGGAGATGTTCTAGTAGTAAACAATACCCTAATCAAGGAACTACCAAGGAACCCCCACCCACCAACAAGCTACTGTATATAAAGAGAGCAAACCCCACTCCCTTCTAGCGCTGAAGATGTAACCTAGTTGGGTAATGAAACGTCTGCAAGAAAACCACCAAGCTCAGAGAACCCCAAGGGCTCTACATATATTAAGGCCAAGAAGGGAAGAAGGCGTTAGAAAGAAACCGAATGTCACCCCACTTTGGTTCTCTTTGGTAAAAGGAGAATGAAGGGGAAATGCTGTCAGGCTTTCACAATTGAAGTCATCTTTTCAAGGTAGGCCAGGTCAGAAAACACACACTAGACGTAATATTAGAATTCAGCTTCATTGATATAGACCAGTGTTTCTTAAACATTTTGCTCTCAGGACCCCTACCCACTTTTAAAAATTATGGAGGACCCCAAAAGAGCTTTTATTGGTATGGGTTATATGGATCAATATTTACCATATTAAAAATGAAAATGGACGCCTTTGCAGGAAGTTTATTTATTGAATCATGTAAAAATAACAATATTAAAAACTCATTAGGTATTAACATAAATACAATATTTTTAATGAAAAAGAGACCTTTTTTTAACAAATAAAAAATAACAATGGGAAGAATGGCATTGCTTTAAATTTTTGCAAATATCTTCAATATATGGCAAATCATTTTGATTTTGCGGACCCCTGGGAGGGCCTTGGGGCGCCCCCAGGGTTCCTCAGACCACGCTTTAAGAAACACTGATATTCAGGGTTCCTCAACCTTGGCAACGTTAAGATGGGTGGACTTCAACTCCCAGAATTCCCCAGCCAGCCTTGCTGATATAGACTACAGTAACAGGATTTTGAAAGTGTTTTCCTTTCCCTCCTGTTTATGCAAAAGAGAACCAAGACAAGGGCCAAGTTGAGTTTCTTTCTAATTCCTTCTTCCCTTAATTCGTGTTCTCCTAATGCCCCCCCCCCCCCCGCACCTCCTTCAAGGTCATCTCTGTGGTCCTCTACATTCTTGGATTCTGCCAATAGTCTGAACAGGAAGTATTCTGATCCCAAAAGTTGGTATTTATACATCTGAATCAAAGTTACATTCCTGCACTGAGCTGTTTTAAACAACTAATGTTTGCATACGATTCTTCTAAGTTCATCTAAAAGCTATCGATATTCTTTTATGAACGTTTTTCAATGCCTCAACGGACATTGTAGTGTCCGTGAATGTAAGATGCTAGCAAGTATTGAATACATTCCTGGAACTGACAGCCCCAAACTTGTAAGAACTGCACTATTTCATTTCCTCAAACCTCAGCAGGTTTTTCCAAAGACTGTTCCTCCATCTTTGCAACGTGAGCTGGAAACCTCTGAAAAAAGAGATCAAGGTAAGAAAAATGTGGAAGAAATAAATATGTACAGTAAAATTAACGTATGAGGTTTTTAATATGTTTAGCCTATTGACTGAGAAGGAGGAGGAGGAGGAGAAGAAGGAGAAGGAGACCCCTATGTCTCATCTCACAAAAGACTTAAAGGTTTTCCCTTGCTGATTTAAAATGTTTTCCACCCATTCTTGAGTCTGCAGAAAATCACCCCAGCTTGAATTCTGTTCCCATTGCTGTATTCCCCAGTATGTATATCATAAAATCATAAAACAACAATCAACTCAATCAAGACAGTTGTAGTAATTCCAATGTGTGACATATAATAATAATAATAATAATAATAATAATAATAATAATAATAATAATAATAATACAGGCTTACCATAAACTTAAACAGTGCTCAGTTCAGGAGGCCAGATGCAGGATTGAAACAGTAGACACCCAAAGGTTTAGCCTGCAGGGTAAGGAAGCTCCTGAAAAGGAGATTGGGGTGGGGGGTGAATCAGCAGCATCTAAAATGGCCCAAATAATTAGTAGTGAGTTCAAGTCCTGAGGAAAGGAAGAGTCTTTATTATCCAGCCCCAAATCTGGCAGCCCTTCTGTTTCCCATCATATAGCAATTAACAAGGACAGTGGAAACAGAGATGGTACCAACCCTCAATTTCTGTCCTTTAAATTGGCCAGAGGACTTTATCTATCTATCTATCTATCTATCTATCTATCTATCTATCTATCTATCTATCTATCTATCTATCTATCTATCCCTCCCTCCCTCCCTCCCTCCCTCCCTCCCTCCCTCCCTCTTATTTGCTTACTCATTCCAGGATGAGACCGTGGTGAAGAACATCCTTTTGAGAAATCAGGAAAACAGCAGAGGGATGAAAGACCAGTTACAGTTGGCCTCTAAGATATTTGCCCTTCCTTACCAGATGCTCCAATACAGATTAGGATTTTAGGGTGGAGAGACAGATCAAAACCAGGGCTTCTGCCACTGAAGTGAGTGGTACATGTGAGAATTCG
This sequence comes from Python bivittatus, assembly GCF_059951505.1. Lineage (NCBI taxonomy): Eukaryota > Metazoa > Chordata > Lepidosauria > Squamata > Pythonidae > Python > Python bivittatus. Next base: position 6,442,712 of record NW_028277083.1, read on the forward strand.
AAGCAACCAGCCAGTGGCCAGTAGCAATGTCCAGTTTCTTCATCTAATCATCTTCTATGTTGTCCCTCCAAATTGTCAGCATGACTATCAACAGCTGTCCAGGCTTTCCAGCCTGATCTGGAAAATGCATCTGCAATGTTTTCTGCAGCACAAACAGATGAGGAGGCTACCCTGGATGAATTAAAGCTGTACAACATTGTACAACAGGGCAAACGTTGCCTTTGAAGGAGAAAAAGGTCAGCTGTTTGCAACAGTAGGAAACGCCTGGCCTTCCCTTGGGGAATCTGCCACAGAAAGAACAGGAGCCCAGCCAGCTATTTGACTAATAGAAGCTCTGCTGAAGAGGAATTAATGAAGTTGTGTGTCACTTCACAGCTGTTTTTGCTCCGTGAAAACCCAGAGGGGGAACTTAGACACAGCACCTGCCTTGTCCCAAGACAACATCTCTCAGAATGAAGCAGCCCCTGAGCTCAGGGAAACTGATTGATTCCCAGTTGGACCAACTTGTTAGCGAATTGTGGCAATAACACATCTCTATCATGCACAAATTGGGCCCTTTTGAAGGCCTGCCTGGCTAGCAATGAACAATCCTAGCTCAGACAATGTTCTTCTCAGTGGTCAACGCTTTCTGCCCCCTCAGAACAAATGTCAGTTCTTAACCCACGAGGGGAGATGGGCGGGGACAAGTTAAATAAATAATAATAAAATAATAATAGTAATAATTGATGCTTTATGTATTTTGCACGTGAAACCACTGCAATTTTTGGTTTTGAAGACGAAATTTGCCCGTTGAGTGCCATAAAAGAAAGAAGAGGAGGCTCTCACCTCTGGATTTGAGAAGAACAACATCACCTCCTGGAATGTTTCTTTTTGTTGGGCAGCAAAAAAAACATTGAATGATGATCACAATTATGCTGGTGACCAAACCCAAGAGTGCTTTTTTTTTTTTTAAGAAAACTCACCAGTCAAAACAGGTGTATAAGTGGGATAGATTGTGCTCTCATCCAACGACACGTCTTGGATTCTTCTCTTTCCACCATCCAATGCCAGTCGAAGACTCTGAAGCTGCTGTTCATTGAGATGTTGGCGCTGTGAATCGGTCACCCGGGCTGCGTTTTCAGGCCCAAGGTTTGCAATCTGCTCAGGAGACAACTCCTGCATAAATAAATAAATATTAAAAAGTGGCAATTAGCTATTTAGGGTGTTTCTCTGGCATCTAACCTCTGGATTGCTGCAGCCGTGCTGAGCCTTCCTAATAAGCAAATGTTCAAGATGTAAAATCTTCCGGTCCTGTTGAATTTCTCAGCATCAAATGCAGTCAACTCACACTGGGGTTCCCCTATCCATTATCTGCCCCCCCAAAAGTACTTTGCTGAAAGTGACATACAAACAGTAAGACTCACACTTCAAAAAAAAGAGCTGACGCGGAGGAATTCTGTTTTAAAAACTCGTATCAGCGAAATATAGGTGCCTAACAATTGAAGCAGCAACCCCTTGCTAAGAAACAATTTCTAACCAAAGGGGGTTAGAAATTGCCAATAACAATTCTGTTAACTGGGGACGATACTAAGGAAAAGCCACCATTTTACTAATGAACACAGACATATCACAATTTTTTTCTATACATGTAAAAGCTCTCACGAGACGATCCCTGTAATTCAGAATTTGCCACTGATTGTGAATTTCAGAATCAGGGTGCGTCCTTTGCACAAAGCTGACAAGTTTGTGCGGCAACATAGAATCGCTTGCTTCTACTTCCAATTAAATAACCACAGCGAAGAGGCCAAGATTTTCGCAACGAGGAGTCCCCAATTTTCCCCCCAAGAACACAACAACTCTTGCAAGAATGCTGAAAACTTGCAAGATCTTGGTATCCCCATGTTAAAAAAAAAAAAAAAAAAGGAGATTTCAGGCAGGAAGGCAGAAACCTGGTGGGATTTGATGGTCTGATGACACTTCATTCCTTTTTTTTTTTTTAATCGTTTTAAGACTCGGCATGTGCATTTAGGGGAGCTGTGTGGTTTCTGCCTTTTCTTGCAAAGCAGCAACTTCCAAATCCATCTGCTTTCATTCCTGCAGGCAAATGGTGACTGTAGAGATGTTAGTGGTGACCCGAGCCAGCCAATAAAGAGAATAAAACTACCTGAGAGGTGCTTTCCCCCCCACTTCAGGTGCAGAATATTCCACCAAACATAATCATACGATTATGCCTCTTTTAGGAGCCAAACCCTATGATTAAACCTGCAGAGTCATTATCTTCCCATGTAGAGCAACGACAGCAAATGTGAACAACTGACATTTACAACAATGCCAAAGAGTTTCCCTTGGTTTTGTGTTGGATTTACCTTTTCTTTCCTTTTTTTTTTTCAGAAGACATTTGGTCTCCCAAGGCAACCAGCAATTATAGGATATAAATTAACCCTCTCTTTTCCCCTTTTTGGTTCATGTTTGTGCAAAATCCCACTTTAGGCTGGAAATGGAGTGTGCGGAGACTAAGATATATTTTGAAATTTGCTAGCATGGGGTCAGGACTGAACTCTTTAATCTTCGATTATCTTTAGAAACTTGCAGTCGTGATGGTTTATGGATTTGGTTATAGGTAAGGGGTGGGATATGGGATGAAGAGGTATCTGTTTGTAACCTTATAGGGGATGAAGAGTTATTAAATTTGTCTATTCTTGTTGTAATGAAGGCTGGAAGTCACTTCTTTATATATTTCTTTTCTTTATCATATTCTTTCTTTTCTCCTTTTTCTTTCTTTTTCTTTTTTCCTACACTTTTTATTCTTTCTTATTATTCTTTCCTCTTTCTTTAAGTTTAGTTTGTATTTGTTTTTACTACTCTAATCAAAATCCTTAATAAAAATGATATCACGGAGGAGGGTAGAACCAACATTTCTGACCCTTCTCGACATTTTTTGGATCTTGAAGGGCAATAGCTAGAAGTGCCCGCTTGGTCTTTGAAAAGTCTCCTCCCCTAACATGGGAAGTTTGATCCAATTTGGGGATATCTTCAAGGGTTTTTCAAGGGGTGAACTGAATGCCTTCATAGCAACCCCTCCAGGAAAACCACCTGGAGGGTTAGAATGCCCGCCTTGATATCACCTAAATTGAAGGTGTCTCCAGTCAAAATTATCCCTAAACATTAACAGTGAAAGGAAGTGCCTTGTAATGTTTTCCAAATAAAACCATATATTCCTCATCCCACCCCCAATTTTTTTCAAATAAAGTTTAAAAAGCAGGAGAATCGGCGAACCCATCTGAAAGCTTTCCAACTTACTTTAAACATTTCATCAGGAAGGCACGCTATTGCCGTTGGCTGGAAATAAGCCATCAATTCTTCATCGAGGGCTCTTAATTCTTTCTCATTTAAGCCAGCTAGCGAGAGGGAGAAAGAGAAGCGATCAGAACGCAATTTCACGCTGTTCTGCTTAAACTGCATTTGGGGCATTTGAGGGGCACTGGCCCTTAGCGGATCAATATTCGATTCTAAAACATTTTCAGGCCCCTCTGGGAAATCAGGCCTTGAAAAGAAGCGACATTCAATGAATGTTGGATTGGAAGCAACTTTTGTAAAAATGTGCGCTTAATTAGTTCAATTCACATTTTTGCTGGTTTTATTTTTAATGGGTAGAGGGTTCCGAAGAGGCACGTTTCTATTTTCTCTTATTTCTTCTGCTGCCCAGAAGAAGAAGATTGTGGGGGCAAATAATGGCTTGGATTGGTTAACTCTCTTACCAGCGATAGTCCCAATTTCTTGCAGGACTGCATGGCTCCACTTCGTAGGAGTTCCAAATACAGATTCTACTTTCTTTTTAAATCCTTGCAGAGTGCTTGACTTACATGGCAAAGAACCCATTCTGGCTAAAACCATACTATGGAGAAGGCAAAGGAGACCGTGTCATGACCAGCAATTTTTCACCCGGTTGCCAACGAGAAGAAAAAAAAGAAGTTACAAAGTCTTAAGGATCCCACAGGTAGGAGGTCCCCCCCCCCAGCTGTCAGAGAAAATAAAGAACTAAATAATCAAAGCATGTAGAATTTCAGGAGTATCGCTATTCTACAATGTCCAACACATTTCTACACTGGCACCACCTTCATGAGTAGACTGGACTTGAAGGACATCATGCTGTAGCAGAGTTGGACAGGGAATGGAACACCAGACAGCTAAAGATATTTTACATTTTGTTCATGTCAGTAATTTTTACTAACCTGGGTTGTAGGTTTTTTAATGGTTAAACCCAACATTTATGCCCTGGTTGGTAAACACAGCTATTTTTCATATTCTGCAGCTTGGCTGCAATTATATTTCGGTTGCTTTACAAGCCCGAGAAATGGTGTGTAAGAAACGTCTTATTCAATCCTTAGGAAAGCAGACAATGATCTTGAAAAACTAACATCCTCTGGTGCTGCCATGTGCTTCTTCAGAAGCATTTCATGAATGAGAGGAGAACGGTGGGGTACCTGAATTCGGTGGCATTGATAGATGCAATCTCTGTTGAGTTTAGAGTGCAAAGACTGGCATCTAGACCTGCCAAATCAAAACTTTTGAGACTGGCTATCTCTTGCTCCGAATCATCCAAAAAGCCTTGTAAAATGGATTTGGCCTGGGGAAAATAAACAACAACAACAAAACCACATCCTCGTGTTTCTCTTTTTCCTCCTAAAACCATTACCATATGCAGACTGATCTCAGAATAATTTGTAGTACAGATACATCCTCCAGAGTGAAGGAGGCCCACCTGAAGATCCAAGGCTGAAGAAAAACCTTGAAGGTTTGGGGTGCCGTGCCCAAAAATCTCCAAAAGTTTGTTTCCAAATTGTATTTTCTTATGCAACTAAAGGAGATGAGTCAATTCATGAGAGCTATCAATTGGTTAATTAGGATACATGTAAGTCATCTGAAATCAAATAAGGATTTGGCCCACCTCTACATTTTGGAGAGCAACATTCAGCCTGGAAAAGAAATTGAACATTCCTGTTCTAGAACAGGGTTTCTCAACCTCAGCAACTTTAAGATGTGTGGACTTCGATTCCCAGAATTCCCCAGCCAGCATGCATGCATGCTGGCTGGGGAATTCTGGGAGTTAAAGTCCACACATGCTGGCCAGGGAATTCTGGGAGTGGAAGTCCACACATCTTAAAGTTGCTGAGGTTGAGAAACATTACTCTAGAACAGTAATGAAATCACTGCCTAGAAGTCTATCCTAAATGCCTTTTTTGTTAATCCCTCTCAGTTTCCATCCTTGGTAGAATCTCATAATAGGCTTTGTCTGACATTTGCTTCGTTTTGTGGAAATCATCTGTTACTATCCTAAGATTAGGACATAGCTGGGTTTTCATAATTGAACTGGAAATCTGGGAACATCTATACACAAAAAGGCAGGGTGTGCATTTTTTATTCACTAAAGTAACTTCTCTCTCTCTTGGACTGAGATGTCCATCAGAGCCTGAAGATTCTTCTACTCTAGCTTTACACGCTGTGGTGGGTCCATTTGCCATGAATCAAGGTGCTGAGTTGGTTTGTTGGGTGGATGCCAGCAACTTCCAGGGCCCCAATTTCCTACTCCATTTTCACCCTCACCCACACAACGTGCACAGATTAAAAAACACACACATAAACCAACAGTAATGAGAACCAGCAGTCTTCTACTAGCAATGGACTCTCAATGTGAAAGGTGATTAACCTGAACTGGATTCCAGCCTGTTTGCTGTCTCAGGGCCGAGACGGTGTCAATCGAACTCAGATCCAATGCTCCAATCTCACTCTCATTCAGTGCCGTGACAATGCGCCCCAGGGAGACAATGTGATACCTCTTCCAGCTTTCAGGCAGGCCCCATACCTTTAGAAGCACACACACAAAGGACAGTAACTCACCACCACCACATCTGCTTGAGAAGAAATCAAGCAGAACCTCAAGACCTCCGAGACAACCTTCCCCAATTTGATGTGTTGGACAATAGCTCCCATCATCCCCAGCCTCTTCCAACCTTAGCAGAGCTCATCCCCATAAGCAAGGGGTCATTATAGACGTTGGTCTTACCTGGTGATTTATTTTGTGTTAATATTCATTCTTATTTTAGAGTTTGAGAGTGATTTTTAATCTGTTAAAGTGATATAATCCATTCAGATGTTGTTGTCGTCGCACAGTCAGCCAGATGTTTAGACTGGATTTGGCATTTTTATCCACCTATTGAGTCCTTCCCAAGGACCTGGGATAGGCAGATGTTGTTTGATGGGATGAAAGGTATCGTCACAGGATATAAACTGTTCCAAGTAAAGCTGCCTTTTGCAATTGACTGATGGTGATTTTGTCAAGGCCGATGGTCTTCAAGGGGTGCTCCAGATGTTCCCAAAACTCCCCAAAAACTTTCTACAGCCCTAGTAGACCTCTTATATCATGCAATGACTAAGCTTGGGAACAGACATGTAATTGGAAGATTTTATATACCCATATACCCACTTTAGGAGATGGAATGGAAGCAAATGGACATTTTTGCATGCCCGCCTTGCTATTATATATCACAAATATTCTTAGGAAGCTTTACGCAGAATAATAGATTTTTATTTATTTACTTGTACCCCTCGAGCATTACCGTATTAGGACATTAATGTGTGCATGTTCAGATCATTATTTATTTCTACTTTTTCCACCCTTCAGAGGCATTCGTCACTCCCAGAGCAGCTAACAATCCGGGACGTAATATTGCAGTAATATTGTCATGGTGCAGCCACAGCCTAAATCAATAGCAATAAAACCGGAGTGCAAGAGAGAAAAGAAAGCTGGATTTAAGATCTCATAACAAGCTAACGAAGTTAAACCAAAACCAAAACCAGGGAATTGTTTTAATATATGAAAAGGCACAGCACTTGCCTGCTGTTTTTTTTTTTTAAAAAAGGGAATATCATGAATTTAACCCTTCTTCTCTCTGTCCTTTGGTGGGCTCTCTCTTTTTTAAACAGCTGCCTCTGAGTGATTATGGGATGGATCTTGAAATTGCCCTAAGTACCGTTGAACCAGGGCTCAGCGATGACCCACAACGGGTGTCATCATGGAACCAGCTAAGCCAGTGTTGTCCAAACTTGGCCACTTTAAGATGAGTGGACTTCAACTCCCAGAATTCCCCAGCCAGCACAGCTGGCTGGGGAATTCTGGGAGTTGAAGTCCACTCATCTTAAAGTGGCCAGGTTTGGACAACACTGAGCTAAGTGAAAGCTAAAACAGCTTATGGCTTTGCGTACTAGGCTAAACCAAGTGGCCACAGGCTGAAAAACAGAGCAGAAGGCAGGCGGTGGGTCAGCGTCGGAGAAAAGTGAATTGGAACAAGAGGATGTCATTGCCCGGACAGGTCCTGAAATTCCAGTAGTGAACTGGGCACATGGGTGCACCAGAAGCAGCCCCAGTGTACACCTGAATATCTACCATCTACAAATAGATGGGATTTGTAGTACATTCAGCAGCAGCAGATGATGTATGTCTTCTGGCTTTCCAGCAGCAAGAACTGGTTACCCTGCTTTGAATGCTGTTCTTAAAAGTGTAGTTTTGCTTTAAAAATCTCTGCTTCCTGCAGGATTATAAATGGTTTAGCCCAGTGTTGTCCAAACTTGGCCCCTTTAAGATGAGTGGACTTCCCATGCTGGCTGGGGAATTCTGGGAGTTGAAGTCCACTCATCTTAAAGTGGCCAGGTTTGGACAACACTGGCTTAGCCCATCACAGAACTGAGTCTCCTGCTGCATGCTAATCTTCACTGTAATTTCTTGGGGTCTGAAATCATCTTCTAAGGCAGCGTTTCTCAGCCTCAGCAACTTTAAGATGTGGGGATTTCAACTCCCAGAATTCCCCACCCTAACCCCAGCATGGCTGGCTGGGGAATTCTGGGAGTTGGAGTCCACACAACTTAAAGTTGCTGAGGTTGAGAAACATTGGCTTAGGGTGATGAATGAATGTAGCCACTGAACGATGATTTAGTGTTTTGACAATGGCTAAACAAACCATAGTTTAATGTGACAGAAGAAGTCAAAGTATTCCTCCACACCAGGGGCTCTGTGTTCTACTTCACTAGTTCCACTAGAAATTAAACAGACAATGTTTCCCCACCTCGGCAACTTTAAGATGTGGGGACTTCAACTCCCAGAATTCCCCAGCCAGCCATTCTGGGAGCTGAAGTCCATGTATCTTAAACTTACTGAGGCTGAGAAACACTGCTCTAAGGTATATTTTTAAATTGCAGCTTTCTGAGACATGCCAACAAATAAGCTGCCATGTTGTTAAGATGGAAAGTTTTAAAAATGTATTCTCTGGCCCGAGTTTTGGTTCCCGCATCTCAATGACTACTACTTGCTTAACTGTGGTTTATTGAGCTAAAAACCAACAGTTGAATTTGTACAACATGCTAATCCATAAATGTTGGTTTGTAATCCCCAGTGGCAGGACTCAGAGAACATGTTAAGCTGGTTTAGTGCAACGTATAAGGCTTTTTTTGGTCAAGCTCTTTCTTATGAAAGAAAGCAAGGTGTCACCCCATTTGAGCAATGGAAAGACTTTAGTAGCATATCTAAAAAGATCTATATTTAAAAAAGCTCCCTGGAATCCATAGTGGAAGAGTTCCCATTCTGATCCCCTGTCATAATTACCTGTTTAGCCTTTTCTTTCAAGGCAACGAGCTGGAGGGGGCTAAAATTACGCACTGAGCCAAGGATTTCCACAGTTTTGGCAAAAGTTTTCCTTTCCATGCAGCTCAGTTCCTGGACGGACCAAAACCTGTTTGCTTCTGATAATTTTATAATCTCATCTGAAGAAGGTGCCATGACATCTTCACAATCTGAAAAGTGAGTGGCATGGAGGCATTTGAGTATTATCCCCTGGAAGAGTGCTCGGAGGGATGCACAGGCATGCCAAAATTAATAAAAAGTGAAGACGGCAATTGTACATATACCAGATAGTAACAAAGAGCAGAGGACAACTCTAAAAGCAAAGAATGACGTTAACCATAGAAAGCTTGGTGGAAAAATGTTGTCTTATCCATCATCTGAAGGAGAGAAATGGCTAATCCTTCTACAGTTTCATATATGAACCACACAGCTCTAGAATTTCTAGACATAAATTATGTATGTCTTGCATCTAAAAACTCTAGGGCTTTATGAAACCCCTGCTCAAATGAAGCCTTCAAATCATATTGACATGGTATCAAATTGGATACAGGTAGTCCTGGGCTAAGAATGCCCAGTTGACGGATGACTCCTAGTTAAGAACGGAGCCTATTGCAGCAACATTCGAGTTAAATACACAACGATTTGAGTTAAATACACAATGGTTTGAGTTCATTGCACAATACTACTTATACAGTATTATATAATAATACTGTTCCAGCTTACGTACAAATTCGACTTAAGGACAGACCGTGGGAACAGAACTCGTTCTTAAACTGGGGACTCCCTGTAGTTTCGAACAAAATGTGGAATTCAGTGGACTTTCTGATTCAGATGAATGATTGGGATCAAATCATATCATCAAATCAGATGATTTAGCTCAAGGGGTTGAACTGGACTGATACATCCATTCAAACTGGATCAACATTGTCAGTCTGATCAACAATTCAAATCAGTCTGGCAATTTGAATCAGCTTGGAGCTGGTCTGCATGCCCTGATTAAGTGCCATGTTTTGGGCCAGATAGAAATGGATTCCCAGGAGTCTAACTCAAGCAAATCTTCCAGCTTCCATCCCTGATATTTCTATTTAGAAGGATTGAGGGGGATCTACCCAGGAGATCATTCCACGTGGAAACCATTGTTATGGAGGCCACTGTTCAAAAGAGAATGGCTGCATGAAGGACCAACTTATCCATGAGGCACAACATTAGGCATTAAAATGTTTTAATTTTTAATCAGAAAGAATAAACATGAAGTAGAAGTTACTTATTTTCGTGCCTTTTAGTAAATATTTATTTTCATGCCTCCTAATAAAAAAAAAAAAAACACCAAGGAACTCACAGAATCTGAACATCAAACCAACGATCTTATTTGTAAGCTATAGATGCAGTGTGAATATTAAAATGTAATAACGTTGATTATACACAATCAAAGTTAATCAGAGACATCATAATTAATTGGCAACCAGGGATTATTACTGCAAAAAGAAACATGTGAAATATGATTCACCATTTGCTATTTCTCTGCAAAAATACGAAGAAAATATTGAAAATCATCTGAAACGTAATTTTTAATGCTATTACTTTCTGGAAGGAGGGGCCCACGAAGGCAAAAGTGCCGGGCCCACAAAAGTCATAATGTGGCCCTAAACCAAAACAGCATCTTATCTGCTGTGTTAAACACAAGCAGGAGTTGTGTTAATCACAGCTGCCAGAGAAATGCAAAGTGTTAGTGAAACTATCTTCTTTAACACCTGAGAGGGACCACACCTGCAGATTGTATCTGCTATTGTATTTCAGATTAGTCTGTATTTCTTTTTAATCCAGCACAGGGTGGAATCATCCTTCCTTCTTTCCTGCAGATTTGATGCAACTTTTTTTTTTTTTTTAAAGGAAATAACTATTTTCCTGCCTAAAATTTCCTTAGGGGAAACAGATTTGGAGAACCGTCCTGTTTTCCCCTTGCTGCTTGCTGATTTCCTGATGCATTTCCTCTTGCCACCCCCAATCTTGTCAAAGTCCTGATCTCTTGAATCAGCCTGACATCACAGAAGAACTGGCCTGATCAAGTTGGGGAGGATGTAGTTCAAACTCAGCCATTGAGGCTTCCTGGGGGCAAGGGGCTTTAGCCAGTCACACAGATAGGCATTACACTTACACAGATCCACCCCAGGTCACCAAGGAGAGGAAATGAAAAAGCTTTCTTTGAAATTCTGGAGATCAGTGCTTAATCAGAGCAGACTTAATGGGTGAGAAGGACCTACAGGATCACTCTCAATCCTTATTGTTGCATTAAGAGTTATGTTTTTATATACCAGTACCTTAAAACATTATTTTTTAAACCAGTGTTTCTCAACCTTGGCCACTTTAAGATAGGTGGACTTATCTTAGCTCCTAGAATTCCCCAGCCAGCATGCTGGATTACACAGAAATTATACATTAGTTCCAAGAGTTTACATTTCTTACAGGCAGAGCAAATCAGTCAATGCTTCCACATTCATCAGGGATGCCCCAAATATAAATTGGCAGATTTCACGAAAGGATTAGCATTAAAGGAAGAAAAAGCTTTGACTGATCATACGTCTCTGCAGCGCAATGCCTACCTTAAAGGTCAGTGATAGTGAAGACCAAAGAAATCAGCTGTTGGGTCTTACAAAAGTAACAAGGAATGGAATCGCTTACCTGGAGTTGAATTAGAGGGTTGGGTTGGAATCCTGGAGGTGCAAAAAGATTCAAATTGAGCCAAGTGGAGATGCTCGGTTGCAGAGACCGGTTGGGATGTTTTTGATGCGATTTCTGAGATGAAATCAGGAAACTTTAGGAGGGAGTGAAAAAAATAAAATGATGAGGATTTTAAGACAACTTGCTTTGATGAAATGGGCCTAAAGAGGGTGTAATAAGGTGTAGATCCCGTTCCCCACCGGTGACTTTTAGCTTCGCCTAGAGTCATCCAACCCTCATTGTGCTAAAATTACAATAATGACAACAGGGTTTAAAACATTTCAGGGGGTGCTATGAGTCACTAGTAGGGAAATGGCCTTAGGAACATAAATAGGGAGAGGAGAATAAGGTTTACTAAGGAATACCTTAAAGGAAAATGTAAATGAGAGTTTATGTCCAAGTCTTGTGTACAGGTAGTCCCTGGGTTAAGAACGCCCAGTTTATGGACGACCCATTGTTAAGAGTGGAGCCTATTGTAGCAAAATTCAAGTTAAATACACAATGATTCAAGTTAAATACACAATGGTTCGAGTTACACAATACTACTTATACAGTATTATAGAATAATACTGTTCCGGCTTACCTACAAATTCAACTTAAGGACAGGCCTTGGGAACGGAACTCGTTCTGAAACTGGGGACTCCCTATATTTGATCACCCAATTCTCCTAAGTCTCATTTTTCTGGCAATATTTTCTCTGATTGTGGACTCCTGATCAGTGATGACCACTGATTAGTGTTCAGCTGGAGCGCCAACTTTCTGTTTTAACAAAGCAGCCTCTTCCTTATTTATTCATTTCATTCATATCTCAACTTCTAGGAGATCAAGGTGGTAAATGGGATTCTGCCTATCCTATTAATGTCCTAACACCTCTAAGGGTTTGACTAAGCTAAAAATGGCATCCAGGTTCTCACACACCATGCTAATTGCAGTCGCTCCCACTTATCAACAACCTAGCTTCTCCATTCCTTCCGGCAGACCATGGCTAATACCTTTTCCACAAGGACCATCAATTCATCTTTTGGCAATAACACAATAAAAGGTCCATTGTCCTTCATTGTTTCAACCGTCCAGTTTCTTGGGGAGCTGGAAAACAAAGCTGGAATCTCAGATGAAAAAAGAAAGCCTTGAATTTACCACCAAGTTTAAGAAAAATGTACCAGTAAGGTTCACATGTTGGAAGAGAGGTGAAGGAGGAAGGCTATGCCAGCAGGCCTGGGGACCCCAGGGGACGGGTGAACTAGTGAGGTGGCTCCATTAATTTTAACATCTCTTTGTCTATTATTTTTTTGTTTGGTTTTTATATCTTTTAATGTATTTATTGATTGTTTTAGTTCTGTTGTACACCGCCCAGAGTTGCTTGCTTGTGAGACGGACGGCTATGTAAATTGTGTAAATAAAATAAATAAAAGAAGTGTTTATAGTACAGAGTTTGTGCTAGAAAAATCTAAGTTTCTTCTCTGAAGATAGTGGTTGGCTTCTTTCAAAGCTGCTACTCAATGGGAGACCTGCACAGATCTTACCCGTGCAATTCAATCAGCCTCTGTTTAATTTCCATCTTCTGCTCATAGCTGAGATGGAGGCACTGGCCATATCGGTGGAGAATCACTGCCGTTACTTCCGGGGAGACCCCGTCGCAGATGAACGCAGGGGACAAATGGCAAAGAAGATTGCCCAACAGGTCCACAGAATATTCATCTGCCACCGAACCATTCTGAAACAAGCCACATTAATTAACAAGCTACAGAGATGTTACCTTCAATTGCATTTGGAACCGAAAAGGTGCCTGGGTTTTACAGATTTAATTGGTGGCTCTTTTCCCATTTCAAGGAGCATGCCCCAGCGACCTCTTTTTCCAACCTATCCCTGGGATGTTGCCCTGATCCCCCCTCCAGCCTGCCCAGGAGGCAGACTTTGAATTGAAACAATGGGATGTTCTTACTAAGCAACGCTGGACCTTCTGGAGAAGGGCTCTTTTCTTCTGCCTGCTCCAGACGAGATGATCGAGGTCCACCTTTCCCAAGCCGATCAGAAAAGGGACACAGCGTGATCCCGTGACGGAGTCCAGGAACTGGGCACTAAAAGTTTTCCAAAGATCACTTTGTGGAGATGCAGAAACGACAAGATTTACTTCTCCTTTCTCTAGCCTACACCTGAGACCAGCTGAATCAGAAACACGCTCTCATTGACTTCAGGAGGGTTTCTGTCCAGCTGCTCGCCTAGATTTTTAAATAAAATTTTATTGGAAGGAATGGAAAGTGAGAGAGAAAGTATAAGTGAGAGAGAAAGACAGACAAGACATATAAGAAAACAAAAGATAAGGTGCAGATGGCTATCCCTACTGAATTTTAAATTCATTAAACATACTGGGTTAACGCAATACAAACCACTTACAGAACCACAAACCGTAAATATTAAAATAGTAATGAAAATTATAGATCCAGTTGAAACATGATTCTATAGAAAAGAAAACCCATGTTTTGGATGGGATGCAAAACCATATAAAACAGCAAAATCCAAGAATGGTTTCCCCTTGGAATTACATTTTGCGTCCGATTTATTTTTTAGGTAGGAAGTCGTTTTTGACTTCGAAGCATATTCCCATAATTTCACTACCCACTTTTCCAAAGAAGAGATCAAAGGTCTTTTCCAATAAAAAGCATACAGTATAGATTCCTTGGAGCCTTTAGTAGAAGTTATATGGATAGATCTGAATGGGAGATTCGCCCAGCTAATGGTCTACAGCTGAGCTCCCTACAGGATCAACAAATCTGAATCATGTCTCTGCCCAAAAATTAGTAAAATAGCCACATAGCCTCAAATCCAATTAGTAGTAATAATAGTTTCAAGGTGAGTGCAAACAAGCAACTTTTTACAACCTCTAAATTCCTTGGGTTTAAATCCGAATCATTATAGTATTTACAGAATTTGAAGTCTTAACTTTCATTAGGGAGGCCTTCTAATGATTACAATGAAATGATCCTTTGTCTTTCCTATAGTCCTTTCAAATCTGTATCCTAATGCTCAATACTCCCATTAAAATCAAATTAATGGGTTTTCATTATTTGAAGACGCAGTGACTACCAGTCATGTTTTTCTGAAAACCATGAAAGAAATGCATGAATATCGGCTGGAATAATACATGTATATATAATTGGCACTATAAAGATCTATAATTTTCATGTTGTTTTTCATGCTGGTTAGAGAAAAAAGAAAAGGAAGGAAATTAAAAAGAATGGCTTACGGAAGCACAGCTAAAAGGTAGGGAGGTACAGATGCTTCAGAAATTGTCCAGAATTTCCAAGCCAAACAATTGATCTGCAAAGAGGATTTTTCAAATGTAATTGCATAGAAACAACACACATAAAAAGCTATAATTCTGAGTAACTATTTTTTTCTAGATATGCCAACATAATATCAGTAATTTCAATCCATTGTCAAGTCAATTTCACACTTAGTCAACACGATCTCAAACTGACATTGTCACTTTTCTGTACATTTGTGATTAAAAAAAAAGTTTGCGCATTCCATATAGAGTCCCTAAATACATACCTTGTTTCAAGCAATGTATGCCCACAGAATTATGCATTTTTGGCATGTTACTTTCATTAATATGTGTTAAACATACAAAAAAAAGGCATGTATGAAATCTAACATCCACACTTTTGTAGATCTGCTTGGATTCAGAGAAGGGCAGAATTCAGAAAGCAATTGCTATTTTTGATTACATTATTTCCAAAATGTGAAATCAAGTCCATTCTCCTTACAATGCAAATCACAAGAATGTCTCTGTATTTAATTTGCCCTAAGTAAATGTTTGAAATCATAATCCGGATGCTTAACAGACCTTCTGTTAGAAACAATATGAACGTATTAGGGTATTTCACAGTTGACCTGAAAGGGGGATAGCAAGTGAAGATGCTTTTCGAATACGTTGAAGATGTTCAAAAAAGAGTTTGCGCTCAAATTCTCAATGTGCCGGCAGGTCAGTCCTTTCAACAGCTGTCCGATGCTGAATTGAAGGAGAAGAAAAGGTACAGAGTAAGCATTTGCAAGGTCCAATTTAATTATCTCTAAGAATGTTCCCTCTCATTCAATTAGATTCAATCTCTGGAAAACAATGTTTTCTAAGTGAGGATCAAATTCCCCTCTTTCAATTCATGTCTTCCCAGACGGTTCTATTATAACTCTCCTAATTTCCAACCAGCATGGCCAATGGTCAAGGATGATGGGTGCTGTAGTGCCACATCTCTGGAGGACATCAAGACTGGAATGGCAGAAATGATAGATAGATAGATAGATAGATAGATAGATAGATAGATAGATAGATAGATAGATAGATAGATAGATAGATAGATAATGGTAGAAATAGATTGATAGAGATGATAGAGAGAGAGATAGAGGTAGAGGTAGAAAGAAAGATAGGAAGATAGATAATAGTTTCTGGAAGAGAGAAGGGATCACCATGCCTGTTTCTGTGCTCTGTTTTGTGAACAGCCTAGTTGACCCTCTGCCATGGCCCTGTCTATGCACTGGATGACAGATCTTATCCAAATTCTCAACCCAATTCATTTCTGCATAGACATCTTGCTCACTGTATATCGGTCACAACACCAAGCGCCTAGAAATTGGTATGATTTAACAGCAAAGAATATCATTCTGTGTTATATTGGAGAAGTAATGTCCCCAAATATAACACGAAGGGAGCCTAGATTCTTCCATTCAATTTAATTATTAAAGAACCGTTAGTTAGATAGCAGGGGTGAGCGATCCGATTGTAATGGGGAAATGGCAGTGGTTCCCCTTCTCTGTGCTGTAATCTGCTCCATCAGATGTGATCATGGCCACAACACTTGTCCCCAGGCGGAACCATTGCTCCCGGACTCAGTGTTGGCAACAGGGTGCCCACCTTGGCTCCAAGAAGGGTTCTATCTCCTTCCCAGAATTGCTGAAATCTCTGAAGGTCTCCAAATGCTGTGAGAGGGTGGTGGCTCATGCAAGAGCTTGCATGGGAGATCCAAGACTTTAAGGAGTCAACTGGCCCAGAATACCAGCTTTGCAGGGTCGCACAGGGTTAAAAAGTTCACCAATCCTTGTCTTGGACACACAGGTAAGATGTGAATTCTTAAGCCCATCAAAGTCTCACAAAACTGGGGGAATTTCCGGCATCTTGAACTAACTGAGGACCCGTGTTCAGGTCACCACTCAACTATGGGTGATGTTGGACCATGGCCTCTTTCCAGCCCAAGCTACATTGCTGGGTTTTGTTGGGAGGATAAAATGGACACACACAGACGAACACACAATTGTGCTGTTTTGAGCTCCCAGTGAAACACAGGGTATAAACTATAGCAAACGTCAAGTAAAGGATATTTAGTATTTTAATATTCTCACTATAACACAAGAATTAAAACACAGAGGATGCTGTCTTACCTTAAGAGATCAGGCAGAGGAGTTTTCCTTGACAATAATTCATACAGAAACAAAGCCTGAAATTAAACAGATAAGGGATCTATACCCTACAGCAGTGTTTCCCACCTTGGCAACTTTAGGAGATGTGGATTTCAACTCCCAGAATTCCCCAGCCAGCATAAGTGTCTATATAACACACACATACTCATACACATAGGATTTCATGTTATATACCTACGAATAAAACATACACAAAACTGAGCAAGGACAGACTTGGTTAGTACTTGGATGAGAGACCACTAGGAAATTCCAGGCTGAGACTAGATTGGGAAATCAAAAAAACATCCCAGATTTTGCCAGGAAAATGGCCACAGATGTATCCGTAGAATCACTGGGAGCTGAGCTGATTTTCTCAGTTGACCAAGTGTGGCCATTCTGCCTATTTTCCTAATACAAAGGCAGGGTCAGGGGTCAAAAAAGTCAAGATGGCAGATGCAATCAAAGCCCTACCCTCTTTTACATGTGTCACGCACACAGATTAAAAAGAGGCAGGGCTTCCATCACATGGTTGCTTCTGCGATCTTGACTTTTTTGACCCCTCTGAGGACACCCCTGACAATGGGGTTTGGGAGAGTATCCAGATTAGGGCCATGGTGTGCTGCAAGGGAAGGAGAACTGCACCCTTCTGCTTTCCTCTTGACCCAAAACCTCTCCTTCTCTTCCACTTTCTGGTGGCCAAACCCAAGATACCCGCAAAGGGCCATCATGCAGCCATCCAGCAGCTGGTTTCCCCTTGTCGCTCTGCCAGATTACCTGGCTTGGCTTCAGCTCTTTTTTCTTCACCAGCGTCACGTTGAAGCTGCCTGCCTTCCACAAATCAAACAGGGACACCTCAGTAAAAAAGGCACTGGGCAGATTGATGAGGACAGACGAGAGGTGTGTGGAATCCAGGATCTGTAGAAAAAAGGGGAGTCTGAGTTTAACTTGCTTCCTTCGGCTGGCTCAGACATCCTGCTCTAGATATTGAGAAGTTTCTGTAATGGGATGGGGGAATGACCTTGAGAGACAGAAGGAAGAGCCGCAGACTAGGCAACAGTCAGATAAGTGTCAGCTGAGCCCACAGGAGGAATGGGGACGTGGTAAACGTCTCAGAAGGGACCCTCCCTTTTCCTGAATCGTAAAGGCAAAGGGGGAGAGATGTTCTTTCAGACTTGCAAGTTTCTGTTAATGTAACCTTACAGTAAAGATAGAGCTAGTACTTCTGGGTGTGCTTCTTGTCTGGACTACCTCGCAAGGCTGACATCAATCTCACAAGTCTGAAAGTATATCTCTCCCTGCCCTTTCAGTTTAGATCAGTGTTTTTCAAACTTGGCAACTTTAAGACGTGTGAATTTCAACTCCCAGAATTCCCCAGCCAGCGTGCTGGCTGGGGAATTCTGGGAGTTGAAGTCCACACGTCTTAAAGTTGCCAAGTTTGAAAAACACTAGCTTAGGTGGTCCCCCACTTAACAAGTTATGGATGAGTTTTGCTGAGACTTCTGAGGCTAGTCCTCTTGATAAGATTGTGTGAAATGAAGAAGTTGGACAGGAAACCTTTCTGGTTCTCAATCCGTGAAGTCTCCATCTCATTTACACCTCCACCACTCAGAAATATCAGTGCTTACCTTCCGGAAGATTCCTTGTCTTTGAGCCGGGGACAAGTCCAGTGCCCGCTGTGCCAAGGCACTCTGGATCGCCTGAGAGAGTTCATTGGGATTCATGTTGTAGAAGGACAAGGTGTCAATGCCAGTCACCAAAGCCCCCATTTGACTAACGTTGTGAAACAACAATGCCTAACAAGAGAATCCAGGACAAGGAGATCAGGATGTCAAGGGAGGCATCCCGAGATCAAGAAAACTTTGTGCTTGACTCTTTTCGTTCTTGTGTTGAGTAGAAAATTGCTTGGAAAAGAAGAGGACTGAAAAGCCATTTATGGTGAGGGACAGCTGTTCAAGGAGGAGGGTGAAAAAACAGCATCCATTTCTGCAATCTTAGGCAATTTGTTATATTTTCCCCCTCTCTGTTCCTCATTGTTTTTCTCCCTACCACATCTCGTTGGACTGTAAGCCTGAGGATACCATTTTTTAAAATAATATAAACTAGTGTTTCTCAACCTTGGCAACTTTAAGGTGTGTGAACGTCAACTCCCAGAATTCCCCCTGGCTCCAAAAACATGCCTATCGTTGACATCTCAAATTAATATCTGAATCTCCCTCCAACAAACCAAACCAAACCAAGTGTTCACCCACATTAACTTCACAAGAACCCTGCCAAGTAGATGAAGTCAAGAGAGAATGAATGCTCCAAGCTCAGTTGGTGTGATTATGTTCAAATAACCACTAAGTATTAATGTGGTTTGCTAGGCTTTGGCTGAGTGGGAGGTGTGAACCACCTCTTGTAGCTTACAAACCATGATTGATGGCTGAAAGGATAGTGTGAACCTAGCCAAGTGTGCTTATTCAATAAATGGTTCGGTAAACCACCATTTGCCCAGTATGTGAACTCAACCAGCAAGCGTTGCAATGGGCTTGGAATTAACCCAACACTCCCAACTGTCTCAAGAGATACCTCAGCAAAAGAGGTTCAAACCAAACAGATGCCTTGGACAATACCTTTTCATAAAGCAGATATTTGCCGGATAAAACTATAATTTGGCTTTTGGCCCATCCGGAGACTTGGTTTAATGTGGAGATTGCAGAATGCACAGCTCTGGGGGAGAGAGATTCCAGCTGGCTGGTTGCCAGTCCAACGACGGCATCTGAGAGGGTGCCCAGAGTGTCATTTAAAGTCTGGTTTTGCACGGCAACGTTGAGAAGTTGGGACTTCAGCTGGAACCATTCCAAGGATAGCAATAATCACAACAAGAACCACAAGGCTTTGAAGAGCTGATGTTGAGAAGCTCAGGCACATGGTTTTCAAAGTCAACTGCCTTTCTCAAAGACAAAAGAGACCACCGCAAAGCCCTTGGCAGTGATGTTGTCACAGTTCCTACCTACCTTCTGAACATTGGCCTGGAAGTTTCTCAGCTGGTGACATTTAATCATTTGGTGAAGCAATGCCCGAGCTATGGTGGAATCCATCTCTGCCAGATCATAGTAGAAACAAACCAGCAAACCCAGCCTAAGTGAGGAACAACAGAGGTTAGTTGACTTCCCTTTCTCTGGATTTTGTTTTATTCTGGAGGGATTGCATTTTCTTTTCTTTTTTCTATCTTCATTAAGTTTATTTTAGACTTGAGGTGTTTTCCACCTCAAAATAGTAGGCAACTGAATTCTAACACCCAGAATTGCTTCTTGGTGCCCTTCAAGAAGTTAAATGTAGCTCTCATCCCATAGATATCATCTCTGTCTAGCTGGGATGAGCAAAGTGGACACCAACAGTTTCCAAATTATCTTGAGCCAAACTCAACATCCAAAATGCATCATTAAGGGAGGGGCTTTGAACAATTTCATGCTTCTCCTCATGGAACAGACCAATCAGACAACTTCACAAAACTTCAAAGAACTATGAACTTGGAAGAGACCATCAAGACCATCTAGGAGTTGGAAGGAGCACAAAGACCTTCTAGGCCAACCCTTTGCAATGTGCAAGGAGACTAACTCAACCATCTACAAGAGCTGGCTCTTCTTAAAAACCTCCAGATGGAGAACTCACAACCTCCATAGGTAGACTGTTGCATTGTTGTTCAGTTCTTACCCTCAGAAAGTGTTTTCCTTATATTTAAATTAAATTTAGGCAGTGCAACTTTAATTTCTGAGCCTAGTTTCTGTAGCCATAGAAAATAGTTCTTGACTACCTTCCCTGTAGCTTCCGTGTTACTTGAACATGGCTATCATGTTCCCTTCAGTCTTCTTTCCTCCAGACTGAACATCCCAAGTTCCTTCAGCCTGCCCTCATACAGTGTGTCCTCAAGTCTCCATATCATGTTAGCTGAGTTCCTCTGAATTTCCCATATATTGCAAACTTTCACACATTTAAGGTACCCCTCCTTAGCCTTCAAAATGCAACCCTGAAAAAAACATAAAACTTGCCTGTACAAAGTTGTTATGTTCCGCATATCAAAGCCAGATGCGTTGATTCTTTCCAAGAAGGCTTGTGCAAGATCTGGTGTGATATCATACACCGTATCCAGTTGCTTGGTTGCATTGTCGTAGCTGACAAATAACCACATCTAAGCAGCAGAGAAAAGACAAGTGAGAGAGAAATTAATGAAGTCCTTTCAGTAGCCATAAATGAGGTCTTGACCAGCTAAACATCTGATTAATTATTTTGGTATGTCAAGAAATCAGAGGGTCTCTCCAAATGTTGACGTTCTGTAGCAATTTATCCATCAGATTCTTTAGACTCTTTAGACTCAACCTAAAATAAAATTCCACTAGATTTATTGAAGGAATAAGAGTTTAAATGATTACAGAAGTTCCAGCAAATGGGTAACTTTCAGTCTTGAGTTCAGGGTTTCTGCAGGGTGGTCAAAAATGTTAAGATGGCAGCCACAAAGGAAGAGCTTCAATTGCACCATTGTGGCCACCATCTTGACTTTCTTTACTATACCCTGCAGAAACTTTTTCAGCTTCTTGAAAACAATGGTGCTGTAAACCACGAAGTGGGAACCATGAACCATGGTCTTCTCCAACTAGCTGGAGAAGATGCAAGGATTTAACATCTCCCAAACCACTTCTGGAATCTTTCTCAAGTTCTGAACAAACACTTAGATCAGCACATGAAAGAGGGAAAACATTTTTTTCCAACCAGAAACCAGAAACTTTAATTTTAAGCTGATATTTTTCCCCCAGCCCCTAAGATGCCATCACTGAAGGGGCAGAGCTGAAATAAGAATGATTTTGCATGGAAACAACCTGTTCATAATAAAATACATGTGTGTAATCTAGTTCCTTTGAATATTTTAAATGTGGTTTGCCAAAGCAACAATCTAAGTGTTAAATTGAAGGCTATTTTCTGTTATACGTTTTTATATTCTGGTTTTTAAAACAAACTTTAAATAAAGACCCATTTTTGTCTAGCCCTGAATGTTTGGAAGATTTCAGCAAAATCCACACACCCATTTTTGGGTTTGTTTGCTTGAAGTCCCTAAGAACTACAGTCCATAATAATCTAGAATGGAGGGATAGGTAGCAGGAAATTGATGGGACAGTACATTTAATCCTTAATAGCACCTCAATAGGTCCCAGCCTTCATACTGGTATTTATCTTGATATTTTTGAAAAAGGAGTTTGGTGATTTTATTATGTAGCATAAATCCTTCAATTCATGGATTTTTCAGGTTTCCAGAATCCAAAAATTGTCTGCAAATGATATTAACAGAAGAAATCCAGAAATGTTTATGAAAGGTCCCCAGAGCTCCATGGTAGACATTCCATAACTGGTCTTTGTAGGCAGACATTATTTTTACTTACTTCATACGGGTTACTTTTCCTGATTTCTTCAAGGGGGAGATGAACCATATACCTGCCCAGAATCCACAGGTTTTCAGCGCTGACCCAAGACGTGGAATTCTCTGAAGCTAGGAGAATGAACATCAATCGCATGAGTAGCTACCTCTAGGAACATCAGCAATGTTAAAAGCTCATTAGTAGGTCCTGCAAGCAAAATGTGCTGTTTGTGGTGGAAAATGCCAGGAGAAAAAAGGAAATACAGTCAGGGCAGATCAGACAAGAAGTTTGGGAAGGAGGAATGCAAACTCCTAGATGAGTGTAGGGATGTTCTTGATGAAGTATGGAAGAATCACGACTTGGGTAAAAGGGGCTGAAATCTTTTTTAAGTTCTGAGAAACAAGATAACATTCAGAGGAGGCTCAGGAAGAACACTTCCTAGATCTACTGGAATAGAAGAGGGGGAGGTCCAGCACAGTCAGACTTGCAAGAATCTGTTATTACAGCCAATCTTTAGCCTTCCTGTGAAGTGGATTTCCTGATCTGGTCTCCCTAGTGGGCTGATCTCAATCTTGCAAGTTTGATTCTGTTGCATCTCCTCCCCCTTCTCCTCCCCCCCTTCTTATACTCCAGCGAATCAAGGAGGCATCTACTTGAACTTCCAAATGTTATCTCGTTGCTCTGGATTTAGATGTTTCAGCCCCTTTTGCCTAGTAACAGTTCTCACATATTTCCATCAAGATCATCTTCCTTACTCTCTACAGCAGTGTTTCTCAACCTTGGCAACTTTAAGATGGGTGGACTTCAACTCCCAGAATCCCCCAGCCAGCATGCTGGCTGCGGGATTCTGGAAGTTGAAGTCCATCCATCTTAAAGTTGTCAAGGTTGAGAAATACTGCTTTACAGTAAGGGAAACCCAGAAGGAACGTCCCCAATCCTTCTCAAGCTGGACTGCATCAGAGGCTGAAAGAGGAATTCCAGATCTCATTTCTCAGCCTTTGGGCCAAATCAAGACTGGACGTCACAATGATTAGACTGACCGAACAGCAAAATTCAACCAGCGTTTATCTATTATTTTTGCTCTACTGCCCTCTACTGAACATCATCAAAATGATATGATAAGGTAAAACCTTCTTCAGGCCCAGCTCAGCTCTTGGGGACTTACAAGATATATCCACATAGTTTTCTTGGCAATGGAGATAGTTTTGCCTTTCCAGTTGAGCTGACCATTCTAAGGTTTCCTTGGGGTCACCCATACAAATACTAACCAGATCCCCTTCTCCTTAGCTTTAAAAAACTGGGTGGGTGCTCCTTGCTGGACGGGTGCCAGCTGGATGGGTGCTGCTTTTGCTGTAGTTTTGTGTAAATCACCCACAAACACACCCTGAGACACGTGCACGTGCATGCATGCACACAGATAAATAACATATTTCACTTGCCACTGGCATTGTACGATGGTTGTAGGTTCTTCATCATCCATTCATACACAGCCCTTTGAGTATTGGCAGTTAGCCTGTCGTAGAGGTCTTTGAATACTATTGACCTAGAAGACAAAGATCACACAGGGATCAGACAGGATGCCCCAGCAATTTGTTTGCAAAAAGTGATCCAGCCAAAATGTCTCGGGACTGCACAAAACTGAGAAAAACCAGGTCAACAGAGCAGGTAACTGATATAACCCTAGAGGAAGGGAAGTCCTGTGTAATGGTCTGTGGGAATGACCTTGGGAGACAGAAGGAGGAGAGACAGACTGGACAACTGGCATGTAAAAGATATCTCATCCCACAGAAGAAGAGGTGACGTGGGAAGCGTTTCAGAAGGGACTTTCCCTGGTTTTCCGGGGAGTAAAAGGAGAAGAGGGAGAGGAGAAAGACTTTCAGACTTGCAAAGCTCTGTTCATGTAACCTTACAATAAAGATAGAGCTAGTATTCATGGTTGTGCTTCTTGAATGGACTGCCTTGAAGGGCTAACACCCTGTCTTGGAGCTGAGAGCACACTTGGTATTTTGAGTGTGTGTGGTAGGTGTGTTCACAAAATGGCTGCCACAAGAGAATGGCTTGTCAAGGTTGCTGCAGACCATCACACAATACCCATTTGCCTGTAGACCGACTAAGACCCCAGGATACAGGGGGTGTCTGGTAGTCCTTCTCCAACTAATAAATCCTATGAAATTCACATCAGCACTTGCAAATTGCAGCTCCCTTCATCAGATGCATGGAGCAGCAATGCATCTGGAGCCACCCCTCCAAGCGTCTGATGAAGGGAGCTGCAATTCACAACAGCCGAGACCTTTTAATAGGATTTGTTAGTTGGAGAAGGTGCTACCAGACGCCTCCTGAATTTTTCCTACTGGAGATTCACACAGCTTTCCTCCTCCTAAGTTGCCAGGAAGTTCTCTACTCCCCTCATCTGGACTTTTATGGAGTCCAAAATACAATATAATGCTAGAAACTGGGGCTTGGCTTTGCATGATACCAGCTTACTCCTTGCTTTTAAAAAAAAAAATCAAAGTAACTTATTGAAAAAAGTAATCAGGTGGAGCAGAATGTCTGGTGGGCTCAGAGGAAGGTGTCAGAGAAGACATGGGTGTTCATGGACATCAAGGTGCTGAGCCCTCCCTTTCATTGCAGAAATATTAAGTAACTGTTTTCCTTCTGCATAATAAACAGTTGAGAAAGTGACTTACAGATTTCGGAAAGCATCTTTCGGAAGATCTTGCGGGAAGCTTGCCACGTTGTGGGCTTGGAGATAAGTGGCCGAAGAGGCTTGAAGGATCTGGCTTAAGATGTCCACGCATTCAGCAGAATTGAGGAGCAGAAAGCACTTTTCTAACGTAATAAGGACCAAGGTACGGTTCCCCCCGGGACTTTGGAAAAGTTTCTCTCTTATTCCAGGTAGGTCGATCAGAATATTTCCCAGTTCCTGGAGATACAGGAAAGATATCTAGCCATGGGAAGGCAAGTGAGATGTCAGACCGTAGCTCTGCAGGGCTGTCACTGGAGAGTTAGAAAATGAACGATTGGTGGTTGCCTTCTGATGATGATGGAGAAGGAGAAGGAGAAGGAGAAGAAGAAGGAGAAGGAGAAGGGGGAGGGGAGGGAGGAAGGAAGGAAAGAAAGAAGGAAAGAAGGAAAGAAGGAAAAGGAAAAGGGGAGGGGAGGCGAAGGGGGAGGGGAGGGGAAGGGGAAGGGGAAAGGGAGGGAGGGAGGGAGGGAGGAAGAAAGGAAGGGGAAGGGGAAGGGGAAGGGGAAGGGGAAGGGGAAGGAAGCTCTGTGTGTGGAGAAGGAAGGAGGAGGAGGAGGAGGAGGAGGAAGAGGGGAGGAAAAGAGGAAGAGGAGGGCAGGAAGTGATCACACTACACGGTGTCCCTTTTAAGAAGGGTTCAAACAAACTGGAATATTTTAGAGAAAGGCTGTGAGGATGCTCAGAGAATCAGGGTTGGGGAAGGTACACACTCAACATCTGGATCATATAAGACCGTGTTCCTCAACCCTGGCAACTTTAAGACCTGTGGACTTCAACTCCCAGAATTTGGTACCCTCTCTTCCTTAAAAGAGAAAAAATTGTTGGAGGGCACCTGGATCGGTGCCAGTGGGAATGAGGCTTGCAGTAGAAATCCTTTATAGAAGAGGGAACGTGGGGCGAGCTTGTTCAGCTTTTTGTCACACACAGTGACCCGACCCGCCTTACCAAATACTCCTGGGTTCTTCCAAAGAGATACTTCATGGCTGTTTGAAAATACTCAGGCTGCATGTCCCGGAACACTGAAAGGAACATTCTGGGATGGTGGAAGAGGTGCTCAAAGTAATTGGTGATTGATTCCTGAAAAAGAGGGTGGAAAGTTTTGCACGTTCCAACAGGGGAAGGTGAGCCCCAAATCCTTTTCTTTTTTCAGTGCCAGGCCTCTTTCTGATGATGCTTGCTAGCCAAATTCAGCTCAGCCCGGTGTTCTGCTGCTCTTCGGGACCAGCCACCCCCTCAGAACGACAGGCTTGACAAGCAATCCATCCCCAGATACAGAAAAGCCCACCCATGTACACGAGGCAATCGGTCCATTTTACATCATGTGTCCTGCCCTGGGGCGACCCACAGATTCTCCCCTTCCCCCCACCCCAAAGTGAAGCATGGTCCCCCGCTGCTAAAATAGCACCACCCTGAAGGTACACACTGAACATCTGGATCGTATAAGACAGTGTTCCTCAACCCTGGCAACTTTAAGACCTGTGGACTTCAACTCCCAGAATTCCCCAGCCAGCAAGGCTGGCTGGGGAATTCTGGGAGTTGAAGTCCACAGGTCTTAAACTTGCCAGGGTTGAGGAACACTGGTATAAGAGACAAGAGCTAAGATCAGGGGGGCTCTGACTCCCATCAGACCTCACTGGCCAAGTGAGGATGGGATAGGTAATCCAGCCACATTGGTAGGACTCACGCAGCTTCCCCGCGCTTGGCAGAGATCCCCACTCTAAGCTGGCCATTTTGCTGCAGTTCAGTTGCTCCTTGAGAACAGTTTTCTATGATTTCATTTCCCCCCCCCCAAAAAAATGTCTTTACTTGCCTTTTCAGTATCTTTAAGGAAGCTTACACAAATGGAAAAAACAGATCAACAACATCTGGATCACCTGGCTTTGTATAGAGAATTGTTACTTGTGATTTTAATTGGGGGTACGTATATTTTTATTGTTTTTATTCTCTTGGATTTTAATTGTAAGCCGTCCAGAGTCACCCACTGGGGAGAGGGGGAGATATAAATTTAATAATAAATAAAAATAAATAAATAAAGTCCGTGGCCGTAAAAACAGAGAAGGGGATGAAGCACCTAGAAGTGAAATTCATAGACTTCTGGTGAGTTCATGGTCCTCTTGGCCATAAGGTAGAAACTGTTTGCATGGCGTTCTGTTGGGATGTTTTTTCCATTTTCAACCTAGCTGACAGTCCTCGGATTTCCTGGTGGTGCACCATCCAAGTATTAACCAGGTCTGATACTCCTTTGCATTTTCAAGCTTAGCCAAGACTGGCTAGACGCTACCACCTAGCTGAGGGTAGCAGTGAAATGAACTTTAAAAAAGCAGGGGGGGAAGGAGGTGGTAACATCCACTACAAAATGCATAAGCCACCGATGAAACATTTGCCAGAACAGCTAAACCAGAAAGAATCAAATCACACGATTGCTTTGGGTAAATGTGTGAACGCAGCCGCTATTTCGAGTCTAGCACCATCTCTGGCCAGCTAGTTTTACGGGGGTTTATTCCTGAATATCACCTTTCTAGTTCTGCCCACGCAGGAAATTTAAAACGTTTTGGAATGAAAATGTTAGATCTATACAACCTGTAAGCTGGCATAAGTAACTGCAACATTCTCGGCATGGCAGTAGGCCATGATTTTGTTAAAGAGATCTTTTGTCCAAATATTGGTGCTAAAAAAACGAAGGAGAAGGAGAAGAAAATCAGTCATTTACCCTGAAGAAGGATACAGAAAGGTAAAGCTCGTAGCAATGTAGCAAAGTTATTCACATTACTAGGAACTATTCACTTTTTACATACTGGCAATGTTTGCATAGCATCCAAACCATAGTTTATTCCATGAGCCCAATGATCTCAGTTTGTGCAACAAACTGAATATAAATTTCCCACAGGCCTGGATTCCCGCAACATTAGGTGAAAACGCACTTGGTTCATTTCTAGGCGAGTGCATCTTGTGACTTGCACCCCCAAATTCAAACGCTGGCAGAAGTTGCTATTCAGGACCAAAGTTCCATTCATTTTAACGCCAATTTTTGCACTTAAAAAGTAATTACATGATCCTATTTCCACGAGATGGGTCTCCAAACCCTGCTCCCCGGCTGAAACATTGAAAAACATAAAGCAAATGTTTACCTTTGGAAATTAAGGATATTGAGGAGAGCTAAAAAAAGGGAATATTTAAAAAGTTAATAAAATTAGATTAAACGAGGTTCAAAAAAGACAAAGAAAATTAATGCCAGTTACCGTTTAAATATTGCCCAGTTATGATCTCTTCCTAAAGGAGAGAAAGAGAGAGAATCGCACCCAGGTGAACAAGTATGAGGACATGGTAGAATGGTTAGAAACTTTTATTTAATCTATTGCTTTTATCGTTTTAATGTCATGCATTTTAGTGTGTTGGTAAATGCATGCTAAGCTTTTTTTTTTTTTTTTAACTTCTGTGTACTTAAGGTTGTTGTAAGCCTCTCTAGGAAGCTCCTGTTTTGAAGGGCAATGTACAAAAGTTGAAAACAAATAAAGAAATGATCGAGCACTATAAAAATACTGACCACGGTTCTTTGTAGCTGCGGAGGCAGATCTGGGGAGGGGAGGAGAAAAAAAACTATTTCAAAAAAAAATGCAAGAAATGGCTTCCGAAAAACTAGAAAATCAGACTTTAGAAAGGACTGAAATGATAGTGATTCATGTTATTGTATATCTTCAAAGAGCAGCTAAAACTAACCTGAGAAAAGCTTAAACTTAAAAGCTGAGTTGGAGGAGGAGGAGGAGGAGAAGCAGCAGCAGCAGCAGCAGCAGCAGCAGCAGCAGCAGCAGCAGCAGCAGCAGCAGCGGAAGAAGAAGAAGAAGAAGAAGAAGAAGAAGAAGAAGAAGAAGAAGAAGAAGAAGAAGAAGAAGAAGAAGAAGAAGAAGAAGAAGAAGAAGAAGAAGAAGAAGAAGAAGAAGAAGAAGAAGAAGAAGAAGAAGAAGAAGAAGAAGAAGAAGAAGAAGAAGAATGCTTTGATAACCAGTTTTGGAAACGTATAATGGCATTAAAATTATATGCTCAATTGACAGCTAGAAATTATAGGAATTCCAACATATCTCAGGGAATCAGGCTGGAGAAAGATGGTATAGTAGGACACCCAAATGGGGCCAAAATTAACCCATGGCAAGTTTGAGTTTCCCTTTGTTTTTCCTTTCCTGTGACTCAAATACACTCTGCTAAAGACCATTACTGTTCTAGGTAATCTACATGTTACTTCAATTCTTTTGTTCTGAAATTCTGAGATCCATTTTTGTGATGTCCAAGGCTTTTCATCTCACCTTGGCTTCCATTTGGAGGGCTCTCTGATTCCAGGGTGGGATTCACTAAAAGCAACAAGACAGATATTCTCCAGTCCAGGAGAAACATATCTCGGGTCCGTTTCAGGAGCTGAGAAGCCAGATTTGAAAAGAAAAACAGAAAGGGGGGTGTCATTGAATTGAGAGTCAGGTGGCATACTTAATTAATTAATTAATTAACAGACTCCGAGTAGGGTCCTGGGAACCCTGAGCCCCCAAGGCCGTTTACCACTGCCAAATGTCTTCTGCTGGACCCCAAGATCTCCTCTTTTGACCACAATGGCCCTCATATGGGCTTCTCCCACTGTAGAGGACCAGAACCCCATAAAACCAAGAGGAAGCTTCCTGGAGTTAAAAGACAGACAAACCTGAGATGAATCTACCTAAAAAAATCCAGGAAACTCACCTGAGGGACACCAGCCTTACTCAGCTGAAAAGTTGGGACCCCTTTTCCCCCCGCTCACCCCGGCCACCCAGAGACCTTGGAGGTAGGCCTCCGTTTGGCCAAAGAACTAGAAAACGGAGCCAAGCATCACGTGAACCCTTTGTGTGACTGGCGATAAGGATCTGATGCTGGGGACCAGCGTGATCCGCGTCAAGCCCTCGCCTTGCTTTTCCAAGCTGCTCCGCTGGGATTTCTCCAGTACGCCTCTGCTGTGCCGAAGTGTCCAGTTTCCCTAACAATGAGCTTAGTTGTATTTGTCACAGACTTCACCCTATTAATTTATCGGACGGTATGAAATTACCCGATGCAGCTTAACAAATCCTACCTTTTATAGCCATATTTCCAAAGAACTAGTCACTCCACATGCCATCGTGTTTGCCTTTAATGCAAACTATTGCTTTTCTTTCCTTTGGGGTGGGGGGGAGAAGGGTTTCTATATTTGTTATTTCTTGGAACTGTTTCCAAGTTGCTTTTCTGCCCACCTGGAGCTGCAAATCCCACGGATTTTTTAAAAAAAATAAAGCGATACAAAGATACAAGAAAAGATACAAAGATGAAAGAAAATTGCAACAAGAAAAGGAAAATGAAAAATGAAAACAATTCCCTTCAGAATGCCTAGGTGACATTTTCACTTAGGCCAGTGTTTCTCAACCTTGGCGACTTGAAGATGTGTGGACTTCAACTCCCAGAATTCCCCAGCCAACCATGCTGGCTGGAGAATTCTGGGAGTTGAAGTCTACACATCTTCAAGCTGCCAAGGCTGAGAAACACTGACTTAGGCAAAAAACCAAAGTAACTTTTTGAATGAGCTCAGAGAGGCACACCTTCCAATCATTAGAAAATAATTAAAAATAGCAGCTCCTATTTGAAACAGGAACTTTAACTCTTTCCTTCCTGCAGCCTGGCCAATCCAAAAGTCTTCCCCTCCGCTCAAGCTTGCTTTTTTGCAGAAAGAAGTTTGCAGAGACGCAGCATTTAAGTCTTTTCAAAGAAAGGAAAAAGTTGTCAAACTTTAATTAACAGAAGTGTCCCAATTACCCAAGATTGGAAGCTAGCCCATCTTGGGCTGATCTCAAGAAGCTAAGCAGGGTCAGAGAGACTTGGTATGGAGATGGGAGCCCTTCCTGAGCTTCAGGCTAGAGGAGGAAGTTGAAAAACCATTCCAGAAGAAAAAGGTAGTAAATCATGTCTGCACTGTTTCTAGAACGCTGCATGAATGCATCTATAAAGTCACCAGGAGGCTTTTGCAGAAGAGAAAAATAGCAGTTTTAAAATCCCAACAGATTCACCTTTGTATCCTGGGGATGCAGAAAGCTGGACCATTGAAAGCAAGTTTGTGGAGTGTCCTAAACTTCTGCACAATGCACCTCTTTAAAAAAAAAAATGCACATGTCTTGTCTGTTCTTCTTTTCCCCTTCTTTCCACCCCAAAACGAAGTTGGGGACCTACATCTTTGCTCTCAGCACATTCAAATACTTGGAGATGTTAAAGGGAGAGTGTTCTTGCCAATTAAAGAGAGGATGAGAGAAAGGGATGAAGAGAAAAGCAAAGAGGCTGAAAGCACCAGAAGACAAAAGAGAATGTAAAAAGTAGATAATCCAGGAATGTGTAAAAAATTCCAGGCCTCTCAAACACTGGGATAAGAAGCAGATTTGGGATAAGAAGCAGATTTGGGATTAGAAGCAGATTTGGGATACCCTGGGATAAGAAGCAGATTTGTAAAATATTCTTGGGTTTTAAGCTGCCCCATCAAACCTTAGAGGTTGGTTTCTCATGACTCGGAAGGACCATGAACGCATCATGGTTAACTGGGCTGCTGTGTTTTTCATGTGAGCATGGATGCCAACTCTTCTTGGCAACCTAAGGCCCTCACTGATGGGCTGCATTTTCAAAAGCCATTGGAACAACCTTGCAAATAGTGCCTTCCAAGCTGCTAGTCCTCAACCCTTTTTTTTCAGCCTAGCAGATACCCCTATGATTGACCTGTGTTAGTACCAGTAATTTAGAGCTGAAGAAGCTAACCAGGTCTGGGTTTTGTAAGTATTTTCTCCCTCTTCGTCCTGAGGTGATGCTTCTGACAGGCAACCAGGCAAGTCATTCTCTTTAAGCTGGTTTGGCATTCTCTTGCTAAGCCACAATACGGTGTTTGATCTTGGCTTAGTCTGATGCCCGAACCTCTGAAAGGAGCTTAAGCAAAATGATGATGAGGCTCACCCAGCGTGCTAAACAATGGTTTTGTTAAAGGTGAAGTATTAAATAAATCTCAAACCTCAGCTGGATGTGCAAAACTTATTAACTTCTAAACCAGCATTAACAAGACACAGTGGCTGAATTCACACAAACCTAGTTCAAAGCAACCACAAATATGGTGGTGCAGTGTATGAATCCAAGGGGTCCTTTATCTCTTAAATATCTCCATGTGAAACAGCGGCTTGATTGCTTACATATTTTGTGGGTGCCTCCAGAAAACATTATTGCATTTCCCCAACCCCATTCCTTAGTTTCTCCTTCTTTTCATTAGGCAAAGAGGCGGGGGGTAGAAATGAATTGTTTTAATTTACACCATTGACTGGAAGGAACTTGATTCTTTATATGTCTGGAAACCTGCTTATTATTTAATACCAGTTAGAAAAATAAACTTTTTAAACAAGAGGGAAATCAGAGGATTTGATTATTTTATTTTTGAACAGTTCATCACTGGAGCGTCTGGGGCAAGGAAAAAGCACTTTTATACTTTTTTTCAACAAAAAAGCCACAAAGCATCCAGGTATATCAGACAAACAAATCAAAATTCCAGGAATGATCAAACTGCCAACATCGAAGAAAGATTTCCCCACTCTGCAATATCACTGAAATCATTCACCCCACTGGCCTAAGCTAGAGAAGGTCTGTTTCCTCTCCTTCCATCAAAGATTAGATGGTGAATATTGAATGTTTGACTCACCTGAAGTCCAGAGCTCTTCTCCAGATCAAAACAGGTGGCTGGAAGAAGAGATGGCTGCTGAAAGCACAGCTCTCCAGCTGGAAAGGTGACGACAGAAAGAGGGTGATGGGGAGGGACTGAGAAAAGCCGAGGGTGAGCAATGAAAGGCAGTGGAGAAGGAAGGAGGAGGAGGAAGAGGGAGAAGAAGAGGAGAAGAGGAGGAGGAGGAGGGGAGGGATAGGAGGAGGAGGGGAGGGATAGGAGGAGGAGGAGGGAAGGGAGAAGAAGAGGAGGAGGGAAGGGAGAAGAAGAACATCTTGTGTTTTTCTTAGAAACACGCACTGACCTAAGTGTGTGAATGCTTGCCCACACAGCCACACACTCCTAGTTCTCCCTTGTGTCTATTCCTTGTGCAAATTAGGTAGCTCCTCAGGAAGACCCTTCAACTGTAGCTGAGAGATGCAAAAGAATTCAAGACCACTGGGGATCCAGCGTTCCTGAGTTAGACCGCTTTAAAGGTCCGGGATACTTGAAGCAAGGCTAACCCACAGGCCTACCGTCAAGAGCAGGTTGTTCTGAAGCCTTCATCCCTTCGACAGCACGTGTCTTTTCATGGAATTGTAGTCAGATGGGAGCTCAGAGGTCATCAAGTCCAACCCCCTGCCCACTGCAGGATTCACTACCCCATCCCCTTTGAAATCCTCCAGTGAAGGGGCAGGAAAGTTCACTTTAACCAAATTGGCGTCATAAATCGGTGTCGTTTTATTTGCAAAGCTCTGGTCACCCATGTTGAGTTTCCTCAGCATGGTGGGTCAGAGTTCTGGACAGCTAAATTCATAGCTCATAAACTCACTACTGGGCTGACCTGCCAAGCAGCTATAATATTGAAATGTCCTTGGCAAAAACAAAAAAGTTAATATACTCAAAGGAGAGTTGTGTCATTATTCAATTTTTTATTTGGTTTCCTCCCTGACAGATTTTTCACGGGTTCACTTACTCCAGTGTTTCTCAACCTTGGCAACTCTAAGATGGGTGGACTTCAACTCCCAGAATTCCCCAGTCAGCCATGTCTAAGTCTAAATACAATTCAACTTTGGAAGCAAGTTACCAAAAAAAGCTTTGCCACCTGTAAATTTTGTAAATATGGCGAGAATCAAATGTGAATGGGAAAGACACAGTTTTCAACCATGCTTGGCAATAAATTCTTCAGGCAAGTATGATAGTGTTCATACTGAAATGTTTTAAATTATTAACAAATCTCTCTAGACTTTTAAATAGACAGAAACTTTATTTCAGTCACTGGCCAATAAAATTTAAATAGTCCACTAAATGTGATGTTTCCGAGTTAAACAACCTTCTCTTAAAACTTGATGAAGAGGCTGCTTAAATCTGAGTGCTTAAGTGCCATTTTTTATGCCTGATGGGAGATGGTAATTCACTGGATGATAGCCATGCTTTTGGGTAGGGGGGAACATTGGGATTTTGAGAGTGTTTGCAGGGTCCTCATAAGATGACAGCCATGAACAGAGGAGCTTCTCCATTCAAAGTGGCCACCACAGAGAGCCCAACCAGTGGCCCACCACCTCACTTGCCAGAAATCACAAGGGTGAACGTTGTGCCTCGCCCTCTTAGCTTCCTAGGATTCCTCTTTTCTCTGGATAGGTGGGGGACACTTCCACAGTTGCCATCTGGGAGACCCAGATGCATTTGTGGGCATCACACTGAAGGGAAACGGTGGATGCCTGGCACCACAGTATGCCAACTTGGCTGGTAGTAAAAGATGGAAGTCTCCTTCAAGCTTGACTCCACACACACTGTATTGTGCTGCCTGGAGTCCATGCTGTGTACGTTGCAAGCCAGGGCATGGATTAAGAATGCTAAAAACCCAGCTTAGAAGCTTCGCGGAGCCACCAGCAGCCCTTCTGCCACCTTCACAGCTCCTCCAGAATAGAATTTAGCCCCACATTTCATCCTTATTTCATTGGTGGAGGGGAAAGGGGAAAGTTAGGGGACAGAAGATTCGAGTACTCATTTCAACACCCTGGAAAATGCCCAAGGGATCCTGCCCTGTGCACCCCACAGCATGGTCCCTGATATGCTTGGGACATCTTTTCAATGGATGGAAGTTGACCATAATTGGGTAAACTTAATTCATTTCGAGGCAGCTTTGGATGTCCATCTGTCTGCCCATCCCTCCTCCTTCTCTTCCTTCTGAGTTTAACTGAGACCCCCTTCACCTTAATGAAGCTCTTCTACAAGCACCATCTCAAAAAAAGTTTTATTAGCATGATTAAAAACATGTGCTGAAGACCAACAGAAAATAATTTCAGAAACACGGAAGGAAAAAAAAAGTCTAGCCCGACGTTTGACCAACCCAGATTTCAAGTTGAGCGGATGGACAATTCTATTGTCGGTATTCGCTTTATATGTCCTTGAGGAAAATGGGCTGGGCTGGCTTTGTTTGCATCATTTCTTGGCAATTACTGGATCAGTAGTCCTACAAGGCTAGGTATAAAAATATCTCCACTTCATCAGATGTGTCCTGGGTTTAAGAAATCATAATGGAAAGAACTCTGATGTTTTCAAAAGGATGTCCTTAAAAAAAAAGGGTATTACGAAGAAATTAGTATTTTGATTTTCAGTCATGATGCCAACTGAGGTTAGACAACCACAAAAATCCCCCGTCCTGTAATTAATCGTAATTAAAAACAAAACCACAAAATAAACAAAAATCAACCAATCAAAAGAATCAAAATGGTTTATTCGCTGGTGGCTTCCGGTTGGACCCGAGGACACGATTCAGATTGGCTTGAGCACAAAGACGGCGTCATCCAAGACGTAATAGTCGTTGTACATGTCGCCTTCGCACAAGTATGGTAGTCTGGTGAATGCCTCGATGGCAAAGCCAGCTTTCTTAAAAACTTCGGGAAGGCTGTTCACCTGCTCCTCCCACGTCTGTCCTTTGATTTCCAAAACTTCGGAAGGTTTGTCCCACTTGCCACCTACTGAGAGAGCACACGCTTTTGTTAGTTCCAGTCGACGAGGAGGACCGCAAACAGGATGGACGTCGTAAACAGAATTAATGGACGTTGTACACGAAGGTGATTGCAAGGTGGGACACCGGCTGTCAATCAGTTATAATGCAACTAAGCAGTGCAGCCCTTTCTTTATCGAAAAGTGCACCTCTGAGGTCCCATCAGATGGCAAAGGTTAAGGGAGGCGCCTGGAGCACGCCTGCCCTATCTAACCTAGGAGGACAGGCAGATACCCTCGGGGTATGATAACCAGCACCTTGAATTGCACCTGGAAAGCAACTGGAAGCCAGTGCAGCTCACGCCACAGTGGTGTTACTCGGGTGAACCGCGGGGCACCCAAAACGGCACGTGACGCTAATTGCAGCTTCTGGATGGTCTTCAAGGGCAGCCCCATTTAGAGGGGGTTGCAGTAATCCAAATGGGAGTTGACTAAAGCGTGGGTGACTGTGAGCAAGGCCTCCCGGCCCAGGAAGGGGTGCAGCGGGCGCACAAGATGGATTGGTGCATCTTTCTTTCTCTAACCCGCCCTTTTTTCCTCCTCCCCGAGCCAGAGCAAGCAGTTTTTACCAAAAGCTGAACTGATCCCTCGAGGAGGAGTTTTGACGTTAGATTGGGGGATGTTGGTTGCTAAAGCTGGAGGCTTGAAATAATTAACTAATAGGTTCATTTAGGGAAAAGGCCTCTCACCTTCCCCGTATTCCTACGAGCAACCGGTGAGGATTACTAAATATCTGAAAAGATCCTGAAGGTATGTTTGTGGGTTGATTTCTGAGGAAGATCTCAGATAACTGGTAGTGATCATTCTTGTTTCCGTTGTATCTGGGAGACCTTACCATTTTCCACATATGGATGAAAAGGCAGAACCAGTGCCAGAATGACTCGGCCTCTCGTCGGCTCCAGCACGCTCCTGATATCTTTTAATACGGTCAACGGCTGGTCGCAGCGGTCCAGCAGATTCAAGCAACTGATGACGTCATACTGGAATCCTGTGTTCTGCCATTCATTGATGCCAAGCACCCTGCCAAGGTGGGAAAAGGCACAGGGTTATACCCAGTCGAGGGTAGATTCTTCACTTCTAATTCACCCTGATAATGAAGTGAGACAGCCACAATAGAGTTCAACCTTGACTTCAGCAAGGCTGTCCCATACCTAAAACCTGGGAAGAGACTAGGTTTCTCTCTTCACATGGTTAGTACATATTGGGCCGGTGGCAAAATCAATGTGATGTGATTACTGAATAAGGTGTGGAAACTACAGTCCTGGGGATGTTGCTGCACAACAACTCCCAATATCCCTTCCCATCACTGGTTTTGCTGGTTAGAGTGGCTGAAGTTCAACAGCCTTGGAGAAGGCCAGGATCCTCCCCGCTCTACGCTTTCTGGTTAGCTATTGGCAAAATTTAAGCTTAAAGTTCATAAGGAAGGAGAAAAGCAGGCAAAGGAGTCCGGTTGGTGTGAGAATAGGTAGCCTGGACCAGATGTGGAGGCCATGGGGTAGAGGCCCAGATGTGGAGGCTATGGTGGAGAGCAGTGTTTCTCAACTTTAAGATATATGGACTTCATCTCCCAGAATTCCCCAGCCAGCAAGCCTGGAGCTGAAGCCCTGGAAATTTGGGAGTTTTTTTTTTTTTTTTAAACTGCAAAATTCTGTCTCTTTCTGTTTACTGTGTGAGGGCTATGTAGTTCAAGGAATGAGGGAATCATCTCCTTGGATACCCTAATTTTCCTGATTGATAGAGCAGTGATAGGTCCTAGAACAGCATGAATTGCTAAACATCCGTTTTGAAGCAACATGGTGTCCATTTAGTATCATACCTGTATTTCTTCTTTTGAAGCTGCCAA
The DNA here is from genome assembly GCF_059951505.1 of Python bivittatus. Lineage (NCBI taxonomy): Eukaryota > Metazoa > Chordata > Lepidosauria > Squamata > Pythonidae > Python > Python bivittatus. The sequence goes on from NW_028277083.1 coordinate 6,480,230, forward strand.
ATCATTGTTTCAGACAACTCAGTCACGTATGTTTCTTCAAAGTGGGGACTCATGACTTTTGTGACTTCGCCATCTCCAGCTCCTAAATCGAGAAGCCGACGGGACTTCCAGTCTGGATTGATTTTGAGCAGTCTCTGAAATTGTTCAGGTGAAAACACAAACATGGAACCTCTTCCCAGCAAGCTGAAATGTTAAAGACGGGGAGAGATGAGTTTATTTTGGAAGGGGGCACACTGGAGGCCATGTTTCTTTAATGTTGGGGACATGGGGGGGAGCTATCGTTATGGAGAAACCAGAAGATAAGAAAAGGCCTTATCGAGAGTTAGACATGGATTAATCTCTAAAAAGCCATGCTGTTAATTCTGACTGCTCTCAAAGTTTCGGCTTGGAGAGCGTTTTAAACACAGATGCTAGGACAGGGTGGGGGTCTTCAGCCTTCAGAACACAGGCTCCGTATCCGTTGTGGCCCCTTCCAAAGCCTGTGTGAGACTGCGCACGTTTCTTTTCCCCCACCGGGAATTGTTTCCTTCAGCACTCTTCCTCCTGACCGTGGCATGCCGTTTGAACTGGCTCCATCTTCAGAGGGCATACAGGAACAAGAGGGCAGAGGAGAGATCCCAAAGACCCCCCTCCTTTTTTAAAAAATGAGGATACGCAACCATAGAAACCACCAGTTCAAAGAGAGGCCGAAGGTGACACGGTCAGAGCAGAGCGGTGGGAGACGAGATTGAAACTTTAAAACCGCCTAATGCGGCGATCACAGCTCACAAATCAGGGCCTGAGACTGATTTTTTATTTATTTATTTATTTTATTTATTTAACTTGTCCCCGCCCATCTCCCCACAATGTGCTTGTTTAAGTCATGTGTTAAGGGCTCTGCAGCAAGGGACAGTCAGTGTCTCAGCGGATCTCCAATGGCTTATCTGCTGGCTCTGCTCGGAAGCCCGTAATGTAAGACTGCGACAGGGACTCAGGTGGAGGAATGAATCAACGGGGAATCCGGGGGAAAGGAAGTAATAGGTTAGCAAGAGAGAAGCAGGTTGGATGCAGGTAGGGAAACGAAGTGAAACGTTCCCCTGCCTCTCCAAAAAGAGGAGGGGGAAAGTACTTGGTGCCAAGGCGTTCTCGCTGTAGAGAGCCAAATTATGATCAAGGACGAAGGTGTGGAAGGGAGAAGGAATAATGAGGCAAGGCGAGGCAGCCAGATGGAAAAATAAGAAGGAACGAAAAATGCATTGATGTAGGAGGAAGATCATGGCCCAGAGGAGATGCCCGGTTAAATTCTGAAAATGGGCATGAAAAGAACACAAAGCACCAAACGCCACTCTTGTGGAACCCCAGCTCTCCCAGCAATGCTCCCCAAATAATTCTCTTTCCATCCCTTGGGGCGTAGGTGGGGATGTGAAAGAAAAGCATAATTTTCCCACCCTATCAAGAGGAACATATGGCTTGGCACAACAAGGAGAAAGAAAGGAACTTGGATCTTTAGAAGCCAACAGAAATTAGGATTAGGGAATCCAGGGAAGATGTTAGAAGTGGCAGCCGTCAGTTTTAGATCTGAAAAGGCAAACGCTTGGGCAGGAACGGACTCCCTTTCTTGCCACTGCCTGCCCACTGCCTTGGCCTCTTCCTTGGGGTGTTGTTGTTGTTATTATTATTATTTACATTTACTGTATATCAATAGAAGAGAATATCTGTAGCTCAGGGTTGAACTGTGGAGTCCTTGGGGTTCTCTGAGCTTGGTGGTTTCCTTGCAGACGTTTCATTACCCGACTAGGGAACATCTTCAGTGCACTGATGATGTTACCTAGTTGGGTAACGAAACGTCTGCAAGGAAACCACCAAGCTCAGAGAACCCCAAGGACTCCACAGTTGCATTTATATGCTGCTCAACTCCCAGCAAAGTCTAAAGCTACCCAGCTGCTCCTTCCCTGGCTCATTTTGAAATACAGCAGGGAGTGAAAGGAAAGGAAAGGGGCTCCCTGCAACTCTCCAAGGCAGCCCCCAGTGAAGCCAGGGCCTTGGCAGATACCCAGTGCCAATCCTTCAAGCCAGCACTGGGGTGAGGAAAGGGCTACCATCCAACATGCTCCTCTTACCCAGAATGCACCTCTTTTAGCTGAGGTGGCTGGGAATTTTGGGAGGTGATCTAGGAAGGGTGTCCTGCTGTGTTAGGATGATAAGCCATTGAGGGGGGAGATCAACACATGTGGCAACAAATATTAGGAAACCCTCCTATTTCTCCACCCCAGACTGGGAGGAGCAAAGCTAGCTTGTAATAATTCTGAAAATGAAGCACCTAAATAATTAAATCCCGGGCCAGTAATCTTTTCAGGCTCGGGAGGCAACAGTGGCCAAATAAATACAGCTCTCCATAAATTGGCCAGTTCCTTTTAAAAATTAATTTTTTGTTAATTAGAGAGGGCACAAAGGTCATCAGAGCATATAGTGGAAGACTTTTGCTGGAGGGCACCATCTCTAGCTGGGCTACTAGTAACTGAATATGTGCAAAATCTGATTATTTTTTTTTTAAATCAAACCCAAGAGGTCAACAAATGTGTCACACTTACCCATTGATGGACGTCCTGGACATGAATAGGCTAAAAACAGAGGATACAAAGGAGTGATAAAGTTGAATGAACAACCAGCCCGACTTCTCAATACTATTGTTTAAGAAGATCCGGGTTCCTTGGTCAAGGTAACTCTGGATGAAGATAGGCTGAAGTGCTTCACACAACTGCTCCGTATTGCACACATACCACTAGAGGGAGGAAGAGATAAGAATTATTACTCACATTTCAGCTCTGCCAAACAAGAAGGAACTCGAGATTAAGCAAGAATTACTATGCAATGCCGAGCACATGCTTTGTGTGCAGGAAATCCCAGAATTTACCATCTACAGTTTAAAAAAGACTCGGGGGGGAGGGAGCAGGGAATGGGGAACAATACAGCTTAGAGACAGGGCACCCACTTCATGTATGCAAACTCCCAGTTTCAATTCTTGACATCTCTTCTCCACAGCTGGCAAAGGCCATTGTTGGAAATCCTAGGAAGCTGCTGTCGGTCAGCGCTGACAATGGGCTGTTTGATGCAGCAGAACACAGCATCAAAGATGCTGGAGAGGAGCTGCCGGTCAGAGTAGGTAATACTAGGCTATATGGACAAAGAGTACACCTAGAAAAGGAAGCCTCTTTTGAACCTGAGTTGACATAGTGGTCTAATTTCATAGGCAAAAATTGCCATGATCGTTACTGTTGCTTTAGGAAACTAATTCAACAAGAGTTTACAACTCATATTCACAGTAAAATCAGTCAGACCTTATGAGATGCCTCTGTCTTCCTGAGGTTGCTGTATTTAAACTTTTATTCCATATTCCCATCTTACCGGCTCCGCTGGCAGTTTAAAACAGCAAAGGATCAAATCTGAATAATATACATTAAAGACCCTAAGGCTGCAGGCAGCCTGTGAAACCTTGACTGCATCCGAGAGACCTCTAAAAGCAGTTACTGAATTGTAATGTTTAAGGTGACAGAAGGGCAAGATAATGAAATGCATGAATGGACTGTAATCATAATTTGAATTCAATATAAATTAAATCAAATTTAAGAGCATCCTGTCCCCAATCCCCACTGGTTTTTGGAGCACCAACACCAGCTTGCTCTAAACATTAAATGGTCTAAAGAGTAATCTAATCAACGGGCTGTACTTTAATTATACCTGGAAACAGAATTCTTTGAAGATGCTGTAGGCAGATAAAATGACCTCCAGTGTTATTCCAGAACCAGTCTGGTGCCTGGAGGTAAGAGTGGCCTCTTTCTGTATCATTTATTTATCTATTTATAGTTACGTAAAGCAGGCACTGGCTAAATTTATTTACCTATTTATCATTAGGTAAAGCAGGCACTGGCAACTTTTACGGGCTGGCGGGCACATATGGAATTTTTAATGCACACATGTGCAGACACCGCACCGATTCAGCAGCCAGCCACTGAAACAGCTCCCCCACTTCGGGATGTTCTCCATCAGCTCTTGCCTTTTCTTCTGGAGAGGTGTGCAAACTTCCAAGCGAAGCATGGTTTGCAGATACTTTCCATTTTAATTTTCACAGGAGACTCGGGTAACTTCTGGGGGGGGGGGAGTTCAGAGGCCTTATTGGAAAAGTAAGTTGGTGAGGGCTGGAGCTTCGCTAAGCTGCATGCCAGCGTTTCAGTTTTTTAAGATAAAAATACTGAGACAAAACTAAAATCAGCTGAAGCAGGTAACTCCGCAGGCAGGCAGGGAGATGCCCCTGAGCTCCACGCTGCCTACCCATGATCTATATTAAAAAGTGGTTTATAAAGCCCTCAGTCTAGCCTCTGCCAAGGGACTGGGGAGAAAAAAGGAATGGGGGTGTTGGGAGTAGGATTGGTTGAGAGAAAAAAAGGGGGGGGAGTCTTACTACTTTTGGCTTTGGCCAGACCTAGAGTCAACCTCTGGCCCTCGACAGATCACTCCTGATGGGATGTTTCTTCCCCTCGGGTCTCGATGGGCTACTGGCATCAGGCTGTTTTAAGCAATCTTAGAAACATCAGAGGGGCCATTTTATAGCACTTCCTGTTCTTGTCAGGAAACGTATTAATCTCTGACTGTAGGGCTTCCTGCTGTTCTAATTATCTTCTATGAAAGCTTGTAAATCTTTTGAGCTTTTCTTGAAAGGATGGGAGGAACTGATCACAAGAGAAGCTTTTCTTTATATAAAAGATTCTCGCAGTACAACATTTAGCAGCGAAATGCTGAATTACCATAACAAGTTGAAAAAGGCACAATGCAGGCAAACATCCAAACTTTCAATCCCATTGTTTTCTAGGGCTGCACGTACAATGTCGTTTTTACTCCCCCCAGGTTTATAATGGAAGAAATTCTATCTTTCAATTATCACCTGAAGAATTTGATGGAAGGGACAAGACTGTATAAATGTTAATATTATGATCAGGAGTCTGACACCGCAGCCTAACTTGGTGTGTAGGATGTCATTATCTTACAATACAGGAGAAAATGAATTTAGAATTAACTGAAAGGCATGACATCTAGACACACAAAGAACTTTATAAAGAACAGTTGAAGCTTCATATTAGGTAATGTCTTGGCAGCTGGCAGGACTTGGTTGATCTTGTCAGGCCTTGTTAAGATTTGGATAGAAGACCACTAAGATATCCCAAGGCTGTAGACTAGACTGGGAAGTAAAAAGAAAAAGAAAATCCCAGGAAAAAGGAATGGCAAACTACTATATACTGTTGCCAAAAAAACCCGCATGGACCTAGTTAATTCTTTCAGTCTCCAGATGGGAACTCGCTGTTTTGATTACTTGACTTCAGAACAGTTAAACTTTATAATTCATTTTTGGGAACCAACTCTGCACATTACAGTAATATATATTAAATCCAACTAGGTCATCAACAAACCTTTAGCCAAATGTAAGGATCCTTTAACTCCCTTGATGAATTAGCACAGGACTCCAAAGATTGGCAGGGAGAGGGCTAGTGAGAATATTGATTGAGAATGCAGTCAGACAATCATGAGATGGTTTTCCTGGTTAACTAACCAGGAAAACGTGTAATTTGTTAACAATTTAACCTAGTTTAATGCTTATTACAGTTATTTGCATATTGACCCAGTAAATTCTGTTCTAAAGAATAATATGCCAAATAGAATCACAAACCACAAGCTTGAATGATTACAGCTCCAAGTTCAGGGAGAAGCTAAAATTAAATATGGATTCCATTTTACAAGTCCGGGGATAAGAACCAGTCCATAAAAGGACAGCTGCCCTTTCTTTAATAACTCCTTGCCTGTTGACCACATAACCCCAGCTAAAACCAACAGAGTTCAAAGAATATTTATATCTAACTCTACCTGGCACAAGTGGAATATCTATAAATCATGTTCCTTTCACAGTTCCAGCTTTCTAGCAGATGTTGGCCCACATTCAAGACCTGAAAACATTTACACTTATTAAATTACTACTAAGTGTCAGGCATATAAATAATATATGTAAGATCAGAGTTGTCCAGATGTTTTAGGATACAGCTTCCATAATCCCATGGAACTTGCTTGTAGAATACTTATAAGAAAAACAAGGAAGCAGAAAAAGATGGACAAGACCAGGAACACTGAATTAGAAAAGAGCATGTGCCCAAAAGGAAAGAATTAAGGAAAAGATGATGAAAAGGGCGGTTATGAAGGCTGAAATATGTGGGAGAGGGGATAAGAACGCAACAACACAAACATGAGTGAATAGGTATTACTGCTATATATTAAGTAAAAGGACTGGCTGTCAAAGGCTATGCTGGCTTGGAATTCTGGGAGTTGTAGTCCCAACACAACTGGAGAATGCCAAGTTGGAGAAATCTGGCTTCAGAGGAGGAAGAACAAAAAAGGTCCCTGCCCTCACTTTCCCAAGGGGAGATTTTGCAAACTAAAATTTGGGGAATGCAAATTAGTTTCCTTCATCCGCATCACCACCCTGCTATCCCTCAACAACAAGGGGCACAGCTAGTGCACTGCACAAACGGGAAAAGGAGCTGTGCCAGGACTTGATCAACAACAGGGGGATTTGCCTGGCAAGAAAAATATTTCCAGTTCCTGGAGGTTTTAAGCCAGGGGAATTGAGGAGCGGGGCTTTTTCAAGCCTTAGGGGTCTTCACCAGCGCTTGTCTTTCCTGCTACAGACCTACAAAAATGGGATGGGGAGGGCTGAGAAAACGTCTTAGGTTGCCTAGTTGCTTCTCACGCTCCGGTCACGGACCCCATAAAGACGTGTCATTTGATCTATTCTTTTCCAGTTCAGATTGTTCTGCTATTGTGGGTCTCTGCACGTTCATTTCCCATGCCTTGTTCTTTCTTAGTATGTTGGAGGAGAGAAAGGAGAGGACGGATGGTGGGGATCCCCAGGATCGCCTGTCCCGTCCTTGGCCCTGGCAACTTCTCACCTTCCTGCCTTGCGCTCCAAGAAGGAAAACAGCCCATTGATCCGCACCCTGGAAGAAGAAATACCCCAACACAGATTCCACCCCTTCCTTTCTTTGGGGCTTAAGTTTTATTCATTTCCCAACCCTGGGCCCTCCCTCTCCCCCTCCCCCTCCTAAAGGGGGGGATGTCCAAGCGGGGGGGGCAACTTCATTGGGGCCAGACCAGGGTTCACACCCGGGTTGGGGGTCTCCCCCCAATGGGCAGGGTGAGGACCCACTGGGGGGGGCCTTCGAGTTGGAAGGGGCACCCTAAGGGCTCCTCTCCCCCCACTCCCCATAAACTACTATCCCAGATCCTTAGAAATTCAATATAAATAAGGCTGGAAGTCTTGAACCCACCCTTTGGGGGGAGAATCCGAAGACCACAAAAGGGAGGCGGGGGCGTCTGCCCTGGTAGCCCCCAATTCTCTCTCTTCAAACTGACCCCCCCCGGAATCCCCGTCGGGGGGCGGGAGCCCTACCTGGTGGTTCTCCTTGACGCCCGGCGCTGTCTGGCCGGGGCTGCTCATCATGTTCGCGTACAGAGAGCGGGATAAAGGGCTCCTGAGGTAGCGAGCGGGGCCAGACCACATCCTCTTCCTCAGCAGCCACAGGGAGACGGTGCAGAAGCCCAGCCAGGCCAGGCAGAGTCTCATGGGGGGGAGCGGGAAGGGGGCGCGGAGGAGAGGAAAGAAAGGGGCGCCCGATCACCCCCTCCCGCAACCACCGCCTCCTTTCTCCATGGCGGCGGCGGCGGTGGCGGCAAGAGCCAGCGCGGAGCTCCCCATTTAGCGCCCTCGCAGCCACGCACCCGCAGGCATCGCCGGCGCGCAGCCGAGGCCGGAACCCGAGGCCCGCGGAAGGGGGGCCCGGCCGGACAGGATGGCCAGGGACACGCACGCGCCCGCTCTTTCTCGCACACACACACCCGCCGCCGGACGAGGTTGCCTCAGCCGCCTTCCTCCGCGCAGCCGCGCGCGCGCGCAGCCGCGCTCGCCGGGGGCGCGCGCCTCGGCCCGCTCCTCCAATCCCGCAGCGGCCCGAGCAGCGCCGCCCGCGTCGCCGCACAATGCCAGCCGCGGGGCCGCGCGCGCGCGCGGGGCATGCCCGAGGGGCGCGCGCACGCACGCACCCACCCCGCCCCGCTTGGATGGCCTGAGGCAGTCGCGGGGTCGTCGGAAAGCGCCGAGGGTGTCCCGATCGCTAAAACGACGCGAGCCGCTGGACCCCTCCTGACGCTCCCCAAAACCTGTTCTGGAAAGGTAGACTTGTCCTGCACAGGGAAGCTCCCTTCGCACGCCTCGAGATTTAAAAAAAAAAAATGGTCCCGTTCCTCCAGAGTCCTCGTCCTCTTAAGAGCCCGTCCGCGTCATGCCAGGGAAGAAACCGGCACGATATGCCCCGCGGCGCCGTTAACAGCTCATCAGGTAGACTGTGCCTGCACAAGGAAGTTCTACGTGGCCTGCCAGTGGCAAAGACTTGGTCTTTCACCGCCAAAACAGCCGGCTATGCGTCTGACGGAAGAGACTTCTTCGTGTTAAATGGAAATAATGGGAAGGAATACTTTTTTTTTTTTTCCTTCAAAGAAAATCACTCAAAGGAAATCTTACTGCTCTTGCATGGGTGAGGACAGCTGGGAGGGAGCTAAACTATTGTACACACGCAGGAGACTTCTTCCTAACTTTTCACTTCAATGCTCCACGTTAAAAAACAATTTTTTTTTTTACAGAACAATAGTTTTAAGCACCTGGAAACTACTTACAGCACACCAGAAAAAAACCTTTTATGCTGTGCAAAAAAAGGTCTCTTATTTTAAATGGAGAAACAATGGACGATGATGAGCACGTCACTAGAAACTGAAGAGAATATGGATTTATTAAATCAGAAACCTACAAAATATTGAACTTTCCCATATTCTCCATTACAAACTTATTCAATAATTAAAGATTCTATAATTGGGGAGTTAATTTTTCAAAAAAGCTAACTACTGGTGGATTGGTACAGTTCCCAACTATAAAAGAGCTGAGTGATTATGCCAAATGGGGATTCACAAAGTCCAGGCCAATATATACTATTGATTAAAGCTGGGTTTTAGGATCTGACTTACTTTATTCTGCCAGCATAGTTTTAGGATGATTAGTGTTGCAGTAAATAAATAAAAGCCATTGGCATCATCAATTGGCAGATAATTTTTTTAAAAAACCAGCTTTATAATGTCACTACATGTGACAAATTGTACCTTAACCTTGTTTGGTCGGTTGAGCTGTACTGAAAAATACCATTTTTATGACAGTAATAACATTTGGAGGAAATGTTTTAAAGCTCTAGCCAAATAAATGTGAGTGTTTTCAATTCTTAGGTGGCACTTCTCATTTGGAGCCTGCTCTGTTACCGGTCCTTCCAGTTTACCAAGCAAACAGGAAAATGACAGAACAGTGTTTATACCACTTATTCTACCAAAAAGGTCACCTATAAAACCCAGTTGCATTATGTTCCCTGTGATATGTCCAATAGCAGAAAGTAATTAAGGATTTAAAAATGCAATCCATTAGAAGCATTATAGTTTAATTGATAATAAAAGGCACTAAGGCCTTACTAGGTTAAAAATTTTAGGACAATATATTAAAAGGAGTGGGAAAGGGACTGGACTGGAAGAGCCAAAGAACTTGATAGGCCAGGAATATTTCAGCATGGGAAAAGAAAAAAAAAATTCTAAAGCCCACCTTAGACAGGCTTTCTAAGAAACCAGTTCCTTATTCCAATGGTGCAATAAGAATGGCTCAAAAAACAATTGGCTTGTATGTATGCATTATAAATATAAATAACAATAATCCACTGGGCAAAGGACTGTATGATTTATTAAGGCATAATTCAGATTTTGTCTTATCAAGTAAGATTGGTTTTCCATTCATTATAAATTCTACTGAAAAGGGAAAAACTGAAGACATGTATAGAAAGAAATCCAAAATGCTATTTTAAAGTAAGGCAAAAAAAAAAAAAAAAAAAGATCAGCTAAAACAAACACAGAAATCCGACAGTATAATCGTACACAAGATTATCTCTGCGATGTGGCAGAAAGATCCAAAGGCCATCTTCCCAAAAGATATTTTTCCTACAGCCCAGGAAACCCAATTCTGAGCTTGACAGCTCAAGAAAGAGTTCAGCAAGCAAGCTTTTCTTCTGTTATCAACCCTTTCCATCAGGTTCCCATGAAAGTTTCTGCCCTGCGCCTCAGCTTTTCCATCATGTGCTATTATAGTTCCTCCTTGGCCAGCACTGACAAACCACAGTGTTGTGTCCCTAGCCGTCATGGCCCTTTGGAACATAAATACACCAGTACTGGGGCTCTCTACAAAGCAGCAGCTTCTATGATTTGTCAAGCTTAGTCTCCTGGCTATGCAGCCACCTACATTTATTTCCCTTGTCTGCTTCAATCTGTCAGTCTCCTTTTCAAGGGAGAGACAGTTGTGGATTTTTTGGTAGATAAAATGTAAATAACAAAACAAAGAAAAAGGTTGTCTTGTCATCTATGCTGGTGTGTGCGTGTGTGTGGGGGAATCAACAGTTTTCTTGTTTTGTCTGCAGTAAAGAAGCATTTAATGTAGGGGTGGAATGGTGTTACTTTCACCTCCTTTTTTGGTCTTAATAGGAGGTAGGCATTTTATTTATCCTGTGGGTGTTAATGTGAGATAGAAACTTAAGAGTACCCATCAAATACACTTGCAAGGTTTGTCTCCAATTCCCTGGTACATCAATGGAATGAGAAAAAGAGTTCTACTTCATGATAAAGCACAATAAGATTTAAAACTACGGATGATCATGAAATGCCACCGGCTGCATTTGATTTGCTAGTTCAAAGGGTTAGGAAAATCCAGTGTCCTTGCTCACAATTGACATCTGTCAATTAAACACTCTGTCCACTTAATGCTCACATTTATAGTTCATAGGACTGGTGTCAGATGAGTATTCTGGATGGAAAAAGGTGTCCATGTCAGAATCTGTATTACCGCAATGCAAAGTGGGACCAGACAGATCATGTAGAACATGGCATCGTGGAGACCTAAGAACAGACTAAGAGAAAAAACATTTCATAACTTTCCACCAGTATTGAAGAATAAAGTATCACTATGGCTCATCCTTACTGTACTGGTTTTGTTCCACTCTCCAAAGCGATCCTGCTTTCTTTCGTTTGCATTCGGAACCCAGCTTTCTAAGCAAAATATCTCAGCGCTACTGAATTCACACACTGATTATCCAGCCAACCCACTCAAAGACGGCCTGGGGGCAGCTATTATCCAGGCAACCCACTCATAGCTCCTGCAGGGAGCTACGCTCAACTTTTGCAGCAAAACCAAAAAGCTGTATGTCACCTTCAAGGCTAATTCATTTTCACATTCAGAATTACTATCCACTTCGTCAGACACATAGTCTGATGTGAATCAAGAGTCAAACTGGGTCTGTGTGTAAAAAACTATAAAGCTGTAACTATTTTAGGCAGAGACCCGGAGTTGACTTTAATAATAACCTGTCACTTACCTTGGATCAGGGTCAACAGCTTTACTATTCAGATCTGGGTAGCCAAATTGATTTAGGATAGAAACCACAAGCATAGGAGCTAAAGACTGAGCAGGTTTTGTAAAGAGCGCATTGGTTCCAAAGACCATAGAAGAGAGCGGTGACCTGAAATGTGAAACGGAGACTTGTGTCACCTGACGTAGTCATATAAACAGCTTGGCATGTAATATCTACATGTTAAATAAGGAAGGTCATGATACCTATTGTTTCATTTAAGATAAAAGGAGGACATTTATTTAAAGAGTACCCACCGTCGTTTATGTTTCTTTAAATCCGCATCAATAATGTCGGCCAATGGCAAATTAAACAAACTGAAGGAAGCTTGAACCATTACCCTGAAGAAATAGAATAATCTCGTGAATTAACCCGCACAAGTCAAGTTTGTATAGTAAGTCTGTCCATAAAGTACTTTTGATTATGTATTGTTAAATTAAAACAGAGCACATATCTGGAAATCAATCACTAGGTGTTAGAGCTGGGCACAATTTTTTTTGAAGATTTTTTATCCCACCATTTATAGATAACTCAAGGTGGCGAACATACCTAATACTCTTTCCTCCTCCTATTTTCCCCACAACAACAAACCTGTGAGGTGAGTTGGGCTGAGAGAGAGGGACTGGCCCAAAGTCACCCAGCCGGCTTTCATGCCTAAGGCTAGTGCCTTAACCACTAGATCAAACTAGATTCAAAAGCAAAAAGGTGGTTTAGAGAAACACTGGTTTAGAGCACATGGGGGTATGTACATCACTCTTGTCTGCAGCTCCTTAAGTCACAAATATCTTTTCCCCTACAAGTGAGAAAAGATGCAGCTGATTTAATGAATTGCAGACAGGCTACATTTGTGTCCCCAAGTACTCTGAAGCACTGCAGAACTTTATCAAGATGTAACCTTTCACCAAAAGAGATGCCTTCAACCTGAATGGATAAAATGAATTTAATTTGAAAATGATTAATGCTTAGTTTCCCATCCATCTGCACCCAACCTTTTTGTCTGTTAACTTGTCTAATTATAGTATGTTCCAGAGCTGGATAAATTCACACAGGGGGTCTCAGTCCTCCCCAGATAAAGCCAACTGCAATTTGTGCTACTGTACTTTTCAACCATATGGAATTGGTTATGAATTTACTATATCCTTGGTTACCTTTAATTAAGCCCTGGGATTCAGGCATAAAACTATAATTGAGGTCCAGGAATTTTCTTCATCTGGAGAGTTTTCCACCAACATTTTCATTTTAAATACAAAGAACCCTGCGCTACTATCCCAACCATCTCTTTGGTCCAAGCTTTCTCAATCCGATCCCTTTAATTGTTTTCAGCTACAACTGCCATCAGCATAAGCCGTAAGCTAATGCTCAGGGATGATAGGTTATCGATCAAACTACCCGCAGGGGTTTCTATCTCTGAGAAAGCTAATCTGGTCTTGCCTTCTTCCCAGACCTAGCTAGCTACATCCAGGTAAGAACCATCAGATGGATGCAACACCACGTATTGGATTTTAGCCACTGATAATTTAACTGTAACGAACACACTTCATCCTCTTTTTAAAAGCACCAGAATCAAAGGTGATCACTCTTTTCTCATGAATTATCTAGCACTATGGTAGAAACAGCTCACACTGATGAGAAAGATTATAGTTTCAAATGGTTTGGGGCCATTGATGCTATAGCTTCAAATTTTTGAGCACCAAATCCTGGCTGACATTCGGTCAGTGTCAGTTCTAGATTGAGAAATTCTCAATGGTCACTAGATGGCAGGGAGAAGTTCAAGGTGTCTGTATCTCCTTGGTCTCCCCAGTTTTGGCAGCCTAGAACTGTCAGCGGTATTCTAAAGCTCCGAAAATCGATGATAAATATTTACTTACATATTGACAGTGAGATAAATAGCCAGTAAGTAGTAATATTCTCGACCCAGAACAAGCATGACAACTGCAGCAATTCCTTCCAGATAGAAAGAATATAAGACAATCTTGTAATAACCAAATTTCACCAACAAAGTGTGACTGATGAGCACAAGACACTGAAATAAAATAGGGATAAAAACAAAGAGAGAACCACATTAAGAGAGTTATTGTACTGTAGCCTTGCTATGCAAATATAGTATTTGTGTAGCCCTATCAAAGAATTTGAAAATAACATCAAAATATCACTTCCAAACATTATCTGTTGGTTTACTAACATACAATAGTATGTCTATTAACAGGCTGTTTATACACTTATCTATACAGCACTGCAACAATGACTTCAAACTTATGTTTCTGGAAAGACAATTTATTTTCTCTCCAGCCAATCCTTACATCAATTCATATTTAAATTTCCTTCCTTCCTCCCTCCCTCCCTCCCTCCCTCCCTTTTCTGGCCCAACCAATCACTAAAGTGGAGAGAAACTTAACAAGCCAAAGTCCCAATCACAATATTGAAAACATCAAACACAACCAAGTAATCTGAACAATTGGACTATATCAAAAGATATATAAGGTTAGTGCTGCATGACCTATTGAAGATCAGAGGCTGATGAATTCAGGAAGGGGGTTAAGAAAACATGTTTCGTTAAAAAAAAATGTGCTAGAAGATGAAGTACTAGATTTCAATTTAACCACTAAGCCAGTGTGTCTCAACCTTGGCAACTTTAAGATGGGTGGACTTCAACTCCCAGAATTCTGGGAGTTGAAGTCCACCCATCTTATTTATTTTGTATCTACATCATATTTATATGGCTGCCCATCTCGCACAAGCGACTCTGGGCAACGTAGAACATCATTTATATATTAACAATTACTAATTTCTCTACAATTACTAATCTTCTCTACTTGGCCAGCAGCGGTCGCAGGGAAGTCGGATCATCCGGGCTTTCTTCCTCCTTAAAGTTAAATCTTAAAGTTCCAAAGTTGAGAAACATTGCACTGAGCACTTAAGCACTCAGATTTAAGCAGCCTCTTCATCAAGTTATAAGAGAAGGCTGTTTAACTTGGAAGTGTCACACTTAGTGGACTATTTAAATTTTATTGGTCAATGACTGAAATAAAGTTCTTGTCTATTTAAAAGTCTGTAGAGAGATTTGTTAATAATTTAAAACATTTCAGTATGAACACTATCATACTGGCCTGAAGAATTTATTGCCAAGCAAGGTTGAAAACTGTGTCTTTCCCATTCACATTTGATTCTCGCCATATTTACAACATTTACAGATGGCAAAGCTGTTTTTGGTAAGTTGTCTCCAAAGTTGAATTGTATTTAGATTTTTTTTTTAAGTAATTAATTGGGAGAGAAACCATATTTTGAAAGCAAATAGGCCAGGTGGGCTGTAGCTGAAGTGGTAACTCTCAAATCCTACCTCTTGTCATGATGGAGTCATCAAAAGAGGAAACAAAATTCCACAAACATACTTGTTGAAAACTATTCATTATATTCTGGCACATGCTGTGTTCAAAACAAATATATAGACATTTCTACTGGTGTACATATAATATACATATATACAAACAAGTTGTATTTTGTGTTGGGAACAGGTGAGAAGAACCTCCTCCATTAGTTGAATCATATATATAAAAGTCAAGCAATTTTGGCTGAAATCAGTAGTGCCAAATCTTTGATCTTAAAACATGATGTTTTTCTCCAAGATAATCCCTAATTTTTCCTAGCAAGAAGTATAACTTAAATCTGCTGGGAATCAACACATTTTTTAAAAAAATAAGAAAAAGAACAAGCGGTTTCCTGCCTACCTGAGGACAGATAAAACCTGCTCCATACATAAAACTTCTGACAGAGGATGAAAGAACTCCCTTTGGGATGAGATTATCTGCAAAGATCATCATGAAATTGTTGCAGAAGGCTAAGTGGAAGACTTGGAAAAAGTTCATGATAACAAAAAACAAAAAGTTCTTCTGAGTCAAGATCTGGCAGGTCAAGGAGAACACAGAAGACCAAGAAAGAGTGGTCGTGGTGCTTTCTGGATCAAACCCCTCCATCAACATTTCCTTTTGCTCATACTGAGTAGTGCTGTAGAAGCCGGTGTAACACATGCAAGCAGTTGCAATGACTCCTACTAGCACGGTGAAGGCTTGAAAATAGGCAAAGCGTTCCATGTTAGCAGAGATTAAACCACAGAACAGGATGCTGGTTGATCCAACTAAGCTTGCAACCTGGTTGTACTTAATAAGCTGGAGGCGACTTTCATGTCTGGTGGAGATTTCAGCAAAAAGGGCACACTGCGCCAGCAAGACAAATGTGAGCAGGCCATCAAAGGCGCACAAAGCCACAATAAGATGCAGCCCACAGAGCCAGTCGTGTTCTTCGTATTGTTTCCAAGGAAACCACGGAAGGAGGAAAGCCAGGGCGTACAAGGGAGCACCATATAAAATAGAAAACTGACGTCGGGAGCAGCAGGGCACTTTGGAGTTGTCTTGAATATACCCAAAGAGAGGATCATTGATGGCATTCCATATCATAAAAACAACCTAGGAACAAATATAGCAGGTCAGGCTTCACCCAGCAAGCAAGACCGGAACTCACAAAATCCAAGGATACCCCATAAGTAATTCTCTATCGAAGTTAGGAAGCCATAACCAAAGAATTCTAAACTATGATGTTTCAAGAGCAAGCTTTACAATGGAAGCAATATTCAAATCTTTTTGCACCTCTTTCTCAACTGACTCAGCCCTCTCTTTTGCACGCAAGGACTAGTTTTTAATCCTCCTTGGTTTTCCAGCTGTCAGATTAGCTACTGGGTTGAGTTTCCCTGGCTGGGTGAGAATGAACATCAGGTGTGAGAGTGAAAGTTTTCTTTCCATTTTACACAGCTCAGCTGAAACCATCAAATTGCTTATGCTGTACAAATGGCACAAGTTGTAAAGTGTAAAAGAATTAAATAACAGAAATCAAAGAAACTCACACATGTTTTTCCAGAGAGATTTGAAAGATCTGGGAAATAAGCCGTGATGACTAATGAAGTTCTCCCATTGTAAGAGCCCAACAGTTTATTGATCACACTTATATCACACCTTTTGTAACAGGAGTACAAGATGAAGTACACAGTGTTCCCTCTTTCTATTTTTCCCCATAAAACCCTGTTAGGTAGATTGGGCTGAGAGGGAGAGACTGACCCAAAGTCCCCTAGGGATCTTCTATGGCTGAGCAGGGGACTAGAAGCTGGGTCTCCACACTCCTAGTCCACCACCTTCACTACTACACCACAGTTGCTCTCAAAAAACAAGTTTCCTGCTGAGTTTCAAACTAGCAGCATTTGGGTTACAAAGTCGAATTTTTACTGATTACAACAGTGTATTGCTACTTTTATGCCCTATCTCTTGTGACAAGCTGTTCCTTTTGAATTTAAAAATATGATCTACTTGGAAACAAAACAAATATAACTACATCAATATTTACTGTACCTGCCCTTGATGGAATGCTGCTTCTGAGATCTTGTACTTGTTTAAAAAGAGTTTAACATAATAGAAATTGAAGATACTGTTCATCATTCCAGCGCCTAAGGTGGTCATCGAGTAGGCAAGAGCATTAGGATGAAGTCCTAAAAAAGACTTCATTTTTCTACTGTAATATTTTTCTTCTTCCCTATGGAAAAGAAATAATTACTGTTGAAAGAAATAAGTAGATATGGCTTGTAATTCCCATTGGAGCATCTCAGAATATGATTTCTAATTTTTAAAATCCTATGTACAGCTGGAATAAGAATTTAGAGAGTTAAGAATGAAGCTCATCAGCTTAGAGCACATAATTTGTGGAATTTAGCGTGTTTCTGTGCAGTATTTGATGGAACGCAGAGGCAATCAGTGGATTAATATCATATCAATCATAACATGAACATGACACGCTAATGTATAAAACATTACTGAACAATTTTAGTATTGGAACAAAATTATTATTGGCCAATATATGCAAAGATAGTAAATGAAAAGAACACAAGATGGGCGACTTTGAATAAATAAATAAATAAAAGCAAAAATAAAAAGGTGGGTGTTAATCCTATTTCATTAGATTTTAATATACGGCAGAATTTGAGTATGTTACAAATCAGAATTTTTCATCCTCAACTAGCACATAAAACCATTGATTAAATTAGGCCAGCTAATAGCCGGTAAAAGCCCAACACTTTGCTTGAACAAAGGTAAATGTTGACAGAGAATATAAATCTTCTTTTAATTAGAAGACAGTATTGTTCACATGACCCACTAGAGGGCAACATTTTCTCACCTACATTTATCCATGCCTAGCAATTGGATAGATTTAACACAGGAAATAAGAACATTGGCCTTCATGGATCAGGAGAAATAAAGGACGCATCTTGCTTTCCAATTGAGATAATATAGAAGAGCACAAAAGAGTCTGCCCCTCCCTTTTTCACCCAAATTTTTCTTTTTAAAAAAATATTTATTTAAAATTTAACAAACGAAAATATAGACCGAAATACACCATGTACATCAAAAATACACTAAACCCCACACACACACAATTCAACAGAACTATGAACTTAAAAATCCCTTCAAAACAGAGATATTTAATCCACCTATTTGTACAATATGTTACAATTGCATACTACAATCTGTTAATCAGAGGGCAGCACTGCCCTTTATTAACATTTAATTCCAAAGGCATCCTGAGGTTGATGCAATTGATGCCTGGGGTAAGAATGAATGGCACGCAACGCACAGCATACTTAACAGGAATCGGGGTTTGTGTGTGTGTGTCTGCTTGAGGTCCACCTCCCACCCTACGTCTGATCCCACATCTTGGCTCACAGCACAATAACATCTATTATATAGCATTTTCATATACTTTTTCTCATATATTTCCATATGTATATTCATAGCGCAATTAATACAAGACTTTTACAGAACTACAGGCTTGCTTCACGTTTTGAAAAACAAATGCCCCCTTTGATACTGCAAAAGGGCAGCAAACAGCCCCATATTTAAAAAGGTGACAAGGAAGCAAGTTATGGGTCCCTGCATAAAGCGTAGGATAACGATAATTCTTCCTTCTCCAAAGTGCTACACAAGATGATTTTGGTTTCTTGTTGCAACCAGCAAACAGGAATAACCATTTTTCAATATCGGTTCCACAGTAAGACTCGAACTGGAAACGTCTGTCATCGCCCATACACACCCTTTTAAAAGCCTTAAATATTTATGACTGGGAAAATTTTTGTGGACTAAAGATAACGTAACTTTCTTCTCTCAGGACTCCTTCCCACTTCTAAAAATTACACAGGACCCCCCCCCACAAGAGCTTTTGTTTGTATGGTTTATATTTATCAATATTTACTTATTAAAAATTAAAATTGATGCATTCGCTGCTGCTACGGCTTCTCATGATTGTTCAGTGGGATTTTAATATTGCATTCTTTTTTAACAGAGGCTGGCAAATCATTTTGATTTCACAAAGCCCTGAGAGCGTCTTGGGGGACCCCCGGGTCCTCAGACCATACTTTGAGAAACACTGGTGTTGCAAATTAGATTTTTAGCCAGGAAACGGTTTCTGCCCGAAAAGTTTCTAGCGCCCTTCAGGGATGCTCTGGGGAAGGCCACTGGAAGCTCAAGCCACCAGAGAGCGGTGGCTAAAAATGCAGAAGCCTACAATTATTAAAATGGCTATTGTTGTTATTATTTTCATAAGGTCCAACCCTGCATTTTACTGAACCCCGCAGAGCTAGGCAGGATTCATATTCTTGCAATGAAAATTCCCAACTGACTTCAGTGGCAGTGGAGGAACAGTACTGTATTTTAATTAATAATAATTTTATTTATATTTATATTAATAATTATTATGGTCATGAGTAGGACCTTTTCCTTGTGTACCACCGCTCGCTGTCAGTCAGGGCCTCCATCATCTGCCCACCTGCTTCTCAGAGAGCCTAATTCCTGCCCCCGGACCAGCCCATCCACTTCCTCCACCTCTCCCGCAAAACCATTCCCACGGCAACCCTGCCCGTGTCAACTCCGCTGCTCAGCGGAACTTCTTTACAGGTGAGGGGACCCTGCACGGCCCGCTCTCGCCGGGACGCCATTCGTTCCCCCTAGCAACAGCCCCCCGCGACGCCTAGCAGCGGCTACCGCCCCCCACCCCTTCCAGGGCGAGACCACACTAACCCACACTCCGGCCTCGGGCGGCGCAGAAAAGCTCGGAGGGCGGGTCTTGGCCGCCGAGCCCCACCCCCGCGGCTCGCGCGCCATTGGCCGGAGCGGCCACGGGCGCCCGGCGAAGGAAGCGCGCTATTGGCTGCTGCCGGCGTGGGTTCCTGGTTTTGAATCGCGGCCGGCGTCTTTGCCACGTTGCCTCTCCGGCGCTCGCTCGCTCGCTCGCACGCGCCCCATTCGCCGCCGGGGAGGGGCGGGGAGGGGCGGGGAGGGGCGCTCGGGTGAGTCCGGAAGCGCTCGGGGGAGCTCGGGAGCGGCTTTAAAGGCAGCGCGCAGCCGAGCGGCGGCCGCGGCGGCGAGATGCTCACCGACAGCCTGGTGGAGGAGTTCGAGATCCGCGAGGATGAGCCTTGGTACGACCAGCAGGACCTGCAGCAAGGTGAGCGGGCTCGGGGACCTCGCCCCTTCCTCCTGCTCTCCTCGCTCGGCTCGAGCCTCGGACTACACCCCCCATTATCCCCAGCCGACGCAGCCTCATCTTCTGGTCAACCTCCTCTTTGGCTGAGGGGGGACTCGAGCGCCTATTATCCCTGTTACCCCCCGGGGTGGCTCCCCATCCTCCGCAGCCAGCCCACCGCCCTCCTCCAGCCAAGGGACCCCGCTCCCATCACCCCCGGCCGGACGGGAGGGCTCACAGCTCCCCATGGGGCCAGCCGAGTCCGGCGGGAAGGGGAGGGGTGGACTCCCCCGCCCTCCTCCCCCGCCTGGGCGGCCCTCCAGCTTCCAGAAGTCCCCTGTCTCCCCCTCTACTCCCATCCCCATCCTCCCCAGCTGGGCGGGGGTGGGCAGCTGCAGTGCCGGCGCATCTGGAAGGGAGCAGGTTGGGGCTGGCAGGTGCAACCCCTTTGCCTCCTTAATTGGGTGGGGGGCTTCTCTGCCCCCTCCATCCATCCATGGGACAATGGCTTTGTCTTTAATTCCCGCTGCTCACCTGTGCGGAGCACCCTCCCCTCCCCTCCCCTCCCCTCCCCTCCCTTCCCCTCCAACTCCTGGCAATGGACTTGCCCCTTCTTCCCATCCCCTAAAATTGATTCCTCATCCTTTCCTTTGGCTCCCCCCCCCCATCTCTGGCTGGTTAATTCTGCCCGCCAGCCTCTTCCCGGCTTTCTCTTCCTGATCCTTCCTTCCTTGCCATGCTGCTCTTCCTCATCGCGGTCTCCTGCTTTGTTCCTCCACCCCACCTCCTGCCCCTCTCGCAGGTATTTCCCCGCAGAGTCTTACTCCAAGGAAGCCAAGGGACGCCTCTGCTTTAGAAAAAGGCGTCTCGCCCTGGACAAAAGGGGAAAGGAGAATGGTGGGGAGGGGGCCCCAACGCGCACGGGGAGGAGGATGACAATGAACAGAGGAGGGGCGTAGCTGGGAAGCCCTTGAAGGAGAAGTGATTGATGTGAACTTGGGGAAGAACGTGAAGGGGGAGGAAGGTGGCCAATGGACGGATAGGCTGGGGAAGAATGGAAGGAACTAGGAGAAGAAATAGGCTTTGCAAGGCAAAATGTGGGCAGAAGACCCTAGAACGGGGTTTCTCAAGCTCAGCAACTTTAAAATGGGTGGACGTCAACTCCCAGAATTCCCCAGCCAGCCATGCTGGCTGAGGAATTCTGGGAGTTGACGTCCACCCATCTTAAAAGTTGCCGAGCTTGAAAAACACAGCCCTGGAAGATACAGTCCTTCAAAAAGCACACGGAAGGACTTTCAAATGCAATTAAAAATAGCCAAGCCCAATTTCTTGCCGTGTTTTATTTGGAAACGAAATCCTCAGTTCCACCACAGCAGTCACCTTGCTTGGGAGTAACAGCACTAAGCCCTGTAAAATACAGTTTCCCAAAGAAGGTTAGACTTCTGGAAAACGACAGGTGAGTGAACTGAAGCTTTTGGGATGTTCGCACGGTGGAGCACAGGTGTGCAAGGAGAGCTGGCTTTGAGTTTGAGTGGGTGGGTATCCCGTTTGAGGTTAATTGGTCAATAAGCGATGCCACAAAACCTAAACCAAATTTTATTACTGTTTTAAAATTTAAAATTAGGGTTGTCTCATAAGTCCAAAGGCAGATTAGTGTGTGCAGATACTGCAAATAAGTGCTTTTTACGTGGTAGTGGCTTTTCTGCTCTGCATTTAGTTCTATTTAAGGGCCAAGAATTAGACTTTGCCTTATTATCAAATGCCTGTTGCCTAGTTTACTTCTGAATGTTGGAAGAATATCCAGTGAGATATTCCAAGGCTTACCTTGTCCTTCAAGGGTGTAAGGCTGATGAGAAAACATCTCTTCTTCACTTGGAGCATTTTTTAAAGCCTGTCATTTAAAAGGCCTTGCTTTAATTTGAGATAATACATCGTTTAGGGGGGAGTTGTGAAATGCTTCACCCAGAGCGCTTTCTTCAAAGAGGCTCAAACCTTTCCCATTTCCTGGCTGTAGTGACTTGAGTGACGCAAGTCTGAGACACATATTCATGCAATCAAGATTTTTATTCTCTACAGTGTTGCATCGCATTCTTTCAATATGATTCCAGCCGTGGCCTCTTGGCTCTGGATGCAATGAAATTGCAGCTGTTGTGGGTTCCTGTCATTTTAAGACCAGTGGTCAGTTTCAAACTGTGAAAATGGCAATATCTTTAAAACAACAACAAAAACCAAATTAACTTCATAATAAACCATTTGTACTATTGTGTTGCTTAAAATTGCCAGTTAGAAATATTGCATCAGTTGCAAAATCTGAATTGCACCTTCGGTTAGAAGATTACATTGCCTGAGAAGTAGAAATCTATCAACAGTCATGCACGCTTTTTCCTTTGTGGCACTTAGCATTGCAATCTATTTTCTTGTATTGTACTCTGAACTTTGGATTCTTTGTTTCATATTATTAATGCAGTTTAATGTTGGACTATGGCATTTATGATTGATTTTCCAGAACTGGGTAGCATACCATAGACTCTTATTTTATGGCTTTATAAGCTATTGAAAATGGCACTAAGTGGCCATACTGATTATTTTCCATGCAGTAGTGAAAGAAGAAAGGAAGGTATATTTCTGAATGCGTTTTAAATGTCAGAAGAATTTCTTGCTGAATATTAATATTGTCGTGCTTAGTGTTTGTATCGCTCTGCCGTATATGTGACTTGCGAGCTGCAGACATCATAACAACATAATGAGAAGATGAACTCCTTTTCTAGTTAATCCACTCAAGACTAACGTATAATTTTGCTGAGTATCTTCAATTAAACTATTTGCCTTAAAATTGGTATGTTCCTGTTGAAAATACTAATCTGTGCAGTTTATTTATCTTCAATATTCCCTCTGGGAAATGCTTCACAAATCTGTGTCTGAAATAGCTTGCGCAGACTTTAGCACAAGCTGTGTGTTGGAAGAGTGATACACAACTTCAGACTATCGTATATTTTGGGGACTGTAGGTGGACTGTTCTTGTAGTAGTAGAAGTGGATCAAAGGGATTTTCCGTGGCTTTGCAATTAATGATCAAAGGCTCTATCCAGGCTTCACTGGAATTGGACCAGTAGCTGTGAAAGCATGTGTATGCTGAAGGAAAAAATAGAAAAATAGATTTCTACTAACAGGTGTATACATTGTATGGAGATAAAATGTAGATATACCTGTTTGACTTTAACTCCTATCACTCCCATAATACATTTATAAGTTTAATATATCTGCAGGAAAATCAGACTGGGGAACAGCATGTAATCAAGTAGTCCTTACGTGGATAATATGATGCAAGAAATTAACGCCTTGTTGCTTGTAGACTTTGAATGTTGCTTGATACAGATAATAGAATATAACAGCGTGGAAGTTATTGGTGCCCGAGTGACTGAACTTTGAATTATTAACTATGGGCAAATGTCACTGAGTGCAGCACCAACTGTATTCATGGCAATTCTGGAGATTGTTAGAGAAGATTATGCAAAATCCTAGCTTAGATGTTTTGCAAACAGCACCAATGATAGTTTATAGTAGTTTTGAGGTCAAGAAACATAGCTTACAGTGACCTAAAAAGAGAATTTGACATAGGTTGAAGCAATATGGGGTCTCTGACATCTTATGAATCCCAAACAAGTTTTCTACAATCTTTTTACACTGCTAAGTGCAATAGAGCTGGAAGAAAAATGACAACGGATTAGTTTGTTTTAAGGTTTGTTGTAACTTATGTTTGGTTTCCAGTCAACGTATAATTTATTTCAAATTGTCAAGGTCCAAACAACTTCTGTAGTACTACTGAGCTTCTTTCCAAAATGTCTGCTTCAGGTGCAAAAGGGCCTTTTTAAAGTTTAACCAAACCAGACTTGTGGAGCAAACAGAGAACATAAAATTAAGTGCAATGGATCAGGTCAGCATCATGAAGATCTGTAAGTTCTTACAGCCAGAACACAGATATTGTTGACCACCAATGTCCTTTTGTGCCTTAGGCAGTTAATGGGAAAAGTTTTAAGATCCCAAGCCTTGGATACTTAAGCACAGTTTTAGGAATCTGCCAGTTCTTTGCATGATGAAACTTGTACAAACTTAATACCAACAAAGTTGGCCTGTTTAAAAATAACTTACATTCTCTGGTACCAAGCCAGCATGATAGATCTACACCAAACATTTAGGCCAGGAAGAAAAGTAATGTTGTGAAACCCTGCTTTTTAAGGAGCCAGCCATGCAGTAAAATTTTACCTTATTGCTTTCTTTCCTTTGTGGCTGCCAATTCTACATCGTTGTAGTTTGGTGAATTGAATACTAAAGACATTGGGTGAAAAATAGAATATCTGATGCATCTGCTTTCAAAATCTATCCTGAAAGGACTTCACTAACTTTGTACCTCTTACATTTCACTGAGGGCAAAATAAGAAACACAGATTAAACTTTAGATACTAACGCAACTATGGTATTACAAAAAACCCCTTTAGAGCAGTGTTTCTTAATCTTGGCAGTTTTCAGAGATGTGGACGTCAACTCCCAGAATTCCCCAGCTAGCAAGGCTGGCTGGGGAATTCTGGGAGTTGAAGTCCACACCTGTGAGAGCTGACAAGGTGAGAAACACTGCTTTAGAGATTCTGAAAGGTGCCATTAATCGCCAAAAAGCAAGCCTTCATTCCTCTAGAAATTATACTTGATTTTTTTTAATGCTTGTACAGTACTTAAAATAAGGTGGTGGTGATTGCATTAAACAAAGCATACCCACAATTTGTTGTAGATCTTCATCTGGCTGCTGAGCTTGGGAAGACCCTGTTGGACCGAAACACAGAATTGGAGACCTCTCTGCAGCAGATGTATTCCACCAACCAGGAGCAACTGCAGGAAATAGAGGTGATTGTCCTATAAAATTGGATTATATACCACTCTGGGCTGCTGGTTTGCTGTTCTGATGTAGAGGTATGGCTAAGGGAGGCCAACAAACCATGTTTGCACCAAGAGTCACCAGTGTAGAAAATCAACAGCTGGGTCCACACAGCGCCTTCTGTTACCATCTGGTTTACTTTCAGCTTAGCGTGTTGTATGATCTCACCTATAGTGGGTTTGTAAACCCGGCCCATGTCCCTTCTGCACTGAAAGGTGAACCGTCGCATGTTGATGCAGACCTCATGCGTTATTACCGGGTGCAAGCTGCAGCATAGCTGAAAGCCAACATTTTCCAACACAGATTTGTCTTGCTAATGTGTGAACTCACAAGTGCCTTTTCATTAGGCATTCTTCAAGAGGAACATCTTCCATTTCTTTTCGGAGTAGTAGTCCAAATTAACCGGTTAGATTATATTGCCCGTGTTCAGACCGGGCCATATGACGACATGAACAGATGCATTTGTGTAGCACGGTCATCTTGGTGAGTGGTGATAGCGGTTGGATTTCTGTGGCTTAGTATGTTGTATGAACCCAATCGGAGGCATTTATGGTTCAGTTTATTGTGTGAACTCAGAAAAGGAATTAAATCAGTAAAGGAACTAAATCATTACCAAATTATAGGTGCTGGGTGAATGTTGCCTCTGAGATAATGCCAGTTCTGGCTTGGTCTAACCCAGTGTTTCTCAACCTTGGCAGCTTTCGGATGGGTGGACTCTAACTCCCAGAATTCCCCATGTTGGCTGGGGAATTCTGGGAGTTGGAGTCCACCCATCCGAAAGCTGCCAAGGTTGAGAAACACTGGTCTAATCCCTCTGTTGATCATGGATTAGCTATAAATGGCAACAGGTAATACTGATTCTCATAGAGTGAAGGTTGAGGATGGTGATCCTAGATGAAAGTGTAATCCTGTTTCACACTTCTTAAACTGGAAGCCGATCAGTCTTTTAAATCAGGTAAACAAAGATTGGAAAACACAAGCTTTCATTACCTAATTAATAGGCTACAGGCAAGAATGACAGAAACCGACACAGACTGTTGAAAAGAGCTGTCGATTTTAATAACTTGTTTCTGCCACCTCTTTGGCACTTGAAGTCTTTCTAGTTCATGAAACTATTAGCACAACATACAAATGGCACGCATGAGAGGCTAGGGCGTGGTGGTTTTCAGTTTTCAATAGGAGAAACTGGAATAGGAATCCGTTGTTTGATACTAAGGTGCCCCTTCAGTCAAGCAGTTTAAAAATGGAAAGATTAACATTCTTACATCAGCGAATTTGAAGTCAAGGCTTTTTGAAAGCAGTTTTTACAACGTTAAAAAGAAGGATTTGGGGAATTAAGCGTGTTCCTGCTGAGCATTTCATACAGATTTCAATCAAGCAGGAATATTTTGGGAATATAAGAGGTTCTCCCTGAATAACTCAATTTTCCAAGGGTTGAAACAGAGCTCACATTGGTGACTAACCAACAGTGGGATGTTATATTGCTGTCTCTTATGACTTACACACACTTCTTTTAAGATCACGTCCTGGGCTATATCAGCAGTTCTTGGGGAAATAAACACTTGAATTGTATTCTAAAGCAACTATTGGAAATGCTTCCCAACTTATTGACTGCAACTCCTAGCATTGGTCAACTAAGGTTGAATTTTTGACCAGCAGGCTCAAACCATCTCATAAAATGTCATTTCTAAGATGATTTATGTGCAGCAGCAGGTGAGGGGAGAAATAACATTTGGGATTAACACCTCCAAATCTCCTTGACTATGCATTAGCAGTTTCTTAATTTTTGATTCTGACCTCAATTTCTCCTCCTTCAGTAGGCAATTTTCCCATAGCGTGTTCTGAAGCCTAAAATTGGACAATGCTGCGTGTCTGAAATGATGAAAGTCGCTCTGTTTGTTAGTTCTGAATCTGCTGGTCTAATACACGTACCTGTTTCATTTTGCAGTATCTGACAAAGCAAGTGGATCTTCTGCGTCAGATGAATGATCAGCACGCCAAAGTCTATGAGCAGCTTGACGTTACTGCTAGAGAACTGGAAGATGCGAATCAAAAACTGGTTGCTGATAGTAGGTCCTCTCAGCAGAAGATAGGAAGGTAATACGTTGGCTGTTGCAGCATGATTCCCCTTATCTACCAGGGTATTATAAATGGACTCACGCACCTTGTCCAATTTTATCAGAGGGTCTATCTAAGCAATACGTTAAGTGGTGGAATGGATTGTAGGCCCACTTGCTTTTTTCTTTCTTTCCATGTAACTCCTTTCGTCTATCCCCAGAAAATCAGGAGTCTGGTAGCCCCTTTTCCGATGAACAAACTGTTTTAAAAGGCCTAACCTTTCGAGAGCTTCAGCTTACGTCATCAGACGCATGACAAAGAGTCATCAGGTAGTAATGCAATGAAGCCATCGGATTCACCAGCTGCAGCTTGGAAAAGGTTCTGCCTTTTCTAAATGTTGTAACAAATTTTATAAAGTTAGTTGGAAAAGGGGCTACCAGACCCATGTTGAGCTCCTCCTACCATATTTGCTCCCAAAAGTTAACTCAACTGGGAGATAAGGGGAAGTGTATGTACCATGCTTACTTTGGTGCTAGTTCTTCTGAATGTGCCAATCTGGAACCTGATTTTTTTAAAAAAGTGTCTTTCTCTCGAGCATGGGGATGTGATGTTCACAGAACTGCTTTTGTTAAAGTCTGTCTTAGCTGGTGGCTGAGGAGATGAAGTCAGGAGAACATCAAGCTATACTGAGCAAGTGCAATCATCTCTGACAGCTTTGCACTCCCTGGTTCATGTGCTTTCTAAAATTCCTTTTAGTCTCACGGAGACGATTGAGAATCTCCAGACTCACATTGATGAACTGCAGAGGCAGGTGGAAGAGCTGAAGAACTCTGGGCAAGGCCACATGAATTGTGAAAGACCCGAGCAGCCAAAATCTGTCCACAGTTTTCCATGCCTGAAGGAACTGTATGATCTTCGCAAGTAAGTGGCAAACTCACACAGCAAAGATAAGGGTGAACGTTGACAATTAATATTATTTACATGCCATATTCTAGCCATAAATTCCCAATTGGTCTGTTTTCTTAGAAGATGGAAGCCATGGACTGCTTTGATTGAAAACTGACGCTTAAAATGCTTACCTAATATTCTAGGTTTAGATAAATACACCCAAGTCTTCCACTTTTGGGTGATCTCTTCCCTGATGTGAAGTATCCATAGGATTGATGTTTTCATATGCTACGGGAGCAAGATTTATTGGGCAAAGCAAACTAAGCGTTTTTATTCTCTCTTTCTATGTATGCCTAGGTATTTTGTATATGACCATATCTTTGCAGAAAAGATTATATCTATGGATAATCAGCTAAGTCCTGTAGAAGAGGAAAACCAAAATTTGAAGAAGGCTGTATCTCTCTTGCAAACTCAGCTCAACTTGGAAAAAGAAAAGAGATTGTCTATGGAGGAAGAGTACAGTCTTCTGCTCAAAGAAAACAATGATCTTGAGCAACGGCTGGTGGACATCAATCTGTACCGGGCGAGAGTGGAGGAGCTGGAGGTAGAAGTGGCTGAAATGAAGCAGCACTTTAATTCTGGAAGCACATGCGTGAATGGGATGGAGCAACTTGTCCCAGAATCTTTTTTCATTTCTCTTAAAGACCCTGTAGAAAGAGAACTCAGCCAGAGTCCTTTGGATGGAATGTCCTTCATCCTTCCTGAACTTGAAAAAAGGTCCCTCAAAAGAAGCAGCAGCGAGAGCTTGCTTAGCAGTGCTGCAGGTGAGGACCTGTTCAAAGGCCATGAAGAGACCTGTATCCGGCGGGCGGAAGCCGTGAAGCAACGGGGCATTTCTCTGCTAAACGAGGTTGATGCCCAGTATAACGCCTTGAAGGTCAAGTATGAAGAACTGCTGCAGAAGTGTCAGATGGACAAAGAATTTCTGGACCACAAGGCTGTGCAGACCTCAAAACAGTATTCCAAAGATGTCAATGGAGGGGGTGTATCCCTGGATGTGTGTCTTAGGGAGCCTGGTTCCCCCAACGCTGATTCAGCCAGCTTTTCTTCCAACGCTCCCCCTGAATATAAACTTCTCTTCAAGGAAATCTTTAGTTGTATCAAGAAAACCAAAAAGGAAATAGATGAACATCGGGCAAAATATAAGTCTTTCTCTTCTCAATGTCCTTGAAGCGTATTGGTATAATGGTGGGGCTAAAAAAAAATAAAACCTTTTTCATGAAGTAATCCTTCTAATGTTTCTTAGAATACAAGATGTAGCATGGCTGTATTCTTCCAAGGTATATGTTGGCTGATTTTCTGTAGAATGAGTTGGATCCATCTCACCATGAACCAAGTTCTCCTGAGGGAGAGCAACTAATTTGCAAATTAATTTTGTTATGTAATTCAATTAACAATCCTCGTTCTACTCAAAAAGCCTGATGTAGAAATGAGAACCATGCAAGTTATATTACAAACTGACAATTCTCCTGGGCTTAGATTCTTCCTGGGTGTTGCAAAGTGGAACATAAAAATTCTTTGGTAGTGTGCCATTGTTATATATAACCGCAAGCCAGCTATTAAACATTGTGTACTGCTACATTTCTTAAACCTGAGAATTTTACAGATCTGTCACTATTTGATATGCTGGGATGACATTGTCTTATCTGAAAATCCAGTCTGGCCTCTCATTTAAAAAAAAAAAAAAAAGTTCCAGGATTGGAGAAATGTGGGTGTTTGTATATAGGTAATCCTCAATTTGCAATCAAAATTGGGACTGGAACTTCCATTGCTAAGCAATGCGGTCGTTAAGTGAATCACACCCAATTTTACCACCTTTTTTTGCCATGGTCATTAAGTGAATCTGGCTTCCCCGATTGACTTTGCTTGTTGGAAGCCCCCTGGGAAGGTCGCAAATGGCAATCACGTGACCCAGGGATGCTGCAACCGTCATAAATACATGCTGGTTGCCAAGCACCCAAATTTTGATCGTGTGACCATGGGGACGCTGTGATGGTTATAAGGACTGGTCATAAGTCACTTTTTTTTCAGCACTGTCGTAACTTCTAAAGGTGGTTAAATGGCCATAAGTCAAGGACTACCTGTAATTTGGCTGACAAAAGTCCTGGTGGTGTATCTCAACCTTCCACTGCATTAGAAGATTGAATACCGCAAAACGGTATCCATATGAAAAGTAAACTGATTAGGATGGAGCAAAATAAAAATAATAGAAGCTGTTGCATGTAGGCCTCAATTTCACTTTAACTTAAAACCTTTCAGCATGTCTTCAAGGATCTGATTTTCTGAAGATGATCAACCACGTAGCCTGTTTTAAGCTCAAGCTGGTAAGAGCCAGAGCGGCTTCAACATCCTACCGCTCATTCCTCCTCTATAGTCCCCCATCATCGTCGCAAACGTGCTGTATGTAGAAAGAGCCAAATTATGACATAAT
The DNA here is from genome assembly GCF_059951505.1 of Python bivittatus. NCBI lineage: Eukaryota > Metazoa > Chordata > Lepidosauria > Squamata > Pythonidae > Python > Python bivittatus. The sequence goes on from NW_028277083.1 coordinate 6,510,701, forward strand.
ACGTAGGATACCATTCTGAGCCTCCTGCTGACAGTGACATCCTATTGTAAAGTCCAAGAATTCCTTGTAGTTTTAGAGCGTTTACTTTAAGCTTTTGTCAGAAGAACCTCTTGGGAATACAAGTTTTTTTTTTTTTAATTCAGAGTATGAACCAATGTCCCCAATAGTCCTCTCAAAATACAGACGAATAGGTAAGTGGTTAGCTAGCATTACAAAAGGTGACTTGTTTTTCCAAAGAAAAGGGATCTGTTCATGTTGCATTCCTCATTTAAAAAGAACTTGAGTCGCGTAAAAAAAAACAAACCCGCAGCTTGTAGCTCTTGGCTGCTCTTACGAAGTCTTCTGCCTTATCTACCGCCATAAAATGAGGGTCACTTGTTCTGCTTGAATTCAGAGATTTCAGGCAGAATCTCGCTTGGTGTATTTAAATTTATGAGTTGTACAGTATTGTGAACGTTTTGCAAAGAGAAATAAATCCTTTCCACAATTAAGTTTTGGCTGGTATTTGGTGAATGTATTTATGTGCCTCCGACTTTATGCGAAGGAAGACTGCCATAGAACGGTGTGGCAATATTGCTGATCAGACTACAGAGGTGTAGTATATTAAAGGGAGGGGTGTCCTTCTGCACTCACAACTCCTGCTCAAAGAGCAGGCGGTGCACCACTTACCTTTCCTGGATCTGGAGGCCCTGCTCACAGTCACTCATGCCTTGGTCCCCTCATTTGGACTACTGCAACGCCCACCACGTGGGGTTCCTCTTGAGGTGCATCTGGAAGCTGTGGTTGACCTTAGAACATGACGGCTCAGGTAGTTACGAATACTAGTTGGATGACCCATGGAATTCCAGTTGACTTCCAGGTGTTGCTTGTCTTCTTGAAGGTCCTTCATGATTCGGGACCACCCTTGGTAGCCTCTGCCAATCTGATAAAATCCAAGAGTGGGCTTTGGGCTTCCTGGGGTCATGGCATCTACAGGGACCTCGCAAGCAGGTCTTTTATTACTGCCCTCCTTTGGAATAAGATGGGCCTGGAGACTGGATTGCCCTCCATACTTACGGTGTTCTGTAAAGCTCTTAAGTCTTGGCTGTTTCAGATGATCTTTGGAATCGAAAGATGAGGTAATTTCTCTGGGAGAGGGGATGTCTGTTCTGGGATTTCCCAGCGCTACGTGTTTGTTTTGGGTGAACTGTTGTGACTTACGATTTCATGGTTTAAACCTACCAAAAGAGGAATGTGATTTTCTTGTTGATTGCAACAGGCTATAAATCAAATTAAAAAGCTAGAACGCAGTTAGGGTTTTAAAGCTGGTATCCTAAGAAAAGACAGTACCTGATTACCTATATGCAAAGAGACACATTAATGTCTCAATCCTATGTAAATTTGTTGCCTAGATGTTACTGTGTCCAACGGCCACGTATCCTGCGCATTCTAGTTCCAACATGCGAGTATCGGGTTGGAAAAGGGCTGTTTAAAACTCCCACGCTTTTTAAAGACTTATCTATAGTTTCCATCTTCCTCCGAGCACTTCAGGATGCGCAGCGCTAATGCTCCATTTCAACCTGTGAAGCAGGTTAAGTTAAGGGGGGGGTCTGATTTCTCAAGTTTCCCTGCTTGACATGCCCCTCTTTTTGCTCCCTACGCCAGCTTAATTGAAATATCGTTTTGCCAAACCTATGCAAAGCACGAATTCCAGCCACTCGGTTGCAGAATAAAAACGGGGGAAAAGCGAGTGGGTTTAGCTGCGGACCGGACATCGTCGGCATTGTTAAATCTGAACAAGGCTATCTTTGAAAAGGAAATAGGATCCTTCTTTTTAAAGGAGGCTCAGCAGTTTGGGCTGGATATAACTGCAGCTATATGTAACTTGGAATGGAGTCAACACACGCCAGGCCTTCTGAGGGGCGAACACCGTTACGGAAAGAAACCAGTAATTAGAAGTGAGAGCACGTGCAGAGTTAAAATCTGGATCTCCTCGTGGAACTTGCAGTTTATTGGCATTCATTATAAAATAAACCATTAGATCATATAGTTCAGCTACTATAAGGATCGTGGTGGTGGTTGCTTCTAATAAGGTTGAGAAATACGGTATATATTAAGAATCCAAATTAATCTATGGGTACATAAAGATCCATTCCCTCCCCTATCCTTTCAAGAATGGTGGTTTGAATGGTAGGCCAATAGCTAGCAGGGCCATCTCTGGAACGTCTTCCATCCGCAGGCCTGTGAGGGGAACGAGCTCTGTGGTGATTTTTATTTTCCTGCCCCATCCGGTTTCTCTCCGTCTGTTCTGGTGTTAAACCTGATGCGATTAAGGCAACTCCCACTGTCAAGATGTTGGCTGTTGAACTGTCCCTTTAAGGTACCACATACCTCCTTGACTCACACAGCAATCCTGCAAGAAAGGAAGAAGCTGGTCAGAAGCTTTGTTACACTCAAGCGAGCTAGCCTGACAGCAAGCTTGCCCTTAATTGCATACTGCAGCAATTAAGGCCGTGGGAGAGGAAAACACAGTTGAACGCCGCTACCATTTATGGTTTCTCCAAAATACTACAGATTTAATGCATGGTTTCCACTGCAAATTATACAACATCCAACTTTTAAGGAAGGTAGGTCCTGGCCTAAGAATGCTTCCAAAACATAGCATGATTAGAATTGATCTGGTTCTTACAGAGGGTCCAGGGTAACTCCAAAACTCAGGACAACTGCTGGGGTAACCACCAGCTTCAAGCTCAGAAGAGGAGTAAGTCTGTGCTCTTGCCATAGTGAAGAAGGGCTATGCTTCAAAGCCAAAGTATTTGCTTCACATGCAGAAGAACCAAGGTTCAATTCCCAACATCTCCAAGGAGGGTGGAGAAAAGATGCTCTCTGGAAATCCTTGGAGGGGTGATGCTTAACAGTGTTGATAATGATGACCCATGTGGTAGAGAGCTTCTACTGAAGGGCCACCAGATCTGGACTGCAACTGTGAGGACAACCAGAGATGATCTGTGTCTCTTTTGGGAGATTTGTAGCACCTGCAGTATTCTAAGGCCCAATGCAATTGTGCTGGGGTGATACAATGGGACAAGAAGTCCCAAGTCTCAAGGGCGAAGATCGAGGTTCGGAACAGGAGGTAGGACTAGTGAGTAGGATCGTGGTGCAACAAGGGCTAGGCACTTGATCTTGAGAAGTGAAGGCAGGTATAATATTTAGAGCAGTGTTTCTCAACCTCAATAAGTTTAAGACGTGGGGACTCCCAGAATTCCCCACATCTTAAACTTGCTGAGGTTGAGAAACACTGATTTAGAGCCATTCAAGGTAAGAGGCCTGTGTTGGTGACACTCACTTTTACTCTCAAACAAAGCCCACTTATTTAAGGTGCCCAATGCTTAAGGATGTTCTCGGTCACTTTTTGTAACATACTAAATGCAACTACCATGGTGATATAAACCACGATGCCTGAGAAATCAACCAAAGAATAGCTTCATGCAATGACTTGGGCCACCCCATTGCTAAGACAAGGCCTGAGTTCCCACAGCACCCTAAGCCACAAGTTACCAATCCCATTTTTCTGAATCTTCTGGGTTATGCAAGCTAATCCCCCCATCTAGTTTATCTTCCACTCCAGAGACTGACTAGGACAAATCTACGAGATTTAGGAGGAATGTTCATTGAGATTTAGGAGGAAGATTAATTTAGCAGTTGTTGCTGGAGGGGGGAAAAAAAGTCTCCTGGTGCTGTCAAGCCAATTACTGGTACTCAGAGATCCGCAGAGACTGCAAAGCATCGTTCAAACATTTCCAAGGGGAGCCAATTTGACATCATTTCCCACCTCCAAAAAAAGACTGAAAACACAGAGTGTTTTTAGCTCTGTACCTGCCTGGAAGCGTAAATAGGGGTCCCCCCAAAGCACGAAGCTGTTAATTGCTGCAATTAAATAATTAGCACCGTGCCTACAGATTAAAGCAAACAGAGAACACGTGCGCTGCCTTAGATCTCACCAGCCATCTGCGCTCTGCGATTACTCTTCCACATCGATTACTCTTCCACATCCCTCCCCTAAATAATTCACTTTCCTTTTTGCATCTAGACAGCATTCAGATCAGAAGGACAAGCCATATTCCTATTCAGAGCCAGCCATGCCCTCAACAGACTACTCCAACTCCCCCTCCTCTTCATTCTCCACCATCAGCAGAAAGACTACTGGGGGGCGTGGAGGTGGTTCTCACGTGCCATTCTGTTTCTGTACCCCTAAAAACCTGTGGGCAGCAGAGTCACACCACGACCCTGTGAATTAGGTCAACTTTAGAGACCTGAGAACATCCATGCTTTTCAGGAGTGTAGTCCAGACCTCCAATGTCACCTTCTATCCCTGCTCCTGAGTTGCGTAACCAAGTAAGTACAGATAATTTTAATTAAACGCTCTCAGTGCTTCAGGTGAACTGGCAGTCTGTTACGCAAGAGATCTTAAAAGGCAGCATCCTGTGAGAATCTTCCTTGGACAAAGTCATGCAATCGTAACACACACCCATTGTTTAGTTCAGAATTATAAGTAGATGTGCAGGCATACACAGGTTCTTGCAAAGATTAAATTTTGCATCCAAACAGAAGTAGTGCTCTGTTCGCTGTGTTACGTATCTCTCTGTTATATTCCTGTGAACTATCATTAACTAAATGTTAGACTCTTTAGCCATTAGCAGAAGCCGTGGTGGCATCACACAGATTTGATTCATGTGACTTACATAGTTCAGGTCATTTGTGTAATGACATTAGGACGCACTGGGATATCACTCCCTGCTCCGGATAAAGGGTCACGCTCAAGACTCACTGCATGTCCAGTAGGCCTTGGAAAACTGCTTGCAGGTCATTTTAGACCAATCATCCACAACCCTTTCCACAGCTGCTAGGCTGTACTTCCCTTTCCCCACTGAAGGTTGTAGCTCAGTCTGTTTGGTTCCCCTTGTGGGACATCTGCCCAGGAGACAAGTCAATGAGAACTTCCTCAGGCTCATAGCACATACACAACCGTGTCCACTCTGCCTCTCCTGCTTTAGATCCAACGTGCTACAAGTTCCCAGTTGTAAATCATTCACAATTAAATATATGGTGAATAACATGTAAGTACAGTTAAAGAGATGAACTTTGAAGAAGCAGGATAGGAAGAGTAGTTGATGCTTTTGAAGACTCTTGAGAATACTGTGGACAAGTATTGTCCAAGAAATACACAAATGGATCATCAAGCAAATCAACCCAGAGTTCTTATGTGAGACACCGATGACTAGGCTCAAATTATCAAACTTTGGACACATTATGTGAAGACCCAGCTTTCTGGAGAAGGTTCTGATGATGGGAAAGGTAGAAGGAAAGAGAAGAAGAGGACAATCAGCAGCAAGGTGGAAGGACTTGGTTACAGTGGTGATGGGTTCACCATTGGGAGACCTGAAGGACCAAGTTGGGGACAGATGATCATGGAGAAAATCTGTCTATGTGGTGGCTAGAAGTTGACAATGACTTGATGGCGCATAATCAATTCAACAGTTAAACAGAACCGAGAACTTTTGCACTGCAGAGGTTGCTTTAAACACATGCCAAACTTTACCTTCAAAACTTTATCCACCTCCTGTTTGTCTAGATCCTCACCGTATTCCCGAGCCAATCGATTCTGGATGACGTTTCGACGCACACGGTAGTTTTTGGAAAAGATTTCAAGCAAAATTTGCCGGTGCTTGAGAAGAGGGTAGGAACAGCAAGAAGAACGTCAAGTAGGTATGAGAGAAATCAAGCCAGAGTTGGTATAAAGTACCCTTGGTGTCATTTGCTGAACTTGTTGGTTAATTTAGCCTGAATTTGGATGATCATGTCTCTGCTTAATCAGCCGAGATCTGAATGAATCCTAGAAAAATAAAACCGCCTCATGTTTGCACACCCTGCATCATGGGTGTGCAAACGCCAGGCTGTGTGTAATATGCCTGCCCCATTTCTGTGCCCCCAACAACCCTCCCAATTTTGGGCAGTGTTTTGTTTCTCCCTTTTTAAACAGTAAAGGTGCATTTACCCTCTGCAAGCTTTTACACACCCCATTTGCACTGTAAATTCCCCCCAAAGTGGCTGAAAATGTGCATGTTGGCGGAGTAATATTGTTTAACCCCACTGAGGCCCTTGGAGGATGACAAAAATAACTGAAACGACACCCACCAACTGCTCCAAGATGGTGCACTCCGATTCCATCACTGCTAAGAAGCTGAGCTAAGGGTGATGGAAACAGTAGTTCAACATCATTTCTGAGGTCTACCTTTTGCACAACCTTTAAATTGATTGATTATATCAATAAACGACTCCTGCATTACAGAACTGGAAGATGCATTGAAGGTTGGAAAACTACATTTTACATAAAATCACAGAATTGTGCACTCAGAAAGGACCACCAAAATCATCTAGTCCAGTGTTTCTCAATCTCAGCACATTTAAGATGTATAGACTTCAACTCCCAGAATTCCCTAGCCAGCATGCTTGAAGACGGGTGGACTTCAACTCCCAGAATTCCCCAGCCAGCCATGCTGGCTGGGGAATTCTGGGAGTTGAAGTTCACCCGTCTTCAAGTTGCCAAGGTTGAGAAGTACTGATGTACAGCATCTGATTCCTACTTCATAGTCTATTGTACATCTTTGCCGTGACAATATTTCCCATTTCCAGCCTACCTGGTCATAAACATCGCCAGCTTCCCAAAGAGCAAACACTTTCTGTTCGTCCGGCAACGCTGTCGTCTGGGGGGGGAACTAAAAACAGAAGGCAAGTTCACAATTACTGGATTGGCAGGAGTAAAAACACGCACGGAGGAAGGAACAAGGATTTGGATTTCATCTCCCTCTGGAACAGCCTGGGGGAGACTGCAAAGTCTACCCTTTATGTTTGGATCTCCTACAGGCCAAATCCAAATTCTTAGCAAGAGAGCAGTCCATAAAAATACCAAGGTTGGACAGAGGGTATAATTTTGGGGAAATGGAGAGATTTGCCCGGATGGGTTGCAACATTCCCTAAGCCTCTCTTTCTCCCCAGTGGAAGCCAGAGATAGAACAGTTTTTGCTCCCAATGGGGACTTGCTACTCTTAACTGGGAAATCAAGTCAGGAGCTTAGGATCCCATCCTGGATTTTTTATTTTATTTATTTATCAAATTTGTCACCGCCCACCTTGTTGAAACAACTCTGGGTGGTTTACGGCAGAGATAACATTCTTTAAAATACAATATAAAAATGAATGCAGCCACCCAACTGGATTTTAACAAGGCATCTTCCAAATTCGAGGACCGTATGCTGAATCTCACATCCCAGCTCAAAAGGAGGTGAAGAGTGAGATTCCCCAAACGCTCCATTTTATTCACTAAGTTGTCCTCCTCCATCCAGGTTAGATGGGCTGAAAAAAAAAACCCAACCATCCCTTATAAAACCACGCCAAATTAGCTGTGTGTGCTTGAAATATCTGAAGTTTGTTTCTGGGCAAACAGCAAGTTAAATTGCTCTCCATTAACAGGGAACTAGCAAACAAAAAATAATAATAATCAGGTTTCTGGGTCAAACACTGTCCAGACGTGGAGCTACTGCCTGTTTCTGAAGTTACTTTAAAGCAGTGTTGTCCAAACTTGGCCACTTTAAGATGAGTGGACTTCAACTCCCAGAATACCCCAGCCAGCATGGCTGGCTGGGGTATTCTGGGAGTTGAAGTCCACTCATCTTAAAGTGGCCAAGTTTGGACAACACTGCTTTAAACACACCCCTTCTTCAATCATAGAGTTTTGCAGGCATGCTAAACAATTGAGATCTCAGCAAATTTTAGAAAGGAAGATGGGGAGACAGGCAAGGTCAACTTGGTGGTGGCTTGTCTGCAGCAGTGGGTGGGTCAGATGATGCAAAGTGGGCAGGGCCACCCCAGAGTGGGTGGGACTAGGGGGGTTCCTTATGCCCATTTTGCAGGCTACATTCCTCTTTAACTCTAGATTTCTCCCCCTTGAAACGATGGAAAACCACACTCCAGGGTTCAGCAAAAGTGATCACAGAAGGATCGACATGTCCAAAAAAAAGGTCCCAGAAACCACAGGTGGTCCGCTCCTATTTAAAAGGACTTAAAAAGACCTTAAAAAACGTCTTTTGCATAAAGAAATCAAAACAGAAGATATAGTATGTTCTTTCAGTTCAGTTCAGACAACCAATATCAAACAACCAATATGTAGTACTTATTAGTTGCTACTGTAATATTTATATTCTATTTTTCATTAAGCTCGAGGAGGTATACAGAGTCCTCCAACCTCCCATTTTTCCCCACCACAACCCTGCGAGGTATGCTGAACACAGAAAGAATGATCCAACAGCCTTTCTTGGTTTGATTTAGGTTACAAACCATGGTTTCCCACAACCCCTTTGGAACTGTACTTTTTTTTCTATTCAGGGGAAGAAGAGATTGGAAGCTCTCATTTTTCCATTTCAACAAATCCTATGTTCCACCAAACTATTGCGAGACCTATTCCGAATTAAACCATGCTTTGAGAACCTGAATTATTTTCAGAAACGTGCTGAAAGAAATCACCCCCTCGCTTCACAAATCAGTGATTTCCTTAAAAATCTGACGCTTTTGATGTTTCCATCTACATCTGAACTCGGCGAACAAACTATTTTCAATGCAACCATAATTTGTGGCAGAACACCACCAACTGACAAACTATAGCTTGCCATCAGCCTGAGCCCACAAGCAAGCTGAAGAATTTTAAGCAAGCTTGCCAACTCAAATATGAGCACCATGTTGCTCATTATACATGTTCATCAGCCCTCATCACGGCTTAGTTCGCTGTCAGCTCGGCATGCATAATCAGACACTGTAAGATGAGAAGCCAGAGAAGCAGAAAATCCTGTTTCTGGATTGCTTTTCTCGGAGATTCGTAACTGCAGACGGACCTTGCAAACAAGTGTCAACAGCATTATTGCAATCCAAGGTACAGGGATCAGAAGAAAACATTCCCCAGCTTAGAAAACCCATGCCTCAAAGCTATGACTCACCGCAAAAAATGCATTCACTTCTGACATACCCCTGCCTTAAAGTGTTATTTTGCCCAAGTCCTGTTACAGATCACACCCCGTCTGTTCAGCAGCCCTTCCACCATGCAACCAACTGGCTACTGCCATTTTTCCTTGCAAACAAAATGGCCCCAGGAAATTCCAAGAACACAGGGAGAAGGGCACCATGAAACAAGCTGAGAAACTCAGCTGCTGCTGCTTCATCTTTTTCAGAAGCTTAATCCTCTGAAGGCTTCCAGATTTGGATGGATCTCAGATCATGAAATGCTAAACTGATGCACTGCATGTAGAAAACACAGCATATCAAGGAGAACATCCATCCCCAGATGTGTTCGTTTTCTATCTTCAGGGTAGATTTGGTAAAGGAACACTCTATCATTCCTGGGCCACCCATAGCATAAAGGGGAACAGTTCGGATAAGGACACCTCAAAAATCCTGATCAAAACCCACAAAGGCAACACAGCTGTGTTCCCCAACATGCTAGGTTCTGATGCCAGGAGAGCTCATTTTAATCCAGGGGTCCCCAAACTCTTCAGCATATTGACCCCTTCCCGAAGTTTCAGATTGTCCATCAACCCCCAAACATTTATTATATGAAAATAATTTAATACACCCTACTTTAACTCACAGTACTACGAATAACAGCAACAGTAATCATGGAGAGTGCCATCGACCTTGGGGATCGTTAGTGACCACTTTGGAGGACCCTGTTTTCATCCAACCGATCCCTCCTAAAACCTTGCATTCTCTGCAACTCAACCACAAACCCATTTAAGGAAAAAAAACAAAGAGATTGCTGAACTATTTCTTGGGCAGTTTTGAAGACAACTTCATGAATTTCAGAGGTCCTTCACGTTTGGCTTTAGGAGGTTGGCACATTTGTGACATCACAGCAGGTAAACCAATGGGCAGCTTGAAATGTCCTGACCCCATTTTTTAGACAGGTTCAACAAAGGTTGACCTTAACTAGACCTAGGGTCGTTCACCTGAGCTCTGGGGCCACAGCCAGACCCTTGTGATACCACAGTCCTTGCAAAAGATGCCACTGACTTGTAGTTTTTCATATGAAAGAAGGCAATGTTATTAAAACAGTGTGCCATCGTGAACTGTACTGAACTGATTGTATCGGCATTTAAAACAATGGAATGAAATCCGGATTTATCCTAGTACCATTCATTTCTTTGAATTGACCTGCTTAATGGGGAGGGGGGGATATTATCTCTGAGAGACATCCAAACCCCCCAAGAGGCCTTCAACCTGGAGAAACTTCCTCATCCCTGCATTAGAAGAGTTACTCGCATCCAGCAGAGGCTAAAAATAACAATACAAGAAGAGAAGAAATCCACTTACAGGCACCGTGATTTGCTTGCAGCCTACGTCTAACACCATGTCTTGCAGCATCTTGTCCGAAATCCCGCTAAACAAAAGATTCCCAGGAGGCAAACTAGCCAGATGAAGGTTAAATAACCGTTTAAGCTCGTTCAGAGTCAGGACATATTGTTTCTTAAATGTTGCTCCCACAAAAGCTCGCAGTTCCTCAGTGACCCTCTCAGGGACTGCCACGTGGCCATTGAAGGAGTCCAGGCTATCTTCCAAATGGATCCCGTTGACCAGTCCATTATTGAGGCTGTCAGGGACAGAGGTCTCCATCGGTTCCTCATCGCTCACCGGTTCCTCCTTGATACGGACTCCAAGGAGGTCCGTTGCATGAGGAGACTCGTCCAACCGGCTCTCTGCTTTCCGCTTTCGGTAGTCTTGCTCCAGCTGGCTGTAGCTCTGGTTGACTTTGGTCTTGGCCAGGTTGACCCTCTCTTCTCCAGAAATCAGCACTGGAGCAGCTATGGAAAAAAGAGCAGGAACCAGGATTAATTTGGACCAAGATCATGGGAAGGAATCTATGTATAGAGGGAACAGGGAACGGCCTTGAAGGACAGGACGAAGAGACGCTACCAAGCCAACGGTAGACAAAAGGGGCTTGAGCCCAGGCCCAGAAAATAACTTGAGAAAACATCTCAGCCAAGCCCCTCCCTAGTTCACACAAAGATAAAGTGAGGGAGGAGGAAGCACATTCAGACCTGCAAGATTCTGTTACTATAGCTGTTAAAATATGGCCTGGTTCCTTAGTCTGGTCTACCTTGTTGGACTAACATTAGGGCTGGCTAGCTAAGTCAACAGGACATTCCAGCCATCTTTGCACAAAAACAACCAAACATCATTATGACTTAGAGCAGTGTTTCTCAACCTCCTCAACTTTAAGATGGGTGGACTTCAACTCCCAGAATCCCTCAGCCAGAATTCTGGGAGTTGGTCCACCCATCTTAAAGTTGAAGAGGTTGAGAAACACTGACTTAGAGGGATGTGTGAACCCAGCGATGGGGGTCAACTGACCATGTTTTCAGGCCTAGTGTGTTGAGGAAACCTCTAACTGTGGTTTAATGAATGATGTTCAAGGCTTAGTGCAACATGCAAATGCAACCACGGTTATTTGGGAGCCACTTTTCCACACTCAGCAGCCCTGATCAAAGAAAAGTCTCTGATTCTCCAAGTGACACCCCAAGGTCATCAAAAAGATGATCTTGGAAGAAGTCATCATTGTTCCTAGGTGTGTGGCAGTGCCTTGCCAAAAAATCCAAGAGACATTTTTTTTTTGCTTTTGATGACCTTCACTTATTAAAATGTATTACGTCATTATTGTTCAGGCACTGCCACACACCTAGGAACAACAGTGACTTCTTCCAAGGTCTTATGCATTAAAAAAACCAAACTACACTGTGGTAAGCCATGCTTTTTATTAAACTATGATTGCCTAAGAAGCCCCAATAGCAGGATTGGCCAAGAGTTCATCAAATCTAAGCAAAAGATTTGCTTACAAGCAAACATCATTTTAGCCTTCTGTGACTGTGCTGCCTTCTAACGAGTTGTCTCTGGTTCTTCAAACACTTTACCTGTCTGTGCTGCTGGTTTCTTTGAAGCCAGGTGGTCTTTGGACAGGCTGTACACTTTTTCCAACCTGAAAATAAGAGGAAAGGAAAACTCGTCTCTGGAAGCACATTTTCTGGCTTCGTTAGCAGCCACCAGGAATCTGCCGCCCTTCAGATCCAAAGTGGAACAGGTGTTTTGGGGGGGGTGCGCACCATACCTGTCCGTATCTCTTACAGGAAAGTGTGTGTTTTCCCAGGCTCACACAGGAGAGGTGCAATCCCAGGAAAAGATATGTTTAAGTTAAGGGGGCACCAATGGGGCACACTGTTGGTGCTTCCTTCACTGAAACGGGTTTTCCCCGTGTGAATCTAGAGAAAGAGGCAGATTCTTTAAGATAGCCTGATCCCTGAGAGTAGTCACTGCTGCGTGCGCACGCTCCAAAGCACCTTTTTGGCTTCAGATTCACAGCAATTCTTTAAGCAAACCCCTGCAATCTGGTTTTATTAACAAGTGGCTTAGGGTGCAGGAAAAGGTGTGACAGGGAAAGTAGTATTTCTGTTTCTGTTTTATTTCTCCCCCCTGCTGAAAAAAAAGGGAAGGGAAGGGAAGGGAAATTGGGAAGGGAAGGGAAATTGGGAAGGGAAGGGAAGGGAAGGGAAGGGAAGGGAAGGGAAGGGAAGGGAAGGGAAGGGAAGGGAAGGGAAGGGAAGGGAAGGGAAGGGAAGGGAAGGGAAGTATTTACTTGGCCTGAATGCCCATCCAAAGCATTTTTTGCCTCTGCACCACATCTGGATGCTTCTTGACAAAATCTTCATCGTAGCGGAGCTTGAATTCCCACCCTCGGTTTATCCTCAGGAAAGAGACGTGCTCCAGAAAATCTTTCACATCTTCTGGCCCAAGCTGTACAAACAACAGGTTTCTTTTAATTCCTTTTCAGAAGAGGCGGGCTGGCCTTTTTTGCAAAAAGAGCAATGTTATTACTGGCACAGGCATCATCAGAGGAGTGGAGCCAAGTTTAAGAGAGCAGGTTTTGGGCAGGGTGAACAAATGAAAATACTACATACCAAACCTCCGTACTGAATATCCTGGGATGGCTTTTCTGTTTATAAAAGCCGTAAAATCCAACTGGGCTACCAAATGCTTTGCTATTGATTTCTGATGGCCTGAAATCAGACCGGGAGGACAGAGTTGACCGTGAAAGAAGGTATGAACGGCAAACTTCCATTTCTAACTTTTGCACCATCTGCGTATTTATCACCGGTTTAAAAATATTTATCTGTAGTTCTAATTAATCAGATAGAGAAGACTACTGCATTTATGGGCATAATGGTCATCCGAAAACTCGGGGTGTGGTCCAACAGAGAAAACAGCTGGAGACCAGACTTAAGAAATGCAAACTCTTGTTCAAAGGAGGAACCTGTTATCACACGTTTATGAGCTCAGATATGCATGTATGCACGCCCGCGCACACGCACATCTACATATTAAAAAGGCAAGTTTATTTGCTTCCCCAGTATTGGCATGTGGGTGCCAATTATATACTAAGCCCCGTGGTAATAAAAATAATCACCTGAGGAATTTTGGGGAATTGCACTTTTGTGATCGCACCTCCTCCTTGAAAGGTTTGGCTCGGATTTTCGAGTTTCAACTCCACCGCTGTGCTAAGAACGCGAGGCCCAGAAGGTTTTAATGCCAAGGAGGACAAGCTAGGTAGGATCTGCAGTGTGGGAAAGTTTATTTCTAATCTGGAAGCCTCCATGCGTTCCCTCTTTGCTGCTTACTGTGAAAGGAAGTTCATAGTAACTAACTACTCTTAGAATGAACGGAGATCACTCTAAGACAGTGTTTCTCAATCTGGGCAACTTTAAGATGGGTGGACTTCAACTCCCAGAATTCCCCAGCCAGCATGGCTGGCTGGGGAATTCTGGGAGTTGAAGTCCACCCATCTTAAAGTTGCCCAGGTTGAGAAATACTGCTCTAAGAGCTAGCGCCACTATCATTTTAAAATGGTATAAACCAAACCTGGACTGTTTGTCACAGGATGCTACAAAACAGAACAATCCTCCAATCTCGGGCACGATGCAATTCAGTAACATTTAGTAGGCTACCAGATCTCCAGTCCTAATTTATGCATCCTAAATCCTTCTCTGTCACCAAAGGCTGACGATGTGTGCACTCCCAGAATCCCCCAGCCAGCCCGGCCATTGCAGAGAATTCTGGGAAGTGGCCTATACATCTGGAAAGAGGCCCAGTTGGGAAACACCAACAGGCAACATTTGGGGAAACCTGCCTTGAAGAGCGCAGCCGATGAAATATCACCTAGCCTGATAAAAATTAAAAGTTTAGGAAGAAACTTACTTTTGTTACAGCTGCGACTTCCTTCCGTACCACCCATCGATCTTGGGTGAACTTCCACATCTGAAAAAAGAAGGAAGCCATCAGACCTGATGGATTTAATTGCAATAGCCAACAATTTTCCCAAAGAGGGGAAATTAAAATCTGACCCCACAAAAAGGACATGTCCACTGTTTAATAACCAACCCTCGAAACAGTCTTAAATAATCATTAAACACAAAAGAGGTTGGGGGCTCTCCTCTGAAGCCTTCCAGGACACTCAAAATGGCCGACCACAAAAATACACATATTTTGCAAAGGGACTCCCAAAGTTGTGGCTACAGAAGGAACGGTCCAGAAAATAAATGGATTCTTGTTTGGGTTTTTTGGTACTCACAACAAAATCTCTCCCCCGGCACAGAACTTCTGCTGGCACGCCACTGTGTGGGCTGGACGTATCTTTGGGGTAAAGGATGTCACTGTGGGGGAAGATAAATATTGGTGAGCTGCGGCACACCATCGGCAATTTGGGCCAAGCTCCCAGGCACCAATCCAGCGCCCTCTTGCAATATGAAGGCATTCCAAAGGTCAACCAAAGGCCTTTGGAATGAAATGGATTAAATTTTAAATTTTAGCATTCTTTTTTAAGCCTTGGACACCCTCGTGGGACCTCACCCAAGTGTCAAAAAGTCTCAAATCTTGCATGATTTTTGTGATCTCTCCCTGAGATCTCAGGTGAGAACACTCAGAGTTCGTGAGATTTGGGGTTCTTGCAAGATTTCATCTAAGGGTGGAGGGCAGAAACTGCCATTTTAGGATCTGACATACATTTTTGCACCTAATCGTGCTGTATCACCAGTCCTTCCTTTAGTTGCAATCCTACACTGAATTAAATGCAATCCATCCGTATTCTAATCAATGGCAACTTCATTTTGAGGAAGCGGATCCTTGTTATCTATTTAAATTTGTATATCAGAGGCTGGAAGAACTTCCCAAGGGCAAAACTGATCCTTCACAGCCCAGCGATCCCAGGGGTGACTCTTTAAGCTAGTGTTTTCCAAAAACGCAACGATGAAGAAGCTAGAAGATGGTAGAAATCCATCCTGGTTCCTCCAGCTGGACCTTCAAGATGGATTCTGCTCCATCACAGTCCTGGGAGGGTGCCAGATTGGAGTTGGCTGGGGGTAGTTGAAAGGAAAAGTTAAATTAAAAGAAGTAGAGAAAGGGCTATCCCAGGGGAACTGACCCAGAAGCTCTCTAGAAAGTGGAGATCTCCTGCATGCTACTGATCTAGCAGGAACCGTTCTGATTGTCTATTCTTATTCATTAAATCGATTGACTGAGCCACCCATCTTGCAGAGGTGACTCTGAGTGGCCCACAAGCATAAACAATAAAAAGAAGAATATCCACAAAACATAAAGAACCAACAATGAGGACTGAGAATAAACCCCAAATGACCAACAGGACAACAAGGCTATCTAGCCTCCTCACCCCCATGCTCTGGAGCACATCCAAGTCTTCAGCTCCCTGCGAAAGGCTGGCAGGTTGAGATGGCAAGGTTTGTCTCCCCAGGCCTGGTTTCATTCCCCAACCCTGCCTCCTTTATTTTGGCTTCCTTTCCAAAAGCCCCACACCTTGTCATCCCAGGAGAATGGGGTTCCAGTGGGCAGACAGAAAAGGCCTACTTCCTAGCTCCCATTATATGGCATTCTTCCACTGAGGGGACCTGGAGCATGCTCCTCCTGGTGGACCTAGTGCAGTGTTGTCCAAACTTGGCCACTTTAAGATGAGTGGACTTCAACTCCCAGAATACCCCAGCCAGCATGGCTGGCTGGGGAATTCTGGGAGTTGAAGTCCACTCATCTTAAAGTGGCCAAGTTTGGACAACACTGACCTAGTGGGACGTGTAGAAACATCCAAGGAGAGGGGATCCCACAAACAATCCAGCCCCATGCCACAAAAGGCTATATAGGTGACAACCAGAACCTTGAATTCCACCTAGAAGCACGTTGGGAGCCAACACAACTTGCAAACAGAGGTGTAACGTGGGCGTACAGAAGTGCACCCATAACTGCCCAGTTTCCTGCCTTCTAGACCAGCTGCTGCTTTCTGACAGTCTTCAAGGGTAGCCCCATGTAGAGCACACCACAGTAATCTACTCAGGAAGTGACTAAGGCTTGAATTATGGTGAGCAGTGCTTCCCGGTCCAAGAAGGGGTGCAACTAGCACACAAAACAATGCTGTGCAGAAGCCCTCCTGGCCACAGCTGCCACCTGCTCTTCGAAGAGGGGCTAAAAGTCCAGGAGGACCCCCAGATTGTGCACTGTTTTTGTTCAGGGTGGTGCAACTCCTTCAGCACCAAATGTCAGCCTTCCCAGGTAGACCAGACAAGAAACATGACCAGATGAGCTAATTCTACTTCATTGTAAGGCTACATTAACAGAATCTTGCAAGTCTGAAAGTAGAAATTTCCCACCATCTCTTTTACGGTCTGAGAAATTAGGGCGGATCTCATCTGAGCCTCTTTCTCCACCCATTATGCAGCTGTGGGCTATGCCCACTCTTATCTGACCGTTCCCTAGGCGGCATCGCTTCACCCCGTTTCTCAAGGTCTTTCTCACATACCATTACACCAAAGATGGGCAAGATGGCTTCCCTGCCAGGAACCCAAAGACATACACCCCGTTCCCCAACTATGTCCCAAAGTTTCTCTCTGCAACCAGCCTTGCAATCGAGAGAGACCTGAAGCTGACTTTCCCATAAGAACACCCAGCATATTTTATCTGCCAGCATTGCCCCGGGCAGCATGGGCCTCACTGCCAACACTCCAAAGCAAAATGTGAGTCATCTTGAGGTGGCCGCCCAGGTTTCAAGGAACACCAAACACCCCCTCTTTGGTTACATGTGGATTTCAGAATTTATAAGGGGCCTTTTCAATGTTTTTGGCCCCTGGATTGTATCATTAGCCCCAGCTCCTGTTTTCGCAATGCCTCTGAGAAGCTCATAACCAGATTAAACATTCGACTCTTCCTTCCTGCTCTTGGAACCACCAAGGTGGGTGTTTATACCATCTCCTTTTGACTAAACCTGGCACTCCCCTCGCCCTTCTTGTGGCGGAGAGTTCCAGAGGCGAATTCTCTGAACCAGAATTATTCCTTTTGGGTTTTATGGACGTGGAATTAGAGAAGAAAATGGGAAATTAATATTGGATGTGGTAACTGCAGCAAGATTATTGTATGCAAAAAGATGGACAAGTCACGAAATACCTACAGTGGAAGACTGGATTATGAAACTTACTGAACTTGCAGAAATGGCGAAGGTGACCAGTCTGGTCAGGGAAAAGAAAAATAAAGACTTTTCTGAAAGACTGGAAACCTTATATGGACTTTTTGTTGGAAGAAGACAAGACAGAATTGATGACTTCTGGATTTGGGGATTAAAACGGGCTAAAGAGGACGGGGAAAGAGTAAGATGGTAATTGCTCGATAGAAAGAAGGGCAGAAGGCGTAACTATATATTTTCTTTCTTTTCACTTTTCTCTTGTCACGTTGGACTACAACTCCCAGCATTTCTTGTCGCTGTCGCGTTGGACTACGACTCCCAGAAGCCCCAGGGGCTAAATGGCTGGAAATTTAGGGCAGCAGACCTGCTTATACACCAGGCAAATAAAGCTGTTTTTTTTTTTTTTACCTTTTCACCACCCAGTTCCCTTGGACTAGCAGCGCCACCTGCTGGATGCTTCGCAAAACTGCAGCTGGATCCGTCCCAGAGGCGAGGAGGCTCATTAAACTGGCAAATGCGATGACCTTCACTGCAGGGGGGGGGGGGAAACAGGGATCCATCAGCGCCCCCAGCAAAACAGGGAAAGCAGGGATCCCCAGGAAGGGCTGATCAAGTCCAGATGCTCAGAACCCTACCCAGCATTCATTATGGCCCCAAACTAGGAGGGGCCATTCTCAACAAAAGCATCCTGGTTAATACTTGGATGGGAGACCACTTGGAAATCACAACCCATGAGGAAGTTGAAAAACCTCCCTCCCCAAGGCAGTAACAAATATTGTTACTAGTAACAGGACAGTCCTGGAACCCTACAAGCTTTTGCCACTAACCGCAGACCTGTATTTTGCTTAAGTGGGCAAAATACTCTAGTTAAGCGAGAATTCAAGGGGAAGAAGAGAAATAACATCCCTTACCATTTTTCATCAAAATCTTAATCTGGTCGGCCAAAGGGAGTGTCCTCAACTGAGCCATGGACAGCACGTTGCTTGGCGCAACAGGTTTTTCCCTGTATACGAAATAAACATTTTTTAAAAAAGTAAACCACTGACCAACATTGAAACCTGGGATTTGGATATTCCAAGAAAAATAGAGATGACACTGGGATCTATTAAAGCCACAATGATGGTACACACTTGGTGATGTCATACCCAAATTACACAATGCAAGCCATGTATGCAATGATGTCACCAGGTACACATCCCTTGCTCTTTCCTTGTATCCCCACAGAAGCCCCTGAAGACGCAACCAGGTTTGCAACACGTTTAACCCAGGAAGATATGCCAGTTCTGGCAAACCATCATCTATTCATCTGCTTTCCCATCCACCACCAAGGAGTTTAAGAGTCATGAGATGCACTCAATGACAACTCCCATCATCTCCCACCATGGTTGGGGCAACACAGTTTGGAAACCCAAGAACATCTGAGACTCTTCCCACTGAAAGAGTTACAAAGACCAGGAGTAGGCCACCCATCATGGCTTAGCATTGAACGCAGGCCACTATAGTATCCTCAAACTTTGGTTAAAAATCCCAGCTTAGTGTTTCTATGTAACCCAGCCTATAGATCATCTTCAGAAGAAACCATGAAGGACCTGGGGCCAAGTGAGTCTGCTCCATTCTCCAAGATAGGGAGAAGGTTAAACTACCAGTCATACAAAGTGAAGGACATTTAAGAAGTGACACGATTCTAGATTTTTCCCCGAGAATGGGAGAGATCCCTAAGCCACTTACTTTTCTTCCTCTACGCTTGGTGGGACCAGCATCATCAAGTATTCACTGTGGAGAGAGAAGAAGGAATACGGGTTTGCCTTGAGAAGGGAACACATCAAAATTGTCATTAGAAAGCAGCGGAGGGTGGCCGGTTTAGTCAGCTGAAAGAAATCCAAGCCAATCAAATGGATAAACTGTGGGGTATCTAGAACTGAATTTTTTATAAGCAACAATATTGACAATATTCCTGCAAGAGGAATGATGGCTCAGCTGCTTTGCATCTCCTCCTTAGTAGCCAACTGACCTTAGCTGGGGGAAGTGGACTGGATTCCAATTATTTCTCTTCTCCCCTTCCAAATGGCTGGGGTGGTAGTGATGTGGGAACCCTTATATTCTACCACTCAGTTCAAGGATTACGTTGCTTGGATAGTGGGACTAAGAATGAATAGATTGGGAAGTGGTTAAAGTGTGAATATCCAACCAACAAAAGTTAGATTTGCAGACTCTAAAAGTTGAAGGAACAATTTCATTCACATCCTATGCCATAAATCCATAAATGCCATCAATCCAATGGGAATTTCATCCACTGCATTCAAAGTCCACTGTCTCAAGAACCACTAAATTGAGATTTCACCATGTTTCTCAAACAAGGAACAATTTGTTAAGGATCAGGAACTTGGAACAATTGATCAATTAATTTTGCCATAGGGAAAGTAAGTTTTCAGAGATTCTGGCCAGTAACCAAAGCAGTCCATTATTAATTGCATGAATTCAAAATACAACATATTCATCATAACCAACTTTCTCTTGTCTGGAGCTTCTGCAAAGGCTGATACATACTGACCTACCGTGGTCCCCACCAAAGCCATGTTTTCCTCACCTTGGGGATTTAATTAATTCTGTGTTCCCAGCCATGCTGTGACCTTGACTGAATAAATACTGGCGCTCATGCTCTGAACGGCTGTCCTAGGAGAAATGGAAGAGGAAGCCCAAGATTCATCACCAGGTATGGATTCCACCAGCTTTAATGGCCATTTCAGGCCCAATAAAATTCTGAATGGAACAGCTGGGATTTTCTGCCCATTGCATGAAAATATATAGGCAGGAGCTGAAGAGCTAAGCTTAAAGTGTTTTTTTCCTTTTCAGGAAAAAGAGCAGAGCTTTTTATAACTGTTTACTGGAAGGAAGGAAGGAAGGAAGGAAGGAAGGAAGGAAGGAAGGAAGGAAGGAAGGAAGGAAGGAAGGAAGGAAGGAAGGAAGGAAGGAAGGAAGGAAGGAAGGAAGGAAGGAAGGAAGGAAGGAAGGAAGGAAGGAAGGAAGGAAGGAAGGAAGGAAGGAAGGAAGGAAGGAAGGAAGGAAGGATCATAAACTTATTTTGGAACTGTCATCTATTTCTTTTCTCCTCTGCAATCAACTGTCCTGAAACTCAGAGTTTTGACAGCTGGACACTCCTTTTGCAGAGTTCTCTCCCAAAGGAAGAAGATCTGGAGAACCCAGATTTCTACTATCAGATTCAATAAAACTGTAGGGAAAAATCAAGCCAGCTTCTTTAGCAGACCCTTTTCTGCAGCTGAACTACACACCGGCTGGGTTTGCCCCTTGTACAAGACCAGCCATCATCAGCAATCGTTTCTGGCTTCAAGCAGGGGTCAGCAACTTGTAGCCCCAATGCCACGTGAGGGCCTCAAATTCCCCTTTCCCCATCTCTAGGACCAGCTCTGGATGAGATTGCTAAAAAATTGCCAGCATGGTTTCTTAGCACGTTGATCCAAACTGGCATAAAGTTTAAGAGAAGCCAAGAACACCCTCTAAAACACCAGGGTAAAAAGGGGACATTTGGGCTCCGCCCTCTGTGGTCCTTACTTCCCCCTCCGCCAAAGCACTAAGGGCTACCTTTTGCCCCTAAAAGTCTACTCTCTCCAAACCGTTACGCAAACCTCACTCGCTATAGACTATTCAACAAACTACGGTTAAACAAACCACAGTTCAACATGCTGGACAAACACAGCCCTGTCAACCTACCTTCAAACCGTAATAATGGAGGTGAGCCCAATGTTCTTCGGCTTGTCTTTTCTGCAGGAATTCATAAGACTGAACCCGCCGTTGACGCGCCTGCTCTGACTCTGGGCGGGAGAACCTTACCTGAAAAGAGACGTTCTTTGTTATTATGGGATGGGATCAAAACTCCCAATGGGATGGGAGTGGGTGAAGACCCCATCTTCCAAACAAGCGAAGTCTCCTGTGTAACAGCAACAAAGGAGAACATAAAGAACTGAGAGATATCGGAGCCCAAATGTCCATACAACTCTGGGCAGATTACCACTAGGAACCCAAATATATATAAAAAACATTCAGAAGATACAAGAGGCTGGAAGAGCAGAGTAATAATAAAAAAAAGTAACCCCCCCCCCAAAAAACCCAAAAGGGGGCAACTTGTCAGACTCCTGGGAATCAGGGAGGCGCCTGAGAAGTTCTTGACGTACCGTGATTTGCTTGACGTCTTCCTCAGCTTCATCCTGGGATGAGTCACCATCTGGAACGAGAAAAAGGTGAACGTGAAGCCGGAAGCATCTTGACAGTCAACCTTTCTGCAAGTGGGAACATGCCCCAATCGCGATGGATGGATTTTCAGAGCTGCAAAGGCAACGTAAGAAGATAGAGCGGGGAATTAGCTGAATTTGGAACGCCAGAAAGCTGGATATGTGTGAGTTGCAATTCTCTTCTGTTGTTCCTCTCCAGCATATTGCTTCCGAGAGGGGAGACTGGGGGTCATCAATTTTGCCATGTCCTAGGCCAGTGTTTCTCAGCCTTGGCGACTTGAAGATGGGTGGACTTCTGGCTGGGGAATGCTGGGAGTTGAAGTCCACCCATCTTCAAGTCGCCAAGGCTGAGAAACACTGGCCTAGGCTCTTCTCACAAACAAGCAAAGGGGCCAGGGAACTTGAAAGCGTGCCAAAATCTCACAATTATACCTTACATGAATGAAAGGCACTCCTGAGATCATGACAGTGCTGGAATTCACCCCTCGTATACCATTTGCAATTAAAACTTTCAACCCGGAAGGGCTGTCCACCACACCCTATCCTGGCCCTGTGTTACCAGCCCTCAACATATCGTCATAAAAAGTCATCATCAGTTTGTTCAGGCACAACCCAGAAATCTTATTAACCATGCTTTGCAGCTCCGTAGCATTAAGATTGATTAGGGCTCCACCAATCAATCCTGGTTAAAACACACCCAACCATTGTAAGCACGGACATTGGCAATCTTCTCGGCCCAATAGAGAGAATCCAGGGTCCAACTCACGTTCATTGGCAGCTTCGCGCTCTCGGTATTTTGCGTCAGCTTTGTCCAAGTAGGCAAAACTTGGCCGCATTTGCAAGATCCCGTGCAACGGGGTCAAGTGGAGCTCCCCTGCAACGGAATAAAGTAGTTTTTTCACAAGAGAAACAGTAAAGACTGGATCTAAAACAGTGTTTTTCAACCTCAGCAACTTTAAGATGTGTGGACTCCAAATTCCAGAATTGAAGTCCACCCATGCTGGCTGGGGAATTCTGGGAGTTGAAGTCCACCCTGCTGGCTAGGGCATTCTGGGAGTTGAAGAAAACACGTCTTAAAGTTGCCGAGGCTGAGAAACACTGACCTAAAATATAGGCAGCCCTTGGGGAGACCGAGGTTGGGGGACAGGGGAAAAGCAAAGATTCCAGATTCCCACTAGTTGCATTTAAATAATTCTGCTCAAGCCAGAAGGCTGAAAACTCAGCAGCTGAATTCATACCGCCTGCTTAGCATGGTTAGATACTGATGGATGTATCACACAAACTCGGCTGCTCCAGATCCTGTGCAAACCCAGCCTATGAATTAACTCAGTGGCTAGCTTGGGTGTTATGGAAATGCACCCAATTTTGCACCAGAATTCAGAAGATTGTGGGGTTTTTTTTAATGGCTTATTTTGGAAAACCAAAAAAGCAGGCCTGACATTCACCTCTTTTGTAGATAGCAGCAGCGTATCGTGAAATGTTGCTGGTGGTCTGCGAGGAGCAGAAAGTTTGCTTGTCCATCAGCTTCCTGTAAAACATGGAACACAGGGCCTCAGACTGAAGAGGAAGAGCTCACATTTTCAGCAGCCTGGATCCCCAAGGGGACATCCTTGGGGACGATCTGCCCAAAGACCATTCCCTTGGGGATCCCCAGGATCCAGGTCCGTTTTGATGAGATTTTTAAAGATCGTTTTATCTTTCGTTGGAAAGTTCTGCAGAACTCAACTGCGCTCACGCACACACCCAAGTGGCCTGAACACTTTGGGGACCAGGTATGGAAAGAAAACCTTGGCTGTGTCTATCATTCTCGATTATCCCTGAAATCAAAAAGGAACATCCCCATCCAAGGGACATCCTTTCCGTCATTCACGCCCTATGCCACCCCTCCAAAAGGCCACCGGAATTTCACCCGCTGCCTCAAGAACCGCTCAGCTGAGATCTCACCATGTTTCTCAAAAAAGTGGAAACAAGATGGCCAAAATAAATAAACAAACAAACAAACAAACATATCAGATGCAAATATAAAGCACTGCAGTCTTGGGTATCTTCTCCGGCTGCTGTTGCATTAACCTGCCCACCCAAAAGCACGGATGGGGACGGGAGTCCACCCGGTCGAACCCGGGTACCGATGCGAAGGCGACGCTTACGAGGAGTAGGTGCTGGTTTCGTCGGTGCACGTGCCGTCGACGTTGAGGGCGATCTGCTCCCCTTTGCTGCGACAGTAGTTGGAATTCGAAGTGTCAATGGCCATTTCCAGCTCAACCTGAACAGCGGCAGATTGATCAGCTCAACAGAGGGCTTAAACGTAACAGTTTGTGAAACTACAGAAAAACAGTAGCTATTGAATTTGATAAAACTGACGCAGGCTGAGTATCTACACTAACATAATACAATATAAATATTATATATATAAAATATATATTATATATATATATAATATATAATATTATACATATATATAATATGATGTGATGGAATGGTTTGGTGAAGGCCGCGCTCGGGGAGATAAGCATTTCCTTAGCCCCCCGCAAGAGCGCGGGAAGGTGAAGAGGATGAGACTGGCACCACCCTAAGGAATTTGCAGTGGTTGCTTGCTGGCTTGGGAAGTTTAGATTCAGTGTGGCGAGATTTCTGTCTTGTGGGTGAAAGCTAATAAATGCTATAGAACTATATCTCGTGCAGTTCTTTGGGCTGAACCTGACATATAATCTAATATACATAATATATATAATATATATATAATTAATATAATATATACACACATATATATAATATAATATATAATATATTGTCTAAGTATAAACCAGATCGTTTCTCCCCACCATTAAAACTCTATCTTAGTTTTGAAACAACCTCTTAAATTTTTTTTCAAAAGGTTTTCAAGTGACGTCCAACCTTTTGCTGCTTCGGTTTGATCTTCGCTGAGAGATGAGTGACGTCATCGTAGGTCATCGAAGCCGGACGAATGGGATACTGCAGCAAACCAAGATGCAACTTGAGTTAGTTTTTAAAAGACCGTTTCAGCTGTTTTTCTTTTCAAGAAAAGAAGTGCATGAAAAAATTACCTGGAACAGATACAGTTTTTCCGACAGACTTTTGGCCAGGTACACATCAATCTAGCAAAAAGACAGAAGACATATTCAAGATTGTTTCTATTTTACCTGCCACATCTTTGATTTACAGCAGATCAAAGTCTTTGCGAGGAGCCTCACCAAAAATCGCAATGGACAAAAATAATCCAGTGTCATAAAGCGATTCCAAAATGATGCATTGGAATACCAAGAAAGGGAACACATAATGACGGGTTCAGAGCCTTCTTTCTAAAATGCAAAAAGCGAGGTTGGTATAGTAGTTGAAGCAAGGAGTTTGAAAGATATTATGCCACTGCGGAAAAGGAGTTCCATCTGAAAACGATGCTTCCTTTGAAAACGAAGCAAGAGGAGAGACCGAGACATCACGATGGAGCGCTAGGTTTGGCAAGAGAAAGCATCTCCTTTTTCAGTTAGGATTTCACTTTCCTGGCACTTTTTCCACTCTGAAATGACGCCGGATATTCACTTTTCACCGCAAAACCCAGAGGTGTGGTTCACAGGGCAGGGAAACTGGGGCGTAGCTCCAGCTGATCCACTGGGAGAAAAATCCACCATGTTTTCTCTTGGGGGAAAAGCTACAGTAGACCCTCAAGATGTGGAAAGAAAGAGTTGCCACCTACCTCTTGTATAATTGGGTCATCTTCTTCATTTGCCATACTAGAAGGAAAATCGGCCTCAGGTATGGTTTAGTGTAACCTGAAAGAAAAGAGACAACCATCACATCGCTGGCCTCTTCATCCGATCCAAACAAGCCTTAATATAAAAGGTAACCAACAACTTCATTATTCTTAAGTTTTCTCCTCCTTCTTTTATGAAATATATTGAAAAGATATTTTTTCCTCTCCTATTCCTCTGTCTTCCCCCTTTCTTCATCTTGTGTTTATTTATTTGATGTCAATCATAGATCAGCGTAAAACTATTAACATAACCATCACTCTAAAATAGAAATAAAAATAAAAAAAGCATAGGGGTAGAATAAAATAGTCACTTCCAACTCAGTAAACTGATTCACACACGACTCTCCACCCCGATTTCCCTTTTCATTTTGGATTTTCATTTTACTGGATGCTTTAGAGAAGAGATTTAAACAAACAAGGAAAGAGAGCAAAAACAAGGATAAAGAATAACGTGGAAATGAATAAGAAAGGAATTTACAAATGTCATGGAGCTTACAGTTTTCTAATGCATCATTCTTTAATTGGGGACAACTGAATATATTGTTTTAACAAACGAAGCATTGCATTTAAGCTCTAAACAAAGTATGAATGTCAGTAACTATGATCAAAACAGCACAAATCTCTTGAGTGAGATTATAAACACCAATAAATGCTAACTACATTACAAAAATTCTGTTGATTTGGAAATGCTAACCCAGGGTAACCTTAAACCATCATTTGTTGAACAAGCCACACGTGTTAAAAACGGGTGTCAGTGCTAAAAGACTCCTATTCAATTCCTGACATACGATGTTAAGCCACAATACCTGGTTGACACAATATCTAAGCCAAGGACTCAGCCAACAAAGTTACTGTTCAGCAAAATTTTGAAAATATAAATATACCCCATCTTCCTGATTTGTATACTGCCTTTATAGATTTGTGATTTGTGACTTAATCGGGGGGTATTTATATTTTTATGGTTTTTATTGTCTTGGTTCTAATTGTAAGCCGCCCAGATCACCCCCCGGGGGAGATGGGCAGCATATAAATTTAATAATAAATAAAATGAATAAATAAATAAAAATGTCCATCCAGCCAAAGCTTGCATGATTTTAAACATTATCTCATGAAGACTAGACACTTGTGTTTAGAAGACAGGGAAATGTTCCAGCTTATTTCAGTTTCAATTAAGCCAGTGAGTGCATAAAACAATTTTCTTGCATTCTATGCTAACTTTTTTGGGGTGTACTGAGTCCCAGTTATCACATTTTTAGCAGGCCTCACTTCTGTGCCTTTAATATAATATACAGGACAAGAAATTAGAAGGTTCTTTCACTCACACAATTAGGCACAATTAGTCCACTACAGCTTTGTTTTGGTTCCAAATTGACACGAACGTCGATATAACTTGGGGAAGACTTCTATTGAAGGATCTCAACGGGATGCTGAATTATAGCCCAAAATTATGGAATATGTCATTTGATGAGCAACTCTGGCTTTACTGAATTAGGGGTGCAACAAACAGAAACTAGCTAACGTAACTAGAAAGAAAGTCACTCTCCTGATTTTAAGGAACCGACCCAGGATAGGGGCTTGATATCTATTGTCTGAAAAATCTCCAAGCCTTAAAAACAAGAAAATGAGACGTTACGTTGCTCTATGGCCCAGGTTTAATTGTAAGTTAATGATTGAAGCAATTCCATATACGGTAGATATTTATACTGATTATAAACATTTTTGTTAACTGGATTTTTGTGGCTATATCTGGTTCATTCAACTGTTATATTTAGGGATTTTTTCCTTGTTCAGTGTAGCCTTTTTTCTTTCACTATTTTCGCCATTTATCTATCTATCTATCTATCTATCTATCTATCTATCTATCTATCTATCTATCTATCTCAGAGTTTCTCAACCTCAGCCACTCGAAGATGTGTGGACGTCAACTCCCAGAATTCCCCAGCCAGCCTTGCTGGCTGGGGAATTCTGGGAGTTGACGTCCACACATCTTCAAGTGCCGAGGTTGAGAAACACTGATCTATCTGCTAAGGTTTGCCAACCAAGCTTAGGGAGAAGTGATCCTTTTTTAATGAGAGCGATCCATTTCAGAGATCTTGAATGCAACAGCCATCTGAGATCACAGGGGACTCAGAAAATGACAACCTAGTTGCACAGCGGTTGAATCTCAAGAACACATTTGCCACTCCCTCCCTGACAGCAATTCACACCCCAAAACCCCCAATGGAGGTATGGCCCTTCTCCCTAAAATGAAGGGCATCAAACACCCAAACTCACCGCTCGAAATAACCTGTCCCAAAGCACCATGGTTGCTTTTAAGGACTCCTGTCCCTTGAATCAAAAGCTTCCTGTTCACTGGCTGTTTTTATTCTAACTTATTCCATACAGTTGGAAGAATAACGAGCCGACTTTGACTGTTCCTTGTTGCTCTCAACCAAAGAAGCTGAGAGGCTCAACCAAATCCTTTTTCTTATTTTCAAGAGTCCGCGATTCCTCTCCTGAGCCGCGTTCACGGCTACGGAGAAGGAAAAATCCGATTATGGGTAGTCCCCAGTTTAAGGACGAGTTCTTTTCCCAAGATCCGTCCTTAAGTCAAATTTGTACGTAAGCCGGAACAATATCATTGTATCATACTGTCTAAGTGGTATTGTGTAATGAGCTCAAACCGTTGTGGATTTAACTCGAGTCACTGTGTATTGAACTTGAATTTTGCTACAAGAGGCTCCGGTCTTAACTCCGGGTCGTCCTTAAACAGAGTTCTTAGCCCAGGACTCCCCGTATTGTGCTTGACTCACAGTTTTGCAGTGGCTTTTGCTCGTTTTTAAAAAAATGCTGGCAGCAAATACCTCCAAAGTAAGACACCCGCTTGGGTGCCCACACCCCCCTTGCCGTAAAAACGAGGATTTTCTGCCTGTTCACTAACCAAGTTCTACCCAAGGGATCCAATCCAAGGCAGCCTGTCCAGGGGTTGCTGTTCCCAGCCCTGGCGAGGTTGCATCAGGGTTTGGTGCCAAGGCGTCTTAACTGAGTCTGAACACGGTTCGAAGAACCCGGGTTCAGGAAGGCGGGCTCCGGCTGATGCAACGCGCAAGCAAATGCAGACGTGACCCCGGATCGGCCGGGCTCGCTCGCTCGCTCGCTCGCTCTTCCAGGAGGGGGGCTGGTCGGGAGCGGGGGCGCCCCCTCCCTCCAGCCCGGGCCCTTCGCCTCTGCCGTCCGGAGGGGGCATCGGGTCCCCCTCCCCGGCCAGGCCTTGCAAATCTGCCAGGCTCCTCCTCCAAAGACGTGGGGGGAGATCAAAGGAAAAGCAAGGGGCTCCTACCGCTTTTGCTCCGACCATGCACCCCTAGGCTGGGGGGGAGGCTGCTGCTTCCGTCTCCCCCCTTTCTCAACCGGACGCAACGTGCCTGCACACCCGGATTTCAGCTCGCAGCCATGATGGGGGAAACTCCTCCCAGCACGTGGGGAGGCTTGGCGCCGCCTCTTGTACCCGTCATGCTCGCCCGGGGAAGCGTCGTGTCGTGCTGGGGGGGGGGGAGGCGAGCAGCAGGGGGCGCTCCAGACCCGCCTTTCTCGGCGTGTGAGCGCGCGTTCGCGTGTTATCCGGGTGCCCCCCCCCACCTCTCCGGATCCCTGTGCCTGGCGCTCGGCCGTCGTTTGCAAGGAGCCGCTTTTTAAAAAGGGAGCAAAACGGACTGGCAGCGGTGGGATTCGAACCCACGCCCCCGAAGAGACTGGAGCCTTAATCCAGCGCCTTAGACCGCTCGGCCACGCTACCTCGGTGGGGAAAACATGGCCGCGGGACTTACTCATCCCTGCAAAAGTGCCTTTTCCCAATTCTGGAGGTGTGCCTTTTTTTACCTCCTAGAAAAGTCCAGAGAAAGAAGAGTGAAGTGAAATTATCCCCGCGCGGGATCTGCCCGGGAGTCGGCGAACGACCCCAAGGCCAGTTTTATTTTTCTAAATATTCGGGGCGGGGGGGGGAACTGCCCCAAACGTCTCAGCGGCTAAAAATAACCAGGATCAAAAGCTCGGCAGAACGCGAGGCTTCCGCTTTCCCCGCCGCGTTCCAAAGGCCATTGTGACGTCGGCGGCTGGCACCACGTGCACCGCCCAGGCCCGATCCCTCTGACTGGAATGGGAGCTTTAAGCCAAACTCCTGCTAGAGATTGTGGGTCGGTGGTTGGCTTGCAAACTCGACGCGATCTATACGGTAACGTCACGTAGGGACGGCTGGAGAAGGCAGGCTGAAGCCAGAGCCTTAGATGAGGGCTGTTAAGCCAAGAGGGCGGCGTCGAGCCTCCCTGGTCAGAAGCAGTGTACCTCTAAGTGCTAGTTGCAGAGGAGCAGCTTCCTATTTGGTTGCTCCCACAGGCCTGCGGTTGGTCACTCTAGCCACTGGAGGATGCATTGGTTCAAATCTGCTCTGATTTAGTGGCACATTTTATTCTGCTCGAGGGTATCTGTGGGGGGGTGTCAAAAAAGTCAGGGTGGCGGCCACAATCAGGACCAAAGGCCTGCCCATTTTATTCGTGGGCCACTTGCATGGTTACAGTTACAGTTGCAGCTGCCATCTGTTTTTTAGTCACCGGCACAAAAATAAGTATATTAAAAGGCATGAAAATAAACAGCTTCTACTTCATCTATCTATCTTCTTTCCAGTTTAGAAAATTTAAAGCCCTTCCGTGTCCCGTAGGCCCTATGCCTGTTGCGCCTAATGGGTTTGCTGGTCCTGGCATTTTCTTGCATCTTCTGCTTTTCTTGAGAGCGGTTTCTTTTCCATATTTTTAAACAAAAATCTAAATCTTTAAAACAAGTTGTTAAAGGAAAATTAGAGTTTTATAAATGTGTGTGTGTTTGGTGCTTTGTCCCAAAGAGTTCAGAGTTAAGTGCCAGGTTAAAACAGAGGAGGCCCTTTGCGACAGGATACGATGCCTAAACAAATTCTAGAATTTATTTTATTGATAGGAATTATTATGATGCTTTTGTTCTGCTTTGGAAAAAAGAGTCTCCTTAAACTTTTTTATATACATTAAGCACTGTGGAGTCCTTGGGGTTCTCTGAGCTCGGTTGTTTTCTTGCAAACGTTTCGTTACCCGGCTAGGTAACCTCTTCAGGTCTGCCATAAAATCTCACATTTCCCAAACCCCTATCATCTAACCCCAAATATATTCAAGAACATAAATAAATCCGTGAAGACGAAGATCCCCAAATAAAGAGGCAGACTTGACCAAGGTTCATCCTTGAGAAAGTTTATTGAAAACGTATCACAGCATTTTATTTTATTTTTTTGCAGGGCAATGTAAACATAATACCTCGAGTGCTTTTAAAACTCTTTGCAACTGGCTCGGCCAATCTGCCATGAGTTCCAAACTCGTTAGCCGCAATGTTTGCTACCATCTCTTACTATAACATTATACCCTTACTATAACATTATACCCTAGAGCAGGGTTTCTCAACCTTGGCCACTTGAAGACGTGTGGACTCCAACTCCCAGAATTCCCCAGCCAGCATATGCTGGCTGGGGAATTCTGGGAGTTGAAGTCCACACATCTTCAAGTGGCCACGGTTGAGAAACTCTGTCCTAGAGACCCACCATGTAGAACTGCTCAAAACATTAAACTCATTGCTACTTTAGATCTGTCAATCTGTAAAGCAAATGAAATTAGCAGAAGCTTGTAAATAAAATCCAGGACAAGTCTAATGGGATGCTCGTGATGAGATCTGCCATGTTTTTGCTGGGCAGAGAGGTAGAAGAAGCATGCATATAAAGACAGGGTGCAAAAGGAAATGGAATTAATTGACAATCTGATTTAAAGGCAAATCCTTGGCAGCAGCAACAGGAAACCTGTGGTTTTTCAGAAAATGCTCACTCCATCCTTCGCTAGTAGTCATGCTGCGGGAAGCGTGGGTTCATCGGTGACAGGTAGCTTCCAGATCCCCGTCTGTATGAGACTGGAGAAAGCAGTCTTCTTTCGTTTAGCAAATTAAATGTGGCCTCTACCATCTTGGATCCAGAGGAGGGATCACAGGCAGAATTCTATGGCCAAACCAGAAAAGTTTCTGCGGGGAGGAATGAAGACGCGGCAGAGAAAGCTTTGAACTCTTGGGTTCTGGCTGACGATGGTTGACCTATCCACAGGGAATCTGCATCGATAGAAATCAGTCCTTTTGAGCTCCCATGTACGGTGCTGAAATGCGGGAGTTCAGATGTAAGTTAAACACGTTATCTGCTGCTTTCCAAGGACGTGGCCATGTGAACGCGGCTAGGGACATGCCCTAGCAATCCTTCACGTGAGCAGATAAAACGATCCTGTTTCAGAAGCACACGTTAACCATTAATTGCATAGACAAACAAGAAGTCCTACAATCTCGCAGAATGCCATCCAAAGACGGCAAACTCTATTCTGTGCAAGCTTAAGCGTTCCTGAACTCCGCTGACTTCAGCAGAGCTTATTTTCAAGTAAAGGGAAGTGAAATTGCAACCTCGACAATTTCCAATAAACATCTGCTCTAAAATTGCCCATTTTTATTCAGAGTTCTTGGCAGTTAAGTGAAGGGCTAGACATATATACAATGACATCATTAAACTGTTGTATTTATGCTATCAGCTTTACTTTATAGATATGTTTTTTTAAAAAAATGAGTGCACTTGTTGAAATAACCTGTTGAAAGTATGCCCAAAGCACTGCTGTTGCTTTTAAGGACTACTGTACTTTGACTCAAAAGCTTCCTGTTCACTGGCTGTTTTATTATAATGTATTCCATACAGTTGGTGGCATAATAATGAGGACTTTAACTGTTCCTTATTGTTCTCTGCAGGGCAGCAGAGTTTACAGATTTAATTCCTGCTGTTAAGTTGCAGAGTAGACATATACACAAAATAAAAGGAAACCTTTAATTAACCATACACCTCTCACCTGTCAGAAGAGCAGCCAAATCAGTTGGCAACGCTTCTGAGCCAGAAGCTGAAAACTGCAAAAATGTTGATGCTCAAGTCAATACTATGGAAAGATTTTGGGTTCAAAGAAGGCTATTGTTGGGTAGTCTAGCACTTATGAAATCTCAGGCTGAACTTCCACTTAAATTTCATTTCCAGTTAAATACAGAAAAGCTCTGTCTCAGAAGAATTTGAGGCATCTGCAGGATCTGATGCTTCAACAAAATGCCCAAAGCCTCCTACCGTCACAAGTTTGGGCCCTTTTGTACATGCGTGAAATGCACATACAAAGGGGTGGAGCTATCACAATAGTGTAACGCTGCTTTTTTCATCTGACCTCCCTGGGTGCCTCTGGATACGTCCATTTTTCATTTCCACCAGCCTCGCTCTGCAAAACTATTCTTATTTATTACAAGGGCATTCATACCGACCTTTGAAAAATTAATTCCAGGACTGTATCTAAGATGTATTTGGAAACACGAACTTCATCCTATCAGAATTCCAGCTTGGTCATGCAAACAAACGATCAAGAAAATCAATGTGAAATTGCACTCAAGCAAATAATCTTTAAGCTGCAGCCGAGGAACACAGCATCATCCAGAAAAAGATAAATGCTACCACTACTTTAAAAGAAAAACGAAACAGTAAGATGTCTTGAGCTGAATTTGTTTCCGTTCATACATCAGTCCATTCCACTCAGGATGAGCAAAAAATAGTATTGGATTCTTTTTTTTTATCACTAAAAAAAGCTTTTGCCATCTCTGCACATGGAAGGAGACGCAGCACTTTCAAAATAATTTCCCTAAAAGGTTGCAGTTCTCCAAGAGAGCAACCCCACGTGCCGCAACATTTGACCTGAATCTTCATGCCCTGCTTTCTGGGCCGTAGGGAAGAATCCCCATTCCACTGTTATTTAAAGGAGGGGGAAGAGATGGGAGAACAGATTCAGCTGCAAAACTCACAGTGTCTTTAATGAGCAGCTAGTTGCTTAAAAGAGGGTCAAAGCTGGTTAGATCAGGGACTGGCAGAAGGTCAATCAGGATCGACCAGCAGATTCCTGGGGAATTTGCAGTAGATTGCCAAGGATTTCCAGTCTTTGCCAAGCTTGCCTGCTGCTGATTGCATTTCTCTCAGCCTCAGTATTCCTCATCTGTAAAATGGACGCACCCACGCTTGCTTAGGCACTGACTTTTGCTTTGCTGTGCAGGCCAGTTTTAGAACGAGATGCACAAATAATCCAAAGCTGTTTTAGTAACGTCTAGATGTTTATACGCACCACCATTTGTAGGACCCAGATAATGAACTGTATAAAGTGATAAGCCATCTGAAGCTATTACAGAGAGATATGTATGCTTTTTAAAAACTAGGCCTAGAAAAGAAAATGTTTCTGACATTTAGACTGTTCCCCCCTCACTATCTTAACGTTCAATAATTTGGGAGGATCCATTCTTGAATTATAAGCAAATAAACACCCAGAACAAAATATATTCCCCCGACAGAAAAAATCTGCAGAGTGAGGCCAACAGCCAAGTGAGAGACGTCCAAAGATGAACCTTCTACCATACCGATCATAAAGCTGTAACGCAGGCACGGAGGATCTTTGACTTCTTCCAAATCAAAACACCAACTTTTCTGGCTCGGACAATTGTACAAAAAAGTATCAAGAGGAATCAGAACTGCAGGACTCAGGTCTACCACAAATACGGGTTGTTTGGGCTCTGAGTCAGAACCGAGTAAGAAAAAAGATCGTACGTTTAAAAGAAGATCCGTCCACGGGACATGTTTCTCCCCTGCTTCCCTACCCAGCTTCTGGATAAAATAAGTTTTTTTTTTTCTTTTTAAATTAAAAAAGGGTCTCTGTATTGATATATACAAGGAAAGAGTGTCTTTTGAAGCTTTTCAGTCCTCCATCATGGCCCAAACTTCTTCAGCTTTCTGATAGTACTGGTTAGCTAGTCTCCCTTTCATAGCTTGGATAGCAGCTTCAGCAGCTTCCGTGTACAGATCTCCTGGATAAACGGAAAAGAGAATTACAGGTCATGACCAACTCCGGCTTTGCCTGGATCAACCTGGTCTCCTGAAGAT
Organism: Python bivittatus; assembly: GCF_059951505.1. Classification (NCBI taxonomy): domain Eukaryota; kingdom Metazoa; phylum Chordata; class Lepidosauria; order Squamata; family Pythonidae; genus Python; species Python bivittatus. Next base: position 6,545,322 of record NW_028277083.1, read on the forward strand.
GTGCCACCTTCAGTTCCCAGCAGGCTCAGCTGGTGGGGCTGGAGCTGATGTGAGTTGAAGTCCAATCCCTCAGCTACTTGAACACACCCTACTTAATCTAGGGGTACCGCAGATCTGGTTAGATTTTTTGTGGCTTAGGGTGTTGTGTGAACCAGGCAATCAGGTAGGTTTATGGTTCAGTATATGGAGCAAACCCAGAAAAGGGGTTTAATCTGTAGCTACGTTACTCATGAGACTAAGTTCTTCTCATCCAACAGCCTCAGACCAAACTAGTCCAGCCCTAGATTTGCACACGTGTCACCTCTCTTGCAGGAGCTGCACTGGTTGCTGATTTGCTTCCAGGTCAAAATTCAAGGTGCTGGTTATCACCTTTAAAGTCCTACATGGCTTGGGGCCAGGTTATTTGAAGGACCGCCTTTTCCCAATTTCATCTGCCCGACCCATCAAACTGGGGAGGCAGGGCGTGTTATGGGTCCCGCCCATTAAGGAGGTCCATCTAGTGGGACCAAGAAGAAGGGCCTTCTCTGTGGTGGCTCCCTCCCTGTGGAACATCATCCCCACAGAGATAAGACCAGCCCCCACCTTGATGCTCTTCTGCAAGGCCCTGAAGACATGGTTTTGCCAGCGGGCCTGGGGATCCCAGGTGGATATGGAGCCCATCAAGTGGTTTGAATGTGGTGTTGTTGCCAGGGGGGTGGGGGTATAGTGGGTTTGTATTTGGGGGTTTATTTTTATAAGCCCGGAGTCACTGTGAGCAAATTGGGCAGCCATATAAATTGCTTAAATAAACAAACAAGAAGGGACAGCTGAAAACACTTCTTCCTGCCCCAAGCAGGAGGCCTCCAGTCCATTGCACTGCGATGACAGTGGAAGAAGCCTACGAATTAAACCTTGATGTTAGTATAAATAGGGCTTGCGTTTCATATTTAGCAGTCTTTGGAATTCTTTTTCAACAGCTTCCCTAGTTCTTGCAATGAACTTACATATCAGAGATCTGCATCTCGGGATCCCTGGACCCCAACTGGCCACGTTGCTAAGAATTTAAGAGGATGGAACTTCCGAAGGGCAAGCCGAGAACAAGCCAGGCTCATACCTGATCTCTGCGGATCCTTGTCCAAATTAAATCCTCCCAGCATCAGCATCTCTGCCTCTTTTGCAAGGAGGAGATAGCGAGGCTCATCCTGGGTGCCATCGTACTCGCCCCCTTCATCATAATCGGTCATGTTCAAAGCTTTGTCGTACCAATACAAGGCTTCTTTCCAATCCTGCTGTCTGCGGAATTAAAAGTAACAAAACCCAATATGAAAAACTCCAGGGGCATGACTGATGGATTGAATGTATTTTTACAGCACTAGCAAACTGCAGTGGACAGATGGAATGGCCTTGAGGGACAGGAGGAACAGCGGCTACCAAGACAACCGTCAGATAAAAGAGGATTGAGTCCAGGTGAGGATGTCTCAGATAAGACCTTCCCTAGTTCTCACTGAGGGAGGGAGGGGGAAACACATTCAGACTTGCAAGATTGCATCAGTCATCCCTTCAAGGCAGACCAGACTAGAAAACCAAAGTGATGCAGGCCAATATTACTTTTATTATAAAGATATAATAACAGAATCTTGCATTAATTAGAACTGATGACAAAACAGGCAGAACTACATAAAAGCCATGTAGAACACTGAAAACCAACCTATTAATCATAGATCAGTTAACCCTGGATAAGAATATTGCACAAACAGAGCTAGACAGAAAGAAACTACGGTGGTAGAAGGGGAGAACGTGGCATTTTTCATTCTGGTGCCCAGAGACTACTCCAGCAGAAACCAGATCCTCAACAGAGGGGGGAAAAAGCCCTCAACCCTCCAAAATGTCTTTTCAAAGACAACAAAATACTTAACCAGAATGATGTCTTTGTAGATTAGCTCTGATTAAAAAATAACTCAACATCTATAAGCAGCACCAGGAAAACATGGCCTGTTTAGAGTTCTGATGGCTACGCCATTCCAAAAATTCAAGAACTCCTCCGTGATCAGGAGTTCTGCTCTTGTCACGGGTCAAATGTCTAAGGTTACAAGCCAGGACACCTCCCCCATATATGGATGGTCCCCTTCTCTCTTTAACCACACAGGAGTACCTGTCTGGCGCCAGGTTCACACCGGTATCGTAAGCTCTCGCAACAAGA